>NC_141680.1:7399381-8599381 GCF_028749965.1 Puma concolor | reverse complement strand
TCCCGCCCACCCACCTAGCCCCTTCTCTCCCCTTCCCCTGAAGTAACCCCCATCCTGGAAATGGCATGTTACCATCTTGTATTCGTTTCCTATGGCTGACGTCATCAAACACTACAAGCTGAGCGTCTTAAACAACAGAGATGTGTTGTCTCACAGCTTCCTTCCAGAGGCAGGAAGTCCTAGATCAAGGTGGCATTAAGGCTGGTTTCTGATTCTCAAGGCTGGGAGCCTCAAGTCTCCCTTGGCTTGTAGATGGCATTCTCCCTGTTTTCATGTCCTCTGTGCATGTCTGTCTCTGTGTCCAGAGTTCCCTTTTCAGTAAGGACATCAGTCATATTGGATTAGAGCCCATCCTAGTGACCTCTTCTTAATTAATCTGAGCATTTGCAAAGACTCTATTTCCAAATAAGGTCACATTCACAGGGGTTGGTGGGGGGGAAGGACTTCAGCATCTTTTGGGGGAATACGATTCAGCTCAAGACACATCTCATGTATGTTGGGCACTTGATGTGACCACCTTTTGGCTCCTTGATGATTTTGTTGACACTAAGACTTCTTCCCAGCATGTACTTTTTTTTTGAGAGAGACAGAGAAAAGAAAGTGCAAGTGGGAGGAGGGGCAAAGAGAGAGAGAGAGAGAGAGAGAGAGAGAGAGAGAATCTTAAGCAGGCTCCATGCTTACCATGGAGCCTGACACAGGGCTTAATCTCATGACCCTGCGATCATGACCTGACTTGAAATCAAGAGTCAGATGCTTCATTGACTGAGCCACCCAGGTGCCCCCATAAGACTTCCAGCACTCACCATCCGAAGAGCATCCAGGACACAACATTCCAGAACATACCATCTGGCATGTGTTCAGTGAGCCACACGAAAACACATTACGTATGAAAACATGTGTGATGGGGATAAAGCCTAGTACAAAATCCAACCACGCTTCCCCAGTAAGACTCTGCCTTCCATCTAGAAGGCTCAGTAGTGAAGTTTAATGCATTCACCCCTCCAAGAAAGGAGGATGCAAGATAAGAAATGTCCCGTCTTCACAAGAAGATGACTCAGGAAATCTACCCCTTCCCGCTTCAGCAGTCTAAGGAAGAGGGTCATGCAAGGTGGTCATCTCTATGCAGCAGTCACAAAGTCCGACGTCGCACGGAGCTACCACGGCAAATGTTTGTTTCTTGTTCATTTAAAGTTGGACACAGGACAGGCGTCCTGCCTCCAACCTGGAGCTCTGCCATCCTTAATTCTGTGGCTTCTGGTGAGTTGTCATGGCATGAGAAGAGAGGTGGAGACATTCCTGGTTTTAGCCATTTCCACCTGGAGGTGGTAATTGGCCCCAAATAGTCATGGGGACCAAGTGAACTGCAAGAGAACGCAATGGAATATTTGGCGTGCACTGACTGTCTCACCTACAAAGGGGAAGAAAGACAGATGGGTGTTCTCATATTTTCCCCTTATGACAGAACCTCAAAAGAGAGAAACAAGAGACAGCTAGGCAGGTATGGGCAAATGCAGGAATGTCAGGAGACCCTGGCGGTGGCCCAGAGATGCTGCTATGAAAATCACCACGGTCCCTATCTTCAGCAGGGCAAGGAGTGGGAGCCCAACCTTGATGGAGGAAGGCTCCTGGAGAGATGCGCCACCGATGCATTCCTGATGCTTCATGGTTTCTTGGAGAATCAGAAGACTATGAGGTTCCACGTGCCTCACTGAGGGGATGTGGACACAGTGGAAAGCCTGTTGGACCAACAGAGGCCCAGGATCAAGAGGAAAAGGCTTTAGCACACAGGGTGCCTGCATCCGGAAGCCAGTGGTCCAGACCGTTGGTTCTAAGGGTAGCTGCGGCACAAAGTCAATGGTCTCCAGTCCCGAGGTATGGAAGACTGGGTTACCCACATCCCAGGTCGCAGCACCGTATAGCTCTGTTCACACCCAGAGAGGTCAACTAGGAAGTGAAACCATTCTGTTACTGATACTGCAATGGTGGATACAGGACACTGAGTATTTGTCGGAATCCATAGGATATATGCAACACCAAGAGTGAACCCTAATGTAAACTGCAGACTTAATAATAATCTATCAATATAGGCTCATCAATTGTAACAAATGTACCACACCAATGCAAGATATTAATAATAAGGAATATTGCATCCAAGTTTGGGGATTAGGGTGAGCACATGACACTCTTTATACTATATGCTCAATTTTTCTGTAAATTTAAAACTATACTTTAAAGTCTCTTAATTATTTAAAAAAGAAAAAGAACATCCAATACAGGAAAGGAGGGAAGGGGGTCAGAAATTCCTGTCCACACTCCCCTCCTTTTATTAGAGAGGATTTTTTCTTTTTGCCAGAACCTTGTAGTGATAATTCTAACTCTCATCTGTTAGTAATATTAGTGTGGAAAGTGGATTTGGGACTTCCAGTTTAAGTTAAAATCAGAATAGAAATTCGTAACTAAGAGTCTTCTATTTTCTGACCAAAATAACTATGAAAATTAGAAAGAAAGAAAGAAAGAAAGAAAGAAAGAAAGAAAGAAAGACAATATAAGAAACTTACCTGAAAATCAAATTCTTATAAGAATCTTGGAAGCATTTCCACATCACATGAGACTCAAAGTCCTGACCTGCCATTTTTGCAGAGCTATTTCCCAGTCGAGACTGAACACATCAGTGAATAAGGATGTGCTTCATTCTTCCCCCACGGTCTACTTCTACTGCCCAGCCCAGTGATGGAACATCTGCACCAACCAAAAAATGGACAACGTGTCCCTTTGCACAGGAGGGATGTTACTGACAGCATTTTGGGCTATTTAAATCCTGCTCCAACCACCCCATCCTCCACTCCAATAATATCCTTCCACCTTTATTTTGTAATGAAGACACCCAATAATGGAATAGAGCTGAGGAAACAGTGGTAGGCAGATGTTCTCTGCTCCCGGGTGTTCCAGAAAGACTAAGAAAGAGTAGAAACACAAAGAAGTAACAAAGCAGAGACCTTTGGAAATCTTGCAATTTCACTCATTCTTTTTTGGCAAGGGAAGAACTACAGATATTTGTCAGCCCTCTTCTTATGAGTTGAGAGAATGCCAAATATTAGATGGAGAGTAAGAGGATTCAAGAAAAATTCCATCTGTCTTATTTATGGGAAACATCAGTCCTGGGTAAACCACTCTTCCTTCATGGATGCGTCAGTTAAATATGAGCCTATTACACATTTCAGCTGCTAAGAGAAAGAATTCAGACTAGTCAACATTACAAGGAATGGTGAACTTTGAAAATTATTTACTGCAAGAGGGGCACCTGGTGGCTCTGTCCATTAAGTGTCTGACTTCAGCTCAGGTCATGATCTCACAGTTCATGAGTTCGAGCCCTGTGTCAGGCTCTGTGTTGACAGCTCTGAGCCTGGAGCCTGCTTCAGATTCTGTGTCTCCCTCTCTCTGTCCCTACCCAATTTGTGCTCTGTCTATTTCTCTTTCAAAAAAGTAAATAAACATTAAAAACTTTTAATAAAAATTATTTATTGCAGGAAATGAGTACATTTGAGAAATCATCTGATTTGTTCTAAATCCATTTTTAAAATAATAATAACCAAACATGAACACTAACACACATGCACAAATGAGATCATAACAGACTTTGAAGAAAAAATGAGGGAGAAATGGACAAGATAAGAAAACAAAAGAAGAAAAATCAAAATGTGTATTAAAAGCAAAGGAGTGTATAATTAACACTGGCACAAAAGAAATTATTGATTTTGGGGGGGGGGGAAACTCAAGAACTTTCTCAAAATATACTTGGAAATGAGACAAGACAAAGAAATCAGTAACAAAAAAAAAGAGAGAATATTCAGTGTATAAAATAATTTATTATTTCTGAACCAGGTACTGGAACAGATGGAATGAGAGATAACTTTCCAGAGCCAAGGATATACCAAAGTCTTCTGATGTAAAAGTGTCATCAAGTGCCAGGAAAAATTAATTAAAAAATTAAAAAAAAAAAACAAACACAAAAAAAGTCTTATGAAATTATCATGGTTGAAAGATAAAAGGAAAAGCTATAAATCTTCCTGAACAAAACCAAAAGAGGCTATCCATAAAATAACATTTTTTTAATGGATGATCTAAAATTTCTTCTCTATAATGTAAAACTCTAGAAGAAAATGAAGGTAACATTCTCATATGTATGTAGTGGAACACTTGTGACCCAAGAATTAATCATCTGGAGATGGTAAAGGCAATTAATTAGAAGTTAATATAGGGGCGTCTGGGTGGCTCACTCGGTTGAGGGACTGACTTGGGCTCAGTTCATGATCTCACGGCTCGTGAGTTCGAGCCCCCACGTCAGGCTCTGTGCTGACAGCTCGGAGCCTGGAGCCTGCTTTGGATTCTGTGTCTCCCTCTCTCTCTGCCCCTAACCCACTCACATTCGGTCTGTGTCTGTCTCAAAAATAAATAAACATTAAAAAATTTTTTTTAAGTTAATATAAAATATTGAAGGGTACAGAAAAAAAATATATCATTCGTGTACCATTGCTTAAGAAACCCACCAAGACGTAAATCAATAATCTAGTGTTGGGGCACCTGGGTGGCGCAGTCGGTTAAGCGTCCGACTTCAGCCAGGTCACGATCTCGCGGTCCGTGAGTTCGAGCCCCGCGTCAGGCTCTGGGCTGATGGCTTGGAGCCTGGAGCCTGTTTCCGATTCTGTGTCTCCCTCTCTCTCTGCCTCTCCCCCGTTCATGCTCTGTCTCTCTCTGTCCCAAAAATAAAATTAAAAAAAACGTTGAAAAAAAAATTAAAAAAAAAAAATCAATAATCTAGTGATGCACGGAAAGGCTGGGTGACTCAGTTGGTTGGGCTTCTGTCTTCGGCTCAGGTCATGATCTCATGTTCATGAGTTCGAGCCCTGCACCCGATTCTACGCTGAAAGTCAGAGCCTAGAGCCTGCTTCGGATTCTGTGTCTCCCTCTCTCTCTGCCCCTCCCCCGCTCAAGCTCTGTCCCTCTCTCTCTCAAAAATAAATAGACATTAAAAAAAAATTTTTAATGATAATCTAGTGGCACACCAAAATATAAACTCAAGAATGGGAACACTGTAGTATTCTAGCACTGGTGGGGGCATATTGAAACCAGTAAAATACAGAATCAAAACAATTTTGCAGATGAAGGCATAAGGCTTACATAAAAATACAGAAGAATTTAATAATAATTCTCTGTTGTGAAAGCCACAGAGTACGATGATAAAAGCGGGGAAAGAATTACAGACAAGATAAGGTGAAGTGAAAGCATTCAAAAAGTGCATTTCTCCGGGAAGGAAACAATAAATATTGCCATTCTTGATATAAGAAAATACGGCATTATAAGAAATCGTGACGGAAGTAGAATTTAAGATCAATAGAGAAATGTAAGTTTAAGAAGGATTTTCTTTTCTTTTTTTTTTTTTTTAATTTTTTTTTTCAACGTTTTTATTTATTTATGGGACAGACAGAGACAGAGCATGAACGGGGGAGGGGCAGAGAGAGAGGGAGACACAGAATCGGAAACAGGCTCCAGGCTCCGAGCCATCAGCCCAGAGCCGGACGCGGGGCTCGAACTCGCGGACCGCGAGATCGTGACCTGGCTGAAGTCGGACGCTTAACCGACTGCGCCACCCAGGCGCCCCAGAAGGATTTTCTTAAAACATAAAACATCCTCCAGTAGAAACCGAAACAGGATGTTACATAACAAACAATTTAGTAAAATACAAAAAGCAGAGGAGAGGGCAAGGAAAGAAATAAGAAAAAAAGGATAAAATCAAACATGGCTTGGTACAATAAATAGATATGGGCCAACCTTTCGTTTGTGGGGGGAAAAAATACAGTCCAGTTGTGTACAGAGTGCAAGATTCAGAAGTAACACAGAAGGGCTAAAAAATAAAGAACGAGTGCAGATAAATACGGCACATGCGAGCTGAAATAAACCAGGTGACCCAAAGCTAATGCTTTGATCACACAACTTAGAACCGAAGGCAAAAATCACGAAATGGGACAATCTTTTCACGAAGAAGATATAAAATTGCGTGATTCTTTACTCTGGAAGGTCCAGCCTCCCTCTCCCTCCTTCCCTCTCTCTCCTGGATTATTGCTATCAGCCCAGAGACATCTCTAATGTCTTCAATCACAGCAACCACAACCAAAAATAACCGCCCAAAAGACAAACCAAAAAATCCCCAGTGGCTACATCCCTAACGTATCACCTTATTTCGTCTCTCCGTAGCCAAAATTATTCAAAGGACAAGACGATTTCGTTTGCTCTTGAAATTAGATTTGACGTTTACCCCACTCTGTTGCCCACCTCCAGCATGTCCCCAAGATTGCACGACCAGCGACATACCTGCCAAGTTCAGAGGATTCTTCTACATCTTCACGTCACCAAAGGTGGAACAACATTTCACTCTGGACCCTCCGAACCCTTGTCTGGTCCCATCATGCTCTACTGGTTTCTTCTCACTTCTTGGTCCCATTTTCCCATGTGACACTGAGGCTCCTTATTCTAATCTCTAGAGGCTGGAGTTACTTACTCAGGGCTTGGTCCTGCATTGACTTACCTTCTTCCTGTGATCTCTTAATTTTGCCCTGCTTGCTTTCACGCACAAACCAACGTCTCCCAGCCCACAGTTCTTTTCTGAACCTGATGGACACCATCAACCGTGGAAGCTCGAGAATGTTGACAGGCCATCCAAGTTTACTCCCATCTGAAACAGAACTCTTATTTCCATCGTGCCCCCCCAATCCAGTTCCAACTTCTGCCTACTTTTTCTCTATACAGAGCATCACACTATCCTTGTCTCTCAGACTGAAAATATTGGAGTCATTCTCGAGAGCTCCCTTCTCTTGATTTCCACATTCAGTCCATCACCGGGTCTTCTCCGGCTCTCTACTCTAAAGATTTCAAAATCAATCACTGTATGATGCTACACACCGAAAAAAGATAAACGGTAGAGTACATCATAAAATAACTAGAAGAAAAGATAGTTGAATATGTTATAATGATTGGTTAGGCTATACCTTTCAGAGCGTAATTCCAAAGGAAAGACTCACAAAGAAAAATTTGGAAACGTGTAAAAAGAGCTTTAATTTTTTTTTTCATGCCCTCACCTTATTATTCTCTGCTCTGGAAGTTTGTCTAAGGAGATCGTGAGAAATTGGTACTAAAATGTATGTGCAGAGATGTTTCATGTGGTGGAGTTAAGAGAACAGCACACGTTGAAAATGATCTAAATGTGCAGAATTTGAGACACGGTTGAGGGATTATGAGGCACACACCTAAAGCAATCCCAGATTGCATCTTGACAAATATGAAATGAAAAGTGGAATGGAGAGGCGCCTGGGTGGCTCAGTCGGTTGAGCATCCGACTCTTGACTTCAGCCCAGGTCATGATCCCGGGGTCGTGAGGTCAGGCCCCTCGACGGGCTCTGCACTGAGCTGAGTGTGAAGCCTGCTTGAGATTCTCTCTCTCCTCTGCCCCTCTCTCCCTCACATGCATGCTCTCCCCCTGCCCCCCCCCCCAAAAAAAAAGAAAGAAAAGAAAAAGAAAAGTGGAGTGGAATGTTAGGAGAAGATGTGCTTCAAACAGAATATTAAGTATAATTCTGGGTTTTAAGTAAAAAAAAAAAAATCAAAAACTTCAATAAAAAGAACATTAAATATTTCCCAAATTATATACACTGAACGAGCATTAGTTTCATAACTGGAAAACAGCCATATATTTTCATCCAGATAGATACCTAGGTAGAGAGAGAGAGAGAGAGAGAGAGTAGATGAACGATAAAACATAAAAGTAAGTTCTGAAAGGTCTTTTTCAAACTTTTACATAGCATAACAAAATGGGGTTGATCGAGCTCTGAAAACTAAAAACGGGGGCGCCTGGGTGGCGCGGTCGGTTAAGCGTCCGACTTCAGCCAGGTCACGATCTCGCGGTCCACGAGTTCGAGCCCCGTGTCGGGCTCTGGGCTGATGGCTCGGAGCCTGGAGCCTGTTTCCGATTCTGTGTCTCCCTCTCTCTCTGCCCCTCCCCCGTTCATGCTCTGTCTCTCTCTGTCCCAAAAATAAATAAACGTTGAAAAAAAATTAAAAAAAAATGTTTATTGAAAATTAAAAACGCAAAAGTTCTGAGGGAATATGCACAAACATGCTGCTCCATCGATGAAAATCCCACGTTAAAGAAAATGTAAGTCGAATAGAAAATCATTGGATACTCAGGATGCTGTTCCACCTGAGCAAAGACCATCTGTATGTACATTCCATTAGTCCCCAGACCAGAAAAGCAAATATTAGAATGCAGGAAAGGTGTATTTTGCTTCATTCATTAAAATCCTATGAAACATCTAGCATACTCACGAAGCTGCGAAGGACACAACGAGGGCAGGAACGATGCCACTCAAAGAGTTTCTAAATTAGGACTCTAAAAGGTTGCTTGCAAGTTAGGATGAAGTCAGGCCGTCTGTTTATTATTTTATGTGAACAGCCTCCTGCATCCAAACAGAGTTGGGGTTTTTCCCCCCTTTTCCATTTTCTGCAACATCTCAATGTACTTATTTTCTAGAAGGAACCCAAGACCCAAACAGCCACAAATGTTTGCCGGGCCCACTGGTTAAGAATGGTTGGTGGTTTGCAAAATATAAATAGAAGAAAAGTATAACCAGCTTCAGCCAGGCTGACGCCGCTGAAAACCTAATGAATAAATAATGAGAGTGTCCTACAGCTTTCATTAGGTCGGATCTGGAGCCCTCAAGTAGCGGCACTCGCACAATTTCAATTCTGCCTCCGTTCTAGGCATCGCCATCCCAAGTCAGACACAGGAAATTCATGTTGCCTATATCTGAGGCTTTTGGAGACTTCAGTGTTTCAAGATGGTACCTTCTCAGGAAGGTACCCCCAAAGGATGTGTCCCTTCCTCAGTGGAAAATGTTCTCGTGTATGTGTTGTTGATAAATTAGCAACGTCCTCTTTGTAGTTCATCCCCTTTCCCCACCCTCTCCATTGGACATCTGGTCCCCCACTGTAATTGCAGCTTTAAATGAAGCACCGATACCTCTTGGGGATTCTCAAGCAGTTCCTTGGGTGGAAGAGCAGTTATGGGTCAGAGAGATCTGCTTGTTGGACATCAAAGAGACTGTGGTTCAAGTAATTCAGGTTAATTACTGAGGGGACTGATAAAATATGTTGTTACTTCGCTTAGAAGGGCATTTTCACATCCATTAGCCAACCTAAACTCCTGCAGAAATCCATAAGGCAAGGAGGGCAAGTGATGGTCTCAGAGTCATTTTTGCATACGATTCAAGACTTTAAGAAACGCAGTCAATGGGGCACCTGGGTGGCTCAGTCCGTCAAGCATCTGACTCTTGATCTCAGCTCAGTTCATGATCTCACAGGTTGTAAGATCAAGCCCCCACGTCGGGCTCTGCGCTGGCCGTGCAGAGCTTGCTTGGGATTCTCTCTCTCTCCCCCCTTCTCCTTCTCTCTCTCAAAATAAATAAATGAATTAAAAAAAAAAAGACAAAGAAATGTTCTGAAGTCCACACAGCCTAGTAAATGCCAGAGACAGTAATAAAGTTCTCAACGTCTGTCCTTGACTTCTGTGACGCTCCCGTTCTCTCCTCCTGCCCACATTCCATACATTCATTCATGTGGCCACTCTTTATCGAGCACCTACTCTAAGGCAGGTCTGTGCTAGGCACATTGCTCGACCCCAATAATGAATAACGGAGATAAGGTGCTTGCCCGTGGGATCTCACATTCCACTGGTGGGGAGACAGAAAAGAAACAAGCAAGAAAATAAATAAAGAACATTACCGAGAAAACTCCCCGGGGCAGAACGTGGCTGGTGAGGTGGGGCTACTTCGTATGATCAGAAATTCTGGATTCCTTCAGGAGGTGACATTTGAGCTCAGCTCTAAGTGGCAAGAAGCCAGTGGTAAGAAGCCAGCTGTGTGAAAATGAAGGAGAGGAATATTCCAGGGTTGAAGGGGGGGGGGGGGGCAGCAAATGGAAAGGCCCTGAGGCAGGAACAGGCTTAGCATGTTTCTGGGACAATACAACAAATGTATTTGTTTGGGGCATAATATTATAGGAGATGTTGATTATCTTTTCAAGGAAGCTGGGAAGGCAGGCGGGAGTCTTCTCAGAAGGCCTGGCAGTTCTGGTGAAGGGTTTGGGCTTTACCCCACGTACAGGGACAGGACACTGAAGGTTCGAGGTGGGGACTAAGAGCGGATTCACAATTTTGAAAAATCCCTCCTGCTGTTAGGCGGAGAATAACATGGGGTAAGATGGAAGTGAAAATAGATCAGCTTGACTCAAGAAAAGGGCGAGACACGTTGGAGCAAAGCAGGAGCCCTGCAGATCGGAAGAAGTGACTTTATTCAGGCTGCGTTTTGGAAGGAGAGCTGGTCAGATTCACACGGATGGTCTAGCTAGCAAAGGGAGGAGGAGAGCAGCAAAGGATCAAGGGTAACTTTCAGGGACCTGGCCTTGGTAACCAATGATCTGCCCACTTATTACTTATTAATGCACCTGATTATTCAACAAATATTTATCAGTGCCCCCCGTACACGTCTACTAAGGGCTACACAACCCGTAACCCCCCAAAAGGACTTGATCTGAGCCCCCTCACAGAGCTTGTAGGCCTAGTGGGAAACAGAGCCATTTGAAGCTGTAATCCAGTGTAATGAATTCTGTGACGGGGCGAGGGTCTGTCGAGGAGGGAAGGAAGTGACATCTTTGTTGAGCCCCCAGAGGTAAGGGGGAGGGGACCAGAAGAATAAAGCAAGGAAAAGCATTTGATGCAGGGGGAACCACGTGAACAGAACCAGGAGGGAGGGGCATTCAAAAAGCAGAAAGGCAGTGGGTTGGTGTTGCCAGAGGAGGTGGGCAGGAGGGAGCGACGGAGGATTAAGCTGGAGAAACGGGCAAGAACCAAGAGGTGTAGAGGACTTTGGCCTTCGGGATAACCAGAGGCAAAAGGAGAGTCAGGAAGGGTGCAGCTGGAGCGGAGAAGCGGTTTCTATTTCAGAATTATCTGTTCTGTCTGAAGAAAGCCACTTGCAAAAAGTAGCATTTACGGCATGATCTCGTGTTGGTGAAAACCAGAAGAAGGTGTGAAAATGCTTAAACGGGTGTACAAAAAAGGTGTGAAGAGGTTCACTGCGGATGAGGTCGGTGCCCTCAGAGGTGTGGAAAGGAGAGGCTCCTTGTTGTTTTCTTTATGAGCCTTATCAGGGTCAAAAGCATATATTTCTTATATAAGTGTCTTCGGTACTATAAAGTAAATCTCTCCGGTATGATAACGGAATCGTTCGAAAGCTAGAAACCTGGCCATCGCCGTGGAGGATGAATCAGAAGTGGGCCACCCAGGTGGGGAACTACGGCAGTGACCTTGGCCAGAGGGGTGGTGGGGTCAACTTAAGAAAGCACAGAAGGGAGGAAAGTCAGGTTATACTCAGGAGGTGGTGACTTAGAATCGTCAGGACTTAAAGAGCAATTGGCTAGTGTAATTGGCTAGTAATTGGCTAGTGGACGATGTAATTGGCTAGTGTAATTGGCTAGTAATTGGCTAGTAACTGGCTAGTGCACGATGCTTTTCACGGAAATAGAAACAAGCTGGTGGATAACAGCAAGTTTAATGTTAAGCGGTGTATTAGTGGGCGGGGAGGTGTTGGCGATTGTTCCATAAATTCAGGAGATGTTAATCCCTGAAAATCACGACGGAGGGGAGTGTGAAGCAGGGAGGGGAAGCTTGGCGTGGAGTCTTTGAGAGTGGGAGATGGACAGAGGACTCTGTCCCGGAGCATCCGGAGGAGCGACCCAGGGCTGGCTCCAGGACCAAGCGCTGGAAACCTGGCCTCCGCCTCTGGACTCTGCTGCTCACAGTTTGAAAACATTTGCAGGCGCTTCGTGGAAGGATCGGCTCCATTGATCACGGCACTCTTTGAAGATAAAGACAAAACACGATGCCCCTGTTCCGAGTGCCAAGGGAAACCAATTAGTAACGTAGTTTCCGTGCAAATGACCTCGGTAATAGGGAAAAAATGATTTCTGCTTATCTCCTACCTTTCTGCATTTCTAAATTGCCCTGAACAGACTCACTTTGAATGTTTTCCGTGGAGTGTCATCAATAAACGTCCGGGCCTTCAGCTGTTGTTTTTGGTGAAGGCACGTTCTGTTCCAAATAAGAAGTGTCACGAGGAACAACAGCCGGAAAAACAAAAACAAAAACAAAAACAAAAAAACACTGTGGCCTCCTTGTGTGTCTTTTAAAGCCAATCAAGTAGGAAACGTTGAAGCTAACGACTTTGGAAGGGAAAATGGATACAGAATGAAGATACCGTGAATGATAGCCTTCTGATTCAGTGTGCGTTATTTTTTTTTAATGTGTATTTATTGGAGAGAGAGAGAGACACAGACTCCGAAGCAGGCTCCAGGCTCCGAGCTGTCAGCACCGAGCCCAACGCGGGGCTTGAACTCTCAAACCGGGAGATCGCGACCTGAGCTGAAGTTGGATGCTTAACCGACTGAGCCCCCTGGGCGCCCCAATGTGCATTAATATGTCCTAATCCTTGCACGTCCGTGGCTTAGGGGAACAGCCCTACATTAGTGTTGTCCACACAGGCAAATGGATTTTCTTCCTGCCCTGACCCAGCGCAGAAGGGTGAGAATTCTGCTCCCTCCGTGGCCCTGAGCACTGCTCACTCACCCCACCGAAGAAGCTTTCCCTTGCCAACGGAGCCCTGGAAACCGTCCCTGAGTGTGCAGCACAAGGTTGCCGCAGCACCTGTAACCCTCAGAAAGCATCTTTTCTTGATTAATTCTTCGCTCACTTCGGGAGTAATGAAGGCGCACATAAACCACGCCTTGTGACCTTGTAACTTCGTTAGAAAGCCGGTTGCGGATCTTTCCAGGTCTCACTGCTTTGACACAGCCCACGAAGGGCCAAAAGGCTGTATTTTGCTATGCTGAATTAAAAAAAAAAAAAAAATACGGGGGTGCCTGGGTGGCTCAGTCGGTTAAGCGTCCGACTTCAGCTCAGGTCATGATCTCACGGTCTGTGAGTTCGAGCCCCGCGTCGGGCTCTGTGCCAACAGGTCAGAGCCTGGAGCCTGTTTCAGATTCTGTGTCTCCCTTTCTCTCTGACCCTCCCCTGTTCATGCTCTGTCTCTCTCTGTCTCAAAAATAAATAAACATTAAAAAAAATTAAAAAAAAAAAACGTCCAGAACTGAAAAAAAAAAAAAAAGCCCCTCCCCCAAATTACAGTCTACAGTAGAGCCTTCAAGGATTTAATCTGTGTGGTTTCGATTATTTAAGAGTAACCTTGAAGGTTCAGGCCATGTAGCAATTTGTACTTTTTCTGAGCCAGAAATTGGAGTCACCGAGGAGGAAAAGACAGAACAGTCGGAGGAAGGATCGACCGGCAAGCTGGCACAGGGCCCAGTACCCACCTCCTACTGGGGCTCTGCTGGGTTCCGCTCACCAATCCCGGGTTCTGGTCAAAAAGTATCTCGTTCCTTCTGAGAAGTTTAACCAAAAGAGAAAAAAAATTCATATCTCTCCCTGAACCACGGCACGGAACTCAAATCCTTCAGAATTGTAACCACTGCCACCGGTGACCCACACGGGGAAAAATGAGATTAAAACACAGCACAGAGCTTGGGGCGCCTGGGCGGCTCAGCCGGTTAGGCGTCTGACTTCAGCTCAGGTCATGATCTTGCAGTTCGTGGGTTCGAGCCCCGCGTCGGGCTCTCTGCTGACATCTCAGAAACTGAAGCCTGCTTCGGATTCTGTGTCTCCCTCTCTGTGCCCCTCCCCTGCTCGTTCTCTCTCTCTCTCAAAAATACAAATAATAGAAAAAAAAAAAAAAGACAGCACAGAGCCATTAGGAAAACTTTCCTGAGGGAAATCCCATGTTACAGTCATAGTCAGGAATATCGAATTTTCAGTACATATCCATGATGTATACCAATGGCATCCTGCATTTCCTAGTGGTCAACTTTTGCTCGTTCGTCAGACACTTCCTGGGAGCTGGGGTACAGGCTGGTGACGCTCACCTACACTGACCCACCTTCCCTCCAAGGTGACCCTCTCAGCCCCCTTAGGGTTAGGTAGGACTGTGTGGCTAACCTGAGACCATGAGACAAGAGCAGAAGTGACTTCGTTCACTTCCGGGCTGGTGGGCCCTCTTTGGGAGCGGTGAGCTTGGAGACCACATCATGGGAAGGCAGCGCCTTGAATTGGAAGTAGCTGGACTTCTTGAGAGCTTCCAGACCCACACTGGACGTTGAGTGGGTTGGAAGTAAACCATTGTCGATTAGTCCCGAGGTCCCAGGGTTTATTGTTCCTGTAGCATTATTTATACCCACCTCCGCTAATAAAATTGCCCACCCTGTACCGTGATAAAAAGTCGTTAGCAGAAGGATCTTTGTGGAACAACAAAAAATAACTTACAAGAAAAATTTATAGGTTTTAGTCTATAGATTTTAGTCTATTTATAAAGTCCAAAGATACATACATGTGAAATGTGTGTGTGTGTGTGTGTGTGTGTGTGTGTGTGTGTGTATCTTACAGACAGTGTATATAAAATCTGTTGAGAGCTAAGGGGGGTAATAGCTATTGTTCTTGCAATTTGTTTCCGTCCCACTATCAGAGAGAAATTTCTAAGAGACAAACCACCAACTGGACCCTGTTACGTCCCTGTTAAACTCATCACCCTGCAGTCCTGCATTTCCTTATTTGTACTTCCTCTTGTACGTAAAGGGAGTTGAGGCAGCATCTATGATGAATTCCGTAGAACTGGGGAAAATCGAAGAGCGAACATAAGAAGGCGACGTTGGTAACGCTGGGTGGTACTTCCTGGGCTCCCGGGAAGAGTCCAGCTGGCAGGGGAGATGTTGAGGCCACACCAGCGGAACAAGACATCCACGCAAAAAGGTGAGCGGTGTTAGGGAGCCTGGGTGGCTCAGTCAGTTGAGCGTCCGACTCTTGATTTTGGCTCAGGTCATGACCTTGCGGTTCACGGGCTCGAGCCCCGCATCGGGCTCTGCCCTGAGCGAGGAGCCTGCTGGAGCTTCTTCTCCCTCCCTCGCTCTCTGCCCCTCCCCCACTCACGGCCCCTCTGTCTCTCTCAAAAATAAATAAATAAACTTAAAAAAAATTTTTTAAGAAGATGAGCAGAGGGGGCTATAATTAATATAGGTCATGAAAAGGCGAGACAGCGCGTCGCAGTGGCTGGGGCCGTTTGGAGCTAGGCGCTGTCTATAAGGCCCCCTTTCTCCTCTGTAAGTTGGGATAACAGCACCTAACTCAGCAGGTTGTCGAGGGGCTTCAATGAGATAAAGGGGCATGGAGAGCACCTAGCATAGTGCCTGCATTCCATGGCACTTATATTGTTTAGTCTTGTTTTATTATTTATTTATTTATTTATTTAAATTTTTTTCAATATTTATTTTTTTGAGAGACAGACAGAGCATGGGTGGGGGAGGGGCAGAGAGAGAGAGAGGGAGACACAGAATCCGAAGCAGGCTCCAGGCTCCGAGTCGTCAGCACAGAGCCCGACGTAGGGCTTGAACCCACGAAGGGTGTGTGAGATCGTGACCTGAGCCGAAGTCCGACGCTTCACCGACTGAGCCCCCCAGGCGCCCCTGCCTTGTTTATTAAATCAACACCGAAGTCTAGGGAAATATCAAGAACAGAAGGAAAAAATTTTAAAAGCAACTGAGGAGTCTACAAGACATGGAGATTGTAGAGATTTACGGTACTCTCTTCCGCCCTTCTAAAGTGATCGTAACAGTGATTTCCCCAATTTCTCAATAAAATGAATCCAGTTAGTGTCTGTCTGTACCTCCAAAACAACTCGAGTTTCCTTAACCTTTGGAAACACTTCAGCGAGGTACCGCCTGACCTTCAAACGGTAGGTTTTCTCCTGGGAAGTTTCCCCCCAGCCCCGTGGTCTTGTTTTGTGGGAGGGGAGGGAGGTTATCCAGAAGCCAATACTGATTTCCTACAGGCAGCTCTCTTGGCTTGAAGATATTTCTAAAGAGGGGGTTGCCAGCATAGGACTTTGACCCCTTCATTTTTAGACCCATTTCCCCTCTCTTTGTATCAGTTTACGATGTGGATGAACACATTTCCAATCGGAAGTGCCTTTACAAGTACAGCTACCGGGGATTGGCAGTTAGTTATGCCTGTGAGGCTCTCGGAAGAGGCTGACCAGGCAAACGATCATACTTCAGAATGTGACATGATTTTGGCAAATGAAGTATGTTGGGAGTAAGCAGAGCTAAAAAGTAAGTACCTGTTGGGTGGTGTTATCGTAATTAAAAAAGGACCACCACACTCGTTATGGGACACATTGACTAAGGATTGTCAGCCCTCCAAGAACAAGACATCACCAAAGGAAGTGTAGAAAACTACCGTCCCAAGCAGGTCAGCGACATTGGGGAAGGTGTGAAAATCTGCCATCATTCTATCCCTCAAGACCCTAGTCTCAGAGGCTTCTGAGCAAGAACGAAGGCACCGTATCCCATTGAGATTATATTGCTAAGAAGTAGGGTGCAGCTTGATAAGCTCGGCATTAAAAAAAAATCAGAGGGTCGCCTGGGTGGCTCAGTTGGTTAATTTCAGCTCAGGTCATGATCTCACGGTTTGTGGGTTCGAGCCCCGCATCTACGCCGACGGCTCAGAGCCAGCTTGGGATTCTCTCTCTCCATCTCCCTCTCTGCCCCTCCCCTGCTCACTTTCTCTCTCAACATAAATTTAAAAATATATATTTAAAAAGAAAGAACGAAGAAAACAGGACTCAAAGAAGTTTTCGGGTATCTGGTCTCGCGATCATCCCAACCCGCTCCACACAAAAGTATGAAATCGCTCATTCTTTCCCTTCGCACGAAAATGTTCATACACACAGAAACACGCGCGCACATTTATCGTGTCTCTGAATATCCTCATCTTTCCTCGGGAGGGACTGAGCCCTCCCGAAATCCCCGGAGAAGCCAGCAAGTTTCCCCACTTCTCCCCACTGCCCTTCCCAGACATTAGGACTCGCGAAAGAAATTGGTCAAAACTGACCCTTCCCGTCCCGCTGTCCGCTCCGCTAGGTAACGGGGAGCCAATCTAACAAAGGTAACTGCTAATGCACCAACGATCCTGGCAGGTGCAACCCCCCCCGCCCCCCGTCCCCCCAGAATGGAACTTATTTGCAGGCTAATTGGGATATCAAGAGACAATCATCCCAAAGGTGCTGAACTCTTTGTTCCCCTTCTAATAACCATGATGACATTATTATTCCCTCTCTCCCTGGGACTCAATTTCCTCCTTGGTTAAAAACAAACAAACAAAACCCCACTATATCCCGCCTATGATCCCTTTCACATCTGAAATGGGACGATTCTATTCTCCGCTGTGAGCCGGGCAGGTCATTTCTGGTACCCCCTTCTCATAAGAGATGTAGAGGTGTCACAGAAATGCTTTGTCACCCTAGCCAGGCCACCTGCGCAGCCTCGTGAGGGCCCCAGAGCGCCAGGACAGAACGACACGAAGAGTTTAAACCCAATGTACGAATTATTAACAGAAACCATTTACACTGGCAGGAGGTTTGGGGCGGGATGAAACGTGTTTCGCTGGAATCTGCATTCTCTGAGGCCAAGGAAGGCTGTCAAGGAGAAGAAAGATTTGCAACGCTCCAAAGCCCCCGGTGGGTAGCCTTCTGCAATGTTCTGTCTTTAAGTAGGGTTTAAAATACCACTTTATGGGGGCGCCTGGGTGGCTCAGTCGGTTAAGCATCTGACTCCTGATTTCAGCTCGGGTCATGTTCTCACAGTTCTTGAGTTCAAGCCCCGCATGGGGCTCTGTGCCGACAGCTTCAGATTCTCGCTCTCCCTCTCTCTCTTTCTCTCTGCCCCTCCTCCTCTAGCACTCTCTCTATATCAAAATAAATAAATAAATAAATTTAAAAATACAATACAATAAAATAAAATACCACCTTATGCCAACGTATGCCATAAAGAACGATGTAATTACCACCTCAACAAACAATGATAGCAAAACACAGATACCAGTTAAACATCTAGAAGCTCCCAGATATATTGGGATATGTTCCCAGCATGGGATAAAGTCCAGAGAAGAAATGAATGAACAAGGCTCTAGCAATAACACACATGCATCTCAGAAGTATCATACTGAGTGAAAAGAAGCAAATCCCCGCACTGCACATGCAGTAGAAAGCTCACAAATAAGAAAAATTGGGGCACCTGGGTGGCTGAGGCGGTTGAGCGTCCGACTTCCCCTCAGGTCACGATCTCACAGTTCGTGAGTTCAAGTCCCGTGTCGGGCTCTGGGCTGACAGCTCAGAGCCTGAAGCCTGCTTCGGATTTTGTGTCTTCTTCTCTCTCTGTTCCCTCCCCCGCTCTCGCTCTGTCTCTCTCTCTGTCTGTCTCTAAAATAAAAAAAATAAAACCACTTAAAGAATGTATTAAAAAAATAAGAATTTAACGTAAGTGGTTAAAAATATAAACATCAAGCAGACAAAGAAGAAGTACAAGAATAATACCTTCAAAATCTAGCACAGCGGTCCCTTCTTGCCTTGTTCCAAATCTTAAGAGCGAAGTGTGTTCAGTTTCATCATTTGCTGTGATGTGAGCCGTAGATGTTTTCATAGTTCTTCATTACCAGGCTGTTTTTTTTCTTTTCTAAGTTTGCTAGGAAGTTCAGTCATGAATGGGTTTTGCATTTTATCCCAAACTTTTTCCGCACAGATTGAGTTGGTCATGAAATGTTTTCCTTTCTCCTGTTTTTCTAGAGAAATACGCTGATTGATTTCCAAATGTTAAACCACTCATCCATTCTTGAGGGGGAAAAAAAACCTCACTGTCTCATGATGTATTATCATTTTTATGTATTTCTGAATTCAATTTGCTAATGTTTTGGTAAGGACATTGGAGTCTGTGCTCATGAGAGAAATAGGTCTGCTTTTCTTACAACATTCTTTCTCGTCTGGTTTTGGAATCAGGGTTATGCAAGCCTCGCGTTTTCAGAAAGAGTTTGCATAAAATTGGTTTTATTTCTTTCTTAATTATTTTCTAGACTTTACTAGAGAAGTCATCGAGCTTGGTGCTTTATTGGAAGGCAGGCTTCAACAGGAATTAAATTTAATTTTGTGTATTTTTACTATTCACATCACCTCTTTCTTGGCCACTTGTCTGTCAAGAAACTGTTCCGCATCATCCACGTTGTTAAATTTAATGACATAAATGTGCTCACGATATTTTCTTCCTATCTTTAAAACATCTGTGGAGGCGCGCCTGGGTGGCTCAGTCGATTAAACGTCTGACTTCGGCTCAGGTCATGATCTCACAGTTCATGGGTTCGAGCCCTGCATCGGGCTCTGTGCTGACAGCTCGGAGCCTAGAGTCTGCTTCCGATTCTGTGTCTCCCTCTCTCTCTGCCCCTGCCCTGCTCGCACTCTGTCTGTCTCTCTCTCAAAAATAAACATCAACATTTTTTTAAATAATAAAATAAAATAGACGATCAAGTCAAACCAAATCTGTGTAATCCACACTGATGCCCCTCTTTATTCCTGATGTGATCCCATACTTTGAGATTTATTAAGATTTGCATTATGGCCCAGCATATGATCTATCTTGGTGAACGTCCAACGGCCACCAGAAAGGAATGTGCATTCTACTGTGGGTAGGAGTAGTTCCATAAATATCAATTATTTAGGTTAAGTTGAATGATAGTGTTGTTAAAATCTTTTTCAATTTTATTCATGTTTATTTATTTGGGGGAGACAGAGAGAGACAGAGCACGAACGGGGGAGGGGCAGAGAGAGGAGACGCAGAATCTGAAGCAGGCTCCAGGCTCTGAGCTATCAGCACAGATCCTGACGCAAGGCTCGAACCCACCAACTATGAGATCATGACCTGAGCTGAACTTGGACGCCCAACCGGCCGAGCCACTCAGGCACCCCAAAATCTTCTATATTCTTACTTATGGTACCATATTCTTGTTCTGTCAGGTATGGAAAAAGAATCATTAAAACCACCAACAATAATTACACACTGTCTGTTTCTCATTGTAATTGTCAGATTTTGTTTTTATCATTGTGAAATCATCTCCGATATTAGTCCTTGCCTTGAAGTCTACTTTTTCTGATGTCGTCACTCATGCTTGCTTGTGATTATTGATTGCATGGGCTATATTTGAGGTGTGTTTCTGCTAAGCCGTATATGGCTAGTTGCACATTTGGGGGGCAACTTTATCTCAAAAACCCTAAGAGCACTGACAGAAACAAATTTTAATTTTAAAAAGCCAACCAAGCAAGCTGACCGTCTTTGCCTATTTCTCAGTCAAGAGCTGCCAACAAATATCATCAGCACAGCGAGGAGCATAAGATTGGGTCCACATTGGACCAGAAGAATAATCAATGGTGCTCATCTACGTCCAGCGCGAATTGACATGAGCCATAGGATCTACGTTCAACTAAAATGGTATATCAATAAAATCAAGTACTCAGTTCAAGCGAGATATATCAAAATATTTATCAATTATACAAAAATTTAGGTAGCAGGCTAGCTAGATGGTTGTTTAGACATCCAATTTTAGACATCATTTAATGACTTTGAGGAATGGACTGACTGCTTTGGAGGAATTTCAGACCCTTTTTTATTTGAACTTCAAATTTATCTCAAGACATTGAGCTACATCCCAGGGTGAACCTACCGCTCAACTGTAAATTCTGTTTTGACTCTCTCATAGACACCAGTGACAGACTCTCATGTAATTATTTCAAAAATATAACTGGGGTGAAGGTCATGTGTACTACAAGAGCAGTAATTTATCCTTTCCCAGTGGCCAGATTAGATTACTAGAGCTCTTGGCCCCCTGATTTTCCTGCCAACCCTCGAAGGAGCGCATTTATAATGATGTTCTCACGAACTGCCACCTAGGTCAGATGCCATTCTTCCACTTGGTACAAGGAACTGGTCTTTCAGGAGC
This sequence comes from Puma concolor, assembly GCF_028749965.1. Lineage (NCBI taxonomy): Eukaryota > Metazoa > Chordata > Mammalia > Carnivora > Felidae > Puma > Puma concolor. Next base: position 8,578,359 of record NC_141680.1, on the reverse strand, counting down.
CTAAGGCAGAGAAGGTGGTGGGACGATCCTAAGTGATGGAGACCATTACCATGGACAAACATCCATGTCTGAATGTAGCAGAATTTTCTTTATCAATCTTGGCTCAACTGCACAGGAAATTGAAGAGCCAAAATCATTGGAAATAAAGCCTCTGGGGGAAAAGTATTAATAAAAATCACACTAAGTCTTTGATATTCCCAAAGGGCAGCAGTGAATCATGAAACTCCTACATATAGGTTTAGGGCCAAATTGGAGGGACACGAAAAAACAGACTCTTCTGAACAGTAGTAGTTGATTTCAATGGATGTTCACAATGTCCATCCAAGGTCTATGGACACCTGTAGGAATCTACCCAGATAATCGAGCGCGGTCTTCGATTTCTAATTCTGATACTTTCTAAAATAGTCAGATATTTTTTAGCCAGTGGCCATTCAGGGCACCAATTCTACTTTAAGCTTGGCTTCGAATCTTTTAGGCCATAACTCTTAGAGTGGGTATAGAAGAATAATGTTATCTGTCACAACTTTTGAGGACAGATCAACTGGAAGTAGGAGAACAAGTTACTACCTATGTGTATCTATCTATCTATCTATCTATCTATCTATCATCTATCTACTAAAACTTTAGGGAATGAATGGGAATCTTTATCCAACGATCCTTGCTTCTTACAATTGAAAACTCAGTCTCAAGCAGGCTTACCCTAGCCACCTTAATTCAATCTATTTTTTCTAATAAATACAAGCATTTCAGAGCTAGTACTAATGCATGCTAGATTAAGGCTGAATCTGATAAAGGAGATACATGCAACGATATAAAGAAAAGAGCACAAGGCTGAACATCAAGCTCTGAATCAGCTTCCACTTTTCATCGTCTTCAATCCACAGCAGTGAGAATGATCACCTTCAGTCACAGGTCGGAGGATATCGCCCATCTGCTTAGACCCATTGAGGGATTTCTCATTGCTCTTCCGATCTAGGACCCCTCCTCCTAGTCTCTGTCTGTTATTTGACACCCAAAGTCTTTCCAAAGACAAAGTGGGTGTCATTCCACTTTCCATGGAATGTTCTACAAGGCTATTTGAGTGACTGACTCCTCCTCATTACGTAAACGGCACCTTTTCAAAGAGAAATTCCTTGAAGTCACAGACCTCGACATCCTGTGACTTGACAAATCCATATCATCTGGATTTAATTCTGTCTCTGTCTGAAATTATAATTGATTTGCCTATTTCTATATTGGCTGCCTTCTGCACTAGAACAGAAGTTCCCTGAAGGCAGGAATCTGGCTGTCCTGTTCCCCCAAGCCTAGCACAGCACCTGTCACACAACAGGTGTTGATTGAATGAATACAGTCTTACTTTGATTCCATTCCCAGCATTGTCTCAAACTATATGATTATAATCGTATCTGTTTTCTTATCTGCAGATGAGGGCAAATCCATCTTTTCTTGGGAACTACGATAACTCATTATTCCCTCTGCTTAACCACCCTCCCCCCAGCCCCCCAAAAAACTAATTAGGAAGTGGAAGAAAATGAGTCGCCTATAAGGATCATGTTTTAGGATTAACAAACACATGATGGATTGGATCCCAGATATAACATCAACAGGGACAGAAAGACTAGCTCCCGGCTAGTCATAATTCGTTTGAATATATCCACATATCTAAATGACTTCCAATCAGCATGCAGTTGGTCCGTCCGAAAAACACAGCAAAAGGAGAGCGCTGGAGGCATATAGGGGCACTGCCTTTGCCAGCACAGGGAAATCGGATAGATGCATTTAACCGCCTGATTCATCGACTTCTCCAGTTTTGGCTCCACAGTGAGGAAGGAGGCCTTCTGATTATAACTTGGTCTGATTGTACTTGGATTTTCCAACAAGGAGAGAATGTGCTGATCACACAAACTTTGAGTTTTCCAGTCGTTGTGACAATGGTCTGTCACGGTAAATGACTAGACCGGCCTTCTGCTGTTCTTCTGGGTCTCGTTGTGCTCTGGGGTCCTAGGAGTCAGTCCCTTCGAGCTCATCACTTCCACTCACCCACAGGAGCAGGCCTTTGTCCCGGGAGCAGAGGGGCTGGATCCTGGGCCTTGGTTGCCTGGTTTAGGGATGGCTTGGGCTTCCTGGGGCAGGGACAACCACTTAGTTCTAGCATGTTCGTTAAGCAGCTCAAGTGTGTGCTTAGGGACCCAGCACACGGAGATATCATTAATAATAATAATAATAATAATAGGGGCGCCTGGGTGGCTCAGTCGGTTGAGCGGCTGACTTCGGCTCAGGTCATGATCTCGCGGTCCATGGGTTCGAGCTCCGCATCGGGCTCTGTGCTGACAGCTCAGAGCCTGGAGCCTGTTTCGGATTCTGTGTCTCCCTCTCTCTGACCCTCCCCTGTTCATGCTCTGTCTCTCCCTGTCTCAAAAATAAATAAAACGTTAAAAAAAATTAAAAAAAATAATAATAGGAGTAGTCTAATACTTCAAAATATGCTACATATACCCCTCATCAAAAGAAATCACCATGTTGCTGGAACTTCTTGCAACTATCTTACAGCTAGAACGGTTTGCATTTTGTTTTTTTTTAAAAATTTTTTTTAATGTTTATTTATTTTTGAGGCAGAGAGAGACAGAGCATGAACGGGGGAGGGGCAGAAAGAGAGGGAGACACAGAATCCGAAGCAGGCTCCAGGCTCCCACCTGTCAGCACAGGGCCCCACGCGGGGCTCGAACTCACGGACCGCGAGATCGTGACCCCAGCCGAAGTCGGGCGCTTAACCCCACCGAGCCACCCAAGCGCCCCGGAACAGTTCGCATCTTGAATGTGTGGGGGTGTGAGGGAGCAGGGAGGGGCTGGCCCCGTGATCATTTTACGGCTCAAACCTAGCAAACATCTCAGCGCAACCCTGGGAACGAGACGACAGCGTGCCCCGCCAACGCCAGCCAGCGGGCTCAGCAGCCTTTCGGATGCAGAAGAGGACAGTGAGCCCAAGCTGCTGAGGACAGAAGGGGACCTCCATGCGCGCACCTGCACTCCCGTAATCCTCGCCCTCGTGACACTTTCCTAGGACCTATTTCCTCTTCTCCCTTCCTCCTGGCTTTCTTCAGGAGTGGAGTCTAGAAGAACGCTAGGCTTGCTTGCAGTTAGAACATTCAGTGACTCGGGAAAAGAATAACAGAAGGAATCAAATACTGCACTCTGGGGGGAGGGGGAGGCTCCCAAGCTCGTGCCCTGAACGCCAGAGAACCCGGAAGGCCTGCACTTTCCCTCTGCTTTTCTCTGGTCCTGGACTGCAACCTTAGCCGTGCTCGGGGACGGGGAGGAATCAGGGTTTGAAAGCGTAAATATTGTGTCAATTTTCAGGACCCGCTGTAGCTGCGCGGTTGGGTGCCCGATTTCATCCTCCTAAGCTGCTTTTGGAGCCACCTAAGTGCCTGCATTATTTAGGGCCCCTGCAGGGAACCTACTGAAGGCAGAGTGATTAGCCATTGATCCAATTAGAGCAGAGTCTCAATCAATGGAGAAGGGTCTGCTGAGCCCCTAGGACGCCAAGAGAGTACCGACGAAAACATTGGAGCGGGAAAGGCAGGGATAGGAATGGGATCCAGGAAGCGAAATCCTAGACGCCGGCGTGGGAGAAGCATCCCTGTCTTTCTGCACCGCCCAGGCGTTGGTGATGTGGGTCCTATGGCTTAGCACAGCACGGGGACGTGTTAGGTACCCAGGGAATGTTTCTGGGTTGGCTGAACAGGATAAATGGGATTGTCATTGCACCAAGGAACGAATCCATTTTGGTTTGTTAAGGAAAACGCCAACGGTCTCTTGAAGAAACGGAAACCATCCTAGCTCCCTCGTTTGCTGAGCTCGTGGGAAGATCTCTCCCAAATGACCAACAAACGTGCGAGTCACAAAGAAGTATAACTTGGAGCTTTTCTCTTCCACCATAATCGTGACATCATTGTTTTCAGAATGGCCAGCCAGGTTGAGTGGAAAAGGGGATCCCAGTGTTGTTGGCGAGACGCACGCTTGGTCCTAGTCTCCTAAGAACCCCAATGCTCCCTGCAAAGGCCATTAGTCCTCGGTCCCCCCAGCCGCGTGACCACAATCATCTGGACAGACTTCCAAATTTCAGCAAGAAGAGAGGTCGAACACCTTGAGAAAGGCCCTGAAAATCAACTCCCTTTGTCAACTTGTGTGTGTGTGTGTGTGTGTGTGTGTGTGTGATTAGAAGTCTTCAGAAGTGCACTTTCCTTCTCAAGTCAAATGCTTTTATCTGTGAGAAAGACAAGCTACATGTGTAACCATGCCAAAACAATCACTGTATTCAGTGATCAAAACGATGAAAGTGTTTGCCTCTACGGACACCTATGATGTTCCTCTGAGCAGAATTAATCACACCATGCTTCGCTGCACTCATGACAAACCTCAGGGATCGCACTACCCCCTTTATCCTACTAGGTTGCAATTCTGGGTTTTGACTTCTGTCTCCCCTTAGTGAGTCTCTGGGAAGAAATGGCTGTCTTAATCATCTTTGCATCGTGGGAACCAAGTATATAGATCCAGACATGTAGAAGGAAGTCAACAAGTGTTTGTAAAAGTGAGTGTCAGAAAATATAGAGAAATGGATAGATGGATGGATGGATGGATGAATGGATGGATGGATGGATGGATGGAAAGCTGGATGGATGGATGGATGAATGGATGGATGGATGGATGGATGGATGGATGGAAAGCTGGATGGATGGATGGATGAATGGATGGATGGATAGATGGATGGATGGATAGATGAATGGATGGATGGATGGATGGATGGATGGATAGATGGATGGATGGATGAATGGATGGATGGATAGATGGATGGATGGATGGATCTGAAAAACAAGTGGGTAACTGAGTGAACCAATGGGTTGAAACAGCTAACTCCAGTATGGCATCATTTCGAATCTGGAAAACATATCCATTCAAACACTTATGGGAGGTGGAAGAAGACTGGGGAGAGAGGATGTGTTTACTTTATTTTTGCCTTGCGGAGTCACCTATGGGCCAAAGGATCCCGCCCCACCTGGAACTAAAGATCGGTACTGTGAGCTTAACCTCTCACGCGGATTCTGTACCCCACCACGGAAGCAGCCAGCGAGGCTGTTATAGCAAGATGTTGAGTTTATTGTGCAGATGCGAGTGAACACTCACCGAGTTTAAAAAAAATAAATGAATGAATGAATGAATAAATAAGAGGGCTTCTCAGGCTCTGTCCAGACAACACAAAGCAAAATGCCAATTTGGCCACTGGCTCTTTGACAGAGCACAAGTTTGAGGGTCAAATGGATACTTCAAAGAGGCATGAAAGTCTAATTTAGTTACGTATACTTTCAGAGCACTGATGGGTGCCCCATTACAGTTCATTTTGAACTGTGAGGCCCAGGCCCCCAGCCTTGATGGATGCCCATTGGTGGTCCTGCCCCAGTGCTCCCAGGGGATTCAATGGCTGCTCTGTAAGCCCGAGAACCAACTGCAAGAACCACATGCCTGATTGGCCCACGTCCACTCGGGAAGGGTCTTGTGAAGAACAACCCATGAAAATGTCCGGGGTCTGTTCTGTTGCTAGAGTCGGAACCTAAAACCTGTTGGTTTTGTCTCACAGGCTCACGAAAGAGCAAAAACTGACCATTACAAGACCCCTTGTCTTGACCACCCAATAGCTTTCTAGAATTTCTTGCCTGTTTTAGGTACTCAGCCAAGATCATTCAAGTTGTTTTGTTTTTGTTTCCTTCTATGTTGCACTGAAGAATTTTTTTTTTGACAGAGAGAGAGAGAGCGAGTGAGTGAACATGCAAGCAGGGGAGAGAGGTGGGGGGAGGAGAGAGAGAGACAGAGAGAGAGAGAGAGAGAGAGAAAGAGAGAGAGAATCTTAACCAGGTCCCCACACCCAGCATGGTGCCCGATACAGGGCTCAATCTTAGAATCCTAAGATCATGATCTGAGCCGAAAGCAAGAGTTAGATGCATAACTGACTGAACCACCCAGGTGCCCTCTATTTTATTTTATTTTACTATTTTATTTTATTTTATTTTATTTTATTTTATTTTAAAGTAGATTCCATGCCCCGAGTGGAGTCCAACGGGGCTTGAATTCACAACCCTGAGATCAAGACCTGACTGAGATAAAGAGTCAGACACTTAATGGACTGAGCCACCCAGATGGCCCACAATGAGGATGTTATTAAAGCCTCTGCATTTGAACAGATTTTTTTTTTTAAATCAGGTCAAATCGGTAGATTGGCCCCTCCGTCCACTGAGTCCAGCAAATGACAGCCATTTCTCCAAGATTAGGAGGCATTGTTGTTGGAATAGTACCAAGATCAGCTATTTGAGGAGGAAGGCAGGATGATGCCTTGTGCTAATATTTTATGTCCCCATAGAGTTTTAGGCATTTGCTTCCTCGTCAAATTTCTTTCAGTCCTAGTACTTCATTTCGTCTCACAATATACCCATGACTTACTTAGGATTCTCATCAGTAAAGTGTGGTTTGTTTGCTTTGGGCATAAAAGAAATCAGAACATCGGCTGCAGAGTTTGTTTGTAACCACTTAGAAAGCACGAATCATAGATTTAGAGAAACGATGAAGTAACCCAGGTCTTGGGGCACCGGGGTGACTCTGTCAGTTGACCATCCAACTCTTGATTTTGGCTCAGGTCATGATCCCAGGGTTGTGGGATCGAGCCCCATGCTGGAATAGGCACTGGGCGTGGAGCCTGCTTGGGATTCTCCCTTTCCCTCCGTCCCTCTCCCCCACTCTCTCTCTCTCTCTCTGTAAAATAATATATATATATGTAATAATAATAAAAAACCACAAAAAATGGCTTTGAAAGCCAGCCATTACCCCTCATTCTCTGCAGGTGGCATCTAAATCCCAGCAGGTGAAATGATTTACCCAAAGTCACACAGCCAGCAAAGGTCAAAGCCTGCTGTCGTTCTAGACAGCCATTCTTTGTACCTAAAGATACAATGACAACCGAACAGAGCTGGAAAATGACAAGCCATTTGTCAGGAGCGACAGATCAAGATGGGAGTATGGCCAAGAGAACTTCTGCTACGTTCAGGGGGCTGTGGTGCAGCCTTCTGGGGCCACATGGGACCATATCCCGCCATCTTGGTGCAACCCGCCATCTTGTTTCCACAAGTCCTTCCTATTCAACTCTTTCTTTTTTTTTTTTAATTTTTTTTTCAACGTTTTTATTTATTTTTGGGACAGAGAGAGACAGAGCATGAACGGGGGAGGGGCAGAGAGAGAGGGAGACACAGAATCGGAAACAGGCTCCAGGCTCCGAGCCATCAGCCCAGAGCCTGACGCGGGGCTCGAACTCACGGACCGCGAGATCGTGACCTGGCTGAAGTCGGACGCCCAACCGACTGCGCCACCCAGGCGCCCCCTATTCAACTCTTTCAAAAGTCTGCTTCCTTTGCTTCACACTAGGCTTCATTTAATTTTTTTTTATTTTTTTTTTAATGTTTATTCATTTTTGAGAGACAGAGACAGAGTGCGAGCTGGGGAGGGGCAGAGGTAGAGGGAGACACGGAATCCGAAACAGGTTCCAGGCTCCAGGCCGTAGGCACAGAGCCCGATGCGGGGCTCAAACTCACGAACTGTGAGATCATGACCTAAGCCGAAGTCAGCTGCTCAAACGACTGAGCCACCCAGGTGCTGCCTAGACTTTATTTTTTTAAGGAAGTGTTTTTAATTTTAGTGGTTAGGTGGCTTTATTGGAAGTGCGTGCTACGTATCACAGAAAGTCGCCCATTGTAAATGGACAACCCAGTGATTCTTAGCAACTTTGCTGAGAGGTGCAGCCATCACCCTAAATCAGATGTAGAACACGTTCATCCCCAAAGAAGGTCCCTCGCTTCCCTTTAAAGTTAATTCCCATCCCAATCCCTTAGCGAGGATTGATTTTTTTTTTTTTTTCTAATCCGGCTACGGAAAGAAAAATAAAAGTGAAACATAAGCAGTTAATTCTTTATACTGAGAGAGTTCAACCTGCTACATTCTCTCGCTCCAAAGAACATTTTGAACCCACAAAGACAATTTTCTCACCACGCTGGTTTATCTCCCGGAGAGCAGGATCTGCTGAGACTGTATTTTCCGGGATAGTAACTCCCACTTGAGCGCTGAGAGGTTCCCGAGCCGCTACACTGTCTTCCCAGAACCGGGTGGGCGCGGTTGCTAATTCTGGGCACATCCCTTTCCTTGCCTGTGTCGCTAAGTCACCTCTGTTTATGTGGCTAAGGGGTTAAGACCTGGAGACATGAACGGTTGCTCCTAACGCCATTCCCACTCAAGGAGATGTTTCTCTTCCCCCCCCTTCTGACTGGCTCAGCACTTTACCATCTGCCTCTTTCCTGGTGAGTGGGAACAGGATACGGGAGAAGTGAGTTTCCCATGGGCTCTTCCCTGGGTGACAGCCTTTTTTTTTTTTATTTTGGGTCACCTCGACTTGCTCCGTCCCACGCTTCTCCCTCGGAGTATTTTCATAATGACGCAGCTCAGCAACTGCCCACAGACTCACCCGGGAGGAACATGGCCAAACATCTCATTGATTATCGATTCCGAGACAACCCTCAAAACTCTGCTGCAGAGGAGTATCTCCAGACGGGGCGGGGGAAGTCCCTGGGATCCCATACAAAGGGGGAAAGAGGATCCAAAATTAGAGTGCAGCAGGAAGCCCGGGTATAACCAGTGTATTGACGCACGTGAGTCGGAGAGAGCGTGTCATCAAATATATGTGGACAAAACCCACCCAAATGCTAACAGTGGTCACCTCTGCGTGGCCCGAGTCGTTTACACGGATGCAAACGATCGGGAAATTTCAGACTTCCCACCGTGAGCCCAGATCGCCGTGGTCAGGAGGGACAGAACCATCCGTGCTTGGAGAAAGGGCTAAGAGGAACAGCTTCCTGGGCCGGGATGGGTGCCTGCCTGCAGCCAGGTGCCCTGTCAGCGCTGTTTCTCGCTCACATCACTGTTATTACAGCGCTGATCACAGCGCACGGACTCCTTCCTGTGTGCTAATCGCCCGCCACACCTGGGAGGCTCATCTCAGTGGAGGAGACGAGGCATCCCGGGGAGACAGACAGTTTGGACCGAGTTCAGAGGCGAGTCAGCCAAACGATCAAGGGAGCAGGGAGGGTTGTAGCTGGCTGCGAGATGAAAGGATCTCCCTTCTTTATGGCTCCGCTGGAGCAGAGACTGGGGGCTGGGGTGGGGATGGGGGGGGAGGGGGCTTGAAAATAAACTCAAAACATATGAGACTCACGAGCAATAAAGAGGGGGGCGGGAGCCCAGCGGGGCCCGGGTCCACGCTGGTAATCAGATGCCCCCCGGGGGCCGGAGAAGCCCAGCGTGAACATCGAGGGGTCTCCCGGGGGGCGCTGCCCATCCAGCTCTGGGGCGCAGCCCCGCGGGGAGGGGCACGGGATGCTGGGTGTTGTGCCGGGAACCCCTCTGGCTTCACGCGGCAACAGGAGCCTTCGTTCCACGTTTCCTCGAGGCGCGGCGAGGCCCTTCCGATTGGAGGCCCGGAGGCGAAGTGTGCGCATCAATCACGGGCCGGGCACTTCTGCCGCGAGGTTGCCCAGCTCGGCCGCGGGGGGGGGGGGGGGGGGGGGGGGTCAGAGGGGGGCCTTTGCTATTTATTTCTCTCTCTCTCACCCGCTCTTTCCAAAGGATGTCCTCAGAGGCTCCTGGTGCCCGGTTCGTTATCAAGTGCCACCGAGACGTGGAGCTGCCCAAAAGAGCTGATCTCTGCCCTCAACCAGCCTACACAGTAATCACGAGGTCAAAAGGATGACCTTGCTGAGGTGTCGCCAGCAAGGCTCTGACACGTCCTTGAGAACCAAGGGGCCCAGAGCCCCGGGAGTTTGAGGGAACAGGGCAACCCCAGCAGAGCTAAGCGGGGGGGGGGGGGGCACCACACCGCATCTCAAGACGAATGGATGAACGGGTCACCCCGTTTTCCAGGCTTGCAGCCAATGTCCATGACCATCCCTTCCCCACCCCACCCCCCACCCCCAGAAAAAAAAAAAAAAAAAGGGAGAACCTGAATACAAGTTTTGAGAGCTTTCGAGCAAGAGACTCATTCTATCAGAACTTTCTCTCCGGAAGATCAGCGTGCTGATGGCAAGGTTGAAAGGAAGTGTAAGCCACGGGAGGCCAGGGAGGAGGTCTGTCAGGTCGCTATTACAAGGCGGGTGAGAGACGGACAGCAAAAGGCCGCCTGAAGCGGTGGCAGAAAGTTCGAGAAAAGCAGTGGGTGACCAATGCCACCCCAACACGGAACCCGCAAAAGCTGGTGATCCCCCGGTGCCCAGGTCTCTAGAATTACCGACCGATGGGTGTCGATTCTAATTAGTGCCTGGGAAACCAGAAAGCAAGAACCAGGGTTTCAGGGAAGGCGGAGGTATGGAGCCTGGGTAACATTGATTTCAGAGTCTGAGCAAACCATCTCTTCGCTCCCAGGCAGATGGAAACATTGTTCTTTCTGGAACCAAGAGAAGGGCTGAAGGGAGAAATGTAGATGGATGGGTCAATCCACATCACGGTGGTGGGAAGTCATCGTGTGGCTCCCAGAGAGAGTATGTTGGGAATGAAGGGGTGCTGGGAAGAAAATCTTGGAGAGGGTCTACTTTGAATGGAGTCAGTTTGGCATTTGCCGGGGATTCAGAGGCAGAATTGGCATGAGAACCCCCAGGGGTGTTTCTGAGATGCGCTGTAAAGAGGGGCCATAGAATTCATTCCTGTTCACTCACTTATAATTCCAAGTGCTCTCTCTGCGCATCAGGAGATGTGTGCTTCTGGGGAGAGAGAAACAGACATGAAAGGGACCCTGACATCTCGCCCGCTCACCGTCTAAGGCAAGAGACACGAACGTGTATGGGAAGACGGTTGCAGGCCTGTGACATGAGAGCTCTAACAGAGGATGTGGGGACACGGGGCAACAGCACCAGACAGAGGCAGAGACGGGCCTGATGCGGCTGTAAGCCAAGGGACGTCAAGGGTGAACGGCCACCCCCAGAAGCCGGGAAGAGGCGAGGGAGCCACAGAAGACGCATGCCCCTGCTAAACCTTGATTTGGGACTTCTGGCCTCCAGTACTGTGAGAAAACAGATCTCCGTTGTTTGAAGCCACCCGGTGTGTGGCACTTGGTTACTGAAGCTCTAGGAAACGAACACACTTGGGTACAGGGATCCTGTTTCCGGCTGTAGGTTCCAACCACGCCTCCAAGAGCCTCCAAGGGGAATTGAATTAAGTGTGGAGCAAGGGGGCACTGTGGTCTCGCCCCATTTGTCAGGTGCCTGCCGTGCACCGTGGGGGCCCCACAGAGTAGGAGGGGGCAGACCTGGAGCCACCCCCGCCTGCTGAGGCTGACCTCCCCCTTCCTCCATCCTGCAATTCCCCCAACAGTCGGGGCCTGCTTTATTTCTAAGCACGGAAGAGGCAGAAGAACGTTAACCATAGAAAAGCAGTCGGAAGCCACCTAGTCTGAATGCATCTTGTGCAAGATCGTCCTCCCTTGAAACCGAATGGACGGTCCAACAGCCTCTGCTTGAAAAAACTAAGTGGGAGAGGCTGGGGTCTTACATAGTATCCCTGTGTATTGTCTTTAGCCCCCATTTCTTTTTTAATTTTTTAATCTTTACTTTTGAGAGAGAGAGAGAGCAGGGAAGGGGCAGAGAGAGAGGGAGACGCAGAATGTGAAGCAGGCTCCAGGCTCCAAGCTGTCAGCACAGAGCCCGAGGTGGGGCTCGAACTCACGAACTGTGAGTTAGTGACCTGAGCCAAAGTCGGACGCTCGACTGACTGAGCCCACCGAGGTGCCCCAATCTTTGGCCCACCTTTTTAGGAAGAGTTATTCATCTAAAGCCAAAAATCTGCCTCCCTACATCCCTCACCCATGAGCAAAATCCACGTAATGGTTTACAAATATTCAAAGGTCGTGACCACATACAACCCCTTTAAGGACAAATGCTCTCAGGGCTTTCTGTGAGGGCTTCTTGCTTTAAGAAAGACGGTCACGTGGGGCGCCTGGTGGCTCAGTCGGTGAAGCATCTGACGTCGGCTCAGGTCACGATCTCACGTCATGATCTTACGGTTCGTGAGTTTGAGCCCTACATCGGGCTCCACGCTGACAGTACGCTTGGGATTCTGTCTCTCTCTCTTCCTCTCTCTCTCTGCCCCTCCCCCACTCTCTCTCTCTCAAAATAAATAAACTTAAAAAAAAAAAAAACAACAAAGACTGTCACATATCTCGATGTATAATACCTTACCTAAAAAGACTAGTGATTGTGTCCCGTTCGGGACATACACAGACTACTCAGCCCAGTCCTGGGCATTAATCATCTTTCAAGCAGAACAATACAAATAAAAGCCGTCCCTTGGATAAGTATATCTGTTACATCTTGCTGGAGGGGGGTCCCACCAGAAAGTAGATGGAGAATTGCACGGAAGCTGACTTCATCCATCTTTAAGGAAGGACAGCTACCTGATAATCCCTGTCGGGCATAGTACCATTTCTTCCCAGATCCCAAATATCCAGTCTGCAAGTCCCTGTGGCCCTTTGGGGGATGGGGGAAGGCTCAAGGTTCCTCTTGTACCTGCTCACCATGGCTCACCCGCCTTTTTTGTGGACACAGAAGACTAGCAGTGGGAAGGGGGACTTGGGGTGCAAAGAAGAGTAGCCAATGTCCTGAGCCCACATGGCATGGAGCCTTGGACATCTTGTCTATGTGACTCGAGGGGTCAAAAGGGCTTGGGACAGAACTCTCCAGTCGGATCTACCTCCAGGAGACCAGCTCAGTCCCAGATATTCAGGACAAACCACCCGGCTGGTATGCCTTCAAGAAACAAATATTCCCCTTTCAATGAGAGGAGGAAAAGGCAGGAGGCCAAGATTCCAGTGTAGGAGATATGGGCATTTTGGATAAAGTCATGAAGAAGGTCTCATCGAGAAGATGACCTTTGAGGGAAATCAAATGAGCAAAACACAGACGGTCATGAGGCAGTGAGCTGTTGAGGCATGAGGCAGGGCCAAGCAACAGGCAGTGGCCCATTGGGTATGCCAGTCAAAGTAGGCCTGACACCAAAAGGGATTTGAGGGTCTTCAAGAAGACATGACCTCCAGTCGACCTGAAAGCTGGAACCCCCGGGAAATCCGAGCCTCTGGCCTCCAACCCTGTCCTTGGAATGTGTGTTCTCGCTCTTCCCGTTGCTGAAGCCCTTTGCAAGGATGTAGACCTAAGAGACCGAGGGATTATCGAGACCCAGATGGTATACGTGACTAAAATTAAGGGCTCTGTACAAACTGGTTAAGATACACTTGGGCAGGTGTGATCTACCCATCCCGAGGCCGCCCAAGACAAGTAAGTTCCCTTGCTTCTTAAACCTGCCACCTGCCAATTTGAGGTACCCTTCCAGGTACAGGGCCCAGTTTGGGGACCACCAGAGAGAACAAAAGAATCAGGAAAGGAGTTGGAAGAAAACGATAAATATCAAATAATAAATGAGTACGAACCAGAAAAAAAAATTTTTGGGGGGGAATCCTAGAGCTGATTCTTTAAAATTCAGGAGACTAACAAAATGGACACTCTCAGCCAAAATCAAGGAAATGAATTTCACTGCCGGAATGAAGAAAAGGAAGTACCCCAGACACCAAGGAAATTGAAAATATTATTGTACACTAGCCGTCAAAACTTGGTAATAATTATTTGCACGTCTGAATAAAATGAACGGTTGTCCATAAAAATATAAATTATTGGTATTCGCTCACCCAAGTGAGAAAGCTGCAGAAGAAATTGAAAATACTGTCAGAAAACTCTAAGTAAAAATCATGCCAAGAAACCATACTGGTCATATAGTTAATAGTATTATAATTCAGTTAACGGCATTGTCTGTAGGGCACCTGGGTGGCTCAGTCAGTTGAGCATCCGACTCTCGATTTCGGCTCAGGTCATGATCCCAGGGCCAGGGGATTGAGCCCCACATGGGGCTCCACGCTGAACGTATAGCCTGTTTGGGATTCTCTCCCCCATCCCTCTGCCCCTCTCCCTAACTTGCACGTGCTCTCTCTCAAATAAAATAAAAGTAAATAAATAAATAAATAAATAAATAAATCTAAAAAAACAGTATTGCCTATAGTTTAAGAATAGTATTATATGAGGGGCGCCTGGGTGGCGCAGTCAGTTAAGCGTCCGACTTCAGCCAGGTCACGATCTCGCGGTCCGTGAGTTCGAGCCCCGCGTCAGGCTCGCATCAGGCTCTGGGCTGATGGCTCAGAGCCTGGAGCCTGTTTCCGATTCTGTGTCTCCCTCTCTCTCTGCCCCTCCCCCGTTCATGCTCTGTCTCTCTCTGTCCCAAAAATAAAAATAAAAACGTTGAAAAAAAAATTTAAAAAAAGAATAGTATTATATGAAAATAAAATGAATACCAGTGAAAATTGCGATAAGTATTTTTTTTTTTTGGAATGAACGAAGAGAAATTTTTTATTTGCAGACATGATCATTTCTTTTTTTTTTTTTTTACTTAGATGATTTTATTTTTTTTATTTTTTTTTCAATATATGAAATTTATTGTCAAATTGGTTTCCATACAACACCCAGTGCTCATCCCAAAAGGTGCGGTAAGTATTTTTTAACCGATGAGAGAAAACAGAGCTGCTCTGGTTGTTATGCGAAATTGAATTCATAACTAACGGATTGAATTTTTTTTCATTTTTTAAAATCATGGTAAGTACACTTTTTAATCCCCATTCCCTATTACCCCCTGCCCACCCACTTCCCCTCTGGTAGCCGTCAGGGTGTTCTCTATAGTTAAGGGTCTCCTTGGTTTGTCTCTCTCTTTTCCCCCTTTGCTCATGTGTTTTGTTTCTTAAATTCCGCATATGAGTGAAATTCTATGGTATTTGTCTTTCTCTGACTGACTTATTTCACTTGGCATTATGCTCTCTAGCTCCATCCAGGTCATTGCAAATGGCAAGATCTTTTTTATGGCTGAGTAATATTCCACTGTATACACACACACACACACACACACACACACACACACACACACATCTTTATCCATTCAGGTATCGATGGACACTTGGGCCATTCCCTAATTGGCTATTTGTGAATAATGGTGCAATACACATAGGTGTGTGTCCCCTTTGGCTTAGTGTTTTTTGTGTGTTGGGGGTAAACACCCAGTAGTGCAATTCCTAGATCATAGACCGGCTCTGTTTTTAATTTGTTAAGGAACCTTCATACTGTTTCCCACAGCGGCTGCACCAGTTTGCATTCCCACCAATAGCGAATGAGAGTTTCTTTTTCTCCACGTCCTCACCAACACCTTTTGTCTCTTGTGTTTTTAATTTTAGCCATTCTGTCAGGTGTGAGGTGATATCTCATTATAGTTTTGATTTGCATTTCCCAGATAATGACTGATGTTGAGCATCTGAAAAATTAAATTGTTTGGGGCACCCGGGTGGCTCAGTCGGTTCAGCGTCCGACTTCGGCTCAGGTCATGATCAAAAGGTTTGTGAGTTTGGGCCCTGCATCGGGCTCTGTGCTGAAATCTCAGAGTCTGGAGCCTGCTTCAAATTCTGTGTCTCCCTCTTCGCCTTCCCCGCTTGCACTCTCTCTCTCTCTCTCAAAAAATAAATAAACATTAAAATTTTCTTTAAATTGTTTAAAAGATATCTTACTATCGATGAATACGCAAAGAACGTGGGTGTAAATGGCAATAATTCTATACAAATATACTTAAGCTCCTTCATAACCAAATAAAATCAATGAGCTGTTATCTTGTGTCTAGCGATTCAAATTCTTTTTTTTTATAGTTTTGATTTTTTTTTTTCAACGTTTATTTATTTTTGGGATAGAGAGAGACAGAGCATGAACGGCGGAGGGGCAGAGAGAGAGGGAGACACAGAATCGGAAACAGGCTCCAGGCTCTGAGCCATCAGCCCAGAGCCTGACGCGGGGCTTGAACTCCCGGACCGCGAGATCGTGACCTGGCTGAAGTCGGACGCTTAACCGACTGCGCCACCCAGGCGCCCCGCGATTCAAATTCTTAATTGAAATATCCGGAATTGGTATGAGAAAACATCTATGCCTTCCTGTATGTGTACAAAATGGTTTGGACTTTCTGGAGGGCAGCTAAACAATCCACAGCTAGTAGCCCTGCAATTTTGTATTTCCTCCGACCCAGGGATTTCTTTTCTAGAAACGCATCATAAGGAAAGAGAATGGTTAGGCATGAAGATGTATATTCAATGATGTTTGTTACATGGGGATGTATTTGTTTATGGTAGCAAATATATACATATATATCCTATATATAATATGATGTCATAATATATTATATTATACATAATAGGGATTATAATATATAATGATATAATAATATAATATATGTAAATATATAATAGGGATTGTGTAATATATATAAAATAAGTTAAAAATATATAGGTATAATAGGGAATATAATATAACTTTACAACCGAGCCAGCCCAAAAGAAAATCCTGTTTAGGAATAACTTCTATCGTGAAAAAAAGCAAGTTACGAAGCTGCATGCCCGGTATGGTTTCGGTTTTTAGTTTTTGAAAAGAAGAAGACCAGCATGGGAGGGAACAGAGATCAAAATAAAATATTAGGCAACTATGAGACCATTTATTAATTGCATGTCTCCCTGTGGTGAGATTTGGTCAGATTATCCTCCTTTTTCTTTCATTTTATTTTCAAAGCCCCCCCCCCCATGAACATGTGTTCCTTTTGTCATTGAGAGAGTAACAGTTGTTTCTTTTTTACAAAAAAAAAAAAAAAAAAATGTAGAGACTAGTATATGTTACAGGAAATAGCTGCTTTTCAGCACCTAAAATTAAGTGTTTTCCAGTGTCGTATTCTGTTCAACAAAGTAAAGGGAATTTTCTTCTTTTATGCGTGGAGGTGAGAATGAAGAATCTTCTTCCACTTTCCTCTGATTTCAGGGCTCTCTTTTCTTTATGCTGCCGTCTCCCCTGTGGTTTTTTGTTTTTTTTTTCAACGTTTATTTATTTTTGCGACAGAGAGAGACAGAGCATGAACGGGGGAGGGGCAGAGAGAGAGGGAGACACAGAATCGGAAACAGGCTCCAGGCTCTGAGCCGTCAGCCCAGAGCCTGGCGTGGGGCTCGAACTCACGGACCGCGAGATCGTGACCTGGCTGAAGTCGGACGCTTAACCGACTGCGCCACCCAGGCGCCCCTCCCCTGTGGTTTTTTACGAGAGCTTGGAACTATTTAAATAGCCCCAAATAAAATGCAAGCTCTTCATTTGTCTTGTTTTGCTAGGTTATCGGGAGTCTTCCCCTTAAACCAGAATCCAACCTACCGCCAGATGGTTCCCTTAAACAAAACTGAGTTACACCGAGTACAGCAGTTAAAACTAAGTAAATTTAGGATTTCTCCCAAGCTGCCGAGCTCAAGGTGTCACCTTGGTCATGATCACTCCAAAAGGTCCCTGCAGCTGAAACTCAGAGGGAGCTAGGTGTCTGGGTCTAAAGGCTAAACTCACTCTCTGTCCCATAGGAAGTATGTAGGGAAGCAAAAAGAAAGGGGGTTGGGGGAAAAAATGAGAGTGTTGGAAAATCGGAACTGGGAGAAAAGTGAATATGATCACTGAATCCCGAAAAGGGGAGGCTCATCTAAATGTCACAGTTTCCAAATATTCAAAGAATTATGGAGAACAGGAAGAGTCAATGGGATTTTGTGAGAGAGTTTAAGAAAGAAGGAAATCTCCTGGTGGCTTAATTAAGGTTTGTGGGATAGCAGGGTAGGCTTCTGGCTGATGTATTAGGATTTCTTTCTTTTGAGAGCTCGAAGTGTAAAACCGGAAAGTATCTGCTAGGGATCATCCCTGAGGCTGGAAAAAGATAAATAAGGAAACTTACAATGAATTGCCCCCAATACCCATCTGTGATGTCCAATGTCCACCCCAATGTTTCCTTGACGGGTTGACTTGTGTTAATCGGCCGGAGATTTGACTGCAAGGCGACAGGTGCATCCGTGGGGGTCCTGAAGAACAAGGAGGCCACAAAAACGTTGGACCATTTTGCAAATGTCTTGGGGTTAGCAAAGAGTCTTCAACTACTTTTCAAGTGTTTTCAGATCTGCTGAAATCCACCTGTGGTTTGCCCCCGAGCGCTTGTGCGTCTAAATGTTTTATGCGTGTTTATTTTAAGAAAAACATAGGTTTGGCGTTTCTGGGTCCATTTTCACTTAGCTCGTTAGATGGTCTGCGAGCCTGTTCAATGTCTAAGATGCCTCGTGGGACTCAGAGGAAGTTGGCTCTCACTGAAGGAGTCGCATTCGGTCGCCCTGGAACAGGAGCCAAACTGCAAAAAAGCGTCGGGTTCAAGCGCTCTCTTCACCACCCAAGAACCTCGAGCACGGCCCGAGTTCGACACTCTTCCGATGGTTCCTAAGCTGTGTTTGTATTCGGGTCTCGGTGTTCCCTTCCCATCATCCGGGCTGAACCGAAATTTTGCCCGAATGTGGAGAATGTGTGAGAATGAGAACAGATGCCGGATAAATGGTCTTGCTGGATGATACTTTGCTAGGGAGTATGCAGCAGTCAGAAGTTCAGAACATCAGCTTGGATAGGCCTTCATCTGTTGGCTTTCTGATGTCATTTGTATCCAATGCTAAGTTAAATGACCAGAATGCTTAACTCTGAAGAATTTCGGCCATTCAACATTTATGCCTCTCTTGCCATCGGGTTCACTGAACTGCACTGGCTAGAAAGTTGATGGGGCACCTGGGTGGCTCAATCCGTTGAGCATCCGACTTCAGTTCAGGTTCATGAGTTTGAGCCCCTCGTCGGGCTCCGTGCTGATCGTTCAGAGCCTGGAGCCTGCTTCGGATTCCGTGCCTCCCCCTCTCTCTCTGCCCCTCCCCTGCTCATGCTCTGTCTGCCTGTCTCTCTCTCTCTGAAAGGTAAATAAACATTTTAAAAAATTTAAAAAGGAAGTTCATGAAACCCAGGCAATATATGGTCCATGCAACCCTGGTAGGCAACTTTTAGGGGTATGAAGCAATGAACATGTAATTAATTAGGAATTGGACGCATAAATTTCAAGAGGGATAGGAACTCCCGAGAGAGAAGTGTGGTTAATGGTCTGATTAAACATTAAGATGCCCTCAAGATTGCTTTAAGTAGAATGTGCACAGGAATGGAGAAGGAGAGGGAGAGAAACAGAGACAGACAGACAGAGGTGTCTAAGCAGGAAGAACATTAATTACAGGTTTGTGGTGGGGTGGTCTCTGGTCAGGATGAAACCTGTACCAGTTTGAGGGCAGTGGAGGGTTCTTATATTGGGGAGCAGTGGAAAATAAAATTAGAAAAGCTTATTGGAGAAAGGCCTTCACAGCCAGGCAAATGCGTTTATCCTGGAGGCGGAAAGCCCTAGAGCTCGTTGTTGGTTTTGAAGGGTGGAAAAGGCGGGGTTGGAGCGAAATTAGTATGAAGGGACCCACTTAGGTCCATCATAGAGCTGAGGGTGGCTACAATCTCACCTGGCCATACGGCTCTAAAATGTGAGGTCCTGGGGCACCTGGGTGGCTCAACCTTGGTTAAGCAACCGACTCGATTTCGGCTCAGGTTCGTGAGCTCCAGCCCCAAGACGGGCCCTACGGTGACAATGTGGAGCCTGCTTGGGATCCTCTCTGTCTCTGCCCTTGCACACGGGGTCGTGCACACGGGGTCTCTCAAAATAAATACATAAATTCCTGTTGCTCTTGGAGACACAGGGGCAGGAAGGAGGTAGACCAGGAGACCCTCTAGCCAAGAGGGCTCCGACCAGCACAGCAGTTAGACGGTCTTGGGAAACAAATAAGGGGGAAGGTCAGCTGTGTGCCCAAGCTTCCGGAAGCACATCCCCACCAGCATGGCACAGCACTTTCTGGACAACCTTATGCCATCTGCCAATTTAAAGATTTCATGGCGCCTGTTTGTCTGGATCATTAATTTGGGGGCAGAGCGGGGGCGGTGGGGAGGAGCGGATAGTTAAACAAGACCAATGTCCACACCGGTCTCTGGGGAGAATCCCTATTTCAACACCCGCTGGGCACCAAAGCCAATCTTTGGTGATTTAGAGCTGTTCTCTCCCTGGTGCTGTATTCAGATCTTTCCGATGCCTTTGCACCTGGAGGTGTTACAAATGCTGCTTTTGTTTCTAGGTGCAACAGTCACAGAGCAGCCAATATGAAACAGGACACGTGTTTGCATCATAAAACAGATCAATGGCCTCAGGGGACTTGGTGGCCTCCCCACCACCATCTTTTTTTCTGGTTTTTTTCAAACGCTTCGGCTCCACCCGGGGGACAGCTGGCTGAACCAGACCAAAGAGAGCCGTCAGCTGGACGCTTGTTTTATGACGACTCAACGGCTCAGCAATAAATAATAAAAAATCAACTTTAACCGCTTCTCTCCAAATGCGCTCCAGCCTGGGAGAACTTTGCTCTGTTTTCATTTGAGTGTGTAGATCCCAAGGCAGGGTTTTCCTGCAAATGCCCCAAGAGCAATTAAAGACCAAATAGGGTTGACAGATGCTGGGAATAGGCAAGCCAGCCAGGGAAACACTAATGTAACCAGATGTGTGGGCGGAATGAGAGCCATTTTAGCATCTGTCAGATTGAATAGATTAAGATCTAAATCTAGGGTGGGGGGGGGGTCAGTAAGTGGGAGGTGGGCAGGATGAGAGGAAGCTGAGTTCTGCTTGATCACTGGGCCTTTGCCAAGGTCAAGGAAGAGTGGGAGAGTGCACCATGCTTAGAAAACCCTCATGGCATTCGCAATGTCATTCCGGACACTTCCGTCTCTACAGAGGAGGTAACGCTACGCCCACAAAGTACCCACTATTGTTTCTTGTAACTGATGGCCTTGAGCTTGCATCCCGCTAAGACCTCTGGTACCACCTGACTCAAACATATCCATTCATTTATTTTTTTATGAATGTCAACGGAAACGCTAATAAGGAAAGCGTTCATCCTCCTTGGTGACAAAGAAACGCAAAATAATA
This sequence comes from Puma concolor, assembly GCF_028749965.1. Taxonomy (NCBI): domain Eukaryota; kingdom Metazoa; phylum Chordata; class Mammalia; order Carnivora; family Felidae; genus Puma; species Puma concolor. The sequence goes on along the minus strand of NC_141680.1, from coordinate 8,557,281 downwards.
CACAGCATGCTTCGCTTGCTGCTTAGGCTCCCTTTTTTTCTTTTCCTTTTTTTCTTTTCACGGTATCATTCGATGCCAACCACGATGCGGTGTGAACTGATGCGGTTTCTAGAAGTCTTTGGCAATTCGTACCAAGAGTTTTAAAAATGCGTCTTCTGGCCTGGTGTTTCCAATCTCAAAGGTGAAAAAGGATACCAGTCACAGTAATGGGATGCTGGTAGACAGGGAAAAAAAATATTTTAATTCTCAAAAAGGGGAATAGTTGAATATTTATGAGACCTCCGTATATTAGAATATTATACAGGCAGTTATTAGATGGCCTTGCAGATGCTTATTAAGTAATAGTAACTGAATAAAGAAGAAGCACATACAGAGCAGATACACCATAAGAAGTCCAATGTGTTATGTATATGTATGATTTCCAAACTAAAAAGGAAATTTTTTTAAGAAGTTCTTTGCCAGGGCAGAGCTCTACGCAGGGCTTGAACCCATGAACCATGAGATCATGACCTGAGCCAAAGTCGGATGCTCAACCGACTGAGCCCCCCGGAGCGAGCTGGCTTGGTGTGTTGTTATCAGAGGTCTTCGGGCAGAGGCTGGGTGGATCCACGGGGACAGGGTGGGAAGGCTCAGGTGACAGAATATAGAACTGGGTGGGGAGCCGGATGAGACTTTCCCTGAGCTGTTACCACTCCCCAGTCAGGACTCAACCTTCATGTAGGTTTTAGTTTGTGAATCTCCTCCAGTAGCATCCAGCAAATATTTCTTGAACTCCTGCTATGGACCAGACAGCGTAGCGAGGAAGTAGGTACACAAGAGACGATCATCAGAAGCTACCACTAAACTTAGCCTGCACGAAAAATACCTACTGACAGCTGTAGTCCTGGTCAACGGGGTCCAACAGGGTAATGGTTTCCTTTTCCTTCTTCTTAATGTTAGCCTTAAAAGTTGATAGAGCTTTTAAGATGAATGAGGGAATCATGGCCATAAATTAGAAACCGGGCTTTACCCAGTCCTTACTGTGCACCCTTCTTTGGGCTGGAGGCTTTATATGTGTCATCACCACCGACCTCTATTCCCAATGCTCATGGGTCTGTGGATGAGTGGGATGGCATTAACATTACACCTGGTTTCCCTGCTGCTGAGGTGTTCCTGTTCCATGTGAGATTTCTAGTCCTTTCAAAAAATTTACCCCTAAAACTCAAGAACGTTTGAGTTCTTGGGGCGCCTGGCTGGCTCAGTTGGTTAAGCGTCCGACTTCGGCTCAGGTCACCATCTCCCGGTTCGTGAGTCCGAGCCTTGCGTCGGGATCTGTGCTGATGCCTCAGAGCCTGGAGCCTGCTTCAGATTCTGTGTCTCCCTCTCTCTGCCCCTCCCCTGCTCATGCTCTGTCTCTGTCTGTCTCTAAAAAATAAATAAATGTTAAAAAAAATAATTTTTGAGTTCTCTAAGGGGAGATATGCCCTGGTCTCGTGGCCCAGGCCTGGCTGACCTTACACTTCTGAAACTCCATCTCCTCGCCACCTTTGGGTGACTCCTGCTATCCCAACTGCCCCCCCCCCAAGGCTGGCCTTTACCACTCCGCCCAACCTACCACCCCCACTGTAAGGGTTGTCCACCTGCCAGCAGACATCATCGTTGTGTTCCAGAACCCCAGGACTCACAAGGGTGGGGCCGTGGTCCGCGACTCTGGAAAGCAAAGAGAACGCTTCTACCCTACACCTAGACCGAGAACTCACAGCAGAGATGCTTGGACCACAAAATACCTAATGTCTCTCACTTGATACACACAATTCTTTGCCTCCATGGGTTGTGGACGTGCCACCAAAATATCTGCCTCGGGATAGTTTTCAACAGTGGGGTGCTGGTAAACCAGCTGTCGATTTTTTAAAAACAATAACACAAAGCCCTGATTTGTAGTGTCTGTCAGTTTCTACAGGGTAAATATCACCCTCGTGGCCAATTGCAGACGACCAACCTGATGTTAGGCTCTGCGGTGCCCAATTAGTTCTCAGGAGCAGACGCGAGACCACCCCAGCCCACCCTCGTGGCCATGATGCACCGGCCACTGCGTTCAGCAACATGCCTGCACATTAGGAGTCTTACTCTCGGTCCAGACACTTGGTTCCCTGATGGAGAATCCTCTTGCGACTCTGCGAGGGCTCCCACAGCCCGGTGTCTCCTGTCTCCCCCCTCTCAAGCCCTGCAAACGTACGGAACCTGACTTCATGCCCTGAACGTCAATTGCGAACAAGTTTAAGTTCGCACTTAAGCCTCTTCCCATACCCACCTCACCCCTGTTCTCTTCAGCTTCCATTTGGTAAGCTCAACAAGCAGGCGTTTAGTATCCAGAAACAACCAATTAAAAAAAAAAAAGTCTCGGGATGCCTGGGTGGCTCAGTCGGTTGAGCTTCCGACGTCGGCTCAGGTCACGATCTCACAGTTCACGACTTCGAGCCCCGTGTCGGGCTCTGTGCTGACAGATTCTGTGTCTCCCTCTCTCTCTGCCTCTCCCCCATTTGCGCGCTCTCTCTCACTCTCTCTCAAAAATAAATAAAAATTAAAAATTTTTCTTCAAAAGACAAATCTCCTGTCTCCAGCCTGTCATCACAGGCTTTAAGGACAGAAGGAGGGAACATGGTGGGCTTTTTCTCCATTCCCTTAATTCCTTCCTCTCACTAGACTGTCTGCTTCTCCAAGCCTTGAAGCAGGGGAGGAAGACAAGATAATGGCTACTGAAAGCTCTTTCTTGGCGGGCACCCATCAATCCACCGTCGCTCTCCTCCGGCCACCACAAGGGTTTGAAACAGCCTCTTTGCCTCCTAATGTTCTTTGTGGGTTCACTGGATACACCCCCAGACAGCCCACAGATTCCTGGATACAGGTAAATGCACGTCCTTCAACCGGTCGATGGTGGGTCCAGCCTCCTTCTTCTGAGACCCACTGTCCCTTCCAAATGTCACCCGTGGGCACAACCCAGGACTCAGCCCAGCAGGGACCTGATTTCATGCCATTTGCGTGCACTCAACACCCACAAGGTACACGACAGTATCTCCATTTTAACAAATGAAGCCGGAGCTCACAAGAGTGTCCACTTTTTGAATACCTACTGTGTGCCAAGCACCAGGCCAAGAGACATATGGACTCCGGTTCCTTTGTTTTACTCAACGGCTGGCACATGGGACCAAGGCAACTGCTACGCTCCTTGCAAAAACAAAACGCAAACCTAGAGACCCTTAAGTGATTTGCCCGGGGTCACCCGAGTCTCTCCCACCCGACGCATGCCTCTTGTGCCAGTCTTCTTGACTTCCTGGTTGGGCGGAATGGGAAGCAAATGATCTCTGCCTTCCTGAAGACAAAAGAGACTTTGACTTCGGTCAGAGACAACGTGACCACGGGAAATATCTCGATGTATTCTTCGCCTTTTTCTGCCAGGAGAAACAAGTCAACAAAAAGTCCGTCCTCCAGGATCTGGTAAACATTGATGCCGACCAAAATTATCGCCCATTCGGATTTCTGGGGGGGGGGGGGGGGGGTTCAGTCAACCGTTTTGGCAGGCTTTTCAGGACAAAGCCCATCTTTATGCAAAAGATATCATACAAGCCCAACGTAAATTCTCAGATGGGTGTAGCGGTGATGTGGCAACACCCGTCAGCGAAGACGTTCAGATCAAAATCCTCCCCCCACATCCCATCAGAGCTCGGGAGATCCCAGTTACTCTGAGCTGAGCCCCAGGAAAGGGAGGAGGCACATCTTCGCCTTGGGTGACACGTATGCACAGCGCTGAGAGTGATTTCGCTCTTTTCCCCTCTCCCGCTTCTGAGAGAGAAGGCATCGAAGTCAGGCTTGTGACCATGAGAGCCAGCGTCTCCCTGGCCTTATCCTTAGGCCACGACCCATTTACATGTTCGTGTCTTTTAGAGACATCCTCGTGACGTGCTGGGGGGAGAAAAATGTTCTCACGGGAGATGGCTAACACCGGTAAAATTACCCCGGCCTGGCTCAGAGATGCCGAGTACATTGTTAAGGTCACACAGGGAAATGGAGCTGGCAGCTCCAGGTCCCAATCCCGGTCCCCAGCCTGGTGGCATTAAGGCTGGCCGGCATCGGTATGACAGCAGAAAGACAGGCAGAGACAACAGGTGGTTTTCCTCTTTCACGGGAATCCGCAGCCCTGCCCTGCGCTGCCATTTGTCAGTGAGCTGGCTGGACCAGCATTTGTCGGATGCTTCCGTAGGCTGCCTGCCTCCAGGCGCCAGTCGCAGCGCATGCGTGAGGTATGGGTCCCTGCTGCCTCGGGAACAGACCTGAACAACTCTTCCTCTGACTGGCATCCCACGCTCCAACTCAAGGCACCAACCCTGTGGCACCCGACTCACCAAATCCAGCCTCCAGGAGGCCAAACGATCAGCTGAGGGTCACCTAGTCAGGAATCACAGTGCTCCCTTTTAGAGACTTCTCCCAACCTCAGGTCTTGGTGGAGGGAGGTAATCAAGGGATCTTTCTAGGGAGTCTCATGACCACCTTCTGCCACGAGACCTACCCTACCTATGTCAACCGGATCACAAATGTATATAAAAATAGGTGTATTTGTTGGGGCGCCTGGGTGGCGCAGTCGGTTGAGCGTCCGACTTCAGCCAGGTCACAATCTCGCGGTCCGTGAGTTCGAGCCCCGCGTCGGGCTCTGGGCTGATGGCTCAGAGCCTGGAGCCTGTTTCCGAATCTGTGTCTCCCTCTCTCTCTGCCCCTCGCCCGTTCATGCTCTGTCTCTCTCTGTCCCAAAAATAAATAAACATTGAAAAAAAAAATAGGTGTATTTGTGTGATAAAAAGGTAACCCGAACCCTAGGAGGCACGATAATGCGATGTAACGCGTTACGATGTGATGTGGATCCTGGAACAGAATAAACGAACACCAGGTAAAAACCCAGGAACTCTGGAAGAAAGCATGGAAGTTAATAATCACATTAATTCCTGTTCGATTGATTCATTAATTCTGGCAACTGCCCGAGACCAGGGTGAGCTGCTAAAAATAGAGGAACTGGATCGGGTGTGGACAGAAACTCTCTACACCAGCCTCCCAACTTTTCTGCAAATCTAAAAACGTTCCAAGAGGGGCACCTGAGTGGCTCAGTCGGTTCGGCGTCCGACTTCGGCTCAGGTCATGATGTCACAGTTCGTGAGTTCGAGCCCCATGTCGGGCTCTGTGCTGAGAACCCAGAGCCCGCTTGGGATTCTGTCTTCCTTTCTCTCTGCCCCTCCCCCACTTGCCCTCTATCTCTGTCTCAAAATAAATAAAAACAAACTCAAAAAAAAAAGAAGAAGGGGCACCTGGGTGGCTCAGTCGGTTAAGCGTCCGACTTTGACTCAGGTCATGATGTCACAGTTCCTGAGTTCGAGCCCCGAGTCGGGCTCTGGGCTGACGGCTCCGAGCCTGGAGCCTGCTTCTGATTCTGTGTCTCCCTCTCTCTCTGCCCCTCCCCCATTCTCGCTCTCTCCCTCAAAAATAAACATTTAAAAAACTAAATAATTAAAAAATTAAAAAAATAAAAATGTTCCAAGAAATAATGCGCCCCTGCTCTCCCCTCCCCGCCTCTCCCTGCCAACTTGGCATCTGCCTCCAGCTGCGTTTCCTTCAAAAGGTGCCTCGTGTGCATCAGTAGAAAAGAGATTTTTTTTTTTATTTTTTATTTTTTTATTTTTTTTTATTTTTGGGACAGAGAGAGACAGAGCATGAACGGGGGAGGGGCAGAGAGAGAGGGAGACACACAGAATCGGAAACAGGCTCCAGGCTCTGAGCCATCAGCCCAGAGCCCGACGCGGGGCTCGAACTCACGGACCGCGAGATCGTGACCTGGCTGAAGTCCGACGCTTAACCGACTGCGCCACCCAGGCGCCCCAAGAAAAGAGATTTTTAAGCATCCCTGGGTGCCAAGTTTTCCTTCCTGTTTGAACCCCATGTTGTGCAAAAAAATGGATTCTTTAATACTTTCTACAACAGGAGTAAACACCCCCACCCCCGGCAGTCCTAGGGGGCCGTCTCCCTCTGTTCCCTTGTGGACCTCAGTCTCAGAGAGACCTTCCCTCACCACCTTGTCCTCATTAATCTCCTCGCCTGCTCTGTTTCCTCCTCTGCACAGAGCACCAGCTCAAGGGGTAAGTGTTCGTTTACTTGTGTGCCCTCCCCCCCTTACCACTAAATGCAAACTTCAGAACAAGCAGATGTGCTTCTTTCTTGTTTGCTGCTGTCTCCTTCACTGCTTCGAAAAGCAGTTCACCTGCCTGGGAACCACGCAGAAACCTTTGAAAATCCCACACGCCCAGGCCACACCCCAAAGCGATGAAAACAGAGCCACTGAGGGCAGGGACCCAGGCACCAATGTTTTTTGTAGTTTCCCCGGGGTGATGGTTAATTTTATTGCCAAGTTGGCCAGGCTCTGGTGTCCAGTTGAAAAGAGTAGATTTTGAGGTAAGTGAAGTCTTAGGTAGGGGTCTCATCCAATCGGTGGAAGCCTTGAGAGAAATGACTGAGGTTCCCCCCCCCCCCGCCACCGCTGTTTCTCAAGAAGAGGAATTTTGCCTCCAGACTGCCTGCCGTGGGGGTCACGACCACAATGTCAACTCTTCCCTGGGTCTCCAGCCTGCCCTTGACATTTTAGACTTGCCAGCCCCATCATCACATGAGCCAATTCCTTACGGTCAATCTCTCTGTGCGTATATATACATCCTGTTGGTTCTGGATCTCAGGAGAACCCTCATTAATACACCCAGGGATTCCAAGTCTGAAAACTCATGACCCAGAAGAATGTCCAAGGGCGTGGCCGGCAGTCGGTAAATACTCAGATGAATGCGTATCGGTTCAATCAATTTCCCTACAATGTGTAGAATGGAATCGATTCTCGATGATCAGGTCTCTGTGGCATCCAGATGCCAAAACACCAGAGCAAATGGAAGGGATGGGATGGAGTTGGTTATCGGAGTTAAGAGGCTTTGCCCAGACCCTGAGCCCAGCCACTGTCAGTCAATACAGTGGAAAATAGAAGAAGGGGCCTCATCTCTCAGGCAGGAAGCAAACAGCAAGTCCGAGATGCAAGGGGGAATCCCATCCTTGAAATACGGTGGAAACAGGATTCTGCGTCTTTCTATTTTAAGAAACAAACGTGAAATAGATAGGGAGAGATGCCGACCATCGTTTGCTGAAAGTTTGTTTCTAGAGGTTACGTCTCGGGTGGATTAAGCATGAACGATGAGAAACCTTGGAAACATTGGAAGATCAGAAGCATCCCATTCGGAAGAGCCTCCCAGGCCTATCTGCCAGGAGCTGTTCCAAATACCCCCTGAAATGACCAAAGAAAAAGCTGACTCAGCTCAGGACTACAGAAGACGGTGAACCATGGGTTTGAACCTTTCCGGAAATTCTCCCTCCAATGGAGGGACTGCGAGAGAGTTTATAAATCCACAATCGGCCTTATCTGAAGGGAAAACCCTCTGGGGCAGCAAGCTGATGCTCAGAAACACACCCGCACTGAGGACCTTTAAGTCAAAAGAGAGGAAGGAAGCGTTGGCCTGGGAGATTCTTCTAGATCAGCATCCAGCACCTGTGTGGTGGACTTCAAGGCACACACTCAGCATGGAAGGAGAGAGAGAGAGAAACAAAGCAGTTGCCCCATGGGCTGTGCAGACAAGGGGGACTCTGACGACTGGATGAAGCCACCTCCCCCCCACCCCGCCCCCACACACACAGGCTTCCAGCCCCACAGAAGAGACCTGAAACCTACATCCGCCCCCTCTCTGTTCCAATGAGCATGACAGTTTTGAACAGGGACCCTACGGCTCTAAGAAGATCCATCCCAACTGCTCAAAGCGGAGAAACCCAGTTATCTACACCCCGTTCCCACCCCACAAGTCACTGGCCAAACGAAAACCCCAAAATCGGTACCTGAAAAGAAGCAGAAGCAGGCTGAGGATTGACAGCCTATGCTTCCCCGTAAAAGAGACAGACTTCCAGAAACCAGAAGAGAATCGGGGCCAATTTCTAAGATTCTTCGAAAAGGGGAATAAGGCGACGATCGTGGGCAACACACAGAGAGACCCCCCGCGAGGTCAGTAGCAAGAACTGATAATTTGAGAAATATCAGATGTCCACTCTTAGACAGTCTCACGTTTCGGTTTATCCGTGAAAGTTCCAGCCCTCCCTTGGGGGAAACAGGACAGGTTGCATGGGGGGTGGTGGGGGGTGTGTCAGGGTGAGGGGGGACAGCTCTAGTGTCTGGAAACAATAAAAAGGACAGGATGAAAATGTGCCTTGTAACAGCAGTTTCCTTTTGTTTAAACCCAACGTGGCCTTTTCCCAAGTGCGTCTTAAGATGTTCGTCTTCAGACCCGGCACCAGAAGAGCTCCTTGTTTTTGCTGTGCTTAATCACTGCTGGGCTTCCTTAGAATCTAAAATAAAATCTAGAAGGTTGCAAATACATTTTAGCTTCAACATTGTTCGGTTGGGTTTTGCCCGTTACTAACGGATGTTTTTCGTCTTACTCACCACGAAAAGAGCAAACCACATTTTCCCCAAAGCTCAGAAATCTGGGAGAGACGAAGACAGTGAGAGAAAAAGCTACCTTAACGTCATGTGTTATTTGAAACAAGTTTTTGGGTAGAAATCTTTACACACACAGAGCGACCTACGGATGTGCAGCAAAGGGCAACACGTTTCCATTCCAAAATTGAGACAGAGGAAATTAGAAATAATTGAGTTGGCAGATTACTAATACTAATGTTTAGACAATGGTAGAGAATCCACAAATGCTTTGGGGGATTTACTAGCGTCTAAAATCCTGCGTTCTGTGTTGTTTAAATGAAGGCTTCTCTTTTTTTTTCTTTTTTTCTTTTTTAATGGGCACAGCATTACCAGGAAGGAGAGACAGCACCAGACCATAATGGTTTAATACACTGTGTAGGGGAAAAGGCCTAAAGAAAAAGCAGATGGCAACCTCTTTTGCAGGAGCCATATAATTTCATGGTGCATTTTCTCTTCATGGCTTCACTGAAATTCAAGCCCAGGGGCTGATTCTTTCTGGCACTGGGATGGGCTCCAGGGGCAGGGAGGAAGCAGCGAGGATGGGGAAACCTTAACAAAAGGTGGGATGGTTAGATCTCCTGTTCTTGGCGAATGTCCACTGTTTCTTTGATTCGTGACTTTCATCCAACCAGGGTCCATGGTGGTCACACCAGCCCCATCGCTGCTGGTCTACAACCCAACTCCCCTCCATGTCACCTCATTCAAATCCCTGGTGGATTGGTCTACCTCACTTTTTTTTTTTTGCGTGAGGTCATACAGGTCAAGGGTCAGCGGCCAGTGGGCAGATGGATGCTCCTTTAGGTCACTACCTGGTCACTTAGGCTGTGTATGGTTAGACTCCCCCAGAAGAGCAAATGGATAAGTGGCTACCCTACAAGACATAGTAAAAGTAGCACTTGGAAAATAAGTGAACTGAATCCCTATAGCAGTGGTTCTCAAAGTGTGGTCCCTAGTAGACCAGCAACACCTATACCAACTAGAAACTCAGTAGAAATGCAGATCCCCAGGCTCTACCCCAGACATACTGAATCAGGAACTCTGGGGGTGGGCCTAGCAATTTCTAATATTTCTCAATAGATTTAAAGAATCTAGGAAAAAAGATGAAAAGTTCGAAAAAGAAAAAAGTCCGGTAAACTCACATGTACTCACCACCTAACTTACGAATACAAGGTCGGGACACCTTGGTGGCTCAGTCGGTTAAACGTCCGGCTTCAGCTCAGGTCATGATCTCGCAGTTCGTGGGTTCCAGCCCCGTGTCGGGCTCTGTGCGGACAGCTCGGAGCCTGGAGCCTGCTGCGGATTCTGTGTCTCCCCCTCTCTCTGCCCCTCCCTGCTCATGTTCTGTCTCTCCCTCTCTCTCAAAAATATATAAACATTTAGGGACACCTGGATGGCTCAGTCAGTTGAGCGTCTGACTTTGGCTCAGGTCATGATCTCATGGTTCGTAAGTTCGAGCCCCGCATCGGGCTCTGTGCTGACGGCTCAGAGCCTGGAGCCTGCTTCAGATTCTGTGTCTCCTCCTCTCTCTGCCCCTCCCCTGTTCATGCTCTGTCTCTCTGTCTCTCAAAAATGAATAAATGTTAGGGGCGCCTGGGTGGCGCAGTCGGTTAAGCATCCGACTTCAGCCAGGTCACGATCTCGCGGTCCGTGAGTTCGAGCCCCGCGTCAGGCTCTGGGCTGATGGCTCAGAGCCTGGAGCCTGTTTCCGATTCTGTGTCTCCCTCTCTCTCTGCCCCTCCCCCGTTCATGCTCTCTCTCTGTCCCAAAAATAAATAAACGTTGAAAAAAAAAAAAAAATTAAAAAAAAAAAATGAATAAATGTTAAAAAAAAAAAAAAAGAATAGAATGTCACCCAAAACACACACCTCTGCTACATGTCCCTTCCCAAGCACTTCTGTCCTTCTCTCCCCAGGTTTAACAATCTGGTTATAATCTTAAATAGTGATCATCCAAGCTTTAAACATTGAGGTCACAGGAAATAGATCATCTAATCTAGAAGCTCAAGAAACACTTGCAAAAAAAATGCGCAATGATTTATTGTACTTTTTTTTTCATATTTTATAGAGAAGTTTAACCCATTCCCAAACATGTTAAAAGATATTTCTTGACCAAGTAAAACTTCCTTCAGGGATGCAACAGATTTCCTTTGATAGAAACTCTAGGAGAACGCGGGTGGCTCAGTTAATTGAGCATCTTTTAAAAATGTATTTATTTAAATCCAAGTTAGTTAACATACAGTGTAATAATGGTTTCAGAAGTAGGATTTAGTGATTCATCACTTACATATAACGCCCAGTGTTCATCCCAACAAGGGCCCTCCTTAATGCCCATCGTCCATTTAGCCCATCCCCCAACCCATCCCCCACCCCCACCCCAGCAATCCTCAGTTTGTTCTCTGTATTTAAGAGTCTCTTACGGGGCGCCTGGGTGGCGCAGTCGGTTAAGCGTCCGACTTCAGCCAGGTCACGATCTCGCGGTCCGTGAGTTCGAGCCCCGCGTCGGGCTCTGGGCTGATGGCTCAGAGCCTGGAGCCTGTTTCCGATTCTGTGTCTCCCTCTCTCTCTGCCCCTCCCCCGTTCATGCTCTGTCTCTCTCTGTCCCAAAAATAAATAAACGTTGGAAAAAAAAAATTAAAAAAATAAAAAAAAAAAAAAGAGTCTCTTACGGTTTGCCCCTCTCTCTGTTTTTGTTTTTTTCTTATTTTTCCTTCCCTTCCCCTATGTTCATCTGTTGTCTTTCTTAAATTCCACATATGAGTGAAATCATATGATATTTGTTCTTTCTCTCTGCCTAACTTATTTCCCAGAGCATAATACACTCGAGTTCCATCCACGTTGTTGCAAATGGCAAGATTTCATTCTTTTTCACCACCAAGTAGGATCCCCATATATATATATATATATATATATATATATATATATATATATATATCACATCTTCTTCATCCATTCATCAGTTGATGGACATGTGGGCTCTTTCCATAATTTGGCTCTTGTCAATAGCACGAGCATCTGACTTGATTTCGGCTTAGGTCATGATCCCGGGGTCCTGAGATGGAGTCCCAAATTGGACTCTGTGCTGAGTGAGGAATTGGATTAAGATTCTCTCTTTCCTTTCTCTCTCAAATAATAATAATGGAACTCTATCATTTCATGTTAATAGGCTTCAGGGTATAAAATGTTCATTGATTGTGAAAATGCCCATAAGAAATATCACCAAATGTAACATCCATTTCTTGTTAAGGAAATATCCATCATAAATCACCAGTCATGACATTCTTTTTTTGGTGAAATATAGGCTATAGTAACATCATTTGATGTAATTCTGAGGCACTAGTCAATGCAATAACCAAACAAAACAACAGTGATAAGAAATCAAATCTTATTTATGGATGGAAACACTCAGAAAATCAAGGAGAATGTACTAAAACTCTTGAAAATTAAAAAGAATGCAGTAAGATGGGCACCGGTAAAAGCAAAATACAAAATTTTATAATTTTACCACATATCAACAGTGGCTACCTAGAAAATACAGCTGAATATCATTTACATTTTTTAATAAAAATATATGAATGCTTAAAAATAAATTTAAGAAAATGACAGATTTATGGAGATACATTTTCAAAATGGGTATAAGTATGGAACGATGTCATGTGCTTAAAAGTAAGTCTCAAAAAGTTAAAAGTAGACCCACCCTACAATCCAGTAATTGTACTACTGGGTATTTACCCCCCAAATACAAAAACACTAATTCAAAAAGATACGTGTGCTCCATTGTTTATTGCAGCATTGTTTACAACAGCTAAATTATGGGAGCAGTCCAAGTGTCCATTGATAGATGAATGGATAAAGAAGGGTTGGTGTATATATACGATGGAATATTATTCAGCCATAAAGATGAATGAAATTTTGTCATTTGCAGCAACATGCATGGAGCTAGAGAGTATAATGCTAAGTGAAATAAGTCATTCAGAGGAAGGGAAAGGAAGGGATGAAGGACAGAGGGAGGAAGGGAGGATGGAAGGAAGGAAGAGGGAGAGAAGGGAAGAAAGAAAGAAAAAAAGAAAAAAGAAAGAAAGAAAGAAAGAAAGAAAGAAAGAAAGAAAGAGGAAGGAAGGAAGGAAGGAAGGAAGACCAAGGATGTTTCATCTCCCCATTGTGGGGATCTAGCCTGAAGCAGGTGCAGAACAAGAAGACTTAATGCCAAGTTGAGTTTGAGGCTTTACTTTTTTCATATAAAATTTACATGCTAGTTATGAAAATAAACTAAATTGGAGCCTTAGAATGATCTTTGTAGGACTTTATATTATCTGAGTGTGAGCAGAAAAATAAGTGCCAGGGTTTCCATCAGTGAGGCAGGGGATGAGAGAGCAAATATACTTGCCAATAAAAGTTAAAACTATGGTAGAAATTACACAGTTGAATTTCAGTTATGTCATAAGTCATACTTGCTTGATATGCCCGTGTTGTGTAAAGAGCATGAATTAGAGTTATTTGGAAATTAACTTTTGTTTGCTTAACAGTCTTGATTTTGTTTGCTTGGTTTTGTTTGCGCCTTTGCCTTGAGGTGGGAAGCCCTCTCGCAGAAGTCCTTCTTGAGTCAAGAACTTATGGGTAAATAGGAGTTCAATACATAAAAAGGGGGGCTGGGTTCTGTGCAGAAGATTCTTAAGAGACTCAGTAGTTCATGGAAACTTGGGGAGAGGGCATGGCCACTTCAAAGTGCTGAAAGAATCAAAACCAATCCATTTTGAAACACATTAAAATGATAGCACTAGTTATCTCAATGAGGGATGGGAGGCATGGCCAAAGCAGTACTAAGAAGGAAGATGTATAGCCTCAAATGAATTATTGGGGAAAAAATACTGAAAATAAGTAAACTAAGGATTCAACTCAAAAGCTGGGCATAGTAAAGTCTAAATGTAAAAAGAGGGAATTTTTGCTCAATTAAAAATATTAATATTGCTCATAGTTGAGTTTTAATCAAAAACCAATTTTTTAAAGATGAGTCTGAAAGTATAAGGTTTTTTCCTTAAACATTTGAACAAAGGGATTATGTTTTGTTTACAATCCAGTAATTGTATCAAGACTTACAGCATCCATTTACTCAATTTTTGATTAATTAAAATTTAACTTTGATAAATATTTATTCTAAAGAGCTCGTGATATTTATAAGTTTGACAAACTGTCCTCAAATATTTCAAATTACAATCATGATTTCAATACAACTGATTCATTGAAGCACTTCAACCCTTTAGCAAACCAAACATATATCTAAGAGGTACTTAACTCTTAAGTTTGACAATGCAACCTGATAAATTTAGTAAATCAAATTATCTTAGGCCTTTCAAACACCTAAAATCAAAGTATATACCAAGAACTGCAATGATTATTAAAAGTTAGGCTACACTTGAATTTAAGCTCATATGGGGTCTAATTATTCCTACTCAATTATTCCCGTTTATCTAACTAAACACAAGGAACAGACTTATCACATCACAAACTGAAGTTATGAATTTGGGTTATGAGTTAAAGATGTGGGGTTGGACAAAATCCTGAAATATTTTCCAGAATTTGAGCTTCACATGTTAAGCTAGACCCCATTCTATTAGTAGAGAAGTACCTGCCATGTCAAAGAAGGTTTTTAATGGACACATCTCCTCTGGGACTTCTCCAGTCACTTAAGTTTCTTTGTTTCCAAGATATTCCTTTTTTTTTCCTGAAGTGATCTCTTCTTTAAATTTTCTTTAACATTTATTTATTTTTGAGAGAGAGAAAGACATAGAGTGTGAGCAGGGAATGGGCAGAGAGAGAGGGAGACACAGAATCCAAAGCAGGCTCCAGGTTCTGAGCTGTCAGCACAGAGCCCAATGCCAGGCTCAAACTCATGAACCACGAGACCATGACCTGAGCTGCAGTCAGACGCTTACCCAACTGAGCCACCCCGGCACCCCAGAAATGACCTCTTCTTTAAATTAAAAGTCAACTTCTTCGGCCTTTGAGGTTTAATGGTCTCTTCTGGGGATTCAAACCTTCTCACTTCCGTTTTGGTATCTTTGAGATCATCCATCTTCCAATTTTTCAACCCTTGAGACTTTCCAACACTTCTGGTGTTATAAGTTCCAAAGTGAAAATGTTTGAGCCTTGAGATCTAACCCATTATGTAACTGTATTAGTTAGGGTTCTGCAGAGAAACAGAACAAATAGGATAGATAGATGATAGATAGATAGATAGATAGATAGATGATAGATAGAGGTAAGAGATTTATTATAAGAACTGGTTCACGTGGTTATGGAATTGGAGAAGCCGTTCTGTCTGCAAGTTGGAGAACCAAGAAAGCCAAAGTGTAATTCAGTCAGAGTCTGAAATCTTGATAACCACAGGACTACTGTGGTAATTCCTGGAGTCCAAAATTCCGATGTCCAAGATCAGGGAAAAATGGACATCCCAGCTCAAGAAAAGAGCTTTTTCTCTTTTCCCTGTAGGATCTTCAGGATTGGATGATGCTACCCACACTGCAGAGGGTGGGTCTTCTTTACTCAAATGTTAATGTCTTCCAGAAACATCTTCACAGGCACCCCCAGAAATAATGTTCTACCACCTATCTGGGTATCCCTTAGCTCAGTCAAGTTGACAGATAAAATTAACCATCGCGTTCACCGTTATACCATCTCCTGTGGCAAAACCTAGAATGCATCGGATTTGCACATGAACCATTGAACACGTTTTGAATGCAACGTTTATATAGTTTTGCTGTTCAGGAGACATTATTTTCTGGAAATTTTGTTGGGGAACCATGCATAGCGCGCTTCGTATGATCTGTTCTCTAACGCATCCTAAGTTCTCATGGTTCCCACAGACCTCATTTGTATCAGCCACAATTACTGCCTGCATTGTGGTCTTCCAATTATCGTCACTTGGATAAGGGATGGGCGTAAAAAGCGGGGGTAAGCTGGCCCCTTTGTCATTTCAGCTCTGTGCCATATATCCCTGAGGTCCAGGCCTACACTGATTTTCTCCGTGCTAAAGCATGGGATCAATTACTTCCCAAGGAACCTTGGCTGCTGCTTGCTGAGTATCGGTGTTAATGCCCAACACCGGGTCCCAATGTGTGTCCATGATTAGCCCACATGAGGACAAGGGAAAGACAGTCCTCCTACATTTCCTTGATGACTGAGAACAAAAAGGAATTCTCTTCTGAAAGGTAAATTCATGTTGATGTTCGTTATAACTAATTTTACTAAGTTCTAATTCAGTCTTGTTCTCCCGTAATTTTTCACTACCCCCCATTGCTAGCCACCGGCTCTTCAACAACCATTTTATATCAAGTTTAATATGCCATGTGTTTAAACCGTAACGCCATTTAAATTCTAGGAACGTTCGTTTTCTGAAAAATACTTGGAGATGCTTAAAGTAGCAACCCTCTCACCTAGACTAAAACTGTGTCCATCCTTTTTATAATCCTTTTATGTCTCATTTATCATCATTCCATAGTTTACACTGTTGACAGAGAAGGAGAGACAAAATAACACCAAAGAAAGAGGAGGAAAGGATTTAATAAAGATAAAAGCCGAAATTAATAACATAGGGGGGGAAAAAAAGGCAGAACAGCTGCTCAATAAAACCAAAGTCTGGTTCTTTGAAAAGAGCAACAAAATAGATAAACCTTTAGGAAGTTGAATCGAGGATAAAAGGAGAATAGACCATTTATAATAAGAAGGAGATATAGCTGAAAACAGATGGGATTTTGAGAAACTTTAAGTGATAGTTCTAGTTGATGGTGAAGGGCATAGACTCTGGAGCCCAAATGCTTGAGTTCACACCCTGGCTGTTTTTGTGCTGGGCATGCTTAAAAGTCACTTAACCTCTCTATGTGCATTTATTTTTATGAGAAAAGGGCTGATATTTATAATCCATACTTCTTGGAACTGTAGCAAGAACTAAATCAGTTGACCCACGTAAAGCTTTTACGGCAGTGTCCAAAATACAGTGAGTGTGTTGGGGCACCTGGGTGGCTCAGTCAGTTAAGCATCTGACTTCAGCTCAGGTCAAGATCTCGCCGTTCATGGGTTCGAGCACCACATGGGACTCTGTGCCGAAAGCTTGGAGCCTGGAGCTTGCTTCGGATTCTGTGTCTCCCTTTATCTCTCTGTCCTTCCCCCACTCCTGCTCTGTCTCTCTCTGTGTCTCTCTCTGTCTCTCTCAAAAAATAAACATTAAAAACAATTTAAAACACAGTGAGTGCTCAAAAGATCGCTTTCATCACCACTCTTTTCTTGGTATTTAACACCCCCATTCTTCCAGTCTCCTGGTGACTAGAAAATTCTAAAATGTATCCAGAATACAATTTCTCACCCCTCCATTGCTATTACCCTACCTCAAGTCACTGTCAGCTGGATTCTGGGTTGCAGTAATCAATAATCAGTACCTTCCTATTTGACCATCACTTAGTCTCCTGTATTCTAGTTCCCACGTCGCAGACAAAATGAACCTTTTGAAAAG
This sequence comes from Puma concolor, assembly GCF_028749965.1. NCBI lineage: Eukaryota > Metazoa > Chordata > Mammalia > Carnivora > Felidae > Puma > Puma concolor. Next base: position 8,540,204 of record NC_141680.1, on the reverse strand, counting down.
TAAGTCAGATAAAGCCAATCCCTACTCCAATTGTTCCCTATTTTCCAAAGTTTTTAGCCAAAGTTTTTACATCAGCATCCAGAGCCTGATCTTACTTTAGGCTATCTTTTGACCTCATCTTTCTACTACCCTGCCTTCTTTATTCACTCCACTCCAAACATTTTTATAAATCCTAGCTATTCCCTGAAATGCCTGCCTGGAACTTTTCTGAGGACCTTTACACATGATCTCCCATCTTCCTGAAATACTGTTCTCCCATATAAATGTATGGCTGCCTCTCTTATTTCCTTCAGATCTCTTCTTCAATGTCTTTCCCAGCCGTCTAAAGTAAATGTTCGTTCATGATAAAATCTCTTAGCAAACTAGAAATAGAAGGGAACTTCCTCAACCTGATAAGGGCATCTGCAAAAGTATATATCCAACATGATAGTTAGCAGTGGAAGGGTGAATGTTTCACCACTCCCCATTCAACTCCCAACAAAAAGCCCTGGTCAGTAAAATACAGCAAGAAAAAAGAAATAAAATGCACACAAATTGGTTAAAAAAAAAAAGACAAAGAAGTAAAAAAAAAAGAAATAAAGAAAGAAAGAAGAAAGAAAGAAAGAAAGAAGAAAGAAAAGCTATACTTATTTGTCAACAACATGATTGTCTATGTAGAAAATACAAGGAGCTTACAATAGCAAAAACATTCTTTAAGCTAATGAGTTTACTGATATAAAAGGATATGAGGTCAATACACAAAAATCAATCATGTATCATGTTATCATTTACTAGCAATGAACAAGTGGAAAATGAAATTTTAGAACAATACATTTACAATAGCTTCTCCAAAAATGACATAAACTTAGGTGAGAATATAAGAAAACATGTGCAAGATGTATATACTGAACACTGAAAACCATGGGTGAAAGAAGAACTAAATAAATGGAGAGACATACCATGTTCATGGATTTAAAAATTCAGCATAATAAAGATATGAATTCTCCTCAAATTGATCCAGAGATTTAATATAGCTTCCACCAAAATCTGAGGAGGACTATTTGTAGGTATAGACAAGCTGATTATAAAATTTATATGGAAAGACAAAGCAAAGAGATAGCCAAAACAACTTGGAAAAAGAAGAATAAAGTTGGCTGAGTGAGAATATTTGATTTTAAGATTTATTGTAAAGCTATTGTAAACAAGACAGCGTGGTATTGGGAAAGGAATGGGCACACAGATCCATGGGGCAGAAGAGAAATCTTATAAATACACCCACACGAATATTGGCAATTGGTTTTTGCCAATGACGGAATGGCAATTCAGTGGAGAAAGGATAGTCTTTTTCAACAACTGGTGCTGGAATAATTATTTCATGCTATCAGTGTGATGTCGCTGATCTCAGAGTTGAGAAGAGATGTGTACAGTGGGCTCTTAAGAGTCGATATGACAGTCCCCACATACCATTGAACCTGTCCTAACACATACCTGAGTATGCTGGAAAGTAATTTTTGGTTTCCTTGTAGGACTAGACAAGTAGATCAATGGAACAAACTGAAATCAAATCATGCGAATACAGAAGTTAGTTACTGAAAAAAAATTAATTTAATGGTTGATTTGGAAATCAAATCAATGGAAATTAGGCAGACTGACCAGTAAATGGAGTTGGGACAAATGTATCCTTATTAAGAGAATAAATACAGAGCCTTACACCGTAGCATACATAAAGAGAAGGGATAAAAAAAAATATGCTTGTAATTTTGAAAGAGATAAAAATTTCTCAAAAATATACAATGTAGAAAAAAAAGATGAAAGTCTATTCATATTAAAATTTAAACATCTACCACAAGACACAAAAGTGAAAAGCCACAAAACACATGGAAAGAAATACTTGCAACGTTGAAAACATAAACAAAAAAATTGGTATCTGCATAAAGAAGATCTGAAAGAGAGAGAGAAAGAGAGAAAAAAAAAATGAAAATAATATGCCCAATGGAAAAAATGGGCAAAGAATAAGAATAAAATATTGGCCAAGTGGGGCGAAAGCCAATAAATACGTAATCAAGAAATGAAAATAAAAACACAAAAAAATGTTAAAATAGTTTTTACTAATCAACTTGCAGAAACAGAAGTAAATTAATGAAATCTCAAGTTGATACATTTCAGTGATTTTTTCACACTATTGGTAGTTGAAATAATACAAGCCTTCTGAGGGTCAGAAGACATAACTGAAGCTTAATTATAAGTATGAATCTAAGAAAACATCAGAGGCACAGAGAAATAAATATGCAGGTTTTTATTTCAATATTGCTCATTATTTAAAAATGGAAAGCATATAAATATCAGAAGGTGAATATTTCACACATTATTAAAGATTTTGCTGTCCTCACAAAGAATAAAGTGGGTCCACATTTTTGCGTGCAGAAAGATCTCCAAGAAACTTGTAGCAAATTATTTATAAAGAATCCTTCAAGGGGGGGCCTGGGTGGATCAAATTGGTTAAGCAGCCGACTTCAACTCAGGTCACGATCTCACAGTCTGTGAGTTCAAGCCCTATATCGGGCTCTGTGCTGACAGCTCGGAGCCTGGAGCCTGCTTCGGATTCTGTGTCTCCCTCTCTCTCTGCCCCTCCCCTGCTCGCACTCTGTCTCTCTGTCTCTCAAGAATGAATGAAATACTTACCAAAAATTTTTTAGAGAATCATTCTAATTATATGAAAGTAATCATGAGGCAGAACCATGTATTTCTAACTCGACTTTTTTTTTTTTTAATTTTTTTTTTCAACGTGTTTTATTTATTTTTGGGACAGAGAGAGACAGAGCATGAATGGGGGAGGGGCAGAGAGAGAGGGAGACACAGAATCGGAAACAGGCTCCAGGCTCCGAGCCATCAGCCCAGAGCCCGACGCGGGGCTCGAACTCACGGTCCGCGAGATCGTGACCTGGCTGAAGCCGGACGCTTAACCGACTGCGCCACCCAGGCGCCCCTCTAACTCGACTTTTATGTGAATGCAAATGAACAGGAAAAGTAAGAAAAGTTCCTCACCAAGCTGAGAATGACCCGGGATGGCATTTAACAGGTCAAAAAGGAAGTTTTGAAATCTCTCAATTCAAAAATTTCTTTCTTTTGTTAAATGTTTTTAATGTTTATTTATTTTTGAGAGAGAGAGAGAGAGAGAGAGAGAGAGAGAGAGATAGAACGTGAGCGGGGGAGGGGCAGAGAGAGAGGGAGACACAGAATCGGAAGGCGGCTCCAGGCTCCGAGCTGTCAGCACAGAGCCCGATGCAGAGCTCGAACCCGCGAACTGCAAGCTCATAACCTGAGCCAAAGTGGGGTGCTTCACCGACTGAGCCACCCAGGCGCCCCTCTATTCAAAACTTTCTTACAACAAGAAGGTATTCATGAATTCCTGATGTACTATATACAAAGGGCTAACATCAGAGGGGAAATGGGATCATGAAAAAGGAGCGAGTCAATGTGTAATAGGAAGGCCCCGAACTCTGCTCACGCGGGAATAGACATGGGAAACTGCATTCCACCTTCTGCTGTCCATAAAATGAGAACCTTTTGTGTCTGAACCTGGATTAGGACACAGGAAAGGGGGCGCATGACCTGGTGACAGAGACCAGGCTCCATCACCCATGGGTTCCCTGTGTCCCTCCTCCATAGGCTGGTGGGATCGTCCCTAGAGTTTGTGTTATCAACACATGCACCTCCTGCAGGGGAGGTGGGGAGGGTTCCAGGGGCTCTCCTACCTGGGCGCATGGCGGAGCTCGCTACAGCTTTTCTGCTCCCTAGACGTGCCTTCAAATTACCTCCACCATTTGCAGGAGTCCTGGCAGAGACTCTGGGTCGGGCCCGGGGGGTTGCTGGGGACACCACACCCTGCAGGTGCTGGACACCCCAACTAAGATCGCTCTCAGGGGCGTTTATGGGACCTGTTCTGGATGCACAGCAGATGCTATGAAAACTTGTCTGCTGAGGGTATCACACCCGCCCGAGTCTGCAGAAGACTTGCAGGTACATCAAAACTTAAATCTAAAATCGGAAGCCACAACCAACCTTCACGCTCAAATGCCATGGCAGTGTACCTTTTTTTTTTTTTGGAAATTTCCCTGGTAGCTCACTACCTTAGCTCACTGCCTTTGTCTCTTACCAAAATATTTCATCGGCACTTCCCAGGGTAAATTCCCTATGGCAAATTTAAATAACTCTTATTTGAGCTTCATTGCAAACTAAATTATGCAGCACACCCTGTAGAACATTCCAGGTTAAAAAAAAAAAAAAAAAAGATCCATTTGCTAACAGCCCTGCTGTACTAGCCAGTCCAAAAGTCCCAAATTCATCCTTTGTCTTGCCTTTAAAAACGTTCCTTTAGTCCGGTCTACTTTTCAAGATCACTTCCAAGCAAATAGCCTTGAACCAAAGACTTCCTCCTCAAAACATAATTTACCACTTCTGCAAAATCATGCCTTATTTATTTAAATTCCTTAACTCTGTTATTTAATTTATTCTGGTATGTGTTTGGACTTAACTTGCTCACTTTCCTAACCTCTTAGGGTCTAGCAGGAATGTATTCTTTTATAGTGGGGTCGGAGGCACAAAAACAGCATTTTGATGTAGTTCCAAACACATGATCTGGCTGAGAAAGTTTGGTTTTTTTCTTCTTCTTATTTTAACTTGTTGCTCGTTGAGGGACCAAACCGTGGTCTTAGGAGTAATGGGCTGAGGGGAGGAGTAATGATGTCTTTAAGAAGTAAGCAAAGAGCCAAACAGAGAGAGAAGAAAGAGGAGAAGGAAGCGACGGGAGAGGAAGGGAAGGGAGGAGGAAAGAGAGGAGGAAAGAGAGGAGGGGGGAGAGGAGGGGGGGAAAGAAAAGAAAGCGTAGCTAAAATTATTCTATTCCTGTCACTCATTCTGGTTGGTGTTCGGCCACGAATCGAGCAAAAGGGGCCACCTCCTATTCAATTACACATCAGGGTGGATATTCTCTATTGCATCACTGAGTCTGTGGTTCCTAGTGCCAGAAAATTGCTCAACCAAGCTTGGTTCGCCTTCCTCTTTCTTCTCCCCTCCTCCACCCTTTAACTGGAGGATTTTAAACAGTACAGCAGACGTTGTGTTCCCACTTGTGTTCCCCATTCCCCCCATGCGTTTTCCACCCCTCCATTTTGTAACATCCACGGTGCTCCCGGAAAGAATCCCAGCTCCAGGAATGAGCTGAGGATTGATTAAGCAAAGCCGAACAATTTCATCAGATTGTTGGAGGAGCCTGGACGGAAACCAAGCAGTGCATGGCCTGCCCCTAGCAACCGTTACCGGTCCAAAGCGTGCATCTAACAATCACACGGGAGGAAAGAATTTTATCGTATGCCTGGAGGAGAGGCTCTTTCCCTCTCCCATTGGATCCTACAGTTGCAAGAGGAGCTACCCACCAGAAGCTTGCATCATGGATGGCCAAGCAAAAAACAAAACAAAAAAAAAAAGCCCCATGAGAATCTATGTCCGTGGTGATGATGCTGAACTGTTGGATTCCCCAACCCCAGATTCCATTCCCTACAGACTTCCAGTCACGTGGCCATAAATTTCTTATGTTTGAGGCCAATTGGTGTGGTGTTTTCCATTACTATTAAAGAGCCCTCACTGCACGAGACCAACATAAATGGATATTTCTGATTATTTGGGGGGGGGGGGGTTGGGGGAGTTTAGGGAGCCAAAATGGTCTAGTGTCACTTGCCTAAATAGTTCTGGCAACATGTAGAGAGAAGCCTGGGAACGTAGTTGGAGTATTTAGGTTCTGAATCTAGAAAACATTATTTTGTACGCGGGTTGAATCAGTGTGGCTGTTTCTCTGGCCCCTGACCTGCTCTAGGTCCTACGATCTCCATGGAACATTAAAGGGAAAGGTTCGGCCGTCGAACCGTAGGCTCGCCACTAACTGAACATCGTGTCTCAGTTGTGTACCTGGGATTTCCCTACTGTTCCCAGAAAGAAAAAAAATAGAGATTAGCTATAATGTAAGCTCCCTAGTGAAACGAGCCTGGATGTCTTCATGTGGAAGGTGACCATTCATTTATTACTACTGGTCACTTCCACCACAAGCACAACCTTCCAAAATTTAGGCTTCTCCCTTATTAGTGTGTGAGTGTGAAAGCACGACACAAGCCATGCCTCTTTTGGTAGTTTCTGTCCCTGCTAAGTCAGCAGCGATTTAGAATTTAAGCGTATTTTATTACAGGAGATTTACAGGTAAACAGCTAAGTCACAGGGCTTAACCTACCCCACCCTCTGGCTTTTCACTCCTACCCTGCTTAACTCCAGCTAGACCACCTGAATCCCTGTCCTTCAGCCGAATGAGGAGCACCAGTCCCCCCACTACTCCTTGAAAATGCCTTCCTGGGAGGCTGCTTTCGGTCTATGGCTCAGGCTCAGATCAGAGCTCAAGGTCAAAAAATGACAAGACACACGAGGAGCCGGCAGATGAGAACCCAAACAATATACCCAAGGAACGAGAAACAATCCAAACAGCATATTAAATCGGTATGTTAAAATGGATGAAAGAGAGGTAAAAGAAAGAAGTGAATCTCGTATGCAATAATTTAAAAAAGGATCATTTGCAAAAGAGTTGTAAAGAACCAAACCTTTTATACCTGCAAACCAAAAGGATAACCACTATGAAGTAAAGCTCAGAACTTCGCCTAATAGAAGGTAATGTACCTGAAGGCAGAATTTGTCTGTTTTGTCTGCTTTGTTTAGTGTTTAAGCCTTAGCACTTAAGATAGTATCTGAAATATATATATATATATATATATATATACACACATATACATGTATATGTATATATATGTGTGTGTGTGTGTAGTCAATAAATATTTTTAAAATAAATGAATAGTGTAATAAATTAGTAGGCTGAATAGTAGAACTGGCAGAAGAAGATTAGTGATTTGGAAGATAGAACTAAAAATATCACATAAAACATGCAAAGAGACCAGACATAAGAAGGAAGGAAGGAAGGAAGGAAGGAAGGAAGGAAGGAAGGAAGGGAGGGAGGATGGGAGGGAAGGAGGGAGGAAATTTAAGAAACTTACACATATAAAGCAGTATTTCAATATCCATTTAATAGGGATTCCAAAAGAACCAAATTCTTTCTGAATTGAGCAGAGGCTATATTGAAAGGGATGCTCTTCAGTAAGTTTCCAGTATTTCCAATGTATAAAGAACTCCTAAAAAATGTAACAAAAACTAAACCAGCAAAGAGAATAATGGGACAGGCTATTAAGAGACAACTCAATTAAAAAAAAAAAAAAAGCCCCAAAGAGTTGGTTAACATATGGGGAGATGCTTGGGCCCATGAATAACCAGGAAGACTCCATTGAAAACAGCAATTAGATAGCGTATCTTTCCCATCAGATTGGAAATAATTAAATAATCTGATAACATCAAGTGTGGGAAGACGCAAGGCAACAAACATTTCGCGCACTGCAGGGAGAAGTATAATTTGGAACAATTAATTTTGACATTAATTAGCCTACGTAAAGATGCTCAGCTCACAACACGACAAACTTGTTTCCAGTTTCTACATTTTCACATATGTATCCAAGGTCACATTTATAGCAAACGTGATCGCCACGTGTGTGGAACACTGAAATAGTGTGGAAAAGCCAACCACCCTCGGGTGAGGGAATGTCCAGTTAAACGGCGGTCTAATGGGACCCCTGGGGGGCTCATTCGGTTGAGCGTCCCACTTCGGCTCAGGTCACGATCTCACGATTCGTGGGTTCGAGCCCCGCGCCGGGCTCTGTGCTGACAGCTGAGAGCCTGCTTCGGAACGCAGAGCATGGGTACAGGCACAGGGAGACAAAGATTGGGAAGTGAGATCTGAGCGCCGTTTAGGTAGACTTTCAAAATATCTGAAGCCAAAAATGGCAACATGTACTGACATGAAAGAATCATAATACCTGGAAGAGTTGTATCCAAAGGATAATGTTTCCAAGACGGCAAATATGAAGAGAATTTACAATGAACAGACCCTCGCCGAAATGTTACGGACCTTGTCGGGAAATTTACATGACTGTGGACAGTAGAAAAGTGGTTACTGTCATTAATTGTCTGTTGTGTTACAAAACACAAGTAAAATACTAGATAAAATTTATATGGAGGAAGGGAGAACAGAAGTCAGAGAAAAATAAGCTCAGGTCTTGTTCTCAGGGTCATGAGTTCAAGCCCCACACTGGGCTCGGCCCTGGCCGTGAAGCCTACTTAAAATAAAAAATAAATAAAAATAACTCTGCTTACATTATAGCTAATCTCTATTTTTTTCTTTCTGGGAACAGTAGGGAAGTAGGCTTTTAAGTAGGCTTCACGGCCAGGGCCGAGCCCAGTGTGGGGCTTGAACTCATGACCCTGAGAACAAGACCTGAGCTGAGCTCAAGAGTTGGACGTTTAACTGGACGTTAATTTCAAATCTGATACAGAAAAAAAGGAGTCTTAGGCTATTTATGGGAGACATCTTGCCCCTACTAAAAAACTATCCTGCCAATTCCAAAGTAAAAGCACGGAAGAATAGACTATACAAAGAGAAATGAAGCAGAGTAAACAGAGCAATAGCAGCCAAACAAACAGACAAACAAACAAAAAGAAACAACAGCAAAAAAACCCCTCCGTCATCAACAACAATAACCCAGAAAGGAGCAAAAGAATAGGAAACTGGTATAACAATAATGACATCAAATAAAACAGAAAGCAAACTAAAAACACGTGTAAGGCGTGTAGCATGCCAAAGGCTGGTAATGATCACTAATAGTATTTGTACCTGTGTCCCCCTAATTGGAATTCTATTACATATATTTTTATTATTTGTCTTGCCCATTTACTGACATAATAGCATTTCATCATTCCTGAAAGTTCTTCATTACCATAGTGTCTACTGTTTTCTGCCATATGGATGGTCTATAATTTATTGATTGTTTTTGGATCCTTTTTTTATTTTTATTTTTTTTAATATTTATTTACTTTGAGAGAGAGAGAGAGAGAGAGAGAGTGGGAGGGAGGGACAGACAGAGGAGAGACAGAATCCCAAGCGGGCTCCACACTGTCAGCACAGAGCTCGACACGGGGCTCTATCCCACGAACCGTAAGATCATGACCTGAGCTGAAGCCAAGAGTTGGACTCTTAACTGACTGCACCCCTGAGATGCCCCTGGATCCTTTTTTTCAAGATCTTTCGTAATTTTTTTTTTTTTTTTTGGTGGCATACATAACATCGTAATGAACATCCTCTTATGTCAATCTGTATGTAGTTTTCTGCATGGTTTCACATTTGCCCTTAACAAAGACCACAAGGAGCTAAATACAGGAGGGTTGGAAAATTATTTATATTTTGGCATCTCCAGTATGATGAACGGTGCGAAAGGGTTTGACGTGTTTAGATACAGGGTCAAGCTTGGTTTAACAAAATGTTGCCCTCAACTGGTGGTAATGCCCCAGAAGGAACAAGAAAAATCATGTCGGCCCTTTCCCCCAGCAACTGGCTGGGTAGTTGCTTTGGTCAAGGTGTCTGTGGATCCAGAGATGGAAAGACAGAAGCCCAGTCCTTATGGAGCCCAAACACGTCTAAGAAGATAACATGTCAACAGACACGAAGAACAACATGACAATGTCATGGCATTTCAAGCCTCTGTTTATCTTTTACTTGATACGTATAGAGCATTAAATATTGGAAGTACTCAATATATGTGTGCATTCTCTAGAATGTCTCCAGGGGTGCCTGGGTGGCTAAGTTGATAGAGCGTCTGACTTTGGCTCATGCCATGATCTCAACAGTGCATAGGGCATCGAGTGCCGCATGACCCTAAGATGGCCTGAGACAGAGTTCACCCTGGGCCTGTGTGGCCAGCCCTGTGTAATGGATCCTCCAGTGATGCGACCTTGCAGCTGAACTTTATGGATGTCCTCGTGCCCTTCCCCTTCCTGAGAATAGCGACTGTCCACCAATAACATGCAGAGACATCCCATGACACCTTTGGCATTTTGCTAATGAGATCGTTCCAGGAAAGGCTAGGATCAAACCAGAATTTGAAGCAAAGATACAGACTTTTATCACCATGATGAATTTTTTTTTTAATGTTTCTTCATTTTTGAGAGAGAGAGAGAGAGCACAAGGAGGGGAGGGCCAGAGAGAGGGGGACAGGGGATCCGAAATGGGCTCCATGCTGACAGCCAAGAGCCGGAGGCGGGGCTCAAACCCACAAACCGTGAGATCATGATCTGAGCTGAAGTCGGATGCTTAACCAACTGAGCCACCCAGGCGCCCCTCACCACAATGAATTTTTACACCGATTGTGTCGACTGAAAACAAGACAGGTGACAGAAAAAGCAAGCTGTGCCAACAATGGCTCCACTATAAAACACCCTTAACATGTGGTCCATGCTCTTGTAGACCTGCCTTCCAGACACGTGGGCAGCTCCTGCCACATGTTGGAAGAGACGTTTACACACAACGAGAAGTGAATTAACTGTAACCCTAATACCATCACTCCAAGTCGATCACTCACTGGTGATTCAAATTGGCGAGCAGATGTTAGGGAAGCTCAAGAAAATAGTAATATCCCGATAATCTGCCAACTAAAACCGAGTCAATGACCGCCCAAGTGTTTGTGGGCATTGACTCTCGTTGGCCCAAAAGGAAAGGCACATGTCAGACACCTACTGGGATACCAGATTGGTCAGGTGAACTTAGGTGTTACGGAATTCTGCAAATCAGTCTAGCTCGGTACCTGAAGACCAGCACATAGTCTCTACTGGGGGTGAAGCGATTAGCCTGCCAGGAATCGAGAGCTGCGCTGCTCTGAAGGAGGCTCAACAAATCTCCCCAAATGTGTGTGGGGAGGGGGGACATGATATACACAAAGGAGAATTCTGAAAAGTCCTTTACGGCAGATGACTGAGAACCGAAAAGTCTCCCTTGGGACCAATGGTTCTTACCCTGTGTTGTCACTGGGGCATCCATTACACGGGACTGGTTCTCGTAAGGTCCACGCTGAAGTGTGTAACATTCCGGCCGCCTTAGGTTTATGCGACACTCAATCCTCGATGCACAGCACAGGGACCGAGCAGAGATTTCTTTTAGCACCCACAGGCAACGGGGAGCTACTGAGGCTTCTTGGGAAGGGCAGCAAAGGATCAGGATAGAAATATGACTAACTCGATGGCCCACCGTTGCCCAATACGTGCCTTTTATTCACCATAAAGGTGATACTGATGTCAGTTTCCGGAATGACTTAAGTTGGCTTGACCCAATTTCCATCCCTTGGTCATGTTTTTTTGTTTTTGTTTTTGTTTTTGTTTTCATTTTATTTATTTTAGAGAAAGAGAGAGAGCGCACGTGAGCAGGGAGGAGGCCGCTCAGCCAATGGAGCCAGCCAGTCTCTCCTCCCTTGGTTATGTTTTTGAGAACTGATTATTTGTGGATCTGGGACTGCGTTTGAAAATGGATTCTGTTCCAGGACTTCTAATTTGGAAAGCAGAAGAATCTAGTACAGTCCTAGAGTGCATCAATTTTTCTTCCTTGTGAGGGGGAGGGTAAGCTGGTGGACAGACTCCTCTGGGCAGGGACCCTCTACGCGGGGGCAGGTTTCAGAGGAAATAGGGGACACGTGGACCAGGAGGGCTGAGGCAGGCCTGAGGCTCCAGAGCGTGAGTACAAACACGCTGGAGAGAGGCCGGCCAAAGTGCAAGGTCATTCTAGGCGAGCAGGTGCGGGGCTGGGTGTCCGAGGCTAGGGGCCCCAGAGGGCTCCAGCTTCACGGAAGGGGCCTGGGGCAGGGCCGAATCGTGATTTACGTACAGAGTTTTCTTTAGACCGAACACTTCTTCAAAGAAACCTTTTTTTTTTTTTTTACACATCTCACATCCCCAAGCATCTGACTCACACGCTTGGATCCTCAGCGAGGATCGGTTACATTTTATTAAAAAGCCCCTTTCTTCCACAGTCAGACACCAAAGGAGATGCGAGGTCAAGGCCGTATCGGCCGTGCCAAAATCTGTAGTTAACGCCTGCCCCCGTCCCCGTCACCCACGCCTCAACCCCTGGCCTCCCGGGACGTGTCAGGTCCTTACGGGCCAGCTCTCCTCCTCCACTCAGCCTCCTCTGGGGATGTCTGTTCCCTGAAGGGCCTGCTTCCTTTCAGAGGAGCCGTGTCCCCGCTCCCAGCTGCGGATCTAAACCACAGCAGAACACGGATTTGTAAACACATCTCGGCCCAGCCAAACAAGGGCTTTCCATCAGAGATGAAAATGGCAACGTGGCTTTTCCACATCTGCCCTGGCTTGGGGCCAGCTCTGCTCCCGCGGGCACGGAAGGGCCTGGCTGGAGCCGGGTCCTGAAGGGATGCGCTTGTGTGCGAGCGCGCTCAAGGGAGGGGCCTTGCCCCCCTACCCCCCTACCCCCCAGCCCCCCACCCTAGGGCCGCTGCCTCCGAGGCGCTTTCCTGATCAGAAACTTCAAAGTCACGCATCCTTTGTGATTGCACAGCACCCACAGTGATTTGGGGCAAATCACTATTTTATATTTATATTTATATTTATATTTATATTTATATTTATATTTATATTTATAATTTATTGTCAAATTGGTTTTCATACAACACCCAGTGCTCATCCCAACAGGTGCCCTCCTCAATACCCATCACCCACCCTCCCACCCCCCATCCACCCTCAGTTTGTTCTCAGTATATCGATTTGACCACTTTTATTGAGGTATAATTTACACGCAAGAATATATGCCCATTTTAAGTATACAGGGGGGGGGGGTGCGTTTTGACAAATGTATGTGTGTGTGTTCCTACCACCAGAATCAAGAGAGAGAACACGTCCGTGACCTCGAGTGGCTCCTCGTGTCCCTTTGCAACCTACCCTCGCCCCAGCTCCCTGAGCAAGCGCCATGTCTGCCTTTTCCAGAACTTTCCGCAAATGACATTCTACAGTGTGTACTCTCATATGTCTAGCTTCTTTAGTCCAGCTTTATTCATCTCTGTTCTTTTTTTAAAAATTTTTTAAATATTTTATTTTATTTTTTTTTGAGAGAGAGTGTGTGTGAGCAGGAGAGGGACAGAGAGAGAGGGAGACACAGAATCCAAATCAGGTTCCAGGCTCTGAGCTGTCAGCACAGAGCCCGACACGGGGCTAGAACCCACGAACCGTGAGATCATGACCTGAGTCAAGATCAAGAGTCAATGCTTTGGGGTGCCCAGGGTGGCTCAGAAGATTGAACGTCCAACTTCAGCTCAGGTCATGAGCTCGTGGTTTGTGGGTTCAAGCTATGCCCACAGCTCAGAGCCTGGCGTCTGCTTCAGATTCTGTGTCTCCCTCTCTCTCTACCCCTCCCCTGCTCACACTCTGTGTCTTTCTCTCTCAAAAATAAACATTAAAAAAAAGTTTAAAAAAAAGTTGACGCTTAACCAACTGAGCCACCCAGGCACCCTGATTCATCTCTGTTCCTGCTTATAATGGTAGATGGTTCTTTTTTTTTAATCCTAAGTAGTTTTTCACGACATGGATATATCACAATATTTACCTGCTGATGGTCATTGTGTCATTTCTAGCTTGGAGCTGTTATTGAATAAAGCTGCTATGAACATTTATGGTCAAGTTTAGGGTGCACATTTTCATGATCCGTGGGTAAATACCTAATTGGAATTGTTGGGTCATACTCTAAGTGTATGTTTAACTGTATAAGAATTGATACCTGGGGCGCCTGGATGGCTCATTGGGTTGAGCATCTGACTTCAACTCAAGTCATGATCTCACGGTTCCTGGGTTTGAGCCCCGCGTCAGGCTCTGTGCTGACAGCTCAGAGTCTGGAACCTGCTTCGGATTCTGCGTCTCCCTCTTTCTCTGCCCCTCCCCTGTTTGTGTGCTCTCTCTCTCTCTCTCTCTCCCTCAAAAATAAATAAACTTTTTTTAATCTTAACAAAATGAGGGGCGCCTGGGTGGCGCAGTCGGTTAAGCGTCCGACTTCAGCCAGGTCACGATCTCGCGGTCCGTGAGTTCGAGCCCCGCGTCGGGCTCTGGGCTGATGGCTCAGAGCCTGGAGCCTGTTTCCGATTCTGTGTCTCCCTCTCTCTCTGCCCCTCCCCCGTTCATGCTCTGTCTCTCTCTGTCCCAAAAATAAATAAACGTTGAAAAAAAATTAAAAAAAAAAAAAAAAATGAATTGATATCTGCTTGCAAAGTGGTGGCAGCATTTCGCATCCCCACCAGCCATGTGTGAACATTCCAGTTTCTCCATATAATCATCAACAGTTGGTACTGTCCGTCTTTATTTTCCTTTTAGCCAGTGTCTTTGTGGGTTTATGTTGTATTTCCCTGGTGCCTAATAATGTTGAGCACTTTTTTGTGTTCGTATTGACCATTCATATAGTTCTCTTCTGTGAAGCGTCTGTCTAAATCTTTGAGAAAAGTCACTTTTACAAAGCCCTGGGGATCATGGGAAGACCCTGGATCAGGAGCCAGAGGTCTAGGGCTTGAAACTTTGCCCTGTAAATAGCTGTTGGGGGTGGGGCGGGGGGGTCTGGATGGCTCTGTCGGTTAAGCGTCCGACTCTTGATTTTGACTCAGGCCATGATCTCACGGATCATGGGATAGAGCCCCACATTGGGCTTTGTGCTGACAGCATGGAGCTTCCTCCGGATTCTCTCTCTCTCTCTCTCTCTCTGCCCCTCCCTTGCTCGTGCTTACTAACATGCACTCTTTCTCTCAAAAAATAAATAAACATTTAAAAATGAATAGATAGATAAATAGATAGATAGGTAGGTAGATAATCGCTGTGGGACTTCAAGATTCTGGGTCTTCCATTCACAATAGGCCAAAACAACTAGATTATCTTTAAAGTTCTTTTTTCTGCTCCAGAGACTACGGCTACGATCTCCATTTCTTCATTCAAAGGCAGGCACAACCCTGGGGCTCAAAGGAACACAGAGTCACAGAATGTGAAAATGGTAAGGGACATCGGAGATCCTCCGGCCCCTGCCTCTATTCAGATACCAGGAATGTCACACGGCCGACCTCACACAACTACACAATGGCATTGCTACAACTAATCCCGGGTCTCCTGGCTCTAGTAACTATTAATGGAAGAGTTTGAGAAATAGGCAAACCTTCTTTCTCTCACTTCAGAGAAGATCCCTGGGAGTAAGAACCGGGTAACGGGCCTTTGTTTGTCTTGGACCATTTCCATTTGTGCCCTTGGTATTCTTACGAGCAGTAGAGGGAGGTTAATATGAAGCATCTGGAGGGGTCCTCAGTCCAGGTCAGTCTCTGGAAGCTTCTGCACCCAGGTTTTACAGGTGCGCTCCCATTAAAACACAAACCCAGTGCCCTCAGCCCAGGCAGCCTGTTTACAGAGCTGTGACTGCTATAACCATGGCCACGCAAATTACATTTACACTCTGGTCTATAGATCGAGTTCTGTAAACCGGCGAGTACTTTAGGGGTCAGGGTAGAGTCCTCTGTAATTACAGCACGCCATTCCCAGGGGTGTTAATGTTTATAGGAGGCTAGTTAACCTCGCACAGGATCTGGGATCCCAGGGCTGTGTGCGCCATTCGGCTGCAGAGCTGAAGAATGCATTTCCATTCCAGCAAGTTCCAATGGCACACTATGGCAGAATGGACAATCACGGCTTGTTCTCGGGGCCCCGGCAAGGCCCCGGCTTGCATGGCCTCCAGTCCCTTGATTGCTCGACCAAGGCCTGGAGCTTGACTTTCCCTGAACAACCCCAACTTAATGGACTGTGATGATTGGTCTTACACTGTAACTCTGTTCTGTTACTTGAGCAAACCATGTAGTTACACATTCGTCTGTAACTTTCCAAGACCCCCAGGAAAGAAGGGGCCATTGTAAACCTTTGAAACAGAACCCAGACATGCTGAGCGCCTTGGAAATTGTTTCAAGCAACAAGGAACTGCTTTTCATCATGCACTCAAGGGGCTCCGAGAGCGGCAGGACGCGGTGCTTTTTGTTCCAAGAGTTTACAATCCGTAGTTTTTTTGGTGGACAAGGCAGGCACACACGAAAAAAAGTCAATAAAATACAAGAGGGTACGTGCTCAATCTCGGCTGGCGTGTGTGGATGTCGGGCCACGAGAGGTTCAGAAGTGGGCAAGATTGCTCTACCCTGGCTCAACGGAGGAAACCTTCGGGAACGAGGCGGGAGCAGGAATGGCCCCTGATGAACACTATGGTTTGGGTGGAGAGTGTGGATCAAGGCGTGGAAGTGCATGGGGCATTCCGGTGGGAGAGCAGATACCGACCCAACTGCCGCAGAGCTGCAGAGCAGTGCGGTGAAGCCAGAGATGGGACACATGGGTCATGCCAAGCTGGAGAAGTTCTGTGAAAGCCGACCGACGCCAGGCACGGAAGAGAAAGGAACGTTTAGGTCACCAGGTGGTGTTGGTTTGTTCAATACGCCCCCATGTCTCAACTCACTCACCGTGAAAACCGAAGTCCTGGGGTGCCTGGGTAGCACAGTTAAGTGTCAGCTTACGGCATGATCTCGTGGTTCGTGGGTTCAAGCCCCGCATCGGGCTCCGTGCTGACAGCTCAGAGCCTGGAGCCTGCTTCAGATTCTGTGTCTCCCTCTCTCTCTCTCCCTGCCCTTCCCCTGCTCATGCTCTTTCTCTCTCTCAAAATAATAAACATTAAAAAAAAAAAAGTCCTAATGATTCCCCCCCCCTCCATGCCCATTATTTCCCTGGGGCCAACACTTACTACTTTCTCCTCTGCTCATTCAGCTCCAGCAACACCAGCGTTCTTATTCCTGCGACCCCGGAGGCAATTTCCCACCATGGCACTTTCACATTTTCTGTTCCCTCTGCCAGAAATGCCCTTCCCACCATGGGTCTTGATCTCGCCACTCTGTCTTTGACCCCTGTCGGTGACCCTTCCCTAATAACTCCTGTTAAAGTGGCAACAGCCCCTCACCTTTGGCTCTCTCTGTCATCTTTCTCGGGGTCATCGTTTTCCAGAAGTCATTTCATCATCAAACACCTTGTATATGTTTTACTTCATTTATTGTCTCTCTTCCCGAATTAGAGTGTAAACTCATGAGAGTTAGAATGTAAACTCACAGCATTTTGTCTGTTTTGTTCATCTGATACATCCCCAGCACCTAATACGATGCCCAGATGCTCCGTAAGTATTTGCCCAGCGAACAAATGAGTGACTTTTTTTCTTAACATTTATTTATTTATTTTGAGAGAGAGAGAGAGAGCATGAGCTGGAGGGGGTAGGTGCAGAGAGAGAATCCCAAGCAGGTGCCACGCTGTCCGTGCAGAGCCCGATGCAGGGCTTGAACCCATAAACCACAAGATCATGACCTGAGCCGAAAGCAAGAGGCAGATGCTTAACTGACTGAGCCATCCAGGCGCTCCAAGTAAGTGACATTTAAAAGCACTGATCTGATAAAGGAGGCATTGTAGATTCACCAGGACACATGCATGGTGCATGACAGAGGCAAGGAAGAGATCTGATGTCAGGGGCTGCCATTATAAGACAGGTTAGGGCAGGGATTCATTAGCTCTCCTTTGTTGCAAGCAATGGAAATTAAATCTGGCTTGGGCTAAAGGCAATTTGTTTAAAAGGGACAGGAGCTCCCAGAATTGAAGAGAGGCCAGAAGGCCAGGTCAGGACGTAGAGAAGAAGAAGGCAGCCGTGGAGGCCAGGGCTCAGGGGCCATGACAACTACGGGGACGGTGTGGTCAGGAGGCTGCTGACTGTTTCCAGTCTGCTCACTCCTCTCCCCAAGAATTAAATGCCATTGAAAGAGCATCCAATTGACCTCGCCTGAGTCAAATGCCTGCCCTCGCCCCTCATCGTGAGGATATATTGCGTGTTGGGGGCCCAGCATCGTCTCTTCCTAATGCCATCACCGGTCTCTTTCTGAGTCATTTCTCCCTCCCCTAGATACCATTTGGTGGGATCATGATGGAGAACGTCCCTCTCCTCTGCTGAACATTGGAGCCTGCTTTTCTTTTTTATGTTTTCACCCAGAAGGTGTGAAACGTGGGGGACTGGACAAAGGTATTTCACTAAAGTGATCTTTGAAGAGTTTGACATGATAAAACTAACTTTGAGCTTCCTAAGACACTCCTATGGATAAAATGCTCCTGTGCATGTGGTCTCATTGGAACCATATTTCTGTGAAGTAGGTAGGTAGGTGTTACTAGCTTCATTTTACAGATGTGCGAACTGAAGCCTTGGAGATTGTAAGCAATTTATTCAAGTTCACGATGCCAAGACCATTTTAATGTTAAATTCTGTTATAATGATGGTCCACAGTGACGAACACTGGTTATATATTAAGCACTCTTATGCACATTACATGCCTTAACAAAATTAATGCACACAACAACCCCTTGAAGTAGGCACTAATAGTCTAGTGAGTAGAGAAGGGGACGGAAGTAGGTTCATATCACTTGCCCAAGGTGACGTATTTACAAAGTGCTGGGGCCAGGCTCCTGTCCCTGAATCTGTGCTCTGAATGCTAAGGCATGTTGCCTCTCAGGTTTTATTGAACAAATGTCAATGGATATACGTGACATTGACAATATTTATGTTCAGCCAGCCTTCCAGGAAAACGCCTGCGTCTGTGGCTCAAATCGTAGATTCCAAGGATGCACTGTCCCTGTCCCATAGTGATCATTCAGTAAACATTAAGTTGAATGAATGAATGAATGAATGCATGAATGAATGAATGAATGACTACCCTCACAGACTCTCGGCAGCAAGAGGCTTTGCCTTCCAAATAATATTGCGGAATCCAGGAGCGAAGATGGAGATTTCATGACAGTACGCATGGGCATATTTGACTTTCTACTTTGTGCCCGTATGCCGGGCACTAAAAAGGGAGACAGCTCCTCTCCTTGGCTTCCCCTCATGATGCTGAGTCCTGAGACACAACATGCTTAGGAAAGGAGCTAAGGGTATCTTTCTTCTCTGATATTCTGCATCTGGTCTTGGTCATTTTCATCAAGTAGGGAGAAGTCTTCTGATTTGGAAAATAATCTCTGAGCACCTCCTACCCCCATGGATATGCCAGCGATGTCGACTTTGGAAGCCCACCCTGGTGACCTTCCCCATCTGTGGGTGCCCTTGGCCTACGAATATCGAAGTCAGGAAGAAACAACTTGACTTCCGTGTTTTTAAGCAGTTCGATTTTTATCCTTTTTCGCATCATGTTAAATCTTATAGTTCAATGGTACGAAGGGACAGTGCCATTGAATTATAAGAGGGCTGAAGCATTAAGACAGTCGAGGTGGGATACAAGCGTATTCACATGGAATGTTTGCTGGCTGTGTGTGCCACGCACGATACTGGACTTCGAGAATGCAGAGGTGGGCGAGACGTGATCCTTATCTCTTGGGCTCGCTGCTGGTCCGTAGCTTTTTGGGGGAAATGCCAACAAGGTGAACTTGACTTAGAGTCACCTGATCTGGATGTCAGAACCTCAATGAGGAAGCTACAGTGGCTGCATCCATGAGAAGCTGAGGGTCTGGCAGAGTGGTACCCATGGGAATGAGAAGTAAGGACAACATAAAAGATGCTAAACAAAAACCGTGGGTTCTCCATCACCACAAATCCTTTCACGCGTACCTATATCATGTAGCACTATGCAAAAACCTGCACAGAGAGCACAGGCACAGGGACGGCTGAGTGCCTCAGTTGTTTAAGCACCTGGATCTTGATTTCAGCTCAGGTCATGATCTCACGGTTCATGAGTTCGATCCCCACATCAGGCTCTGCGCTGACAGCACGGAACCAGCTTGGGATTCTCCTTCTCTTCCTCTCTCTCTACCCCTCCCCTCCCCTTTCTCTCAGAAAAAAAAAAAAATAATAACGGCACAGACCTGACTGGTGCAGAATAGGCAAATAATCATTCAGATGACTACACTCCCTGAAAGGGCTACAAATGCACTAAATCACCCATGAATGGACAATATTACCAGTTGTAGCTGTAAGAAGTTGTATTTCCAATAGTAGTTATATTCCAAAGACCTAGAACTGCTGATAACTGGATTTATCGAGAAGGGAAGTTAAAATGCGAGAGACTGCCAGCCCTATTCCGTCCTAATAATTCTCACGAGGCTCCAAGAACGGGTATTTCGGCAGCTCCTTGAAAGACAGAATCGATTCATTTAGCTCAACTCAGATTAAGTACCAAACATCACGGTAAAAAAATGCAAATCCATATCTTCAGTGTGGTTTACAGCTCAGATTGACCCTCCTTCACTCACGCTTGGAGAGAAACCAGCTTAGGCAGATATTTTCTTTATGCTGGCTGAATGGGACGAAGAACTGAGAAACACAAAGGAAACGATGTCAGAGAGATGGGCCCTGACCTGGGAGAGATCAAGGGACACTAACTCGAATTCAAGATTTTCATGAATTTATTTTAGATCTGCTTTCCATGAGGAAAACCGTTGGCTGCAAACCTGAGTCACTGAGATTTTCAGATGCAAACGCATAGTTTGAGCCGGAGAGATACCCGGCATGATCAAGTGGGTGTGGAGAATGACCATCAATGGGAACCAAGATTTGGGTCCTAACGTCCAAGAACAGTTTGACTCCAAGGATGGCACTGGGTTTATTCCTGGAAAAACGCGCGAATTAAATTTCGACAAAGAACCCCCAATAATATTCCAGATTTTATGAGTAGACCCTTCCATTCTTCACCCCTGCAGTTCGACACCTCCGTGGGCTCTCCAAACATCAACAAAAACTCCAAGGATTTGATGGAAAATGGTGTTAAGTCTCATGTTGTTTCAGGAATTTCCCAATATGCACTAAATTAACTTTGGGGCCATATGAGGCTGAGTGGTAGGAAATCGCTCCATTGGACACAGATGACAGACCTAATGTTCCCAACAGCTGTTGCGCACACATGAAATCAGATTGGGATTAACACTTACCTTCCCCGTGGTCACACCCGGATGGGATGGCTTCTCTGTAATGTACACCAAGCTTAGCTTATGTCTCCGAAACCACATGACCTCACAGGCCTCGGGAACATTTGATCCAGGAAATCTGAACCTGGGCGGGAATCATAAAGCATCAGGTACATGTTAAGCAGGAATTTATCTGCTTTGTGTCTGAAGTGGCCTCACATCCAGCCTTTGTCTGCCTCGAAGTGAAATATTTATAGGCAAGCTGCTTTCTAAGGCAGAGTTACAGATCTATGCAGGTTTGGTGTGAAATGTCTCTGCCCGTTGACCACCTGCTGAAACCCAAATTCCAAGTGCAACCAGACCTAAGCTCTTTTGTATCACCGCGAGTTTTAACACTGATACCAGGATGGTAACCCAAGTAGAATTTACAATGAAGTCCAGTTGGCCCGGCAGTGTAACCGCTTGTTGGCAAATATAGTAAAACTTACCAAGTTTGTGCTCAAGTTCAGACCCCCAAAGACTTCTTTTGTCTTGCCTTAGGAAGAAGGGTAATTCTTGTAGTGAGGTTGCAATTGTACGACTTCTCCTTGACGTTGGAACTGTGGCTCAGTCATTAGAGTACACTCACGGGGCACCTGGACGGCTCAGTCGGGGAACGTCCCACTTCGACTCAGACCATGATCTCCCGGTTTGTGGGTTCGAGCCCCGCGTCGGGCTCCATGCTGACCGCTCAGAGCTTGGAGCCTGCTGCGGATTCTGTATCTTCCTCCCTCTCTCCCCCTCCCCTGCTCATGCTCTGTCTCTGTCTCTCAAAAATAAATAAATGTTAAAAAAACAATTTTTTAATACACTTACAACAGCGTCCTTGGAGGGTAGATTTGATTTTTAGAAATGGCCCAGGGTCATTCAGAGCTAAATCTGATGATTTAGGAAGGGGATCAAGTTGAGTGATATCCATGTATGTCAAAATGAGGTGTGACTTTTAATTAGTAGGGTGGGTTTTGTGGTATGGCTTATACATATGGTCTTAAGGCAATTCCAAAACCTTTCTTTTTAATAATGCCTCTATTGTAGCAATTTGAATGTTTAAATTCTGCAATGTTTACTCAAAAAAATGTTTTATTAACCTCCTATTACAGTTTGTATGTGGCCCAAATGAGGGCAAACATATGGAGAGCTATCAGAAACACTTCCCTTTGGGGTTCATCACAAGGAACTGAGCAATTCAGCAGTCCTGACACCTAACTCTGAGGGTCTTCACTTTCAAAATTATTAGTTGGGGTCCCACGTCTCCTTACCTTTCTGTCTTAGAAAAGATCTACTAAACAGCTTTAAATTGCCTGTCATTATCCCACATGTATGGGTCATGCTTTGTAACAAAGGCCAGAAGACCAGTAGCTGAAACCCAGCTGAAGTTTATTTCTCTCTGATCCCATTCAAGGTTAAGCAGTTCAAGGCTGATATGGCAGCTGCAGAATTTTGGAGATTGTTCTGGAAACCACATATGGCTTCCATCTTGTCATCCAAGATGGCTGCCCCAGAGCCAGCCAACACGCCCACATGCCAGCCAATGGGTAAAGAGGTAAGAGAGAGATCACCTTTCTTTTAAGGATACAGACTGGAAGCTCTGTGCACTACTTTATCGCTCTTGTTTAGATGCTCCTAGCCAGACTTAAGTCAAAAACAAGCCTGGAAAAAAGAGATTGACTCCCGACCACGGACCCAGTTAAAACTTGTGATTTTGTTCTCAGAGTGAAAAAGAAAGAATGGATATTGGGTAAAACAGTCTCTGACACACTAAGTATAGCAGAGGTTTCTTTTCTTTTTTTTAATGTTTATGTATTTTCGAGAGAGGGTGGGGGAGAAGCAGAGAGAGAGAGAGATACAGAATCCGAGGCAGGCTCCAGGCTCCGAGCTGTCAGCACAGAGCCCAATGTGGGGCTTGAACCCACGAGCCATGAGATCATGATCTGAGCCGAAGTCTGACGCTTAACGGATGGAGCCACCCAGGTGCCCTGGAGGCAGAGTCTTCTTTAATGTGACCGATGGTTTTAGCTGTGCCTTGAGGAATTAGGGGAGGGAGAAACATCCAATGGGGAATGAGCAACGCAGCCAAGGACTGGTCGTTAACCGACAAGAGCAGATAGTGGGGGGCATCTGGCCAAGGTGGGAAGGGAGAGAGACGGTCAGGATGGATTTGCAAGATGGCTACTTTGCTCAGGAAATCCCCAAACCAGTTACACTGAACCTGATGCTGTCTGTCCAGATGGGCACAGTCTATTGGCATGTAGCTGTTAAAGGAAAAGCAATTCCAGAAAACTAGAGCTCATTCTGACATGCCTGCTTTTTAACAAATGGTAACAGACCAGAAAGCGATCATGGTTAAGGGAGAGAATAATTTAAGAGCATGTGGGATTACTAGGAAATAAGTTGGAAGCAATCACCAAACTCCCTGTAGAACTTCCTTGGCAAGGGCTTGAGAGCTAGCACTCTAATTACTCCGCAAAGTGGAAAGAGCATTTAATAAACTTAAGATCAAGAAATTCCACGGCATCTGGCCCCGTCACCACATTATGTGGATTGATGTCTTGACTCAGGAAATACCACTTGGCTGTCAGGCAGGATTTTTCTCCTCTGGCATCAGTCCCTTAATACTTCTGAGAATATCCCTCTCATCACTGAGATTCTCTAAGTAGTTGTGCACGGAAGCCCAGAACAGTGGGCTGACGATTGTTCTCAATGTGTATGTGTTCATCACCAGCGCTGCATGTGGCTTAGAGTACCCCTTACACAAGAAATGGAAGTCACGAGAGACGGTTCTCGATTATTCACCTCAGCAAACATCAAATATCAACTCCAACATCAAGTCAAAGTTGGTAAAGAGATACACAAAGACATACGCTCGCTTTCGGCTACTACTGAAAAGTCCAGCTGATGGGAAGATTTTCCGGAGGGCTGTGATTAAAAACTCAATTTCGCAGAAAGCCAACTGGTAGTCAAATCGTGGCAGGGCATCGAAATAATCCATGATATTCCAAGTCCTGTTTAAGGGGAAACTTTGGAGGAGAGGAAGGAGGAGGAGAAGGACAAAGAAGATGCTTTCAACAGTGTCGGAAAAGACAGGGTGCCACCAGTGAATCCGTGGGCCAGAAATGTTTAGGAAGTCTTCCGTGACGCAAAACGGTTGGAATCGGATCGAACATATACCAACAGCCAACAACCAAAGGCGAAAATCACAGCTCAGAAAATATGCAAAAGGAGTCTTCTTCCGGGGGAGAAGCAGTTCGGAGGGACTCTATGAAGTCAGAGCCAACAGTCACAGACACAGGGGAATCCAGCCAGTGTCATATAATTCTTGCTGTCATGGCGGCATCCGGAGCGAATCCTCATTCCTCCTTCCTCTTCTGCGCTGGTCAGAAGGTAGCCGTGGTAAGGGTGTCAGGGACAGAACAGTTACGACAACAACAAAATTCGGCAGCCCCAGAAGACACAAGGAAGCCCCATACCCTGAAGACAAGCACCCCTTCCAACAACGTTGGGGGTTGATGGCTACAGAGCGTGAGGTTTCTTCTACCAGCGATGAAAATGTTCCGATGTTGACTGTCGTATGATGGACAGCTCTAAAAGCCTTTGAACTGATCCTTTTAAATAGTTGTATGGTATATGAATCAGATCCCAATAAAGCTGTTATCAAATAAAAAGAGAGAAAGAAAGAAAGAGAAAGAAAGAAAGAAAGAAAGAAAGAGAAAGAAAGAAGTTTTGAGTAAACCAGTAATAGAAGAAAACATCGTAATCTAATAAAGGGTAACCATCAGCAAACTACATAACAATCTAATTAAGTTTCCACTGAGATCAGATTAAGAGTAAATGAAAATTAGATTGTCACTTCCCACCGCCACTCAAGACTGAGCTTAGTGTATGGTCACATCGATGCGTTAAGAGAAGGAAGAGCAGAGATCTAAATATTGAGGAAGAGGGGGAAAAAACACTTTCAATATTTTCAGATGAATATTGTTTGTTTTGCAAATTTAGAAGGATCTGCCAAAAGCTATTAGACCCATAAAAGAGTAGGGCAGAACAGATGGGTATGATATCAACAGACAACATTTTTTTAATATGTCAACTTGCGAGAAGACATTTTAGGAAAAAAACATTTTCGTTTACCATAACTATAGGAAACATAAAACCCCTAAAAGTTAACACATAAGACCCATATGCATAAAACTGTTAGAAAGCACCCACGGATGTGAAAGGACTAAATGACTGGAAAGATACATCATTTGTTGGACAAGATAGTTTTATGTGGTGGAAGATTCGAGTTCTGCCCCCAATTAATATACAAATTCAAATAACTCTTATCTACATCGCTGCGGGACTTTGTGGGCTGTAACAAGCTAATTCGAAAGCTCATGAG
The DNA here is from genome assembly GCF_028749965.1 of Puma concolor. Classification (NCBI taxonomy): domain Eukaryota; kingdom Metazoa; phylum Chordata; class Mammalia; order Carnivora; family Felidae; genus Puma; species Puma concolor. The sequence goes on along the minus strand of NC_141680.1, from coordinate 8,514,871 downwards.
GAAAAGAAAACCTGCAAAAATAGCCAAGGACAAGTTTGCCGAAACAGAACGATGTAGGAGACAGAGCATATGCCATATTAGCTTCGTAGAATGCGGATTTGCTGGTTTGCTTGACTTGCTTAGATCTCGTTTGCATCCTTTAGAAAGAGAATGGATTCATGTATCCCTTTTAACATGTACTGCCACTTATCTTCCCCCAACACTTGTCTGGAATTATTTGATGCCGACAGTCATTTGATGGCCCATCTTAACTTCTGAGCTGTGCTTTACAGGCGATGCGTTACTAAGGATTTGGGTTGGGGGGGGGGGAGAAAAAAAAAGAGAGAGCACCAGATCACAAGGGACATGAGCAAAAGGCAGAATGAACGAAGGAACTCTTAAGGAAGCCAGTGAGGGTGCGATTTTTCTACAATCCATTACCTGCACTGAAATCCAAAGGCAAAGTCATCCTGGAGTTCAATGTCATGGTCTATCTTACCACCGCTATGCCTGATGGCCGTTGGTTGCACGGCGATGACGGGGTGGAGGTCATACCTTTATAAAACCTGCATGCTTCTGGCCAAAAATCTTGTCGCATTCCCCTGCCTCGTGACCCCAGATGCCAGCAGGTGCCGGGTGTTTGGATGACTTTCGCGAAGCAGGCTAAGCCCTTCCGTTTTATTTGAAACAGATGCACAGAAGGGGCCTAAGAGGAAAACAGATTTCTTGGTGTATGAAAAGATTACCTTTTGTATACACAGTCACAAGAAACTAAGTATAAGTAAGCAATAAATGGAAGTGATCTGCGTTCCCAAGGCATTCTGTTCAGACCTCTATTATCACACTTGTCCACAATTATTTTAATTATTTGTTTGTGTGGACCAGCCTAGCCCTGGCCAAATCATAGACGCTCCACAAACATTTGTTGGAGAAATGAAACAGACAACAGAACTATTATCTCATCACTACGCGTGTCCTTATTTTCAGTCTATTCTTTGAAGATGGATTTTCTGTTTAAAATCATCTGTGGGTGGTCAAGAGCCCTCAAACACCGACTCGGGGATGCCTTGTCCAAGCCACCCTTCCGCAACTTGACAAATTCCGGAAAGTTCCCTGACTCTGGGCCACTGTGTTTTTTTCAGCCTACACAGGGATTTCTTCACCCAGGGGCACACGGCATCCTGCGTTCGGGGACAATCCTCGAAGGTGAGCACCCACTCCCCTAATGGGGAGGTCGTTTTGCTCAGTGCTCTCTTTCGGTCCCTGGTCAAAAGATGCATGGTGACGTGTGGAGTTCTTGTTAAGCTAGCTACAGTTTCATGTCCCCTAACTAGGCTACAGGTATCTCAGGACTGTTGAGGTTAACCTGCGGCCCCCAGGGGTCCTTACTCTGAAACCGTGGTCTTTGTCTCCCGGGTTTATTCACACGGATTTCTCCCTCAGCGGCTTCATTGGCGGCCCTGGTTAACCACCCTTGCCCTCCTCCTGGATACCCATAGGGCTTCCTTCAGCTAACATTCCATGCACAGATTTCTTTAGAAGCAAACTTCAGCTTTCCAGGTTAAAATTGTTTCCAGTTTCCCATTAAAATACTTTCCAAAGGAGGAGAAAGGCAAGAAACTCGCAGTGCTATGAACCAAAATCGACGCGCAACAGAATATAATGCTTCAGGAGGGGTGTCTAGGAACTGAGGAGGCTAGGGGAGCCGGGTCGGGAAAATTCTATTCACAAGGCACTCTTTTCTCAGTATCCCTCCTCCCCGCCTTCCTATTATCTCACCAGAAAACAGGGCCTTCTGAGCCCACACCTTGAAGGAACTCGCAATGAACTCTTTATGGAACGAATAGCCTAAATGCAAAAAATGAACACTTGTTTAGCAAAACACCCAGAAATCATAATTACCGCTATTATTATTTTACAAATGTCGTGTGTTCAGCTACCTAGCTCCTGTCAGATGGATGGATACCTGAGTTGTCATTTGTCGCTATTCAAGTACGTCTGGGTGTCGGCAACCTCTTTAGGCCTTAAGAACCCTCAATGAGGCAAAATCATTCCTGGGGGACGTAAGGCACAGACAGGAGAGAAGGACAAGAAACAGTAAAGCATAAGGAACAGAAAACTAGACCTCATTTTCCTACTCAAATGCCGCCAATGGACACACACCTAACAGAAGTTCCAAAGCCTCTGACTGGTGTAAGGAGGTTTGCGCATGATGAGACCCTGCCTCTCCCCACCCATCCCTCTGCTCTGGGACCTCTTTTCCCCCTGCTTTCCCTATTGCTCCCTGCCCCAGCCACAGTGACCTCCCTCCTTTCATTTCCAACATGACGCCTTTACTCCTGCCTCAGGGCCTTTGCACTTGCCACGAACTCTGCCAAGAGCCCTTTCTTCCCCAGATGTGCACCGCCCCCACTCCCTCACACTGCATTATACTCTACTCCTTACCAGCCTTACTTTTTCTTGGTAGCAACTTCTTACCACATCCCTTTATGCATGTAAGGACATGAAGTACATAGATAGGTAGCTCTATCTACATGTCCTGCCTGCTGTCCCTACAGTATGGTTCCAAGCAGGCAAGGCCATTGAATTATTCACTGCTGCACTTCTTTTGCTGGAACAGTGCCTGCCGTTCAACAAATATTTGTTAAATTAATGAATAAATCAGTAATAGGAGAGAGAAAGCATTTCCTGACTATGTTACACACCAACCTATTCAACCCTTGCAGTTATGGGTCCATTCCTATGGTTCTACAGTATTCCGTTGTGTGCATCCTGCAGAGTTTCTGTATCCATGCCATTGTTGGGGAACACGGTGGTTTCCACATTTCGACTATTACAAATGATGCCGCTATGAATATTCTAGCATATGTCTTTTGGTGAGTCTATGTATGCATTCCTGTTGGGTATATTCCTATGAATCAACCCGCTGAGTCATAGAGCATGTATATGGTTAGCGTGAGTCGATATTATGAAACATTTTCACATGCTGGTTTTCATTGGCATTTCCCGTTTGATTAATGAAGTTGAGCACCTTTTCTATAATTAGTGGCCATTTAGATATTTTCTTTTCTGAATTGTCGGGGTTAAGTCCTTTCCCCATTTGTCTACTGGACTTTCTCATCTTTTCTTACTGACTCATTGAATGTCTTTTTATTTTTCTGGTGAAAGTCCTTTGCTGGGTGACAGAAAATGATAGGAGAGAGAGAGAGAAAAAGTGAGAGGCAGAAAGAGGGACAAAGAATTTCTTCTCACTCTATTTGTGGACTTTTCATTATTTTTATGGTCCCTTTTTAAAAAAAAAAAAAAGTTGTTAAGTTTGAAAATAGTTCCATTTATTTTTCTCCCCTTAAGGCAAGCACTTTTTGTATTCTGGTTCAAAAAAATATTTTCCTACATCAAGGTCATGAAGGTGTTCTCTTGAGATGCTTTTTTCCTAAAAGCTTTATTGTTTTACCTTTCACATTTAAATCTGTAATCCATCTGGAACTGATTTTGTGTATGGTGTGAGTTAGGGGTCAAGATACTTTTCTTTTCCATATGGCTACCCAGTTGACCCAGCACCTTACTGATAAATCCCTTCTTATTTTTTTTTCAACCTATTATTTCCGCTGATCGGGAAATTTATAAAATGTCATGTCACCATCCAATATATTTACTATGTCCGATGGGTTTAATAAGCATACACTTTCTTTCCTCCCCCCCACCCCCCGATCCGAAATGCTTAAAATATTCAAAAGGACCAGGCCTTATATTGTCCCTATGTCAGGCCACTCAGGAATGTCCTCTAGGTACACACTGCTTAATTCAACAGTTAAGTTTGGCAATACAGATGATAAGTCAGTTACCCGTACACCATCCGGCTGTATTTACTTCTCAACTTGTCTTCCAGAGACTTTTAGACATGCTTTAGGTCACCGATATACTTCCCCAAAATTAATCTTAAAGCTCAGAATAACACCCAGTTAACCATCTGACAGCGCAGTAAAATCTTCCGGATCCAGAAAGCAAATCTTCCCATTGAGCTTAAATTGTGCCTGCTCCTTGAGAAATAAGAAAATCCAACAAACTCCTAGCCAAGGACAACACCCCCGACCCTACTCCTTAACCACCACCGTTAACACATACCTGCCATAGTAACACTTGTCAAACAAGTGTCCAGTGTCCTCACCCCACTCCTGTGGCAAGTTGATGTTCTTTGGGGACCTTTTTGGGGAACGATTACCACCTTTAGTCCGTGTGCTCTGGGGTAAGTTGACTCCACCCTATTCTCCAAGGGTAGGATCCATTACTTAGACCAAAGCCAGTTGGCACACTTTTTTCTATAAAAGGCCAGATAGTAAATATTTTAGGCTTTGCAGGCCATAAAGTCTCTGATGTAACTCCTTAAATCTGCCATTGCAGCTCAAAACAGACATAGACTACACATAAACAAAGAAGTGCAGCTGGGTTCCAAAAACACTTTAGTTGCACAAATGGCATAGTTTGCCAACCCCAGACCTAGACTAAGCTAGTCAGCATATTTCATACCGTTGGGCCACAGTGACTGGTTAAGTCAGGCCACTTAGGACCAGTGAGCCTCCATTCTGGGACTCTGAGACGTGGGGGGAACAGAAGCTCCCTTCCCTTGGATTCGACATCGTGAACATGCAAGGCTCAATCTCTGGGGACACAACAAGACACCTTGGAATGGAGACTTCATAGAGGAAGTAGAGGAGGAAGGATAGACTTTACCTGCATCCTTTAAACTGTGGATCTAGAAACACAAAATGGCGTCGTGTGCCACACAAACATGCATCTCCCTTTTTTGTTTTTCTTCGTCTACTTCGGTTTATGTTTTCTAGTCCTTGCAACTACGAGGGATATATCGGACACCCACGTCAACCCCCAAATCTTTGCTTCTACCCCTTCCTTCCTACTTGGGATGCCAGTGTAGGGACAAATGACTGGTGTCACTGCAGCCACCTTGTGATCATGAGGAAGAGAACAAGAGTACCACAGAGGGGCTGGCCCAGCATGCTGCCATGACTGCTGTGCCAGGTCAAGCCCACTGGTTCTTCTTACACACGATGATTCCTCGTCTTCATGGACAGAGCCACCATTGGCACCACTGGAAGGTGGCCCGTGACTTTCTGTTACTTGCGGCTCAAAGTATTACTGACACATCAGAAATTCAGGGGCATGATTAGCGCTGCACTAAGCAGGGCTCCCCAAATCTGGGGGAGGGGTCCTGAAGTAGATCCAGACAGATTAGGAAATAAGATCATAAGCTGCAGGCCTTTGAACCTATACCAAAGGGCCACACCTTACTTCCACCTTTCCATTCTGTTTGTACCTCCTCCTGCCACACCCCACTCCAATCATGCCTCCAATTTGATGGGCCCCCCACCAACCTTCCCCATCTCCATTCAGCCGGCCCAAGAGATAGATATGTCAGCTGGCCAAGGCCGAGAGAAGAGCAGTGTAGCTTATTCCTGAAGGCCAAGGGCTGCACGTGTCAAAGACAACAAAGGCTGTCACGGAACAAACACAAAATAGGAACAAGATGTTAGGGGATGGTGAGAGCCAAGGAAGAGCCCAGGGTGCATGCCCTGCCTGACTAAGCTGACCAAGGAAACACATGCACAGCAGTTGGCCTGTAGGCCCTCTGTCGCAGGTCATCGCTAATTAAGGTGCTCATATAACGTATGTCCAAACTAGAACTCTTGGGGGGGGTGGTGCAAAGACGCACCAATAGCAGCTCCCCCAGGACAACAGAGATAAGCCGGGCATGCCCCCAGGCAACCCAACAGATACAGTAATAACAATATTCCCACAAGGAAGGCAAGGTTGGGTTCATTTTTAGTCGAGTTCAATTGGGGGCCAGGGGGAAGAAAGAACTCAGCCAGTTCAGGCCCCTCCTCGTATCCAAGGTGAAGAGAGCCACATGGAACCCAGCCTGACAACCATGTAACACAGCACGAGGCCCAGAGACATCATTAGGCAGGCATGGTCAAAGAGGCGCCCCTCTTGATGGCCAACACCGTGCTTTTCTGACTCCACCCCCCACCCCCAGGTCTCTCCGAGGCCTTTCGAGAGGCATTTCCAGGACGGCGGCTGCTTTTTCCAAGCCCTGGTTGTTCTGAGGCCCCTTAAGTGAACATGGCAGCAACACGCTGTGCAAACAAGCAGACTGTGGTCTTGGAAGGTTTTCCGAGCCAGCCATGTGCACAGCAGCCCTCAGTCCCAACTTGAGAGGGCTCCCTCTCAAGCACGGGGGGCTTTGTTCCACAGCAGATGTCAAAAGGAGCCCTCAACGTCAGAGCCATGCAAGCCCACACGTGGCGAGCCCTGGCAGAAACCAAGGCATTCCAGGACCGCCCCTCCCACCTGGAGCCACACCTCCTGCCCACACAGGGGGTTCTTTGATGATTTCAGAGCTGGAAAGGCCAATCTGTTAGGGCTATCCCCCCGTTCTTTCCATTACCACGTCTCATCCCTAGAACTATTTCAGCTGCCGCAAGTCTAGAGAACCCCATAAAGGGAAATAAATGCGGGCGTTCAACATAGGGAACGAAGAGGCTGAGGATCTTCGTTATCGAAAGCTGACATCACTTTACCCCATGACTTTCACAGCAGTCAGAGCGTAACAGCGATTGCCTCTTGTGGGACAAAGAACCATGAAACTCCTCGAGAGCAGAAACTGCATCTTAGCGATGCATCACGAAACACCTATCCTCTGTTACCGTGGTGGGTACACTGTAGGTGCTCAATGAACGGTTCTTGGGTAGTCTGAAGTGTGCAACCTTAGAAGCAAAGTTTTCATTTTTTTTTAATGTTTATTTTTGAGTGAGCGAGAGAGAGAGTGTGCCAGTGAGGGAGGGGCAGAGAGAGAGGAAGACACAGAATCCGAAGCAGGTCCCAGGCGCCGAGCCGTCAGCACGGAGCCTGACGCGAGGCTCGAACTCACAAACCACAAGATCACGACCTGAGCTGGCCGCTTAACCAACTGAGCCCCCCAGGGCGCCCCTAGAAGCACAAAATTGTGAAGGGCGGAGCCACATACGGTCCCCTCTACCTCTCTCTTCTGCCTCCACATAAAGGAAGCATCAGTTTTACACCTGCTTGATGCACATCTTTAGCTGTGCTCTTTTCAAACTGATTTTGGCCAACCGCACTCAACCCAAAGCCGGTGGTCAGCCAGGCAAGGTAATGGGAAGGTGAGGGGAGAAGGGGAGGGAGCAGGGCTTCCCAGAAACACATCATTCCAAGGTCCATCACCAAGGGGGGTGCAGCTTGCATATTTGCATTTCAATAGAGCAGAAACCATCCCTCCACGGTGTTTTCCCAGACTCTCCGGAGCTCCTTCTAATAGCTTGATTAATCATTTCAAGCTCAGCGTCTACCTTGCGCTGGAGGGAAGTGGTGGGAAAGGGTCAGGAGGTGTAGGAATGGAGGGAGGGGCACAGCAAAATCAGGACACAGCAGCACCTCGGAGGAAAACCAGAGCCAAAGTGTTGCTGTCGGGTGTCCTGAAACCTTGGTTTACCTGTCCTTCTTCCCTGAGAAGAACAACATTGGGAGAGCTGTTTTTTCATAATGTAACATCAAAGATGAATCCCGGAACTTATAACAAATGCTGTGGGGGGAGGGGGGGCGGAAATAAGCCCTGAGGATGCAGCCAAGGCTCGTAGTTAACAAACGTCTGAAAAAAAAAACTGTCAGCGGCCACGGCTCACCTCCACAACACATTCCCATGAGACGCTGGAAAGAATCCAGTGGCCACCAAGACAAGGACAGGTCCCAGGTGTCTTTAGTGCTAGGTAAGTCATCAGTCACTCCAACTTCCTGTGGCAACAGACAAGGCTTCTCCCCTCGCCTTTTGTTTTTAATCGCGGTGAAATTCACATAACCTAAAATTGCCCATTTGAAAGTGAACGATTCAATGGCATTTAGGGCATATTCACAACGTGGTGCAAGTCTCACCTCTCTCTAGTTCAAGGGCATTTTCATCACCCCCAGAGGAAACCCCGTAGCCATGGAGTATCAGTCCCCATAATCCCTGCCCCACCCCCAGCCACTGGCAACCACCAAGGTGTTCTCTGCGTCTATGGAGGTACCTATTCTGGGTGTTTCATAAATGAAATGATGCAACATCCAACTTTTGTGTTCCAGCTTCTTTCATTTAACATAATGTTTTAGAGGCTGATCCCCACTGTAGGATAGATCAGCACCTCACTCCTTTTATATGTCTATTCATCATATTCCACTGGATGGAGATGCCACATGCTGTTCATCTGTTCATCCGTTGATGGACGCTTGAGTCATTTCCACTTTTTGGCCGTCGTCAACAGGCTGCTATGAACATCTGTACACAAGTATTTGCTTGAACATCTGTTTTCAATTCTTCGGGGTATATACGTGGAAGTGGAATTGCTGGGTCATGTTATAATTCTCTATTTAACTTCCTGAGCAACCAATAGGCAAGCTTTCCACGAGTCGGTAAGGGAAATTGCCGTGAACTGTCTTACGGAACACGTATTAGTGAAAGGGACTGGTGATTCACAGAGGTCAGAGATGCTTCCTTGTCCTCTGAGGCCGCTGATGTCACCAGAAAGGGAGATCAAGGAAACAGGATGGGAAATAACAATACAAACACTGGGCAATACATTGGATACAATACACTGGATAGTTTGAGTGTCCGTGAAAGAAATAATTTCTCTAAAGATCTGCAGGAAGAGAAAAAGCCTAGAGCTAGACACCCACTGAAGTGTCTCAACTCCTCGAATACAAAGGAAACTTGCAGGGGAAGCAACCTTGGGAACTTTGACCTTAGGAATGGCGGTTTCATTGGGGGCAATGGCCCTGAGCAGAACTGGGGAGGCAGGTGTTCCCTTTCATTGGGGGAATGTGGGGAGGGGGGCTTCCTGAGGGGTCAGGCTGGAGAGACAGATTGGAACCTGATGGTGGGGGCCCCAGGAGCTGAGCAATAGTGAGTACGAAATGGGAAGCTATCAAAGGCAAGGAGGCAAGGAGGAGAAGCTTGTGCTCAGTGGGATTTTAGACGAAAAGGAAGCAGAAGAGACGAACGACAGCTTTATTGCAATACCCCGGGCATGATGTGATGAGGGCATCGCGGAGGACAGACCATGGGAACAGAAAGCAAGCAAGAATCATAATAAAAAGAGAAAGTGTTCTCATAAAGCATCTGCAAAACTTGGTGATGGATCAGAAGAGGTCAGAAGGAAAGGAAAAGGGACAAGTCCAAGGTCTCAAACCTCAAACACTGGGATATGGCAAGACTGTGAGAAAGTTTGGGGGACCTAGGTGGCTCAGTCGGTTAAGCATCCGACTCTTGGTTTCGGCTCGGGTCATGATTCCACAGTTTCATGAGCTTGAGCCCCACATTGGGCTCTGTGCTGACCTACTTTGGGTTCTCTCCCTCTCCATCTCTCTATGCCCCTCCCATGCTCATGCGCTGTCTCTGCCTCTCTCAGAATAAGCAAATACACTTTAAAAAAAAAAAAAAGACTCTGAGAAAGTTTGAAATCCCAATTTTACCATCATAAAGGTAGTGATTTTCAATCAACCAAGTGACTCTGCCCTTCCATTAAACTATTAAATTACTTATTATTTAATGAGATTAAGTAATCGTTAAGTTACCACATTAAATTATTAATTAAATGATTGACTTATTAAATTATTAAATTATTGGCTATTCTCCCAATGGCACCCACAATTTGAGCTGCATCACAGAGAGCAAACAATACCAAATTGGACTTTCTGAATGAGGACGGGGCTTTGTTTCCTTGTGCCCTATGAAACTACTGACATTAAAGTCCATAAATCTGGATGCCCACTCAAGTATCCCATCTCTCCTGATGCTAAGAATATTCCAGGAAAAAAAAAAAAAACCTTTGGGAAGTTTGACTTTATAAATATGTGACAGCAAAGCTAACTAAAAATAAACAAAAATGCCTACGGACCTGCTAATGATCCAGTGCAGTTCCTAGAGGAACATGTGTTGCTTCCATTCAGAGCAATGTGATCTGGTTAAGATCTTGTTCTAAACTCTCACTTTCAACAGTGCCATGTAAAACCTTAAAAAATGAGAGCCTGCCCCAGCACCTGTGCCTAAGACACCTCAGAAGCAAGCCTATAGAAGACAGAGGGCTAATAGCAGACGGGTAGATTCACCTACATAAAAATTCTAAGCATCTCCACACTGCAAAACAACATTAATCATATCAGAAAGCAAGCACCAAACTGAGAAGAATATTTGCAACATACATAACAGGCAAAAAGGTAACACCATCCTTACGTATCACAAGAAAAAGGAAAGTACCAGATTTAAAAAAGAAATGAGCAAAAATATGAACAGGCAATTCACAGAAGGAAAAATACAGATGGCCAAGGGGTATCAAAAAGTGTTCCCCCTATTTGTAACCAAGGTTCAAATAATGAATGCCATTTTCATTTGTTACACTGGCAAGATTTTGAAACATTTAAAAGAGGATTAAAGATCCCTACTTGGCCAGGAGACTGATAAGTAGACATATTTATATACCACTAATGGAAGTGTAAATTGCTACAGTTTTTCTAGATTCACTTTGGTAAGATGTTGCAAATGCCTTGAATAGTGAGTGGGCCTACCCTTTATTCCAATTCTGCATTGAGAGATTTATGCCAAGGAAAATAGCCTAGATGTTCATCAAACGCGGTGTGAAACTACAAGTGGCCTAAATGTTAATAAAAAAAAAATTAAAAAATTAAAACACTGGGGTGCCCGGGGGGCTCAGTTGATTAAGCATCTGACTTCGGCTCAGGTCAGGATCTCATTGTTCATGAGATTGAGCCCCACACTGGGCTCTGTGCTGACAGCTCAGAGCCTGGAGCCTGCTTCCGATTCTGTGTCTCCCTCGCTCTCTGCCCCTCCCACCTTGTGCTCCGTCTCTCTCTCCCTCTCTCTCTCTCTCTCTCAAAAATAAATAAATTTAAAGAAAAAAACCACTGATTCTAAAAAGTATGGTAGATCCATATGATGATACACTATGTAGCCATTAAACACCGTGGTGGTGTTTGCGTTTATATATTGACATGCGAAGACGCATGCAATATAGCAATAGCTTTGTAATGGAAGCTACAGAAAAGTAAGTGCATTATGATCCCACTTATACTAAAAATATAAATACTTGTGGATACGTATACATTCTTATGGGGCTTATGGGAAGAAAAAGTGCCCAGAAGGCTATCTGCTAAAATGTTAGCAGTAATCTGTGGATGGAGGGGTTATGAATCGTTTCTTTTCTAATACTTCCTCAAGAAATACAGACTTGTTGGGGTGCATGGGTGACTCAGTCAGTTAAGTGTCTGACTCTTGATTCCGGCTCAGGTCATGATCTCGTGGCTCACGAGATCGAGCCCTATGCCGGGCTCTATGCTGGCAGCACGGGGCCCTCTTGAGATTCCGTCTCTCCCTCTCTCTGCCCCTCCCCTGCTCGCACGCTCGCTCCTGCTCTCCCTCCCTCTCTCTCTCTCTCTCTCTCAAAATAAACATTAAAAAAAAAATACAGACTCATCTAATAAAACTACTAATGAAAAATAATAATGAAAGCAAACAGAAAAGGCTAGAACGTGACCTTAATTCTGATTCTGCGACAGGCCTATCAGCACCATTTTGGACCCAGTGGGCCACGTCCGGTCTCGGACCAGCCACACACTGTGTCAGCAGTCTTCAGGCTGGAAGGTGTCCATTATCGTCTCTCTCGCAGGCAAAATTTCACTGGCCCACCATTCGCCTCTCCCTCTCAGCCTTCTCCTCTAAACAAATATTGACACTAAGGGAGGGCAGAGTTCCTTACTAATGAATTGTGTTCCTGTCAGGGCAGCTGGGGGACGGGCTGCAGCGTCAACATCTGTGCCTCGGAAACTGCTCCCCCAGGAAGTGGAAAGGACCTCACAGTAGGCCGAGCTCCTCGGGACGGTAGAATTCCCTCAGAAACTGCAGGGTTCAGCTTCGTGGGTTGGGAAGGTTTATGACCACAGCCCGGTCAGTTTGCACACCTGGGAATTTGATGTGTCTTCCCACAAGAGTTTTTGAAAAGTTCTGGAAATGAAGTCAGCCCGTGCAATGGGGAAACCTCGAGAGCTGCGGGGCGCCAGGAGGGTGGGTGTCCCGTAACACGGGAGAAGGACATACCAAGTGGCTGAGGGTGCGTGTCCCATAACACGGGAGAAGGACATACCAAGTGGCTGTTGAAGATTGGGGAAGGGTCCCTTGATCTTAAACGTGGGTTATTTCCACAACCAGGGTCAGCTTCCCCCCCCCCAAAGCATTTCCCCACACGCCAGGGGTGCCTCTGAGAGGCATCACTCTGCCATGAAAGAACTTACCCCCCTGGGGGTGCCAAAGAACGTGCCAATCAAGCCTTCCCAAACATGGCGGTAAGAACGCTGGGGGGTATCCAGAGGCTGTGACATGGGCTTCCCAGCCCCTCAGTCATACCCTTTGGTGGGACATGTCCCTGCTCGCTGTCAGACCAGCCTAGGAAGCCACTTCTTTTGGATTTGTTTCCTTTTAACGATCCGACACCATTGCTCTGTTACCCGGGGGGGGGGGGGGGAATCTGCCCAAGGATCTCTGAGGACCCCAGATATCACATGTCCTGAGAATAATTCATAAAACCAGAGCTCGACAACATCAGAGCCAGGAAGAACCCGAGGGAAGGTCTGACCCCCATCTGTTTTCCCCTCGTGGAGGGGGGTGGGGGGGTGGGGAGGGAAACCAGGAGGTGGACGGGGGAAGCGACTGCCTGTAAGGTCACAACATGTAGGTGCGGACCTGGTCCTTGAACCTACATCTCCTCGTTCCCGGCTGCTTCCTCCACGGCCTTGCTCCTCACCGCGTGGCTGGTGACCCAGAGGCATCAGCAGCCCCGGCGAGCTGGTTAGAGGAGTCGAATCTTCTCCAAGCGTCGCCACAGAGTCTCTGAATCTGAATCGGAATTTCAATAAGATTCCGAGTCGCTGAGGTAGGTGGCTCTTAAACTTTAGGGCCTTATCAGCATCCCTAGGAACGCCTGTAGAACACCACTCGCTGGGCCGCTCGCTTAGAGTTTCTGAGTCAGTACGTGGGGCGGGCTCAGAGACGCTGCCTTTTCAACAAGTTCCCCGGGGTGATTCTGGTGCAGGTGACCGAAGGACCACGCTTGGAGAGCTTCAAGTGTCTTCACTGCACGCTGTTGGCAGTCAACACCCCGGGGAAGGAGGGAGGCCTGCCAAACAGGCAGCCTGAGGCCATGGGCTGGCCTGCTGCTGGGGGCCCCCGAACCCTGAGAAGCCAAGAGCAAAGAGGGTAAGAAAAAACTCAGGGACATCCCTTTCTGACCATCCAGGGTTTCCTCTGGGTCTGCTCTCAGAGCCTGGCTCCACTGTCCTAACACAGGGGGCGAGGGGCACGCCTTCCCACAGAACCTCCACGGGCGTGATGCGGTCATCGCCAGAAAAACGTCTCGAATTTGAGCCAGGCTTTTGACTTTTCACTGATTGCTTCCCTGTATCCCCTCCACGAGTGGGGGAAGTGAGCAGGTCAGGTATGATTGACCCCCCTTGCAAATGAGCAAAACCACCAGGGGAGGGAGTGAAAAGGGCACTCGCCTAATGGCTCACGAAAGTAGAATGGAAAACCATTTCTCAATTCTTACTTCATTAATTTTCCCCTGCAGGAATTCATTGCCCTTTTGGGTTCTATCGGAGTGAGTACGGCCAAGGTGTTTCTGATCGCACTCCAGGTGGGGCAGGTGCATGGCTATTCCAGATGAGCAAGAAAAACCAGTCCTCTCATTTTACACATGAAAAAAAAAAAAAAAAAAAAAAAGACACACACGGGGCACCTGAGTGGCTCAGTAGGTTGAGCGTCAGACTTCGGCTCAGGTCATGATCTCATGGTTTGTGAGTTCGAGCCCCGCGTCGGGCTCTGTGCTGACAGCTCAGAGCCTGGAGCCTGCTTCAGATTCTGTCTCCTTCTCCCTCTCTCTCTCTCTCTCTCTCTCTCAAAAGTAAATAAACATTTTAAAAAAAAAAAGACACACAAATATACCACAAATATACACAAAGCAATTAAGTGACTTTCCCAAAGCCATGGTGCTGAAAACATATTGAGCTCAGTATCAATGCCCAAAGGATCAAAGGCTTTCAAGGGAGAGATCATCCCCAACAAGACAAAATCTGGTACTAATTTAACTCCGCATTTTGCCTTTCATAAAATTATAGGCAATGCCAAAATTTTAAAAGCACTGTGCTCCAAAAAGTGCAGTTTTAAGTCCATTTCTTAAAGTTTAAAGTGCCTACAAAGCACTCAGGATATAGAAAATTAATGCATTTCTTTGAAAACTATAATGATGTAAATGGTGGGGATCTTTTGCAGGCCAGCCCAATAAAACCCAGCATCACGCACAAGATACCTGAAATATCATTTACCTCTCTGGCAGGGTTTTTGGATTGCAGTCAAACTTCTAATTCAAAGCATGTGACTCGGGGCTTCCTCCTTATTGTCTCACACCGTGATTGAGATTTCAGTTGCGATTGAGATCGTTTGAGGACTCATCTGTCTTCTCCTGTTGAAGGCAAACAAATAGGAATTTTGTCTCTCTTATTCGTCATTGTACCCCTGGTGCAATGCCTGATACATAAAGATATTTAATAAGTGAGTAAGTAAATGCCGTTCCTTGGGCCTGGATGCTCTTTGATGGGCTGAGTCTAACTCCCAGTCATGAAGCCAGGCTCCCTTGGCTCTCTTCATCAAAGTCAAATACCCACTAAAGTCATGTGTTCCCTGAGACACCCTACACTACCCCAGTCAAGCAACGACCGCACTGTGTTTTAAATGCTTCTCACCTCCCTCAAGCATCCTTTTTCGAGACTACACCCACACGCCCAGACCTTCAAATTCGCTTTTTCAGTCTCTCATTCTTAACATTCAGCAGATACAAGGCAAACATCTAAGACCGAGACTAAAGCAAACCACTGAAAACAGCATCCATGAAATAAAGTGCAGGGAGAAGACGGCTTCGGGAATACAATAGAACATCCTCAAAGAAGAATGTTAGAAAAGTATCGCTTCTATGATCTAGGTGTGAACAGGGACACAGGAGCCTACATTTAAATAAAGAAACATTCAAAGAATAAAAGAGAGGTCTTGGTAACTAAAAATGCGACATTAGAAATTAGAATCTCAAGCTGGTGCAGCCACTCTGGAAAGTGTGGAGGTTCCTCAAAAAACTAAAAATAGAACTACCCTACAACCCAGCAATTGCACCACTAGGCATTTATCCACGGGGTACAGGTGTGCTGTTTCGAAGGGACACATGCACCCCCATGTTTCTAGCAGCACTATCGACCATAGGCAAAGTATGGAAAGAGTCCACATGTCCGTCGGTGGATGAATGGATAAAGAAGATGTGGTCTATATATACAATGGAGTATTACTCGGCAATCAAAAAGAATGAAATCTTGCCATTTGCAACTACGTGGATGGAACCAGAGGGGATTATGCTAAGTGAAATGAGTCAGTCAGAGAAAGACAAAAATCATATGACTTCACTCAGATGAGGACTGTAAGAGACAAAACAGATGAACATAAGGGAAGGGAAACAAAAAGAATATAAAAACAGGGAGGGGGACAAAACAGAAGAGACTCATAAATATGGAGAACAAACTGAGGGTTACTGGAGGGGTTTGGGGGGGGGATGGGCTCAATGGGGGAGGGGTGCTAAGGAATCTACTCAAATCATTGTTGCACTAGACGCTAACTAATTTGGATGTAAATTTTAAAAATACAATACAATACAAACAAAAAACAAAAAAAAGAAATTAGAATCTCAGTAGAAAGTTTGGAAGATGAACTTGTAGATGTCACCTAGAAAAGGGACGAAGAGGAAACAACAAAGAAGAAAAGAGAAGAAAATTAGCAGAGTAGTCCATGGGATCCAACTGGAAAACCCTGGAGTTTCAGAAAGAAGCAGATAAAACACAGTAGAGAATCCGTACCATCAGCAACAAGATCAATAAACTCTTGCAGACCAGACCTGAGAAATAGAAGTTTCAAAACAAAAAAGGTACATTTGAAGACAATTATGGTGAAGTTTCAGAACATACATGACAAAGCCTACAAACTTCCAGAGAGAAAGAGTTAAATCGCATTCAAGGGTCAGGGTTTCAATGGCCTTGAACTTCTCAACGGCAACACTGAAAGAACGCCAAAGAGCGACGTTCTCAAACTTCTGAGAGATGAGTCCCCATTCAGAATTCCACATACAGCAAATCGGTCATCCGAAAACAGGTGTGATACAGAAATTTTTGCACGTGATAGTTCAAAATAGTAATTCAAAATCCATGTCAAAATATTCATATTAGTGTTGTTAGACTTGATATTTCAAAAACTTTCCTTCCCGTGGATTTCCTTAAGAGGATTTTCTCCACGAAAACAAGGAGATCCAGTATCACAGAAAGTAGGAAATTTAACACGGGAATGGAGCGATGGCAAGTTCCAGAATTGTGTGAAAGAAAACTTCAGTGTAATAGCCGTGGGCCACATCTAGATGCTAATTGGTCCCAAAGGGGAAGACTCAAGAGACAGGTACGTTGAAAGTCTTCATGACCATGCATTCTACTGTCATCACCTCAACGTGAACAATTACTGGAGGCTATACGTCACTGGAACAAAGGAGCTAAAACATGAGATCCAAGGAACAGAGACTTCAACCCAGAAGTGAGACAAAGAGAATTACAATAGTTACAGCAAAGAGAAGTCCCAGGATGATGGCGGTGGAGTTCAGATAGGAAAAAAAAAGAGAGAGAGAGAAATATATCTCAGAAAAAAATTCAAAACAGATAAATTCCCAACATAATTGACCACGTAGAATTTTTTTCTGAGAATATTCAGGAAGAAGTGTCTATATTGTGGGGGGGGGAGGAGGGGAGAGATTTAGCAATGTATACAAAGAAAACCAAACAATTAAAAACAACTATGAGGGGCACCTGGGTGGCTCAGTCGGTTGAACATCTGACTCTTGATTTTGCTCAGGTCGTGATCTCACGGTTGTGGGATCGAGCCCTGTGTCAAGCTCTGTGCTGAGCATGGAACCTGCTTAAGATTCTCTCTCTCTCTCTCTCTCTCTCCCTCACTCTCTCTCTCCCTCTCTCTCTCTCCCTCCCTCTGCTCCTCTCCCCCACTTGCACACTCTCTCTCTCTCTCTCTCAAAAAAAAAAAAAAAACATAAAAAATTTTTTTAAATAAAAATAAATACGAATGTGAGTAATCAGGGGTGCACTTGCAGGGTGTACCTAGAATTTAAATCTTGCTGGGAGGACTGCTTGGCCTGATCTTGAGCACATAATATCTAGAAAATCATTCTAATGTCTCAAGTCCCCAGGTGCAGAAACTTCCAGAATACAAAACACTAAATTCAACAAAATAAACATCAAAGATGTTAAGACAAGGGACACCTGGGTGGCTCAGTCGGTTAAGCATCTGACTTCGGCTGAGGTCATGATCTCGCGGTTCGTGGGTCCGAGCCCCGCATCGGGCTCTGTGCTGACAGCTCGGAGCCTGCAGCCTGCTTCGGATTGTGTCTCTGTCTCTCTCTGCCCCTCCCTTGCTCTCTGTCTCTCAAAAATAAAGAAACATTAAAACATTTTTGAAAAGATGTTAAGACAAGAAAATTCCTAAGTTAAAGTTATTTCATAAGCTAGGACAAACTTACGGTCTCTACTGACCCTTTTGAGAGTTTGTCCCCTAGTGAGCCCCATACCATAACAAAGTCATATCTGATTTGGGGCAGATGGCTCACTGCCACAGGGAGGTAGGAGCAGTAATCAAAGAAGAGACAAGAAATAGGACTGAGGTCACCTCAAGCTCCTAACTCCGGGTCCCACTCATCACATACAAGAGGTCAGCACAACGTGCACCAGCGACGAGAGGGCATCTCCAGACTAAGGACAGAAGGATCTCTCCACGTGGCCCTCTGCCACTGGCCGCTGCCTCCCCACCGTGGTGAGAGCTGCCTTGAGCAGCCATTATGACCAGTGGTCTTGGACAAACACCGATGGAGTAGACTTCTTTGTGCTTCTGGGTTCGAGGGACAACATGGAGTGACGAGGTGTTTCCCAATTAACAGTCACATGCATGCCACATACACAATTTTTGTGACACCTGGGGACCACCTGTATTCGAACATACAAAGATTAGTGTTTTGGGTTAGATCAGACGACCTCTTTAATACTTAACTATATTACTTTAAAGGTTTTTTTTTAACGTTTATTCATTTTTTGAGAGACAGAGAGAGACAGAGCGTGAGGGGGGTAGGGGCACAGAGAGAGGGAGACACAGAATCGGAAGCCGGCTCCGGGCTCTGAACCGAGAAGACAGAGCCCGACGCGGGGCTCGAACCCACGAACCGTGAGATCACGACCTGAGCCGAAGTCGGACGCTTAACCAACTAAGCCACCCAGGCACCCCTTAACTATATTACTTTAAAAGGGCAGATGTGTGATATGGCCAAAAAGAGAGAACCAGTATCCCATTCTGTGGTAACCAGCCTCCGAAATGGCCCCAAATGATTCTTCACCGCTGGTATCCACGCTTCCATATGTTCCTCTCCCACCCTGAGGAGGGCGATCTACGTAACCCGTAGGATCCGGGAGGAAGATGAACCGTGAATTATTTTCTTAATGTATGTTTATTTATTTTTGAGCGGGTGGGGAGGGTGCAGGCAGAGGAGGGGCAGAGAGAGAGGGAAAGAGAGACTCCCAAGCAGGCTCTGCGCTGTCAGCACAGAGCCCCACTCGAGGCTCGGTCTCGTGACCATGAGATCATGACTTGAGCTCCAATCAAGAACTGGAGGCTGAAACCAATGAAGCCACCCAGGTGCCCCAAATTGTGACTTCTTAGATTAGGTCACAAAAAAGCATTTCGACCCTGCCTTGTTCTCCCTTGGATCACTCATGCTGTGAGAAGCCACCGAGGGAGCAGACCCCCGCCGGCCCCAGGCAAACCTTCGGATGAAGGGCAGGCCTTGGATGACATGATGACTATAACCTCACGGGATCCAGAATTATCCAGCTAAGACACGCTTAAACTCCTGAGGTACAGGCACTGCACGGGATAGTAAATATTTACAGTTGCCTCAGACAGCTAAACTTTGGTCTAAGTTAGTAGTTGTAAAGAACTGACACACTGCCTATAAAAAGAGAATGAAAAGAAGCCAATGCTATTGAATTCTACTTCTAGACTGTTTCTTGATGAAGGCTGGAAGCCTGAGATTTGTTGTGTGTTAGACCACGGGGGAGAGTAACAAGCATTCCGGTTGAAGACGAACCCCAAACACAGACTTTTTCTCCTCAAGACCTCCTTTGTTAAGCGAGTAAATCTTAGAAGTTCTCATGGAAAGAAACAGAACGTGATGAAAGTTAACTAGACTTAGCGTGGTGATCGTGCCTTAATTTCTACAAATATCAGACTTCAAAGAGGCTGTCTTCTACGGTGACTAAGAAAAGATACCGGGGGGGTTTCGCTTCTCAGGACGTCTTCCCCTAGAATACGTTTGCCCTGAACAAAAAACGCTACGAGAATATTGGCGATTAAACGAGACGCACAAGATGCACGCAGGTATGGGCACGCGCGCAATCAGTTTCGTCTGAAGGAGCGGGGTCTTCCGCTACGGTGTCTTGAGTGGAGGGGCTGCAGCCAATCCACCCTTGTGTTCTTCTCATTTGGGGCAGAATTTTGAAAAAAGGTGGCTGATCAGGGGAAAAAAAGGAGATTTGGAGGGGCCTGTCCACCTGTGTGGTTCAGATGGTTTAATCCAGCATCTTGCGCCCTCTAAAATGGTCTTGGGAGGCAGCAATAGTACCTGTTTCATACTTGACGGGAGGCAGGTGATGGGTGGGAAAGTCAGACGACACGGTCAGACACACTATGACTTTAGCCCATGGGCTTCAACCTTCTCCTCTGTCAAAGGAAGACGGAACCAGGTGATGCCTGAGGCCCCTTCCAGTTCCCGTAACCTTAATTCCAGCTCGGACCCAAGACATAAATACTACCGCCATTTGCCCGCACATCAGAGAACAGAGAGGGCGACCCCCAGAAGGCACTCTGCAAAACCGCCTTTTATACGTAGCTCGAAAACACTTTTTAATGTATTTTCGTAAGTGTCAGATTTGTTCATTCAAGGTTTGAAAAATAAATTTAGTCAAACGCTCCGATTAAAACAAAAATAAACAGCATTCCTGATTTATTCATCAAGAGCAGTTGTGAGCGTTGCTAAAAATAAAGGCTTTAGCCTGAGTCACTTCCAAGTCATAATAATTAAATACCAAAGAGCAGAAGCTTGAAAAGGGTGAGGTCTGATTTCATTCCAGATGTGCATTTTTCACTGAGTATCAAAGTCACGGAGTTTCTGCGTGAGAGCCAGCAAGGCTCTGTGCCAATCTGAGCATTTTCTTTGACCTACAGAAGGCTAACCTGCTGGACCTGAAATTCTGAGTAGCTGAGCTCATTTTCCAGAGCAGCTTAATGTTTTAATGACCCTAAATTGACACAGGCCTACCTATGAACATATGTGTAATCACAGCGACATGTCAGCCGGGTATTATTTTCATAATATGTCCATCTCGTGGCGTCTCACGTCTAAGATGAAGGCAATGAGGTATTTCCCACAGAGTAGCCTTGTCCTCCGTCAGCCAAACATCTCCTGCTTGACATCCATTTCAGAGGTTAATGACACCACAAGGTCATTTCCTCCACAGGCTAGTTTTAGTGCAAGAGGGAGGAAACCCTCTCCCATGAGATCCTCTGAGAAAACCGTATTTGAGGATTACGTATTTTCTTTCACGTGTATTTATTTATTTTGAGAGACAGAGAGCACGCAGGGGAGGTGGGGCAGAGAGACGGGGAGAAAGAGAGAATCCCAAGCAGGCTCTGCACCGTCAGCATGGAGCACCGAGCCACCCAGGTGCCCCAGAGGATTACGTATTAATTTTAAAACCATTTCAAATTTTGGCATGACTGCGCTTTCTGCATTGAGATGGATACAGATGACCTTCAACTTGGCTACGTTGAAGGTCAGAGCTTATAAAATCTGATTCGGTTGATACAGATCGTAGTAAACACGAAGGGAGTACAAACAAAGGGGAAATGAAGGAGGAAATACCAACAAGGATGAGTGGGAGAAGGAGAGAGCGAGACCAAGAGAATAAAGGAGAAAAATGGATGAGATGCGAGGAAGGACGGATGAGAGCAAGGAAGGAACAGAGAGGGAAAAAATGAGACTGGAAAGCCAACCCTTGGCTCACATTACCTCTTCAGCTTCTCCCACTCTTCCCTTGAGTACACAATGACTTTCACACGAGGACATCTTTACGACAGCAATGGGGAGACGTACCTGAAATCAGCCAGTTCTAGCCCAACGTGCCCTTCATGGAGGGGTCTTCCCCAGGCCACATAAGTCAATGGCAGAGCCATGTTTTACATGCCCCCTCCCTCCGTCCACGCCATCTGACAGAAACTCAGCTCTTTTGGACTTTTTGAAGGAGTCCCATATGGTCCTTCAGACGATCCCACAATGGTCCTGATCCATCTTGAGAAATTAATAATAATAATAATAATAATAACGTTAAGTTAGTAAGTTTGTGGAATACAGATGAGATTTCCCCAAGGACTTGTGTTTTCCCAACCCTGCTGACATAGCTGTGAACCACTTATAAGTGTCCTTCGAGGGGCTCCTGGGTGGCATAGTCTATTAAGCGTCCGACTCTTCGTTTCAGCTCAGGTCGTGATCTCATGGTTCGTGAGTTCGAGCCCCGCGTAGGGCTCTGCGCTGACAGCAAGGAGCCTGCTTGGGATTCCCTGTCTTCATCTTTTTCCTTATCTCTCTCTCTCTCTCCCTCCCTCCTTCCTCCACTTGCTCTCTATTTCACCAAGATAAATAAATAAACTAAAAATAAATAAATAAATATTTTCTAAAATGTCCTTCGAGACCCGAAGGAGGCCCGGGCAACTTAGAAAGCCACTCTCTGCTCATTTCTCTCCAGGGAGCACAGGTGTCCCTCCATCGTTCCCTTAGAGAGATTTCGCGTTTGGGGTAAATTTAGCAGAAGGGTGTATTGAAATATTAATTTGACTGTCTTCTGCATATTTTTCTTCCCTTCCCTTTCTACTCGGTAGCCAGGGTTGCATCTTGCACTTTCTAGAGAGCGGAAAAACCAGCGCCGTGGTTCTTCCTATCTTGTATCAGGGTGTGGACAAGATTATGCTGTGTCTCAAAGGAGGGAAGAAGAAAGTCCAGCAAGTGGGAGAAAGGAGGGTTGGATGGTCCCCTGCAGAGGAAGAGGTGTGCACCTTCTTCAAGGGCCTGGACTTGAGTCTGTGTGGCCAACCATCAAGGAGGCCCGACCTCAGAGGAGGCACCTGTGTGGTACAGAAGGTCTCTGGTCATAGGACCCGAAGGGGGTTTTGGAGCATGGACGGGGGTATCTCAGTGGACCTCACGGTCCATGAGTCTAAGGACTTCCCTGCACTTTGCTGCCACTTCAGACCAGGTATCCAGGGTGACCGTGTACAATCACAAGAGCGGTGGCCCCCACAAGAGTGCCCCGGGCCCCCGCCACTGGGGCCAGCGGTAGCTAAAACCCAGCCTGCACTTAGCCCGCCAAGCTACACAGCACAGGGCAGGGCGTACCTCCGCCCAGAGGAGGGGACTTCTTTTTTCCAAAAGGCACAAAGGTGCCATAGGACCCGGCAGAGGCCTTGCTGGTCCCTTAGCGCCGCGCTGGGCAAAGAACATCTCAAAAGACTATGAACGAATTTCCCATCACTAGAGTATAAAGGGCGTGGGTGGGGAGCGGGGCAGGGCTTGAGTCCGATGTAGAACCAGGAGTTGGAATGTCTATTGTAGACGGAGAGTCATACTCGCTTAAAGCAGTGGTCAGCCTTTCTCACCTCCCAAACACAGAAGGGTGAGCACCTCCAGATGCCTCATTAGTTTCCACTCCCAGAGAAGAAGGGTGGTGGCCCTTACTGGATGTGACTCCACTAGGTAAGTTGGGGGCCATCAGACCCACCAGCAGCAGGGTGGAAAGGCACCTCCCATGAAAGCCATCCTTTGTCAGGGAGGCACCCCTCGCCACTGTCCCGAGGCACACACACACACACACACACACACGGGCCACTCTTCATCCAGAGATCCAGAACGGATGTCATCCTGTCTTAACGGCAGCAAGACCTCTGGTCTTTGACCCATGCAAATCTCAATTAGCCAAAATTATTCGACTGTGTCCAGGCTCTGTCTTCCTTCAAAACACCTAATTGTGTGAAAGCCACATTCCTTTCAGCCACGGCCCCCACCTCCATGATCTGACCACCCCATCCCCCAGCCTCTCCCAAGGGCATCTCTTGTTTTGTTTCTCCTCTTAACGAGCTGTGCCAATCAGTAAGGAAATTCTGCTGAAGCCTTATTACTCTTGGCGATCTTTCACTCGTTTGCCAGGGATCCAAGCAAACGTCCACATTTATAGTGGCTCCAACTCCCAAATCCAGCCGGGCACTCCAAGATCCCATCAACGTCCCCATCCACCCTGCTGAGAAAACACAGTCCGGGCAAACACTCAAGAAACATAAACGGATGTTAATATTGTACCAAATCACAGTGAGCAAATCTGCAAGCCGATTATTATACATCCGCTTCCTCATTCGGGGTCTCCTTCTCCCAACCTCTGTGGAATAAGTAATTAGAGGTAGAGTCCCATCATCCGGAGCAAACGTGAGAGACTCATTCGGATTCCCCAATGGCGAACGCTTCAAAACGTGCACATGCTGTTTTTGTTGACGCAATTGTATCTTTAGTCGTATCTGTTTGAGTTTTGGCAGGAGGCTGGGCACGATATAAAACCTAACTGAGACCTCATTACTGTGATTCACTTGGGCTAATAAGACATCATTCTGGAAGTTGCACACGGTGACCCTAACCGACAATGTTAAGGCAAACATCCAGGATGTCTGGGCCCCCTCCCCGCGCCCCCCGGGGAGCAGAAGCTAGATACACCCTGACTGACTACGGCATCCAGAAAGAATCTACCCTGAACCGATCCGGGCTACCTAATGTCCGAGTTCTCAAATTTATTTTGGGCTTTTGAGAAAACAAAAATGCATGAAAAACAAAACAAAACAAAACGAATTACAGTCATTACAAATAAATCAAGATAAGGTATTAAAAACGAACTCTGTTTTTCGTTTCCTCCTTAAACCACTTCTCTTGCTTCTTATAAAACCACATCAGGCAAACGAAATCCCTACTGAATAAGCAGGAATAGAATTTGATTAGGCAAATGAAAACAGCAAACACCCGTGCCAAAATTCACATGAGGGCACTCTGGCTTCATTCTCTGCCTCTCGGCAAAAAAAAAAAAAAACCTCCTTTTGTTTTCTCTATTCTGTGATTAAAGCTACTAGTTTGCCTTGTCAAAAGAAGCCAGGTGATAGCCCACCTAAATTTTGGATGTTTGGATTGTTTTTAATGTTTATTTTTTGAGAGAGAGAGAGAGACAGAGTGTGAGTGGGGGAGGGGCAGAGAGGGAGGGAGACCCAGAACCCGAAGCAGGCTCCAGGCTCCGAGCTGTCAGCGCAGAGCCCGATGCGGGGCTCGAACTCATGAACCGCGAGATCATGACCTGAGCCGAAGTCCGAAGCTCAACCGACTGAGCCACCCAAGTGCCCTTGGACATCTGGATTTAAGCTACCTTGCCATAGTGAGTCAACTGCTCCTTCTATACGTTTGCCCCGTTGGATCCTTACTGGATACGGGGCCGGAGCGAGACCGGCTAGAGAGAGAAGAAGCAACGTGAGAGGTGAGAGGTGTACCGTGGGTGATGCAGACTGTCCTGTAAGCCGAGCATGGTCCTGGGGTGCCCAGGGAGCATACCAGGACCAGGACAACAGGTCCCTACAATGGGGCCTGCCGGAGCCCCTCTCCTGTGGACCCGATCTTAACACAGACTCATCCAGCAGGAGAGCTGGGCCCAGGCCAGCCCAAGCCTGCAGAAGGGCAGGGGGAAGGGTCACGGCTGGCAGGTGCCTCGGGGGTGCAGTCCCCTTCGGGCTTGGGCTGTTCTAAGTCTTCGAACCTCCTTCTGGAACAAAGAACCTTGGGAATCAGCAGTATCGGCAGCATCTGGGAGTTTGCTGGAAATGCAGAACCTCACGTCCGGTGGCCTGGAAATCAGGCCTACAAATCAGAATCTACATTTTGAAAATACGACGCTTCCGCGCATGACAGTTGAAGAAACGCTGGATTTTAAAGACAAACGGGCAACAGCAACAGCAAAAACTAGCCCCGAGAACTACGAGGCATAGAAAGGGAGACACGATGGGCCAAATATGCCGGTAGACGTCCTTATTAAAGAACCTGTAGTGGGGTCGCCTGGGTGGCTCAGTCGGTTGAGCAACCGACCTCGGCTCAGGCCATGAGCTCGCGGTTCGGGAGTTCGAGCCCCACATCGATCCTCTGTCCCCCTCTCTCTCTGCCCCTCCCCTCACTCTCTCTCTCTCTCTCTCTCTCTCTCTCTCTCTCCAATAAATAGACAATAAAGAACGTTGGGGGAGAAAAAAAGGGAACCGATTTTGGAGCTCACCTACCTCCCCGGACGTCGGTTACCTTCTCAAATCGGCTGCACTGTTTCCCAATTTACAGACATAACACACACCCGCCAACGCCCCTTCTCCCTTCTCCTACTGCCTCTCGCGGGGATTCTCCAGAAGCTCCCCAGCTGGCCTCCCTGCCTGCGGCCACTCTCCCTGATGCCCTAACCATCCAGCCGCACGGCAGTGTCCCCTGCACGTGTATATTGCCAACACCCCACAGTGCTGAAAGCAGAGAGAGAGACAAAAGGATCTGTGAAAACTCCATTCCACTGGCTTCTGAGAGCCGCCCCCGCTGTGAGGGTTGGTAAACCCGGAGGCATCCCAGAAGGTTGGGGGGGGTGGGGGGCGGGCACAGAGTGTCATGGGAAGCAGGAGTGAGGGGCGGGCTCTGTATGTGTAGTGATCATACCACATGTCCTCTCCCTGGGGCCACGTGGCCCGGCAAACACACTCCCCCACTCCCCTAGGGACACCCAAGAAGCTGACCAGCCACGGGGGAAAAAAAAACCTACAGCTGACCGGCTGCAGAGTGGGGTCGCCAGCTGATGGCCCCCACAGTCAAGCCCACCGGCAAAAAAGCAAGAATCCCCAGTTCATTTTTGTTAAGTTTTCTTTAGGTGTATTTACTTTTGAGAGAGAGAGAGAGAGAGAGAGAGACAGAGCATGAGCAGGGGAGGGGCAGAAGGGAGGGAGACAGAAACTGAAGCAGGCTCCAGGCTCTGGGCTGTCAGCACAGAGCCCTACACGGGGCTCGAACTCACACACCACAAAATCAAGACCTGAGCCAAAGTCAGACGCTTAACCGGCTCAGCCACCCAGGCGCCCAACAAGAAATAATTTTTAGAGGGAAAAAAAAACAAAAAAGACTTAGAGGAAACAGGGACAACACAGGAAGCAAAAGAAAACTTATGGGGAAAAAAGGTCATAAATACAATAAACCCTTGGGTTGCGAGTAACTTGTTCTGTGAGCAAGACGAGAAAACGTTTCTAATACATTTTAACTTGATAAACGGGCGGTGTCTTGCAATACGGGTCGTACGTGACACCGAATGTCACGTGACCACAACTGAGCCAAGGGTTCTTGAAATCTGCTTTGATATACGAGTGCTTTGGATTACAAGCATGTTTCCGGAACGAATTATGCTCGCAAGCCAAGGTTTGACTGTACCCTCATAGAAAGAAGATTGCCTACAGGAGACGAGAATAACAGACTATATGAAGGAAACAGGAAGAATGGCCAGAGAGCCAGAATGTGTGAAAATTTCGAATCTAAGAGTGAAAAAAACTTTTTAATTCTGAAAAGGGGCAAAAGGCCAAGTTGAAACAGTCTCTCGTAAAGTAGAACAGAAACACAGAGCTGGACAATCCAGAGGAGACAAAAATGAAAAGAAAGCACCTGAGGAATAAAGATATTTTCTGATGTGCCAGGAATCCCCAAATATGCCTCTTGTGCGTCATTGTTTTCAGGAAGCTACTCGAGGATGTCCTGCATCAAAACGAGAGCATAAATCAAGAGGGGGGTGATTGAGGATTCAGGCAAGGGCTCGAATGCAGGAGAGAAGTGAAGGGAAACCCTAGGATGGCCATGAAGGGAAAGACCAGGACGGCTGCGGGCAATGAAACCACAGAAAACACCATACAGATTGGAACAGAAAAACAAAGAACTCTGGAGGACGGGGGCGGGGGTGGGGGGGGAGGGGTGGGCAAAAGGAAAACAAAGAAACTACCAGATTATTTGATGCATTTAAGACACAATTTTTATGGGGCGCCTGGGTGGCTCAGTGGGTTAAGCGTCCGACTTCAGCTCAAGTCATGATCTCACGGTCTGTGGGTTCAAGCCCCGCGTCGGGCTCTGTGCTAACAGCTCGGAGCCTGGAGCCTGCCTCGGATTCCGTGTCTCCCTCTCTCTCTCTGCTCCTCTTTCATTCACACTCTGCCTCTCCCTCTCGAGAATAAAATAAACATTAAAAAATTTTAATAAATAATTAAAAAAACACAATTTTTAATTTTTTTTTCATTTTTATTTATTTGAGAGAGTGTGTGTGTGAGCAGGGGGAGGGGGGAGAGAGAAAGAGAGGGAGAATCCCAAGCGGGCTCCACACTCAGCGCAGAGCCCCACACGGGGCTCGATCCCATCCCCCGGGGATCGTGACCTGAGCAGAAATCAAGAGCCGGACGCTCAACCGCCTGAGCCACCCAGGCACCCCTGAAACACAATTTTTAAGGGCGTATTGATTCAAAGGGAAGCACAAAGTTGGAAGAGGAGAAGTGTGTATGCTATTTGCACAGCGCAATAGCAGTAGCAATGTTTGCGTGGTCACAGAACTATACGTACGAATAACGATTTCACTAACTTTGTTAGCAAGAGAATGATAGCAGGCGTAGGTTTGAGATGTGGGGGGTTGGGGGGGGGCCGGAGGGGGTGAGTGTCAAAGTGCCATACCTTCGTCTGCCATCAGATGATATCAGAAGATAACCTGCCGAAGTAGGAAATCAAGAAATGTCCCTATGAGCGTGTATTTAGAAATACAGACCAAGGAACAATTGAAATGATTGGGAGATTTGGGTTTTTGGAGAGTAAGCATGACTTGACTCTTTAACGTACGGAAGGAGGCACCTTTGATACAATGAAGATTAGTTTGAAGAAGGAGGAAGAGGAGAGAAGAAGAATCCGTAGAAATATGTCTGCCCTAAAGAATGAGGTCTAAGTCTTCTGGGCAAGACAACAAAATGATCATGAACTTCCATCCTGAGTCCTCCAGATGCCCTTGGAAATGCCCCCCGACGAAACACACCCACGTGGTGAAAAGTGTGGCTTCTCAGAAGGACGATGGTCTCCATACACGATACCTGGAGGCATTTCTGTTACACAAAGTACAAACAGAATGGCCAAGGAGGTCTGTCCCTTCCATAGCCTGGCTTCCGCATCCCTGTCATTGGAAAGAGCACTTCTCCACAAGAGAAGGAAACCAGGAGACCACCTTGCCACACCCCAGTCACCCTCTTACCGCAATGGCTTTCTGCTGGTTGTGTGGGCTAAACTCCCATCTGGCTGCACCCCCCAGGGGCAAATGGGGTGTATTCAAGCTTCCTGCCACTTCCTGAGCCCTCCAGTCCCATCAAACCCTATGTTGGATGGATTCCTCAATGTTTCAGCGTGTTTCCAGAGTGTTTCCTAGTTGCCGGCATGAATATGGTCCTTCCCCTGTTTGCAATACTCTTTGAGTCATTTCTCTTCCAGTTTAGAAGGCACAGTAGCGGTCAAGCAGGTGTCACTACTTAAAGCCGAGGACTCATGGCTAACATCCCCCTTCTCTTTGGTTAACCACCTGAGCTTTAGAGAAACACAGTAGTGCTTGGGATCCTGGCATCACTGCTTGGTGACCTCAGGAAGTCACTTCACCTCTCTGCACCTCGGTTTCCCCATCTGCAAAACAGAAGACCTGACACCACGAACCCCATAGGTTGCTGGACCGAGAGAGCTAATATGCGTAACACGCTAGCATGCGTAAAACACACGAAATATTAAAGGAAGGTAGTATGATGAACACAAAGCAACGCTCCATAAAGAAGAGAAACGTTTGCCGAGAATTCGACGCCCGCTAACCGTGCGATGTGCCCGAGTTTCTCCCTCGCACACGATTTTACCATCTCTGTTCAAGCGGATGTCCTGGCCAGCCTTTGCTGCTAAGCTTCTCTGAAGATGTCGCTGTTGGAATGAGCCCATCCCTTCTTCACTGCTTTCAATCCTTCCCGACCCACAGGATGCAAGCACGCAGGTCAGAAAAACAGTGTCTCGGAGAAGGCGAAGACATACCCCATTCTGGATTGAAATACCAGCCTTTGGTAGACTTGTCCAGCCCACACTGCAAGTGAAAAAGAGGTCCCCAGGAGTGAAAAGGCCACCTGGAAGGTCCGTGAGTGGCCAAGAAGAGAGAGGCAAGGGAGTTCACGCGCCCAAGACCCAAGGTGGAAAGGTGCACACCAACAGCAAGCCTTAGGCTTTCAACCCATCATGTTCCTACAGCCACCTTCCCAAAGGACTGTGGGCACAATACTAAGCGTGTTTTTGCGCAGCACGTTACCATTTTCAAAGCACTCTCTTATCTCATTTGCTCCTCGCAGATGCTGTGAGAAGGCATTGGGGCAGGTGTTACGTCCATTTTCCAGACGAGACACCAAGGCTAGAAAGATCCAATGACTTGCTGGGGTTCCCACGGCCAGTAAAGAACAGAGCAGGGATGAGAACAAGAGGCCTCGGCAAGCCGCAGTGCCTTTTCACGGCACCCCAGTGTCCCCATGAAGGCAGATGGGTGCAGCCTGGCTGCAGACCACTGTGAAGACAGTGCTGGAAAAACTCAGCTCCGGGATTCCCATCAGGTTGCCCAGTCCACTGAGAAAGGAATGTTCCTTCCCGCGGCTGGTGCAGCGCCCCCTTGGGACAGGGCAGCTGGGTGGCTGTCCCTGGAGGGTGCCTGGAGTCCGGAAGACCCTTGCCTGGCTGCAGCAGCTCACTTTGGACCTCCTCTAAAAAAATGAGGGTGGACTCAGTCACTTCATGCCATATGGAACGCGTTATCCCTGGAGCCCCTGTGAGTCGAGTATAAAGAGGTTAAAGAAGGCTTTGAATGATAATATGGTCAATTGATCCAAATTGGATTATTGAGAAGGGAGCTGGGGCTATTAGCGTTTCCCCTTGTGTTTGG
Source organism: Puma concolor (assembly GCF_028749965.1). Taxonomy (NCBI): domain Eukaryota; kingdom Metazoa; phylum Chordata; class Mammalia; order Carnivora; family Felidae; genus Puma; species Puma concolor. The sequence goes on along the minus strand of NC_141680.1, from coordinate 8,484,517 downwards.
GGATGATGCCGAGGGAGGGAGGGAGCCCCAGTCTAATCAGTGTGTTTTGTGGGGTGATTGATGCAGGCTGGTCCAGAGCAGAGATCTCTGTGCGGACCGTGCTTGTGGTTTGGAAAAACAATCCCCTGGAGAACTATGGAAAATTCTTTGGCTTTGTGACAGCACTGATGTCAACAAGAGAATCCCAATTATATACCTTCTTTTCTTCCGTTCCTAATTTTGAGGCTTAAAGCCTTTGGAATTGCTTCATTTCTGACAAGTTTAAAAAAAAAAAAAAAGACCAATACAAAAGAATTGGTTCAAAAAGTCACATTTCCAATGAGCTGTGCTGACCCCTGTAGCATCATGGTTCAAATCCTAGTAAGGTTCTTCAGCTCCTTTGAGGACATTTTCATTTTGGGGTGGGGGGAGACAATCTAGTATAAATTCCATTGTGCTAGGGAGATCTTTTTATATTGATTTAAAAAAAATTTTTTTTTAACGTGTATTCATTCTTGAGAGACAAAACACGAGCGGGGTTGGGGCAGAGAGAGAGAAAGACACAGAATCCGAAGCAGGCTCCAGGCTCCGAGCCATCAGCACAGAGCCCGACGCGGGGCTCGAACCACAAACCGTGAGATCATGACCTGAGCCGAAGTCGGATGCTCAACCGACTGAGCCACCCAGGCGCCCCTATATTGATTTTTTTTTTAATCAAAGGACAGCGGGAAAGCAAAAGGTGAAGGGAAGGTGTAATAAAAGTTACAGAAACAGAGCAAATGATGGGGCGGGGGAGAAAATATAAGCAGCAGCATAAGGGAAACAAAATAAGGGATCCTGAGAAAAGAGCCGCACCCATCATGTGCCTCCGTGAATAAAGGAGAATCGCAATTTTAAATGGATGTAGTGGAAAGTTGAAAGCGAGTGGGAAGAGAAGGAAGCCGAACAGAGATCAGGGAATCAGGGAGACCAGGACGAAGGGGGGAGAGAAACACTTGGAGAAGTAAAGGATCAAAACTTGACATTGAAGGTGAATCGTTCAAGTGGACAGCCCCGAGACCCAACAAAGGGACTCTGAAAGCAATTAAGGAAGGAACCAGGAGTGGATGAGGAGGCTTGGGGAAGGTCGGAGGGGGGGGGGGGGCGGCCCTAGAAACTGAGGTGTGTTGGAGAAGTCTCCAGCAGTCCTGCCCTAGATAAAGTATCCAGCAATCCAACATGTGAATTAGTCCAGACCTACTTGCCCACCCGTCTCCCCCATGACAATCTGGTACCTTCTTATTCCTCCCAAGGACCTGTCTTGTTAGCTTGTCTGACACGTATCGAGTGGGCCCCCTGGATGGCCACAATCTAAAATAAACAGTGGCCAGGAAGGCACCGTGGTAGTGCTTGGTTCTAATCGCCAAAGGCTTTTGTGGTCTTTGTTAGTTGCTATCAGCAGCCGCTGGACTGAGTCATGCCTGGTCCAGTTAATTCCTCCCTTGATACGAGGTAGGTTTCCCAAGTAAAAGCTGTAAATCTTTGTCATTCCCCCTCCAGACTTCCAGCTCATTAGAGCAATTAGGGGAGCACCGAGTATATAATAACAAATCGTCCGCCAGCCACCCAATGGCGGGTTCCAGTCGCTTATCTAACCACACCGGCGGGGGTGGGGACAGTGCCGAGGATTCCGGGCCCCAGACCATCAGCGGGATGTTGGAGTCACGCAGCTCAGACAACATCGAGGACGGAGGGAACTCCGCGTAAGGCAGAGATTTTCTTAAGGGTTCAGTAGTCCACCCTCCTTCCTCCTGGAGAATTCTCTCCCTTGCTCCGGCAAGGGAGAAAGAGCCCCAGGAGAAGGGGAGAGAGGACGCCAAGCTCCCCATCCTGGGTGACTGGGAGATAGGGTGTTGAACCCGGTAACCGTGTCTTCTCTCAACACAATCTGGGGATTCCTATGCCTGTGTCTCTGCCCTGCTTGGCTCCCCATCTGGAGCTGTCTGACCAACAAGGCAGCCCCCGCCATGCTAGTCTGAATTGACAAGCACTGTAAGGGGGAAAATACACCAGATCCCGAAGACTTCGTGAGGAAAGCAAGCAAGCAAAACACCCCTTTTATAATTGTTTTCTCTTGTTTACACGTTGCACTGAGATGTGCCGTAAGATTTCAAAGACTTCGTACAAAAAAAAAAAAAAAAAAAAGACGTGAAAAGACCTCACTGATGATTTTTAGAGAGACTACCTGCGGAGATGATAATATTTTGGATATATGAGGCTAAATAAAGCATATTATTGCATTTAATATTACCTATTTCTTTCTTTTCCATTCTTCAGAGCCCACTGAACCTATTACTCGTTAAGCTTTGCACGATCCGCAGAGGCCAGGATCAACCTGTCTCTCCTGTGAAATTCCATACGGCTCATCTGCTATCTTATCCATTTGTACCTTGTACCTTATAATTATTTCTGTCTGTATCTCCCTGTAAGACACCAGAAGCCCCCTCAAAGGCAAGAGCTGGTTCCGTTTCATGCCCATGGTTCATGCCTGGGGCCAAAGAGCGTATGTTTCTGTATCAGGCAGACTCAGATGTGAATATTGACTCCACGGTTAGCTACAGCTGTGTGATGTTGGCTCCGTTACCTAACCTCTCTGGGCCTTGTTTCCACACAGTCAAGTAAGAACAATAATAATGCCTGCTTTTTAGGGTGTGGTGAGGATGACATAACATAATAGAATTAAAGCACGTGACATGGTGTTTGTCACTGGGCAACTTTCAAGGAAATGGTGGTAATTACTATTACGCCCTAATCCCTTGTGTTTGTAGGATTTTCCAGAGAAACAGAACCAAAGAATCAAAGATGTATATCTGTGTGTTTGGGGAAATGTTCAAGTATGTTAACTTACACTTACCCTGTATACTGATTTATATTTGTAAATATATTATGTTTCTTCGAAATAAAGAGGGAGATTGACGTTAAGGAATTGGCTCATATAATTGTGAGGACCGGCAAGCCTGAAGTCGTTCGGGCAGCTGGTCAGCCAGAAATTCAGGTAACTTCTGCAATATACAGAATTGCAGGCTTGAAGAGATTATTTTTTTCAGGAAACTTCAGTCTTTGGTTTGGGGACCTTCAACTGATTGGACGAGGCCCACCCACATTATCGAGGGTGATCTGTTTTGTTCACTCAGAGTGTACTGATTGAAATGTTAACCACATCAAAAAAAAAAAAACAAAAAACAAAAAACCTTCCCCCCCCCAAAAAAAAAAAATTTCATGGCATCTTCTATGTTGGTGTTTGACCGAATAACTGGTCACCAGCAGGGCTTTGTCAACTGCCAAGTCCACACGTAAAATGAACCATCACCCCCGCAGCAGGGTGCACTCTCTGTTTCCGAAACGCGTTAAAGAGGGTTTGATTTTGTTGCACCTCAGAGCCTTCGATCGGAGAATGAAGTTCATTAACTCACCGCTTCCCAATCCCCAGTCTACGCAGCGGGTCGGTCAACAAACAGACTGCGTTCGCGGAGCGCCAGCGGCTCAGAGTGATGGGGGGGTGGGGTGAGGAAGGCAGTCCTTGACCCCGAGGAGCTTACCTTCTGGTGGACGGAGGCAGAGAACACGTACGCCAGCAAGCATGACCCTTTCGGGTCCTGAAGAGCGCTTTAAGGCTGTAAGGCGGCTAATGTGCTAGGGGAGGGGACAATTCAAGACGTGGTCCCTTGGTACCAAATGACCACAGTAGGCCCGTCTGTGGTGCACGGAGCTGAGGCCTGAATGCAGTGAGGGAGGCGATGCCGCAGGGGACGCAGAGCTGCGCGGAGCACGGGGCTCGCACCAGGGCCCAGAGCCCACGGTCACTGGCAACACGCCTACCCGCCCGCAGAGGTTTGCCTGCGCCAACTGCTGGTGCCCCAAAGGCCTCCAGGGAAAACTCAAGCTGCGCCCGCACGCACTCCCTTTCGCTCCCCTCCTCTCCGCTGCCCCGGCCTGTTTATTTCTCAGCAATGGAACCAAAGTGCACACAGCACGCGGTCCCCTCCCCGCGCAAAACCACAACTCTGCCCGATTTTTCCTCCCCAGTCACTACGCTCCTCCTTTCCCTGTAATAAAGGAAACTGCAGGGACCTGAATACCCTCCCCCCACTGCCCTGCCTCCCTGCCCCTCCCCCCCCCCCCCCCCCCCCCCAGGCTCCCTTCCAAGGAGGCGGGAATTGCACAGGCCGTGCTACCTGGCTGTCTGCAAACAGGCCTCCAGTTTGGAGCTTGGAGACCACGGTCCCGGTGTGTGCACGAGCACGCGTGTGTGAGTACGCGTGTGCACGTGCGTGGGTGTATGAGCAGATGTGTGTATGTATGCGAGTGTGTGCGTGTGGGAGTCTGCGTGCATGGGCATGTGTGGGTATGAATTTGTGTGAGTGTGGGTATACGTGTTTGTGTGCAAGACCATGCATGTGAGCTCGCGTGTGTAGGTATGAGGATGCGTGTGTTTGGAGTCAGGATCCCACATTCGACACCCTGAGCAAACTCAGCCAGCTACTTTCCTCTCAGTTCCATCCCAGGGTCCCGGAACGTTAGGGGTCCTGGGATAAGAGCTTACCTGCACTTCTGAATTCTTGCTCTCTCTTTAGTTGGCCTCGCCATGTTCTAGAACATTCTCTCCTGGGGAAAAGCCGGTGTGGAAATGGAAACTAACCGTTGGTGAGTTTTAACAATGGAACAGGCACTGTTATTACATTCCCAGTGAATCTTAAAAGCCTATGAAGCTAAGTAGCTTCTATTAGACTGGATTCTTCTCACTGGAGAAGGACCCATCCTCACGGAGCCGAAACCTAAAAACAACGTATTTCCTCAATAGCTGAGAAGTCCAGAGACGGAGCTGATGGATGAGGCAAGGCCGATCTGGGGTTTCCAAGGAAGACCCCGGAAACTTGCAATCTTCTGTCTCATGATTCTGCTTTCCTTTGCGTGGGCCACATTTTCAGGCAGCGTTCTCCAAAAGAGGTGGCAAAAAAAAGCATCTGTCGCCCTAAGGTTGCATTGTCCAAAGAGCTGGACATTTAGGCCAAAAAATAATGTCTCTTTTCTCAAAAGTTCCTGAAAAGTTCCCATAGCTGATTCGCATCAGCCGGAAGGGGTCACATGGCCATTCTAGAGTGAAGACGGGGTCAGCCTCCCCAGGATCATACAGCCTGAGAATACTTCCCCCAAAGGGATTTTGACAAACTTATTTTTAAATGTAGCCATCGTCCTCCTCTAGATGAAGAGGAACGTTGACTGGGGAGTGACTCCCATTCCAAGAAATGCAGAAGGGACTACAGCTAGTGTTTTAAGATATTTCACTGTACACATTTTTTTAAACCCTAAATTCTTCCGTCTAGTCCCTCTGTTGGACACACACTCTCTTAGTTTGCTGTTCCCCTCCAATCTGCATACCGCTCCATTCTGGAAATCACTACCAACAGAAAGCAGAGGATTTTAAGGCTGGTTTTCTAGGGACGGTTGGGGGCGAAGCAGTGGGGCAAGGAGAATTAGCCTCTTTCTAGATCCTAAACTACGGTTTAGGACCCTAGCTCCTAGCCTAGTTTAGGGTTTTGGAGCCCAAGCTCAAAATTCTTTGGCGATTTCATTTCCAAACGTTTGCTCTGCAAAGTGCTATCCCCTTAAGGTTCAAGTAGGAGAAAAGTTGCCATGATTAAATAAGGTTTGGGGGCGCCTGGGTGGCGCAGTCGGTTAAGCGTCCGACTTCAGCCAGGTCACGATCTCGCGGTCCGTGAGTTCGAGCCCCGCGTCAGGCTCTGGGCTGATGGCTCAGAGCCTGGAGCCTGTTTCCGATTCTGTGTCTCCCTCTCTCTCTGCCCCTCCCCCGTTCATGCTCTGTCTCTCTCTGTCCCAAAAATAAATAAACGTTGAAAAAAAAAATTTAAAAAAAAAAAATAAAAAAAATAAATAAATAAATAAATAAGGTTTGAAAAAGACTCACAAATTTTTTTAAATTCTTTTTAATGTTTATTTATTTTTGAGAGACAGAGAGAGACAGAGCGTGAGCTGGGGAGGGGCAGGGAGAGAGGGAGACACAGAATCTAAAGCAGGCTCCAGGCTCTGAGCTGTCAGCACAGAGCCCGACGCGGGGCTCGAACCCCACGAACCGTGAGATCATGACCAGAGCCGAAGTCGGACGCTCAACTGACTGAGCCACCCAGGCGCCCCGAGAGAAAACATTTTAATAATGGCTCCAGTTCTGCATCCTTTCCTATACACATGCCCTTTTACCTGGTACCTGGCTGTTATCATGTAACCCAACTTGGGAAAAATGACCCAACCTGTCCCTTGATCTTGAGATCAACCACATGGCTTGCTTTGGCCACTGGGATGCTACCAGAGACTTCCCATGGGCTTTCTCTCTTGTGTCTCTACCATTTCTGTGAGAACACGTCAAAGGGGGCCTGATTGTCCCCATTTGCCCAAGTTCCTCCACCTGAATCCAGGCTTCTCTAGAAGCCAATCCCAGTGAACATCCAGACACATGAGAGACAGCTGAGCCTAGATCAGCAGAACGGCCTGACGTAGATCATCGAAACCTTGCAGTTGAGAGAAACATACATGATTTTTGCTTTATGCCACTGGGGTTCTGTGGTTGGTTTTTATGTGGCATTTTGTGGCCATGGATAAGCGATACAGGAAAAATGAGGCTGGGGAGGGTGCCTGATGAGGGAGATGGAAGAAAAAAGGCGCTAAAAGCTTTATCATCCATAGTCAATAGAAAGTCAATAGTATGAGGAGCCTGGGTGGCTCAGTCGGTTAAGCGTCCCACTCTTGATTTCAGCTCAGGCCATGATCTTGGAGTTGGTGGGTTCCAGCCCTGCTTCAGGCTCGGTGCCGGTGGTGCGGAGCCTGCTTGGGATTCTGTCTCTCCCATCTCTCTCTGCCCCTACCCCACTTGCTCTCTTTCTCAAAATAAATAAATAAATTTTTAAAAAAATTTAATAGCAGTGGCTAAAACTTTAAATAAGAAGAAAGAGGAGAAAAAGGAAGAGGAGGAGGAGGAAGAGAAAAACATAAGCATATTATTTAAAAACATGGAAAACATGGGGTGCCTGGGTGGCTCAGTTGGTTAAGCTGCCGACTCTTGATTTCAAGCCCTGCATCGGGATTTATACTCAGCATGAAGCCTGCTTTGGATCCTGTCTTCCTGTTTCTGCCAACCGCCCCCCACCACCCCGCAAAAACAAATAAATGTTAAGAAACAAAAAAAGCAAAAACATGGTAAACTAAAGAAGCAGCCCTGGTGGAGGAGAAATCATGGAAATGAAGGGTGAGAAACAACTAGTTTTTTTTTTTTTTTTCAATTTTTTTTAACGTTTATTTTATTTTTGAGACAGAGAGAGAGCATGAACGGGGGAGGGGCAGAGAGAGGGAGACACAGAATCGGAAATAGGCTCCAGGCTCCGAGCCATCAACCCAGAGCCCGACGCGGGGCTCGAACTCACTGACCGTGAGATCGTGACCTCAGCTGAAGTCGGACGTTTAACCGACTGAGCCACCCAGGCGCCCCGACAACTAGTTTCCCTACTTAACTCTTTCATAGATATGTAATGTTAATAAACGTTAAATGGATGTTAATAAAAATTAATATAAAGTAAACTTCTAAAAATAAAAATGCAAATTAAGACTCTTAAAGAAGACCTGGACTTGAAGTCAAATAAGTTTTTTAAAAAGAGGAAATTGAAAAACTAAGAGATTAAAAATAAAAGAGAATAGATTAGACCTGGTGACACCATTGATAAAGCCTGACATCTGGTTAATGAGATTTTGAAAAAGAGAGTAGAGGGAGAGATCATCAAAGAAATAACGTAAATATATCTTCCAGATCCAAACGGCACAATAATCAAGATTGAAAAGAGTCTTAAGCTTTTATTAAAGACACACCTTGTATTTCATTATTTTAGAAGACAAAAGGTGAAAAGAATATTCAAAACTTTGAAAGAAAGAATAAAACGCTTTCCCTACCAAGAATAAGCACACTAATACCCAAATGCTCATTAACATTAGTAAACGCTAGAAAACAATTATGAGACATTTTCAAATTTCTTAGGCAATGTGATTTTCAACTAAGGCAAATCAGTGATCAAACATGAATAAGTAAAATAGTGATCCAGCTTAAAAGTTGCCCAAAAAGGGGAACATGGGAAATAGAAACCAGTGGAACCTGGGACTCCTGGGTGGCTCGGTCAGTTAAGTGCCTGACTTCAGCTCAGTTCATGACCTCGTGGTTTGTGGGTTCGAGCCCTGCATCAGGCTCTGTGTTGACAGGTTAGAGGCTGAAGCCTGCTTTTGATTCTGTATCTCCCTCTCTCTCTGTCCTTCCTCTCTCTCTCTCTCTCAAAAATAAATAAAAAGTTAAAAAAATTTTAAAAAGAAAAGAAAAGAAACCAGTGGAACCAGCCCAAGAGAGTGACAGGAAATCCCAGGCCTAGGAGACATGTAGTTCAGATAGTGAACAAGAACATAAGTCCCCTGGAAAGAGATCTGGGGGCAAACAAAATTAATACAATGTGTAATCAGATAGAGAGGACAGAAAAAAAAATTGAAGATATTAGAAAGGCAAATGATACAAGAAAAAAAATGAGAGGCAATTTGAAATCCAGGAAAAACAAAAAGTACCAAAAAAAAAAAAAAAGTATTATTATCGTACCTGTTTCAGGGTGAATAATATTAGCATAGTTACAATACTGTAAACATTGTTTTTCAACTTTTGTTTTTGAGAATTGACCTGTAGATAAGGCACAAACAATACAATTACATTTCTGGAATGCAATATAAGTGGAATCAACCTCAACTTGGTAAAACTTTAAAGTATAAGTGGCAATAAATAAATAAACTACAGGTGGCAGAAGCTCTGGGTAGAGGTGGAGAGGAGAGCTAGGGGTTAAGAACAGCACAACAAATACTTTTATTTTACTTACGAACAGTTGAAAGACATTGTCTATAACTGATGGAACACCAAACAAATACGGCGTAAGGGTAAAGAATAAGGAAGAAAGGAAAAAGATACCACGATTTGGGAAGAAAAGAAGAAAAGGTAAGAGTGGGGGTGAAATTGTGAATGAGTTGACCCTCACCTATATAGTCCAAAGTCCAAATATAATGTCTAAAATAAAAATTTGCATAGATTGCAGTGTAAGCATATTATTTATTACACCCACCAGTAGAAATAGCTTAAGGAGTTCGAAGCTGCTCTGAGAAGGAAGAATTTATGTGCAGAAAAGATGAAGCAGGATACTATGATTTTGTCATGTATAAACCCTTGAAACACTTTAATTCCTTAAACACACGAAGTAATATATACATCTATATACGTAATCACATGTACATATTACTCCAATAAAGAACTGGGGGAGAAGGGTGTCCTTAACCCAAACGCTTGGCTCTCTCCAACCTTCAACCCAACTAAGGTCTAGCTGGTGAGGGCTGAGATTCCAAGAGGAAGCCAGGAGAAAACTCTGCAGATAAGACCCTTGTACTGAGTTTGAGATAAGTCAGGAAGGCCTAGATGAGGAAGAACAGAACGGTGGGCGACCAAACGTTCTGGCAAATGTAACAGTGTGAAACATCCTCACACCGTGCCTTGCAAATTAAAAAGAAAAAAAGGTGTCAGGGCACCTGGATAGTTCATTTGGTTGAGCGTCGGACTTCAACTCAGATCATGATCTCGGGGTTCATGACTTCGAGCCCCACCTCGGACTCACTGCTGTCAGCCTGTCAGCCCACAGCCTACTTCGGACCCTCTGTCCCCCTCTCTCTGTCCCTCCCACTCTTGCACTCTCCCAAAAATACGTAAATATTTTTTTAAAAGTGCCAAGAGACCCACTTTATATCACCCTCTACAATACTACTATAGACAGCTGTATCTTGAAAACTATACCATAAAGTCTCCGCTGTGCTCACAGCACAGGGCCTGTTTGGGATTCTCTGTCTCTGCCCCGTGGCTGCTCGCATGTGCGTGCTTGCTCTCTCTCTCTCTCTCAAAATAAATAAATAAACTTTTAAATATAGATATAGATATAGATATAGATATAGATATAGATGATATAGATATCATGAATTCTGTACTTCTATAAAATGATGTTCACAATATAACTTTTTAAAAAATGTTTTGGGGTGCCGGGGTGGCTCAGTCGGTTAAGCATCCGACTTCAGCTCGCGTCATGATCTCGCGGTCTGTGAGTTCGAGCCCCGTGTTGGGCTCTGTGCTGGCAGCTCAGAGCCCGGAGCCTGCTTTGGATTCTGTGTCTCCCTCTCTCTCTGCCCCTGCCCCGCTCATGCTCTGTCTCTCTCAAAAATAAATAAACCGTTTTTAAAAAAAATTGAAGACATAAGCAGTTTTTTCCAGATTGCATTTTAGTTTGTGAACGTCCCATACGAGCTTAAAATAGGCATATAATCAGCAGTTGTCAGGTGCAATTTTCTATGTATGTCAGGTCCGTTTTATCAATCGTGGTTTTTAAGCCCGTTCTGTCACGACTGGCCGCTGAGATTCCTTGAGATGAAGGGCTGGCTTACGTCTCCTTTGTCTCTATTTCGAGACCACAGCCACTCAGTGCTGCCACCCTTAGTGTTGAGAAAGCCATGCGTCTCAACAGTCCCACGAACGTGGCCTTGAGCCTGGAAGGTTTCCTTACACGACACCAGGAGCCCTCCGAGTCTGGGCCGGGCAGAGTGCCTTGTTTGGGAATATCCTTCCCTGTTCCAGCTTTGATGTGTGTTTCTTTGTTCTGATTGTGTGTGTTGCACGGCACCCGGCGATCCCCCTCTCTGTTCCCGGCTGAGAGGGAGCCCGGTCTTTCGCCTGCAGACCGTTATCCTTCATCAACTGCAGGACAAGAGCTTTTGGCCATGGGGGACCCGCACACAGAGAAAGCATTCTTCAAGCCCGCGGTTGTGTGAGCCGCATGTTTCTTGGCGACCCCAGTATCTGCAAACCATGTAGTGGCTTGACATCCTGGGACTGCTGCTCCAGGTTGGGCAACAGGCATCACATCCTACTATTTAGCAAGTTCTGGGTCTTTATCACCTTCTGGACTCGGAGTTGGGTTCCTCTACCCAAGCAAAGCTGCTTAGCTCTTTCCTTGGCTCTTATCCCCTTCCTGGGCTCATCAGAGCCTCCAGAAGAAAATAGCCCCGCCCAGCGATCTCACCTCTGCATTTCTGTCTTCCTCCTGTCTTGTTAATTCTCTGATGGCTTCAGGAAGACTTTTTTTCCTTCATATTTGTCTGGCTTTTCTAGACGCCCACCGATAGCGAATTGATCGGAGTGACCTCATCTGCCATTACCGGAAGTGGATGTGACCGATTAGAGATGAAGTTATTTTCTTTTTTACTGTATTTCATATTGTCTGAGTCTTTTACAATGAGAATGCATTGTCCTTTTAATCCTTTATGATTGGGGGGGAAGCTTCATTTCATTTACAAAAGATACTTTAGGAAAAGAGAATCCAAAGAAACCCCCCAAATTCTAGGACTCTATTCTACACCTATCATACTGTATTTTTAGTTCATAAAAATGCAGTCAGCTCTCAATGGAATTAGCTGGTGGGCAGGGGATGGAAGGTTCTTGCCCTAAAACAAGCCATCGCGTATTTCTTTTAGTAAAAAGATTCTTTACTTAGTAAAGGAAGAAAAGAAGTAATTACTTGATTTTAGTACAAATATGTTTCCATTAGAACCCAGTAAAGTCCCCTTGCTCTCAAAAACTCAGTCTAGGCTCTCTTCTTGCTAAGAAAGGATGTTCATTTTGAGCAAACCAAAAAGATAACGAGTTGGGTGAGCCCTTCCTTGTCTCTATCACCTGGAGGCACAACAAATTCCCGCCTAAGTCGTGGCTCATCCATAAAGCCTTCCCCACACCTTGGCCAACACTAGTTTTTTGTTCCTCTTAAATAGGACTTGTAATATGGCCCCTGCCTGACTTGGTTGCTTAGGAATCAAAAGGAAGCCTCTGGGAAGGCAATTTATAAGTGTAAAGTATCATATAGACAGAAACTACAAGAAAGGGAGAAAAAGAAAGAAAGAAAGAAAGAAAGAAAGAAAGAAAGAGAAAGAAAGAAAGAGGAAGAAAGAGAAGAAAGAAAGAAAGAAAGGAAGGAAGGAAGAAAAGAGAAAAGAGCTCTTGCAAAGGGCAAAATATGAATGAAAGCAGAGATCTAAAATTCAGTAGAGGGTATAGGCACATATTTGAAGAAACCTCCAAAAATAAAGAGGAAAAAAAAAAAAGGAAAGAAATAAAGAAGACAAAGAGCATTAATCCAGGGCCCCACATCCAGAAGAAAGAGGACGGAAAAGTGAAACGAGGAAATCATCCAGGAGACAGGATCACCAAGCCCAACAAAGCTGAAAAAAGAACCGAGCATCTGGGTACTGGCGTTCCTGCCCGGCAGAGCCGTGGCCTGGCCACACCCCTGCGTTCAGGAGCAAAACCCCTGAGTGGGTGTCTCATTCCAGAGGTTTCTACCTCCCGGATGCGCCTGGGCACCTGGCCACTCCACTCCCATCTCCTGCCTCGGGGAGGGTTTCCTCTCATTAGAACCAACCCCAGCCTCACTGTCGGGCCCCACACTGGCACCCAAAGCGTGACAACACAGTCACTGAGTTGAGTAAAGCCACAAGTCCTCGGAGGAAACCTGAGCCCCAAAAGGTGTTTTACCTGCTGGGGAGGCTGCAGGGCCTTGTAGTTTCACTCGTAAAGTGTCACTCTCATCTCCATATGCATGAGGTCCCATAATCAAAACCAGACCCCCCCCCCCACCCATGTTCAAGCTGTGATGAAAATGTTTCCCACCGTGCGGGCCTCCGGGACGATTTCCGGGAACCAAATATGTGTGCAAAGAGGACTCGTGCGAGGATGGCCATGGCCTCATGACTCGTAATGAAGGGCAGACAGAGGCGTCCTGAACGGTCAGCTACACGGAAACGGGGAAACACGCCAAGGTCTGTTGATACAATATATTACAGTCATTTAAAACTATTGATCCCAGGGAATGTTTAATGGCATGGGAAAATGTTCATAGAAGAATATTAAGTAGAAAAAGTGGTATAAAAATACACAACGCAGTTCCAGTGGGGAGGGGGCATAAATGTGTTTATATATATGCATGTGCATGTGCGTGCACGCTCTTAATATGTCTATTAGGAAATACTCTTGGGGCGCCTGGGCGGCTCAGCTGGTTAAGCGTCCAACTTCAGCTCAGGTCACGATCTCATGGTTCGTGGGTTCGCACCCCGCGGCAGGCTCTGTGCTGACAGCTCAGAGCCTGGAGCCTGCTTTGGATTCTGGGTCTCCCTCTCTCTCTCTCTCTGCCTCTCTCTCTCTCTCTCAAAAATAAATAAAAAAAAAAATTAGAATAAAAAAACTTAAAAATTTTTTTAAAAAAGGACATATTCTAGGGGTGCCTGGGTGGCTCAGTCGGTTAAGGGTCCGACTTCAGCTCAGGTCATGATCTCGCGGTCTGTGAGTTTGAGCCCCGCGTCGGGCTCTGTGCGGACAGCTCAGAGCCTGGAGCCTGCTTCCGATTCTGTGTCTCCCTCTCTCTCTGACCCTCCCCCATTCATGCTCTGTCTCTCTCTGTCTCAAAAATAAATAAACACTTTTTTTAATTTAAAAAAAAAGGACATATTCTTAAGGTGTTAATTGCATTCTTATCTCTATAGGGGGACTGTGGATACATTTTATTTACTGACGTGTTTGCTTGCTTGCTCGTCACCTGATCGCCTAAATTTTCTGCAAAAACGTGTATAGCATTTTTGTGACTGGAGAAAAAAAACCACTGTAAAAGATATGAAAAGACAGGGCGCCTGGGTGGCTCAGCCAGTTAAGCATCTGACTCTTGACTTTGGCTCAGGTCTCCCGGTTCATGAGATCGAGCCCTGCATCAGGCTCTGCGCTGACAGTGCGGAGCCTGCTTGGGGTTCTCTCTCTCTTCCTCTCTCTCTTGCTGACCCTCCCCCGCTCGCTCATGTTCTCTCTCACTCTTTCTTTCTCAAAATAAATAAACTTAAAAAAAAAAAAAAAAGATGTGAAAAGGTACGCCAGGAATCAGATTCTCTTCACATGCAGCCCTGAAAATAACAGGTCTCGTCCTGACAACCAAGGTCTTCTCAAATTCTCCCGGCGTTCTTCCTTCCTGCTCCCCATTCAGTGGAAAACCTAAGACAAGAAAATCGGAGAACCCGTCATCGGGTGCCGATTGCCATTCACATGGGGCCACACCTGGTGATGGCTCGGTGGTGGAGTCACCTCAATGGCCCAGAGGGAAACAGAAGCCGTGTGCCAGGTTTCCTGGCACGTTGTTTCTCACGCTTGGGCACCTTTCCACTCGCCTACCCGGATGGTGGCGATGCCGTGTTCGCGTTCCTCTCCCACGGAATGCACCTGGCATGAACCATCTGGCCAACGTCACCTGTGCGTAACAAGTGATCCTAGAAAGAAGTAGAGTGTGGAAGCAATATGGCAGGCCTCCAGGTTCATTAATCTCCTTGGAAAGAAAGGAACTGGTTCTCGCTTCACCTGTGGTCTTTCAGGAGCGCCGACTTGGCCACTGCTCATTCTGTAAGCTCGTTCCCCTCTCCACCTTAAAACCGCATGCCAGCCTCTGGAAGATACCTGGGCCCCGAGGAACGGTCTAGCCGCAGCCCCCCACATGGGCTGGCTCGTCACTTCGACTGCTCCCAAGTGGCTGCTTGGAAAGAAAGAAAGGCTGTCCCGTAGCTGAGCTGAGCCCATTGTCCGTGTTTCAATTTAATGGCCGTGAAGAAGATGTGACAGAGAGTGACAACTGCAGTCAGGCTAGGGGAGAATCCGGAACGGAGGCGTTATCAGAGGCGGACAAGTCGGCATGAACGGGCAGGACTGGAACAGAGACTGAGAGCATTGACTGGGACGTGAAAAATCTGTCTCACCTCCCCACCGATGAACTCAATTTAGTTGTGAGAATTTGCTGGCTGTTTCCACCTATGTCCAAGGTAGACATATATCACTTCATCCACTCTTCTGCTCCTTCATCCCTCAGGCATTGAAGGGGTGCCATATTGGTGTCAAGGACATTCCCATGACCTACAAGAACTCCTCCGGAGCCGTCGAATCGAGATGTCATTCTCTTTCTGCTTACGCAACGCTCTCCCCTCTGGGGCTCGGCTTCCCTTCGCTAATCTTAATCCTACACTTCTAGAGGACGTATCCCCTGCCCGCACCTCCTCCATCGAGCTCACCCCCCTCTTACAGCCCCAGCTTTCGGCAAGATTACTCGCCTCTGACTGCCATTCAAACAGCGGCAAGGAAGGATCTACCTCCTGAGATCTGGAGTCAGACCTGAATGGGTGTTCCAGTTAGACACTGAGCAAAGTCATTTACCCTCTTTAAGCCTGAGTTCTGTGTCTCTCAGGTAGGGACGGTAAGGGTCCTTCCTTCTAGGGTTAATGTGAAGAACAAAAAGGAATGCGTGCAGAGAACCCAGCGCCATTCCTGGCACTGAATCTAGAAGCAATTAAGTACTAGTAGAAATGACAACAGCAATACAATATCTTAAACTGGAAAGAATCTAGAGATCGTCCTTTAGCAGACAAGGGGAAGGTCGTCGGGCTATTTTTAGAGCCAGAGCTAAAACTCAAATCTTCCGACATCCAGTTCAAGGTTTTTGGACTGCCCAGCATGGGTGGTATAATTTAGGTTTTTATGTGTTTCCTGAAGCACCACCTCCTCTAAATATCTGGCCTTCGATAAATGTGTATTAATAGTAATGACCTATAACAAAATGAGCTCCTGGGGCTGCCTGGGTGGCTCAGTCAGTTAAGCATCCTACTCTCGAATTTGGCTCAGGTCATGATCTCACGATCCACGAGTTCGATCCCCACATTGGGCTCCGGGTTAACAGTACAGAGCCTGCTTGGGATTTTCTCTCTCTCTCCCTCTCTTTCTGCTCTCTCTCTCTCTCTCTCTCTCTCAAAACTAAAGAACTAAACTTGAAAAATCAACAAAAGAAATGAGCTCCTTCTCTGATCTTTGGTTCAGTAATCAAGTTCACATAACTCTATTGAGGACACAATTCTTACTTTATCACCAAGGGGAGAAGACGTCCTTCCAAGCCTTTTTGTATACTGTGCTGGGAAATGACTAAGGGCTCCATTTGTTGGATTCTTCCTATGGCTACTTGCTTTCTTCTCATACAGATATGGACCCAGACCTCCATACGCCAAGACCAGTATTGTCATTCTGGCATCCTCCACCCATAGAGTCCAATATCACTGGGAAAAGAGAGTAACTGTCCTATCCAAAGTCACACAATAGCACCTTGCGTGTGACCCGGAATGGAATATCTTGCCAGAGATACCGTAACAGCTCCACTAAAGCCACCAAAGACTAAAATTTAGGAAAGTCACTGTAGAGGCACGTGGGTGGCTCAGTCGGTCAAGCGTCCAACTCTTGGTTTCAGCTCAGGTCATGATCTCACGGTTCGTGAGTTCGAGCCCTGCATCAGGCCCTCCGCTGACAGCACAGAGCCTGCTTGAGGTTCTCTCTCTCTCCCTCTCTCTCTGCCCCTCCTCTGCTCTCTCTGTCCCTCAAAACAAATAAACTGAAAATTTTTTTCTGAGAACAAGGAAAGTCAGGGGTGCCTGGGTGGCTCAGCCGGTTGGGCGCCCGACTTCAGCTCAGGTCATGATCTCACAGCTCGTGAGTTCGAACCTCGCGTCGGGCTCTGTGCCGACAGCTCAGAGCCTGGAGCCTGCTTCGGATTCTGTGCCTCCCTCTCTTTTTGCCCCAACCCACTCTCATTCTGTCTCTGTCTCTCTGAAAAATGAAAAAACCTTTAAAAAAAATTTTAAAAAAGGAAAGTCATTGTAAGCAGCTTAATATATATAAAATAGAAAAAAATAGGTGTATACAATAGAAGGTCAGAGTACATTTATACTTATGGATTTATTTCTTATGTATTTATTTTAATACAATTTATTGTCAAGCTAGCTAACAAACAGTGTATGCTATACTTACGGATTTATTTCTTAAATGATATGTATTTCTGTTTCCCCGTAACATCACACATGAGGAGGAAAATGCCAGGTTTTTTTTTTAATTTTTTTTTTAACATTTTATTTATTTTTGAGACAGAGAGAGACAGAGCATGAACAGGGGAGGGGCAGAGAGAGAGGGAGACACAGAATCCAAAACAGGCTCCAGGCTCTGAGCTGTCAGCACAGAGCCCGACGCGGGGCTCAAACCCACGGACCGTGAGATCATGACCTGAGCCGAAGTCGGACGCTCAACCGACTGAGCCACCCGGGCGCCCCGGAAAATGCCAGTGTTTAAACAACGGAAATACATATACCTATATCCGTCATAGACAGAGTAGGGCACCTTAAGATATAACACATCTTGGAGGTTCTAGAGACTAGGAAAAGAGAAAAGCCAAAGAGATTTCAAGATAGCATTGAGAAGGGCATGATGGTCGTGCCCCCTACCATCGCTCTTTGGGCAGGTAAATGTTTTACTGGCAAGGCTGAGCCTGCCTAGAGGGCAGCACACTGGCCTTGCCCAGTTCTTTCTGAGCATCGGTCCCCAGGGCTGTTCAAGCCACTGCTTCCCATCCCATCCCATCAACGTCAACTTCCAACTCCAGGTCAGCTCCAGCATGAAGCATTCTGCACCCAGACACTAACACACAGGGGCCAACACAGGAAGCCAGTCCTCAGATGAATGTGGCACAGGAAGGTGTGGGCTGCCCTTGCCCTTTCATGGGTCAAAACCTAACGACCTCACTGTCACTTAGCAATAAAAAGCATAGTGTTGGGGCATCTGGGTGGCTCAGCCAGTTGAGCATCCACCTTCGGCTCGGATCTCACCATGATCTCACGGCTCGCGAGTTCGAGCCCCGCGTCAGGCTCTCTGCTGTCAGAGCAGAGCTCACTCTGGATCCTCTGTCTCCCTCTCTCTCTGTGCCTCCCCCAATAGTGCTCGCTCTCTCTCTCAAAAATAAAAAAGAAACATTAGACCGGACACACCACTAGACCAATGGACACATTCCACTTTCAGACAGAAGTTGAAGGGCGCCTGGGTGGCTCAGTCAGTTGAACATCCAACTCTTGATTTCAGCTCAGGTCATGATCCCAGGGCGGGTGATATCAGTCCCTGCATCAGGCTCTGCGCTGAGCCTGCTTAAAATTCTCTATCTCCCTCTGCCCTTCTTGCCCACGCAGGCTCTCTTTCTCTCTCTCAAAACAAAAGAGAAAGAGACGTTGGAGCCCAAGAAAATGGGCCTCAACATATCCAGTTAGGATTCACAAAGCAGAAACTGAGGGCCGTCAGGCCATCCCACTTACCAGGAATTCTTGAAGACACGTGGACGGAAACATTCTGCTTCTGGAGAGATCTAGTTCAAACAATACCTCTTGGTTTAAAATAGCCTAGAAAGCCAGGCATCGCTCAGGTGATCTCCTATTCCGACCCCCTGTGAAAGTCAAATCCTATGCCTTGGCAAGGAGGATACTTCACGAAGAGTCCCCAGAGAGCAGAAGCGAGACAAGGGATGGGGAAGAGAGAGAGATGCTAGGAAGAATCTGGTTCAGTAATTCGAACTGGTCTCGAGTTGAGCCATGCGAAAAGGGAGGAGCTTTACTGCCTTGGAAGTGGCCAAAGCAGGGGCTAGAGGTCAACGGGAAACTCCTGAGAAAGTTGGAGGCAAGAAAGAGGGGGCCAGGAATGACTTACAAGGTCCCTCATTACAGTGCCTCCCCAGCTCCATGCTTTAATTTCTCATCATAAGTTCAGAACAGGGGCGCCTGCGTAGCTCAGTCGGTTGAGCGTCCGACTCTTGGCTTCGGCTCAGGTCATGATCTCATGGTTCGTGAGATCGAGCCCTGTGTTGGGCTCTGCACAGACAGCGGGGAGCCTGTTTGGGATCCTCTCTCTCTCCCTCTCTTCCTCTCTCTCTCTGCCCCTCCCCCACTCTCTCTCTGTCTCTCTCTCTCCCTCTCTCTCAAACTAAATAAAGAAACTTAAAAAATAATAATAAGATCAGGGCAGCACGGAGGGAGCTTCAGGATTAGGCAAATCCGAACTTGAACCCCAAATCTGTCCCTTACTGAGTGCGCGAACTTGAGCGAGGTACTCAATGTCTTTGTCTCTAATCTCCTTGTCTGTAAAGTGGGGCGATAGTCCCCACGTTGCGGGGTGCGGTGATGACCGGACACGGGCAGCCTGTGCAGAGTGGATGCTCCATAAGTATGACAGGCACGGGCGTCATTATGCAAACGAGGACTTGATGAAGAATCGGAGGAGAATAGACCCTGCGTCCCATCTAGTCTGTCTTCCTCACTTGACACTGGAGGGAAGCAAAGTCTAGCAGGTGTGAATAACCTTCCCCAAGTCTGACGGTAAGTTGGTGGGTGAGCCAATATCCGCACCTAGTTCCATGGCCTACCCACAAATAGCATGGTTTCTTCCCGCCTCTCAGCCTGGCGTGCTATCAAGAAACCCCGCCCCAAACCAAGGCCACCTCTGAAGTTCCAGATGTGACACCCCTCAAGCCCCACCCCCTGCAACAAAGCAGTGTGCCAGACATAAGAGAGGCAGCGGTGAAGCCATGAGATTCGTACCCACAGGGAGCCCACGGCCCATTGATGCGGGCCCCGGGGACGGTTCCCGCAGTCCCTAGAGATGAAACGACACATTCTCGACCCCCACCTTCTCCAGACCCAAATGCCGAGGGGGACAAGCGTCTGGAACCGAAGTGGTGCCACTTTATTTGACGCACGGGCATTGCTTTTGTTTGTAGCCTAGGATCTCCGAGGAAATGCTGGTAATGTTGGCCACAGCCCCGGGACATCCCAGGTGTCAGAGGCCCCCTGTGTCCTGGGACGTGTCCGTAAAAGGATGGAACCACTCGTAAAAGGTGACACGCACATCGTTTTTTCCCCTCCTCTTTCTGGGGCTCAGCCTTGGGTATTAAAGCCACATTTCTTCGTGTCAGCCTCCTGAACTATTTTCAAGATTTCCCCTTGACCCTCAACATAAACTCTCTTGCTAGGTGAAGGGTCTGACTCTTGGTTTCGGCTCAGGTCACGATATCAGGGTTCATGAGATCAAGCCCCAGGTCAGGCTCTGGGCTGACAGCACAGAACCTGCTTGGGATTCTATCTCTCTGCCTCTCCCTGATTCATTCTCTCTCTCTCTCTCTCTCTCTCTCTCTCTCTCACTGTCTCAAAATAAATAAATTAAAAAAAGAACTCTCATGCCTCCAAAAAGGGACTAGTTCGACCAACCGAATATCAATAGGCATCATACTCAGAACTGTGGGAGTGTGGATCCAACCACATGGCCCATGTAGAGGGAACGTCTTAAGCCTCAGTTGCCTCTATCCGGGCTCTGGCACTTGGGCTGGTCATTTTAAGTCTCTGTTCTCAATTTCCTCATTTGTCAGCAGACAGAGTAAGACCACGTGAGGGCAGGGTGGCAGAAATGAGTGAAAGTGGCCAAAAAGGTACAAAATTCCAGTTTTAATATAAATCATTCCTGGGGATGTCAGGCGCGGCATGGTGACTAGAGTTAATAGTACGTTTGTGCATCTTGGAAAGTTGCTACGAGCAGGTCTTAAAAGTACTCATCGTGGGGTGCCTGGGTGGCTCAGTGGGTTAAGCGTCCGACTTCAGCTCAGGTCATGATCTCAGGGTTCGTGGGTTCGAGCCCCACATGGGGCTCTGTGCTGACAGCTCAGAGCCTGGAGCCTGCCTCGGATTCTGTGTCTCCCTCTCTCTCTGCTCCTCCCCTACTTGCGCTCTGTCTCTTCCTCCCTCTCAAAAATAAATCAACATTGAAAAATCAATAAAAATAAAAAATAAGTTGATTAAATATTCCACTCAGTAAAATAAAACAAGAACCAATTACATGTGGTTTATAAGAGATATTTTTTTTTAGGTTTATTTATTTATTTTGAGAAAGAGATCACAGGCATGCATGGGGGAGGGGCAGAGGGAGAGAGAGAGAGGGAGAGAGAGAGAATCCCAAGCAGGCCCTGCACTGTCCCCGCAGAGCCAGACGCAGGTCTCGATCTCACAAGCCGTGAGATCAGGACCTGAGCCGAAATCAAGAGTCAGAGGCTTAAGCGACTGAGCCACCCAGGCGCCCCAAGAGATACTCTTTTAAAGGCAGAAGAACACACAGTTTAATGGCAAATGGATGGAAAAAAAAAATATATATATATATATATGCCAAGCTAGCTGTAAACACAAGAAAGTGGGAGGGCATTTCATAGCAGACAAAATAGGTTTATTGCTAGCGATAGAAAGGAAAACTTGATAATGGCGAAACATCCCCCCAAAGGTACCAGTTGTAGTGACCCATCTGGGGCTCCCTCTCCCCTCCTGTCTTCATCTATCCTCCCGTGCGCTCTCCGCTTTTAAATATTGGCTTCCCAGGTAAGACGGCAACGGAAGGGAGAGTTCCTCTGCTTCAAAAGGACCTCGTGTCCGCTGAGGACTCTGGCAACCTGAAAATTCTCCGACTTTCTGACACCCCAGGCTTTACGAGTTAGGGAAACACGCACACACCAGTGGGCCAATCTGATCCCAGCGCGCCCCAAGACGCCTTTTTCTTTGTGAAGTCAAGTCCGAAAGGCTGGATTTTTTTTTCCCCCTTCTCTATTCTTTCTTTCTTTTTTTCTTTTTCTTTCTTTCTTTATTATTATTATTTTTTGCTATGTGACTTGAAGTGAAGCAAAGCTTGACAAATGCTAGAATTCTCCCTAGGAGATTGTGAGGGTTACCTTCCCTTTTTTTTTTTTTTTTTTAATTTTTTTTTTCAACGTTTATTTATTTTTGGGACAGAGAGAGACAGAGCATGAACGGGGGAGGGGCAGAGAGAGAGAGGGAGACACAGAATCGGAAACAGGCTCCAGGCTCTGAGCCATCAGCCCAGAGCCTGATGCGGGGCTCGAACTCACGGACTGCGAGATCGTGACCTGGCTCAAGTCGGACGCTTAACCGACTGCGCCACCCAGGCGCCCCAATTACCTTCCCTTTTAAAGACGGTCGAGAGGGGTCTCCGAATCAAAAGCCCTTTCTTACCAGAGAGTAACAACGCCAGCTTTTATCGACTTCCCAGGAGAAAGCCCAGTAGGAAATCATTTGATCTGATTCTAGCACCCAACAGCACCTTGTCTGATCTTTCCATGCCCCGCCCCCTCCTCTCTTTTAATCTGTGTTTGAGACTTCACTGTCTTCGAGAGTATAAACTTGCAATGGCTCATTGTTTCCCTCCAGAGATACAGACTGCAGATGGAAACTGTTGTTGGGGCTTCCGGGGAATGTGCTTTGTTGTTCTATATTTTTTAAAAAAAGCTGAAAGCTCCTTCGGACTCTGTGAGTCGTTTGCCTTCCTTAATTTGAATGTGATTTTTTTTTTTAATGTTTATTTTTGAGAGAGAGGGAGAGACGGTGTCGAGTGAGGGAGGGGCCGACAGAGGGGGAGACACTGAATCCGAAGCAGGCTCCGGGCTCCGAGCTGTCAGCCCGGAGCCCGACGCGGGGCTCGAACTCACCAACCGTGAGATCGTGACCTGAGCCGAAGTCGGACCCTTAACCGACTGGGCCACCCAGCTGCCCCTATTAACTTGAATGTGATTTGAACAAGTTCTTGTGGGATTTTTCTTTTTTTTTTATCTCCCCCCCTCCTTAACTTGGGACCACAGACTACACAGCCATGCGCAAAAATGGCATCAGTGAAGGGGGGACATCATGGAGGAAAGAGGTGGGACTGGGAAAAGGTGGGAAGAGATATGCAAATGAGGAGGCAAGAAGACTTGAGGAGGTCCTTGAGAACTGGGACGATGGCCTCGAGGTCTTTCTATTCCTCCATGGTACTTAGAGCAGGGTCCCCATGCTACTAAAGGTCACAACTGCACAGCTAAGGTACATTAAACTTTCTCTTCCATAATCTCCCCTTCCCCCACGTCATCCCAATAAGCATGAAAAGTGCATCGTCCTGGACGTGGAAAGTGAGTACAATGTTTAGCTGCATGAATTGGAAGGAAGCTTTTGACTTTTTCGTGTGCTGCCACCACTTTTGGCTTTCACACCCTAGGATTCCCTCAACTTTTTTCTCCTGAAACTACCATAGTCCCCCTTCATTTTCAGCCAATACTTATTCAAAGGCTCAAATATTGTCCCTTTGTGGAGTTTCACAGACTGGAACCCCACCCTATCACATTTCTTAGCTATCCAAATAAGGGCACGTTGCAGGCATATGAAGCATAAATTGGTTAGGTAGGTTCTAAACTAGGGATGCGTGGGTTTTGCGAGATTTCTGTTTTGAAAAGCACACAAGTTACGTGTTGACGACAGGCTGGAAGGAAGTAAAAGGGATATAGGGTGAAGTCAGGAATGTATCGCAGTGGTCTAGGTAAGAAACTATACTAGCTTAGATTGAGGAGATAGCAGCAAAGAATGAGGAAATGGGGGCTCCCGGGTGGCCCAGTCGGTTAAGCGTCCGACTTGGGCTCAGGTCATGATCTCGCAGTCCGTGAGTTCGAGCCCCGCGTCGGGCTCTGGGCCGACAGCTCCGAGCCTGGAGCCTGCTTCTGATTCTGTGTCTCCCTCTCTCTCTGCCCCTCCTCCACTCATGCTCTGTCTCTCTCACTCTCAAAAATGAATAAATGTTAAAAAAAAAAAAAGTATATCTTATAAGGATCACGGATTTTTTTTTTAAATAAGTAATATGTAACACAGTACAGGGTTTATAACACGAGGAAATGGATGGCAAGAATAGCCCAGAGGGGTCGTCTGGCTGGCTCAGTAGGTAGAGCATGTGACTCTTAATCTCAGGGTCATGAGTTCGAGCCCCACAATAGGCACAGAGCTTACATTAAAAAAAAAAAAAAAAATAGTAACAGCACAGAGGGTGAGAACAAAAATGAAAGTACACTGTTTCAGGGTTTTTATGCAAATGCGCAGTGATGTTATGTTACTAGGTGGCAGACTGAGATAAGATTAGAATTTATACTATAAGCCCTAAAGCAACCACTGTAAACCGAGACAAAACATTGTTGCTAGTAAACCAACAAAGTTGAAAGACTAGTGCAAATTTTAAAAAGCATAATATAAAATGGAATAAAAATAACACCCAATCCAAACAAAGGAAGAAAAAAGAAAAATATACAATTTAATAGTATATTTAATTATAAAATACTGAAGGCTTCCCCTGCTAAGATCAGGAATGTGGGAAGGACACCCACTCTCACCATGTTTACTCACGTACTAGAAGCTCAAGCCAGTGAAATAAAGGGGGAAAAGTCTTTTACACCTTAATGAAGAATCAGCCCATCCTTGTTCACAGGCAACATTATCGTCTCTGTAGAAAATCCAATGAAATCTATAAAGAACAACTACAACTAATACGTGTGTTTATCAACATTGCAGGATACAAGGTCAATAAACAAAAATCAGTTGAGCTTCTAAATATTAACAATGAGCAATCCAAAATGAAATTACAAACACATCCTTTAAAACATCATCAGGGGCGTCTGGGTGGCTCAGTCATTTGAGCGTCCAACTTTGGTTCAGGTCACGATCTCGCGGTCCGTGAGTTTGGGCCCCGCGTCGGGCTCTGTGCTGACAGCTCGGAGCCTGGAGCCTGCTTCGCATTCTGTGTCTCCCTCTCTCTCTCTCTGCCCCTGCCCTGCTCACACTCTGTCTCTCTCTCTCACAAATAAACATTAAATATTTTTTAAAGTCATCGAAGTTATAAAATAAGGATAAGTCAACAAAATATGAGCAAGAAATTTATTCTGGAAACTGCTTGCTGAGAGAAATTAAAGAGCTAAATCAATGGAGAGATACACTGGTTCATGAAGGAATATTGTCACGATGTCAATTCTCCCCAGTTTGTTCTATAGATTCGCCACAACTCCAAGCAAGATACAGCAGCTGTGTTTGTAGGAACCGACAAACAGATTCTAAATTTCTATGGAAAAACTGAGGCCCTGGAGTCACTAGAACAACTTTGAGAAAAGAAAGCAACCACCTGACGTCAAGATTTATTATACGAATACACTATACGAATACACTTACTAAGATTGACAGAGAAGTGGAACAGAATAGGAAATTCATAAATAAACCTATCCATATGCAGACAGTTGACTTTCGACAAAGGTACAAAGGCAATTCACTGGAAGAAGAATGGGTCTCCCAACCAAGGGTGCTGGAAACAGTTAGATACCCTTATGCATAACAACTTCAATCCATACTGGATGCCATATGTAAAATTTTACTCAAAATCGATCACAGATCTCATTGTAAAATCCAAAACTAGAAAATTTCTGGAAGAAACAACATACAAGAAGATTTGTGTGAATTCAGGTCAGGTCAGTAATTCTAGAGTGAATACCCTGGTACATTGGTATCTTGTGTTGTTGCGGGTGTGGCCTCGGGGTAAATTTCTAGAAGTAATAATACCAGGTTGAGGGGTAAATGCATATGTAGTTTTGTGAAATGTTGTTAAGTTCACTTCCATAGAGGTTGTGCCATTTTGAATTCTGGCCAGCAATGCATCCCAATGCCTCTTTAACTTGCATAATTTTTTTAAAAATACAGTTATCTGGGCTTCAGTGCCAGAGATTCATTTTCAAACAGTCTGGAGTAAAGCCAAGGCATCAATAATTATTTAAAAAAAAAAAAAAAAAAAAAAAAAAAAAAAAAAACTTCGCAGATGACTTTGGTTTTTTTGTCTGTTTCTTAATTTTTTAAATATTTATTTATTTTTGAGACAGAGACAGAGCACGAGAGGGAGAGGGGCAGAGAGAGAGGGAGACACAGAATCTGAAGCAGGCTCCAGGCTCTGAGCCATCACCACAGAGCCTGATGCAGGACTCGAACTCACAAACCATGAGATCATGACCTGAGCCGAAGTCGGATGCTTAACCAACTGAGTCATCCAGGCTCCCCCCGATGACTTTGTTGCACAGCCAAACTTGGACACACTCCTAAGAACTTCACTCCAAAATGGAGGTGAGGCAGAGAAAGGAAAAACAAGATCCTGGAAAAGATACACAGAGAATGTAAAGAAGAGAGTAGAGTGTCAGAGAAGCCAATGGAAGGGTAGACAAGAGTAGTCAATAGCATCAAACATCACTGAGAAGTTGAGTAGAATGGCTATATAAAAGTGCCCTGGGGGGGGTGGGGTGCCTGGGTGGCTCAGTCACTTAAGTATCAGACTCTTGATTTCAGCTCAGGTCATGATCTCACGGTTCATGAGATCAAACCCTGCATCCAGCTCCACACTGAGCTCAGAGCATGCTTGGGATTCTCTCTCTCCTTCTCTCTCTGCCCCTCCCCTCCTCTCAAAATAAATAAATAAACTTTAAAAAAAATAAAAATATAATTGCCCATGGGATCTAACATCATGGAAGTTACTGGTGGTCTTACCGGAGTTGCCACAGTGGAGGGATGGGAATAGAAGCCGGGTTGAAGTGAGTTGGGAAGCGAACAGGAGGTAAGTGAGTCAAGACAGTAAGTTCTAGAAAACTCCTAATAGACGCTGGGGGAGAGATAAACTTTTAATAGAATGAAATTTTTTAATGTTTACAAGTTAAGGTAATTAATGAGATTGAGAAGAGACTGGAAATTGGGGAGAAATGAAAGACAATCTGTAGTATAAAGTTCCACAAGAGAAGGAAGGGAGTGGGGTCCAAAGCATTCTTAAGGAACTGGCTTCCCTCAGGAAGAGAAACAGCCCCTCTACTTAACAGACAAAAAGGAAGACCAGACAGGTACAAATGGGATTATACTGATGGGTTTGGTAGCAGGGTGTTTGAGGGATTTTTATCTAATAGCATCTATTCCTTGTGAAACATGAAATAAGGGTATGTGTTGAGAGATGGCAGGAGAGTGGGGAAGTTGGACATTTGAGGAGGCTGGAGGAGGTTTGGAATAGCCAGTGTGCAAAGTTCGACCATGAGCTGGCAGAGACCCATTAAGGATCGTCCTTCAAGATTAATGGTCGTGAACTTATGACGGTACAACCTTTCCTGTTGTGTGTTTCTCTGGCTGCTCAAATAGAGGAAAAGAAAAAGCATAGAGTGCGTTGCTCTGGGATTAGATTTCAGCCGGATGGGGCATGACCAGAGCCCCCAAGGGATGAGGGAATTTAGGGTGTTGGCACTGAACTAGCGGCCCCCAAAATCTAAGCGAGATAGGTAGCAAAGTGAAGGAAAGAGAGGGCTCACAGATAGGAAAGACAAAGGATAAAGGGGCTGGAGGTCACAGTGAGATGAAAAACTATTTTAGTGTTTTTAATTAAAAAGCCAAGTTGGCAAGGGAGGAGTGGTCTGAAAGACAGTGCTTGGGGGTGACTGCGTGGCTCATTCAGTTAAGCGTCCTACTTCGCCTCAAGTCATGATCTCACGGTTTGTGGGTTTTAGCCCAGCGCCGGGCTCTGTGCTAATGGCTCACAGCCTGGAGCCTGCTTCAGATTCTGTGTCTCCCTCTCTCTGCCCCTCCCCTGCTCACGCTCTGTGTGTGTGTGTGTGTGTGTGTCTCAAAAATAAGAAGGAAAGAAAGAAAGAAGAAAGAAAGAAAGAAAGAAAGAAAGAAAGAAAGAAAGAAAGAAAGAAAAGGTAGCACTTGCATTAATGACATTGGAGGTGATGCTAAGATCTAGGGCAGATGACAAATCACAGAAGTTCCTGGAGACCAGAAGATTAAAGACCCTACGTCAACGTGCTACTCAAGTATGTTTGATACATGGGATTTGTTTTCTTTGCCTTTCTCTTTAGTAACTTGGAAAATATGCATCCTGTTTTTATCTCAAGTAGTTCTTATTTCGGGGTCTAAAAAACTACATCCTGGAACATATCCTTCTCCAGCTATCTTTATTCACAATGAAATTATATCCCCCTGGGGAACAATGAGGAAATTGTATGTTTTTCCATAATTTGGCCTCTTAGTTTTTATTGATGTATGACAACACCTTAGGCCTAAATTATTATAATTCGATCACTATCCCTTTTCAAGAGGCGCTTTGTACCCTTCCATTGTGTTGTATCACCATCTATAAAACAATTACCTAAAATTCATCTTTTGTGCGTTTCTTTCAACCGTCACGGTTGTGTCTTTCGGATTCTCGAGTTCTATGTTTTATTTCATTCTGCCATCAATCAAAGCAAGCCTAGTAACTTTGTTTCGGTTGTAAGCTAAACTCTGTTTGATGTCATTTCTTTTCTCTTGCTGTTAGGTGTTACGGAGAAGAATTCCAAAGCACTTTAAATTTTGTTCCCATGTGCTCAACAGGATTTTCTGCCCAAATATCTTTTGGATTTTTTTTTTCTTGATTTTTCAGAAGTTCTCTAGGCTATGTGTATGTTTTGGTCACGTTCAATAATTTTGCTTCATACTTTGTGAGTCTTTGGTTGTCCAGACTCAGGTTCTTTCCTGCCCAGAAAGATTTTTAGAAATTTGGTACTAATTTCTGGATGTCTACAATAAATAATACTAATTCATTAAGAGTTATTTTCAAACTAACATTGGGGTGGCTGGGTGGCTCAGTCGGCTGAGTGTCCAACTCTTGGTTTCAGCTCAGGTCACAATCTCACGGTTTGTGAGTTCAAGCCTCCATCAGGCTCCACACTGAAAGCGTGGAGTCTGCTTGGGATTCTCTTTCTCTCTCTTTCACTCTCTCTGCCCCTCCCCTGTTTGCTCTCTCTCTCTCTCTCTCTCTCTCTCTCAAAATAAAAAAATAAAGTTAAAAAAAACCTTTAAAAAATAACATTAAAGGTTATTGCCACAGGGCACCTGGGTAGCTCAGTCAGTTAAGCGTCTGACTTCAGCTCAGGTCATAATCTCACAGTTTGTGAGTTCAAGCCCCACATCAGGCTCCGTGATGACAGCTTGGAGCCTGGAGCCTACTTCTGATTCTGTCTCCCTATCTCTCTGCTCCTCTCCTGTTGATGCTCTGTCTCTCTCTGTCTCTCTTAAAAATAAATAAACATTAAAACAATTTTTTAATAATAATATTAACATGAATAATGGTTATGTTCGTGGCTTTCCCCGGCCCCACCTCACCCTAAAAGCAGAGCGTGGGGCATGGGCTTGAGGTTTCAATAGTTTAGTCGGAATATAATCCCAGAAAGCAGAAGCGAAGGGACAGAGAAAGAGACAGACAAAAAGGAAAAAGCCAATACAGCGTGTGAAATTGAGCTGGTAACTCCTGGGAGCCACTCATATCAATCCCGCCAGAGACCATCTAAGGAAGCATCTAAAACACACCCGCAGCTAAAAGACAAGAATCTGGGTCGTGTACATACAACCCCAGTACTCACTGCATTTCCAGGCTGCGGCTGGCACGAGGCAAACAAATTCTCCTCGCTGCTCAGGGTAAAGGACACGGCGGGTCCTTGGGTGGAAGGAAAGCCACGGACATGCCCGGGGACTGTGCACCGGGGCCATACCCAAAGCCAGGGGAATTGTGCAGGACACTGATGGCATCCGTTACCACCTTGCCTGGGCTCGTCCTATGTGCCAGGCGGTAGTCAAACCACCGTGCGCGAATTAACTCATTTACAGCTTACGATAACTTTGTGAGGCAGGCGGAGAAAAATGGTTTTTTCAAGTAGCCTTTATACCCAACTTGTCTGATTTGTGATCCTTTTCTCCAAAACAAAAACAAACAAACAAACAAAATACTAGGACCTCCTCAGTCTCCCAGAAGTTTCTTTGGCTTCCCAACCCTGCCTAGACGATCCTCAGGACCACCTGAAATATTCTTTATCATCACCTATCGTTCCTTTTGCCCCTGTTTTTCCGCCAAACCCACACAACAAAGCTGCCACCTCACGGTCAACCTCCTCAACTGGGTTATTGACTGAACGTTGCAGGAGAACATCAGTCAAACACTCTCATGGCCGGATTTCGGGTGCAGCTGGCCGTTCAGCTTGGGCCAGTAAGTCATTTCTCTATCCTTGAGCAACTCCGTCTTCTCTGTTAACAATCTAAAAAAATGTTTGCACTTGTCTCAGGTCCTCTACTAAAACTGAACTTTCCACTTGAAGAAGAGAAACGTGCCGCCCATTTCCACAAGATAGCTGAGGGCATCAACCTCAACCACCTGTCCCCATTGACAAAGCCACTCTACACATTCTAGACAGTGGTCTAGACAGTGGCAAGCCCCTCCTCCTCCATGGTCAGACAGTGGCAAGCCCCTCCTCCTCATCAAAGCCACACCCCTCCACCTACTCTTGATTGTGTCTCCTCTGTCGCGTCTGATCTCTTTCGTTCATTATTTCCTTCCATCCAAATCTCCAACCTCCTTCTCCTTCCTCCATTGCTATAAATACACTCAGTTTTCTCCCATGCTTCTAACAATCGGTTTCTCCAAACCAAGTCTGCCTTGAGATGACATCCTAACCCTCTCCTTCTCATATCGGCCGGTTTTTTGGAAGAATAATTTACACTTGAACATCTTCAGATCTGGCCACTGAAACTGCTTTCAATAAATATTTCTTACAGGGGCGCCTGGGTGGCTCAGTCGGTTGAGCGTCTGACTTTGGCTCAGGTCATGATCTCGCAGCTTGTGAGTTCAAGCCCCGCATCAGGGTCTGTGCTAACAGCGCGGAGCCTGGAGCCTGCTTCGGATTCTGTGTTCCTCTCTCTCTGCCCCTCCCCAACTCATTCTCTCTCTCTCTCTCTCTCCCAAGAATAAATAAACATTAAAAAAATAAATAATAATAAATATTTCTTACACAGTTAGATCTCGAAAACTCTCTTCTCTCTTGACTTCAGTGACATCGAACTCTTTTCGATTCCCCCTGACATCATTGACATCATCATTGACATGTGACATCATCACATCTCAGAATCTTTTGCTGATTCCTTCCTTGTCCAACTTCTAAATATTGAAGGTCCCAAACTTGATCCTCAGCCCTCTCCTTTTGTAGATAACCATCGACTTTTCTACCAAGATAATCCACACGCCTAGAGGCTCAACAGAACCCAAACACAAGAAACAAGAAGAAAAACAATACCAAGCACATCATAACCAAGTTCCCCAATACCAGTGATAAAGAAAACAATATCTTAAAAGCACTTTTTTTTAAAGCATGTTATATACAGAGGAACAAAGATGAGGACCCAGGAGCATGGATCTCGATCTCTATGCAGCAGCCAAAACAGTCTTTTTAAACATAAACCCAAGCTCCAATGGTTTTCCATCATTCTTAGAATAATATCTAAGTATATAATATTTCAAGAATATTAGGTACTACATTCTGGTCCCTGCTTACTTCTAGCCTTTATGTCTTATTATTATCATTATTTATTATTATTATTATTATTATTATTATTATTATTATTTTGCCCCATCCCTGTTCTAGCCACAATGGCCTTCATACACTCAACCTCATCCTCATAAGCCCCTCAGTTTATTATTTAATTTATTATTATTATTAATATTTTTACTTTAGAGACAGCGCATGTTGGGGAGAGCGACAGAGAGAGAGAGAGAGAGAGAGAGCATCTCACGCAGGCTCCACACTCAGCATGAAGCCTGACGCCAGGCTAGATCTCACAGCCCTGGGATCATGACCTGAGCAGAAAACAAGAGTCAGACGCCCAACTGGCTAAGCCACCCAGGTGCCACCCAGGTGCCCAGTCAGACGCCCAACTGGCTGAGCCACCCAGGTTCTTCAGATATTTTCTTGGTTTGGTCATCATTGGAGGTACCCAACTTTGTTCATTCTAATAAGCAAGGAATACATGGACACATACCCAATGAATGTCCATTAAATCCAATATAAACATCACTATCAAAAGGCTAAGTTCCCAAAGACTCTCATTAGACTGGTCGTGATTTCTCCCTTTTCCTGCTTCCTCCCCAAAAAAGATAATCTTGGAGAGCCTTGGGGGCTCAGATGGTTAAGTGTACCAGTCTTGATTTTTGGCTCAGGTCATGATCTCATGGTTCGTGAGTTCCAGCCCTGCATCGGCTCTACACCAATGGTGTGGAGCCTGCTTGGGATTCTCTTTCTCTCCCTGCCCCTCCCCTGCTCATGCTGTTCCTCTCTCTCTCTCTCTCTCTCTCTCTCTCTCAAAATAAATAAATAAAATTAAGAAAAAAAAGATAATATTCTTGAGTCCACGCCCCTCCTTTTAAGAGTAAGTGTGGCTGTGGTCACCATAACAACATAGCTACCAGTCCTGACTGAGTCCAGCAACATTTTTATTCCCCTTGAAACTGAACGGATCTTTGGCCTCCAATGAAAGCTTTTGGACTGATTTTGTAATTTTATGAACCGTTTGGATGTCAGCCTAAAGGGAATTTAAGTTTTTCCTTTTTCTGAATATTTTAAAACGTATTTTGCACGGAGTGGACTGGCTGCCACCCCGTGACTCTGTGGTTTCTCCACCATAGCTAAGAGCTGGATGGCTCGGTAGGGCCGTGTGTTTGACTCGCCACGCACGTGTCTCAGGCAGCATTTTCAAAATCGGTGGTGATAACCTAAGAATTATGAGAAATTCAAGTTGGCTGGTGACACGAGCAAAATTGAAAATGGAAAGCGGTTTTCTATCTTTATAATGAATATGCATTATAACATGCTAGCTGAGAAGTATCTGCTGAATTCAAAGCATAGATATAACACTAAAACTACTGACTTTGTACGATAAACACATTACAATTTATTTTCTAAATGAATGTGCTCATGGTTTTATACTACTTGCTAGCCTTTCCCCCTTTGGTGAAGTATGAAAAATCGCCTTCATAAATATCCACAAGACACACAAGAAAGCCGTTCTCTTCTATAACAGCACGTTTTTTAAAAAGCAAAATCATATTATCCACTTTCTTTACCAGACGGCTCTAAATGATTTTTCCAGCTTCCAAAGTCCGATCCAAAAACTCAAATCTATTCTCAAAAGATTAAATCTGCTATTAATGAGGCTATTTTTGAAGGACAGACCACAGACTGAAGTTCACGAAGAGGTTCTGTAATTGTCAGGGCAGTAAAAATTGTTTTTTTAAATACGTGAACAATAACTGGAAATCAGCTGTGTCTGATATTTTAATTATCTTTTAATTAATTTATTTATTGAGAGAGAGAGAGAACATGAGCAGGGGAGGGGCAGAGAGAAAGGGAGAGACAGAATCCTAAGCAAGTTCTGTGCTGTCAGGGCAGAGCCCGATGTGGGGCTCGATCCTACAACCCTGAGATCATGACCAGAGCCAAAACCAAAGTCGGACGCTTAACTGACTGAGCCACCCAGGTGTCCGTGATATTTTAATATATTGGCTTTTAACGTCTTCACCTAGAAACATCTCCAAAATATGTCACACTTTGTGTCATCACATCTTACAGTAAACTGTTCCAGGCCAGAACCCTGGAAGTGATCAATAAATGTGTGTGACACAGAGTCGTTGTATTAATTGTGGGGAAATAAAACAGAAGGAATATTCCCTCCTGGTGATTCTGGAGAGTTCTGCATTTTTAGAAGGCATGTATGGAATCTGTGAAGGACATTGGGTTGGAGGAAGAGATTTTATTTTTAAGGCAGAACAATGAGGTGTCTTTTCAGAAAATATCTATTCTTCTGGTTCCTACTTCGAATACTAACCTCATACTCAACATTCTGAAATTGAAGGTCAGTAAAAATGACTCAGGGGGCTGCCTCACCTGCTTGTCCACGGGTCACTGAGGCCAGTGAACGTTTCCGGGTCTCAATTTCTTTATCTAAAAGTAAGGAATAATAACACCCAGATTGTAGGGTTGTCGACATTTCAAAGGAGATCATGGATAAATGGAAGAAATGGTGAACATTTCGTGGCCTCTACAACACAGACCCAGCAGCTGTGTGGACAGGAGCCTTCAAGAATCACCACCACATCACATTGGGATCGCCTCCAGCGTTCAGGACTCAGACCATGGGCTTCTGGTCTCCGCTGGTTCTTCTCACTTCTCACAACAAACATGTTGCACCAGCCACAATGCTCTTTCCCCACAGACACACCAGCACACTAATCCCTGCTGGGAACTCCTGGCAGCCGCAGCCCCTGCTGATCTAGGAATGCTATGGACCAATCGTCATCCATTTGTGATGCCATGTCACTGACAGAGTGACCCAAGGCTCAGAACACAGCTGCCCATGCTGGCTCTCACCAGATCTGGGAAATGTGGGCCATCTTCATTCTCCAGTAAGCCATCACTGAGCACAAAGCCCAACAAGACAAGAAAGTCCTCTCCATGTGCAGAATGGCTTGGCAAGTATGGGGAGAACGAACCTAGATGTGATCTAGGGTTTGCCAAGTCTGATTAATGTTATATCAAGCCCAAACTCAGCCCTGGTGGCTCAACAGAACAGCTTTGTTCCTTGACCGTTCTCAAAATGGCGGTCATGAGTTCATTGACTTCCCTGCGAGGGCCCTTTAAGAAACTTTTCCAAAAATAACCAAAATAAGCAGGGCATCCAGAAACCTGCAGGCTCTTTGCCCTCTGGCCTTCCCCGGAGACATTCTCGAATGCCTCTAGTGTTGCCTTATGCCCCCCATGGGCAGAGTTATTTATTGTGCTCCACACTCAACAAGAGATTCAATTAAAAATCAGGAGTTGGCAGCAACAACTTGTTTTCTTGTCAGACACGTTGTAAATTGTAGAAAAACTATTTTGGTGCAATTTACAACTTTGGAAATAAAAACACAGTTGTGTAGCAATTTGTCTGCTGTAGCACTAGGAAGTCTGAAAGCCTGGGCTCCTGGTCAGAGCTGGAAAGTGGCCAATAAAGAGAACGTGTTTGAGGGTAAAATGCACGCAGAAGTGACCACCAACAGCTAGGTGTGGATGGAACAGCACATTCCACGTCCTCTGGGTGCTGTGTAAGGACAAAATGGGTAATATATTAACAATATTTAGTACCGTGCCTGGCGCACTGTATTTTAATAGGAGCAGTGTTGGGGGGACAATGAAATAATACAAGTCATTATCATAGATAGTAGTCATAATAATGGTAAATCCTGAACTGGGGTCAAGAAAATCTAGGTGCCAGTCATAGCTCTGCCACAAATAATCTGCCCGGTCCCTCTTCCCAGAGCCCAGGAAGGATCGATAAGAACACTGGAAAAGGAGATCACGCAAACAAGTGGAGAATTACTAGGAATTACCAGGAATCTAGTAATTCCTTGAAGTAGCCAGAGGTAAGCAGACACTAAGGGAAAGATCTCAGATCTCAAGATCTGACAATGGAGCAAAAGGTGGTCAAGCGGTCTAGTTATTGGTCCCTTCCAAAGTTTCCTTCAGATCGGGAATGAGCAGGGAAGTTCTGAAAGAGAAGGTGTTAGGTTTCCTGATATTAAATACATGAATGTTACAGAACCTGACACTGAAGTTACATGCTAACTGGACAGAAATAGGCAGACAAATGAAATCAAATGGAAAATCCAGAAGTAAATCCAAATACATTTGGTGATATACGTTAAAAGTGGCACTGTCGATCGACGAGGGAAGAAAGACAGATTATGAGATAAGTCATACTGGAAAGAAAAAATAAACTTAGGTCTCCAATTCATGCTTTATTGTAAAAGGAACTTACAAGTGGGTAAATATTTGAAATCTGTGAAATGAATCCATAAAAGTATTAAAATATTTTACTTCATGCATAGTTTATTATGTATTTTATAAATGTTTTTTACACATGAGATTTTTTTTCTTAGAATGAACAGGGCCTTCCTAAAAATGTTATGTAAGGGGTACATGGGTGGCTCAGTCAATTAAGCGTCCAACTTTGGCTCACGTCATGATCTCATGATTCATGAGTTCAAGCCCTGCATCAGGCTCTCTGCTGTCAGCACAGAGCCCACTTTGGACTCTCTGTCCCCCTCTGTCTCTGCCCCTCTCCCATGCTCTCTCTATCTCAAACATAAATAAACATTAAAAATATATATGAGGTAAAACTCAGAAGGCATTAAAAATTATTAATAAACTTAACTACAAAAAATTAGAAAAGTTTGGGTGACCACATGTCCAAACAAAACAAAACAAAAACATAGGAAGCCAAAAGAAAAGTGTCAAACTATGGGGCACCTGGGTGGCTCAGTCGGTTGAGCCTCCGACTTTGGCTCAGGTCATGATCTCGCGGTCCGTGAGTTCGAGCCCCACATCGGGCTCTGTGCTGATGGCTGGGAGCCTGGAGCCTGCTTCAGATTCTGTGTCTCCCTCTCTCTCTGCAACACCCCCCCCCACTCACGTTCCGTCTCTTTCTCTGTCAAAAATAAATAAACATTTAAAAACAATTTTTAAAGAAAAATGTCAAACTAGAAAAAACACATTTGCAGGTCATATCACAAAAAGCTAACTTCCCCAATATATAACAAGTTCTGGCAAATCAATTTTAAAAAACTTGGTAAATACATAAACAGACTGTTCACAGAATTCAAAATAATGATATTCTAGAAACTTCTTTGACATCGGCCACAGCAACTTCTTTCTAGATATGTCTCCTACGGCAAGGGGGAAAAAAGCAAAAATAAACTATCAGGAATACATCAGAATAAAAGCTTCTGCAGAGTGAAGGAAATAATCAACAAACCAAAAGACAACCTACAGAATGGGAGAAGATTATATTTGCAAATAACATATCAAATAAAGGGTTAGTATCCAAAACGTATAAAGAACTTATACAACTCAACACCCCAAAAAACAAATAATCCACATACAAAAGAATGAAATCTTGCCATTTGCAATGATATGGATGGAGCTAGAGAGGATAATGCTTGTGAAATAATCAGTCAGAGAAAGACAAATACCATATGATTTCATTCAAATGTGGAATTTAAGGAACAAAACAAATAAGCAAGGGGGAAAAAAATAAGAGAGAGCGAGAAATCAAGAAACAGACTCTTGACCACAGAGAACACACTGATGGTCACCAGAGGGGAGGTGGGTGGCAGGATGGGTCAAAGGGGTGATGGGGGGGGCGCCTGGGTGGCTCAGTCGGTTAAGCGGCTGACTTCGGCTCAGGTCATGATCTCGCGGTCCGTGGGTTCGAGCCCCGCGTCGGGCTCCGTGCTGACAGCTCAGAGCCTGGAGCCTGTTTCAGATTCTGTGTCTCCCTCTCTCTGACCCTCCCCCATTCATGCTCTGTCTCTCTCTGTCTCAAAAATAAATAAACGTTAAAAAAAAAATTTTTTTTAAGTAAATAAAATAAAAAAAAAAGAGGTGATGGGGATTAAGGACTGCAACTTGCGAGATGAGTGCCGGGTGATGTACGGAAGTGGTGAATCACTATATTGCACCCCTGAAACTAACATAACCCTGTATGCTAACTACACTGGAATTAAAACAAAATCTTTATAAAAACCAAAGCACAGATGCTCTGAAGCATGTCCAAAGCAGCTTAACCTGGCTTATACTAGGAGAACTAAAATTCTGTCACCTCTCAACTTGGCCGTGAAAAAAAGAAAGGGAAGACCTTGAAGAAAGGTGGTTAAGTAATAAAATCAAGGATATATAGTGAAGTAATCAAAGTAATAATGGTATATAAAAGGTAACCATTTCTAGGGAAACACACATTCATATGCTTGTAAATTCGTAAAATATCTCTGAAACTATTGACGGGAAAATGATGCTCACAGCTGTCTCTCCGAAGCAGAAATGCATGGCCGCGGGGCCAAGAAGAAAGCCCTACTTTCCATTTTGTGGGTTGTTTTTGTTTTTGTTTTTTTTTAATATACTTCGGGATATTTTATGTGCATAGATCGTCTGCTTACAAAATTCCATAAAATAATACGTGAATCCGGGAGAGGGAGCTGAAAACAAAACATTCCACCAACCTTGCCCCACCTGGTCTCAAGCCAATTCCTTTTAATCCTTCAAACGGCTTGCGTGTCTGTGCGTTTGCACGTGCTGTTCCTTTACCCTGGAACGCCGTTCTCCCCACCCTCACCGTCATCCCTGCATCTCGCTACCTCCTATTCGTCCTTCAGCTCTTAGATCCTATGTCAAGGTTTTTTTTTTTTTTTTTTGGAATCCTTCTCAACCTCTGGTCAATGAGGCGACAAGCCTCTAGAGCACGCTGTATTTACCCACCACACTGCTTCCTTATTCCTTTCGCTGCTGTTTCCATCTAGACTCTAAGCTCCCTGAGGATAGGAAGCCTTCCTGACTCTGTACCTGATCCTGAGTACCTTTTTGTTTTGTGTTGTTTTTTGATAGAGAGAGAGAGAGCAAGCAGGGGAGGGGCAGAGAGAGAGGGGGGAGACAGAGGATTTGAAGCAGTAGTCGCACTGACGGCAGCAAGCCCTTTGCGGGGCTCGAACTCACAAACCACAAGATCGTGACCTGAGCCAACGTTGGATGCTCAACGAGTTGAGCCACCCAGGCGCCCGTGGTCCTGAGTACCTCATAGGATAGACACTCTAGCAACATTATAGATGAAGAAGTAAGCAAAGAGGGCCATACACCCCACCTTGGCTCTTACGATTTGGTGGCAGATTGTGAACTGGAGACCTTCATCTCTCGGCACAACGTTCTTCTCTTTCCCCTGCATGACTTTCGTTACCGGAGCATTCTTTAAATAACCCAAGCCCAGGGCACCTGGGTGGCTCAGTTGGTGAAGCATCCGACTCTTGATTTCGGCTCAGGTCAGGTTCATGGGTTCGAGCCCCGCATCTGGCTCTGCACTGTTAGTGCGGAGCCTGCTTAGGATTCTCTCTCCCTCTCTCTCTGCCCCTCCCCCACTTGTGCACGCACTCTCTCTCTCTCTCTCTCTCAAAATAAATTTTAAAACATCAAATAATCCAAGCACAAGATCTTTATCACCCATCACCACCATGGCTACGAGGTGTGCCTTGGGACTTGTGCCCGTCTTCCTTGTCCTGTTTCTCCAGGCCTCTCTGTCACTTCGAACCATGGCCTGAAACTTCCCAGCTCCCCACCCACTTTCCTCACAGGTTTGTGCATGACAATTACACGTCATTATCGGGCTCTGGGCGTTCAAAGCTCAAAGCAGCGTCACACAAATGGAAAGAGCCCGCAGCCCGAATTAGCAGGCCTTCTAATTACGTGGCCAGCTTTCATTCTTGCTGGCCGGGCGACCCTATGACCTCGCTAAGCCCCGGTGGCTTTACCTGTCTTACGAGACCGTTAAGAGATCAAATATATGAAAATGTTCCATACATTTCAGGACGTAATCTTTATTGTGAACATTTACGCCCTTACGGAAAACCCCATTATTACTGAGGGCCAAAGCAGGTTAGCCTCTAATCTGAGTGCTTACGTTGACATTTTTTTTTTCCTTTTCTAGAAGAGTCACTTTCCCAAAGTAGGAAGGTGCTCTAAAAGGGGCCATGGGGATGGAAACGCTTTCTTACCTCTTTCCCCTATCCTTCCAAATAAGAAAACTTGCAGGATAATGTTCTTTTCTTCTTAAAATCACTTTCTTGGCTCATAACTAAAAGCGTCTTAGTGCAATTAAGTCAGAAGACATAAAAGGGCCACAGATCAAGGAGGCTGTTGGCTTAATTACCTTCAAAGCTGTTCCACAAGGGGTCAAAGCTGACAACTGGGTTCATTAGGCAATATTTGGAGAAAGCGTGAAGCATTTGTAAAACCAAACAAACAAATAAATGACTATTAGGGTATAGGGTACCAGTAGAACTGGCTTTTCTGTCTCCTGTGCCATCACTGAACTGGCTGTGTGATTTGGGGAAGTCCCACGCCCTCTCTGAATCTCGGGATTCTCACTCACAGGGGTGCTACAAGGTTAAACAAGGTAAAGAAGGTGAAAGATCTTTGGTAGCCAGCTGCCTGTGAGCAGAAATTACCGTACCCTACCTTGGCATATCCCAAACTGGGGTTCCGCACGGCTCTGCTAGATGAGGGCTGCGAAGAAAGTGTCTGGGCCACATGAGTCAGAGAAATCAGAATTTTTCAAAAAGTCTCAACGCTACAGGTCTCCCCCAGCGTCTTGAATAGTCTTTAATACGCACTGTGACTCCCAAAACCCAAATGAGGGAGAGATGTTGCAACGTTTCCCAGTACGTTCCAAAGAAGGCCAGTTCAGGAAGCATGGATCTCAACCAAATTGCATATGGAAGCCAAGACCCGAGTCTCTCCATTTCCTGGTATGGCAGCTCAACAGAGAGGCAAATGTCACAAGCCTTATGGTCATCGTGTTGGTTATTTGCAGTGTCACCACCACCACCGCACCTCACTCTTGCTCCTTCACACCTCCTCCTCCTACCACCTCAACCAATCCATTCTCCACCTCCCTAGCCCCACCTATACCACACGGGTCTGTCTCCTATGCCCTATATCATCCAGACTCCCTTGCCTTCCGGCTTCCAGTTGGGTCCAGCCAATGGAAAATACTGCAGGAGACTGGAGAGTAAAAGGAGAGAAAGGTTGGGGTATTTCTTCCCCAATCCTTCCCCCTGTGGGTGTCATAGTTCTGGAAAGGGCTACCTCCTTCTGTGACAGCTCCTCAACCTAGGATCCATGGGTCCCCCAGCTAAGGAGACATAAATAGAATTCCAAGGGTCTGTGATCTCAGAAGGGGAAAACATTTACACCACTGTTTTCATTAACTTCTAACTGAAATTCAGCATTTCCTACGGTTATGGGGGCGGGCAGCCAACTTTAGCAATATTCGCGAGTAATACTGCTCAGGAATATTAGTGTGGTGACTCTGTCACCGGATCCAAATTAAATATATTTCTGGAGTTTATTACAGTTGTTGCAAATATCTTCAAATATTGTTAAAACTCAACACTACCTTCAGTTTCAGGCATCATTAAATCTGCCCCTTAATTTATTTAGCACGTTAGTAAGGAGGTTTAACGTGACTATATGACAAATCTGGTTATTAAAATATTTTGACAACTTTATTTTACTAGAATCTGTTTTCTTCATAATTCTATTAGCTTTATTCCAAGAAGGGACTCATGAGTTTCACCAAGCTGAGTTGGCACAAAAAAAAAAAAAATGTTTAGAGACCCCTGCCTAAAGGATAAGAATAGGCATTTCTCCAAATGTCCAATAAGCACACACGCACACACACACACACACATACACATACACACACATACACACACCTTAACATCATTAGT
The DNA here is from genome assembly GCF_028749965.1 of Puma concolor. Taxonomy (NCBI): domain Eukaryota; kingdom Metazoa; phylum Chordata; class Mammalia; order Carnivora; family Felidae; genus Puma; species Puma concolor. Next base: position 8,443,437 of record NC_141680.1, on the reverse strand, counting down.
TATTAGGGAAAAACAAATTAAAACCACAGGAAAAACCACATCATGATCAGTAGGAGACTATAGTCAAAAAGCCAGTTAATAAGAAGCGTTAGCAGGGATGTGAAGAAATTAGAATCTCTTACATTGCCAGTGGGAACGTAAAATAGTTCAGCTGTTTTAGAACAGTTCGGCAGTCGCTCAAAAGGTGAAACACAGAGTTACCACATGATCCAGAAATTCTGTTCTTAGTTACCCACCCAAGAGAAGCAAACACATATGTCCCCACAGACTCTTGTACGCAAACGTGCGTCACAGCATTATCCATAATGGCCAATGGAATATTATTTGGCAATAAAAAGGCACGAGGCTCTGACACGTGTTACAACATGGATGAAACTTGAAAATGTTCTACGGAGCGAGAGAAGCCGGGCATCACATGTTGCATGATAACACTTATGGTGGGTCCTCATCAGAGGCTGCATATTTGCAAATTTACTTACTTGTAACCCCAAAATCCATACTCACAGTGCATTTGCAGTCATCCACAGACATGCACAGAGTGGCGAAAACCTAGAGCTGTCTGTCCAACGTGCGTATTCCCAGGCAAGCGTATTCTGTTCGACGTGTGTATTCCCAGGCGAGCTCTACCATATTGTGTCGTGCACATACCACAAACAAGTGTCCCTTCCGCAGTCTGGTGAGTGCCTCATTTTCACATTTCCGTGCTTCTTTTTGTTGATTTTGCTGTTGCAAGTGTCCCCCCAAGGACAGTGCTCAAGTGATGTCCAGTCTTCCTAAGTGCAAGAAGGCTGTGATGAGCCTTATAGCGAAACAGCCTGTGTGCCAGATCCGCTGGGTTGCGGTGCTGTTGGCCTTGAGTTAAATGGTAACAGGTCAACAATCGATGTCGAATATGGCATCTTTAAACAGCAGTACACATCGAACAAGACTGTGTATTTGATCTGTTGATGACAATGTCAGGACCAGAGACGCCTCTATTTCCTGCAAGAGAGCAATGATTGGGTTGTATTCACTAATTCAAGGTTTACTGGAGGCTTATAGAACATACCTCTTGGGAACAATGAAGATCAACATTATGTACATGGATGTCCAGTACAGGCAAAATGACAGACGTGGAAAGTAGATTAGTGATCGCTAAGCGTTAAGCGAAGGGGGGGCTGGGGAGAAGTGGGGAGTGACCGTTGGTTGATGGGAACAATGTCCTTTTGGGGGGTGATGTGAAATTGGTGCAGCTCTGTGACTCCATTACAAGCCACCGAATTGCATCCTTTAAACGGGAGGATTGTGTGTATAAAACGTGAATTGTATCTCCATAAAGTTGTAAGAAAGAGAAAGGAAAAGACCCCCGCCTTGGAGCGAGCCCCTGTGGGGCAGCCCCTCCCCCACAGCTCCATGGATCCAGCTCCAGTGACACCATTTTTCCTCTTCATCCCAAAGGGGGTAGTGGCTTCCCACTCTTGTTAGTCCCTGTGTGATCAACCTTCTTTGTAGGTTTGCTTAACTCTGTCTATACCCGTTGAGATTGTCCCTTCTCCCTGGATTCTCTTCATCCAACCTCTTGCGAGTAGCATTCTGCTGCCTGCTGGACCTTGAGTGCCCGGTCATGGCTGCCTCTTGTACCATCGTCTTCTTGCCGGGCTGTGAGCACCTGCGAAGTAATGAAATTGGGCGGGACCCTGGAAATGACGACGTTCTGGATTGCGGTGCCCCGGGATCTCAGTGAGGACTCTGGCTGCAAGACTGATTCTCCTTATCTTAAGCACAAAGGGGGAAGTGATTGAAGAAATAAGGGGAAAATCAGGGGATCCAAGGGAAGGCTTAGAAGGTCAAGAGCCAGGGGCATGGGCTTTGACTTCTTCCGAGTGATAGCAGCAGGAAGGAGAAAATGACAAGTCAAATGGACATCTCCGGTTTTATTTTGTTCTAATTTACCATATATAGTACTTTCCATTACCAAAAAAAAAAAAAAAAAAAAAAAAAAAAAAAAAAAAAAAGGTTTTACTAGGAAAAAAAAGGAAAAAGAATCACCAACCCAAACCCAATACTGAGCATTTTCATGAACTTCCTTTCTGCGTATTTCTTCGTAATAATAAACCCATTTATTTCCATTTCAACAGTTCTGCCCACCAGCCAGGGGCCTGTGTGACTTCCTCAGGCCAAGGAAGTTCACAGTGGGAGGAAAGACAGCCTAGATCCAAGTGCTGGGAGCTTTCTCCAGGCTCTGGACATCTGCCCCCGTCTTCTCTAAGGTAGCTCCGCCCCCAAGATACAGGTTTTCACCAGCTCATCGAAGTCCTATCTGCCCGGGAGGGCGCCCGCGGAGCTCTGGCGTGCAAATGCACTTTCGACTTTCTCAGGCTTTCTCTCCCTCTGAAGTGAAATCAGGATCCCACTGCTCTGCAGGGGGGCCCTTGACTGTATTACGTTCCATGCCCCAAATCTAAACTTTTCTCTGTTTGGCCCGGACAACAGTCCAGTTGTTTCGGATTAGGTAGCTTGCACGTGGAAGCTTGCATTATCTGATAGTAAGTTTATTTTATAAGAATAACCACGAAATCCAGGGGATCTGTCTTCACACCTTTTACTCACGTCAAGACACTAGCTTTTACAGTAGCTGTGCGTGAAGCCAAAGCTTAATCCATTATTTCCATGTGGTCAGTTTCTCCGTGGTTACGTTTGCTGCTTCTCCTGTATGTTTTCTGATAAAATCTAAACCCTTTGCAAGGTGTTACGAGGGCAGAGGGGTTGTCTCTGCCTACATGGTCTCCTCCAGCAAAAGCAAGCAAGCACCAGAGGGTGGGGAGAGAGAGAGAGAGAGAGAGAGAGAGAGAGAGAGGATGATCAAGACAGAGACTGACAGAAAGAGACAGAAAAAAAAAAGGAGGGAGAAAAAAGAGAAAGAAGACAAAAACGTATCTATTAAAAGCACCTCGGGGAGGGGGGCACTTGAGTGGCTCAGTCGATTGAGCATCTAGATGACTCTTGATTTTGGCTCAAGTCATGATCTCATGGTTCATGAGATCGAGCCCGCTGTCCAGCTTCACGCTGAATACAGAGCCTGTTTGAGATTCTTTCTCCCTCTGCCCCTCTCCCTCATTCACACTCTCTCTCTCTCTCTCTCAAAATAAATAAATAAGCTTTAAAAAATAAAATACAATAAAACCGCTGGGGCAGCTACTGAAGGTCACTGCCTTGGGCTACTGATGCTCTAGTGCGGAGATTAAAATATCAGGGCTCCTTATTAAAATACCTAAAATCAGGGTTCAGAGGGATATCTGTATGCCCATGTTCGTAACAGCAATATTCTTCAGCCTTAAAAACGAAGGAAATTCTGATACCTGCTCCAACATGGATGAACTTGGAGGATATTACACTGAGTGCAATTAGCCAGTCACAAAAAGATAACTACTCTACGATCCCTTGATGCGAGGTAGTTAGCTAGAATAAAGTCATAGAGACAGAGAGGAGCTCCTGGTTGCCAGAGGCTGGGGGGGGGGGGGGGGGTGGGGGGAGGCCTGGGGCAAAAGTGTCCGATGGGGACCGAGTTTCAGTTTTACAAGATGGAAAGAGGTCTAGAGACAGGTGGTGGTGATGGTTGTACAACAGTGGGGCTGTGCTTAACGTCACTGAACTACATGCTTAAACGTGTTAATATGGTATATATCTTGTCACCATGAAAAGATAATTTTTATTTTTTTATTAAAAAAAATATTTGTAACGCTTATTTATTATTGTGAGACAAAGCACGAGCAGGGGAGGGGCAGAGAGAGAGGGAGACACAGAATCCCAAGCAGGCTCCGAGCTGTCCGCGCGGAGCCCGACGCGGGGCTCGAACTCATGAACCGTGAGATCACGACCTGAGAGGAAGTCGGACGCCCAACCAGCTGAGCCACCCAGGGGCCCCTAAAAAAAATTTTTTTTTAAAGAAGTTCAATCAAAATCAGCTTTGCAAAAAGTAGCCTGATGCCTTGACCTAAGCTATCTGGATGCAGCTTCCAGTTCAGTCCAGCATTTTCTACCAGTCTTCGTTTCTCCCTTGAGGAAATCAGAGGGAATAAAAAAATAAAATAAAAACCACTTTCCTGATCCCCTTCCTGCCCTTCTTTATTAAACACAGGGTCCCCGAGTTCTTGGTTTTAAGAGCCTTTAGAAGTCTTCTCCTGAGAGCCCTGTAGGCCATGACTTTCCGACAGCACAGCTGCATAGGATTTGATAGCGTGAAGGAAGGTTCCAAGTTTTCGGTCTAGAACCCTAAGCAAAACTTGCAAAACAGACGTCAGATTCTGTTCACGGTGTCACGAGCATGTCACCGTGATGCAGAAAAGATGAGCTGCCGAGAGCTCAGTTTTCACCTGGCCTTTTAAACAAAGGAACAAAAAGCTACAGATAATTTGGGCAAGGCTGTGCTGACCCAGGGCAGACACAGCCGACCCTTCGTAAAGTCGCTTTCCTAGTTCTGTGTCTTAGAGCATGCACAGCCATTTTCCTTCTTCCCCCATCCCTGGTCATTTCTTAATTGGGAGCCTCCTATCATTTTTATAAAAAGGGGCGCCTGGGTGGCTCAGTCGGTTGAGCGTCCGACTTCAGCTCAGGTCACGATCTCACGGTTTGTGGGTTCGAGCCCCGCGTCGGGCTCTGTGCCGACAGCTCGGCGCCTGGAGCCCGCTTCGGATTCTGTGTCTCCCTCGCTCTCTGCCCCTAACCCACTCGCATTCTGTCTCTGTCTCTCTCAAAAATAAATAAACATTTTTGAAATTTTTTAAAATTATAAAAAAAGAAAGAAAAGAAATAGATGAGAGCAGGGATGGCAATTTGGGAAGTCAGCAAAGAAAACTCCGGAGACCAAATCCTTACCAATTACAAAACTCAGCCCCAGCCCCGGCTTCATTCTTCAACTAACCTGCTCAACCATTCCGCAATCATCTCCGTTCAAAGGACGGAGACACGCCTCTCGCTGCCCCTGCAAGATCATACTGGTTGTTTCACAGGTATAATTGTTGTTGTTATGCTTTTATTGATGTTATGATTGACACTTGCTTAGTGATTACCGTGTGATATAAATATATACGCACACAAGTATACATATTCATACATATGTGTGTATATATATATACACACACATATTTCATAGTCGTAGAATTGGGGCTCCTGAGTGGCTCAGTCAGTTGGGCATCCGACTTCGGCTCAGGCCGTGATCTCACGGTTCGTGAGTTCGAGCCCCGCGTCAGGCTCTGCGCCGACAGCTCGGAGCCTGGAGCCTGCTTGGGATTCTGTGTCTCCCTCTCTCTCTGCCCCTAACCCACTGGTGCTCTGTCTCTGTCTCTCTCAAAAATAAATAAGCACTAAAAAAAAAAAAAGTTTAAAAAAATAGTAATAGACAATATTATTCTCGGTTAATACCTGAGGGAACTGAGTCGCAAAGAAGCGCGGCAACTTAGACCAAACCATCCCGCTAGTAAGTGGCAGGGCTAGGATTTGAACCCACACAGTTTGGTTCTAGAATTCCGGCTCTAAAGCAGAGCGCCGCAAAGTAGCTGGGCTTCAGACTTTTTCATGCTGGCCTTGCAAGAAGATAAGAAGGTGTTTCCCACCAGATGACAAGTCTATGTGGCTTCCTTCATGGAGAAAGTCTCGCCGGGACAAGAGAGCAATTGAGCTAACAGTGTGCTTCGTTTCCTCACTGATTTCCATTCTCACGCCGGCTCCAGACCTCCCTGGGGACCAGGAGCAACTAGTTCTAGACCAACGATAGCTGGCCGATCACGCTCTGACTGGGCCATCTGATGAACCGCCATGCCAGGCTGCCTCTGCAGCCACGTCTCATTTAAGACACTCTGCTTCTCACTTAAGACCCCACACCCACGGGTCTTCCGTAAGACTGGGATTATTAGCCAGAGGTGTTCGAAGAAGTCAGGACGGGTCAAACACCATCAAAGGGTACCCCCCAATTACAAAGAAAGTCTTAAAGAGATGGAAGGATCTCCAAGTCCCAGCCCCCCTATCCCAAGCAGCATTTGATATCCGTAAGGGATAGAAGCTTCCACGGGAACAAATCGTTTCCAGACCGATGTACAAAAAGGCAACTTCCAGAGTGACAGCTGGAGCCTTTTGTAAGGTAGCTTAGCTTTGAACCCGCTCTGGGAGGATGCAAAATAAGCCAAGTTATGGTTACCCTCTCAGAAAGAGAGAAAACTTTGAGATTTGTCTTTGCTTTTATATGAGTGACCCGAAGCTATAGCCAGAGAAAAGCACTCAATTACAAAGCACCCTTGAAATAGAATCCCGTTTCAATCAGTCAATTAGTATGGAATTTGCACTGGGAGAGGTGTCATTTCGTGTGCCACATGTGGACAGATACAGAACTCGAAACGCATGCAACTCTTTGATGCAACTAAAACTTGGGAACCAGAGCTCCCGGGGGCCTGTAAGGTTGGGAACTGCAGCAGTTTCTCCATGGAAGCAGCCGAAGATTCCAGCAACTCATCACGAAACCTCGCAAAGAAGCGGGCATGGCCTGGAGACTCCACTCCCCGCTGAACCTCTGCTGAGAGACGGTACCGTTTCGGGGGCAGATGCGGACTCGGGGCCAATTCCTGGCTCTGTGAATCTGTGAACAGCGCAACACTTATCCTTCTGCTTCTGTTTCTTTATCTTCGTGAGGCGATGACAGCTGCCCAATAAAGACCTTGTGAGGATTAACCGAGTGATTCACTTACGATCCGGGCACGTATCGTCCCTGGTGTAGCTTCTGCACTGAAACCCTGGGATTTATATATATATATATAGATATATATATATCTATATATATATATATCTATATATATATAAAATATATATTTATAACTATATATATTTATATTTAAATATTAATATATTTAAATATCAATTTAATATTATTATTTTTAAATATTTAAATATTAATATATTTAAATATTAATTTAATAATATTATTTTTAAATATTTAAATATTTAAATATTTTTTAAATATTTTTAAATAATATTATTTTAAATTTATAATTTGATAAAATTTAAATATTTAAATATTGATAAATATAAATAAAAAATTAAATATATTTATAATAATATAATATATATAAATATATATATATATAAAAAACCCTGGGATTTATATATAATATAATATATATGTTATATAATATATATATAACATATATATAATATATATAATATATATATAATATATATATAATATATATATAATTATATTCCAAATATCTGCTGTTTGGACATCCCCTATTCTGATCATAACAGAGCATCCCCCCTGCTCCCTTTCAGGCTCCGCTTTCTCCAGGATATTTGGGAGGCAGAGATGCTCAGCTCACATTCACTGTGATGTTGACTCACATGTCCCCCGCTCTGCCCCTCCACTGGACTTGACTCCTTGCTCTCTGCCGCGGTCCACATGCATTGGTGGGGGTCATAGCCAGAGCCCCAGGCAACACTGCATCCCCCCACCCCCACCACCCGCCAAGTCTATGCGTACGTTTCGCTGTGAACTCCACTCTCTGGCATCTATTTTCCTAATGCAGCGCAGTGCGTTAGAAAAGGCACGGTCACCGGGGTGGCTTAAGGAGGTAAGCATCTGACTCTTGATTTCAGCCCGTGTCACGCTCTCATGGTTCATAGGTTCGAGCCCCATGTCAGGTTCTGCATTACGTAGCCTGCTTGGGATTCTCTCTTTCCCACTCTCTCTCTCTGTCCCTCCCCAGACCTCAAAAATAAATAAATAAATAAATAAACTTTAAAGAAAGGCGTGGCCTTTAAAATCAGGCCTGGGTTCAAATCCTGGTTTTGAGTCTAACTATAGGCAAGTCAACTTAACCTCCTGACTTTCGGCTTCTTAGTTAACGAAAGCGGACCTTACTTCATGTAACAAAGTAGGAGTCACAAGTGGCAAATGCGGTCACGAATGCAAAGTACTTGGGACTCTATTTAACATAGTGTAGATGCTCACTCAGTGTGGGTTTCCCTCTTTCCCCTCTTATCTCTGTAACACCTGCCCAGTCCACAAAGCCACGATTCTCAAGCTTTCAGAAGCATCAGAATCGCCAAGAGAACGTGTTCGAGTCTGGATTTCCGAATCCCATTCCCCCAGAGTTTCTGAGTGGATAGAACTGGGGCGAGGCCTGGGAATCTGCATTTCTAACAAGTGTTTCCCCCCCCCCCCCATGATACTGTTTCTGCTGCTCCCAAGGCCACACCTCGGGAAACACCGCTGAAACATCGAACCCACCTGGTTTTTAAGAAGAAAAGGTAACGGGGCACCTGGGTGGCTCGGGGGGTGAAGCGTCCGACTCTTGATTTCACTTTAGGTCACGATCCCACAATTTGCGGGTTCGAGCCCCACGGCCCACTCCTCCACGCTAACGGCGTGGAGCCTGCTTGAGATCCTCTCTCTCCCTCTCTCTGTGGCCCTCCCAGCTTGTGCTCTCTCTCTCTCTACATGGAGAGCCATATTGGCCCTTGCAGGGGACAGGGAGGCTCATACCGAACAGTCACCCTAGCTTTCAAATATAATTCACTTTCACAGCAATCTTCAGCTTCCTCTCTGCTCTGGGGGGACCCAACCTAAGATATAAATTATGATTAAATAAGGGAAAGATGTCAATCAGAAGAGGAAAAGAGGAGGGAACAGAGATGAAGACCAGAGGCCCAGTCAAACCTTCTCACCCGCGGACTATGGACTATGGGCCTGACAACCCATTATTAAGTCCTTTGATATATTAATGAGCTGCTTCTTAGAACTCCTCAGACCATTCTGATTCCTCAGCTTCTGATTTTAGCATCCCAATTATTCTCCTCAACAGTGTCACTGGGCAAGATAATCTTGTTCCTGTGCCCTGATGATGTATCACTAAGACTTCATTCTGGACCACTCAGAGAAGGCCAGGTGGCTTTTCCTTTAGAAACACCTGGATGATGAGGGCACCTGGATGGCTCAGTCGGCTGAGCGCCCGACTTCAGCTTGGGTCATGGTGTTACGGTTCGTGAGTTCGAGCCCTGCATCGGGCTCTGTGTCGGCAGCTCGGAACCTGGAGACTGCTTTGGATCCTCTGTCCTCCTCTCTCTCTCTGCCCTTCCCCGGCTTGTGCTCTCTCTCTCTCAAAAATAAATAAACCTTGAGAAGAAGAAGAAGAAGAAGAAGAAGAAGAAGAAGAAGAAGAAGAAGAAAGAAACGTCTGGATAACGACTTGCTTGCTTTTCATTCAGACCCAGACAAGCCACGTTGGACACAATGCTCCCTTCTCTGCCAGTGATTGTGAATATCCCCGAAGAGATCCTAGAAGACTCTTCTTGACTGTCTCCAACACTCAGATTGATTCCAGCCCCTGCTTATCTCCTGAGGATCCTTGTTTATCTATAAACCCAGGGGCTTGTAGATTTGTGGATTCCCAGAGCCGAACTGAGTTCACTTCAGGAGTGGCCCCTCCTGGGAAACAGCAGGCGCAGAGGGTCTGTGCGTTTGCTGGGCCCTTGGGGAGCAATTGTAGATTAAGGCAATCTGGGTGCCTAAGTGGTTCACAGAATCTTCCATCCACTTGAGTAGACCCATCGCGATTCAGGGGAAAGAGAATAGGATTTGGAATGGGTCGCTCCTGGATTTGAAGACTGCCCGCCCAATGTAAAGTGCTTCCAAGTTGTCATTATTCCTTTTTTGGGGGGGTGGGGGTTGTTTATTTACTTATTTAGAGAGAGTCCGAGTGGGCTTCTCCAAAGAAGACATCCAGATGGCCAACCGACACATGAAAAAAGGCTCAACTTCACTCATCACCAGGGAAAGACAAATCAAAACCACAAGGAGATACCCCCTTGCACCCATCAGAATGGCTCACATTCACAACTCAGGCCACAGCAGATGTTGGCGAGGATGCAGAAAAAGGGCATCTCTCTTGCACCGCTGGTGGGAATGCAAACCGGTGCAGCCACTCTGGAAGACAGTGTGGAGGTTCCTCAAAAAATTAAAAATCAAAAAAATGAAGTAAATTAAATTAATTAAAAATAGAACTACCCTACGACCCAGCAATTGCACCAGTAAGCATTTATCCATGGGATACAGGTGTGCTGTTTCGAAGGGACACATGCACCCCATGTTTATAGCAGCACGGTCAACAGTAGCCAAAGGATGGAAAGAGCCCACATGTCCATCGAAGGATGAATGGAGAAAGAAGATGTGGTCTATATATACAATGGAGTATTACTCGGCCATCAAAAAGAAGGAAATCTTGCCATTTGCAACTACATGGATGGAACCGGAGGGGATTATGCTAAGTGAAATGAGTCAGTCAGAGACAAAAATCATACGACTTCACTCACATGAGGACTTTAGGAGATAAAACAGATGAACATAAGGGAAGGGAAACAAAAAGAATATAAAAACAGGGAGGGGGACAAAGCAGAAGAGACTCATAAATATGGAGAACAAACTGAGGGTTACTGGAGGGGTGGTGGGAGGGGGGAGGGGCTCAATGGGGGAGGGGCACTAAGGAATCTACTCCTGAAATCATTGTTGCACTAGATGCTAACTAATTTGGATGTAAATTTTTAAAAATAAAAAATAAAATTAAAAAAAAAGAGAGAGTGCAAGTGTGGAAAGGCAGAGAGAGAGAGAGAGAGGGAGAGAGAGATTCCCAAGCAGGCTCTTCACTGTCAGCACCAAGCCCAATGTGGGGCTCCAACTCACAAACTGTGAGATCATGACCTGAAGCCAAAATCAAGAGTCAGACGCTCAACCAACTAAAGCCACCCAAGCGCCCCCACGTCCTGCCATTGTTCGTTGGGATTGCTTCTTCTCTTTTGTCCTCCCACCAGATAACAAAACGCCCATGTTGGTCACGACTGTTGAACCTCAGAGCCTAGCACCATGCCTAATGCAAATCAAGATCAAAAAATAGTAGTTGAATGAATGACCGAGACTGCTTCACTGACAGGCTGTGTGAACCTTGGGCAGGTTTTCTTGTTCATAATATAGAGTAAAACTATCTCCCTTAAAGGTCTACTGTGAGAATCAAAATAAAACAAGATATATAAAAGGATCCAGTTATAGAGTCCCTGGTACCTGGGGGGTGCTCCATAAGCCCCAGTCTCCCGTTCTGCCAACTTTTTCCACTCTCATGTTTAAGTACAATGGTGCTCGCATAGAGCCGGGAAAGACTGTCCAAGAATCCTGGAATCCATCTCAAATAAAGGCGAATGGAAGAAATGGAACAATCCATTGTTGGATGCAGTAAACTTCAACCGAGCATCAAATCAGTGTGGGAAGCCCACCCACACACCTTCTCCCAGAGGCGCCATTTTATCCACACCCCCAGCGGTGGGGAAACCACACCTGTTTTTCCCAGACACCATGCACTGTTTCCAAGGACTGCTAAATCAAAGGCAAGGTGAAAACCACCGTCATTAAATGGGAGAAGAAAAACTGCTTGGGCTGAGATTCTTCAGGGGAACACAATATTAAAATATCCCCTGAAATGTTTCCACGCCATTAATAAAAGGAAGAAACCCCATTACCATATTTATTACCAAAGCAAACTCCTTTTAATCTGTTGCTTTGTTCACCTCTGATTTTCAGCAATTCACATCTCCCTGATGAAATGCGATTTCCATAAATGCTTTCCAGAACTCAAAGAGGATAGATCTTTGAATCTTCCTAATATTATTAATAAATGCTAAGAGGGTGTAACGCAAAATTAATGGGGAAATTTAATAAATTCTTCTATTGGAGTTTCCTCTCCAGTCGGTTCCCAGGGGGGCGGGAAGCATGTTAGTGTGCGCTTTCTGTAGACAATATTGTTTAATGGAAACTTTGCGAAAATTAGAATTAGGCCTTTGGTGAACAGGGATCTTTAATTTAATTTGTTTTTACCGTCGGAACACAGGGAGTTACTCACAGAGTATCGCACCAGCAGGCAGCCCGTTAGAATTCAGTTTTGTTGCGATCGCCAGGGTAATGACTTCTCCAAGGCCTGGTACTGGGAGAACAGCATGGTTTAGTTATTATGGGAATCGTAAATGTCATTAATAAAGTCCTGGAGGAACAATCACATTACAGAGCGGACTTATAAACACAGGAGACCAGTCACATACTTGAGAGGAGAGAAGGGGGTGTCTGCAGTGCTTTGGGGGCCGGGGAGAGGAACAAGAAGACGGAGGAGGGAAGGGGAGCCTTTACGTTCATTTATATATATATTTTTTTCCCTTTGACTCTGTCTCCAGTGTAAAACACAAAACAAAAATCCTTTGTGGCTAACTCTTGGTTTGCTTTCCTGATACTAAAATCTGCTGTTCCCACTTCTTCTTCTTCTTTTTTAAGTTTATTTATTTATTTTTGAGAAAGAGGCAGAGAGAGCGAGTGGGGGAGAGGCAGAGAGAGCGGAAGAGGGAGAATCCCAAGCAGGCTCCACACTGTCAGCGCCGCACCCGACGCGGGGCTAGAACTCACGAACTGTGAGATCATGACCTGAGCCGAAGTCGGATGCTCAACCGACTGAGCCACCCAGGCCCGCCCCCCCCAAAAAAAGGATTTTTTAAGGTGTGTCTTATTATTTTCACTGAAAGACAACTTTGTTCTTTCAGAACACATTCCTTGGCCCACATGAAAATATATCAACTGCACCTGCCATGTTGGAAGGAGGCTTCTTAAATAGCCACTTGTTAAGGGAACGGTTTTATTTACAATTCAGTCCCTAAAAACAGCCGCAGAAAACCCAAAAGAAGAACCAACTGGTTTCACCCCCAGTTCCAAAGACAGGTCAGCGCTGCCTGGCAGTTATCACTACAAACAAAAAAAAAAAACTTGTTTCCATCTCTCTTAAACCCGAGGAGGTAATGTGAACGGTTGTGAGGGAAAGGGGGGTTTTCCGTTACGTTCACAAAAAGCAGCATCGGATAAACTCTCACTCCTGAGAGAGAGAATAAAGGCCCAGACAATGGAAGGATTTTGATTTGGAGATTCAGAGCTGTGGAAAAGCTTTATCCCTAAATTAAAAAAAAAAAAACAAAAACAAACAAAAAAAAACCTTCTAGTACATTTTGTGCCATCAAGATCGAAAAGACACCACACTGTTTGTGCTTTTTTGATAGTATATGCTCCGTTTTCTTTCAGTACCCGGAGGAAATAATCCTAAAAGACAGGTTTGATTTGACTGATTTTTACTCACCTCTTCTCACCAAAACATTTTAAGCGGGTAATAACATAATTTGGCTGGAAGGATAGACTCTAGAGTTGGTTGGTTGGTTTTCTTCATTTTCCTTCGTCTCCACATCCGGCAGCACGATGGAAAAGCATCGCTGTGACGTCTAACATGTCATCTAACGTTGTTGAGCTTAACTGGTTTTATAAAAGGCTCTATTCTGGCTGGCTCAGTCAGTAGAGCGTGCAACTCTCGATCTCAGGGTTGTGAGTTCGGGCCCCACGTTGGGCGTAGAGATGACTTAAAAAATAAAATTAAAAAGAATAAAATAAAATGAAGGGCTCTATTTCCAATCGTCGATTTGAGTGAAAATCACTATGCTTATTATTCAACCACTGGCAAAGAGCATGGCTCTCTGTGATGCCTTGGTCATAGCTTGTGGCTAAATTTTAAGGAAATTAATCGAGAGTTTCTTGGGCGGGGCACCCGGGTGGCTCAGTCAGTTAAGCATCAGATTTCGGCTCAGGTCAGGATCTCGCGGTTCGTGGGTTCGAGCCCCCCGTCGGGCTCTGTGCTGACACCTCGGAGCCTGGCGTCTGCTCTGGATTCTGTGTCCCCCTCTCTCTCTGCCCCTCTCCCACTCACATTCTGTCTGTCTCTGTCTCAAAAATAAATAAATATTAAAAAAAAAAAAAAAAAGAATTTCTTGGGCAACGAGCTTCCGAGAACACACCCATACAAGAATGATAACAGGGGCGCCTGGCTGGTTTCAGTTGGTGGAGGCATCTGTTCTTGATCTCAAGGTCGTGAGTTCGAGCCCCACGTTGGGCGTAGAGATTACTTTAAAAATAAATAAATAAATAAATAAATAGTAAAAAAAAAAAAATACACGTTAGCTAAAATAATGACAACAAACGTACATGCCGTCGTTTTTACAGGACTGGCTTAGGTCTTTTTTAATTTTTTTTTTTTTTCAACGTTTATTTATTTTTGCGACAGAGAGAGACAGAGCATGAATGGGGGAGGGGCAGAGAGAGAGGGAGACACAGAATCGGAAACAGGCTCCAGGCTCCGAGCCATCAGCCCAGAGCCCGACACGGGGCTCGAACTCCCGGACCGCGAGATCGTGACCTGGCTGAAGTCGGACGCTTAACCGACTGCGCCACCCAGGCGCCCCAGGACTGGCTTAGGTCTTAATGAGGTCTAAACTCAGAAAGATTAGCCTGCCCCTTCCCCTTTTACGATTCAAACTACAAGGAAAACAAGAGGAAAGCGCCCTTACCCCTACTGGTGCCCAGGCGGATTGTTGCCAGAGCCTGGATTTTTCCGGGATTAAAAGGCACACTCTGCGAGGCCCCCCCTCCCCCAACTCCCCGCCCCCTCCCCGACCGTGCTCCAGCCGCCCTACAATGAGGGTTGTGGCAGGAAGACTGTGCAGAAATTCCCGCCTCTTAGCCTGCGCTCAATGCAAATGCTACGCCAGCCACGATGGATCCTGTATTTTCAATCACCTTACATGCCTAATTGGATCGACCATTTTAACGGAACTGTCCCATCAATTCAAGCAGCCAGTCAATTAAATCTAAAGATCAGTTCCAGCGACCTCCCCCAGCCCATTCTCCCTACCCCCCCACCCCGCCACCTTCTCGCCACAAACCAAATATCTGAGCGCGTGGAATTCACAGGTTGTTTTCCCATCATGTACACACGGCCTGGATGACAAAGTCGGACCCAGGCCCCCGCTGAGTTCATCGATTGTACAGAAATCGCTCCCTGATACGTGGTCCCTCCCACCCGCCTTCCAAAAAGAAAAAAAATAAAACAGCTGAGAATCGATTGGTGCCGTGGCCAAAGAACGCCTTGGCCTGAGGTTCTGAGGACAAAAGATGGGGCCTCTGCAAGGTCTTAGCCCAAAGTCGGCCAAGATGTCCTTCAGACCACAGACACCTACCCACTCCGGAAATTACAGTTCCCTGAGATTGCTTCCATGCACACCTGAGCTGGGCAATGTGAGCATGCGTTCCAGAAAATTCACAGCCCTCTGAGCTAGAAATACTCTGCCTTATTTTCTCCATAAGCAGACTTACCTGGGTCCTCATGTTTCATCCCAAGACAATGGTTACCTTTGTACAGAAAGGATCCCAGTCTTTGGTGCGTTTCACACACCGGTCCCGGGCGCATATAAGGTCCCGAGTGCCCATTAAAGAGTGGTTATGGGGCCCTCTCATAAGGGGCATTAGCATCTTGTATGGTTGTATGAACTGGGCAAAATCTCTCAAGATCACGAGCACATGTCCCCTTTGTCCAGAGTCTCCTTCGCAGAATTTGTCCCACGGACACACATCCTCTCAGATTTAGGGAATAAGCTGAACATAAGGTGTGTTATCGCAGCTTTGTCGGTCACAGCAGAACATTTCAATGCCCATCGATGGGTGACTGGGAAAATACATCATTGTAAATCTATACGATGGAATAATGTAGAACTCAGGAAACTATGTATGCCCTGATATGGAATAATCTCCTAATAGAATATGACATTTTTAAAAATCAAGGTGAAAACAATAAATGTAGCATGCTTCCACTCATGTATTTTTTATTTAAAAAAATTTTTATTATTATTATTATTATTTTTGCGAGCGAGGGAGACAGAGCACGAGCAGGGGAGGTTTAGAAAGAGAGGGAGATACAGAATCCAAAGCAGGCTCCAGGCTCTGAGTTGTCAGCACAGAGCCCGTCACGGGGCTCGAACCCACAAACCGTGAGATCATGACCTGGGCCGAGGGCAGACGCTTAACTGACTGAGCCACCCAGGTGCCCCTGCATTCATGTATTTTTTAAAGAAAAAATATATCTATGTATTTGGGTTTTAATGCTTTTTTACACATAAGGTAGCTCACTTTTGGCTGAAAACTTAATTTGCTTTCTTACTAAAGATATATTTTTGCGATGGTATATAATATTGTGGAATGATAATCTCATCTCAATGTATTAAAATATTAACACCTGTTTTATTCACTCATATATCTATTTAAGGGAAACATCATGCAAGTTGTTTGGTAGGGAAAATGTCCTCGTGTCTGGAAGGTGTGTCGATAATCTCAAAAATAAGAGTTTCTAGGGGTGGCTGGGTGACTCAGTCGGTTGAGCATCCAAATCTTGATTTCGGCTCAGGTCATGATCCCAGGGTCATGGGATCGAGCCCTAGGTCGGGTCCGGCGCTGAGTGTGGAGCCTGCTTAAGATTCCCTGTCTCTCTCTCTCTCTCTCTCCCTCTGCCCCTCTCCCTCTCTCTCTCTAATAAATTTTTTTTTAAATTTAAGAATAAAAGGAATAATAGTTTCCAGAGGTAACTTTGGGAATGTTTCTCTGGAATTTGATATGCTCCCCTGAACTTCTTCCCCTTCTATTCTAAACGTCCATGATACAGCCTGATGCACTTAGTGGAACCAACTTTTAAGAACACACATATTTGCTTTCTCACAAATGCATAGTCCCTGAAAGCATTTCGCTCATTCTTTCAACAAACATTCATTAAGATACCATTGCTGCCAGATACTGGGGAACAGAAGCAAACCCCCACGGTCCCTGCTGCCGTGGGGAGAGGGTTGATGGACACATAAACAAAAGTCACATGGTGGTCAGCGCAAAGAAGAAAAATAAAATACACACTCTAGAGTAACGGGCATCCAACGTTTTCTCCTTCTTGCCATAGAAAACACACACACAAAAAGAGAGAAAGGAACTGGCCGTTCGATGACACTAAAATAAGCCACGCTGAGCATTTATGACCCATAAATTCGTGGGGGGAAATTCTGTGTTTTCAACAGAACAGAATATTCCAGTGAAATGATGGATTCGTTGTTTATAATCTCGTTGGAGGTGGACAGTGGCTATCAGCGGCCCGGGACAGACATTTAGAGATTAAGAAAACACACCAGAAGGTCTTATCAGTCTGAACAGAAATATCCTTTGAGATTTAAAAACACGCTAAGCCAGACAGTCAGCAATATCGCAAGAATGCCAACGAGAATGAGCAGGGGCCCTCTGCCCAGAACCAGAAACCTGGAAAGTCAAGCAGGAAACATATAAAGTAAGCACCCCCACCCCCAGTGTGGCTACCGACAGAAAGCAAAAAAGGACGAAAGGAAAGAAGGAAAATGGTAAAGGGGAGATTATAAAAGGTCAAGGTCACATCTGGGGGGAGCCATTCCGCAGGCAGGTAAAGATACGTGGAAAGGCGTTTGCTTGATCCCTTACACGTATCAACGGTCTCAAAACAGCATATTCTACCCCCCAATTTAATTTCCGAGAGTTGCTGAAAAATATTTTCAAATATGCCTTTCCCATTTCCCCTCTATTTGTATGGTTGTTCCGTTCCTGCCTTGTCGCATCGTATGACCGTCATATACGTGGCCCTGTCTCCTTGCTAGCCCTCACTTGATCTCAGTTCTACAGTAACTCACGCAGAAAGCTCCACGCTGGCCCTAATGGACCTGCCTCTGTCCATTTCAGTTGTCCGAAACTCATCTTCCTCAAAGACCACAGCTCGGAGCTCCTTGTAGATAGATACTCATCAAATTTTCTTGTAATTGAATCACGTGACCTCTTGGGCCTGAGGTCTCTCTGAGGGGCTCCTGGGGGATTGTAATAATCTGCCTCTTGCAGTGAAGTCGAGGCTGTGATAGGGATCAGAAAGCACAAAACTTCTTTAAATTTTCAATAGGTAGTTGGGGCGTCATACATCGCCAGCTGTCCCCTCCCTCTGGGCCTGGCCTAATCCGCTGTCATAATCCTGGGTGAAATGCACAGATTTAATCTGCTAGTGTAAAGGTAGGGAATAGCTTCATATGTCATCGTTAACGAGGAAGATGGGCTGTTACCATTTTATTTACACTTGCTGGGTTTATGGACACTTGGGGGCCTCACTAAACCCTTGCTCTGTTTGGTAAAACATTATTCTCAGAAGGGAGTTGGTCCTGACTCTGTTTTTCCTAAAGGAAGTAATTTTCGTGTACTATATTGAAAACGGTCGCTTATTTTGTCTGTAACTAACATTACATTGATATTAATTAAAGGAATTGGTGTCATTGACTAAATGAAAGTAATCGAAAGGATGATCAAGGCATTGTTTTTCATCGATTAAAATACCCTTTTATCGCTTCTTCTCTCCAGTCAAATTAGATTATTATTATTATCCTCTTATGGAATCATTTGCAAACTAGACAGGGTTTTCAAACTAGACAGGGTTTTCACACGTTTTTGTTTGCAGAGCCCCACAAAATACTTCCGAAAACCACTGCTTAAAAAAAAATTTATCCTGTGTTTCCATTAATTGCATGGACTGTAACTTTAATATAATACTTCTTACTATTTGTAAATGAAGCTATTGCATCACTCTTAAAAAGGTTTTTCTCCTTCAACGGCTCAGTCTAATAAATGTTCAGCCATCTGTTGAGAGATGAGGAATCTTAGGTCGGTTTACGAAGAATCGAGGGTCCAGAACCGGAACGTCTGAATTCAAATCCTGCTCCATCCCGAACTATGATTTTAGGAAATTATTTACCTCCCTCCCTCCTCAGCTTCTTTGTTTGAAAAAAAAAAGTGTCATTAAGAATAAGCACTTGGGGGCACCTGGGTGGCTCAGTTGGTTTGAGCGTCTGACTTCGGCTCAGGTCATGATCTCACGGTTCGTGAGTTCGAGCCCCGTGTCGGGCTCTGTGCTGACAGCTCGGAGCCTGGAGCCTGCTTCGGATTCTGTGTCTCCCTCTCTCTGCTCCTCTGCCATACGTGCTCGTTCTCTCTCTCTCTCTCTCTCTCTCAAATAAACATTAAAAAAAAAAGAAGAAGAAGAAGAAGCACTTCATAGCATTTTTGTACAACGAAATGAGCCAATACAGTCGATAATCACGTGCCTGGCATAGAGAAATCCTTGGGAGAAGTCAGATACTACAGCTATTACCCTCTGACGACAGGCTTCAGCTTCTCTACACAGCATATTCTCCAGTCCTGCGAGTGTTTGCATTCGTCAGACTCCACCAATAGCATAATTTTAATAAAGAACTGGAATGCCAGAGACCCAGTACTTTGGGGTGTGAATGCTGGATACTGCACTTGAACTTCCACAGACAAAGCCAACTCCCCAGCGTTCCATCGGGACAAGAGCTGTGGATCCCAAACCAGCCTTCGGAAGGAGGGGTAAGACAATGAAGTCAGGAATCCTCCTGGTCCAGGATGGCGTGCCCCTCACCCCAGAAACTGCAAGAAAATACACGCCTGGAATTCAAGTTTTGTTGTTCGAATCGATAAGCAATTCAACGGAAGCCTCATCACTAGTGATGTCGGTTGCCGTTTCTTCTGACAATGCATTTCGACAAATTATTCCTCTGAAGGGCAGGATCTCTGTTTACTCGTCCCCTTGTCTGACCACATTTGCTTAGAAATATGGAAATCCTGACATTAGCCACATGCAAACACAGTGGGATCAAACCATCTTGGTATCACCGGTTAGGAGCGTGTAAAAGCCGGCCGTCGATATCAGCAGGCAAGTATGCTGGGTGAAATAAGCCAGTCACCAAAAAGACAAAGACGGTAAGATTCCACTTCAACGAGGTGCCTGGAATCATCAAATTTAGAGAGATAGAAGGTAGGAGCGGGGCTTCAAAACCCCCCAGGGGCCGGGGGAGGGAAATAAAGAGCGAGTGTTGACCGGAGACAAAGTTCAGTTGAGCACGATGAAAAGTTCTGGAGATGGATGATGGTGCACAGCAACGTAGATATACTTAATGCCATTGAACTATATGCATAAAAATGGTTACAATGGTAAATTTTTAAAATAGTACATTAATGAGGCGCCTGGGTGGCTCAGCTCGTTAAGTGTCCAACTCTTGATTTCGGCCCAGGTCATGATCTCACAGTTCATGAGATCGAGCCCCAAGTCGGGCTCCGCTCTGACAGCACAGAGCCTGCTTAGGATTCTTTCTCTCCCTCTCTCTCTCTCTTTCTGCCCCTCTCCCGCTTGTGCACACTTTCTCTCAAAATAAAATAAAACAGGGGCGCCTGGGTGGCGCAGTCGGTTAAGCGTCCGACTTCAGCCAGGTCACGATCTCGCGGTCCGTGAGTTTGAGCCCCGCGTCAGGCTCTGGGCTGATGGCTCGGAGCCTGGAGCCTGTTTCAAATTCTGTGTCTCCCTCTCTCTCTGCCCCTCCCCCGTTCATGCTCTGTCTCTCTCTGTCCCAAAAATAAATAAATGTTGAAAAAAAAAAAATTTTTAAAAAAATAAAAAAAATAAAAAAAAATAAATAAATAAATAAAACAAACATTAAAAAAAATAGTACATCTGTGATATGAATTTCAGCACAACTAAAAATAATTTTCGAAAAAGCAGTGGACCGTAAGGAGCTCCCTTTTCTCTCTGACAACGTGGAATACAAAGGTTCAAGTGTGGAAATGGTAGAGCAAGTTGGTTTGGGTTTAAGCCTTTTCAAGTAGGATAAGTTCCATTCTCCTAGGCACCAAGTTATTGCACAGCCAGACCCAAGGTGAGCTGGAAAGTGGCGCCTGGTCCATGGAGGGCATTTATGGAGCAGAGAGAAGAAGAGAATCTGATGCCTGCCTTCTTCTGGACATTCTCGTCTTCTATGTCTTTCGTGAGGCTGAAGCATCAGAAACCCAGGCTTTGGAGGTAGAAGATGGCATTTCAACAGAGGGAGTAGGTGAAATCTGAGGGAAGCTGACCCTGGCCGTGTGCATAGCAACATTGCCCTCCCTCTCCAGGTCAAGGGCGCGTGTGTGCATATACGTGGGCACGTGCGTGTGTCGAATAGATGGAACGAATGTTAAACTACTGCACAGAGAATGGGCCGAGGGCAAACACAGCCTCAACAGAGCCTCTCTCCTTAAAGCACAGCCAGAAAAAGACACTCTGTTACAAGAGCAAGAGTAGATTGCAGATCGGAGCTCAAAGAACAGTAGTCGATCCCTGGACAGCCTTCTACTGTCTTACGAGAGGGTAGGTTGATGCAATTTTATGGAGGACAATTAAACAGAAACCATTTTTATTTTATTTTCTTAAACAATTTTTTTTTTAATGTTTATTTATATTTGAGAGAGAGAGAGACAGAGCTCGAGCAGGGAAGGGACAGAGAGAGAGGGAGACACAGAACCCGAAGCAGGCTCCAGGCTCTGAGGTGTCAGCACAGAGCCCGATGCGGGGCTCAAACTCACGAACCGTGAGATCATGACCTGAGCTGAAGTCGGACGATCAACCCACTGAGCCACCCAGGCGCCCCAACCCATTTTTATTTTAAAACAGAAAGATTCCATGATCCACCACCTCCACTTCTACGAATACATGTAGTAAGGAAGAAAATAGAAGTATATATCTAACACTTCAGGTAAATCAACGGTGAGTAGAGAATTTTTATAAGAGCAAAGCAATAGGAAACAAGCTACATTTGCACCAGTTCGGTTTGGTTAAAGTAAATTTTGATCGTGCCCATAGGACATGATACCAACCAGTTGTTTCATATTTGTTTTGTGTTTGTAACTTGTATTTGTATTTGCACAAAAATGCTTAATTGCACAGAAAAATATGCCATATGGTGATACAAACAACGCAGGTTATGTAACAGCTTATTTAATAAGAGTCTATTTTTTTAAAAGTATATTGTAAATAGGGGCACCTGGGTGGCGCAGTCGGTTAAGCGTCCGACTTCAGCCAGGTCACGATCTCGCAGTCCGTGAGTTCGAACCCCGCGTCAGGCTCTGGGCTGACGGCTCAGAGCCTGGAGCCTGTTTCCGATTCTGTGTCTCCCTCTCTCTCTGCCCCTCCCCCGTTCATGCTCTGTCTCTCTCTGTCCCAAAAATAAAAATAAATAAATAAATAAATAAATAAATAAATAAACGTTGAAAGTATATTGTAAATAAATAGATGTCGGCATAGGTACTTATCTGAAAGCAAAGATAACAAATTATTAATAATAGTCATTTGTGGATAATAAGGTCCCTGGTGACTTATTTTCATGTATTTGCTTTTTTGTTCATTTTCTTTTTTAATTTTTAAAAAATTTTTTAATGTTTATTTATTTCTGACAGATAGAGAGAGAGAGAGAGGGGGGGGGTGGGGGGAGGAGCAGAGAGACACGGAGACAGAATCCGAAGCAGGCTCCGGGCTCCCAGCTGTCAGCACAGAGCCTGATGTGGGACGGAAACCCACAAACTGTGAGATCATGACCTGAGCCAAGTTGGACACTTAGCCGACTGAGCCACCCAGGTGCCCCTTTAGTCATTTTCTATTACAGATCTGTGATATTTTTTGAAGAGCAAAAATAAATGTTTTAGACAAATAAAGAAGGCACATTCTACACATATATTTAGTATGTATTTGACTTTTTAGTCTAGCCGTATCATATTTAGCATCATGGTTCTCAAAGGACAACCTGGAGACCAGAGCTTCCTGGGGACAATTTTCAGGAAGTCCGTGAAATCTCAACTATTCTAAAAAACAAAACAAAACAAAACGAAACACCCTAGGTGTTATTATTTACAATAAGCAAGATATGGAGGTAACCTAAGGGTCCACCGATAGATGAATGGATAAAGAAAATGTGGTGTACGTATACAATGGAATAGAACTCGGTCATAAAAAAAGAATGAGATCTGGCTATTTGCGACAGCACGGAGGGACCCTGAGGGCCCTACGCTAAGTGAAAGAAATCAGACAGAGAAAGACAAACAAACACCATATGATTTCGCTTATATGTGGAATCTGCAAAACAAAACAATCCGACAAAGCAGAAACAGACGCACAAACACAGGGAACAAATTGGTGGTTGCCAGGAGGGAGGGGGAGAGGGGATGGGTGACATGACTGAAGGGGGGAGGGCGATACAGGCTTCCAGTTATGGAATGAGGAAGTCATGGGGACAGAAGGTGCACAGGGAACATAGTCAATGGTGCTGCAGTAGCTGCTGTAGGTAGAGGGTTGTGGAATCACTTCGTGGCACGCTTGAACCTAACGGAAAGTTCTGTGTCACACATGATCCTCTAAAAGACTACGAAGCCCTTACTTGCGGTGATCTTTGCACTGATGACGCCAAAGCGGGGGGTTGGAAGGGACCTGCTGTAGCCTTAGCACGAGCAGAGACAGTTACCAAGCAGACTAGCAGGCAAGCTCTTTTTCCCTGCCAACATCCGGCCAAAGAACAGAGTGTCACTAAAGCGCGTCCCTGATGACAAAGGAACATTGATGAACTTCATTCAGTCCTGATGGATCCTTGAATACCTGTGTTTTTAACATTCTGTATAACGAAATGGAAAGTATGCACAAAACACCTCCGTTGTTGAGAGAGGAGGCAGTTCGTTGGTCATGGGCTGGAGGCAAAGGCGGTAATAAATAGGAGACACATTAGAAGCCTGAGGGCATGGGGCGCCTGGGTGGTTCAGTCGGTTAAGCGTCTGCCTCCAGTTCTGGTCATGATCTCACGGTTGGTGAGTTTGAGCCCCACGTCGGGCTCTGTGCTGATGGCTCAGAGCCTGGAGCCTGCTTCCCATTGTGTGTCTCCCTCTCTCTCTGCCCCTGCCCCGCCCACCCTCTCTCTCTCAAAAATAATAAATAAACATTAAAAAATTTTTTTAAAAAGATGGCCGAGGGCACAACCTCCTGACTTTGGGACTTTCAACATCCTGGCCTTTTGGCTTCCAACGGCCCCGGGGTGATGGACCAGGAGTTACAGTCTCCTCTTCAACCTCTGCCCCAGGTAACTTATAATATTTACGTTGTGATTTCAACCCCCCCCCCACCCCAGCCATGAGGGAAGACAGCCATGACAGTTCCGGCAAGAATCTTTGAGGGCCCCAAACTCCCCCTCCCCCTCTCTAGGAGGGGCCCCTGAGATGATTGGAAGCAACTTCAGTGGGAGTCGCTCCCACTCAGCTATGACCCATAACTTCTGCAAACATAAAAAGAAAAGACACTGTTAACCCTTGTGTGCCAGCCCTGTTCCTGACTAGTCTCCCTTCTTGAGGGTGTACTGTGCTTTGTGCTTTGTGCTTGCTACTTTCCTTCAGGCCGAATCTTTAGGAGCGTGGATCCTCACGTAAATCTTCCATGGGGAATCCAAGAGAGGAGACCTCCATTCGCACAAGGTGGACTCTCCCACCAGCAACGTTGTGTAGCAAAGGACGACAGCTCGTCTGACAGAACAGTGCTGGGGCAGTTGCTTGAGTTACACACTGAACTAGAGCATTTCCCTCTCTGGAATATCATTATTACCTGAAAAATGACAAGCTCTGGTGATTCTCACTGGATATTTGACAGTCACGTTCTGGAAAAGGAACAAAAGGGAGTCCTTCAAGGAAAACAATTGGACCGTGTTGGCTGCCCTTGATAAAACACAAAGCTTTCAAGGGAAAATTAGAATTTTAGAAAATGTATACCTATCACCATGAACTTTGAACAGCTTTGGAATACTTTAAAGACTTTAATACCTGCAGTGATATCAATGAACGTGATGGTTTTATATTGCAGTGAAAGTGGATCATTGTGTTGGAGATTTGCAAAACTCACGGTGCCGATATCTTCCAAATGACCCATGCATACTGTTTTCACAATCATGCATGGGCTAAAGACCCATGCAAAGAGCATGCATTGGGGAACCTGGGTGGCTCAGTCGGTTTGCATGTCCGATATCAGCTCAGGTCGTGATCTCGCGCTTCATGGGTTCGAGCCCCACGTCGGGTTCCGTGCTGACAGCTCAGAGCCTGGAGCCTGCTTCTGATTCTGTGTCTCCCTCTCTCTCTGCCCTTCCCCCGCTCGCACTCTGCCTCTCTCTCTCTCTCTCTCTCTCTCTCTCTCTCAAAAAGTAAATAAACATTAAAAAAAAAGTGCAAAACAGACTAATAAATTTTAATGGAACAGATCACAAAAGGTTCATTGATGTGGTTCCAGATTCCACGTTGTAACTAACTTTTAAGAAACTACCACTTAACAATATGGCTGTTCCCGAAAAACATTACGAATGTAATAACCACGCAATACAGCAATTTTGCTTCTGGGTAGATGGCCCAAAGAACGAAGGCAGGGACTCAAACACACGTTTGCACACCCATGTTGACGGCAGCATTAGTCACAATGGGAGAAGCAACCAAAGTGTCCATTGATTGATGAATGAAGAAATAAAATGGGGGGTGGGGGGGCACCCGGGTGGCTCAGTCCGTTGAGCATCTGACTCCCGCTCAGGTCACGATCTTGGCATTTGTGAGTTCCAGCCCCGCGTCGGACTCTGTGCTGTCAGTACAGGGCCCACTTGGGATCCTCTGTCCCCCTCTCTCTTTCTGCCTCTCCCCCCCCCTCACACTCTCTCTCTCTCAAAAATGAATAAACGTATATTTTAAAAGTGTAGGATACGGTGGAATATGGCCATATTCAGCCAAAAAGGAAAGGCCATTCGCACACGTGCTCCGACATGGATGAACCTTGAGGACACTGTGCTAAGCGAAAGAAGCCTGTCATAAAAGGACAAACACGGTGCGATCCCACTCCTAGGAGGTACCTACCGTAGGCAAATCCCTGGAGACAGAAAATAGAAGGGTGGAGGCCTCAGGCTGCGGGGCAGGGGAACGAGGGGTGAGTGTTCAATGGGGACAGAGTTTCAGTTGTGCAAGATGAAAAGAGTCCTGAAGCTGGATGGCGGTGATGATTGCACAACAGTGTGAATTGTACATTAAAATGATAAACGTGGGGCGCCTGGGTGGCGCAGTCGGTTAAGCGTCCGACTTCAGCCAGGTCACGATCTCGCGGTCCGTGAGTTCGAGCCCCGCGTCAGGCTCTGGGCTGATGGCTCGGAGCCTGGAGCCTGTTTCCGATTCTGTGTCTCCCTCTCTCTGCCCCTCCCCCGTTCATGCTCTGTCTCTCTCTATCCCAAAAATAAATAAACGTTGAAAAAAAAAAAAAAAATTTTTAAAATGATAAACGTGATCCAAAAGGAAGGAAGGGAGGGAGGGAGGGAGGGAGGGAGGGAGGGAAGAAGGGAGAAAGGAAAGACTTGTCGAATTTGGGTATCGCCTCGAAGAAAAAACATCCACAATTCCCTAAAAGACTATTCAAACGTGCCTCCTTTTTCCAACCGTGTATCTGTGTGAGGCCAGACTTCCTTTATCTACTTCAAGCAAAACGACATATCACAATAAATTGAATGCAGAAGCAGATATGGAAATCCAGCCATCTTCTGTCAAACCAGACCTAAAAGAGATTTTGCGAAAATATAAAGCAATGCCACTCTTCCTGCTATATATATTCTTCGGTTTTGGAAAAACGTAGTGATTTTTCCATAAAAATATGCTACTTACATTAACGCGTGATGGTCTTATTAGGGCTCTCTTTTGGATGAATGGATGGCAACATTTTAATATTTTCTCTTGTAATTTCGAATGGGACAAATATCCATAGATGAAACCCACACATGTAAAAGCATTTTGTGGTCTTTCGTCATTTTCAAGCGTGTAAAGCGTTGGGACCAAAGGAATCACTGGGTCAGCACATGGTAAATGCTCAATAAACACTCCTGGAATGACGCTGCCCCCCTCCAGTCCCCGTTGGAAGTATACCTCCTTGAGTGAGAAGCCAGAGCTTACAGGCTTCCGTGCTCATCAATACGTTACACCCCGTAGGGAGTCTTCCGGAAGCTTCTCTCACCCCTGGGGTCCCCTCCCCAAGACGCCTGTTGAAAAAAAGCCTTCTGTGTCCTCCCGCCTATTAAACACACAGACCCTACCCTCATCATAACCATTTGCCAGAAGCGTTGTTAAATAGCGAACTAGGCACAACTGAGTTTCTGAAAGCACGTGCCCTCAGGTGAGTTTCAAAGAAATGTTACAAATTAAGATAATAGATGATTACGCGAAACATCAATCAAAAGTGTCAGAAGGCTGCTATCTCACAAAGCGTGAACTTGGCAAACAGGACACAGGCGGCTCCGTGGCTTTCCACGGAGTTCTTCCCCTCAAAGGTTTGCTCCAGATTTTGGCTGGCCTTGGACATGGTCGTTCGTGTCATGGTGCATTAGGACCCTGGATTTGGACAGAGGGGTGACTGATCCCCAAAACAGCAACCACTACAACAAGCAAACCTCATGATGTAAAACACTTCCCTGAGGTTTCCAGCAAAGAGCTACAGAAATACGTGGAAAGCGCCGGAGGCGAGGCTGAGGAGCGAGAACATTCTGGCCTCTTTTGATCAGTGAAATGGATGGAATGATCGCTGGGGACGGAAGTAAGGAGGACTTTCCTGGCTGGATCGTGCACGCTGCTTTGAAATTTTACTTCTTTGTTTGTTTTGGGGGGTGGGGGGTGCGGGCGGGACTCGATCTTGGGAACCATGAGATCATGAGCCATGAGGTCATGAACTGAGCTGAAACCAAGAGTCAGAGGCTTAACCGATGGAGCCCCCCCAGGGCACCCCTCCCGCAGGCCTCCTTGAATGGAATGTGGAATGTTCTTAATTACTGATCTCAGGCCACACCCCTTTTGGAGCACGCGATCCCGGAGCTCTGCCCTCCTCCCTTAGCATTCACCAAGGCTCCCACTGTCACACCCTGACTCCTCCCCTTCGGCTTCTGTCCGGCCACTGGGAGCCCACTTGGCCAGAGTGAGGACAAGCCGGGGACATACTGCCTCCTGGAAAAATCCTCAACCAATGACTGGCGGGGGGAGTTGATGGATAAATGACTGAGCCCTCACTCTTCTCAGAGGGGAGGACTCTGGAGTGTGCCCACGCTCTCCTCCAAGTTCCCCAGAGCTGCTGGGCCCAGGTGCCCACCCCGGTGACCTGCTCAAGAACGCAGACCTTCCCGGTTTCCTTCCACATCTCAGCTGCCCACTTCGCTCCCGCCGTCTCCTACGATCACCTCCCAAATAAACTTCTGGCACAAAGATCCTTGTCTCCGGCACCACTTGCGGGGAAACCCAGGCTAGGACCTACTTTAAAGAAGCGCATGTCAAAAGCTGAGTCGTCAGGGGCACCTGGGTGGCCCAGACGGTTCAGGGACGGTCTCTTGATCTCCGCTCAGGTCACGATCTCACGGGTTGGCGAGTCCCAGCCCCACATCGGGGTCTGTGCTGACCGTGTGGAGCCTGCTTGGGATTCTCTCCCTCCCTCCCTCCCTCTCTCTCTCTGTCCCTCCCCTGCTCACGCACGCGCTCCCTCTCTTGAAATAAACTTAAAAAACAAAATTGAGTCTTCCACTGACTTTTTTTTTTTTTGTTTTTTCTTTTGCTGCCTCCTCTTGGCTTTGGTCCAACACGGATCAGCAGCCTCTCCCGGACTAAGGACCCTGTTCCGGGCACCGCACCTGCACCTTCTCTCTGGGGGGAGTCAAAAGGTTCCCGGAACAGACAAGAACAAGAAAGCAGGGCTCTGCCTCGAGGCAGGTCTGCCCTTCTGCGTTCCCACTGCCCCCCCTCCGCTACCTCCCAGCTGCTTTCAGTTTTCAGCAACTACTGGGTCTCCAGGAAGAATTCCAGAGGGCCAGTTCTCACCAGGGTGAGAGAGGAGACAGTGCAGCTGGGCTGGGTCAACACCTGCCCCCCCCCCCCAGCAGTCGCCTTCCCCGTCCCGGCAGGCCAGCCCTGCCTGTATCGCCGGCCACCCTCCCAGCGACTGTTTGCATGGGCTTTGTCCCCCGTTATCTGTGCCCCTTGATCTCCTTGTGCTTTTCTGACCTCTCACCCTCGGTCAGCCCAAACTTCCAGTGTTATCATGCTCTCTCGTCCTTGTCACCACTCTGTCCCGGCCGCCGCCACTGACCGTCAACACCGCACAAACACAGAATGAAGACGGAAGGAGGGAGAGCATTGCACCCGGTCAATGGAGCGGTTCGAGAGGGGGGAAAAGGTGGCGCTTTTTTTTTCTTCTTTTTTAGAGCAGGTCACTTGTTTAACTTGCATTGGTCAACCATTACCCCTAATCGACTCATCGGTTCCAATGGTCAGCCTGATAGAACTGGTAAACAAATACAAGAGCCCACGAGTTCAAGGCCTCCTGCCCTTCCCTCCTGATCTGAGAGGAGGAGAAACCCACTACCTGAAAAACCAGGCATGGAAGCTCAAGGCAGCGTTGACCTCATGAAAGGGAGCTGTCGTTGCACAAACACACGTTCTCGTGTCAGGCTCATCTCAGCTGGAGCCTTTAAAATATTCTGGAATCTTCTTTTAGAAAACACAACAAATTCCTCCCTAAGGCATCCACGTCCCGTGCTCTGGCTGGTAAGTCAGGTCTTCAAAATTTATCTCTGTGAGGGATGCCCGAGTTGCCCGGTAGGTTAAGCATCTGACTTTGGCTCAGGTCATGATCTCACGGGGCGTGAGTTCGAGCCCCACGTCAGACTCTGTGCTGACAGCTCGGAGCCTGGAGCCTGCTTCAGATTCTGTGCCTCTGTCTCTTCCTGCCCCTTCCCGACTTGTGCTGTCTCTCTCTCTCTCTCAAAAATAAACATTTAAAAAAAAATTTTAAACAGTTCTTTTGGTGAGGATATGAACAGGTCATTCAGAAACCATCTCAAAATTCCCAGTTTAAAAATACTAATCAAAGAGGGGCGCCTGGGTGGCTCCGTGGGTTAAGCATCTGTCTTTCCATCTCAGCTCAGGTCTTGACCTCAGGGTCATGAGTTCAAGCCTCACATTGGGCTCCGCACCAGGCGTGGAGCCTACTTTTTTTAAAAAAATTAAATTGTAATATGTTTTAGTTACATTTGTATAAAAAAGAACTTTGGTGTTATATCTGGCAAGTTAGAGCTAGAGATGATGTTTTTCATTCCCTCTTTTCCCAATATCATTTAACAATTTTCTATGGCTTTTATAATGAAACCAAAAGCATCTAAAAACTCTGAATACATAACCAGATCGATTATTTTGGCAAAACTGATTAATCACTATAATTCTACCACTTAAAAAATTTGAGTAATTTTTTTAAAAAATTTACATGCACACTTCAACTTTTCTGGAGAGTACTTTAACAACATTTATTAAAAGCCTGCGAAATATTCATTTTGGGGCGCCTGGGTGGCTCAGTCGGTTAAGTGTCCGACTTCGGCTCAGGTCATGATCTCGCAGTCCGTGGGTTCGAGCCCTGCATCAGGCTCTGGGCTGACAGCTCAGAGCCTGGAGCCTGCTTCGGATACTGTGTCTCCCTCTCTTTCTGCCCCTCCCCTGCTCTCTCTCTCTCTCTCTTTTAAAAACAAACATTAGGGGCGCCTGGGTGGCGCAGTCGGTTAAGCGTCCGACTTCAGCCAGGTCACGATCTCGCGGTCCAGGAGTTCGAGCCCCGCGTCAGGCCGTCAGGCTCTGGGCTGATGGCTCAGAGCCTGGAGCCTGTTTCCGATTCTGTGTCTCCCTCTCTCTCTGCCCCTCCCCCGTTCATGCTCTGTCTCTCTCTGTCCCAAAAATAAATAAACGTTGAAAAAAAAAATTTAAAAAAAAAACAACAAACATTAAAATTAAAATTTTTTTCTTTTTTTTTTAACTCAGAAATTGAAATTTTAAAAATCTATGCCAGGAAATTTT
This sequence comes from Puma concolor, assembly GCF_028749965.1. Taxonomy (NCBI): domain Eukaryota; kingdom Metazoa; phylum Chordata; class Mammalia; order Carnivora; family Felidae; genus Puma; species Puma concolor. The sequence continues at coordinate 8,412,731 of NC_141680.1, read as the reverse complement.
CAAAAATTCAGACCCAGGTTAGTGCCCAAGGCATCCACTGCAGTATTGACTAGAGCCACACAAACCTGGAAGCAATTTATATCCTACTAATAGAAAAGCAAATTATGATATAGTCATGCTACAAAATACCATTCAGCCATCAAATGATCATAATGAAAACAAATTGCAATGCCCAAAGCATGATGTTGACGAAAATAGAATGTAAAGCTCACATTTGGTGTAATTTCAACCACATATATAAGAAATATGTACACATTCCTATCAAAACACCACCAGCATTTTTTGCAGAGCTAGAAAAAAACGATCATAAAATGTGTATGGAACCACAAAAGACCCCAAATAGCCAAAGCAATCCCGAAAAAGAAAGACAAAACTGGAGGCATCACAGTTTTGGATTTCAAGCTATATCACAAAGCTGTAGTCATCAAGATAGTGTGGTACTGGCACAAAAACAGACACATAGACCGATGGAACCGAACAGAAAACCCAGAAATGGGCCCACGACTATACGGTCAACTCATCTTTGACAAAGCAGGAAGGAATATCCAATGGAATAAAGACAGTCTCTTCAGCAAGTGGTGCTGGGAAAACTGGACAGCGACATGCAGAAGAATGAACCTGGACCACTTTCTTACACCAGACACAAAAATAAACCCAAAATGGACGAGGGACCTGAATGTGAGACAGGAAACCATCAAAATCCTCGAGGAGAAAATAGGCAGCAACCTCTTTGCCCTTGACCGGAGCAACTTCTCACTAGACAATGTTGTCCAAGGCAAGGAAAACAAAAACAAACATGAACTATTGGGGCTTCATCAAGATAACAAAAAACTTCTGCACGGCTAAGGAGACAATGCACAAAATTAAAAGGCAACCGGCGGAATGGGGGAAGATATTTACAAATGACATAATCTGATAAAAGGTTAGTGTCCAACATCTATAAAGAACTTCTCAAACTCAACACCCCCAAACCGAACAACCCAGTTAAGAAATGGGCAGAAGTTGGGGCGCCTGGGTGGCGCAGTCGGTTAAGCGTCCGACTTCAGCCAGGTCACGATCTCGCGGTCCGGGAGTTCGAGCCCCGCGTCGGGCTCTGGGCTGATGGCTCAGAGCCTGGTGCCTGTTTCCGATTCTGTGTCTCCCTCTCTCTCTCTGCCCCTCCCCCGTTCATGCTCTGTCTCTCTCTGTCCCAAAAATAAATAAACGTTGAAAAAAAAAAAAAATTAAAAAAAAAAAAAAAAAAAAAAAAAGAAATGGGCAGAAGTCATGAACAGGCATTTCTCCAAAGAAGACATCCAGATGGGCGACAGACACATGGAAAGATGCTCAACACCGCTCATCATCGGGGAAATACAAGTCAAAACCACGATGAGATACCACCTCACACCTGTCCGAATGGCTCACATTAAGAACTCAGGCAACAACAGATGTCGGCGAGGATGCGGAGAGAGAGGATCTCTTTTGCACTGCTGGTGGGAACGCAAACTGGTGCAGCCGCTCGAGAATAGTACGGAGGTTATATCTATACACAATGGAATATTACTCAGCCATAAAAAGAATGAGATCTTGCCACTTGCAACAACGTGGATGGAGCTAGAATGTATTATGCTACGTGAAATAAGTCAGTCTGAGAAGGACAAACACCGTATGATTTCACTCATATGTGGAATTTAAGAAACAAAACAGATGGGCATATGGGGGGCAGAAAGAGGAGAGAGGGAAACAAACCACAAGAGACTCTTAATGCTCGAGAGCAAAAGCAAGGGTTGATGGAGGGAGACGGGTGGGGGATGGGCAGATGGGTGACGGTACTGAGGAGGGCACTTCTTGGGAGGAGCACCGGGTGTTGTATGTAAGTGACGAATCACGGAATTCTACTCCTGAAGCCAATATGGCACGGGATGTTAACTAAAATTTCAAGAAAACAAAAACAACAACAGTGAAAGAAATACACACACACACATATGATCTTGACATTCTCAGATGATACTACTACGACATTCACAAGGGAGAGGAGGCCCAAATATTTGTGCGTAAATTTACATCTACCACCAAAGAAGGGAACTTTTCTCATAAAATGAGCGTACTTGCTGACGGGTTGGCTAGAACTCATGCGCTCACGTGGTATGTGATTCGAATCCACACCTCCGTAGTTTTATAACTCACTGTTTGCACTGGGATCATCCAAGGAGAAGAGGAAATGCATATTAAATTGATAGCTGTTAAACATTTGCCAAGTACATATGAATAAGAAAAGTGGAAGGAAATTACCCTTAAATAGTACATTCTTCAATTATTTATTATATACACCATATATAATTATTATGTACATGTACTGTATTACATATTTCTATTTCCTTATTTTCTCTAGGAAACCTATATCATTCTTATAATTAGAAAATCAATATTTTGGGGGCACCTGGGTGGCTCAGTCGGTTAAGCGTCCGACTTGGGCTCAGGTCATGATCCCACAGTTCGTGGGTTCAAGCCCCGCATCGAGGTCTGTGCTGACAGCTCGGAGTCTGGAGCCTGCTTCGGATTCTGTGCCTCCCCCTTTCTCTCTGCCCTTCCTCTGCCTGTGCTTTCTCTCTTTCTGCCTCTCTCTGTCTCTCTCTCTTAAAAATAATAAACATTAAAAAAAAAACAAAAAGAAAATCAATATTTTTAAAAGTGTCCACCCATTTTAAAGTGTATTTAAAAATAGGGGCTCCTGGGTGCCTCAGTCCATTAAGCATCCAACTCTTGATTTCAGCTCAGGTCACCAGCTCACAGTTCATGAGTTCAAGTCCCACGCCGGACTCTGAGCTGACGGTGAGGAACCTGCTTGGGATTCTCTGTCTCCCTCTCTCTCTGCCCCTCCCCTGCTCATTCTCTCTCTGTCTCTCTCTCTCTCTCCTTCTTTCTCTCTCTCAAAAATGAATAAATAAACTTTAAAAAATATACTTAAAAATAAATATTAGTTTTTAAAATGGTGTAAACCATTCCATTATAACCGCTCAGCCAATCTAATCAGAGCAATCTCACCACGATGAGGCTGTCAGAACCTCCAAAATGTTTCAGAATTAGTTTATCTTCAGAATTAGTTTACCACCTGGTAAGCATTAGTTCACAACACCAAATTTTAAGCTTTTCTTACAGTATGTAAATAAGTAGTCAATAAAATCGTACTAAGACTCCATTTATTTGGAAATTGAAGCAATCTTTAAAAAAAAAAAAGTTTATGTATTGGGGTGCCTGGGTGTGGCTCAGTTAAGCATCTGACTTTGGGTTGGATCGTGAACTCGTGGTTCGTGAGTTCGAGCCCCACATCCCTGCTCCCCTCTTCCACCCCTCTCTCCAATAAATAACTAAATGTAAAATGTTTATTCATTTATTTTGAGAGAGAGAGAGAGTGAACCTGGGAGGGGCAGAGAGAGAGGGAGGGAGGGAGAGAATCCCAAGCAGGCTCCGTGCTCAGCGGGGAGCCCGACACACGGCTCGATCTCAGGACCACGAGCTCACGACCTAAGCTGAAATCAAGAGTCGGACACTTAACTGACTGAGCCACCCAGGTGCCCCAAGAATTTGAAGCAACCTTAATCCCTAGGGGAGGTTAAGCCCCCCCATTACGCACTTACCATGGCTTTCTCCTGCAGGAATTTATCACAATTATAGTCAGTGTGTGCGTGTGGCCTTAAACTCTGTCTTACTTCATAAATGAGAGCAGAGAGGTATCAATCGGTGCGTTACTGTATCCCTAACGCTAGTCCAAGAGGGTAGGACAGACACTGTCAATGGCTGGCTTCATATCACCCGGGTCCACCTTTGCGTATACAGGTTTCTGCAAGCTGACTGCTCCCCATGTCCAGTACCTGCTTTTTCCGGAGTTTGCTAGAGGTACGCAGATTCACGCCCCCAGTGGTAACTCTCAACCATTAAGGGATAGGAATAAATGCTCCCCACCCCATCCCGTAGATGGGCAATTCTGAGATGCCCCACCTGAATTCTCGGGTGTCTGCAGCATGACTGAACCCCACTCATTAACATGCCCTACATAGGTTCTCCTCACCCCTGCCGCACCCCATTTCTCACCGCTCCCCCCCTCCCCCCGCCACTCCTGCTTATTTGTCGGATAAACCGCTGGTACTCAATCCTTGCCTCAGGCTCTGTTTCAGAGCGAGCCCAACCGAGATACTTGCTTCATAGTTTTTCAACGAGTATTTGTTGAGTGGATAGACAAGTGAATACGTTCTCAATGTGGCTAGTTTGCGATTAACAGTTTGCAGCAGGCCCTTTTCTTTTCTTTTCTTTTTAAGTTTACTCATTCGTTTTGAAAGAGAGAGAGTGGGACAGGGACAGAAAGAGAGGGAGACACAGAATCCCAAGCAGGCTCCGCACTGTCCACGCAGGGCCCAATGCGGGGCCTTGAACTCACAAACCGCAAGATAAACAACCTGAGTCGAGGTCAGATGATTAACCGACGGAGCCATCCAGGCGCCCCTAGAGCAAGCCGTCTCCTCATTGCACGTGAAATTATCAGTATAAACAAGCCCATGAGAGGAACAGGTAAGGCACAAACTCAAGGACAAACTTGCATCCCACTGCCATAAAACAATCCGATGCTGCTTGCACGTTCTTCCCATTCCTACATACAACGGACCCTGCAAAACCCAGGCCTTCGTAGCGTGGTCACGTACTTTTCAGGTGAGGGAGAGGTAAGTATCTATCCAGGAAGAAAGTCACCATTTCCAAAGGGGTCCTGTGACCAGGGTGTATCTTCCAGCGCCCTCCGCTCCGAGTGTTACAGCCTCATGGATTGAGTTAAATTTGGGGTAGAAACCAAGCCGTCCCTCTCTGACTAGTTACACATCATTAGGAAAATATCCTCAGCTCCACTCTTCACGAGCCTGCTGGATTTTCCTGATGGCCCCTTTCAACATCTGTGACCAGATGGAGGAACTGGCTGCCCTGGGATTGGCCCTCGCACGGCCTAATGTAAGCAATCACTGGGACACTGATTAATTTCTCAAGACTCAAAAATAATTAAGGTAACAATAATCCCTCACCCACACACTCCCCCCACTTTTACGACCATTTAAGGGAGAGGCGGCAGAGGTCAGGCAAAACATTCAGCCCGGAGTTCCCATAACCGTCCTGCAGATCGGAGCAACGCGCACTCTGGAGAGTCATTAGAGTTTCCTACGTGCGGGGCGCGAAACACCCCCATAAGCCCCAGAGAGTTGTCCACCCCCTCGCATGAGCCACATCCACCTCTCGCTTGTCGATCGGGAGGGGGACTCCTATGCCTGTGAGCTTCTCCTGGGGAGGAGGAGAGAATTGGAAGCCAAAAAGGATGGAAAGCAGGGACGCAAGCAGATGTTTGCGCGTCCGTGTTCACGGCGGCTTAACGCGCAACAGGGAGAAAGTGGAAGCAGCCTGAGCGTCCGGGGACAGGTGAATGGATACACAAAATATGCCGTGTCGCAGCGGAATATTAGTCTTCCATAAAAGGGAAGGTGTTTCTGGGGCACCTGGGTGGCTCCCCCCGTTGAGTGTCCAACTTCGGCTCAGGTCATGATCTCACGGTTGGTGAGTTCGAGCCCTGCACGGGGCTTGCTGATGTCAGTGTGGAGCCCGCTTTGGATCCTCTCTCCACCCTCCCCCTGCTTTTCCCCCACTCACACCATCTCTCTCAAAAATGAATAAACATTAAAAAAAAAAAAAAAGGGAAGGACTTCCTGACAACATGGATGAATTTTAAAGACACCATGCTAGCTGGAATAAACCAGTCACCAAAGGACAAAGACTGGATGAGGTTCCTAGAGTAGCCAAATTCACAGGGACAGACAATAGAATGACGGCTACAGGGCTTTTCATAAGGAACGAAACATCCGACTCGAAAAGTCACAAGAGACAAACTAGAAACAGCTGATAAAGGTATTAAACGATGTCCCATCCCACTACTCAACGAGAGGCAGGCATGGTGAATATATACTATTTTGCGTGCACAGGAGAGAAACCAAATTCTACTGGATAATGTTCCACTCAACCATGTGTTGCTAACGGATATATCGCTCGCCTTTCTTGGGGGCACGTGACCCAAGCTGGATGCGTTGAATTCTTGGCAAGAGTTTTTATTTCCATGGGAAGGGGCAGGGAAGATCCCGTGGATGTCTGCTCATGTCATGAAGGTCTTGCGTCTGGAAGTTTGCGGAGTCGTATCTACAGACCATCTCCTCCCTGCTGATACACACACACACTCACTCATTCCCTGGTCAACAGTGGGAAGGCCCTGAAGCCAACGGAGTTCCATAATACACTGAAAAACCGGAGCTGGATGGCCTTAGTATCCTGATTCCAGTTGGCTATCTGTCCAGCTGCAACTCCATCACTCCTCTGTTTTTCATCCTCGAGCCAGTAAACAAACGTTCTCGCTTTTCCCTAAGCTGAGCCTTGTCCGGCTTCTGTCGCTTGTAACTCGGGTCCTGATTAAAATAGCAAGTAACCGTAACGTCGATTGTTTTTTTTTTTTTGGCTTGGCCCATTTATGTTTGCTAAATGAAAAGAGCTGGGTAATAATTAGCGCTTCACAGGTCAGATAGTAGCCGTGTAAGGTCATCTGAAGGAGATCGGGTGGCCAGAAAACTGTACAACAGCCCACGTCGAGAATCAACAAAGCAACAAACCAATGAGCCTATGTGCATCGGAAGCAATTCTCGGGAATAGAAGAACAGAACAAGGCTACAGAGGTAAATGTCAGCTCCATCCAAAGGCAGCCCAGGGTAACCACCTGTTGCAAACGTTCCCCATCTCAATGGCAGGGCTGTCCTTAGGACAGAGCGAAAGCAGGGAGACTAGAGCCCACGGACTTCGAACGCTATTCTTTCCGGCAAACCCGTTGGCATCTTTGATGTCGCTGAATTCTCTCTTTGCCTTTATTTTGAGTCATGTTCATCAAACGACTTTTTCAAAATGTGTATATATTTATTTTTGAAAGAGAGAGAGAGAGGGAGGGAGAGAACAAGAGGGAGTGGGGCAGAGAGAGAGGGAGACAGAGAATCCCAAGCAGGCTCCACGCTGTGAGCAGAGCCCGACGCGGGACTTGAGATTCTCTCTCTCGCCCTCTGCCCCTACCAGGCTCACGTGCACTTTCTCTCTCGCGCGCTCTAAATAAATAAATAAGCAAACAAACAAACAAACAAATAAATAAATTTAAAATAGAAGAAATGGTTCTCTTGAAAGAAATGTTCCTATTGACATAGCGTGATATTTCATCGAGTAAAAAGGAAATTTTTCTAGAGCAATTTTGAAGGCATGATGACCATTTTACGGACGTCTGTACGTATCTCACATATATATGTGAAAAGGATCCATTCGGATGGCGAGAAAGTAAGTGGTTTTTACTGTTTGTTTACAAGTACGTAGCAACTTTTCCGTTTCTTTCTACCTTCTGCTGAAACACGTTTGTAAATAGACATTCTGGAAAAAGCCTACAACTCTAAAAACAGTATGTATCTATATATTTATAAATGTACCCTCTGGGAAATTCTCTCTTTCTCAGACAAAGCTAAAGTGCGGAAAACACTTTAACTCTTGTGGCTCTTCCAAAGTCCCAGATTATTCGCCTTTCGAGGGCAAAGGTCAGATGGGAACGCCCACCTCCTGGCGAAGAACCCAAGAACCGGCTCGGGACTGGAACAGGCTTCCGACAAGGTGCGAAAACGGACTTTCTCTCACTGCTTTGTCCCTGAGGCAGAAAAGGAAGTAATCAAGGTTAATTGGGAAGACTAAATACACTGTTATTTTTATAAACAACATTATGTTCCTAGAGGTAAATCATGTCATTTGTTGGTTGCATAAATACACATTATTTTCAAAATACAATGGAGTCGGGGGAAAGGTCAGTAATATACAGTCTCAGTTAACCAATTTGCCACCTTGTGGAACACAGGCACAGAAAGGTGGAAATAGAAGCAATCATTTTTTTTAAAAAAAAGTTTATTTATTGGGGTGCCTGGGTGTGGCTCAGTCAGTTAAGCACGGGAGTCAGGACAGCATAGTAATGGCTGCGGGTTCTAGAATCAGATGAGCGCATTCAAGTCTTGGCTGCTCCATCTATGAGGCAGGGTTCTCTGGATAGGTTGCTTCAACCCTCCAAGCCACCATTTCCTCGTCTCTAAAATAGGCATCATAACCTTTGCAGCAACGTGGATGGAACTGGAGGGTGTCATGCTAAGTGAAATAAGTCAGAGAAAGACAGGTATCACACGTTTTCACTTGTATGTGGAACTGGAGAAACTTAACAGAAGACCATGGGGGAAGGGGGAAAAAACAGCTACAAACAGAGAGGGAGGGAGGCAAACCATAAGAGACTCTTAAATACAGAGAACAAACTGAGGGTTCATGGGGCAGGCGGGGGAGAGGGGAGAATGGGTGATGGGCATTGAGGAGGGCGCCTGTCGGGATGAGCACTGGGTGTTGTATCACGATGAATCACGGGAATCTACATCTGAAGCCAAGAGCACACCGTATACACTGTATGTTAGTTAGCCAACTCGACAGTAAATTATAAAAAACAAAACCAAAAACCCAATAACGTAACATAGGCATAGGAATAAAAGTATATATATAGCTCATAAAGCGAACTTTGGGTAGGAAACAATGCCGTGTGCAACGTGCAGGCATTGAAAACAAGACAGCAAGGCCAAAATGGAATTGCTTTTGCTAAGCCCCACATCACCAAATTGAGACGTAACTACAGTTTCAGCGGTCTCAGAAATAGACTCTTGAACCAGGCAGGTACCACATGATCAGCACAACTGGGTCACCTGCCTGATCGACCCCTGGCGTTCCCTGAAAGAAAGTGACCTTGCAATGACCAACCTGCTTTTTTTGATGGTATAGCTTTCTTGTCCCCACCGTCGTCTACCTGGAAACTTCTTTCGCTTGGCACAAGCTCCTCAGAGCTCCTTTCTGTCTGCTAGATGGGAGGCTGCCTGATTCGTGAAGCGTCAAATAAAGCCAGTAAGATCTTTCGAATGTACTCCGTTGAATTTTATTTGTTAATACGTTCCATAACAGTATGGCCACTACCGTGAAAAGTGTTCCAAAATGATTCATCTCTGGGACTGCCAACCAAGGTCGCTCATCTACACAAAAGGACAGTCTTCAAGCAGTGGTAACTTTTGTTTTTAAATTTTTTTAATTATTAAAATTTTTTTAAACTCATTTATTTTGAGGGAGAGAGAGAGAGAGAGAGAGAGCAAGTATGAGTGGGAGAGGGACAGAGAAAGAGGGAGAGAGACAATCCCAAGCAGGCACCACCAGCACGGAGCTGGTCGCGGGGCTCGATCGCACGGTCCCGGGGCTCGATCGCACGCACCGTGAGATCATGACCTGGGCCAAAATCAAGAGTTGGACGCTCAACCGACTGAGCCACCCAGGTGCCCCCAAGCCATGGTAGCTTTGTATCATGAGTTGTACAATATTATTTGGAAATGAAGACCTCTGCATACAGCTTACACATCTGTGATCTTCTCTCCTCTTATTCCTTCCCGCATCACATCTGTTTATTTGTTCAGAGATTAGCTCACAATCCTCTCTTGACTTCCTCAGATGAAATCATGCTCCTCTATGTATAAAGCCATGAATCGTTACCACATTTTGTAATTGCATATTGATATGTAATTACTTGTGGTTATCTCTTGAATGGTCATCTCCTCCCGCGATACTGCGATTCATAAGAAATATATGTATCTGGTCTTCATCCCCATTTCTGCCACGGGACTCCCTGAAACCCTTGGAATTTCCTGTGAAGAGAGTGTCCAAGGTGTCTTTGGTTATATCAAGGAGGGGACTCCAGGAAAGCACCTGAGGAGGGTGGCTGGTTTCCAGGGGATACCAAGCATGTGTTCGAAGGTTGGAATATTCCATGTCACTTGGACTTCCTGAGAAAGGAAAGGGGCTGGAGGTTGAATCACCAGTGGCCAAAGATTTCATCCAGTGGGCGTATGTAATGAAGGCTCCATCAAGTTTGGAGAGCTTGCTGGTTCGCGAACATGTGGAAAAGGGGGAGAATGGTGTGCCCAGAGAGCATGGATGCTCCGTGCCCTCTCTCCACACCTCGCCCCGTGGATCTCTTCCATCTGGTTGTTTCTGAGTTATTACCCCTTTATCACCAACTGGTCATCCAGCAAGTGAAATACTTCTCTGAGTTCTGTGAGCCATACTAGTAAATTCATCAAACCCAAGGAGAGGATGGTTGGAACCCCCAATCTATAGCTAGTCAGAAGCTCAGGTGACAACCTAGACTTGTGATTGGCATCCGAAGTTGAGGATGGGGGGCAGCTCGTGGGGCTCAACCCTTAACCTGTGAGATCTTACCTCCCACACGTTGAAATTGATACTAGAATCGTATTACCTCTCAGTAAGAATGTCACCTCCACTTGGTGCCTGGGTGGCTCAGTCGGTTAAGTCTCTGACTTTTGGTTTTGGCTCAGGTCACGATCTCACGACTTGTGAGTTCAAGCCCCGCATCAGGCTCTGCACTGGCAGCACGGAGCTTGCTTGGGATTCTCTGTCTCCCTTTCTCTCTGATTCTCTCTCACCTGTGCTCTCTCTCTGTCTCTCTTTCTGTCTCTCTCAAAAATAAACAAAAAATCTTAAAGAGAAAAAAAAGTCACCTGCATGAGGTCAAAGGCCACACCCCATTCTCTTACCCATTGTCTGAATATGGTCTTCAATAAATATATTCTGAAGAAATTGATTAATTAAAACATTTTAAAAGGCAATATGCTTTAAAACAATTCAGTCCTTATATACAATTGTAAGTAATTGTAATTGGACCTGCATATAATTTAGTACTTTTCTCTATAGAATTAAATGCTCTTTAATCACGGGTTGACCTAATCCTGGTTGTGCGCCCAGCCTGAGAAAAACTCATTTTCACTTACCTTGAACCTTTATTTTTGACATGATTAACGTCCAGAAACTTTTCAGACTTCAGCACTAATTGTGCGTCCACTAATAAAATGGGATCTTAGAGGAATCTGGCAACTGCAAACTTTGAAGGGAATAAAGTCTAAAACAATCCACGAAATGAGTTGGAGCCGAGTGTCTTCTGAGGAGCAGGAAGTAGGGCGGGCAGCGGAGGAGGATGTCATTTGGGTTAGGAATCTCGAAGAATTAATTGACATGCATCACTTTCCTTAAAGAAATAAGCATTTCAAAAAAGGTAGAAAAAAGTAAGTGGAGAATGAAAAATAAGAGGGGCACCTGGGTGGCTCAGTGGGTTAAGCATCCGACTTGGGCTTAGGTCACGATCTCAGGGTTGGTAAGTTCGAGCCCCGCGTCGGGCTCTGAGCTGACAGCTCAGAGCCTGGAGCCTGCTTCCGATTCTGTGTCTCCCTCTCTCTCTGCTCTTCCCCTGCTCATGCTCTCTCTCTCTCTTTCAAAAATAAACATTAAAAAAAATTTTTTTTTTAAGTCCTCAAGAGGGGCACCTGGGTGGCTCACTCAGTTAAGCGGTTAAGCGTCCGACTTCGGCTCAGGTCATACTCTCATGGTTTGTGGGTTCAAGCCCCGCGTCGGGCTCTGCTGACAGCTTGGAGCCTGAAGCCTGCTTCGGATTCTGTGTCTCCCTCTCTCTCTCTGCCCCTCCTCCGCTCACGCTCTGTGTCTCTCTCTCAAAAATAAACTAAAAAAACACTAAAAAAAATACAAAAAGAAACGAAAAGAAAAATAAGACAAATTAGTGCGTGGACCAAGATGAGCACGGAGTGCTGTGGTGGTCCATAACTGTGTCCTGGGGGGCAGAAACACTCCACAGGAAGCCCTGTATAAAAGTTTAAACATCTAAAGAAGTAAATCAAAAAGCAAATCAACAATAACAACAACAAAACTGTTCGCTGCTCGAAGGCAATCATTTGAGTATCTCCTCCTAGCACGGGTATCTAGAGGCAATCGCTGGGATGTACCTTCTAGGACACATATGTTAATGTCTTTCAAATGCCTGGCGAATGAAGTTACAGTTCCATACCCTAATTTTTCCACCCAATACTACGAAAGAACCACCTTCCCCATGTGACTCGCTGAGAAAGAGAGCAATTCGTTGAAGTCCTTCTAAAGATCATAAACTTTGATTCTGTATTCATCCGACTAATTCTGTTTATACCTAGACTAACAAAATAATCAAAAAAGGGAAGACTGTGTACCAGGTTTTTCCTGAAAGCATTGTTTGTAATAGCAAGAAATTGGGAACAAGCAGAATTTCCAAAACTAGGGAAAAGGCAAGCAAATGATGGTAAATCCATAAGATAGACAATCTCAAAAGTCATAAAAAGTTGCGCTTCCTAGCAATGTTTATAGCTATGAGTCTGCTTAATAGAGCACAAAAACAATGTGAAATAAATAAAGCGAGATGCATAATAATATATATTTTTACTAATTCTTAGACTACATATATACATTTATATACAAGTGTGCATAGAAAAGAATGGAGAGTATTCTCCTCCAAAGGTCCACAATGATCATCGCCAGGTGGTAAGATTCTGGTAATTTTTATAGCCTCACTATATTTTTCTATAGTTTCTAAAGTTTATATGATAAGGAGGCATTAATTTCTTTTTCCAGAAGAGGAAAGATAATATTTTTAGGAAGCCCTTTGATTGAGCTAATGCATAAAAGTCATTAGAAATTTTTTTTAAAAAGCCTTGGATGGCTCTAGTCTCTACATGAGTGATAGCTACAAATAAATCATATTTGTAGGACAGTCCTTAATTAGGTGGAAATAGTAGTGCTTAAAAAAACTTTCTTGGGTTAAGTTTTAAAGCTTTTGATTCATAAATTCCCAGCTAAGCATTAGAGGTGTCAAACCCTTCAGATCCATCATGGCGCGCCCAGGCCTCTCTCTCTCTCTCTCTCTCTCTCTCTCTCTTTTTTAATGACATTTTGAAATGTTATTTCACCAACTCAGGGACTGGAGATGATCCAGAAGATAATGACTTGAATTTTACAAACTCTTTAGGTCAAAATTTATTTTTTTCAGAGACACGTTTATGTGTCTTTCCTCTCAAGCAGTCCAGTCCATTCCCAGGACGCCAGGCCAAGATGGGGGCGCCTGGGTGGCTCAGGGTTGAGCGTCTGACCTCGGCTCAGGTCATGATCTCGCGGTTCGTGAGTTCGAGCCCCGCATAGGGCTCTGTGCTTACAGCTCAGAGCCTGGAGCCTGCTTCAGAGTTTGCCTCCCCCCGCTCATGCTCAGTCTCTCTCTCTCTCTCTCTCTCTCTCTCTCTCTCAAAAATAAATAAATATTTAAAATTTAAAAAAAAAAAAAAAAAAGGAAAAGATGTGAATGACCCATGAAGAATTTGGTTAGATTTTCTAACTTGCAATAGCACTTCAGGTAAAAGCCCAGACAACAAGCCATGGGAGAGAGGAGAGCAGGGGGTCAGGGACAGGATCCAGGGACCCAGGGACGCACTATTCTTCAGGTCCGCTTTCGCTTTAAAAGTTGGGGCAGAAAGTTCTACTGGAAAGAAGACACACTTGCGACTCAAACTAGAGTCTCATCCCGGGCTCAGCTCCCTGCAAACTATCTCTAATATGGTGATGAGGGCTCGCACCACAGCCCTGTAAGAAAATCTCCAATTTTTTTTTTTTTTTTTAATATTAGCAATCACTTTTTGTTTTTAATGTCAAGACCCTGGCGGGCCAAACCGAACACCTTTCTGGACAGGACTAGTCTAGGGGGTGTTACTATGTTGTTGGCAATCAGAACCTGGCCTCGGAAGTCAACCACTCGCTCGACTCCTGCCTTCCCAACCATGTGACCTTGGGCAGGTGACTGAGGCTTGCAAAGCTGCAGAGTCTCAACAAGGGGCATTACTATTATTGTTGTTGTTGTTGAAAGTCGGCCTGGAGAACTGGATGAGGGCTTGGAGGAGGAGGGAATATTGGAGGAGCACCTTGAGTAACCAGGAGGAGGTTAGGTAAACATTCCTGCAGTCAACACATATTTGGAGCACCTGCTGTGTTCCAGGCATTCTGTAGATTCTGGGAATCTTGTGCAAAACAGTCTCTGCTCCCCTGTATTCAGTTAGTGGAAGAAGAAGTTTAAATACTATGCTTAGTGGTAGTTAGACACTATGAAGAAGAAGAAATCAAGGGAAAAAACCCAAATGTCCGTTAACAGTGATGTGGATTCATCAAGTATGGTGCGCTCGTGGAACGGAACACCATACTGGAGATATTAAGAAAGAACCACAGCTGGGGCACCCGGGTGGCTCAGTGGGTTGAGCGTCCAAATGTTGATGTCAGCTCCGGTCATGATCTCAGGGTCGGGGGATCGAGCCCCGCCTCAGGCTCCGTGCTGAGTGTGGAGCTTGCTGAAGATTCTCTCTGTCTTTCTCTCTCTCCCACTCTCTCTCTTTAGGAAAGAAAGAAAGGGAAGGAAGGAAGGAAGGAAGGAAGGAAGGAAGGAAGGAAGGAAGGAAGGAAAAAAGAAAAGAGAGGGAAGGAAGGAAGGAAGAAGGCAAGAAGGAAAAGAAAGAAAGGAAGAAAGAAAGAAAGAAAGAAAAGAAAAGAAATGGAGGGAGAAAAGGAAGAAAGAAAGAAAGAAAGAAAGAAAGAAAGAAAGAAAGAAAAGAAAAGAAAAGAAATGGAGGGAGAAAAGGAAGAAAGAAAGAAAGAGAGAGAGAGAGAGAGAGAGAGAGAAGGAGGAAGGGAAGAAGGAAAGAAAAGAAAAGAAAAGAAAAGAAAAGAAAAGAAAGATAGAAAGGGGGAGGGAAGAAAGAAGGAAGGAAGGAAGGAAGGAAGGAAGGAAGGAAGGAAGGAAGGAAAAGAAATCATAGACTTCCACTTTCCTGAGAGGGAAGGGAGAAAATACAAAGAATGCCATGTGAAGACACAGACACAAAAGGCAGAGGCAGATTGGCGTTTTGTTGCCCTGAACCAAGGGATACCTGGGGCTACCAGAAGCTTTGGGAAGTAAGAAGGATCCTCCCCTGAAGGCTTTAGGGGTAGCACCTTTATTTCAGGTGTCCAGACTCCAGACCTGTGAGACAGTCTATTTCTACGGTTTTAAGGTGCCCAGTTAGTGGTCCCTGCTCACAGCAGCCACAGGAAGCACCTGCACAGACCTAACCATTCCAATTCTACCGTAAAAAATCCGCTCAACTCTTCCTTGGGACCCGGCCTCTCCCGTGTCCCTGGGGGACGTTCTCAGAACCCAGCTTCTCTCTGTGTCTTCTTCCTCCCTCAGGTTCCTGTCTCCCTAAATGTCTGTCTAGAGCCCATCTCAAAAAATTAGAATCCCTTCATTTAGTTTTGTCACTGCCTAAAGAAGCCACCTTTAACATTACCTTTCAGTAACTTTTGGTCTCTCTTGCCTGTCTCATCGTCTCTTTCCCAGGCTCAAGGCCAAAGCCTTCTCTTCTTTTTTTTTTTTTTTTTTTTTTAGCTCATTTGTATTTTCTTTTTTTTTAATTTTCTTTTTTATTTTTTAAAATTTACATCCAAATTAGTTAGCATCTAGTGCAACAATGATTTCAGGAGTAGATTCCTTAGTGCCCCTCCCCCATTGAGTCCATCCCCCCTCCCACCACCCCTCCCGTAACCCTCAGTTTGTTCCCCATATTTATGAGTCTCTTCTGTTTTGTCCCCCTCCCTGTTTTTATATTCTTTTTGTTTCCCTTCCCTTATGTTCATCTGTTTTGTCTCTTAAAGTCCTCATATGAGTGAAGTCGTATGATTTTTGTCTTTCTCTGACTCATTTCACTTAGCATAATCCCCTCCGGTTCCATCCACGTGGTTGCAAATGGCAAGATTTCCTTCTTTTTGATGGCCGAGTAATACTCCATTGTATATATAGACCACATCTTCTTTCTCCATTCATCCATCGATGGACATGTGGGCTCTTTCCATCCTTTGGCTATTGTCGATAGGGCCGCTATCAACATGAGGGTGCATATGTCCCTTCGAAACAGCACACCTGTATCCCATGGATAAATGCCTAGTGGTGTAATTACGGGGTCATAGGGCAGTTATATTTTTAGTTTTTTGAGGAACCTCCATACTGTTCTCCAGAGTGGCCGTATCAGCTTGCATTGCCACCAACAGTGCCAAAGAGATCCTCTTTCTCCGCATCCCCGCCAACATCTGTTGTGGCCTGAGTTGTGAATGTGAGCCATTCTGATGGGTGCAAGGTGGTATCTCATTGTGGTTTTGATTCGTATTTCCCTGATGATGAGTGATGTTGAGCAATTTTTCGTGTGTCGGTCGGCCACCTGGATGTCGAAGCCTTCTCTTTCTAAAACCCAAAGTCTTTACTGTTTCTTAAACCATAAGAAAGCTAAGAAGTATTTCGTCCTCATGAAAAGCTAGCTTTCAGGATATCACTTTTCCTCCATGTAAAACAATGTCACTCACCTGTTTAAAGTTCTTATCCTTTCACCCTCAGAATATAATCCCAACACTTTCTTCCTTCATCCAACAGAGAAGTTAAGCAGCTCTTGGGTTTGGGTACCTTGAAGACCCTTTACTGATGAACAAGAAGCCATAGTCTCTGCTGTCATGGAAATGGAGGACTAGTGCTGGGAAAAGACCACAAAGGAACACAAATACGTGCACTGCTATACATTGCAGTAAGAGCGGAGGGAGGAACCAAGATGGCGGAACAGATTGGAAGATTTTTTTGCATCTTGCATCCATGAAATACAGCCAGATCAATACAGTGCAGCAAGTGCTATGGAGGAAAGAGATTGGATTCTCTGAGCTACAAGAAGAGCATAAGTTCATCTAGACTGGGGATCGTCACAATTCTCCATTATCCAAAGCACCCACAAACTTAGTGGCCTAAGACCAAACGCGGTCATGATCTCGCTCGATTTTGTTGGTTGACTGGGCTCAGCTGGGTGGTTCTTCTAATCCATGTGAGGTTGACTGTAGCCGCAGTCGGTGGAGGGGTACAGGTAGCTGGAACCCCCAAAGTGGCTGGCTAATATGGCTGGCGGTTGAGTCCGGCTGTCTTCTGGGAGCCCAGCTGAGACTGTTACCCAAAACACGCATGGTGTCTCCATTTGTTTTCGGCTACTTATAGCATGGCAGCTGGGTTCCCCGAGGGAGCATCCCAAGAGCGATTGTTCTTTTTTTTTTTTTAATGTTTATTTCTGTTTTTTAATGTTTAATGTTTTTTAAATATTTATTAATTTTTTTAATGTTTTTTAAATTTTTTTTAATGTTTAATGTTTAATGAGTGGGGGAGGGACAGAGAGAGAGGGGGAACAGAGGATCTGAAGCGGGCTCTGCGCTGACAGCAGAGAACCCGACACAGGGCTCGAACCGATGAACCTCGAGATCATGACCTGAGCCAAAGTCAGATGCTCAACTGACTGTGTCACCCAGGCGCCCCAAAGCACAAGTGTTCTAAGAGAGGGGAAGCAGAGGTGGCCAGGCCAATGAAATGCCGTGGGCACAGCCCTGTTTCCCTTGTCTCCTGATGATTAAAGCACTCGGAGACACGGCACCCAGTCAGTGTGGGAAAAGGCTACCGCAGGGTGTGAACGCCCGCCCGTGTGGTTCACGGGGGGTAACCACAGTTAGAGAAGACCTCACCAAGGGCCGAGTTCCTGCATATGGGGGTGGTGCTGAATTCCAAAAAATGAGCATAAGTTCGCCAGGCCAGGAGTTGGGAGCAAGGCGGCCCCGAAGACCTTGGCTTCCTTGGGAGCGACAAGAAAAGAAGACTCTTGTGGCTGGAGCTTGGGGAACAGGGAGGAAAGGGACCGCGGGTTGGACTTGAAGAATGTGAAAGAGATGCCAAGAACAACTCCAAGTTTTCTGGCTTGACGCCCCCGAGGCAGCAGGCTCAGGGGAGCGGGTGCAGGAAAGAAAACCAAGGGTTCCATTTATGACATGCTTTTCCTTGAGATGCTCATGGAGACGTCCAGATGCAGGCAGCAGGTAGGCAACCGGATGAAGGAGACTAGAGCTCGGAAGCCGCCGAACCGCTGTTCGTTTGCCTGCAAAACAGTCTTCTGCAGATGCCTCCAGACCCAGCCTCTCCCCTTCCCCCACACAATCCGGGCTCCGTCCCTGCCCCCACAACTGGCTGCATTTATTCACGTCTCTCTTTGCCCTCTGCCTGCCTCTCGCCCTCCATCCATCACCTGGCTGCCTCCTGCCAGACCTGTAGGTACGACCCCTCCCCCTCCCCTGCCCCGGATCAGGTTAGGATCTCCCGGTCCGACTTCCCATGGCGCTTCGCCACGGCCCTTGCCATATTGCATCCCGCTGTTATCTGCACACATCCTTCAAATCCTCCCCGCCTGGAATGTGAACTCCTTGAAGCAGGAAGCGTGTGGCGTTTAAGGTTGTGTCCCTAGCAGCAGTGGGCGCTCCTTAAATACGTATTGGATGAATGAGCCGATCTCTGACTCCAGCCCCTTCTTGCCCCGGTTCCTACGGAATATCACCCCTTCCCTTCTCAAGAAGCTCCGGAGACTTTCTGTTGTCTACTGATTTCAGTGCAGTCTTGGCGTCTTCTATCATCTGTCTTTTGCTAAATGTGTTGAAAGAGAAAACAGGCGGAGCCTAGGGGAGTCCCTGCAGGGAAGCTTCTCCAGGCCTCTCAGGCACCTCTGCACCGAGGTCTCAAGTCCCTTTTCAGTTCCCACACAAACACTAGACTGTGGCACGGAGCCAAGATGCCAAGTTCTCAAATGGAAGACGCGGGCTTCGAGCCCACCGGAATGTTACCACCGCTGACTTTCTGCAACGAGACTGCCCCCTCACCCGGCATACACCTAGCGATGGTAAAAATGAGCGAGAATGGAAAAATGAAACTAGATGCTGCTATTAAGAGCTAGTTAGATCCGCCCATCACAGCTGAGAACATGAGGGCCAGACGGAGTCTCTAGCCTTAAGTCAGTGGGCTTTTGGGGGTCAAGCGTAGAGTCCGTTGCTAAGGATGAGAAGAAATCATTGTCTATCATATAGGAAATGCTGGGGGTATATTGTTGAAGACTGAAGGCAGAAGGTGAGGTGGAAAGTGGCATTAAAATTGTTTTTTTCATGTTTATTAACTTTTGAGAGACAGAGCAGGAGCAGGGGAGGGGCAGAGAGGGAGGGAGACACGGAATCCGAAGCAGGCTCCGGGCTCCGAGCTGTCCGCTCAGAGCCCGATGCGGGGCTCGAACCCGTGAACCGTGAGATCATGACCTGAGCCGAAGTCAGATGCTTAGCCGACTGGGCCACCCAGGCGCCCCGAAAGTGGCATGTTAAAGGAGTTTAACCCTCTTTGAAAAGATCCTCTGTGATATACGCATCTATCGTTCCACTCACAGGAATACGTTAGAGGTGACTATATGGGGGCTTCCCGAAAAAAAACGGCACCCAGCAGAATGAGGGTAATCCCGGCAGTAGTGACCACTATCTGAAACCCAGAGACAGCTACTGATCCAGACTTTCCAAAAGGAGACCCAGAGGGACAAGGGGGTGAACGGCTTCATAATTGCCTTGGTTGGTGAAAGGTCAATGTGCTTGATAAGAGAGATCCAAGGTCTCTCGTTCCAGAATGGAATGATAAGAAGCCTATGCCCCTAGTGGGGAGTCTCAAATTTTTGCATGAATCATCTTCCCATTTCTCCCACACACACCCCGCCCCCCCAACCTCGTGACCGCTGCTCTACCCTCTATGTCCCTGAGTGTTTCTCTTTTAGATTCCACGCATGAGACCGTGCAGTATTTTGTCTTCCCTCGGTTTTAGTTCAGCAAACATAATGCCTTCAAGGTCCATGCTTCGGGAACTTTTGAAACCTACCAGTGTTGGGGCCTCACCTCCTACAGATTCGAATGTCATTGGTCTGAGGTGTGTTAGGGCTTCCAGCATTTTTGTTTCCTGCCTGACCTGCCCAGCGTTCTCGACTTAGGTGGGGTGTTTTTTCCGCCGCCTTCCTGAAATGCTAGGCTGACGTCCAACTCTGTGCCTCCACACAAGGTGCTTTCTCAGCGTGAACCACGCTTTCCAACAACATGAGGGGCGCCTGGGTGGCTCCGTCGGTTAGGCATCAGACTTCGGCTCAGCTTGTGATCTCCTGGTCCGTGAGTTCGAGCCCCGCGTCGGGCTCTGCGCTGACAGCTTAGAGCCTGGAGCCTGCCTTGGATTCTGGGTCTCCCTCTCTCTCTGCAACTCCCTGCTTGCACTCTCTCTCTCCCTCTAAAACAAATGAACATTATTATTTTTTTTTAATGTGAGAAAACCCAGAGACAATTTAGGGGATGCTCGGGTTTCAGGGATTCACGAACTCAACACCAGACAGCACCAAGTCATACCCTGTTGAATTCTCCACCCTTCAGGGCAAGATGCAAAGTTGTCAACTTCTAGCCTTCACCAGGAGTCACCGTTGCCAGGAACAGCGGGCGAGCCCATGGCAAGCGAGGCTGGAGTTAGATCTAGCCAGAAATGACTAGCATTGATTTGTTTTCATCGTATTTATGTCTTTTTGAGTACCTCCTCTCCCTGGCAAGAGATAATGGCCTTTGCACCCAAGACTGTAACCTATTCCCTTTTGAAATGAGGTGAAGTTTCAGTTGTACAAAATGACGGGCGTCCCAGGAATGACCGGACCCCACAGTGCCCAGAGTTCACGACACCATACAGAATATTTAAACATTGGCCAAGAGGGTACACCTGATGTGAAATGTTCTGATCACACGCAAAAAATTAAGCTGGCCGGAAGGAAGGATCTTTTGGAGGGGATGGATAGATTTATGCCATTGATAGTGGTGATGGCCTCATGGGTGAATACCACGAAACTCATTGGCTTGCCTATATTACGTATGTTCCCTTTTTGTAGGCCCATCAGACCTCAACAGAGTGGTTTCCAAAAAACGAAGAAGGCAGAACTTTCGGGGTTGAGCCTTATCAAGCCTCGGGGTTATCAACTCTCCGGGTTGAGGCTTACTTGGTGTCAGCTGCTCTAAAACTCAACCAGAGGGGCAGCAACCTAAATCTCAATTGAAAATTGAAAATAAAACTAAGTAAGATACAAGAATGAACCAAATGTTTAAAGTAGTAAATCATTAGGGCGGCCGGGTGGCTCAGTTGGTTAAGCATCGACCCTCGGTTTCGGCTCAGGTCACGATCTCACGGTGTCGTGAGTTCGAGTCCCATGTCGGGCTCTGTGCTGAGAGTGCGCCTACTTGGGATTCTCTCATTCCCCCCCCCTCCCCTGCTCATGCCGTCTGTCTCTCTCAAAACACACTTAAAAAATTTTTTTTTAAATAAAAAAATAGTAAATAATCAGCGTCCAGAGGGTGTGTCCCGTGGAAAGAAACAGGAAGTCTCCTGCTATGGGCCAAAGATAGAGAACCGCAGTGAGGATACTCTGTGCACGTGGGAAGGGAATGCTACCTCTATCCAGATCACCCAGCCACCAAAGCTCTGCTTCACCGTACCTGCAGCGTGACACAGGTCCCCCCACATGGTGGCTTCCAGGTTGCCACCCTGGCTGGAGCCTGATGCAGTCCGAAACAGCAGCACACAGCAGCCCTGGTGTGCTTGGAGGGCCACGTACGCTCCTCCGGGGGGGGGCTGGGGCCTCCCCGCTGATCTCGTAGCCTTGAGAGTCATTTACAAAGAACCTGCCTCATATATTTGTAGATTAGTTGGATTTTGAAGTCTGCCAATCAACCTACCCTCAGAATGCCTGTGTGTGTGTGTGTGTGCGCGCGCATCTGATTGGTTATTCAACAAACCAGCACAGCCCCCGTCCCTCTGCAACATGCCGTAAGACATAAAAGTACCCACAAGTTGGTAAAATATATTTTATTCGTCCATACAAAGAAATAGTATGAATTACCAGATTTTCATTTTCCTAGAAACCTCTTTTCTCTGTGTAAAATTAATCTGTGTTATACATAGGACAAAATACTTGATTTAGTTGTTTTTTTTTTTTTTTTTTTTTTTTTTTTTGTACATATTGGCTATTCTAACATCCAGGTTATAGAAGACACGCCGCCAGAATTTGCACAGTATTTCAGATTCCTGGGCTGAATGAACTCCGTCATAAATTAAGGTTACAAAAGCGAAAAAAAAAAATCTAACCACACCTTTAAGTTTAAGGGACCATCCTTCTCGAGAATAACGAAAAAAAAAATGACACGGACATGTCTGTGTTTGAGACCCACACTTAAGTATCTCTAGTTTATCAGAGCCTTCTGTTTTCCTTTCTTACGTAAATAAATATCCTGGCAGGATCTGAAACTTTCTCCAAAAGTCTAAACTGTCACTCGAAATAACTTCCAAAGAGAATCCTATGAAAAAGATAATTTCTCTTCCTCCATCATCCAAATAAGTATTTCTTAGGCAGCCAATATACCTAAATACCTTTCCAGGTACGACCTACCAAGTTACCAGACTACGATACAAACACCTCCAAGCGAGCACGGATTTCTGGGACAGTAAAAAACCTCCCATTTTATTTTTATCTTTTTTGCTTTTAATAAAGAAGACAAAACCGAGAGGGGTCAAGTACCCCACTGAATAGCAGAGCTTTAAACTGGAAGAAACCCAAAACGTGCGCAGACAAAAGGCCAAAATGTGAAATGGGTGTTTGTCTTCTAACAGCTAAAAAACTTGAGTCGGTGGCCTTGGAGATTGCTAGAACAGGAAGAAACTCAAGGCTGAATTTTATGTGTTTGTGTTGCTTAACTCCTACAGGAGGAAGGCATGGGGGTTCGGGCTCTACAATAACTATCACACGATGAGGTGTAACCTGGGGGCAGATGTCGCGTCTGGATCCGTCAGGAATTACGAGCCATCAGACCTCTATGAAGAGATGCGCAGGAAGTTTGATTTATTTGTCTGCTCTAGAAAAACGTGCTCTAGTCCGTCATTGCTAATTAGCGCCATCTGTTTGGATTCAAGGATTTGACCCAGAATAGAATCTTGACTCGCTTCAGGGCTCATGACTCAATGACCCTCCCCTCCTTCTATCTGAAAACTTCCTGTTTCTGTTTTAAGGCAGGGAATAAACAACTTCATCCAAATGGTCCAGCCTGGAGAGACGGCGGGGACCCGAAGGCTGACCGCTTTGTCGCAAGCCCTCCTCCGAACCTTTCTGCAACTCTGCATCACGAGCCCTGTCGGGGCTCGCATTTGGCCAGAGTGTGGCCAGGGCAGGATGAGGCGGAGGGGGCGGACACTGGCTTTTACTTGAAACGATACCCTGTTACTGAAAAGCAGCATCGGTGGTTTTATTGCCAGTGAGCTTTCGGACTGGAAAACCACACGACCCATCAGCACCCTTCTGGACCAATCGGCACCCTTCTGCAGACGTCTTGATGCCAAAGCAGCAAGAAGGGAGAAAGACCCACGCCAGGGTTAGGGTGTTCCCCTAAATGCAGGTGCTAAGCTACCTGGGAGAGGCAGTGACAACAGAGCTTTGAAACGAACAGAACATCTGAGGATCGCACGGAGCCCCCCCCGGCCCATCGTCCTACACAGACCTCCCCCGACCCACGATCGCTTTGCTGCTAAGGGCGAGCTGGGCACACCCGGGCTGAAACTTGTGGGCAAACACAAACCAGACATCACCGAATGACCAGTGACATCCTGACCGATTGCTAAAGAGGGACCATCTCTCTCCTTTCATACAAGTGTTCGTACTCTGTCGGGCAAGTTATCCCGCAACGACACACGAAAGCGACTTCGTGACCATCACGCCCCGACCATTCTGAAGGGGTGCGTTACCTTCCCGCATGTGCCCCGGCGAAAGCAGAACTCGAATCAAAACCCTCTGATGGCGGAAGCAGTTGTGGTTCGGGAAACAGGATACGGGGAGTATGTTCGTTACGTGACATTGCTATAGGGTTACCCAACTGCCACAGGCTAAGTCCTCAAAAATGACCTCCAACTGCTCACTCGGCAGAGAGGTACCGGGGGGGAGGGGAATATTCGGTCATCAGCAGCAACAATGCTGGAAACCTTCTGCCGGGACCTAGCTCAAACAAGGGGACATCTTCACAACTGGCAGGCGTGAGTGTCCCCAGGCAACACGGGGCCAGCTTTCCCAGCCTGTCTTTACAAGAGCCACTCTTCGTTCTTGCAGTCTGGCCGTCGGCTGCAGACTGTGTTGTCAATCTGGGATGAGCCAGGGATTCCGAGGAGGAGAGTTCCAGACATCAAGCGAGGGGGCCACGACTCACTTCTGCTGGCCGCCTTTCTGGTGGGGGTTTGTCTTTTCTCCCCTCGGAGGTTGTCTACTCCCAGTCTACTGGGATGTGCCCAACTGGGGCTGGCTGTGCACCTAGCAGCACCTTGGCGGACTCTGATGGGGTGGGATGCACTTGACCCCTTTGGACCCGTGCGGTCTGTGCCAGGAGATTCTGCTAGCCTAGGGGATTTCTTTGGTGTGTCAAAGCAGAATTGTCTGGCCTGGAGAACGGGGCATGGCGTATGCGTGCAAATCAGAGGTCGTCTTTATTTCTAAAGCAGCATCCCAGCATCACACACACACACACACACACACACACACACACACACGGGGCCTGGGAAGGAGGAGCTACCGTCTGCATACGATTCGAGCTGCTTAATGAACCAGGGACTGGGGCAGAAGACGACACAGGGCCATCTTTCAAAACCCCACGCCCAAGTAAACGTTTGGACCCTGGCACGAGGGACTCCCCAGAAAGGAGGTGGGCGTCCCCGCAAAGGCAGGGACGTCCCCCACGAGCTGAGCAGACTTGGGGGACAAGCCTCAGCACTGTGGTTTGGCGTCCACATCCCCGGAAATGTCAACACAGGGGCGAGGAAGCTGCCACAGGAGACGTGACCCTCTGGGGGGAGGAGGGGGGTGTCGCGTTCCTGCGAGGTGTGCAGGCAGGGACAGAAATGGGAACCGCACTAGGAAACCCAAGACACAAGGAGACGGAGAGCGAATTCAGCCAGCGATCGGAGGCTGCGTACCCGTAACGACAAAAATCTCAAGTTGTGCTTTTCTTCTTTTTAAATAGAATGGGGGAGGGGGGGAGGGGGGGCACACGGAAGCACCATCAACTGTGAGGAAAAGAACCCATGAGACGCTTTGGAATGTGAACGGATTATGAAACTAAACCCTCTGAAGAGTGTGGCTAGGCAGCTTAGTGAATTAATTGCTTACGAATTAAAAATAAATTATTATAAAATAGATTTCTGTACATTTTACATACATATAATCTCTGTCAACATAGAAGCCAAGTAGGAAAGTCACATCGCGCGGCGGGGTGGGGTGGGGGGGGGTCCCGTCAGTCCCAGCCGAAGTCCTGGCCGGTCATCTGGTAGAACTTCAAGTTGAAGGGCCGGTAGAACTCGCGCAGCAGGCGCACCACCTCGAGGTCGATCTCCGGGTGGGTCCTGCCCTTGGTCTTGCCCAGGCAGTGGGGCTTGCTGCTGCCCTCGGCCTTCTTGAGACAGGGGAAGCCCTTGGTCTTGTTGAAGTAGAAGTGCTTGTCGGTGATGATCCTCTTGAGGCCCAGGAAGTCCTGCACGCGGCCCAGCTCGCCGGCCGGGTCGCTGATGAGCCGCTCCCCGCTCACGAAGAGCATCTGGCCGATGGGAAAGTGGCGCAGCCAGTGCTCCAGGTGCTTGGCGTAGATGCCGATCTGGATGGCGCTCCACGACGTGTCGATGAGGCCCGTCGTGCGGTTCTTGAACGTCAGGCTCTCGAAGGTGGGGATGTCGGGCCGCTTAGACAGCGTCTGCGTGTAGTCCGAGATGGCCCGGGTCACCGGGTCGCGCACCACCACGATGAGCTTGGTGTCCTTGGACATGGCCGAGATGCGCGCGGGCGCCTCGCGGGTCACGAAGTAGCTGGGCGTCTTCTCCATGGTGATCTGCCCGTCCAGGGTCCTCGGCATCAGGTCCCTGGGGAAAAGCAAGCAGAGCAAAGTCGGCTCAGGAGGGGATGCCTCTTTGGCCGCGCGTCTCGTCTCCGAGACGACACTTTCGATCCCGGCTTCCCCTTTGTTACCGGGAACGGCTGCAGAACCGCGAGAGAGTGCCAACAGCGGGTCGTCCCCGGAAGGTACCTTAACATCCCCACGGAGGCCAGATGCTATCTCCGTGAAGTATGACAGCACCTTCCTCCGAGACGAAAAGAGGAAGGAAGAGAGGGGAGTTTCTCCCGATCTTGTCATGGGCACCACCCCTGACTCACTGTGCAGGCTGCCCAGCTTTCCGGACCGCCCCAAACATCAGGGGTCACAACACAAAGGCCCCTGGCCTCTGGGTATGTACCCTTCCTGACAACAGCACCTGGAGCCCCCAGAGACAGTGCTTTCCGGGAGTCCCCACCAGCCTGTCTTTGTGTGCTCACCAAGCCTGGGCACATGTGTGGCGGGAACCAGGAGGAAGAGGTCCCCCTGGCCCATCCACGCCATACCTGCTTCAACGCGGCGACCACGGACAAAAACGCCTTCACGGCAAAAAGCACGCGGCAACCTAAAACCCAGGTGAAATCGGATGGAAGTATATAAACGGACGCAAACTTGCCAAGAGGAAATTCCCAAGACCCAGCTCTAGAAGCTTCCAAAAAATACTTTAGATTCCATTAAAAAAAAGGGGGGGGGCTCGTAAGATCTCTATCACAGCCTTAATTTTAATAAAAGTATGCCGACAAAACTGTTAACAACCTATAAGAGATGCAGGCCATGATATTGGCACCAAAAAGCTGCTTTGGGGGCACCGGCGGAGGAGGGGGCCTCAGTGGGCTGAACATCCGGCTTTGGCTCAGGTCATGATCTCATGGTTCGTGGGTTCGAGCCCTGCGTCGGGCTCTGTGCTAATGGCTCAGAGCCTGGAGCCTGCTTTCGATTCTGTGTCTCCCTCTCTCTCTGTCCTTCCTCCCCTCACACTCTTTCTCTCAAAAATAAATAAACATTAAGAAAATCTTTACAAAGGGACGCCTGGGTGGCTCAGTGGGTCGAGCGTCCGACTTCGGCTCAGGTCTGATCTCACGGTTCGTGGGTCCAAGCCCCGCGTCGGGCTCTGTGCTGATGTCTCGGAGCCTGGAGCCTGCTTCGGATTCTTCTTTCTCCCTCTCTCTTTGCAACTCTCCCCCTCACGCTGTCTCTCTCTCTCTCTCTCTCTCTCTCTCTCTCTCTCAAAAATAAACATTAAAAAAGAAAAAAAGCTGTTTTGTGGTGGCAGTTAGCTTTGCAAATAACACTAACCGATGATGGAAGGTTGTGACTTACATGCTCCCTGGCCTAGAGCATTCCACCACGTGATGTGGGAACAGTGGTACTTCATCCAGCGTGTCTGTAGGAGGTTAGTAAAGCCAGAGCAGTTTAAACAGTTAAGGGACGTGGGCTCAGACATCAGATGGCCTGGGTTCAAATCCCAGCTTTCGGTGTGTATGCTGTGCCACCTTGAGTAACTGTCTTACCTTCTCTGGGCTTCTCCTCCTCATCTGTAAGAATGAAGGTGACAGTACCTACTTCATGGAAGTTGGAAGAGGAGTAAGACCATTAATGATCATAACATGCTCTGAACATGCTTAACATATGTAATTAATACATACTAACTGCTGCTCCTACGAGAGGATTATTTCCAGTATTACTGTGTTCAGCCCGCAGTTTACAGCATATGGTGGGACAAAATTGAGCACATGTGTGCACATCAAAAGGAAAGGAGACGTGTGAACTAACTGGAGACTCAGTTTTGGTCCCGGATGCACAATCTTCCATTAGCCATGGGATAGAGATTTCTACGTGGGCCCGGGAATTTTACAGAAGGCAATTCCCACATCATTTCTGACCAAATATTCACCTCCCAGTAGGACATCCTAAACCTCCAGCTTCAAGCCACCCCTCATCTACTGAGAGCACAGCTCCTCTTACTAATAAGCACATTTACGGAAATGGCAGAAAGTTCTATCGCACGAGCCAGAAAGGGCCACATGCTGGGAGAGCTCCTTCTTCAAAAACAAGTTCGGGGGAAGGAGGTCGTCCCCAAGGAAGGCCGCTTCACAGCCCTGGAGCCATCCCTGGCTTGCGCTAAGGCTGGATTGACCCACTTTGCCCATTAACCACTTAGGTGAACGTGGCAGTGTCATGGGGCTAATGGGATGGAGGAAAAAAGAGTCCTGGCTCTCAGTCTGTGATGTGTTTCACTCAAAAGCAGGTGGAGTCTAGGGGCGCCTGGGTGGCTCAGTCGGTTGAGCGACCAACTTCGGCTCAGGTCACGATCTCGTGGTTGGGGAGTTTGAGCCCCGCATCGGGCTCCTTGCCGTCAGTAGAGAGCCTGGAGCCTGCTTCGGATCCTCTGTCCCCCTCTCTCTCTGCCCCGGGTATTAAGTCACTGGCAACTGGACATCTGGACATTCTTTAAGAGTAAAAGTGCCTCCATCACGACGGAAAGAAGGCCAACCACCACAGCTCTTCGTATCCTTGAGAGGGGGAGCCTCGAGGGACAGGGCGGGGGAGGGGCAGAGGATCTGAAGCAGGCTTTGTGCTGTCATAGAGCCCGATGTGGGGCTTGAACCCATGAACTGTGAGATCACGACGTGA
Source organism: Puma concolor (assembly GCF_028749965.1). NCBI lineage: Eukaryota > Metazoa > Chordata > Mammalia > Carnivora > Felidae > Puma > Puma concolor. Next base: position 8,384,207 of record NC_141680.1, on the reverse strand, counting down.
GCTGAAGTCAGCCGCTTAACCGACTGAGCCACCCAGGCACCTCCTCCCAACCCCACCGCCGTGTCCTTAAAGAAAGGGTCTGGCAGCAACCGAAATGGCTCACTGGGCGACGGGAGTAAGACACCACAGAACAGAGCTAGAAACCGGGAGAGCCTCACTATCCCCAAGTCCAAAGGCAAAACCTCCTTGGCCACAAAGAAAGATTCCTTGAACGGCGGACGGATTTCCTGAGCTTGACCGCCTGGGGGTCACCCAAGCCATTCTGGCTGCCACCAGCTCCAAGGGGATCCCTCTCTCCCCAGAATGGTCTGCAGTCTGCACATAGTGGCAAAGAGCACACAAGGGGCCCCCAGGACTTTCTCTGATCCTGCAAATGACAGCCAGCGGACTCGTGCCGTGACAGACTGTTCAGCCCCTGCCCACTGGAGCCTGTGGGCTCCTCCCCCCTTGCTTCGTGGCTGATGGTGGAGTACACAAGTGGGTTCTCCCTCATCTCCGCACATGCCTCCTGAGTCCCCTCCACAGGCTTCCGGGGGCGGGGTGGGGGGGAGCGGTCCTCCATGGCGGGCCCTGTGCTCAAGACAGAGCCACCAGCTCCCAGCACAGCCCCGTGGGTTCACTGGGTGGGGAACACGGCTTGAGGACCGTGTGGGAAAATCCCTGGCACCGAACCTTCCGGCAGCTTCCAGGCAAGTCCCCTCCCCCCCGCCCCCAACCCCAGGTCCTGGAACGAAGCCTTTTCCATTCTCTTCCTGGGGCTCCCTCCTTCCCCCCTCCCTTCCCCGGCCGGGCTTCCCGTCCCGGTACCCAAAACCTCTCTGGGCACAAGTAGTACCAAGAAGAAACGAGGAGACGACGACATGGCCAAGGGCAAGCCCCTCCCCCGCGCGTGGGCCCTGCGTGCCCCTCCCAGTGGCCCCAGCAGGACAAGCCGGCCTCAGGCCAGGGGGGAGGTTTGCAGCTTAATTGAGCGGCTCGTTATGCAAGCCAGTTTCTCAAACTGATCATCACGGCTAATAATTATATAGTGCTTGTGAGCCTGCAGAGAAACTCTCGCGTGCATTATCTGATTTAATCCTCACGACGCGCCTCTGGGGGGGGGGGGGGGTCCTGAGATCCCCAGTTCACCAATGAAGAAACACGCGAAGGAGAGAGGGTGGCTCCCTTGGACACAGGTCACCGACCTGCAGGTGGGCGGTGGGGGCCCAGTCACCCCTCCGAGGCTCCTTCCCCTTCCCAACCTCCTGTTTCTTCTCAATCTGATGAGGAGCACACAGGGCCACACACACACACACACACGTCCCCTCTCTTTAAATAGATACCTGCCTCCCCTCCCCCCCTCCTAGATTAGGATCTTAATAATAGGTATTTCAGTGCTAGAATCAGAGAGCTGTGATCGTAACTGTTCAAATAGGAGTCAGATTTCAAAACAATAGACGTCTTAGGCCCACAATCTCCGGCGGTCAGCCGAGCCTGGGAATATTAACGATTGTGGGAACAGATCTCCCCCCCTCCGGTGCCCGCCCCAGCCCCCTCTTCCACACGCGGCACGTGTCACCATCGGGCACTTGTGAAGCCCACAGGGCTGGACGGTGCCTTTGCTGCAAGTCCAAGGAAGACACGCTCACATGCACAAGAAATGCCCTTAGCACAAGCCTAAGGGATCCCGACCAGGCAGATCCCCCAGGTCAGAGAGCAGAAAGGACCCCACTTCTTCAATGAACCCTCAGATGCCAAGGCAGCCGTGTCACCGCCATCAAAACCCAGCAATGACCAGCAGAGTGATCTTCTGGGAATATCGGTGACCCCCCCCACCAAGAGCTGGGCCACAGAGCAGGATACCGGAGGCCCCAGGCGGGCTGGCTCTAATATGTTCCTCTAAAAGCAGACAATTAAAAACAAACCTTCAGGCCCAAAGGCGTAGGAAACTCGAATGAACCAGAGTTCTAAAAAGCCTGACAACAGTGATGTTCTCCAGCAGCCAATGTGGCCCTAATTTTCCTGCCCTGCGTCTCTTTCTCTCTCCTCGGGTGACGCCCCTGCTCCCGTGGTCCAGCAACTGAACTTACTGTTTGAACTGGCAAATTACACAACAATAAAAAGGACGATTATTCAAATGGGTGTAACCTTCTCCGCACAGCCTGGCAGATGCCGGAGACATTTATGCAAAGCGGAGGGAAGCAAATGCCCTCCAGGGGGGGAGACAAAGCTGTGAGCCACAGTCAGCCGGGGAGGGCCAGTCTCCCGCTCAGACCTAAGAGACCGGGGGAAGAGACCAGGGAACATTCGGCCTGCCCCTTTCTCCTCCCCCTGCCGGGATGACTAGGGCCTCGCTCGGTTGCAGAAATACCCCCATGTTGTCCGAACTCCAACGAAGATTTTTTTTCTTTTTCAACATTTCTTCCAGGGGTTAAGCGGCCGACTTGGGCTCAGGTCAGAGCCTGGACCCTGCTTCAGATTCTGTCTCTCTCTCTCTCTCTCTCTCTCTCTCTCAAAAATAAATAAACATTGGGGTGCCTGGGTGGCTCAGTCAGTTAAGCGTCCGACTTCGGCTCAGGTCACGATCTCACGGTCCGTGAGTTGGAGCCCCGCGTCGGGCTCTGTGCTGACAGTTCAGAGCCTGGAGCCAGTTTCGGATTCTGTGTCTCCCTCTCTCTCTGCCTCTCCCCTGTTCATGCTCTGTCTCTGTCTCAAAAATAAATAAACGTTAAAAAAAAATAAATGAATAAACATTAAAAAAACTAAAAATAAAAATGTCTTTCAAACTTACATATAGTAACTCATCACCCTTGGTGTCTAGCTTTATGCATCAGAAAATGCTCAATCGGGACTTAAGTATTTTGACCTCATGGGTATAACCGTTGACTTAAAAGACAAAAAAACCAACTCGTCTCCAGGAAGGCCTCTCTTCTGGTTCTGGTTCCGCTCCTAACTGGCATGACTCCCTGGCGGCATCCCTGACACGTTGGGCCTCAGCTTCCGATCTGTAAAGTTAGTATGACCAGGAGGCTGCCAGGCTCGGGGTATTCCGACAAAGGGTGACCCTCCTGGGGCACAAGCCAAGAACCTGTTCTGCTACATTTACTTTAGCTTTTCCTTGAAGAAGCGGGAGCCTAGCCTCTGAGAATTCGGAACACAAAAGCAAGAACAGAACAATCTTCACGAAACAGAAGAATCGAGGTTTCTAGAAAGGTTATGCCCCCCACGCCTACAACAAAATAAAATAAAATAAACCAAACCACCTCCTTCCTCATACCTGCACAGTCCCAAACCTGTCTAGGACCTAAGGATGTCCCCTTCAAAAGGCAAGTCGGGGTTCCTGGGTGGTGCAATCGGTTAAGCGTCCGACTTCGCCTCAGGTCACGATCTCACGGTCCGGTCCGTGAGTTCGAGCCCCGCATGGGGCTCTGTGCTGACAGCTCAGAGCCTGGAGCCTGCTTCGGATTCTGTGTCTCCCCCTCTCTCTGCCCCTCCCCCCAGCTCACGCCCGGTCTCTCTCTGTCAAAAATAAATAAAATAAACGTTAAAAAAAAACGGTGAGGCAAGTAGAATGCCACCTGATAAACCCACACATACCAGCAGCTCCGCACAAAGACAGGGGGATCTGCAGAGATTAGGGGGAGAGGCGACACGAACAGACGGTGAGGGGCACAGGGGATTTTTAGGGCAGGGGAAACTGTCTGCCCAAGCCCATGGGATGTATGCACCGAGAATGAACCCTACCGAAAACTGGAACTTGGGAGACTACGACGTGTGCAGGCAGGTTCATCAGTTGTAAGAAATGTCCCTCTCGGGTGGACGATGTGGATGGTGGGGGATGGTCCCGTGTGTGTGTGTGTGGCGGGGGGGGGGGGGGGGAGTGTCTAAGGGAAATCTCGGCACCTTCCCCACCTTCCCCTCAATTTTGCCACGAACCCGAAACTGGTCTCAAAAAATGAAATTTACTTGAAGCCGCAACACGAACCCCAAAGGACCCTGAGGATCTCATCGGGCTTCAGCTTCTTTTCTGTGAGCTGTGGTTTCCTCCTTGGGGAATTCATGGGGTCTCACGCCCTCCCACCCCTAAGCCTAGGCCACCACCCTATGGGGACTTGTCGCCTTCTCGCCACAGTCCAGTCCGTCTACACTCACTCTCCCTCTGAGCTGAGGGCTCTTCCTGGGACGTAGGGAGCCCAGCTGCGTGGCCCGGTCCACTCTGGCCCCTCCACCACCACCCCCTTGCCCCAACCACCCAGGATAAAAAGAAAAACTGAGATTCTTAAGACATAACGAGACAAGGTCTGAGAAACATGTCAAGCTTTCTGCCTTGAAAATATATGCAACCCCCCCCCACACACACACAAAGTCTTTATTTTATGGAAGGACACCTGGATCACTAGGAATGGGACTGCTCTGTCCCCTCATCTTGCAGACTTGGGGCTGTCCAAGCCCCTCTACTCCCCAGGGGAGGAAGGGAAGGAGCCAGAGCCAGCTGGGGGCTTTACTTCAGGCTCAGTGCTAGCTAAATGCCTCAGTATCCCCACTGTGGGGAGGCCAACTTGACAGGACAGGAAGGGGGGGGGGGGGCGGCAAGCTCAAAGCTGGAAGACAAGTCGCTGGCAGGTTGCGGGGAGGGGGTGTCTCCCCCAGGTTTCTTGGGCACTTGGTACCTTAGGCCACATTAAAGCATTTTCAGAGGGAAGGGAAAGAGGAGGTCCCTGGGTCATTACGGTCCTGGTCGCTGGACTTTGGTAACAAGTGTGGGCTAATCTCGTACCTTCTTCTGGGGGCCTCTCTTACCAACCCTAATTATCCGGCACCCCCTAAAAAAACTACCCCCGCCCCCCCCCCCCCCCCGCCGTGTCTTTCCATCTCGTCACCTTGTAAGTCATAGCGCACCTCCAGGGTCAAACACACACAAGCTGCAGCCTATCAGCCTCCCCTTTCCTCTCCTACAGAAAGCCCAGGCACCCGTGGACAGGGAAGAAACTTCTAGAAACCCTGACTGTGGACAACGCTGGAGAGACCTTAACTCCCAACAGTGGGTCTTAACTCTGGGTAAGTTTTTTCTTTAAAGCCGCTTTCTAACCGCCCCCCCCCCCAAAACCCCGAGGGAGGCCGGAGGAAGGGTGGGCGGGAGATGCGTATCAGCTCTGGCCCCTCCTTATCTGGAACCTTCTTCCTTTCCTAGGGAGCCTCAAAGCCCACCCGTTCAAAGAGCCACATCTCCATAAATAATTATCTCCATTTGGGGGAGATGTTTGCGTATCAAAGAACTCCTTTGGGAGGGTTTTAAAAATAATTTAAAATGAAATTGTAAATAGTCTGCTGTTCTCGGGGTCTCCCGGGTCCCCGAGCTGGAGCGCTAGGGCTGCCGGAAGTGATGTCATGACTCATTACAAAGTTTACTGGGGCCTTTTCCCCCTTCCTTTTATTTTTATAATTTTTTTTAAGGTAATGGGTAGAAAAGAAGAAAAGTAACAAAAGGCTGGACTCCCCCAGGCCTCCTCCTCCTGCAATCCTCGCCTCTCCTTTCTCCACCCCCAGCCCCCAACCCCCACTGCAAGGATTTGGCCTCCATTGTCCTAGAATTTCAATACTGCTCAGAAAATGAAAAGCCCCTGAATGCCATAAGGGGGTGGGGCGCAAAAGAGCATCTCGCTCCTTTGGGTCAACTCAAGATGCCTTTCTTTTTGGCAGAATCCTCTGTTATAGACGCTGCTTCACAAAGGCCTGAGTTCCTGTTCCTGGAAGGGGCTGGGGGGGGGGGGGGTGGTAAGTGGAGGGGGGGGAGGGAGAGAGGGTTTCAATTAGAAGCTAATAGGCTTTTGTGATGAGCTCTCTGGGGCACCGCTCCTGCGTTTATTGGACCTGACTGTGTGCCGGGACCAATCCTGTGCAACCAGAGTAACGTGTCCCATTTCCCGGAAACACACACACACGCACACGCACTTTTTTTTTTTTTTTTATCATTAGAAAGAAAAAGAGTTTTCAGGGAAGCGGACTTTTTAAGAAAGTTAATCCAGCCCTGCTGGTGGGGCGGAGAGGGACAGGGCAGAGGACCAAGAGTGGAGGAGGGGAGGGGGGCACCTGACCCCAAGTGAGCAAAGCCCGAGGTGACGCGGTCCTGCTCCTGCTTTGCAAGGCTTCCTGGGCGGCGACGGGGCCAGGGGCCAGGCGGTGGTCTCTGATCAGCGCTGGCTTGGGGGTCTGGCACAGGCTCCTGGGGCAGGGAAGCCTCAGCACTGCGGGGGGGGGGGGGGGAGGGGGAAGGGGGGGGACTTGCCTGGCAGCACAGGGCCCGCCTCCTCTGTGTCACAGGCTCCTGTAAATCGCTCCCTGCCTCATCCCGAGACAATCTGCCTTCCCTGTGCCCTTGGTAACTCGGTGCAAATGTTTGTAAACAGGCCCCCGCCCAAGAGCTGCAGAAAACACTCAGCACTAGCTGTGGACACAGAGCGAAGGGCAAGCACTACCCCTTACCCGGGAAGCTGGGGGAGGGAACACACAGGGCAGGGGGGCAGGGGGAGGGGGCTTTCTAAGACTGTTAAAAAAAAAAAAAAGCAGAGGCTACAGAGCACACGAGGCTGTGCGTTCTGGCTCCCGCTTTGGACAGGAAGGCACTCAAAGCTTTGGGCTCGGTTTCCCTCTATATGCAAGTTAATGGGTTCGTCTAAAAGGATGTTCTTGGGCTCTCAGAATCTGAAAAATGATGCTGATCATCTCCATCTCTCCCCACTGCACCCCTCCTCCATTTCCTGTTCAGCCAGCAGTGGTCTGACCCAAGCTGGCAGGGGTGAAGTCGAACCCGGATGGAGAGATCTGTTTCTTTGACATGCATTAACTACATCTCAGGGGCACCGGTATAGGCCAACAACACCTTGGGGTGGAATTCAGACAGAGGCCAATGTTCAACGGGCCCTGAATCTATGCACCCGCTTATTAAATAGCCTGGTGCCTGGTGGGGTGGAAAGAAAAGCAGGGTTCAGGGTCAGGCTGTGTGGCCTCCGGCAAAGTGCCTAACATCTCGGAGTTGCCTTTCCTCATCTGTAAAGGGGAAAGATTTGTCCTGCCTAGTTTACAAGAAAATAATAATAATAATAATAATAATAATAATAATAATAATAAAATTGGATGTCATTTGCAGGTGAATAAAAGCTCTTAAAGCAGCACGACCCTACCCAAAGGTAAGGTGGAATGAACCCCACTCATATCTCTTTATTATCTCCTCTGGCATGTGGCTGTAAATCCTAGGGGTATTTCTGCGGAAATACTGCTAAGGAAAAAGAAAATACTAAACTGGTTCTCAAATTCAAAGGCTCATGAAAAAACAAGCTATCTGAAGAAGTCTCAGCTTCCCTTAATTCTCCACTCGTGCTATGAAAGAGCTCATGATTGCACCTTCTTTCCTAGTCCCCTGGTAGGACATCAGAGACAAAGGAATATTGAGTGCCCATTCTTGGGTTGACTTCAATGAATGAGTGTGGTGATCCAAGCCACAGAAGAATGGAAAATGAGGCAGCCTTTAATACAATAGAAACACAACCTACTTGGGAAGATTCTTTCCTTTTTTTTTAAACGTGGCAGAGAATGTTTACAAGGATCAAACCAGCCACAGTTTGGGGGCGGGGGGGGGTCCATCTGAGGCTGAAGGAAAGAAATAGCCCAACTGGCTGAAACCAGACCCACCTAGTGTAGACTTGATATCATCAGTTACCTTCCTGCCTCCCGGCTGTGCGGCCAGTAGGAGTTCGGGACCAGAGAAATCCCAGTCAACTCTAGACTGAAGTCCAAGATAAGGGCTCCATCCTTCCCCTCGACTCAACAAACAGGACCCCGTTTTATGGTTATCAACTGAAAACCGTATAAAGTGAATTAGGCCAATAAAAATCCCGAGATGGAAGTTTAAAGTCAAGCTAAAGTAAAAGGAAATGACTACAAATAAACGTCCCTTATCGCAGGCTTTAAATAGCTCAAGAACGTTTTAGAGAAGAAAAGAAGTACTTTCTACCCAGAGAGAATATCCAAGGGAGAGGATAAACTTCAGAGGAAACTGCTGACAAAAGAAAAAATTGCTGGTTCTTATCTCACACTCCTGACCGTCATCAGTTGGGCTTGACCAAGTCCTTGACACTGACACACAGGGGTCTCAAGAAAATGAGTGGCACCACATTGCCGATGGAAACCCCAGAGACACTCACCAAAGTCCCCCAACTCCCCACCCCCCAACCGTTTTGGAATTCTCAGCTTAAAAAGTATGGAAGTTCACCAGGGTCCGTTTTCAGCAGAAGAAAAGTCCAACTTCCCCAATTCCCATCCGTTCTTTGTCATGGTCCGCCATTTTTTTTTTTAATATAGAAAAGCAATAAATTTGGAACAGATTGTAGAGTCCAACTTGACTGTGGATTTCATGTCCAAGGAAGGACAGGAGGGATGGAACGTGTTGGGAGGCTGATGCTACGCTCCAGGGAGTGTGTGTCCCATGGTGATTTTTTACATTCAATGAGAAGTTTTTGGTGGATGAGCCTGCCTGCCTGGTGAGTCTTAACATTTCTAGCAGTTCTGTGCTTTTAGACACCGCAAGTCCCCCAAGGGAACAAAACTGTAAGCACCAAAGAGATCAAATAACTAAATGGTGAGTGAGAGAGGCTGCTAAGAGTTACAAGTCAGATTAGCCTTTTACCCTGCATCAGCCTGAGCGGAACACTAACCCTGTAACTATTTTTAAGCCTAATGACTATTTCTAAGAACAAAACGTCTGGTACAATCTTACTGCCCTCCATGTTTTGTTCGTTATCTGTTCGGATTGTGAATGTTAAGGATTTTTTTTTAAGTTTATTTACTTATTTTGAGAGAGAGAGAAAGTGGAGCAGGGGCAGAGAGAAGGGGAGAGAATAAGAGAATGGAAATCCCACGTAGGGTCCGTGCTGTCAGCGCAAAGCCCAACATGGGGCTCAAACCCGTGAACTCTGAAACCATGACCTGAGTCAAAGCCAGATGCTTAACCCACTGAGCCACCCAGGCGCCCCAAGGACCTTTATCTTCAAAAGACACACAAAACAGCAAAAAAAAAATGGATGTGCTTGATGTGCAAATAATGTGCTCGATGAACAAGTAAATGAATGAATGAACGTAAATGAGCCAGCAATGCTTGAGGCTAAATGACTGGAAGCCATTTGCAGATATCCAAAGAGAAGAGGGCGCAACCTGGGATGAGAAGTTACTGTTTGGGGCCAGGATGGAAAACGGTGATGACCTCAGAGGCGCCTGGGTGGCTCAGTTGGTTAAGCGTCTGAACTTCAGCTCAGATCATCTCCCGGTTCACGAGTTGGAGCCCTGGTCGGGCTTCCGTGCTGACAGCTCGGAGCCTGGAGCCTGCTTCGGATTCTGTCTCTCTCTCTTCTCTCTGCATCTCCCTAGCTTGTACTTTCTCTCTCTCTCAAGAATAAATAAACATTAAAAAAAAAAGAAGGAAAATGGTGATGATCTCCTATCCCGACGCCCAAAGAAATGGACTGTGCCTTATTTTCACTGTGGCAACAATAAATGGGCTGTTTTCTTTTAATTTTTTAAAAATGCTTATTTATTTTTGGGAGACAGAGTATGAGTGGGGGAGGGACAGAGAGAGAGAGAGAGAGAGAGAGAGAGAGAGAGAAAAGGAGACACAGAATCCAAAGCAAGCGCTGGCACAGAGCCCCACTCGGGGCTCGAACTTGTGAACTGTGAGATCATGACCTGAGCCGAAGTTGGATGCTCAACAGGCTGAGCCACCCAGGCGCCCCAGAGTTTGATGAATGAAGTAGGTAAGTGGGTAAATGGACAAATGCTAGACCGAAGCTGGATTTGATCTAAGGCGGTGAGAAGCCACATCAGACGGAGCAGGGGAGTGGCACAGAGATCTATTTGGAGTGTGGCCGATGGAGCTTCCCAGCAACACATATTGAACAGATCTGGGCTCCGGGAGTCCTACTGGAGACTGATACAAGGAGACGTCAAGAGCGGCGCCCGGGTGGCTCAGTCAGTTACGCATCTGACTCCCGATTTCAGCTCAGGTTGTGATCTCATGGTTCATGAGTTCGAGCCCTGCGTCGGGCTCTGCACTGAGAGCTGGGATCCTGCTTGGGATTCTCGGTCTCTTCCTCTCTCGCTTTCTCCCCAAAATAAATAAACATTAAAAAAAAAAAAACCATGAAGAAATTTAGAAGGAACAAAAAAAGACTGCCAACGGGGTGGGGGGGGGATGTCTTCCTTCCAGTTAGCTGACTCTAGGCTTTTACTGCCTTTGAAATATTCTGCAACTCTAGGAATTCTAAATTAACAACACAGCGATGCAATATAGCTCTTGACCACAGGCATGCGGAGAAACGCTTTCTGGGGGAGGCTCTGTGGATTTCCTTCTCCACTTCCCACCGCTTGGGGAAAAAAGTCCGATTCCCACCCTCTTTCTAAAGTCACAGCAACGTTTCTTTACTCCAAGTGAATTTATGTTCTTTTGACGTCTCCTCGGAACCACAGGTAACACCTGTCTGGTTCTCTCATTAATCGTGAGTGAAATAAGGGGCGTCTGGGTGGCTCAGTCGGTTAAGCATCTGACTCTCGGTTTCAGCTCAGGTCAGGGTCTCTCTCACGGTTTAGGAGTTTGGGCCCTGCATCCGGCTCTGTGTGCTGACAGTGCGGAGCCCTCCTTGGAATTCTCTCTCCCACCCCGCCCCCCACTCTGGCCCTCCCCTGCTGTACTTTTTCCTCTCTTTCTCAAAAAAAAATAAAATAAAAAGAAATCACCTTAAGTATGTTTTCAATAAGGGAGTTGCAAGATAAATGAGATTCTGTGCGTCTGAATAAGGGGCAGTGGGAATGAAAAAGTAGCTAATTCAAAGCCATTTTGTAGGAAGGAAAAGAGAAAAGCTAGCAATAGGACAGAGATGGGAAAAGACATAGCAGCAAGGATCGCCTGCAGTTTTTTTTTTTAAATGTTTTTATTGATTTTTGAGAGAGAGAGAGAGCACACAAGCATGAGTGGGCGAGGGGCAGAGAGAGAGAGAGAGAGAGAGAGAGACAGAATCGAAAGCAGGTTCCAGGCTCTGAGCCATCAGCACAGAGCCCGACGCAGTGCTCAAACTCAGGAATCGCGAGGTCATGGCCTGAGCCCCAGTAGGACGCTCAACCGACTGAGCCACCTGGGCACCCCGAGATCATCTGCAGTTTTTAAAGCAAGGTTGGGGGGGGTTGGTGGGTGGTGCATGGCACTAATGGGCTCTGAATTCACGGCATTAAGTTGTAGCTTCCCACAGAGTGATGGGGGTGGGGGGGGGGGAGGAGTCAGCAGCAAAATGTAGGTTCTCACCCAAGAAGTGTTTTAAACAAGGATTTAGGTTTTTGTGTTCATATGTATGTGTGTGTGTGTGTGTGTATATATATGTGAAAACAGAAACTGAAAGAACGCAGATAACTATACCCCCAAATTTTGGCTAGAATTCTGGCCCGGAAAGGCCAATTCTGGGCAGGTGGGTCAGCCTGGGGTGGGCGGGCGGTCTCTCTGGGAGGCGAGCCAGAGGCAGGGTGCCGAGAGTGGGCCGCCTCTCCCTGAGAGGCTCAGTGGTGTTCTCCATTCACGGACAAAACCAAATAAAGGCCTTTAAGCTGCTACTTTTCCAAATGAGTCTACTTCCAAATCCCGGGGGCTGCGAACACAGGGCACTTAAGCCCCTGAGCAAACACCACCTAAAGGAGAGAACAAGAGACGTGTGGCCCTCTGCTGCCCCATTAGCACGTTTGGGAAATTAGTGTAGCTCCAACCCCTCCAAAGGGCAGTTCCCCTGCTTCCCCACCCCCCCCCCCCACCCCTCACCCCTGTGCTCGCTAAATGCATTGATTCATTTGTCATTTGGAGGCAGGTGCCACTACTGGGTAACAAGTTGAGACTCGGAATCATCTGAGTGTAGAAAGAAGCTCCCTAAAGCCGGGGCCCCACCCATCGCTCTCCACGAATCTGGAATCTTTAGGAGACAAATATGGTATCCGTCGGAGGAAGGACTCCCTTTCCCCGGGTGGGAGACCCCTCAGCTCTTATTCAGAAGGCAACAGAAATATCCCAACACAATGGTGATGACCCCTCCCCGCACTGACCCCGACAGCAATGTCCCAGCCACCAGTCTGCTGCTTTACCATCGGAAGTCCAACTGGGATGGCTGGTGTATTAGGTCAGTGGCCAGAGCCCAGGGGACACTCATTCTCCGTCCACGTAATATCGTCAGCATCACACTTAGGCCCCGTGAGCTTTGCTCACCACCCCCCTAAGGTTTTGCCTACAAATGGGACACACCTCCGTATTTTAGCAGGGATCCCGATGATGGGCTGGCTTAATGATGGGTCTGCGCGTGGCCTTGGGAAGCCACAAAGACACTGATCACTGTAATACTCAAAGTTCAGGCAACAGAAAAATGACTGGGGGCGCCTGGGTGGCTCAGTCGGTTAAGTGTCCGACTTCGGCTCAGGTCACGATCTCATGGGTCACAAGTTCGAGCCCCGTGTCAGGCTCTCTGTGCTGACAGCTCAGAGCCTGGGGCCTGCTTTGGATTCTGGGTCTCCCCCTCTCTCTCTCTCTGCCCCTCCCCTGCTCGCACTTGGTCTCTTTCTCTCTCTCTCTCTCAAAAATAAATACGTGTTAAAAAAAGAATGAAACAAAGAAAAACGACTGCCTCTAGTAAAGAATACACGAGCTTCCTTTTTGTCAGAAGATGGTTCTCTCGTCGTTGACCATGAGGAGGTCAATTCTGAGACCAACTCTGCACTTTACTCACCAGAAAGGAATGTGTCTCCAGGATCTGGTTGCCTCTCCAACACCAACCTTCTCAGGGGCCATCTTTGAAATGGGCAGGGTGCGCCATCTTTGAAATGGGCAGACTGAGGCTGGGGGTGGTTAAACGGGGCCGCCCCAAATCAAACCCGGGGCAATGGCAGAGCCTGGCATCGAACATCAGAATGTTCAGCTCCGGATCTCACTGTCCATCCCAGTTCTCGACACTTGTAAGGGCGCCCAGGATTAAAAGGCTCCAACACAGCAGTCATCCACCTGACCCACCGACCCATCTGGTATCACCCATCCGCTTCCTAAAAGGTTTCCACCTTCTCTCCTTTTCTGATGATAAGAAATAAAAAGGCTTGGTTTTAAGTTAATTCGGGGAATTACATGGGGCATAAATTATAATGAAATAAACCTACTTGCATTCAAAAAACGCGTGTGCGTGCGCACGCTCGCAGAGAGATTAACTTAGAAACTAGGAGCTAAACCTCTTACTGGTTCCCCGCGCTCGTGCTCTTATGCTTTTTATTCGAGTTCATTTCTCAACTCAACCCTACTGAAACAAATGATCACACAAACGAAAATAATCAGATTAGCTTCTCCCAAGCATGGCCCTAATTCCTCTGTCACTGTTCCCGGTGCGCACTCGAGCCTTTAATTTCTTCAGCGGTGCCGGCGTTCTGCAGGAGGAAAGCCCTCACCCCAGATCCTAGGACCTGTGTGACAGGGCAGCGTGGCTCAAAGCAGCGGGCCCAAAAGGCTCTGCCGCTGATACGCGCCCTCCTGGCTGCAGTGAAGGAAAGGAGACTCGGGATTTTTCTTGGTGTGCTTTACAGGTGTCCTAGACAGACGCACGGACCCAAGGTTATCTCCTCGGCTCTCCTTCCCTTTGAGGGAGCCAGGCGTGAAAAGGAAAGGCGAGCTGGTTCCGAATGTCCAGAGGCCAGAAGGCACAGCTCAATCCACCTCTGGGGGCGGGGCGATCCAGGAGGCCGTGCCAGGCTGAACGAGCCTCCCAAACCCAGAAACAAAGAGGCTGATAAATGAGTCCTGAGAAACCGCTGAGCTGAGCCCCGCGAATCAATTCAATAGGCTGCCTCTTCTTCTAGCTCATTAACTATTTGAGATTACCATCATATGGGGAGTAGCCTCTCAGCTGGAAATTAAATTAGCCTGGCTATAAACCAGGAATGCAGACTGGAAAAGTATCTGATGAGCAACTCCTTGGGGAAAAAAACAAAAAACCAAAAAAAACAACAACAACAAAAAAAAACCCCACACCACCAAATGCTCTCCTCCCAAGCATCATTCCCCTCTGGCCTTCCAAGCTGGTCCCCTTCTTTGCAACGGCCCTCCTGAACGGTAAGAAAAGACAGCGACGGCAAAAGGCGCGAGAGCTACTCTTACTCTGGTTTTCGGATAAAACCGGGGTTGCTGCTGGTGGAATCCCGAGAGGGGCGGCTTGGGACTAAACGATCGGAAACGTGGCATCCAGAAAAAAAAAAAAAAAAAAGAAACAGAGAAAGATGGCTTCAGATGAGTAAAGAAGAAAGGAAAGGGGGTGGGAGGAGGAGAGAGGGAGGGGGAAGGGGGAAATCGACACATACGTACCCCCCCCACCCCCTACAACCCCCCCCACAGGGGTCGGTGCAGAGGTACAACCTCCAGTAACAAGGGCGGCAGGCACTAATTGCACACCCAGAACAGGTGTGTGCCTGCCAAGCCACCTCTTAATTACCAGGTTTGGCATTTGGGCACCAGCCGCCCGGCCCTGCTCAGCTTCTAAGAATGCTGGAGCCGAGCGTCCACGGAGCTGTTCTGTTGTAGGTCCGAAGAGCCAAGCAGTGGAATTTCTAATTACATGGCTTTAGGCTTTACCCTAATGAAAGGCTCCATCCAGACAAGCAAAAAAGCAACCGGCTTAGGGGACGTGGGTCCCGGAACACATCCTGTGGGCATCTCTGGCAATTGCCGGGTTTTCTGGGCGGCTTCTCTTCTGATCGCTGGCGGGAGCGATGCCCGTTGAACGCTACTCGACGGCATCTTGTAAATCCCACTTCCAAGTTGAAATACTTGAGAGAGAGAGAGAGAGAGAGAGAAGGGGGGGAAGGTGCGGGATAAACAGTGCTACCAATGGCACTTTGAAGTCATGAAGTTAAGGCTCACTCACCAAAGACATCAATCCTTCTGACGCTGTCCTACCCTAATTATTATGTTTCTCCTCTGCCCATCCTTCCCCACATCCACACCTTTTCACGTAGACCTCCTTGCCTTTCCACCTGTATTCCTTCTGCCAAGAAGACCCCTTTCCCCGCACGGTCTGCACACAAACTCCTATTCACCCGTCAAAACCTTAACTAGGGTGCCCCCTCCTCTCTGAGGCCTTCCCAGTAGAGATCCTTCCCCATCCAGAACAGGTCTCCCTCTGCAATCTTTTCCTGCCTTAACCAGGCCTCTTTTTTTTTTTTTTTTTTTTAATGTTTATTTATTTATTTATTTTTTTTTTTTTTTTAATTTTTTTTTTCAACGTTTATTTATTTTTGGGACAGAGAGAGACAGAGCATGAACGGGGGAGGGGCAGAGAGAGAGGGAGACACAGAATCGGAAACAGGCTCCAGGCTCTGAGCCGTCAGCCCAGAGCCCGACGCGGGGCTCGAACTCACGGACCGCGAGATCGTGACCTGGCTGAAGTCGGACGCTTAACCAACTGCGCCACCCAGGCGCCCCAATGTTTATTTATTTTTGAGACAGAGAGACAGAGCATGAATTGGGGAGGGTCAGAGAGAGAGGGAGACACAGAATCGGAAACAGGCTCCAGGCTCTGAGCTGTCAGCACAGAGCCCGACGCGGGGCTGGAACTCACGGACATCGTGACCTGAGCCGAAGTCAGACGCTTAACCGCTTAACCTACTGAGCCACCCAGGCGCCCCTTAACCAGGCCTCTCCTTTTTGCATCCATCAAGGTCCACTGTACTTAAGCCATCTCAACCCCTGCCCGAAGCCGCACTCTCCCTGGCCAGTCTCTATGGGGTGGTCAGGGTTTTTCTAAAAAAGTAGGTCAGATCCCGGCCCTCCCATTCACAGAGCCCCCAACTGGCATCCTCATTAAGAACATAAAGAGCTTCCTCTCTGTCCTCCCTCCCCCCCCCAACTTCCTTTGATCTCTTCAGTGCGGTCACAATGCCTTCTCTGGGGGCAGGTTCCCACCTCCTGGACCCTCGGACACCCCTTCTCTTCATTCAGGCCTCTCCTCAACATCACCTCTTGAAAAAGACCCCCTGCCTAAAATTAAAGCAGCTCTTTCCTCCCCGCTAACCCTCCAATGCCCCGTCCTGTTTTATTTCTCCTCTGGCTCTTATCAGTGGGAGTATTCTAGTTTTATTCGTTCACCTGCTATGCCTTTACTGCCCGCCTCCCCAGGAGAATGCAAATTTCACGAGGACAGGCTCCGGCCGGGCTGATAAAACAAACACGCAACAGCATCTCAGAAATGAACACATCTTTGCAGCCCCAGAGTCTGGCACAGGATAGATGCTCCGTAAATTAATCAGATCTACGCAACATCGGGAACAAAAAGCAACACCAGTGGACGGTCACGTGTACCCGGAGCTAAGGGAAGCCCTCCCTAGCTCTCCGTCCCTGCCGCTGGGCTCCAGGGGACACGGTCCTCAGGGCTGTCCCTGACACTGGCTTCCTCCCGGCGGTCCCCTCAACCCGCGCCCCCGAGCACAGAGAAGCCCAAGGATTTTTGCCATGGTCACGAAACAGCACCAAATCCACGTCAGAGTGTAAGTGACAAGCAGCTGGAAGCTTCTTCATGGCACTCACGTGCTTAACACTGAGTGGGGCCGAACGTGTAGGACCCAAAGCCCACGGCTGGGCCTGAACGGTGCAAACGCTCGGTGTTATCTTTCCCTGCAGCCGGACCTCTGCTGTCTGCTCGTGCGGGGTACGCACCTCGAGCTTGGGGGACCTACGGACCATCCATGTGCCACAGGTGGAGGCCGAAGAGCCACAGGGCACAGGCACCAATAGGTGGTGGGCCCATGCACCCCCTCCCGCCCACAACTGACATCCCCGAAAGACACCATCTGGGTTCAGATGAGGTGGCTTCTTTGATCAAAGACCTTAAAACGCACAAAAGCTTAAGTCCTGAGGAAGCCAGCACATGTGCTCCCCGGCAAATGCTCTTTTTATAGAACAGACACAAAAAGCCACGAGCCACATTCTGTATTTGTTTCCAGCTGCGACAGGAGGAAAACACAAGGCTAAGGATAACTGTGAATGACGGAACCAGACGAGACAGAGGAAAAGAAAGGCAGAGGGAAGGAGAAAGGTGCATGGGGCAGACCCCTCATCAGGAGCCCCCTGGCTGTGCTCTCCTGAGCCCTCCCCCTGCCTCCCCACACCCCCCCAGGGAAATGCAGCCCCTGAGCCACATGGGACGGATACCTGCAGTCACTTTTCCATGCTGACGTGGACAAGGCTCCCCCAACACTTCAATTCAGACCACGGAGCAAAGGCCCTCCGGGACAGTCATCCAAATTACCCAGGGAGGCAGTAGGGAGAGGTGGGGTCTGGAGTAAGTGACAAAGAGGAGCCCCATCCCTTCTCATGAGTACCCCGGGGAGCAGATGCTTGCACGGAAAGAATTCAAGTGCAAAACTCACGTAAGCATCTGTAAATTTCTTCAGTAGGGGAGGCTCAGCTGCGCGCCCCCCTCCCCCCCAACAAATCCCTCTGGCCAGTAAGATAAAGGCTTCGCTCCCAACATAACATTCAACTTCTGAGCCATTTTCCTCTCCCAATCCCGACACTCCCTCTGCCCTACCCCATCCCCTAGTGCTCAGCCCACACCTCTTTCTACCATCCAGATGCCTTGGCCATGGCTTGGCGAGGAGTCTGCCTTACTGCCCGATTTCCAGAAGGCCCCACAGAAAGAGAAGACGGGTATTAAATATCTCGCTAAAACATACGTAACTTTATAGGAAGGGAAGCGCGATAAGAATGAAAAACTAGTCAAGTCCGTGCAGTGGGGGCCCCCACTCTGGTGTGAAACGGCCCGCGCCTCCAGACCATGTGAAAAGCCCCCGCCAGACATCCCCCCCCCTGTAAGCGAGAGCCCAGGGCAGAGGTGAGGGAGGCGATGCAAACAGGTGTTAGAATGTCCCCAAATACAAGGAGTCGATGGTAAGCGTATCTGCAGATAAGAAGGTCATTCTATCTAGCAAGTTTAGAGTGCTTGGAGGGGAAATCCAGATACTCCCGTAACTTAAGTTTGGTACAAACAGGTAAATTAATCCCCCTCTCCCTCTCCGTTAAAAGGTTCCACTCGCCTTCTTTCCCAGGGACACCTCATCTTCAAGTTTCCTTCGTTTCCGGTGCCGTGGGTAGTAAGAACGCTTTCAAGGGTTCCCCCTGGGCCCCAGACAACAAAAGGGAAAATGCAAGGTTGTTTTTGTTTTGTTTTTTAAAGTGATTGGCTCCCTCTGAAGCTCAAGGGCGCTGATGTTTATGTGCGGCTAGTGAACGGTTATTTCCCAGAGACCTCAGCCTTCTGTCCGGGGCGTGAGCAATCCTGCTGGTGCTCTGATACAATAAGACACACTTCGCCCTCCACCCCCGCCCCCCTGCACCAGCAAGCAGAGACGGGGCCCTCACCTTTGAAAGCAGACACAAGCTTCTTGGAGGAACACTGAACCAGCAATTAGCCTGCTCAGGGCACACCAGCCGGGCAAAGCCTTCTAAAGACGCTTGCAGCGAGACCCGACTTGAAATCCTCATGAGCAAGTCGGTTTCCCCTGGCCTCAGCCTCAGCAACTTTCCGCCCGGGCTGGCTCCCCTGATTTACCACGACCCCCCCCCTTCTCTTTCTTTACTTTTTCTGCACTATCACCCTGGGGAGGAGGAGGGGGGCGGTTAAAGGGATGATGACACCTCAGGTTGTTTTTTTGTGACGTTTTATTTTTCAGAGAGAATGAGAGAAGGCAGGCAGGAGAGGGGCAGAGAGAGAGGGAGACACAGAACCCGAAGCAGGCTCCAGACTCCGAGCTGTCGGCACAGAGCCTGACACGGAGCCCAAACTCACGGACTGTGAGATCATGACCTGAGCCGAAGTCAGACGCCCAACCAACTGAGCCACCCAGGCTCCCCAAAGGGGCACTTTTTTAAAGGTGGACAGAGAGCGCACAGGGTCCGGGGTCAAATTCTTCAAAGTGTAAGAAACCCTGGGGACCTGGTCTGCTAATGTACCCCAAAGTGGCATCAGGACAAGCACCGCTTCGTGGAGTAACAGGTGATACTGAATGAAAAGAGAATCCTGTACATGGTGGGGGTGGGGGCGGGGAATGCCAGCTCCAAGAAAAGAAAACAGATTTTTGTTTTGTCCTGTCTGGGCTTTTTTTGGTTTGGTTTTGTGTTTTGTTTTGGGCCGTAGTGCTTCTCAGGACCTTTAACGCCCGAACACGGAACCATTTCTTCCGCGTTATCACCTATTCATCTTTCCAGAACTTTCTGTTCGTTGAAGGAACTGGAAACAGTACTTCTCAGAGTGTGGCTGGCAGGCCACCTGCTAACCGTCCTCAAGAAGATAAATGTTAACACCGGACAGTCGGCATTTAAAGCTATCATTAAGTGGGGCGTCTGGGTGGCTCAGGTGGTTAAGCGTCTGACTTCAGCTCAGCTCATGATCTCGCGGATGGTGGGTTCAAGCCCCGCGTCGGGCTCTATGCTGACAGCTCAGAGCCTGGAGCCCACTTCAGCTCCTGCTCAGCGAACTCACTGAGGGGTATAGACCAGCGTGCGTGTTGCACAGGGCACGAGATGTGTACTAGTCACGAGAAGTAGGACCACACATCCCCAGTGGACTGGGGAAATACGGGCTCACCTCCGTTGTACACATGGGGATGCTGACACCAAAGACACAGAGCGACTTCCCTAAGGTCACAAAGTCGGTGGGAAAAGGTTGACCCCCCCCAAAACATCTTTTAAATAGAAGCGGGTCATTAGAACAAATTTGACGATGAGGATTCTGATTTCAAATGGCCCCAGCGAGCCTCGGAGCTCCGTGCAACCTCTCCCAGGATTTTTACAGAGGCGCCCGACAAAAACCAAGTCCAACGAGAAATGGCTAACCCCCAAATCTAACGAGAACGTCCACGACGAACAACGAGACGGAGGGAATTTAATTCTGAAACAGTGTGTACCTGAAAAACGAGGCGAAGGGGTGGGGGAAGGGGACAGTGTGCAGCCAGCACTCTGGCACCGACCTGACCCAGGACCAGGCAGGTAACAGACGAGCGAAGCCGGCCCAGTGGGAGACAGTAAGGAGCAGTGAGGACTGTGTCAAACGGGAAAAGAACATGCCCCCATTCACAGGTGCGGCTGCCTTCCGGTTCCAGCCAGCCGTTGGTCCGGCCCTTTGTAAAAGAATCAGAAAACCCAGATTTGCTTGCGAAACTTCGGAGCCTGTCAATATCAGCGATGAATTTACAGGTGTTCAAAACCTTGCAAGTATTCGCTCCAGGATTTCATGTATGTTAAGTTCCACAATGTGTGATGGTGGAACGTAGGAGGGTTGGTATGTCCTTGGGACAGGGACAGTGACTGGAAGGGGGCACAGGGGTGACTTTGGGGGGGGTGAGTTCTTAAGCCCCTATTACCTTGGGATGTTGACTTTGTGAACATTCATCAGGCTGCACATTCTTGCTTTGCACACTTTCTTGTAGGTACATGAAATAAGAATTCGACTTGGGGCGCCTGGGTGGCGCAGTCGGTTAAGCGTCCGACTTCAGCCAGGTCACGATCTCGTGGTCCAGGAGTTCGAGCCCCGCGTCGGGCTCTGGGCTGATGGCTCAGAGCCTGGAGTCTGTTTCTGATTCTGTGTCTCCCTCTCTCTCTGCCCCTCCCCCATTCATGCTCTGTCTCTCTCTGTCCCAAAAAAATAAGTAAACGTTAAAAAAAAATTTAAAAAAAAAAATAAATAAATAAAAAAAAAATAAACTTTAAAAAAAGAAAATTCTAGGGGCGCCTGGGTGGCGCAGTCGGTTAAGCGTCCGACTTCAGCCAGGTCACGATCTCGCGGTCCGGGAGTTCGAGCCCCGCGTCAGGCTCTGGGCTGATGGCTCAGAGCCTGGAGCCTGTTTCCGATTCCGTGTCTCCCTCTCTCTCTGCCCCTCCCCTGTTCGTGCTCTGTCTCTCTCTGTCCCAAAAAATAAATAAATGTTGAAAAAAAAAATTAAAAAAAAAAAAAGAATTCGACTTAAAAAAAAGCCAGGCCTCTAGATAAAATAATGCGATGTCTTGGATTTTCTTCAAAGCACGCAGAAAAGAGAGAACGCAACACTTCTTAGCAATGAAGAAGGGAAGTCTTGGAAAAGGAGAAAGGCGATACTGAATGAAAAGACACTGAATGAAAAGAAAATAAGCAGAAACTAAAGCCACGTTGAGAAGATTTTAAGTGCGCGGTGTTCCTACAGAGACCACGGTCTCTCTGTGGTTTCTGCCCGTGTAGGAGTTCTCTGAATGGGTGCTTGAAGGAAGACGATGCCATCCCGAAGTTCCTTTGTACACAACGGGTCTTGACATGGGTAAGCGGTGGTGACCTGAACGGCCAGCAAGCTGCACAGTAAGAGCCAAGTTCTTGGACAAGGGCATAGACTCAGCATGGGCCAGGTCTGCGCTACGGTTAAGACCTTCTCCTGCACAGCGGCTGGGGACAGTACAAAGCAAGAGGTCTCCGCTGGTAGGAACAACGGTGGTTAGGGTGTCAGAGAACGCAGAAGGAAAGCAACAAGGCATAGGGAGCAAGCGGCAGAGTTTCAGTGATCCTGAGAACCAAGAATTGGGGTACGGTGGTGGTGGCGGGCAGGCTCAAAGAGCAGGTGAAAGAGAACAGGTTGGTAAGTGAAGAAATGGAGGGAGGTTGCGGTCAGAAAAGGGGGATCAAATACACAGATCTTAGCACTAGAGTAGGGGTTGCAGGGGTGATGTGAAAGTGACTGTGACATAGGTATCATGAAAACTGCCATCTATCAAATGCCCGTGTCATTCCAACAGAGCTGAGGCTGAGGAGCCGGTGTGGGCAGAAGGAAAAGTAGGCACGGGGACAGAAAAAGAGAGGGAAACTATAACCCTGGGGATATTTTAATGTGAAAAAGTCTGTGTGTCTTTGTGGGGGTGGGGAGGAGGGAAACAAGAGAAGAGATGGCTTGAAGCGGTCCCCTGGAACACCAGGTGGAATTTCCGCCATGTACAGGAGCTCCGAGATGGGGTGTTCGAAGGGCCATCTGGGAGGGCTTTGGGTTCGAGAGGTTGACCACCTGCAGATCCAGCTGTAGGACCTCAGGCAACCAATCTCTGAGAGTTTCCCTTTCCTCCTCCACCATGTGGGGGGGAATCACACAGAAGCATCACTCCCTGCACACAGCAGGCCCTCACTCACTAACAATGAGCCATTTCCCCCCCCCCCCCCCCCACTGTATCACATAGTAATGGACACTCCCTCTCCTTCCCGTCTGCTTAGCGGTCTTTGGAAAGCTCCTGGAAAGTAAACTGTACAAAATCACATTTCAATTTTCACCGTTTCATCGAACGCTTCGTGTTCTCCTCAAAAGGGTTTTCGGAATTACCAGTGATTTCGCAGGACTAGCGACTTTAGTTTGGTTTTAACATTTATTCATTTTTTTTTTTTTTTTTTTTTTTTTGAGAGAGACAGAGTGCGAGCAGGGGAGGGACAGAGAAGAGAGGGAGGCACAGAATCCGAAGCAGGCTCCAGGCTCTGAGCTGTCAGCACAGAACCCGATGCGGGGCTCCAACTCACGAAGTGTGAGATCGTGCCCTGAACCGAAGTCAGACGTTTAATCGACTGAGCCACCCAAGCGCCCCAGGACAAACAATTTTTTAAATCAGTGCTTACGTTGCTTTGCGGCGTCTTTGAACCTGTAGATTTTTTTAGTTCCCCGGTTCAAACAGGCCCCTCAAGAACGAGTTCACGTCTCTCGTATTTCCATTGGCTGCCACGGATAGCACTTGAGAAAAGCGAGTGCTCCAACAGGGCATTTTTAGGGCAGTCGTATTATTCTGTAGGATATTAAAACGATGGGTACATGTCATCATACGTTTGTCAAAAGCTGTAACAGGACATGAAGAGCAATGTTGTAAACTCTGTAAGTCCTAACGTAAGCTAAGGACTTTGGATGATAATGATGTGTCATGCAAGGTCATCAATGGTAACAAATGTACCATTCTGGTGATGCATGGGGACTGTGAGGGGGGCTGTGCATTTGTGAGGACAGGGCGTACCTGGGAACTCTGGTCTTTTCACTCCATTTTGCCGTGATCCTAAAAATGCTTTTGAAAGATAAAGTCTGCATGTTTTTTAAAAAGCAAGCGCTCCGGGCACCTGGGTGGCTCAGTTGGTTGAGAGTCCCTCCAGCTTCGGCTCAGGTCATGATCTCACGGTTCGTGAGTTCGAGCCCCACGTTGGGCTTGCTGCTGTCCACACGGAGCGTGCTTCAGATCCTCTGGCCCCCTCTCCCTGCCCGTCCCCTGCTTGTGCTCTCTCAAAAATAAATACACATTTTTTTTAAGGTAAATGCTCAATAAATCCTTGTTAAATGAGTGGGGATAAAATAGGTCAGCATGATTTAGGAGAATGTATTCTTCACTGACTGCAGAAAAAGGCTCAAAATGGTCACCTTTGACTTCCTCCATTTGAGTGTTTCAAGTCAGTGACAAAGTAGCGATCGGCTCTCCTCCCCTATTCTCTGTGCTCACCCCTCCCCCCCACACCCACTCACCCACTTGGGGCTTCTGTAAAAGCTCTGGGCTGGGAACAGGATGTTTACTTCTTTGTGTATCTGTGTTAACTGGCAGCACTAGCATATGCTAAGTGTCTGGAGATTTCTGGAACAATCAGCCTGGAGGGCACCAGGGACCCTAGGAACAGCACATCAAGAGGAACGGCTGGGCTGAGCCAGGTCTGGAAACAAGCAAGTTGGCGGGGGAGGGAGAGGCCTTCAGCTGGGGGGGAAGGAACTGGGAGTGATCTGGGGGTATAAGACTGTTCTCTTAATTGTCTGCTTAGTGTGTCTTCTCCCCTGGGGAGACCACTTTAATGGACCCGAGATCCAAATCCTGCGTTTCTTCAACACCTCCAGCAGCAAAGAGCATTGGCTTAGGCCAACGCCCCGTTCTTTTAATACAGATCATCTCCTGCATCTCTGCAAAAGATCCGCCCTCCAAAATAGGGTCTGCTCCAAATGCACCACAGTGGTCCCAGTGCATGGTGTAAATCCATCGTGACAGGAGGCGTTTTAAGGTGGTCCTTCGAACCTTCCGCTGCACTAAACAAGGGTAACCTTGTGAATGTCCATATGCAGGCTGGGGGCTGGGGGCAGAAGGGCGCTCCGGGGTTGCACACGCGGAGCCATTCCAACCCCCTGCGGGTAGGGGGCAGCTGCTGGACTCAGGGCACTGTGGGGGGGGGGGGGGGGGGGGGAGAGAAGGGGGGCGCTGAGCCACCTGGTCTCCGTCCAGCAGAGACTCAGGAATCAGAAGGGGCTTGAGTTATTTGCTTTTTCCTTAGCCTCCTCTCCTCCCCACTCGGGGCCTTTTCCACCTTTTCTCTTCATCCTGCCCTTTAACCGGCCCCATTCAGGAAAAACAAAGCTAGTTTGGGGTGCCCACGGGACCTGCTGACTCGCATTCCAGGCACCCATTACAGAAGTGAGTGAACCCAGGAGAACACAGTTCCTCCCCCAGAGAGAAAGAGAACACACGTGCTGCTTGAAAACGGACTCTGCTGATTCACTTCCTTCCGAGCTATCTCATCCCCTTCTCCTTAAAAAGGCAGTTTCCTCGCCCATCTCAAGAACTCATTCATTCTGCCCGCGCCCGGACAAGCCAGTGATTCAGCGAGGCCGAGGCCGATCTGCACCCCCAGCTCTACCCGACGGAGGCATATACTTCGAGAACACACACCTCCCCTCCAGAAGGCAAGGGAAATTGTGCCGGAGGGTTCCGAGCACACAGAGGGCGGGGAAAAGAAAGGAAGCGAGCAAACGGACCCGGCTGGGCGCCGGGCTGGGAGGACGACCAGGGCTCAGGACCCGCTTAGCCCCACCCGAGGGATGGCTGGCAGCGGGGAAATCCCGCCCGCCCCGGCTCTGCCCGCCCACTCTGGGCGGGGCTGCCTCGCAGGCGGAGCGCCATTGGCCTCCTGGAAACCGTTCGGACCAATCAGCGCGCGGCCGCGGCCCGCCGGCACCCTCCCCGCCACCGCGAGCGCGGGCTGCTCCGCCCGGCTCGACCCAACAGGTGAGGCTGCAGCGGGGCTCTCCGGCTGGTCACGTGGATGCAGCGGGCGACCCGCGGGGGCGGAGGGGCCGCCCCCGCCACGCCCCCGACAAGGGAAGCTCCGCCATCTGTCTCCGGGGCTCAGCGATCCTGGACCAGATGTAGTGATCCCACGCGACACAGGGACCGTGCTGACGGATCCCAGCCGCGGAGCCATTTTCTGTGCCACCTTCCAAGACGCCGGGTCTAGGCGAGCGCTCGGCTAGCTCCCCGATGGTGGCAGACACGTGGCCGCGCCGGGGGTCTTTGTGGGGCCATGCCGGACACTTCTGTCATCAGATCTTCCCTCCTGCCCCTCCGCCATTCAGTCGAGGGTGTGCGTGAGAAATCTGCAGCTTCTCACTTCTCTTTCCCATATATGTATATTTCTTTCACTCTCCATTTGTTGCCCCCAAGCTTCACGTTGCCCAGAACAATCTAACAGCACTGTATGAGTTTCTGAGCCAAGTGTAACCCTGTGCACTGAGTGCGACAGAGATTTGGGGGGGGGGGGGGAGAACAGGGGGTCTCAATCCTCCGCCCCCAAGCTGCTTGAAGAACACATGGAATCATTCACACTCTTGTCCGAAGTGTTTAAAAATACTGATCCCTTTGCAAGACGGGAGTCCAGCCTGGGCTTAAATAACAACCAAACCTGATGCTACACCAGAGTCTTCTTTTAACACATTTGCTGCATTTAGGAGAAAAATATTTTATCCCAAGAGCTTATCTGCTCCGTAACAAACATACCAAGTTAAAGTCCCAGTGAATATATGTATGTACATACGTACTTTTATTACAATGCAAGTAGAAAATCCCAGTGGCCCTCTGTAGTGCCTCTCTAACCGGATCCACAGTCCTACCAGTTTCTAAAAGCAACTCTCTCTGGGGGGCGAACACACTGTTCAGTACAGCTTTGCTATTTAAACATGTTACACCCATGATGCAATGAGGTAAAATTTTTTGAGTGACCCAGGAATGTAAGCTATTTTTAACGTTTCAAGCCACAAAAGTGTGTGTTTAAAGAATTTAAGATATAGATATAAGGGAAATCAACAACTCCTCTCTATCTGCAAAGAAAATGAATGGGTTTTATTAGCATTAACAGTATTTTGACACATAGCCTCTTGGCTGCAATGAAAAATATTTATCATCATGTTATTCAAGCTGGTAATTGCTTCTCCCTTCTCAACTTTTCCCCATATCTAAATTCAGAAAATATATATAAAATATATAAATATATAAAATATATATATAAATATATATATAAATATATAAAATATATATATAAATATATATATATACACACCGATAATACTAACACCAGTTTTATTGGGTGTTAGTTTTATTTTGGTATACTTTGAGAGCAATCGGAGATTTCTAACAAGGTAATCTTTTAAATATTAGAAAAAGCTTCATGCTCTACTTACAAGTAGCTTTCAAAGATACCAGTATCTCATTTCTTCTCCGTCATGGTAAATGTTTTCATTTGAGGTAGGCACCATATTGTATCCATTACCCTTGAAAATATGCCACATACTTCGGGAA
The DNA here is from genome assembly GCF_028749965.1 of Puma concolor. Classification (NCBI taxonomy): domain Eukaryota; kingdom Metazoa; phylum Chordata; class Mammalia; order Carnivora; family Felidae; genus Puma; species Puma concolor. The sequence continues at coordinate 8,357,542 of NC_141680.1, read as the reverse complement.
TTCATTTTGCTGGGATTCCTGACTGTCCCAGCAGCCTAGCGCCGAAATTTCCCTTACTGTCTGAAATCACCCACTGTTAAATGAGAGAGGTAGCGCCCTATTTGGAAACTAACTCTATTCACAGCAAAAGAAATGCTCATTATGCGCTGCCTTTCGAGTAGACATTTTGTGTCTCTGTCAATCAAGTGAATTTCCATGTTCATAGAGTGAGGACACAAAGTATTGAAAAACTACTGACACAGAAAGCAGTCTTGCAAGCGATCTTGGTCACTTCTGAAGCTCTAAATAAATGCCACTTCCTGGATTCAGAACACTAGTGGGCTGGGTTTTTTTTTTTTTTTTTTTTTCCTTTTTAAATTCCTGGAGCACTTTTAATTCTAAGTAATGTTAGTGATTAAAAAGGGTCAACTTGGGACGCCTGGGTGGCTCAGTCGGTTAAGTGTCCAGCTTCCGCCCAGGTCATGATCTCAGTCTGTGAGTTCGAGCCTGGCGTCGGGCTCTGTGCTGACAGCTCAGAGCCTGGAGCCTGCTTCGGATTCTGTGTCTCCCTCTCTCTCTCTGTCCCTCCCCGGTTCACACTCTGTCTCTCTCTCAAACATAAATAAAAATCTTTAAAAAAAAAATTTACTTAAGGGTCAACTTATGTAATCAGAAAACCTTATATCCTACAACACACGTTTTAAACAAAAAGGTAAAACCAGCATATGCATTTGGAATGAGGTTGTGGGACACACTTGACTTTTTTTTAATCTCAAAAAGTTTTGCTTCAAACAAAAAAATAAAACCCCCAAACTAGAAAAACAGCTGTGACAGATCACTTCAAAAATCTCAAACAATACAACTTTAGCTGGGGACATGTCTTTATAAATATTAGTCTCTATTAAATGCTAAGTTTTTAATACTCCTGGCTCTGTTAAAAAGGCAAAATCTAGTTTACTCCACACTTAATTCCTAATTATGGTATCTTATTTCGGTAAATATTTTTTAATATTTTAATTTAATTTTTAAAAAAAATTTTTAGGCTAATTTTTTTTAAAGGCCTGTTCAATAATGCCCTATCACTTGAAAGAGAAGTGTAATTCCTACATTTCAGCATTTTTTTAATCTAAAACAAATAGGTTGCTATTAAATATTGACTATTTTATTAACTCAGAGCATCTGGGGAAACACTTATGATTAGGTTAATTTATGTTATATTTTCCCCTCAACTTGTAAAAGATTAATCAACCATTTTATGGTCTAATTTAGGTGCCTAATTAAAAACAGAGTTCAACACATGCTGCACTGTCTTGCTAATAAATCTTGACAGCTCTGTAACATGATGGTTTGTATTTCAAATTGTTGCATATAAATGGAGATTTTTGATCTTCACCCAGCCGCTTGAAGTGAGTTGCATATTTGGTTTGAACTCCAGGACTGAGAAAGTGCAATTACTTCAAAAAGGATTATCTCCAATCAGATCGTATCTTAAATTTCCCTCAGTGAAGACAGAAGCGGTCCTTGCCACCAAGTTTTCAGAGCTAGTCTAGGAAAACAGAGGAGAAATTAGTTTCCTCGGCATTTGGGAAATTGAAGTGTAGGAAAAGTTGCTACTTTCCGCTGCTGGCTTTCAAGTCTGAGATTTCCAAAGTTACTGGGTGTTAGAATCTAATTCTAAAGAAATCTGCTCCACGTGTTCGCTTTAACTGTCTTCTGGTTTGGCAAGTGCAAGTTTTCAGTTTTGATTTGGGGGACTGTTTTTTTGTTTTTTAATGAATAAATTCATCCCAAGAAAGTTCTGGAACATCTTATTTTAACTCTATGCCCTCCCACACACCCCCCTCCCCAGCCTTAAAAAAAAAAAAAAAAAAAAACAGGGCAAATGGAAGAGAATAAATCCACTCTGTAGGGGCATCATGTTTTCTCAGCCTTTGTATTTGAGGATATTTTTTTAATTTTAATGACTCCTTTGGCTCTGTCCTGTGCAGGCATAGAAATGAAACTTCTATAGTAATAGAATTATCCTTACTCTAGTTTATAAGCCAACATGGGATGCAGCAACTCTCCTATTCTGGGGCTGATGTAAGTGAGCAGTCTACACTGAGGTCACAAGAGGTACAAGAGAAAACTCAAAACTCTTCCAAAGCTAACCCAGTTCTGAACTCCTCATCTATGACCAGCCTCCTGTCCTGGTCACTTTAAGCAAGGAGGAAGCACAGCCCAGAGTGACCTCTGGATCAGAACCTCCTGGGTTGCTATACTAAGCTCTGTCACTTTCTGGCTGTGAGGCCTTGGGCCAGTCGCTTAACCTCTCTGTGCCTGTGTTTCTTGACCTATAGAAGTACCTACTTCACAGGACTGTAACCAGGATTAAATGTGCTAATCCTGTAAAACTTGAAACAGTGCCTGGCACACAGGGAAAACATTCAGTAAGTGTTAGCTATCAACATTATAAAACCACCCACACGCCATACTTTTTTTTTTTTTTTTCTAAGGTGGCCACAGCATTAAAGTGTCAGCTTCTTTGTACAACCAAAAATGCAAAGAAGAGTCAAGGCGGGGAAGGGGTTCTGGCGCTGTAACATCTAACGCGTAGTTCTCTAAAAAAAGAAAAAAAAAATCACGATAATAATCACACAATATTTAGCTAACTTAATTCCCAAACTGGGGTCATTAAAATTCTTGAAAATCTACCGAGCTTAAGCCAAATCAAAAAGAGAAACTTACTACAAAATGTACATATTTAATTTTAAATTCCAAGTTGAAACCAGTGTTCAGAGCCTCAGTGTAGGCGGTGGGTGATTTCTCCACCTGGGGGTATGTAATGTGCCCCCGTTATTTCTCAAACACCTTCACCACCATGGAACAGAAGGTAAAGGCCGGTTTCACCCCAAGTCTTGATAAGCCAACCCATGGGGTCCTCGAAGCACCTGTGAAGTTTGGGAGGCCTGATCAGAGCAAGAGCGAGCTGGATAATGGACTGGAAAAATAAACCCCCAAGAGTCTTAATCCCAGACTAAAACACGCAGGTCCGGAGCAGATGAACCGCACTTACTAACAATTTTTTTTTTTTTTTTTTTTCCTGCAGCAGCAGGTGAAGCAGCAGAAAATTCCTGATTCCTGGCGGGTGGCAAGGTCAGCTCCGTGTGTCGCCACCCTGGTAGGCTCCTTCCTACCATGATCCCTGCAGCTCGGCCTGCTACTGTCTCATTCTGCCAAGGGTAAAAGACCTACGATCAAATCCTAAGACTTAACGCAAATCTGCCCAGGCTCTGGGCTACCGGTTAGGCCACTAGCAACAGTGTGTTATCAACCGATTAAACCTATTAACGACTTGCTCAGACACAGCCAAGACCCCGGTTCCCCCACGGACCGCCACGCCTGACCCTCGGATTCAACCATCCGTGCCCCTAGCTTCTTAGTGCCTTCAAAATGTCTAAATGCCTTCAAAATGTCTTCCCCTCTCTCCTATTTTCTGCTTCTGAGGACACGTTTTAACCAGTACGCGAACTGCAACTCTCCGGTTAATTATTATTTACACTCTTCTGCAGTCTGCGGCCTGACCGTCCGGACACAGCGGGAGATAGATACAATGGGACACACCTCTGGCGAGGAGCTAGGCTTGGCTGAGCCCAGAGAACGAACTCCGGCCAGGGCGAGGGGTGCTCCCCGGGCACCGCATTTTAGGAAAAGCGTCGCGGGACAGGCGTTTCCTCCCGGTGTGGTCTGTCTCAAGTTAAAACGGCTGCCTTCAAAATAATTAAGTCCACACATGTGCCCAGACATCCAGAATATCCTTCATCAATTAAAAAAACGAAGTAAGCAGATGGCCCTTAAAAGCCTTGGGTTTTGTCTTGTTTTTTTCTTAGAGACACCCACTAAGCCTGCGGCCCCGCCGGGCGCTGCTGGGGCAGCCCGGGACCGCGGCGCGGGGGGCGAGCCGCGGGGTCTGCACTTTGCTCCTCCCGCCACCCCGGTCCGCGGGGCGGCCGCCGCGGGCCCTGGGCCTCCCGGTCCCCGTCAGTCCGGCCCCTCAGTTCCGGGAGCTGGCAAGGGAAGACGACGAGGCTCCCGCCTCCCCCAAGTCCGGTCGCCCCGCGCCCCCCCTCCCCCCCGGGGCGCAGGTCCCGCCCGAGGCTCCCCGGCTGCTGCGCTGCCCGCTGCAGGCGCGCGGCGAGCCTTTCCAGCGCGGCTTCGCTCTTTATTCCGCAGTTTTGAGTCCATCGAAAGGAACGTGGCAGGTGGAGCGCGGCCGCCTAGACACCGCGCGAATCCTCCAGTGGGGATTTCCGTATCTGCCCCAGGTGCTTCTAAAACCGCCTGACTCCGCCGATTCGGCGATTTTCCAGCCGGGTCCTCCCGACCCGGCCCCTAGCTTTCGGATATTAGAAAACGCCGGGCTGCCTCCGGCCCCCGGCGGGTTCCCCCTGAAAAGACGTTCCTGCCCTCCCGGCCCCCAGATTGCTCATCCCTGGAGAAAGAGGGCAGGTGGTGGCAGAAGCAGGAACAACAAGGCACCCGACGGCACTGACACCCGGAGAGGCCCCCACGTGGCTGCCGGGCACCCGAGCGCACCCGCGCGCTCCTCTCCGCCCGGGGCGGGGGCAACCACAGGATCCCCACTGCGCGGATGGGAGCACTGAGGCTCAGCGCCACCAGCGAGCTGCCGGAGCCCGGACGCGAATCCAGACGTCGGACACCAGAGCCCGGCAACGGTGGGAAGCGTGACTGTCACGGCTGGCTAAACCTCGAGACTCGGGCAACTCCTGACAATAATAAAAACATTAAGGACAAAAGGGAGCGGGAGGGCAAGGCTGGGAAGAGAGGGATTTTAATCCGCGGGGTCAGCCCCCTTTTATCTTTCGCGGGGTCTGGGGGCGGGGGATGGGAGCAGGGAACGCGGGTTCGGTTCGACTCTCCCCTTTTGTTTCCCCGAAGTCCCGAGCATCTTGGGCCTGGAGGACTGCCTGCCGGCCACTCCAGAGTCACACTCGCGAGGGTTGGGGGCTCAGGACCAGAGAGAAGGGGTGTAGGCCGTTGGCCGGGCTCCTGGTTGGCGACCAAGTTTTTCCAAGGCCGGAGTCTGGACCCACTGCCCATCCGCGCCTCACCGGAAGCTCGGTCAACCCAAAAGCTCACTCCAAAGACGAGTAGCTTTGGAAAGCGTTGGGCAGAGGTCGTGATTATGACCCCAAGGGCCGCTCGCTGCCCCTCGGCAACCCGACCCCACAACCTGACCCGAAAAACGAAATTTTCTAAAGGCCCGACCTTCGGGAAAAGCACATTTCTCAATCAACGAACCCCTCACATTCTTTGCACCCCGACGTAGTGCAGGGCCCGCGGACACACGCGTCCCGGCCCGCGCTCTCCCGGCACCCAGGCCCGGGAGGCGGAAACGAGCGAGCAGCGCCGGCGGCGCCCCGGAGCCTTCAAAGCCGCGCGCCGCTCCCGCCGGCTGCAGTGCGCGCCTTTGCCCGACAGGGACCAGCACCGCTCCACGCTCCGCGCCGCCCGCCCGGCTGCCGGGCGGAGGCGCCGGGCCACCCGCCCAGCTCGCCCTCCCGAGCCCAAGCTGCCCGCCAGCCAAGCGGGTCTGGCCGTCTTCGGGTTCCAGCCAGGAGTTCGACTGTAACAAAAAAGTTTACAGACGCCGTCGGTCTGTCCCACCCCCCTCCCCATCTGGGGAGCAGAAACCGCTCTGGAAGTTGGTCTAGGGTGGAGACCGTGACCGGCTGGGCGCAGAACGTCCCGGCGCTCCGAGAGGAAAAATAAAACACGAACAGATCTGGATTGGTCGCTTTGGGAAACGGCCACAGTTAAGAGGGTCCAGTCGCTGACCACCCCCCTTTGATTAATTCTAGGGGCACCGCAGGCCACGGAGCTGCCAGACCTCCTCGAGAAGTTTCTATGGGTTGTGGCGAGTGGAGCCCCGAGCACCCGGTACCATGCCGGGGCGGGATTCCGGGCGCCGCCGCTTTATTCCTCTGTCTGCCCCACCCCGCCCCCCGGGGGTCGGAGGCTGTACCCCTGTCACTTCCCCGGCACATGCCACGTCTCCGTCCTCTGCGGGTCTGGATCGCGGCTGCCGCCCCTGCCCTTGGCCCTGCTGGGGAAACTCACCGGTACCAGGCGAGGCCCTTGTCGTAGCTGCGGTCGAAGAAGTGGGGCTCGGCGCCCACGGCGCGCACGTCGGGATGCACGCGCAGGAACTCGAGCAGCGCCCGCGTGCCGCCCTTCTTCACGCCGATGATGATGGCCTGCGGCAGCTGCTTGCTCCCGGACCCACTGAAGAAGCTGGAGATGGGGCTGGGGGAGTCCGGCGTCTCGGGACTCTGCTCCTCCTGGCTCGCGGCGCCCTCGGCCGGCTCCCTGCCCGCAGCCAGCGGGGTGGCCGGCGCCGCCTGGAACGGCAGCCTGGGGGTAGTCCCGTCGGGACCCGGAGCCGGGGCCGGCGGGGCGTGGGCGGCGCGGGACCCCGAGCCCAGCAGCAGCAGCCCGGGCGCGGCGGCGCACGAGCCGGCGCACGAGTACAGGAACATGTAGAGCCAGATGCAGAGCATGGCGAAGAGCAGCGCGAGCTTCCTCCTCACCGGTGGCGGGGACGGCGGCGGCTGCGGCAGGAGCCGGCCGGGGACATCGAGGCAGGATCGGCCGCCGCTCAGGCGCTGCCCCATGCGCAGCCCGGGGGCGCGGCGAGGGACATGGCTCAGCACATGGCGCGGGGCCCGCCGGAGCTGTGAGCGCGGAGGGGGTTCCCTGGCCCGCAGGACGCCCGGGCGGGTAGGTTTATTGCCCCCGCGCGCCCGCGGCCGCCGCCGCCGCCGCCGCTGCCGCTCTTCCCCAGGTGGCGGCGGCAGCTGTAGCGGTGGCGGCTTTTGACATGTTGCCCGGGAGAAGCTTCAACTGGAACGAAAGTCGGGGTGGCGGCAACTGCTGGCCCGAAGGGTGCTCCTGCTCGGGCAAGAGGACGCCGCGCCCCGGCTCCCCGGCCACTCCAGACGGTGCGCACGGCCGCTCGCCGGGGCTGCCTTCTCGCAGTCCTGCCCACTGAGCCTCGGGAGCGGCCCCGGCACTTCCCCGCGGAGGCTGCGAAGAACTGCGCAGGAAGAGAGCCCGAGACCGAGGTGGGGTGGGCGGGCCCAGCCTTCCGGACTGACGGCTCCGTCCACCTACCAGAAACCCGGAGCGCTCTGCAAATACAGGCGCTCCGCTGAGCGTTCAGCAGCCAACCGGCTCCCGGAACGTGGGGGTGTGGAAAGGGTTTGGGGCGGTGGAGAGAGGTCGGAGGTTGCTATTGGCTGCGGGGCAAGGGGCGGGCTCAGGGGGGCGGAGCCAGGAGCTGGTGACAGGAGCAGATGGTCGGAAGGATGCTGGATCCGCTGAGGGTTGGGAGAGGTCCGACCCCGCCAAGCGGTGCGGTCGTGCGCTCCGGCTCCCGCGCGCCTTTGCTCCCGCGCTGTCCTGGAGCCAGCCTTGGCGTGTAGTTGCCCTTGGGTCGGGACTCGAGTCCCGATCCAGATGTCTCGCTGGCGGGCTCGAGGGGTGTGTGTGTGTGTGTGTGTGTGTTGTGCGGTAGGAAGGGGGTTGGAAGAGCGAGAGTCAGGCCAGAGATGCCTGCAGCCCCCCCCCCCCCCCAAAGCGACCATCCCACGCCGGGGACCCGGAACAGACACCGGTGTCGGAAGTTTAAGTGGAAAGTTTGTAAAAGGCTGTCAACTTTTTTAAAAAAGTTTTTCCTTTTTTTTTTTTTTTTTTTTTTTTGCCAGGAGTTGCTCTCTTTCGGGCTGCGAGCTAACTGAGATCGGTGTAAACTGTCCTCAAGAAAAATCTTCCCTCTGCTCCCTAACTGGCAGGAAAGGTCGGGGGAGCGAAGGAAGAAAATTAACTGTGAGGTAGAGTCTGGTGAAAGGCTTCGTGGTCGAAAAGGGAGTGTGAACGTCACGCGCAGAAAGTTTTGTCCGGATCTGAGTTTGTGGGGGGACCGTGGATTTAAGAAAACGTTCTCTCTTTCCCCCTTTCCCTGAATAAACGTTAAGGCCAGCTTTCCATGCGCCTTCATCTAGGAGGCGGTTTGGTCTGCTGACCTGTTACACTAATTATCAGGTGTTGTTTTCTCAGCTTGGAGCAAATCGATCGCTGAGCTGCTCTTTATTTAAGCCCAAACCCAGTGGAAGCCGCTCTCCCCAGCAGCTCTCTTGTGCAAAGGGACCCTCGGGGCGCGGGAGCGGAGCTGTAAACCCTCGCTGCGGAAGCGAGGGCGAGGGGGGCCCAGCGCTGCCGCATTCTCGCCCCGGCGGCTGGAGTTCGGAAGCTCGGGATGTTCAAGTTCATCCCGGTCGTGTTCAGAAAGTTTTCAGTGCCGGCACACGCGGCTCCGGCGGGGCCACCGGGCCTCCAACGCCCGGCTTCGCGCCTTTCCGGGACAGAACGTTCCTTCCGATTCCGACCCCAGCGCGGCCCCCGGGGCTGAGTGTCGCCCCCCGGGGTGACTCACCCGGAGCCGCCGCCCACGCTGCATTTCAGTGTCGGCGCAAACCTGCACTGCACAACTGACTTCCCTCCGCCCTGCTCGTCGGACACCAGACTTCGGCCGCCAGCCCCGCGCACTCTCGCTGCCGGAGTAAATGTCCCCAAGCGCCCCGAGTCCCCGCAGCCCCACTCCGGCTCCGGTTCCCGAGTGTCGGGAGCACACGGAAAACAACGACAACAACAAACAGGCAAAGACACAGCCTGGCCTTAGCACCTCCGGTTCGAAAATGTGCCAGAGGGAGGCGGCGGTGACCCGAGAGGGTTCAGAGAACCCAGAGGCCGCCACGGGACCCACGCGCCCCAGCTGTGCCCCGGGCCACGTCTTTGTAACTAACTACCTTGAGCCCCAGACATTTTCGCACAAAACTGCCGGGGGGGGGGGGGGGGGGGAGGGGGCGGCGGGGGGGGGGAGTGTAATTTAGGTAGAGGATTTTCCTGCCTTTTTTTGTTCGCAGGGAGGATTTCTTTCCAACTTTTCTTTTCCCCTGTCGCTGGGATGTTGTATTTGTTCTTCAGAAGTGACTTGTTCGCCTCATTTTAAATTTAATTAATCATTAATGTCTTTTGAACTCTTAAAACACGAGAATGCTCTTCTGAGCATGAGACCGACGGTTTATTTTGGAAATGCAAGAAGGAAAGCGTATCTCCAAAGGATGTGTCTTTCATGAATTCATAGTATTGGGGGGCTAGGAGCTAGGGGGTTGTGGAGGCGAAGATTTAGGGGAGAGGGCGGTAGTGCTCTGGCGAATTGTACCTCCCGGTGTGGCTAACTTCAGGCCTGGTTGGGTGCGAATCTTACAGCTTGTAAGTGTGCGTCTGTTTTTAAGGATTTTCCTAATAAAAATGGTCTGTGTCCTGAGGGTTAGAGAAGTCGAGTGTAACAGAAAAGAAGTAGGGAATTACAAATCAAGTCGCCGGATATATTGAGGGCTTTTTTTTTTTTTTCCGGGGGTGAAGAGGGGGAGGGAGTGGAAGCAAAAACGTGGGCATCGGAAATTGCCCCGGGCGTTCCGCAGAGCTGAGCACCCCAGAGCCCGGTCGCCGCCCGCCTCCTCCCGGCGCGCCTTCAATCCGCCCCAGAACAATGGGGGAGTTCTCGCTGCTCCCGGCGCCCAGGGGTTTCTGCCGCCCGAGGTCGGCGGGTCATCTGCGGCCTGTGCAGCGCCGGGGCCGGGCTGTGAGGCGGCGGCGGCGCAGCCGGCCCTTTGGCCCTTCCGTCCACTTGGCTGGTGGGTCCGCCGGGCTCGGAACGCGCCCCGCAAGTCCCCACGCCTGGGCTGCCGCTACAGGGTCCGCCTTTGGCCGACGCCGTCCCTCCCCCATCCTCCCCTACTGCGGACGCGGAACCCCAGTGTCACCCCGCACAGAGCTGGTGGCGAAGCTGACCGTGAACCCGGTTTGAACCCTGTCCTTAAACATTGTTCAGCAGTGCCGGGTCCCCCCACCCCCGAGCCGGGCCGGCCGCTAAAGCGCCGCCCTAAAACTGGAGAAAGGTTTACTTTTGGTGAGAGGATGCAAAATGTTTGCATTCGGAAATCCTAGAAAGGAGCCGGTTCCATTTGAGTAACCCTGTGAGGTTCATGTGGTATTTTGGTTGGTTGGTTTGGGATTACCTAATGGGGTGCTCACCTGGGACGGGGGGGGGGGGGGTTGTTCTAAACTGGCAGCAAAGGGACAGGGCCGCCTTAGGGAGCCAGTCCCTTTTCCTCTTCCTCCAGGTCCGGCCGACGACCCGCCCTGCGACCCAGTCGGGTCATTCCCTGGCCCTAGAATTCCCCATCTGTAAAAGAGGGGACTTGAGCCCAAAGATCCCCGCGGTACTTTCCGCCTGAAGTTTCTCCGAGTCTGGCCTCGGGAAGGGAGGCGCCCGCAGCTGCTCGAGCCCGCTGCCAGCTCGGCCTCGTGACCCTCGGCGGCCTCCCGGGTCGGTGCCCCAGCGCTGCTCCCAGCGGGGCCGTCACCGGAACCCGGGCCCTCCTCCGCTCCCCGGAGCCCCCATCCCACCCCCGCACCCCAGCTAGGAGGCCTCCCGGGGCTTCGCAGCTGCAAGCTCGCTCCCCCTCCTCCCCGCGCAGTGGGAGGCGCGGGGTCCGGCGGGGGCCGCGCCTCCGATGCCCGCCCGCCAGGGGGCGCTCCGACAGCTGCGGGTGGCGGGAGGCGGGGATCGCTGGCTGCCGAGCGGACAGGGAAGGGGACTTCCCACCCCCGCTTGGGCTCCTGCGGCGCCTCCTGGCGCGCCCCGGAGTCCTCGTGGCCTCCGAAGTCTCCCGCGTGGTCTAGATGGCCGCATCATCCCCACGTCCCCCCGGGGGTGGAGGGCGCCGCTCTGCGGGGGGGTGGGGGGGGGCACCTGCCCTGCAGCGCGGGGCCGCTGGCCAGGCGGAGGCGGGGCTCGAAATTCCCGGTGAGGCGGCTGGAGGGCTTCCCCAGGGCAAGGAAGCGCTTCCCACGGCTGCGCTCCCCCTGCACCGAAGGGAGCGCGCGTGCAGCCCAGTGTGGGTAGGCCCGCCGGCCCACGCAGGGGTGCTACGCGGCGGGTCTGCGCGGTCAGCTCCGCGGGGCAGGAAGGGCCCTCTGCAAATCACAGGAGGCAGGTGACTGCTCTGATCTTACAGATAAAAGAAGCTTGATGCCCAGACTGGTTCTGTGACTTGTATCCGGAGGCGTCAAGGCTGTGCTCTGATTCCGTTTCGCACCTTGCCCAGAGCCCGTTAGTTTCCTTGCCCTCCGCCAAACTGGGGTGTGGGGGGGCAGGGAATGGTGGGGAGACCGAGGGAGAGGTACTCACGCCAAGGTCCCTCTTGGCTGGGCCATCAAAGGCTGGCTGCGTCCCTTCCTGGAAGTCACGGGGAAGTCCTCTCCACACTGTCGCCAGGCCCTGGCATGGCCGCCCCCTTCACCTCTTCAGACCTGGCCATTACTAGTGCTCAGGCAGCGCTCTGTTCCTGTGTGTCCTCCCCTCCTCCAGCGTCTCTGGAAGTTACCTAGTCCTTTTATTACCCAGTCTCGGAATGTGCCCTGTCTTTCCTGCCAGGGCCCCGAATGGGATACACCAGACCTGGGCTCCTGTTCTTAAACTGGTTGCCAACCTACGTATTGGCTTGTGTGGCTTTGAGTAAGTTACACAATCCTCTGAGCCCCAGTAACATTGTCTGTCATTGTGCTCCTGCCCAGCAAACAAACGCCTTCGGCCCCTCTCTTCCTCCATTTGTACCCTGCGGGCAACGGAACCCTCCAAGGCCAATCCTGTCTTCCACCTTCCTGGCTGGAGCCCAGGGTGCTGGAGGAAATCATGCCACAGAGGTGACAGGACCTAACTAATTGTCCCTCCGCAAACCTACTATGGTCTCATTAACGCTCCTGCAACTCCCATAAGTGTCTCCAGGAGGCCCCCTTTGCCAAGAGACAGTCTTTCTCCGAGCTTCTTTGAGAACATAGATGCTAACAGGGGATCGTCTACACCTTCTCACCACCAAACCTCCACACTGACTAACACCCACCCCAATCCCCCTTCTTCCCTCTTGTCACAATGGAGGAAGCCGGCAGGCAGCCCAGCACAGAGGGACCCCATCACTGCTCTGGAACTCGCCATTCCTGGGTCAAGGATGTCTCTTTCCCATCTCCCCCAACTCATCAGCCCCTCATGTGGTGGACACTGATGGGACCCCCTCCATGACTGCAGAGAACTGTAGACAGCAGCTTGCTGGGCTGAATGGCCTACTCCTTCCCAGGGTGGCCCCATCCAGTGACCTGTGCAGAGGTAGAGGTCTGGCCATCCCAGCACCCCCCCCCCCCCCCCCGCCCCCGGCCCAGCCACCTCTGGAGGGCTATCCCAGCCCTGGAGCTTCCTGTGGGGCAGGCAAAGCAGGTTGGGCCTGCATCACAGCTGAACTTGTCACTTTGCCCAGGCCTGCTCCCCCAGTTTCCTTCTCCATCTCATGGTTTGTGAGTTCAAGCCCCACATCAGGCTCCAATCAGCTTGGAACCTGCTTGGGATTCCCTCTCTCTCTCTCTCTCTCTCTCTCTCTCAATAAATGAACAAAAAAAGATTTTAATAAAATAAAATTAAGGAATTATTGAAGTAATAAATATATCTTTATCCCTGGGACTATGGTTTCCTAAATGGTACCTCTAAAGTTAAGAAAATAAAATACATGCATTTGGAATCATTTTTTTTATTTTTTTTAACGTTTTATTTTATTTATTTTTGAGACAGAGAGAGACAGAGCATGAACAGGGGAGGGTCAGAGAGAGAGGGAGACACAGAATCTGAAACAGGCTTCAGACTCCGAGCTGTCAGCACAGAGCCCGACGCGGGGCTCGAACTCACGGACCGCGAGATCATGACCTGAGCCGAAGTCGGACGCTTAACCGACTGAGCCACCCAGGCGCCCCTGGAATCATTTTTTGAAAGTATGCCCTTTATTTATAGAGACAATATTTATTCACTTCTTGCTCTGAAACATGGGTAAACTGGCACAATTATACTGTTTTCACCCCTGTAACTGTAAAAAAATTAACTATCGTATACTTTATTTTACTTTATCAATGTTGATAATATTGACACTTTTTTTTTAAGTTTATTCATTTTGAGAGAGAGAGAGAGAGAGTGGGGGAAGGACAGAGAGAGAAGGAGAGAATCCCAAGCAGGCTCCAAGCTGTCAGCGCACAGCCCGATTTGGGGTTCGAATCCACGAACTGTGACATTATGACCTGAGCTGAAGTCTGATGCTTAACTGACTGAGCCATCCAGGCACCCTTGCTTTTATTTTTATGTGATTCAACAGAGCCAAGAAATCTGAGAGCTTCATTTCTGGTACCTATGTTTAGTTGATTGGAATTCATGGAATAAATGGCCATTGTGGATACTGTTTGAAAGCATTCAAGGATGCTGTGCCTTCGACACCTTGAGAATGTCTGCCTATTGCCTTTTTAGACTTGAGGAAAATTTCGGCTGGGTATAAAATTCTTTTAGTTACACGTTTGTTTGTTTGTTTTCCACTTAGAATGTTATAGCTGTTCTGCTTTCTCCTGGCATAGGGTTTTGCTAGGTCATTCTTGGATGGCATCCATTCTGCACTTCAACATCTCCTGAGTACTTTACTTCAATCACTGTCTATGTTTTATTCGTCTCTACTTTTTTAAATACTGTTTATTGGCATACCTTCATTGTCTAGTTTTTCTCCCTGAGCTCGTGCTCCTCAAGGATATCAGCTGATAATAGGTAGCTGGGGAAGGATGAGTTTACAGGATGTTTATGAGGGAGTGCCCTTGGGACCACAGAAGGAAGGGGGTGAAGGAAGCAGGCTTGGGCAGAGGTTGAGAAGTCCTGTTGTGCTGCAGGCACAACATCCTTTGCTGACCCCACAGGAAACTCTGGAGCTCAGATTGCCCTCCAGAGATATCTGAGATTGGCCGGGATGACCAGGCTTCTGCCCGTTCAGAAGGAAAGCTGGCTTACCTAAAAACATCAAATCTCTTCTTTGACCCCATTTATTTTTCAGAAGAATTGCATTAGTAATTTTTCTCTTGTAATTTCTTGAGAGGTTAGGGAATGATTATTCTGACTCCTCACTTTTCTTTTAAATGAATCGGCTTTATTTTTTAGAGCAGTTTTGGGTCAATGGAAAAGTTGAACGGAAAATACAGACCTCCCATTTATCTCCTCAAGCACCGTTTCCACCCGTATTTCTGCCTAATATTAATATCTTGTGTTAATGCAGTACAGTGGTTACCACTGATGAGCCAATATGGGCATTATTATTATGTAAAGTCCATAGTTTACATTAGGGTATAACACGCTTTGTGTTACACACTCGTTAAGTTTTCAGAAATGCGTGTCACCATTATAGCCACACGGAAAATTTCACTGCCCTAAACACATCCATCTACTTGTCCCTCTCTCCTCTCAAGCTCCTGGTAATCACCGATCTTTTTGCTGTCTCCATTTTTGCCTTTTCCAGAATATCATATAGTTGGATTTCAGAATATCATATAGCGTTGCTGTTTTACATTCAATTCTTTCACTTAGCAATGTGCATTTAAGATTTCTCCATGTCTTTTCATGGCTTCATAGCTCATTTCTTTTTTTTAAGGGGTGTGTGTGTGTGTGTGTGTGTGTGTGTGTTTTGAGAGAGAAAGTGCACATGCATGAGTGAGCAAGATCGGGGGAGAGGCAGAGAGAGAGGGAGAGAGAATCCCAGGCAGGCTCCGTGCTGTCAGTGCCGAGCCGAATGCAGGGCTCGACCTCAGGAACTCTGGGATCATGACCTGAACCGAAATCAAGAGTCGGACACTTAACCAACTGAGCCACCCAAGGGCCCTTCGTTTCTTTTCACTGGTGAACAATATCCTGGTGTCTGGATGTATCGAAGTCTGTTGGTGTTACCTACTGGGTTGCATCCAATTTGGGCCATAAATTGTAAATAAAGCTGTTATAAATATTCATATGCAGATTTTGTGTGGGCATAATTTTCCATCTCAGGTAGGCAAATACAAAGCCGTGCAATCGCTGGGTCATTTGATGAGAATATGTTTATTTTTGTACGACACTACATTATGTCTCCCAAAGTGGTTGTGTCATTTTGTATTTCCACCCACAACGGATGAGAATTTCTGTTCTCTATATCCTTGCCAGCATTTGGTGAGATCTACTCCTACCTTCTTAATAAGATTTCTAAACTAATTCTAAATTTGCTTTCCCTTTCGCTCCTTTTAAAATAGATTTTTTTTTTTTAATTAGGAAACACCTTGAACATATTGGAAAGCAAAGAAACCATTAAGAGACATCTGTACCTCTATTATCCAGAGGTGTTAGCACAAATAATTATTTTAATAAAATATTACAGAGACAGTTAAGTCTTCCCTTTTTTATTTTAATTTAATTTATTTTAATTAATGGCCTGTTTTTACATGGTATGTTAGATCCTATTTTCCATCCTTCATCTTTGCTTTTTTTTTTTTTTCTCATTTCTGGTCTCCTCTTGGATTGTATTTTCTACATTTCCTCCCCTCATTCTATTATTGATTTGTAAATTATGGATTGAATATACATATCAAACCATTCTCTGATGGTTGTGGTAGATTATGACACTCATGGCCCTCCGGGAAGTGTGCCACCTGGTATCTTTCGTAATCTTTCGTATCTTTCGTAATCTTTCACGTCGTGCGGCCAATCTCTAGAACTCCTCCCATCTTGCAAAACTGAAACTCTGTACTTGTTACGCACTGATTCCCCAGCCTCCCTCCCCAGCCACCGGCAAGTGTCACTCTAGTCTCCATCCCTGTGAATTTGACCACTCTGGGCACCTCAGGTAAGCAGACTCACACAGTACCTGTCTTTTTGCGTCTGATGTATTTCATTCGGCGTTATGTCCTCGAGGTTCATCCCAGTTGTAGCCCATGTCTGGATTTCCTTCGTTTGTAAGGGTGAAGGATGGTCCACTGAGTCGCTTCTGCCTGTTGGCTATTATGAATAACGCTGCTGTGAGCGATCTTTCTTTCCATTCTTTTCATTCTTTTGGCGATAGATCCAGAAAGGGAATTGCTAGATCCAGAATTTTCCATAGGGAATCTCTGTGTTTAATTAGTTGAGGTGCCGCTTCTCGGATTAGTAACTATTCTGTTTCCCACAGCAGCTCCGTCGTTTTACGTTCCTACCAACAGTGCACAAGGGCTTGTTATTTTAAATTTTTTGGGGGGGGAGGGGCAGAGAGAGAGAATGGGAGAGAGAGGATCTCAAGCAGGCTCCACACCCAGGGCGGCCCGACGTGGGGCTCAATCTCACGACCTTCAGATCACAGACTTGGGCCAAAATCCAGAGTCAGATGCTCAACCGACTGGGCCCCCCGGACTTGTTGTTATTATTTTTTTTATAGTGGGCCATCCTGACGGGCCAGTCAGTTCCACATTTAATTTAAAAAACTGAACCAAAATTTCGATTTCCGGTCAATGCTCTGAAGATCTTGACCTGTTCTATACCCATAGGACCCTTTCTCCATCTCCACCGTCGTAGCCATAGGGCCAGGCACATACCTCCACGGACAGGTCTCTACTAAAAATCTGCCTTCAGAGATCGATACTTCCTTTACACAGAGAGAGCATGGCTAGAAACGGATGGAAACCACACCCAGGAGTGCAAGAGCCCTACAGTAAATTGCTCGGGGGAATTGAAAGAGCTTTTGAAGTAACAGGTGGCAGTTTGAGAGCCTTTGAACCAGACTTTACTTATTGGCTAAAAAGGAATCTTGTTGTTTTAATCAAAGAGAAAATGTGCAGTGGTATCTGGGGGGGGCGGGGGGAACGGTGGTTCTCATAACCTGTATCCCAAGTGTCTGCAGACACATCGCATATTTCAAAGTGATTCCTCTTAAAGTAGCAGGAAAGTGACTGGCCGTAGTATTTGGCTGAGCAACCGCCAGATTTTCTGGAGTCATACGGTGATGTCTCTCAAACCAGACCCGTTGAAATATAACAAGTGATCCCTCTGAGATCTTGAAACACGTTCAACCGGTGTGTTCTCTGCAGTCAGGTGATTTGGTACCGTGTTTTAGTGAATCGTCACCAGAGTCTCCAAACTGCTTTAAAAAAAAAAAAAAAAAAAGCAAATGCACACTATCCCTCGCTCCTTTTCTCATCCAAAAAGGCCGCTGATTCCAGAGGCTTCCATACCATGCCTCGCTGCCCCCCGCTTCTCCCCGGCAATGCCCCGCGACATTCTCTTCACTCTTGATGTGTCCCCCCTCCTCCGTTTCTGACCTTTCTTTTCCATATTCCACTCTTTCTCCCTCTGGAAATCACCTCTGCAACCTATTCCTCGTTTTCAATTCCCTGCAGTCACCAGACAGGCCGAAGTAATAGACAAGTCCGTTTCCTGTCGTCCTACACGCTACACCCTTCTCCCCGGCTTTGCAAAGTACGTTAAGGAAATATCGGCCGTACGAGGAATCGCTTCATTGTTGTTATTTCCTTTGGACTTCCATCAGCACTTTATGAATTTCTTAACTTTCAGGGGGAAACCTGCCTGAAATCTGGACACCCAAGGCTTTCTGTGAACACTGAGAGTATGAGTAATGATGCCGATGTTCATAAGCCATCCATGGAAATGACTTATGTCACTGAATGGTGGGCTTTGTCTCCACAGTGTCCTGCTCAGCTTTTACACGTGCACAGGCTATTGTCAGACGTTCAACCCCATTTCTGTCTGGCAGACAAACAACACGAATGTGAGCCCTCCAAAAATAATAATAATAATAATAATAATAATAGTAAAAGAGGTTGGTTTATAAAACCCAGAGCTGGCTCTTCAGTTGGTTTGTTTAAGAATTTGTCCGGAGGCGGGGGGTGGGCCCTGGGGGGCTCAGTCGGTTGAGCGTCCGACTTTGGCTCAGGTCATGATCTCACAGTCCGTGAGTTCGAGCCCCGCCTCAGGCTCCGTGCTCACAGCTCGGAGCCCGGAGCCTGCTTCCTATTCCGTGTCTCCCTCGCTCTCTGTGCCCCTCCCCCGCTCATGCTCTGTCTCTCTCCCAAAAATAAATAAATATATTTTTTTTAAATCTTAAAAAAGAAAAAAAAAAAAGAATTTGTCTGGAGGAGGTTAACAGTGTGTTAGGAGGAACACACTCCGTGTTGGAGTAACGATATTCTGCTGGGATTGCTTTTCTAGTCATCACCGCCACGTCAACTAACATTTGGCCCCCGCGCTCTGCTCTGCCATCCGAATTAGTGGTGCTCACCAACACCAGGTTCAGCGGGCCCCCTCCCCGCTCAGAGACGCCCCCCCCCCCCCCCGTGGGTTTTAGCTGTGCAAGTCGTAGCTCCCAACCTTGATTTCATCTGCAGAACAAGTATCTGGCTCAGTCACCTGCCAACCCAGGACTGTGGAGAAGGTGACTAACTAATGTCTTGATGCCTCAGTTTCCATCTGTGAAACGGGGCTGGTAATGCCATATGGCTCAGAGCAGTGCTAGACCTAAGCCAGCAGTCGATGGATGCTAGCTCTTCCCGCCATTACGTAAATGATTGCTGTGCATTTCCCCCCCCCCACCCCACCCACCCCCTGCCCCGCGCTCTCATCTGTACAGTGGCTCATGCCACCCGCTGATTTTCAGGTAAGGAAGTAGGAAGAGGGTACCTTCTGAACCTCTGGGATCGAAAACACGCTCAGACATTCTGATCTACCTCCTAGGAAAGGCTCCCGCCCTCCCTCCAGGGACATACCTCCAGGAACATCACTGGCTTGAACCCCTGTTCCAAATACCTGCTCTGAACCTCGGTCACCAGTTGGACCACTAGGACTGGTAAGAAACCATCGAGAGGGGTCCAAAGTAAATGGGAAAACAGCACCTACCACCCCAGGGCTAGCATTTCCTTGTGCTGTCGGATCTCCTGGGAAAACTGGATTCTTAGGTGAAGTTGCCTGCATTTTAAATGTGAACATGATTTCAAATGTTACATTTTTGAAATAGAATTCGAAGGGAGCCCCAAGAACCATTAATAGGTGAGCCCCAAACATGTACATCAGGCCCCTGTAACTCCAACTTCCGCCCTCTGGCCTATACAAACCCCTGTTCCTTCCAGAGAGTTCCTGACGACAAAGAGAAAATGACAATGTTGGAGTCGAGAGGACTTCCCGTGTGCACTACTGAGACAAAGAACTCCCTTTTATGGAAGACGATGCTGCTTTCCAATGATGTGAATGGACTTGCCCAAGGTCATCTAGACTTCAACAAAGAGGCCAAGCAGGCTGTTACACCCCCCCCCCCCACACACACACCCATTCTACCACACGGGGGCCTCCCCAGTCTAGATCTGCCCTTAGGGGGATGCACAAACCACTCCCGTGTTGGGCGTTTTGTTCTATTTGTGCATCTCCCAGCCCACAGCCCAGGGACCAACTCTTCCCCTTTGTCAGCCTTCTTTAGCCCTGACCCTGGTGCCTGCCACAATCCTAGGCAAGTGGCCAACAAATTGTTGTGGCTCAAAGGAATTGAAGTAATTAAGCCCGTCGGGTTATTGCATTAAAGTAACAACTTACTTGATATGTACAGATAATGTCAGATCTGCTTTAGATCCCCTGGATTCTAAAGTAAATGAGTTTCTGGATCCTTCACTAGCTCAAAACCTTCATTCGTTCATTCATTTGTCCATTCATTTGGCCTTTCTTGAGCTGCCCCTTGGGCTAGGCACTGTGTTAGGGACAGACACACAGTCCAGTCCATAGAAGAATCTTGACAGTGTTAAGTGTAGATATTATAAAGGCATATGTTCATTGTAAAAGAGAAAAAAAAAAACCATACCAATTTAAACACGAGGATGGGAAACGAATTCAGATGGAAACTGAGACACCTGTACACAAGGAAGTTCTCTCCCTCTCTCTCAGCCCCCCTATCCCTTTCTGGTGGCTCAGAAACACACAGTTATTTCCTAAAGCAACGGAGGAAGGCTGCATAATTCCTGCATGGTGAGTTGGCATTGTAGGGGCATAGATCTGGAAGGGGCCTTCGGGATCTCTTTGCCCCATCTAAGAAGGATTTACTGACTTTTTTTTTTTAACTTGAGAGAGAGAGAGAGAGAGAGAGCGCATGTGTGCATGTGAGCAGGGGAAGAGCAGCAAGAAAGAGAGAGAGAGAGAATCCCAACACTGTCAGCACAGAGCCTGATGTGGGGCTGGAACCCACGAACCCCGAGATCATGACTTCAGCAGAAATCAAGAGTCGGACGCTTAACCGACTGAGCCACCCGGGAGCCCCGGATTTACCGACTTTTTAAAGCAGCGTTTTATGACCTGCCATCTGCCTTTGGCTTTAATGATCCCAGAACATAAACACAGATACTGAGTAATGGTTCGAGCAGTCAGATCCCGTTGTGTGATCCCAGAGGACATTTATTTTCGTGAATCCAGGCTCGGGGATCTGATCTGGCAGAGCCCAGCCAGCATCTGGCAGCTCCTGTATCTGGTTCACTTCATCTGTTTGGCCTTTAAATGTGAGGTTTGAGGTCCCTACCTCTTTACTCTCGACACGGTCTCCCTAGGTGACCTCATTAAAACGCATGGGTTAGAATACCATCTACGTTTCAAAGGCTTCCAAATTTACATCTGTAGCTCAGTCTTCTTTCTGTTGCCAGGGCTGACGTCAGAGAAATTACTGCCTGTTGTCTCTTCGAGGACGTTTATGGTTGTGGGTCTCACGCTGAGGTTTTTCAGCCATTTCGAGTTTATTTTTGTGAATGGTGTTACGAGAGCGGTCCAGTTCATTCTTTGGCGTGTCGCCGTCCCGCTTTCCCAGCACCATTTGTTGAAGAGATTGGCTTTTCCCCATTCCCATATTCTCGCCTCCTCCTTTATCAAAGGTTAATTGACTATGTAATTGTGGGTTTATTTCTGGGCGCTCTATTCTGTTCCGTTGATCTGTGTGTCTATTCCAGCTCAGTCCTCTCGTGTCTGAGCCACAGTGTTATGTTCTGCTCCCTACTCAACATTTCCACTTGGGGGGGGTCTTAGGGTTATTTCAAGACACATCGAAATAGCCCTTTCTCCCCGCCCAGGTTTCCCTCTCCATCGTAATGGCACCGTTGTCTATTCGTATCATTTTCTCATAGAAAACTGGAAGCTCTCCTCAAGTTCTCCCTTGCCTGTTTCCTCATCCATCCAATCCACCCATCAGGAAGTCCCACCACATCCTCCACCACCAACACAGCCATGTCTCCCTCTTGTCCGCACCCTTCCTGTCAACCGCCATAGTCCAGACCACCATAATCTCTCTTGGACTGTAACAAACATCCCCCGAGTTGGCCTCCATGCTTCCATAATACCATTCTCTAATCAGTTCTCAACTTAGCAACAAATGATGTTAGAAGTCCAGTCAAACTGGGTCACCCCTCAGCTTGACATATGGCTGCCCATCGAATTTCAAGTGGCCTCCAACTGCCCTCCAGCTTGCCTGCCTTGTCTTGTGCCCTCCTCTCCTTATTCGTGGTCCTGAAGTCTCGATGGCTCCCTTAAGTGCCGCAAATATGTTTCTACACCATGGTCTTTGTCAATGCTGCCCACTAGGCTGCATTTTTTTGTCCCCACTCTTTACACTGGGACCTCCTTTCCAGCCTTGGTCTCACTCAAATACCCAAGTTCATGGAGACTTTCTCTGGCACGCAAGAAAGATACTAGAAAAATAGCACTCAAGGACCCCAGTAGGTTCCTGTCATTCTCTATATTAGATTAGCCTTTCCCCCTTTTCAAGGCACACGTTAGAAATGGCAATTGTCTAAGTGACTTGTTTTCTGGTGTCTTCCACTAGAAGGGAAGCCATATGAAGGTAGAGACTGTGTCTCATTTGTTATAATATGCCTAGTATTTATGTCACATAGAAGGTACTCAGAAAATGTGGCCGGTCTTCTTAACATGAACAAGTAGTAAGACTAGAGGGAAACTGGAACAAAATGGTGGATTAAGAAGCTCCAAGCTCTTGGTCAACCACAGAAAACAAACGAATCGGAAACTGACTGACTCAACTTTGTCAGAACTCAGGGCAGGAGGGCGGAGGGAGTCCAATTTTTAAATCAAGTGAATGTCAAATTAAAAAAAAAAAAAAGACAGAAAAGAAAAGGAGAAGGAAAGAAGAGAAAAGAAAAAGAAAAGAAACTATCTTCAAAGCGGTAGGAACGTTTTGTGGCATTCTTACTTGGCCTTACCCCGCCCCTCCCTGGCACAGTAGAAGCTTTGGTCTTTTTTTTTTTTTTTTTTAATTTTTTTTTTCAACATTTATTTATTTTTGGGACAGAGAGAGACAGAGCATGAACGGGCGAGGGGCAGAGAAAGAGGGAGACACAGAATCGGAAACAGGCTCCAGGCTCTGAGCCATCAGCCCAGAGCCCGACGTGGGGCTCGAACTCACGGACCGCGAGATCGTGACCTGGTTGAAGTCGGACGCTCAACCGACTGCGCCACCCAGGCGCCCCTAGAAGCTTTGGTCTTAAAGTAGCAGCAGCCTGTGTTCCCAGTTTGGGACCTCAGTCCTTCGAAGCAGAGGGAGCAGAACAGACCTCATTCCCAAGTTATTGTCTATATCTATTCTAATCTCTCCGGGGGATACTTGAAGGACTGATACAAGACATTTCTTTCTTTCTTTCTTTTTTTAATTTAATTTTTTATTTTTTTTAAATTTACAAACAAATTAGCATCTAGTGCAACAATGATTTCAGGAGTTAGATTCCTTAGTGCCCCTTCCCCATTGAGCCCATCCCCTCACCTGCAAGCAACCCCTCCAGCAACCCTCAGTTTATTCTCCATATTTATGAGTCTCTTCTGTTTTGTCCCCCTCCCTGTTTTTATATTATTTTAGTTTCCCTTCCCTTATGTTCATCTGTTTTGTCTTTTAAAGTCCTCATATGAGTGAAGCAAGACATTTATTTCTGTCTCACGTAGCTTGGAACTGGGGTGAGAAGAACGATAGACACAGCTCATGAAAGCAGCAAGGTGGACTAGAGACCCACGGCTCTCTGGGGCAAGAAGTTGTGGGTTGTGACATAAAATGGATGACCTAAGACCTGGAAGGAAAGCTGGGGTGAGATTCTTTGGGAAACTAAGTCATTCAAAAGCCACCATACATGAGAGGAGATTTAAAGCCATGCACATCCCCAGGGCAAGAGGCATGCTCAGAAAAGACCTCAGAAGACGTTAAGATGTCACCTTGAGTGAGGGGCACCTAGGTGGCTCAGTTGGTTAAACACCTGACTTTGGCTCAGGTCATGATCTTGCAGTTTGTGAGTTCGAGCCCCATACTGGGCTCTGTGCCGACAGCTCAGAGCCTGGAGCCTGCTTCAGATTCTGTGTCTCCCTCTCTCTCTGCCCCTAATCCACTCGCACTCTGTCTCCGTCTCTCTCAAAAATAAAGAAACATTAAAAAAATAAAAAAAATGATTTCATCTTGAGCTAATCCCTAGCTTCAGTGCAAGTCTAGCTTAGTGCTGGCAAAGCGTTCCAGCCGAGAGCCAATTTACAAAGACTAGGAGGGCTATTTTAGTTTTCTGTATGTGTGTGAGTGTTTGCTCCTGGTAGTCAAGGAAATCTCTAGCAAAACATTAGCCGAACAAGAGCAAAAGAAACAGACTTTAATGATCACATATGATAAGGAATAGTTGTTGTAAAAATGGTTTCGAAAATCGCAAAACAGATGGGCTATTATAGCCTTCGTCAATAAGAACAAACACAATAGAGCAATCAAAAGGTCCCAGAAAATTCTGAGGAAGACAGAGGAGCTGATCTTCAGAGTTACAACATTATAATAGTCAAACATGCAATTTTCAACAAAAAGTCACAAGGCATACAGAGAAACAGTAAAATCTAGCCCACTCGAAGGAACGAAATAAACTGACAGAAACTGTCCCGAGGAATGCCAGCCATCAGACTTCCTAGGACGAGGCTTTAAAACAACTGTCTGCAATATGAATAAAAGGAAAAATATGGGCAAAGAACTAAAGGAAATCAGAAAAAGATGCATTAACAAAGTGAGAATATCATTACAGAGAGAAAGGGTTAATAAGGACTGAACAGAAATTCCAGAGCTGAAAAGTAAAATCATTAACATTAAAAATTCACTAGAGGGGCTCAACAACAGATTTGAGCAGCCAGAGAAAAAGAATCAGCAAACTTAAAGACATGACATTTGAAATTCCAAGTATGAAGGAGAAATAAAAAAGAATGAAGAAAAGTGAACGGAGCCTAAGGGACACCATCCAGTGGATAAACCAACATCACATTATGGGAGTCCAAGAATGAGGATGGAGAGAGAGAGAAGAAGGGGCAGGAAGATTATTTGAAGAATTAATCACCAAAACCAGCTCAAATTTGGGGCGCCTGGGTGGCTCAGTCGGTTGAGCATCCGACTTCAGCTCAGGTCATGATCTCACAGCTTGTGGGTTCAAGCCCCGTGTTGGGCTCTGTGCTGATGGCTCAGAGCCTGAAGGCTGCTTTGGATTCTGCGTCTCCCTCTCTCTCTACCCCTAACCCACTCACATTCTGTCTCTGTCTCTCTCAAAAATAAACATTAAAGGGGCGCCTGGGTGGCGCAGTCGGTTAAGCGTCCGACTTCAGCCAGGTCACGATCTCGCGGTCCGTGAGTTCGAGCCCCACGTCGGGCTCTGGGCTGATGGCTCAGAGCCTGGAGCCTGTTTCCGATTCTGTGTCTCCCTCTTTCTCTGCCCCTCGCCCGTTCATGCTCTGTCTCTCTCTGTCCCAAAAATAAATAAACGTTGAAAAAAATAAACATTAAAAAAAAAATTTTTTTTTTTAAAAACCAGCTCAAATTTGATGAAAGATCTGAGCATACAAAGCCAACAAGCTCAATAAACTCCAAGTAGAATAAACTCAAAGGGACCCGCGGCAAGTCACATTATAATCCAACTGACAAAAAAACCAAAGAGAAAATCTCGAAAGCCACAAGAGAAATGACTTAACGCATATGAGCGACCTTTAATAAGATCACTTGTTGATTTCTCCACAGAAACTTGGGACACCAGAAGGCTAGGGGGTGATATATTTAAAGAGCTGAAATAAAAACAACTGTCAACCAAGAATTCTATATCTGCCAAGAACGTCCTTCAAAAATGAGGGAGAAATTAAAGCATTCCCAGACAAACAGGAGCGGAGAGAGTTTGTTCGCACTAGACCCGCTCTGCAAGAACAGCAAAGGGACTCCTTCAGGTTCAAATGGAAGAATGCTTGGAGGGCAGCTTGGAGCTGTAGAAAGAAATAAAGAACTCCAAGAAAGGTAAATACAGGGGCAAATATAAAAGCCAGTATTATTGTAAGTTTGGTTGATAACGCCACTCTTCTACATGATTTAAGAGACAAATGGATAAATATAAATATTTATATTGTTGGACACACAATGTATAAAGGGGTAATTTGCAATATCAATAACAGAAAGAAGTGGAAAAGGAGCTGTAGAGGAGCTAAGTTTTTTTAAAATTCTTTTTTTTTTTTTTTTTAATTTATTTTTGGGACAGAGAGAGAGAGAGAGCATGAACGGGGGAGGGGCAGAGAGAGAGGGAGACACAGAATCAGAAACAGGCTCCAGGCTCTGAGCCATCAGCCCAGAGCCTGACGCGGGGCTCGAACTCACGGACCGCGAGATCGTGACCTGGCTGAAGTCGGACGCTTAACCGACTGCGCCACCCAGGCGCCCCTAAAATTCTTTTTAAAAAATGATTTTAAATGTTTATTTTGAGAGAGAGAGTGAGAGAAAGGTCATGAGTGCAGGAGAGGCATGGAGAGAGGGAGATACAGAATCTGAAGCAGGATCTAGGCTCTGAGCTGTCAGCACAGAGCCCGACGCGGGCCTCAAACTCATGAACCATGAGATCGTGACCTGAGCCGAAGTCGGACGCTTAACCGACTGAGCCACCCAGGCGCCCCAAGTTTTCATGCATTTAAAAAGATTAATATCATGCAGAGTATTTTTTCCATTACAGTGGGATGACGTCAGGAGTCAATAGCAGAAGGAAATTAGGAAAATTCACAAATACGTGGAAATTAAATAACACATTCCGAAACAGCAAATAGGTCGACAAGGGAAATTTAAAATACTTTCAGACAAATGAAAATGACAAACAACATAGCAAAACTTCTAGCATGCAATGAAATGATCCCTTGTTAAGATTGATGCAAAAAGCCTCAATAACATAATCACAAAATACATTTAGCAGCATATTAAAAAGACCATACAACATGACCAAGCAGAAGTTATTCCTGGCATGCAATGATTGATTAAATCTATGAAAATGGATCAATGTAATACACCACATTAATAAAGTAAAGGGGGGGAAAACTCATGATCATCTCAATTGATGCAAAAAAATTTGATAAAATCAAACACCCTTTCATGATATATATTTTTTAAAAAGACTCAATAAAGTAGAAATAGAAGGGAGCTTCTTCAACATAATAAAAGTCATTCATGTAAAGTCCATAGGTAACAGCATACTCAATGATGAATGACTGAAACCTTTTTTCTAAAATCAGGAACTAGAAAAAAATGTCCATTTTCACTACTTCTGTTTTACATAGTATTGTAAGTGCTAAGCCAGAGCAACTGACCACAAAACAAAGAAAAGGCACCCAAATTAGAAGGGAAAAAGTACAATTATCCCTGTTTACAGATGACAAAACCTTATAAACGCAAGAATCGTAAGGATTCTACAAAAATAAACAGAGTTGATAAACACACCCAGCAGAGTTACAGGATACATAATCGACACTCAAAAATTGGTTTCATTTCTATATACTCATGATGAACAATCCAAAAAAATTTTAAGAAAGCAATTCCACTAATAATATCAAAGAGAATAAAACACTTTGGAACAAACGTCACCGAAGAAGTGTAAGATTTGTACCCTGAAAGGTACGAAACATCGCTAAAAGTAATTACAGGAAGACATAAATAAATAGAACAGCATTTTGCGTTCATGAATTGGAAAACTTAATACTGTTTAGACGATAGGACTACCCAAAGTAGTTGGATATGGATCCAACGCGATCCCTATCAAAGCTCCAATTACATTTTTGTGCATCAATAAAAATCCACCTTTAAATTCATGTGGGGTCAAAGGACCCCATATAGCTAAAACAATCTTGAAAAGGAAGAACAAACTTGGAGGACTCAAACTTCATGATTTCAAAATTTACTGTGAAGCAGTAATCAAAACAGTGTGGAACCAACATAAAGACAGACATACAGGCCAATGGAATAGAATAGAGAGCCCAGAAATAAAGCCTCCCACATATGGTAGGTCGGTTTTCAACATGGGTTCCACACCATTCAGTGGGAAAGGACAATCTTTTCAAAAAATAGTTATGGGAAAACGGACAACCACATGCAGAGAACGATGTTGGACCCTTACCTTGTATCATATACAAAAATTAACTCAAAATAGTTCAGAGGCTAAACTTACCAGTGAAAACTATCAAACTATCAGAAGAAAACATCCAACGGAATACTATTCCATCATAAGAGGGAATGAAATTCTGACACATGCTGCGTTACGGCCGAGCCTTGAAGACGTTGTGCCAAGTGTAATAAGCCGGACCCAGAAGGACAAGTATTGCCTGGTTCGCTTCTTTGAGGAGGTGAGAATAGGCAAATTCATGGAGACAGAAAGTAGAATGGAGGTTGCCAGGGACTCAGGGGAGGCAGGAACGGGGAGTTCGTCTTTCATGGGCATTGCTGGTTTAGAAATGCTCTGGGAGTGTTTTGGAAACAGAAAGTGGTGATGGTTACGCAACATTGTGAATGTACTCCTAAGTACACACTTGAAAACGGTAAGCGTGATCAATTTTACATCACACCTATTTGACTGTAAAGGAGCAAGAAGCAGAAGGAAGATTACCGGCATCTACGACAGGAACAACGCAGAAAAGGTCGAGAAGACCAGAAAGCCTCGGAAGGCAATGTTGGTGGCAGAGGGTGGCCAAGTGGGTCAAATGACAGTGGCTTATTTGGGGAAGGGCGTGAGGGCACCATGATGGAAAACACCTGGTGACGCCAAGAACATGTTCAGTGGGGGCTCCGGGGAAGGTTAAGGGCCAGGCAGGTTGTGTCAATGGAGTTCCCTTAGGCTGCAAGGGGACAGGGTGCCCTCCTTGGCTCAGATGTAGGGACCCCGAGGACAGGGAGGTGCAGGAAGAGCCCTTCAAAGCCGCTCAGTGCCTCTGAAGATCTAAGCACGGGTTGCCCAATCAGGAAAACTGTCACCCTGTCCCTGCCACCCTCCCTGCAGCGAGCACGCAGCGATTCTGGGTGTTCCTGCTACGCGCTGTCCCCGCCAGGCAGCACTGTAGTCCCGGGCCCCCCGCACGACGGGTCCCCATCGCAGGACCTGGGGCAGCCCAGATCTCAGCCCCCCCAGCTGTGGTCTGTGTGACAAGCAGAGTCACACAAGAAGCAAGCGACTTCTCTGAGGAGACAGCGGGGGCCACTTCCTGCTCAACAGAAATTTGGGGCATTAGGTGGCCAGAGTCATAGTTTGATTCCTCCGGAAAAGCAATGCTGGAGACAGGGAGGGAGGTGCTAACAACGTGTTAGCTCAGTCCCACAGAGGTTCGGATGGGCCGCAACGGGGAGTGCGGGGAGGGATGGGGAGAGGACAGGTGTTACCGGGGGGCGTTTGCTTCCAGAAGAGACTGGGAAGGTTGGCGGGCAGGCTTGCCCACCGGCACGCTGCCGTCTCCAGAAGTGTGGCAGGGGGCCCACGGGAGCGGGGTGGGATTCATCCCCCTGCTTTTCTCCTCGCGTTTTCCTGTGGTCAAGGTTTGTCATTTGGGAGCTGTTTCCCCACACCTGCAGATTCCATCATCTGTCCCCTTGTTGACTGCAGGAAGCCAGGTCCCAAGCCCTCCAGCGTGGCACAGTCTTCCAGTTTGGAACCGGAGAGATGTGCTGGTTTGAATGGAGGTCTCACGACGGATCTGTCCACCCTGCCCCTTTGTCTGGAAGAGCACTCTATTTGGTAAAAGGGTCTCTACAGACTTAAAGAGGAGATCCTTCTGGGTTAGGGAGGGGCCCTCACTCCAGGGACGAGTGTCCTCAGAGGGGAAGGGAGGAGACACAGAGGAGGACAGTGTGGAGACGGAGGCAGGGCTGGGCGGGAGGCTGCCACCGACCGAGGAATGTCTGGAGCCTCCAGAAGCCACAGGAGGCAGGAAGGATCCTCCCCTGGAGGCCTTGCCCACACCTCGATCTCAACCTTCCACCTTCTGGAACGCTGAGAAGTTGCTTCGAGGCACTAAGTTCCTGGTGATTTTCAGGGTGGCCATCTTAAGAAAGAACACAAGAGACAGGGGACAGTTGAGGAGATGCGAGCTGAACCAAACTGGCGTCCAACAGGACCGGCCCCCGGACCCGTGCGCGGGGAACACGGGGCGGTCAAGGCGCCGCCCCCCTCGTGGGTGGCAGGTGGACGGTGGGGCGGGAAGTCAAGTGGGGCCGGGAGGCTGGGAGCCAAGAGATCAAAGGCATCTCCCGGCTCGTGGAAAATGGATGGTGTTGTCAATGGGGATTACTGGCAGGGATGTGAGGAAGCATGGAAAGATAAATACAGGGTAGAGAGGATCTGAGGGGTGGAGGTGAGGGCTGGTGAGAAGAGACTGTTGGCGATGATTACTTGGCAAGAATCGGACAGATGAACGGCTTGGATTTCAGGTGACGCTGGCGGGAGGTGGCTGAGTGGTGGCGACAGGTGTGGCGAGGCTGGAGAAGGACGGGGCAGAGTGTGACGGTGGCCCTAGACATCCCCGGGCACGTGGCGGCCAGGGGTGAGCGGTGGCGGGTGGGCAGGGAGGTTGGGGGTCTAAGACAGTTTGCCCTCGACTGGACAGGGGCTCCGCTGAGGCCACGAGAAAGGGGAGGGGGAGTCTGCCTTGAGGAGTTGGGGGACAGGGGTCTTTGCGTCGGAAGGAACAGCAGCTCGCTTTACCATAAAGGCGATGGGACGTTTTGTAAGGACAGAGAGCGAATTTCATGGGTGGCTCAGGGAAGGAACAGAAAAGGGGGCTGATCACAGACGGAACTAGAACCAGGTGCCCAGAAACAAAGGGCTTTGTGTCCCCAGGGGCCGAAGGGCTCTCTTGTGCGGGCCACTCCGTGCACGTCCTCATTGCCTTCCTCCGTTCAGGACCAGCCCCTGCGGCATCCTTGCCGACCCTTCCTTTTATCTGGTACCCCGGTGGAGATGGCCCCCGCACCGTGTCCTGACCTCAGGTGCACCTGGGAGTGCCTGGGTCCGAACTGCTAAGGGACAGTCCCTCCCAGGAACCTGAGGCCCAGCCCCGGGTGCCCTGTCTGAATAGGGTCGCTTAGAATAAACATGGCCCCCTGGGCACGCCCCTCTGGTGGTGCCCCTCCGGTCGGGCTGAAAAATGCCCCCCCCCCCGCTGTAATCCCTAGAAGCTGTGGTTATTAGGGGACACAGCAAAAGACGCGGGACACCTGGGTGGCTCAGTCCATTGCGCATCGGACTTTGGCTCAGGTCATGATCTCATGGTTCGTGAGTTCAAGCCCCACACTGGGCTCACCGCCGTCGGGCTCAGGTCATGATCTCATGGTTCGTGAGTTCAAGCCCCACACTGGGCTCACTGCTGTCGGCCCCAAGCCCGCTTTGGATCTCCTGTCCCCCTCTCTCTCTGCCCCACCCCTGCTCACACTCTCTCTTTCAAAAAATAAATAAACCTTAAAAAAAAAAAAAAAAACTGGCAAGATTAAGTGAAGGATCCTGAGATGGGGAGGTTGTCGTGGATGATGGCACTTGGGTGAGTCCTAATGAAGGATGCATGTCCTTACGTGACAGGTGGAGGGAGAATTTGCACCCCCCCCCCCAAAGAACATGACATAACAAATGAGGCAGATATTGGAATGATGTGGCCATAAACCATAAGCCCAGGGAAACTGGCAGCCACCGGAAGCTGGGAGAAGCAAGGAAGGACTCTCCCCCGGCATCTTCCCAGGGAAGCACGCTCCTACAGACATCCCGATTTCAGGCCAGAGATACCGACTTCACACTTCCGACCTTCAGAACCGCGAGGACAAATGTCTGTGGTCTTAAGCCCCTAGTGTTCCGGGAATCGGTTACAGCAACGCTAGGGAACGAGGTGGGGAGGAATGGGGGACGCTACACCGTGGCTCCTGCGTGAAGGAGGGGCCGAGAGAATTTAGGGGTGCGTGTAGAGGAAAGGAAAGGGGGGCATCGGTCGGATTCGATTCAACACGCAGGTTCTGTTTCGTGCCCGTGAAATGCAGACACTTACCCTGGAAAAGCAAGGACAGGGATGTGACACATTAAATGCCACAGTAAAGACTTCAGCAGGAAACAAGGTAAGCAGAGTTGGGAGGCACTGTAGGTGAAGACAGACGTGTGTGTGTACGGACGGCCGGATGGTGAATTCGGCTCCTAAACGGAAGAGACCGGATGCCTCGGGTGAGCGGGTAATGCAAACAAGGAAACCCAGCCAGGCACTAACATGCAAATGTGTATGCACGCCTACACCCTACACTCCAGGGCGTTATGATTTTGCTTTCTATCTTGTTCCACCGCGTTATCAGCTGACCGTGTCTATGCGAGGCCAAAGCAATTGGGCAATTCAGCAAAATCCTTAGTCAGACTAAGAGTTCGGTCGAGGCAGCACAGTACAGAGCAAAGGACGTGAACTCTTCACTCCCATCGCTCACCCTAACTTCTGAAATGGCTAGGAATTGTTCCGCAGTATAGACGGGGACACAGGCTGGGGCCCGCAGAGGGTGGTGGCATATTCCCACAGGCACACAGCTGCAGAATTCACATTCGGATCTGCCCGACTCCTGAATGCATGATGTTCCCACCATGTGTGGACTGAACAAATAGACGTGCTCTCGGAAACTTTTGAAGCTGTCTGCCTGAGATAAAATGTGTCGGGAACTAATACGCTTGAAAAGTGCAGGGCAAAAATCTATGAAGAAACCACCTCCCCAGGGGCGCCTGGGTGGCTCAGTCAGTTAAGTGTCCCACTCTTGACTTCAGCTCAGGTCTTGATCTCACGGTTTGTGGGTTCAAGCCCCACGTTGGGTTCTGCAATGCTTGGGATTCTCTCTCTCTCTCTCTCTCTCTCTCTCCTTCTCTCTGCCCCTCCCCCACTTGCACACACTCTTTCTCTCAAAATAAATAAACTTAAAGAAAGAAAGAAAGAAAGAAAGAAAGAAAGAAAGAAAGAAAAAAAGAGGGATGCCTGAGTGGCTCAGTCAGTTAAGCGTCCAACTTTGGCTCAGGTCATGATCTCACAGTTGGTGAGTTTGAGCCCTGCGTCAGGCTCTGTGCTGACAACACGGAGCCTGCTTGGTATTCTCTCTCTCTCCCTGTCTCTCCGCCCCTCCCCTGCTCACACTGTCTCTGTCTGTCTCAAAAATAGGTAAATAAACCTAAAAAAAAAAAATCAATAAATAAAGACAGTGTTTTGGGAGGAGTCTATAATACTTACCTATAAAATAGGTTCATTTTATTTTTCAGTTTAGGCAACTTCTGTCCAGGCAGGTCTGGTCACGTGTAGGTTACGATATAAAGATAGAAAAGATGCTCCCAAAAGCAAGCCCAGAAGTTACCAAGCCATTCCCAATTACATAAAGACTTTCATAAAATTCCTTGAAGCCTGGCATCTATCTACACGCCCTACTCATTTTGCTGGAACTTTCTGAGGCGCTTTTCTCCAGCAAGGAGAAAAGTGAAATCGTCCAGGTCATTGATAGCCCTCCTGCAAAAGAAGGTTGTGGATACTGGGGAGGTCAAGCAAAATTCTAGACAGCAAGCAGACCAAACTTCATCAAACGCGGAAGTAAGGGTTCTCTGCAAGTGAGAGAAAACAGCACAAAATGGCGTAAGCCCAAGAGAGATGGGTTGGCTCATATAAGCGGAAAGTCCAGGGGTGACCCCTAGCACCAGTCACCGCTGGACTCAGGGGCTCAGGTAATGTCATCGGGAACTAGCCTCTCCCCTTCCCTTGGCTCTGCTTTCATCTGTAGTAGTTACGTTCTGAGGGAAGCCCTCTCTCGGGTGACAAGATGGCAGCCAGAAACTCCAGGCTTACCTTCTCATAAGCGCAAGTCCAACAGTTCAATCAGAAGTCCTAGGCATGACTCACCCGGTCATGAGTTGGACCACGTGACCCATCCTGAACAGATCTCTGTGGCCGAGAGGATGTTTACTCCCACCAACCAAGCCCAAGTAAAATGTCGCCTTTGGTACCTGGTGGAGAGCCAGCCCCATCCAAACCCTGCGGACTAAGAACAAAAGTGGGTAGTTCCTTGCAGGGAAGTCGGGGAGCTGTGAATGGAATAAAGGTGAATGGACAGCCTGGTGGGGTAGATAATAGGGTACTTTGTTATTTGAGAGTAATTCTAAGTGGTTCTCATTGGAGGGTGGTCACATCTCCCCAAGGGACATTTGACAATGTGTGGAAACATTTTTGGTTTTCGTAACTGGGTAGCGCTTACTGGCACCTGGTGGGCAGAGGCCACAGATGCTAAAACCCTACGTCACGTACACAGGACAAGCCCCGAACGACAAAGAATTATTTGGCCCCAAACCCCAGTAGTGCTGAGGATGAGAAACCCTGTTCTAGCATCAGAATGCAGCCATGGAAGCTGAGACCCATCTCATTAGAGGAAAGATTTCTGTCCGTGTCTACAGAGGACGTTTATGTCCTTGAAGTTTATGAAAACCGGTTGGCGCCCCAGCATGGAAAAGAGGCCCGGATGCATCTCTGCTTCCTTAACTCTTGAGTGAAACTCCCAGCCCCATCCATCTGTACATCAGGTATTGCGGTCATTGAGGTGACCATATTAGATCCAAAGCAATTAGGTAAAAAATCCTAGTGGACATCTTATAAATCAAGATTCCGGGCAGTAGTTAAGACAGCAGATGGGGGGCAGCGGCCTGTGATCTTCGCGAATATCGGCCAAATGGCTCAGCGTGTTCTATCGGTGGTATCAGGCAGTGGTTGGAGGAGGCTGCCTACCCATCCGCCTCTATCGCCTTCTCATCCATATTGGCTGGTAAAGGGGGCCCTCGGGTCAGAGCTTCCGGAACAATTCCTTGGGGCTTCCAACAGTACCCCTGTGCAAAGCAGGGAGACAGTGAAGGACTGTGGGATCCCCTTCATGTTGTCCATGAGGATGCTTTTGGCTGCTGCTGACTGAAATTGTTTCAAACGACAGGCAACTCATCACCTCAAATGACAGCACGGCGAGAGGCCCTACTGGTACTTGGCTGTGGGTCTCCTGGCCCTGCAGTCCCTGGGACATTTGCAGACATCTCATCCAGGTACCACATGCTCAGAGGAGGACGAGTGGCCCCATGTCTTACAAACTAGAGGAGACCTTTTGCAGCAGCCATTAGCCCACTCTCCTCATGTCTCATTGGCCAGGATCAAGTCACGTGCCCATTCCTAAGCCAAGTCCATTGCAAATGGGATCGCAGTGGTTGGGTCAAGAGCCTAACCACTTGGAGCAGAATGGATACAAGATGTCTTCCTAATGACCACCGGACCCATGCAGTACCAGGCACTTGCCGACCCTTGGCAAACCAAAGTTGCCTTCCTTGGTATGTGAGTTCAGAGTCGGGGTTTTCTCTGACCGCCAGATCTGTTGTTATTGTTGAATCTTGTCTAGGACAATGTGCAAGTTTGAGTCACAGTGAGACTGAAGCAATATTCAGTTATGAATAAAGGACTAGCTTAGGGTAATTCACAAGGGTGGGGGTAAACAGCCATTTCCTTTAATGGTGTGGTATCAGAGAGCACCTCAAGGATAGGCGTAAGTATTTAGAATATTTAATAGTATCAGGGGCCGCCTGGGTGGCTCAGTTGGTTGAGTGTCCAACTTCGGCTCAGGTCATGATCTCACGGTTCGTTGGTTTGAATCCCGGGTCAGGCTCCGGGCTGACTGCTCGGAGCCTGGAGCCTGCTTCAGATTCTGTGTCTCCCTCTCTCTGCCTACCTTGCCCCCCGCTTGCACACTCTCTCTCTTTCCCAAATATAAATAAACATAAAAAAAAAATTAAGAACGTCAGAATTGAGGGGCACCTGGGTGGCTCAGTCAGTTAAGCATCCCACTTTGGCTCAGATCATGGTCTCACGGTTTGTGAGTTTGAGCCCCATGTCGGGCTCTGCCCGGAGAGTACAGAGCCTACTTTGGATCCTCTGTCTCCCTTTCTCTGCCCCTACCCTGCTCACACACTCTCTCTCTCTCTCTCTCTCAAAATTAAACATTAAAAAAAAAAAAAAAGAATATCAGAGTTGAAAAGAACTTTAGATTTTTGTTATCAGATATACGTTTTCATCTGCCCAGTAAGTCTTTGGAAAGTAGCCCCAAATTCGTAGCTTCCATAACTCTATGGGCTGAGTTCTAAGGTATGAAAGCCAACATTCAACCGACCACTACTCTATAATGTAACAAAGACTTCCAATGTCCCAACCAGAGACTGAAGGAGCCCTGCTCACTTTGACTCCTATGATTCCACATCGTAGGGATTGCTATTTGTAATATTCCATTCCATTCCAGGAATGGATATTCCATTCCATTCCAGGTACTGATTACCTTCTTCAGGAGCAATGAGAATGTATTAAGGAAAAAATATGTTGGAAAAGTTTTGACATTTGTGGTACATCAAAAAAAAATGTGTGGGGCACCTGTGTGGCTCCCTCAGTTAATCATCCAACTTCCACTCAGGTCATGATCTTGAGGTTCATGAGTTCAAGCCCTGCACCGGGCTCTTGTGCTGACAGCTCAGAGCCTGGAGCCTGCTTCCGATTCTGTGTCTCCCTCTCTCTCTGCCCCTCCCATTCACACTCCGTCTCTGTCTCTCTCTCAAAAATAAATAAACACTAAAAAAAGTCTTAATTTAAAAAAAATGTGCAAACACAAATGAGAATCAATAACCCTAAAGAAGACACAAGCACATTTAGGGGCAACGAGCTGTCCTTTATTCATTGTTTACGATTACCAACCACTAAATAATCTAGTACTAACTTTGAACTTCCTACCTTGAAGTTAGATCCGTGGAGACTGTCGAGAGCTCTGTTAATGCTTATCTGCTCGACGTGAAATGTCCTTCCGGTAACTTTTCTTCTTTAAACTTCTTTTACTGACAGACTCCCCGTTGGCTACATCTCGGTAAACGGTCTTCCTGTGAGCATCACGCTACTTTCCCCAAACCTTTCAGTTTCTCTTCTTAGAAACAGTAGGTTGTACCGGCTGGCTCTTGTGTGGGGCATTTTTTTTTTAACGTTTATTTTTGAGACATAAAGAGACAGAGCATGAACGGGGGAGGGTCAGAGAGAGGGAGACACAGAATCCGAAACAGGCTCCAGGCTCTGAGCCGTCAGCACGGAGCCCGACGCGGGGCTCGAATTCACGGACCGCGAGATCGTGACCCGAGCTGAAGTCAGCCGCTTAACCGACTGAGCCACCCGGGCGCCCCGTGTGAGGCATTTTGAATAGAAATGATGGGTGACATTTATGAGCGGGGGCCCTTGACTGCCCTTGACTTCTGGGGCTTGCTTTCCCTTTGCTACAGTAATCAGCAACACTGAAGAAGAGGGCTCCTCTCGTGGTCTGAGTGTCAGAGGTCAGGGACATGTGGCGGAACCCCCAGCTTAGCTTACCTGCAGTGCACACGTGGTTTGAACAACAAAAACAAGTTTTTTTTTTTTTTTAATTTTTTTTTTTCAACGTTTATTTATTTTTGGGACAGAGAGAGACAGAGCATGAACGGGCGAGGGGCAGAGAGAGAGGGAGACACAGAATCGGAAACAGGCTCCAGGCTCTGAGCCATCAGCCCAGAGCCTGACGTGGGGCTCGAACTCACGCACCGCGAGATCGTGACCTGGCTGAAGTCGGATGCTTAACCGACTGCGCCACCCAGGCGCCCCAAAAACAAGTTTTTTTTAAAGCACATTAAGAAAAATAAGCCAATAGCCTTTGGGGCTACTTGTTGCTGCAGCATAAACTAGCCCATCCTAACTGAAACACTTCTCAAAGTCCTTTTTGTGCAGTATCTGGAGAA
The DNA here is from genome assembly GCF_028749965.1 of Puma concolor. Classification (NCBI taxonomy): domain Eukaryota; kingdom Metazoa; phylum Chordata; class Mammalia; order Carnivora; family Felidae; genus Puma; species Puma concolor. Next base: position 8,320,456 of record NC_141680.1, on the reverse strand, counting down.
AAAAGCCTGAAGGAGGGGACAGAAAAAGTTACGTGGCCCCCATGTTCGCACTCTGTAATCTTCTTCCCTTTAGAAGAGCGGGTGCGATCTGTGACCTGCCTCTGTACAAAAGAATGTGGTACAGGTGACGAGATGTCACTCCCGTGGTCACGTGATGTCTTGCCCTTGAGGGGTCTCCCTTGCTGGCTCGGGAGAGAAAGATGCCACACCGTGAGCCGGTCTGTGCGGAAGTCCAGTGGCGTCAGGAAGGGTGGGGGGCCTCTAGCAGTTGGGAGCTGTGCCATCGACGGGACCCCGATCCTGCAACCACAGGAGGGGAATTCTGCCCACAACCTGACAGAGCTCACAGGGGTGCCAGGCACCCCGGTGGCCCACGGAAACCGGAGACAGTAAATGTGCGTTGTTTTAAGCCACAAGTTTGTGGTAGCTTATCGGGCGGTAATGGAAGAGAAATGTACGCTGCAAAAACATTTTTTTTGGTCAGAAATTACCCACGCGTCAGGATTACTCATTCAAGAACACGATACTGGGATCGGCGATGGGCCTGGTGTTGTCTGAGGAACTTGGGATCAGAGGTGAACCAAAATAGAGAAAAATGGTGCCCGGATGCACTTGGTGCGTAGCGAGGAAAGCGTGGGGGGAGACAGACAACCCGAAGTGCGGTAAATGAGCAGATGACACAGTGCGTTCGGAAGCCCTGAGTGCTGTGGGGACAGTAGGACAGGTGCAGGGCCAGTGGCCGGCTAGTCCCGTGGCTGTCTGGAGAAGGAGAGTTCCGCGTGGAGGAACCGTCTCGCAAAGTGAACCCGGCCAGTGTGAAGGAGGCCATGTGGCTTGAGTGCAAATGGAAAGGAGAGCGTACTGGGGAGTGAGGTCTGAAGGGTCCTGGGGTGTTAATCACGTAGGGCCTGGTGGGCCATCGACCCTGAGTGCGGGGTTGGGGAGGATCGCGGTAGGAGGTCAAGCGGAGCTCATTTAAAATAATCTCTCCAGGGGCGCCGGGGTAGCTCAGTCGGTTAAGCGTCCAATTCTTGATTGCGGCTCAAGTCGTGATCTCATGGTTTGGGAGATCGAGCCCCGCTGTCTCCTCCTCTCCACCGGTCCTACACAGTCTCTCAAAAGAAATAAATAAACTTGAAAAAAAAGAAGTAAAGTGATCTCTCCAGCGGAGGTGATAAAATAGACCACGAAGCGGGGCAAGGTTGGAAGCCAGCTTGTGGGAGCCACTCCCGCCCCAGACGCCGGTGACCCGTGCAGACAGTGAGAGGTGGCCGGACCCTGGCTACATTCTGAAGCCATAGTGGGAAGGACTTTCAGAGGAATTGGACACGGGGGACGAGAGAAAGAGGGGAGGCCGTGAAGATCTTGGCTGAGCAGCCGGAGGACAAAGCTGCTGTCACCCGAGATGTGGATGCTCTGGGCGGGAAGATGGTGGTGGGGGGGGCAGGATCAGGAGCCTAGTGGGGTGTGCTGAGGCTGCTGTGTCTCTTAAGACACCTAAATGGAAGTGCCCGCCAGGCAGCTGGATAGACACGTCCGGAATTAGCTGGAAGGGTCTAAGCTGGAGAGAGACCTTCAGAAGGTCATCAGTGAACAGCAGGTGTTTACAGCCTTGGGAACTGCCTGGGATCACAAGGGGGTGGGGCGGGGGGGGGTAGGAAGGAGAAGAGGGTCAGAGACTGAAGGAGAAGCAGCGGCCCAGGCTGACAACGGACGCCCAGAGAAGGAGGAAGAAAAGCCAGGAGCCAAGAGGAACAGAAAGCACACAGCTGGGTCCAACGCCGCTAAGAGGTCACGCAAGTCGAGGATGGAGAACTGCCCGCTGGGTGTGCAGCCACGCGGAGGTCACGGGCGACCTTGACACGGGCGGGCACAACAGAGCGGTGGGGGCGGAAGCCTGGACGGCGTAAGAGGTCGCGGGAGGGAGGTAATTGAAAACAGCCACGGATGGGACCACTCTCTCGAATTTTGCTGCAGAGGGGAGCAAAGAGACGGGAGGGCCGCCAGCCGAGGGAGTGAAATCGGGAGTTGGGGGGGTTTTCGGTTTTGTGTTGTTTTGTTTTCCTTTTAAATGGGAGACAACGGCACGTTTGTGCGTTTGTGGAAAAGATCCCGCAGCGAATAAGGAATCCGGGTTGCAGGAAGGCGAGGGCAGCATTTCTGGGAACAGATGCGGGGAGATCAGGTTAAATGCGCACGCAGGGAGGGTCTGGTTTTAGGGGGAACGGCTCCTCCTGGAAGCCCGCCTGCCAACGGACTCCCGGGAGCAGATGCTGGGAGGTGGGTGATGAGTCAGACGTCGGTGGAAAATCTCTTCGGATCGCTCCGCTTCTCTGGGGGGTCATCAGCTGAGAGAACAGGGGTGCGGCTGGGGGACAGAGGAGAACGTGGGGGCTGTGCAGCTCAGAGGCGGTGAGGGGACCCAGGCGCATCCAGGCCGGGCTGAATCCCTTGACCGTGAGCTGCACTGAGGTCACCCTGTGTGACGGGCGTCCCCGTCCGGCCACCTTCAGCCAGCGGGATGCAGGCGTGGGCAGGCAGAAAGCCAGCTCTCACCGGGGCTCGGGTAAGCTCCATCAAGGGCAAGGGCAGGAGCAGCAGGATGCAGGCCAAGGTGTGGTCACAGGTGACCGCTGGCTGGATGTTAACCAGGTGCGGCCGGAGCACCAGTCCTTCGTTTGAAGCCAGGCGGCCAGGGTGCCCCAGCACCCGCTGGTCTTTCGGGGTCTGCCTGGGTTTGAAGCGCGTCCCCCACAGCTTTGCACCTCAGTGCACCACCTGACTCTCCATTCTCAGCCGATGCGAAGAAGCATCCTGTTGAAGCAGAACAGACTCTTGTGTTCCAGAAGCACAGAGGCCCTTGATCAGAAGCCGCCCGGGGAGCACGTCCACACATGTCCACGCTTCCTGACTGTGACAGAGGACACTTTGGCCACTGGAACAAGAGCTATCGGACGGGGCTACCTGGGCCTTTCAGGGGACACGGTGGCAGGAGGCAGCATGAGACCCCTGGGCTGGCTTGGGAGCCCCGCTGCCCGGGCTGGCCACCCCGATGTCCCGCTGTGCCCACAGCCTGGCCTCCATCTTGGAGCAGGTGTAGGGACCAGATGACACCATGGTCACGACCGAGGGTGTGGATGTCGCTGGCCCTGCACCTCTCCGGCCACTGGTGCAGCCGGCCCTGAGAACCCAGCCACCGGCCCCCCATACCCGCCTGGCTCCCCGCCCCCCCCCCCCCCCCCCCCCCGACCTCTCCTGAGACACAGCAGCTAATCGCAGATTAGAGTTCGGCTAATTCTTTCCTTCCCAGGCTGTCCGGCCTGGCGTGTGATAGCCAGTTGCACGAATACATGTGTTGGGGCCTTTGATCTCCCGGTACAATGACAGAGATTTATCAAACGTTTGCCTCCTTCTGCCTCTTTGAAAGGCTGATTTATAGGACACAGTCTTTGCCTCCCTTCCTTTCTTGAAATATGAAGTGTTTGTGAATGGCCAAGGTAATATTTAATATCCTGCCAACCAGGCTTTCGCCCTTGCTAACACATGATCCCCCCCCCCCCCAAATGGCCCACATCTGTTTGGGCTCCTCTTTTTGACTAAACAAATTAGCATTAAAATACCTCGCAGAGAATGCCAAGTGTCCCTTTCTAGCTGAGGGAGCAGGGACAATTCTGAGGGACAGGGCCACTGCCCGGGAAGCTGGGGTGCTACTTACACAGATGTTTTCCTTCTTCCTGAGGGCCGGGATTGTGGCGGGGGGGGGGGGGGCGGGGGTAGCGGGTGCCCAGCAGGCCGGTGGCCTGGGGACAGAAATGCCTCGTCCTCTGCTCCCTGCAGATACCCAGACTCGGGTGGGGTGGGTCGGGGGGTGGTTGTGAAAAATGGCCCAGCTGGCTCATTTCTGGCTCTTGGATCAGGAAGCGTTTTCCCTAAAGGATTCCTAGGATAGCCAAGTGTCTTTCGAGCAATATCTTATTTAGAGATCAAGGTTACAAAAGGTGAAAGGTACTGATTCAGGTGTTCTTTTCAGGGCCTGACCGGGGCTCGGAGGAAGGGTGGCCCTGCCTTCCCTGAGTAGGGGGCTGGCTTGGGAAATCTCAGGGGACGTGGCCGATGTGGTGCAAAGAGCAGGTAGGGAAATGCCCGGGGGTTTCATCCCGCTAATGGCCTTGTGATAAAATTGACCTTAATCTGCACCTGCATATACACACACGCTCTTTCTTTACAATGGCTCCCGGGCCACAGGCCTCAGAGGGTCAGGACAAGCATGCCAAGGGCAAAATCTTCAGCTTGTCACCTTGGTTATGGGTGGGAGGGTCTGTGGGTCTGCACAGCAGCCGGGCCCTGCCTACGCTGGGGACCCCTCCACAAGGCCTAGGGGTTCTTTCGTGGGGCTCCAGCCGTAGGTCCACTTCCTCCGTGCCCTGACCCCAAAGTCTCCCTGAGGACCAAACTCAAAGGTGTTTCCCATTCCTCAACCCTCTTCCCACCACATTTCCCAAACCTTCATCGTGGGAGGGGATCACTGCCTCCCGTACACGGGCTCTGATTGACTTGAACCAGGCTGAGTGGGTCAAGAATGTGCAAAAACCCTCAATCCGGTGAATTGGGGTCTCCTTCCTTCCTTCCATTTTTAAAAAAATGTTTATTTGTTTTTGAGAGAGAGAGAGCCAGAGCATGAACAGGGGAGGAGCAGAAAGAGAGGGAGATACAGAATCCGAAGCAGGCTCCAGGCTCTGAGCTGTCAGCACAGAGCCCGACGTGGGGCTCGAACTCACGGACCGCGAGGTCATGACCCGAGCCGAAGTCAGACGCTTTACCGACTGAGCCACCTAGGCGCCCCAGCATGCTTCCTTTCTTACTAGGTTTGAATGAGAAGCTGACTCCCAGCCACCAATTCCCCACTCCAGAGGTAACCACAGTTACCGGGTTTTTTTGTTGCTTTTGTTTTTTCATTTTCTAGAGAGGTCTTAGGCATGAGGGCAGCGATGTTTGACTGTTTTGTTCACTGCTGCACCCCCAGCACCTGGGCACAAGGTAAGTAGTCAATAAATACCTGTGACTAAAAGAATGAATCATTTGGGCAAGAGGTTCCCACCTCTTAAGGGGAGAGAGCTTGCCCAGAGTGGTGTCACAGCAAGGAGAACAAAGTGCCTCCTGGATGCAGCCATGCCTGAAGCCAGCCTGCTTCTGGACTTTTCAACCACACGAACCAAGACATCTCTACTCTTAATTAGGCCTCTTTCAGCTGGGTTTCCGGCCACTTGCAATTAGGAGCCCACACGGATACAAAGGCTGGTGAACGGTTATCTGATGAGGGCACGCTCTGCCAAGAGAGTAGCCGTGATTTTTTTCTAGCTCTGGGTAGATCATCTATAGTTTAGAGACGAACAAGTGTCAAATGGCAGGCTGCGGGGGTCTGAACAAACGAATTGGCTGGTGGGTTATTTAGATTAGAGAGCCTTAGGAGGGTGGGGGGGGGAGGGGAGGGAGGAGCTCCTGTTCTAGAAGCTTTGGGGCAGAGGCACCGGAGGGAGGGGACATGCCAAGGCACATGGTCTTGAGCAAGCTGCTTCTTCTAGCACCTGGCCACGAAGCTTCCTCTCGAGTGCCAGGCGGCGGGGAGATGCCAGGCAGAGGCTCGGGGACGGGTGGGGGCGGCCTGGGTCCTCCACAGGAGATGAGACCGGCAGTCAAGGCCATCAGGGAACACAGGCAGAGGACGAGAAGGGAACCACGGAAGAGGGACTCCCCCCTCGGTGAACGGCATCACCTTGGCTCCCAAGCCGGGACCCTGGGATGTCCCCGATCTCCTTTCTGCCAATCACCCAGCCAGGCCTGCGGGTTCCCCTCCGCCCCTCCCCCCCCTCGGCCCGGATTCAGACGCGTTATCGTCAGCTGGTCTCCCTGGGTGTCCCAATCTACCTTCCACGCCATGGCCCGAATTTTTCGACACAAACCTGGCCAGGCGATCTTCCTGCACGCGGGGCCTTGCTCACCCTGGTGTGTGTGGGGAATGCCTTCGCTCCCAGGCTCTCCTCCCCTGCCACAGTCAGCCTGCCGACGCTGCATTGTTTCCTGGGCACAGAAACCCAGCTGGGAGGGTGCCTTGGCGCCAGTGTGCCCCATAAAGAAAAGGGGGTGTGAGCGGGGTGTGGAGAGTCGTAGGCTCAGTCTGGCTCGGATGTCCTTAGGAGACAGTGAGAGGTACGGCCAGACCGCCCTGTGATGGGTACGGAGCCTCAAAGACAGGGTCAAAGAGTCCAACTAAGGGACGCAAGAACCAGGGTCGCAGAGAAGTCGGTGTGGAGAAGGCCCCAAAGGGGCTGAGCAGAGACGATCCCCTGGCAAGGCGGTGGGGCCCGGAGACCATCCAAGGACTCGGGAGTCACAGGCTGGAGTGGCCCCGTGCCCCCCGCCCTGCCACCGCAGTCCTCCCGCCCTGCCAACCTCCAGAGTGAACTCGGGGAGGGGTCACGGACGATCCTGGCTCATCCCCTCGTCCCGCAGAAGGCCTGGCACGCAGTGCCCTTCGACAGTTATTTGCTCGGCGGAGAGGAGACTCCGTGGCTGTTGAGTTAACCATCCCGTCTGAGGGTGGGCTGCCTCTCCCTCCCTTGATGCTTTCTTTGGGTTTGCGTTCGTGTGTTTCTCTTGCCCGATGCCTCTCGTCTTGCCCGATGCCTCTCGGACTGTTTGTCCTCATTGCCTTGCTGTCTTGAGGTGTTTGGGGGCGGGGTGGGGTTACCCGTCCTCCTCCTGCCAGCTCCCACCTCCGTGCTGGGCTCTGCTTTGGCGACAGGAGCTGTCTGCGAAGAGCAGGGTTGGCAGGTGCCCCAGGCCGCAGTGACCGCGGGCTGCTGTCCGCTGAGGACAGACTGGCTTTTGCCAAGACGCTGGTGCCCCACTTTCCCCCACGCGATCTGGGTGACCTGCCTTCTCGATCTTCTCTGTGCTCGGGGCCCTCATTCTCTCAGCTTGCACTTCCCAGGAGGGTCCCCCAGTTTATGAAGCGGGTGGGGGTCCGTTCATTTCAGCTGACCCCCGGGATGCACGCTGGCGGTCGCACGCCAGAGGGTGTTAGCTGAGCTCACGGTTGCCGGGGATGAGTCAAAACAGTGACTTTCGGGAAAGGAGGTGGAGCTAGACGCTAGATTCTCTGCTGATATATCTGAAAAAGCCAAAAAAAAAAAAAAAAAAAAAAAAGAAGAAGAAGGAGAGAGAGAGAGGGGTGGGAGAGAGAAACACTGTCCAAGAAGTCAGCTTGCCTAAGGATGCTTTGCTGCTCAGTGGCTGAGCCAAGAGAGCCCTGAAGATAAAGGAAATGGTAAAAATTCACCACAATTTGGAGAAGAAAGACTGAGCGAAATCAAGAAGAAATGATGGCAACTCCTCCTGGCTCAACTAGGCTGATTTTCTTCAAGAAACAGAATGCCGCACCTGCCCCAGATTCTGTCACACGGGGCATGTGCTGGTCTATCCCCCCCTCCCCCCACTCAAGTGCGGGTCCAGGAGTCTCCAGCTCCTGGACCCTCCACCTCCAGCCACTCTCCTAAAGCCACTCAGTCATTCCTTCTGTCACTGATGGAGCGTCTGCCCTGTCACCCCGGGTTTTAGGGGCTAGTGGCTACAGCGGTAAGAGACAGTCCTGCCTTACTGGGGCTGTGGTCTAACGGGGCTGGTGGGGGAGCAGGTAAATTTTACCGTAAACGGGTAAACACAACAGGCAGATTGCATACTGATGGGCCCGACGGGAGACAGGCACAGCAGCAATGGTGGGGGCTGGAGCAGTGGTCTGACGTTAGAGAAGGCAAAGTCCAAACCACGTAGAAGCTGCAAGCTGGTGGCAGCAGAGGAGGTGAGCGGTGGCCACAGCCAGCAGACGTCTTCCGGCCGGTGGCCTCCGTGACAGAGCTCAGGGGGTGGTGACCCAGGCTGGGCCAGTCACAGCGCAAGCTTGGGGAGGTCAGGCGGCATCTCCGATGATCCGCGATGGGCGAGGCGGGCCCAGAGACTGCGGAACAGGACCCGGATCGGGAAGTGAGGGCCAGAGGCTCTTTGATCCAGAAACATCTCTTTGCATCTTCTGTTTGGTTGGCAAACTGTGGCCCAAAGACGCTGGAACACTGTATTGTGCCCAGCATGAGGTCTATTATATTTGAGTTTCCAACGAAGAAGAGGCTTCTGCCTCTACTCTGGGCAGCTTGGCAGGTATCAACTTACCTGTGGTTTGACAGCGTCTGGGGAAAAACCAAGAGCGGCCCGCCAAGCGTCCACGGCCATTGCTGGACCTGTTTAATTTCCACCTGCCTTCGATGCCTGGGTGGTTAATACCACTGGTTCTACCAGAAGGAGGAAGTGTGCCTGCCGACAGACGCAGAGCTTTGGGGGTAATCACTGGCTGGCCTCTGATTCCCAAGAGAGAACCAACAAGGCCTCTTCTAGACTCCGGTCTTCATTCAAGTCAAACGAGGTGTTCTCGTGGGAACCCGAGCACGTCACCGGAAGGGTCAAGTGGGCATTTCCGGCAGCCAGTGACAAGTGTCCTGTCGCCCGGAGCGTGTTGGGGAGGCGGGGAGAGGCGGGTGTCAGAGACCCCGGCTCCAGCAGAAACAGAGGAGTGAGCCTCCTGTGACACCAGGGTCAGCAATCCTACTGGGCCAGACGGAGCCCGCTTCATGTCTGAAGAGAAAAGCTGATCCCGGGAGCAAGCAAAGCCAATTCCCCTAACAGCCTTCGGGGACGTGTGGTTTTATCCTGGTAATTGATACAGTGGCTTTCCTGAAATAAAAGGAAGTGGGTCCAGCCTGCCCAGAGTCAGAAGTAATATTATGCTAAGAATTGTGCTTTCAAAAAAGCGAATTCAGGGGCGCCCGGGTGGCTCAGTCGGTTAAGCGGCCGACTTCGGCTCAGGTCACGATCTTGTGGTTTTGTGAGTTCGAGCCCCGCGTCGGGCTCCGTGCTGACAGCTCAGAGCCTGGAGCCTGTTTCCGATTCTGTGTCTCCCTCTCTCTGACCCTCCCCTGTTCATGCTCTGTCTCTCCCTGTCTCAAAAATAAATAAAACGTTAAAAAAAAAAATGAATTCAGGGGCCGGATGTGTCCCTTTTCCTTTTCACTCCTAAGCTGTGTTGCAGAATAAGCGGCCTCCCTGTGAAACCCCATTTGGTAGCTCAAGCCCCTCCTCCCGCACGTGCGGCCCCCGGGCCTCCCCCCTGCACTTACAACCGAGTGGCCTGAAGGACCATGAGTGAAAACTGATCAGTCCAGATAGCACGTCCCGGGCTGTCGCTCCAGGAGGCCGCTAACTCCACGCACCGGGCGGGAGGCGTTCCGAGAAAGGACCTGTGGCTGCTTAGTACGTTAGGGGATCGCCAGCGGAAGCAAACACAGGTTTTTAATTTTTACTTAACTTTGAGTCCCATGAGGCCATGCTACGCACATGTGCCTGGTGATGCCCCAAGAGTGCTGCAGCGTGGACATGACTTCCCGAAGATACCCCGTTAAAGAACATGCTTCACGCACCTGGGGAATGCTGATGAGCATTCCTTAGGAAAGGTGGTCAAGGTCAGAGGCTGTAGCAGGTGTGAAGAAACGAGGTGCCCCAGGAGTCCAGGTGAGCGAGTGACATCCTGGCCTGGGGAAAGGGGGTGGTCACCGGAGCTTGAAATCCACGTTCCACACCGGGACATACGGCACTGGGCTTTGGGGAGCTGGTGGGGTCACCTGAGAACAGGGTGCCTTCAGGGCGGTGGGGGACATGAAGGGAAGTTCTCACATGGAAGATCCCTGGAGAGAAGACTGGGTCTGAGCGTTGACAAGCTGTGACTTCATTTGCTGCTCAGATAGATGGTGCACTGGCCACTGACCTTTTCCGAGCAGGAGAACGACAGGTCTGGGAGCCCTGGAGGATGATGTCTGTGGTGCTGGTTTCGTAGGAAGAAGGGAGAGGCTGGGTGTTTCCAAGCTGAAGGTAGGGGAAGGGCGGGCGGGTCATGGCCCTTCTTCTTTTATTAGTAATAAGCATGCTCATTTTTGTTTTGGGTGTACAGGTATAAAAAATCCAACGCACTTCCTTCCACCACCTTGGGACAGAAATACCGATCGCCCTCCAACCCCTGCTCGCTCATAAAAGCGAGTCGAGTGTTAGCAATTCTGCCAGGCCCCGTGTCAACTCGGTACAAGGCGATCAAATACACGACATCACGCCCACTGCTGTTCTCGCCTACTGGTTTATTGCAGCAGGAGAGAATGGAGGCATTTTACAAACCCGAGGGCTGCAACAGGGTGTAGACGTTCTTTGCAGACATTCCTATGCCACGTTCCCCACAGGAAAGGACCCGGATACAGCCGGGAGGTAATACCGCACAGAAGTAGAAACGGGGGTCACGTGTTCTCGGCAGTCGCTTTAGACAATTTTGAGAACGGGCAGGCTGCAGTGACCGTTTAAATGTCGCCTTAAATACTCCCCACAATGAATCCCAGCAGTGCCCCCACAGACTGAGCAAGGAAAACACCCCGTTAAGCATCGAGACCTTCAGGCAAGTGGGATTCGACAGCGGACAAGGACCGTATGTAAAGGACGGACGGATGGAAGGGACCACACGTGCCTGGCTCCAGGTTAGCTCGCACAACTCCCAGGACGGACGCATCCCCGCCCAGAGTCGGACCCGAGCTTCTGGCCACCGGATGTACGGAGGCTGATTTCTGAGTTCAGAAGATCCCGGGAGAGAACGGCGTTTTCCACCGAAGGGACACGAACGTGAGCTCTGTGGCTGGCTAGGCCTACTCACGTTTTTTGTTTGTTTGTTTGTTTGTTTGTCTTCCCTTCTCCATCGGCCTTGAGAAGCCGCGCAGCAAACCGGCGGCTGACGGGGGACACGAGGGGGTCAGAGCCCGCCGGATGGCTGGTACGAAGTCTGGCGCCACCCTTCCAGAAAGAAAACACTTCAGACACCTCCTGTATTTTCAAGTGAACTATATAAAGATGCCTTTGATTCCTTGGAGTTTTTGAAATGCTGATACGTAACGGGGGTGGACCAGGGGCTGGCAGTCCCGTCTGGGGTCCCCTAGGCAACCGTTTGGAATTCTCCCTTGGCGATGGGCCGGCAGCACACCCTTCGGGTTCTATTATTGTTTGGGGGAGTATGCGGTTGAGAATATATGTGAGAAAGCTGGACTCGGGGCCCTGGCTCTTTCACGGGGAGGGCCGGCAGGGCGCACTTCCTCCGACGTGGCCCTCCGGGGACCTGAGGACACAGAAAGTCCAGACCGAGTACTCCTGATCAACGCGTCTGGTCACCAGGGAGCATTCCGACTGGCGGGCCGGGAGTGTGTGTGCGTGTTTGTCTGTGAGTGTGTGCGTGCGTGTGTGTGTGGCTAGAAAAGTAAGACGTGGACCTGTACCTCCCCGCAAAGAAGAAAATCAACGGGGAGGGGGCCGTCGGGGGTTAGAGGAAGAAATCTACAAAGACTCTTAAAGAGAAAAATACTCTCTCTCTATTATTAATCACCTGAGCCAACCCATTTCTCATTTGGGGCGCATCTTGGATGCTACCATTAAAAAAAACGTCGCGTGATCACGGAGCATCAAATCATTTTACAATCTCCTACCAAACCGGGCAATTTCCCTTCTCCGCTTCTAGAATTGACAAAATATTCTGGGCTCACCGCAAAGCACAAAAAAAAAAAAAAAAAAAGAAAAGAAAAAAAAGTGCGTCTCCCTGTACGTTTTTTTGTTTTTGTTTCCCCACGCGCCCACGTGGGGTCAACCCCGAGGCTCCCCCCGGGCACAGGTCGCCCCTGGCGGCCGCTTGCAGGTGAGCATGAGCAGCAGAAACAGGGGCAGGTGCCAGAGGCTGCAGAAGAACAGCTTCCGGGAGCTCTTCCGGTCCGCGTCGACGTAGAACCGGAAGCCGAGGTAGGAAATATACAGGTTGATGGGGAGGGAGATGGCGGGGAAGGTCCACGTGGTGACGTCCAGGACTGGGGCGGCGGCGGACAGTCCGATCAGGGCCAGGCAGTGGCGCAGGGCGACGCGCCGGCACAGGGCCGGGTGGGTGACCGACATCATGCAGTAGCCGCCGCGGGAGTAGTCTTCACGGAGGCCCCAGCTCAGGGCGTTGAAGTGGGGGAACTGCCAGGAGTAGAGGATCCCTCCCAGGAGAAACGCTCCTGTGTGCGGGTTGAGGGGAAAAGGGGAAGCAAGACACGCTGTCATCAGAGGCTTACGAAGGCATCGCTGCCTCTCGCCCGCAAAGCCCTTCTGGCCCCGAGGTGGCCCCTCCGGATGTCACCCGGATCTCAGAGTCTCTGCCCGTCCCTGTTCTCGCCTCCACCTTGTCCAGGCCTGGCATCGGGGGACAAGCCCGGGGGAGGAGGTAACTTCACACTCTCCAAGATTCCCCGCACCCCCCCCCACCCCGCACCCCCACCGCGGGGCACTGGGCATCTGTGGCTCCCATCCACCCAGCGCCCACCGTGCGTCCTAGCATCGCGACAATCAGAGGCCCCCTACACCGGTGGGACCTGTGCGCAGGGGGCTTGGGGGAGGCGGAGGTGGTCTCCTCTACGAGGCCCCTCGCCAGGGTGCCTGGCGGCTCCCTGCTCGCAATGACGGTGCTGAACGTAGCCCCAGCGCCCCCCCCCCCCCCCCCCCCCCGCGCTGAGCATCCTGGCTTTTGTCCCTGTCCTGGCTGAGTCACTGAGCACAGCCAGGGCTCCCAGGGCAGTGTCTGGCACATTCCACAGGCCGGCGCCATGTGACAGGCAGGAGGTACGAAGACAGCATGTGTCAAATAGATGGAGTGACATAAAGGAACACGGTCCCCTGAGCAGAACGGGAGCCTGTGTGTGGCTCGGCAGCTTTTCAACGAGGACGTATTAGTATCGCGAGCACCGTTTAGCCCTTTTGTCTGGAACAGGGCCTCCCCTCCCCCACAGCGGTGGGATGAAGGTCGCCGCTCACCGGGCACCTATGGGGAGCCTTTCACACAGTTTACCTCATTTAATCCTGACATAGGATGTTAGGTAGGGTTCATGCCCCTTAGCGAACCATCACAGATCAGATGATGTTAGGTTCTACAAAAGGAGGTGACAGGAGGAAACAGAACGAGCCCGTGTGCTGTGAAGACAGCCCCCACGAGTCAGGCAGCCCACTCCCGAGCAGGCGACTCACTGTTCACTTACTCCCGCAGAAAGTGCTAACTGAGCGCCTACTAAGTGGCGAGCACCGTGCCGGGCGCTGGGGAGCACAAATCCACCCCTCCGGAAGGCGGCTCGCCATCGAGGCATTCATCAAGAGCCACACTGCTGAGTCTGCGTCGGCACCCCACTGCCGTGCGGAAGTCCGTGCGATGAGGACACAGCACGAGACCCAGTGGAGGCAGGCAGAGAAGGCCTCTCAGAGGAGGGGGTGTCTGGGCTGAGTTCTGCGGGACAGGTGACCTAGTCCCGTGAGGGCTGGCGGAGGAAGAGGTGGTCACGAAGGGGCCGGAAGGTGCACGGTGTAGAGGAAGTATTACAAGGAGATGAGAACACGCGTTAGGATTCACGGAGCTGTCTATCGAAAGGAAAAGAGGTCAGCTGGACTGTACGATAATGGAAAAAACGTATCAAAATCAGAAAAGGGAAGCCAGTGTGGCTGGAGGGACAGGCAGGGCGCGCCACCCCCAACTCGGCGGGGTGTGCCTTCCAAGCACTGGCTTGATCCCCAAAGCAACAGAAAGCCATGGAGACAGGGGAACACGTTTCAGCGTGTGTGTGTGTGTGTGTGTGTGTGTGTGTGTGTGTGTGTGAGCACCTGTGCGTGTGCGGGGGGGCGTGAGGAAAGGGCATCAGTGTCACTTGGCCAATTTGAGAGAGAACACGCTGGCAGGGCCCAGAGCAGGCACGGAAGGTTCCATCAGGGGCTGAGGAAATGAGAGGGGACGGGTCTTGGGGTCAAGGTGGTGACAGTGGGAGGAAAGAGGGACTTGAGAGGGATTTAGGAGGCCAAGTGGCAGGGAGTGAGTGTAGAGTAAATAAGGAGGGGAAGGAGAGGGCACCCCCTTGGTCTAGGGGCCCACGGAGATGCCAGCCATTCTATGAGATGGAAACCGGGGAAGGCTCAGAGAACAGCGCAGGAGCGTGACCTGGGATGTGTTCACCCTGACACGCTTCTGGGACACCCAGATGGCAACCAGGCCGTCGTGAAGAGGGGCCTGAGCTAGGATACGTCTCTGGGAGCTACTCACACCTGCGTCTACCACTGGCTCAACCCCGGCGTGCAGTCATTCGTCGTTTCTGCTTCCTGCTTGAATGCAAAATTCCTTAAGGGAATGGCCATTTGCCTTTTCCGTCGCCTCTCGGGAGCAGAATACAGAAAGCGCTCGATGCCGCTGCAGTGGAGGGTCCCCAGAGGCATCAGTGGGAGCCCACGTGTGCAAAGAAAGGCTTTCCTAAAAGTCACCCGGGATCGGTGTGTTTCAGCACCGATTCGTGAGCCCACGGGGCAAACCACCCTCGGTGCCCTGTTCCTGACACCGAAGTGCTCCCCTGGGCGTCCCCCGCTGAGAGAGCTGAGGGCTCGCTCACCCACTCACTGTGTCACCTGCCCTGGCCGGCAGCATCCCGCACAGAGAGGCTGAAATTCTGTCACCACAGTCCTATTTCAGGTAATGAGGATCTACTGAGCGCACTCCACCTGCCCCCCATCTGTGGGAATGTTCCGAGAAGGAGAGGGTGGATACTACCGCTGAAACACAACCCAGCAGGAGAGAAGGCGGTTTAAATAATTCAGAATCATTCAGAAACCCAGGCTGGGGCTCTAAGGTCCTGAAGGGCCCCTGGTGTGCACATGCCAAAGAGGATCAGAAGGAATGAGCCCTTCTTTTAATCTCTTATCTGTATTCCTCAACAGCGTGGGCTGCAGAGGGACAAAGGCGGCGGGCTTTCCCGTCCCCTAAAAGACAGAGTGGTGATTTTTTTTTTTTTTTTTTTTTTTTTACTCCTATTGTTCTGAGCAGAAACTCGCCCATTTCTGCATTGAGTGTTAGGGGGCAGTTGCAGCATCTCGAGTAGAGCTTGTGCGGGTGCAGACCGCGGGGCAAGGGGGCCTGCTCTCGGACCCAGTCACAGTTCCTCGTGGGCTCCGTCAGTCAGTCAGTTCCCCTCCGACCTTCAAATATAAGGAAGCAACGGAGACTTGATGGGAGCGTCCCCATTTCAGCTGCCAAATCCCTCAAATCCCCTTTAACCTTCTCTACAAATAACATGATACATATATGGCAGTTCAGGTAAACACGCTCCCATTTGCACGCTAACAATGGAAGCGGCCACTACGCGTGGAATCCACTCACTTGGTGACCAGATGGCGGGCGTCCACCGCAGGCCAGGCGCCACTCTAGATGCAAGGCCGAGCCCTGCTCCAAGTCTGGAGGGAGGGGCAGACATAAACCCGTGTGACAGTGATGGGCGCTATTCAGAGAACGGGGGACACGCTGGGGGCAACTGGGCACTGACGGCTCAGGGACGGCCTTCCCAAAAGCGACATCCGCGGCAAGGCCCAACTAAGTGGAAGGTGCACTGCATCGGGTCCTGCGAAGGGTCGCTTTGGGTAGGTTTCTGGCACGGTGTGGAGGCCGCGGCCAGAGGCAAGGAGCTAAAGCACGGGGCTGGGCCCCGCGGGCACCTGCAGACCGGGTCAGGTGTCATGGGGGGGATGGGGGTGGCAGACACCGATCCTTGTGTCCAGGTGGGGACGCTGGGGCACACACCGGAGAGTGCGCTCATGGTGGATGCGTGAAGCGCTCGACTCTCGGCCATCTGAAGTTTGAGGTGCCTCCAAGCCATTCCAGTTAAATGCTCCGGGGCTGTCACACACCAGGCACTGGGGGGAGGAACTCTGTCTCTCTCTCTCTCTCTCTCTCTCTCTTACGCTCACGACAACCTCTTACAGATGAGAAGATTCGTGAACGTGCCCCACCCAGGGGTCTTCAGCATGACTGGCACCTCCTTTTATTTATTTATGTAAAGTTTTAATTTATTTATTTTGGGGGGTGGAGGGGCAGAGAGGGAGGGAGACAGAGAATTCCAAGCAGGCTCTGAGCGGCCAGCGCAGAGCCAGGCACGGGGCTCGAACCCACCAACTGGGAGATCGCGAACCGGAGCCAACACCGGGAGTCGGACGCCTAACCGACCGGGTCACCCAGGTGCCCCAAGCAGCACCTTCTGTTAGACAGCTGCTGCCCCTACAGGGGACATACAAGGACTGCTAGGGGGTGGCTGCGGGGTGCCAATGTAAAGGCTGACACTGCAGAACAGGCAGTGGGTTTGCTGGAAGAAAAAAGGGCATTTGCTGGTTTCTTAGGGGGTCCCGGGACCTTAAAAAAAATAGTTTGCTTCCATTAGAGACAGATGATATTGGCCTTGCCCGGGAGTATCCCTGGGGAACTGGAAAGGACAGAAGGGAAGGCTGGATGCCTCCTCCGTGTGCTGATGGAAAGGCAGATCATGAAGGGACCAGTAAAGAGGGGGCGCTGGTGGCTCCTCAGGGACTTGGGGACCCTGTGAGGTCCTGGCCATCACGTACGTGGAGTAGCCCACCCCGGCTCAGCCCGGGACGGGGCTCACCCCCAAAGGGTCTGAGCAGATTACAGGCTGCAGTGAGGACAGCTGGGGCCCGGGGGGAAGCGGACAAGGCTGAGACACTGAGAAGGGAAAGCAGCGGTGACGGAGAACGGGGCGGGGGAATCGGGGAAATCCTAGCTGTTCTGTTGAGGAGCTGCCTCAGCCAGGAAACCAGACTGGAAAGGGTTAAGATGATCAGGGCCCCGGTGTGGGCTGCTGCCTCTCTCAAAAGCCCTCTCTTTTTTTGTGTGCCCACTGGAGTATTCTGTTTTGCTCAATATGCATTTTCGGTTATGCTTCTGCTTAAAATAACATAATTAAAAAAATCATTTTCATAAGAGAGTAGCATGCTGCTTTTCTGTGCGAGAGGAAATTGGGTGTGGGTTTGGCTCATGTCACAAATGAAAGAGCTTTAGAAATCACAGCTTAGCCTTAATGGATCATAATCAGAAAACCACCACCCCCACAAGCTTCTACTCCATGGGCTGTGTGCAACTGCCTCTCCTCGTAGGAAAGATGTAAAACAAATTGCTCTCTTCATCAAGATAAGGTGACCCCGGAGCAGGAAGGCTTGGATTAGTTCTGGGGCTGTGGTGGAGCCCACCTTCCTTGTGGGGTAAACACAGGAGCGCTCCGCTTACTGACTCAAAGGCCTCACCTCAGTGCCACCCACCCCCAGAGCCATCTGTTTGTTCTGGGCCTATCTTCTGGGACACCGGAAATCTGCAGCGGGCCCGCTGCGGGACAGGCGTGGTCCGTTCTCCGGGCCCCTCTTCCGGAGTCTGGCCGCGGAGGGGGACGGCACAAAGGGGGAGTGCTGCCTCTGGAGGTCACCTTAGGTGGAGTGCTTGTGGGCGACGCACAGGAGGAAGGCCCATGTCAGCCTCAGAGAGATCAGGGAAGGCTTCCTGGAAGAAGTGAGTTGCAAACTGGGATCAGAGGACGGTCTCTGAGTTCCGATCCACTCACACAAGCCACGCCTTTTCTGCTTCTTTCACATGTGTTTTCTCAGTTTCCTGCCCCACTCTGTAGAGTCTTTGAAGCAAATATTTGTTGGTCTATGAATGCATAAAACACTGAAAATCTAGGATGTAGGTGGTGTATCTGTGGGTATGGTTCTCTGGAGGGCAGCAACCTCCTGGGATCATGACACCACAATCCCAGCTCAAAGGCAACTCGACAGAATGTCCAGGTGTCCAGGACATTACTTATTTTCCTCCATATACAGAAAATGGGAGAACGGCACATACATCGGGCAGGCCGTGTACGTGTGCAAAGGGCCGGACAGAAGCCTTATCTCGTGGCACCCTGCTCTGACTGGGGGGGCATATTAATATACTAATAGCAGGTGGGGCAAGGCTAACTAATGTCTTCCTAGTGGCCCTTTGCAAATACAGCAAAACCTTGGTTTGCAAGCCTAATTCGTTCCGGAAACATGCTTGTAATCCAAAACACTCGTGTATCAAAGCGGATTTCAAAACCACTGGCTCTGTTTGTGATCACGTGACATTCGGCGTCATGAACCACTCGCATTGCAAGGCATCAATCACTCTTTGATTAAGTTAAAACTTATTGGAAATGTTTGCTCGTCCCGTAGAACGCTCGCAGAACAAGCTACTCGCGACCCAAGGTTTTGCTGCACATGCATTTTAAAACCCTCTCAAAACACCTGCATACCAACTGAGGGGGACCTCACTCATTGTCCCCTCTGCTCGGGCTCGAGAAACAGCCTTGTCCACGGCACACGTCCATCATTTTGTTGGCAAACAAAGCCAAGACGATCACGGCCGAATGGTTTCCCAAGAGGTAGGAGACAAAAATCTTCAAGTTGGAGCTCTGAGTCCCTGAACGTGCTCTTCGGAAACAAAATTCCTTTTGGGATAGAGTTCAATGGTTTCAGCTTGCTTTCTGGGCTGCCCGGTGGGCCCACATTCATCCCCTTCCCACCTCCACCCACACCCATTCACTGTCATTCACCGCCCAGCCAGGGCCTCGAAAAGGACAAAGAAACAGCTCCTGTGAACCCCAGTGCTAGGTTTGGGAGGTCTTCCTTCCTCGGTACAACAGGCTCCCTCTCACCTTGGCCCTTGGCGGGCGGTCTGTTCCACGACTGGTTGTGTTTGTGCTTTCAGGGTTACATGGTGATGTAAACTGGGGGCGAGCTAGGGGGAGGAGAGCCAAACCCAAAGCTTCATGGGCACAGATTCCGAAGCCTTTCTTTTGAGGGCTGACACAAAGGGGCCTGTGAAACAGGTCGGCTTCCACAGTGTAAGCCACTGTGCACCCACCGGGCACCGTGTCAACCAGAGGCTGCCCTTCCAAAGCCATTTTGTTCATCTCCTTCAGGAAGGCACTGGCCCTGCCCCCGAACAGCCGTGACCGTGATCAACTGGTCAACCCAGCACAGCTGATCTTGAGACTCGACTTCCCTGGCTGTACCAATTGGCTGGCCTCCAATTAGACCGTCTGTCTTGGGTCTAACGTATTAGACCCAATGTATTTCTAGTACATTCTTTCTCAGCCTTTTGCGTTTTCTGTCTTTGAAGAGAATAGGACTCTGATATTGTTTGGTTTGCTAATATTCCCATGAAGACGTTCCTTGTTCACCCTGTCTTTAAAAATATCATTTGTCGGGGCGCCTGGGGGGCTCAGTCGGTTAAGCGTCCGACTTCAGCTCAGGTCACGATCTCGCAGTTCGCGAGTTCGAGCCCCAAGTCGGGCTCTGTGCTGTTGGCGCGGAGCCTGGAGCCTGCTTCGGATTCTGTGTCTCCCTCTCTCTCTACCCCTCTCTCACTCACGCTCTGTCTCTCTCTCTTTCTCTCCCCCTCTCAGAAATAAATAAACAATAAAAAAAATTAAAAATATCATTTGTCTTGGGGCGCCTGAGTGGCTCAGTCAGTTGAGCATCCGACTTCTGACTTCTACTTGGGTCATGATCTCCCACTTCGTGAGTTTAAGCCCAGCATCTGGCTCTGCACTGACAGTGTGGAGCCTGCTTGGAATTCTCTTTCCCTCTCTCTCTCTCTCTCTCTCTGCCCCTCCCCTCCCCCCCTCCCTCTCTCTCTCTCTCAGAATAAATAGAAATAAACTTAAAAAAATAAACTTAAAAAAAAATCATTTGTTAATGCGACCTCTGAGACTAGTTATGGAAAAACCTCACACCAGATGAACACAGACACTCATTTTCAAGTTTGATTTCAGACCAGGACGTTCCAGGACATCTCTTGAAGTGTTTGGGTTCGGCAGTGCCAGGTACTTAATACGCCCTCAATAAATATTTGTTGAATGAGTGAGGGAATAAATTCCCCCCTTTCCTAGTCTATTTTCTCATCCTGGAATAAAGGAGGTACGTAAAGTGAAACAGTATTTAACATTTTGTAGTTTACCAGCTGAGGCTAAAAAAAAAAAAAAAACCGCAATCTCTTTTCTTTTTGTTACTAAAACCATCCATCTGCCAAATGTCACCTCCTGATAAGAGCCTCGGGCTGAGTCCTCATTTGTAACTGAATGTTGCCTGACATAATTAATGTTTACCACACAACAACATTTGAATTACAAACCAAAGGCAATTTACACATCAACTCTATGCAGAGCAGAGCAGAGCAGAGTGGGTCACCCTGGCCCGGTCCACCGAAGTCCCGAAGTCCCAAAGTCCCAAGACCTGGGATTTAGTCACATTTGGGAAAACAGAATCTGAGCCTTTCTAAGAAATGGCGGAGATGGGGAGGGAGAGGTGGCTTTGGCAAGGAGGAGGGGAAGGTACTTTAGAGGGCTGGAAGATAAACTAAGTCGTCCCTGGAGGTAAACACAGTGGAGGGGCCTAATGCGTGTGGCTCCAGGCCCGCTGGGAGGGGGCTGTCTGCTGAGGGCACTTATCTGCAGCGCCATCTCCGTCCCCCCCGACCACCAAGTGCACCCCTTCGCTGGGGTCCCCCAGCAGGTCACTTCTCTCACTACCTTCCTGCCACACCCGGGGCCAGAAAGCGGCCCTCTCCTTTGGCCTTCCGGAGTTTTTGCGGGTAAGCATTTTTAATGCGTTTTAATAGCAGTTAAGGTAAAAAAAAAAAAAAACAAAAAAAAAAACATGAATAAGAAAAGGCAAAGTAATTAGGTAGGGAGACAAGGCCTAACCCCAAATCTCAGAGGGGACACGGTCGCAGGTAAAACCCCATTACGATGCCGACCTTTGCTGAGATCAACAGGGCTTTCGAAGCTAGCAGTTTCCAGCTGGAAACGTCTCAGCCATGAAACAGCAAATATCAAGAACTAACACTGCTTTAGCGTTCCCCATTTCCACACACTGATCTGTCCAATTCCCCCGTCACCCCGCGTCCCGCTACGCCTCGCCAGGTGCTGGGTTAGCCAAGGGGCAGGCCAGACCCACACGCTTTGCACCCACAACACCACCGGGGCATCCGAAACGACGAGAAAAATTCCGTTTTCTGGGATAAAAACAACAACAACAACAACAAGAAAGAGGTTGTGGGGGGGCGGGGGGGGGAACCAGAATCCCATGTGATGTCCTCAGGTTTATTTCAGCTCTTTGGTCTTGGCTGGAGGAGGGACGGCAGGTTGATCTCTTGGG
Source organism: Puma concolor (assembly GCF_028749965.1). NCBI lineage: Eukaryota > Metazoa > Chordata > Mammalia > Carnivora > Felidae > Puma > Puma concolor. Next base: position 8,299,264 of record NC_141680.1, on the reverse strand, counting down.
CGCTCAGGCCCTCTGGAGGTCTTAATTGGCCCCGTAGCCACTACAGGAACCACAAAAAGATGTAGACGCTGGGAAGGGGGGAAAGGACTTTGGAACACTGACATGTCCTCAGTCCACGAGCGGAGCCGTCTGGGATGCGAATCGTGTTTTGCGCAACAGCTCATTTTATCTTTCTTCTCAACTAGACAGGTCCTGAGGCCGTAGAAATTCCCACCTCCCCTCCCCCTTCCGGGGCCTGCCTGCCTCCTTCTGGGGCCCAGGAAGGGGCCTCTAGGGAGGTTCACGTGGTCAGGGGGACTGAGGGACCCCGATGTTCGTGCTGGGTCTTCGAGGTCCTGCCGGAGGAGCCGGGGAAAGGACCAAGGAACGGAATCCGTCCAGTGGACTCTGCCTCCCTGCAAACACGGCCCCGGCATCCACACCCCCCGGCAGGCTGGCAGGTGTCACAACATGTCACAAGGAGGATGACCGGCTTGAGGCTTCACTAGATACTTGCAGGGTGAAATGTGACTAGGGAAGGGTGGAGGCCAGGCTTGGGACAGTAGAGCCCCCCACCAGAGAGGCGCAGGGGTGGGGGGACGGAAGGGCACGCAAGCTTGGGAGGAGGACGGGCGGGCTCGGCAATGCACTGCCTTCCAGCACCACGGGAGAACGCACCTGCGGCACGGGCAAATAATCCTGAACTTGGGGCCCTTGCCCCTCTCCTGCTAAACCTACAAGGGCCTTGACTGCCTTTCAATACAGTCCCCGTCAGGCAGCTCATCTCAGATCACGGCCCCCGCCCCACGCTGTCCTGCTTCAGCTCCCGTGCCTACAAATTCCTGTGCACGTTCTTCCCTCTCCTCGAAAAGCCCTTCCCCCTTTGAGAGAGCGGTCTCGTCCTCACTCAGAAGGTCCTCTGCTCCAAAGCCCTCTTGGGCCCGTCTGGGGAGGTTAGGAGAACGCACAGCCCTCTGAAGACCTCTTTCTTGCTCAAGCTCTGACAGCTCAGTCAGTTATTTGACACCTGCCCGCCTCTCCCTGAAGATGCTGAGACACGCTTTCCGTGAAGACGGGGCCTGGGTTTTAGGGATTTTTGTATCCCTCGGTGCCCAGCGCACAGTAGGTCCTCACAAGACACCTGCCCCAGGAAGAAAGCCAATCAGCGGAGTGGGTGGTCTCCCAGACCCTCTTACATCTTCCTCCCCTCCGGCCTCCCCTTCCTTCCTGTCCCTGCGGTTCAGTGGAGTACATCAAAGACTTCTCCATCCATACACTTCTCCAACACGATCTCTCTTTGGAGGTCCAAAGACAAAATGATTTGGAGATACTGCAGGAGGGAAACGTTTGGGGCCACTTTTCTCCCAGCAGGGCTGTTTCAAGCAAACGTGTCCCCTAAGAGAAGAACCCGGATGGGAGACACAACCTCCGCGGGTGATACGGACGACACCCTGAGTGCAGCTCCAATAATGCCATCTGCCCCCACCCTTTGCCCATGTCCCTAGGAATTTCCGAGGTATTCTGACAGCCAGGGCTCGCTCTCTGGTTCTGTCTTTTCAGACTAGTGGCTCAGAAAGCAGTCCCTGGAGCAGGGGCACTGGCATCACTAGGCAGCGTGTTAGAAGTGCAAATTCTCAGGCCCTACACCAGACCTACTGAACCAGAAACTATAGGTGCAGGGCCCAGGAATCTGGGTTCTATTTAGCGAGCCTGCCTGGTGATCCTGATGCACATTCAAATTTGTGTGGCTGTGAGCATTTGAAATAGGGCTACGGGGACTTAAGAACTGAAGGTTTAAATTGATTTAGTTTAAGCTCAAAGTTAAACAGCCACACATGGCTAGTGGGTACTATTCTAGAAGGTGACAAGACTGTATATATAGTCACATTCAACCTAGTGGCTAAAATCCCAGCAATAGAAATGTTGAAACTACATTCTTGCAGACTCTGCCTTATTTCTTTTCTTTTTAATGTTTATTTATTCTTGAGAGAGAGAGACAGAATCTGAAGCAGGATCCAGGCTCCGAGCTATCAGCACAGAGCCCGACGCGGGGGCTTGAACTCACGAGCAGTGAGATCGTGACCTGATGAGCCCAAGTCAGACGCTTAACCCACTGAGCCACCCAGGTGCCCCGTGACTCTGTCTTATTTCTTTGACTACTTCCGGCTAAATTTACCGGCCCTTGCACATGGCTGAGGCCCAATAAATATTTGGCAGTTGACCCAGGGTTAACCTAGTTTTGTCTGTAAAATGGAAGCTACTGATTGATTGACTGATTCATTCATTCATTCATTCATTCGATGTAATCAAAGATTTGCTGTTGATGCCACGTTTGCTCTATCAAATTCATGTTTCAAAACTTTTCTGGAAGCAGTTGAAGGCATCACGCAAAGTAACCTTCTTTCCGTAAATCTGACAAGATGTTAGGTATACGACTGGACCTGTGGGCGAATCAGAATTCTGGGGGCAGTAACCCATGTTGTGGTTGTGTGCCCCACAATGTGTTTTCAGGATTTGAAGAAAAAGAACATAATACAAGGCACCTGCTAGAGGAACTTCTCCTTGTGGTGACACAAATCTGTTTCGGGCTGCACTGCTTTATGCCAGGGGTCCGTTCAGGCAGTGATGGGTCTCTTTGTGCGAGATAAGCATGCATTTTTGCCCTGCAACCTAAAACAAAGTATAGCCTGGCCTTTCGCTCTGTCTCACTAATGAATTTATATACGCGATTAAATGTGGATTACAGAAAGATGTGTTTTAAAAACGTTTTTTTAAAAAAATTTATTTTAAATATGACTATTGGCAGTTCAGCTAAATCCATACTGTCCCTGAACAAATCCAGGCTCCTAGCCGAATGCGCACTCTAAGTGGGAAGACTGTTGCAAAGTTCTTTCTCTCTCTGGCCTCTGGGGATGCAACTCCAGAGAACATTGAGGCCCAAAGTCCTCTGAAGGAAACCGCCTGGGAGTACAACAAAAGCCGCTAGCAAGAATCTGGGTGACCAACAGACGACAGAAGCGACCAAGTTCTGCACTGCCGTGGACTGCCCTGCCCCCATCGACCTCCAGGGGTTATCTGTCCCTGTAGATAGTAATACTTAACCCTGACCGTGGCTCTGTCTGGGATTCCCCAGAGAGAAAAGGTAGTTTTGGGGGCCTTGTTCCTTTTTTTTTTTTTTTTAACTTATTTTAAGTTTATTTATTTATTTTGAGAGAGAGAGGTAAGGAAGGGCAGGGAGAGAGAGGGAGAGAGAGAATCCCAAGCAGACTCCACACTGTTAGCACAGAGCCCGACACGGGGCTCAAACTCATGAACTGTGAGATCATGACCTGAGCTGAAATCAAGAGTCGGACGCTCAACCGACTGAGCCACCCAGGTGCCCCCTGGGGGCCCTGTTCCTTTAGGCTGGGTGTGAGGAACCCATGTAAGATCCTGGCACTCTGGAAGGGTGTGGGGCTGTCTCCTTCAGGCAGGCAGGTGACTTGGAGCACAGTGCTGCAGAGTGGGGGTCTCTTTCAAGGGCCCCAACTCAAATGTCTGGGCGATCACTAGAAAGGTTCGGAGGGGTACAGGAGGGGAGAGGAGAGTGGGGTGAGGGGAGATGGAAGGTTCCAGGCAGGGTCAAGACTGGGGCTCCAGGCAGAACTAGGAGGGGGACTCTGACCAGGAATTTGGTGGTAAGCAGGTGTGTTCTCTAAATATAAACTGCAGGGGCGCCTGGGTGGCGCAGTCGGTTAAGCGTCCGACTTCAGCCAGGTCACGATCTCGCGGTCCGTGAGTTCGAGCCCCGCGCCGGGCTCTGGGCTGATGGCTCGGAGCCTGTTTCCGATTCTGTGTCTCCCTCTCTCTCTGCCCCTCCCCCGTTCATGCTCTGTCTCTCTCTGTCCCAACAATAAAAAAAAAAAAAAAAAAAAACGTTTAAATATAAACTGCAAACGAGGGGGAAAATTCAGACACCATCTAGTCTGGAGATGTCAGACCCATGCTTCCCTCTCTCCCCAGCTACGCTCAAGATGGCCATCCCTAACACCAGACCCAAGGCCAGGCACTCTGTCCACCAAGCCCAGAGGCAAGCTCACTGTGGGCAGAACAACAGCCAGGTAACAATTACGAATTGTTCAGAGTTGCCAGACCAATAAAAATCTCATGATTTTTGAGATTATTTTCTTGATCTGCATGAATCCATCTACTGTACAAATGAGGAATACTTAGCAAGAACTCACTTAATCCTCACAACAGCTCCGTGAGAAGGGACCACGGGGGAGATTGAGGAGACGGTAGCATAAAGAAGTCTAGAACGTTCATGTCAAGTCTAGAACTAGCCACCTGGGTAGTTCAGTCAGTTAAGCATCCAACTTCGGCTCAGGTCACGATCTCACGGTTTGTGGGTTCGAGCCCCACGTCGGGTTCTGTGCTGACAGCTCGGAGCCTGGAGCTTGCTTCCGATTCCGTGTCTCCCTCTCTCTCTATGTCCCTCCCCAGCTAGTACTGTCTCTCTCTCTCTCTCTCAAAAATAAACATTAAAAAAGTCTAGAACGTTCCAAAGGGCACCCCTGCTCTGGAGCACTCACTCCTCACCACTGTGCTGCCATCCCTCCCACACGGATGAGATTCCGGTCTGGGGTGTATCACTGAGCAAATGAGCAGGAACGTTCTAGAATATCTTATGTGTAGACGCGTGGAACGCCAACATTTACAGGATATTAAAACTGTGCTAAGAGACAATCACGCTAAAGGTGTAACCGCCTTTGTAAGCTTGCCAAGTCAGAGTGTAAGGGCTTTTATGAAAAGTTTCAGAAATGTGGCTTACAGGGCAAACGTTTATGGTCAACTGCCTTTTGATCTCTCATGTGAAAAATATGTACTTACGTCTCTTGCAGGAAACCTCACCACTTCCTTCCTAAGTGTTGGTCAGAAACACTAATTACCTGGCTAATTAGACTGTGAAACTTCCCTTCCAGATGGTAAAAAGGAGCTATTTTCACCCCACAAATTTCGTTGTGACATGCCACCAAAAAAAAAAAAAAGTAGATGGATTTCAATGGTTTTATTGTAGACACTGTGAAGGACTTAAGCAAATCATATAAAAGTAAATGAGAAACTGATGAAAAGGGTCTGCTCCTTCACAAAGGGGTGGGGTGGGGGGGGGGGGGCGGGAATCACCTGGTTCTGTGGGGAAAAGCTCACGCCCGGGCAGGGAGCGTCCGGATGGGCGGGAGAGCCCGGAGACCGAGTCCTGGACACTGCTCCACGATGCGGGACGTCCCCCAGGACTGATCAGCCCTAATGGGGCTCGTGACTTTTAGGTGCCTGCTTTCCACTCTACCCGTTGTCATAGCACTGCTTGTTTTTGTGGGTTTTTTTTTTTTTTTTCCCCTAGGCGTTCCCTGCCCGGCCCGGGAAAGCACACGTGCCCCTCGAAAGCCCGATGACAAGGTCTCCCTTCCGCCCTGCGTTCACGCGACCGCAGGAGTGAGCTGCAGTTCCGGGAAGGACACGCCTCGGACCGGCAGGTGCCGAGGTCTGCGCACAAGAGCCACACACCGAGGGCCGGGCCCTGGCGCCCCCCCCGCCACGAGCCCGTGGGCCGAAGCCGAGACCCCCGCAACCCGGCACGCGAGATACTCACCGGCGTCCAGGCTGCCGGTCGCTGCCGTCCAGCCCATGACAGGCGGGATGGCCCCGACGACGGCTCCGACCCACGTGTTGGCGATGCTGATCTTCTTCAGCGGCGTATAGCAACAGGTGTACAGGAAGATGTTGAAGACCCCCAGGGCTCCCGTGAGGGGGTTCACCCCCCAGGTCAGGAGGGCGACGCCTGGAAGGGCACAGCACGTGGCAAAGGACACAGCTAGCAACGGGCTGAAAAAGAGCAGCGGCACAGAGCAGTCACTTTCCAGTCCGGCGGGCCGCGCTGCCCGCACTCGGCGTGGACCACCCACCTACGTGGCGCGGCGACCTGGGAGGCAGGCTGCTGCGCCTTCTTCCCGATTACGGGGCACCGGAACCCGAAAGGCGGGAGTTCTGGCTGCCTCCTCTGACATCTGCCGGCCGGGGCTGAAGTTCGAGTCCAGGTGAGAGCGCCCTGGATTCGTTCTGTCCCTTCCCGGCCGTGGGAGGCGGGCGTGTCCCTCTGCTCACCTGCACGGCCGGGACGGTTCTCTGCTCTCGCTCACAGGCTGGAGTGAGGGCCGAGGCAGATACTGCCTGCTTGGCACAGGGTTCTGCTTTGCAGTTAGTGCCAAGTAGGTGACGGCCATAGAGAAACCACCCGGAACGCGGTACCGGTAATGTTTGGGCAAAAGCTGGCATCTCAACCCTGCCCGTGTATTTATAGTTTAAACACATTACCCCATTAGCAGTAACGGATAATGACAGTATGTCTGAATGTATCTATCTGTGATAAATTACAGGCTTGGCAAGGGACCGGCTTGGGGCCCACGGCCACACACCAGGGGGCTGCCCCACACGGATAGCTCAGTTTCGGTGCCACAGCTGGTTTCAGAGCCACGGCATCTCCGGAGGACCCTCACCATGTTGGCAGGTGCAGTGAACAGGGTCAAATACAACTCTCCACCAGCCGGGACAATCCTACGCCTGATTCTCATCAGAGCCCACTTTTTTTTTTTTTTTTTAAGTTTATTTATTTATTTTGAGAGAGACAGAGACAGCATGGGTTGGGGAGGGAAGGAGAGAGAAATCCCAAGCAGGCTCCACGCTGTCAGCGCAGAGCCTGATGCAGGGGCTCAAACTCACGAACCGTGAGATCATGACCTGAGCCGAAGTCAGACACTTAACCGACTGAGCCACCCAGGTGCCCCATGCCAGAGCCCACTTTCTAAGGTGGACTTTACATGGGATCTTGTGAGAGAGACAGGGAGAGAGAGAGAGAGAGAGAGAGAGAGAGAGAGAGAGAGAGAGAGAATCTCAAGCAGACTCTCCACTGTGAGCCCGGAGCCTGATGCAGGGCTCGATCTCATGAACCATGAGACATGACCTGAGCCAAAATCAAGAGTCAGACGCTTAACCGACTAAGCCACCCAGGCGCCCCTATATTTCAATGTATGTTAATAATTTCCCTGTGCTGTTCAGAATTCTTTTGTAACGTCATCATTAATAGGTACATAGTGGTCTATTCTGTGGATTCAACATAATTAATTCAGTCAATATAGCCTTTCTGGACATTTTGTATCTTTCCTTTTAAATTAGAAGTAACGGCATATATATCTTGCAGACAGACTGCTGTTCATAGTTCTGACTAGGATGCATCCTGAGGATAAATTCCCAGACCTGAGACTGCAAGGCCAGCTGACATGCACGTTTGTAGGGATTTGACTTGTACCACTAGTCTACGCCCCAGAGGGTTTAGGCTCTTTTACACTCCTATCAGCAGTACATGAGAAAGCCTATTATTTCTAGAACCTGTATCAACACTGGGTATGGCATTAAACACAAACCAAAAATTAACAACGTAAAAACATGTTTATTGAGATAGCATTATCCCCATTTCACAGAAGAGAAACTGAGGCTCAGATGGCCCCTGAACAATGAGAGGAACGGGGTGCCGACCGCGATGCACAGTTGAAACATCCACGTGTGACTTCTGACTCGCCCAAAACTTAACTACTGATACAACCACGAGAGATCCCTTTTTACCAAGATACGCAATTTACTGCAGAGACAAACTGCTTATGCAGAGATGATTAGCATCACACATGGCATTTTATTATTCCCTTTTAAATTCTTTTTTATGTTTATTTATTTATCTTTGGGAGAGAGAGAGAGAAGACAAAGCTTGAGCAGGGGAGGGGCAGACAGAGAGGGAAAGAGAGAATCCCAAGCAGGAGCTCGATCTCACGAACTCCAAGATCATGACCTGAGCCGAAATCAAGAGCAACCCATCGGATGCTCAACCCATTGAGCCACCCAGGCACCCACACGTGGCATTTTCTTTTCTTCACGTTTATTTTTTTTATTTTGAGAGAGAGAGTACAAGAGGAAAAAGGGCAGAGAGAGAGAGGGAGAGAGAGGGAGACACAGAATCGGGCTCTGCGCTGACAGCACAGACATGGAGGTCAAACTCAGGAACCGTGAGATCATGACCTGAGCCGAGACCAAGAGTCAGATGCTCAACCGACTGAGCCACCACAGCGCCCCCGCATGGCATTTTAAATGGGTGCTCCCAAGACTCGAGCTCACAACAGCATCCAGAGGTGGTTGTGAAATTGTTACAGCAGCTGATTTTACTGAGTTACGATTTCATACTCCATCTCTAAATGTGTTCATCTTTCTCTCCACTCAAATGGCACCCTGTGCAGTCTGCAAATGTTTGGGCAAGTTTTGAATAAACTTTAACTTTATATAATAGATTTGTGTGTGTTTATGGTAGTATTACGCATCCACGACATACGTTTTTAATTTTTTTTGAAATTTCTAGGCCATGTGGTTTGTGAGTTTTTTCAAATTGTTGCCAACCTCCAACCTTTTTTCTAATATATTTATTGAGAAAAAAATCCACATATACGTGGACCCGCACAGTTCCAACCCGTGTCGATCAAGGGTCAGCTGTACCAGTAAAATAACTTGGAAACAGACTTGTACTCGGATTTACTCCTTAGCTCATTGATGCAATCCCACTGGTCTGTGGGGGCGCCCTGCTGTAGTATGACTTCCTGATTCTCTGATTGCTTGGATCTTGCCGAGCCTGGGGGGAGGGGGGGGTGGGAGCTGGAGTCTTTAGGCTGTTGCCTTCAGCTGGGAGCAGCACCCGGAGGGTTTAAAAGCTCCTTTGGTTTACCCCGAGGTAGAAATAGCCTAAGTTCCTCCCGCATTACCTGAGATGAAAACACTGGGGAAGCACTACATTTACATACATACATACAAGGTCGGACCTAGGATATAAGGTGGGGAGCAAGACAGACACGGTCCTTGTCCTGGGGGCGCTTATGCTGAAGTGAGAGTTAAAGAGGCCGGCAATCTGGGGCCACTGTGTGTGGGTGCTGGGGGGCTGGACAGGGGGAGGTTTGTAGGAAGAAGTGCTGGGCGGGCGGGAGAGGGGATAGAAGGGTAGACAGGAGTGATTCAGGCAGCCGGCACAGCACGAGGGGCGGGAGGGGTCAGAGAACACTGGGAGGGAAGGCCACAACGGAGACATCCTGGGAACACTGCCTCTGGGCAGATGCACAGAAGAGGTTTTCTCTGCTTTTTTACACAGGGGAAGAAAATGATCAGATGTGCTTCTCACAAGGCCCTCGCTGCCTGCCGTGATGACCAGCAAAGACGGACAAGCACTCACTTGTCCGTTCACGTCGGGCATTTTCGAGGAAAAAGAAGCGTGAGCCACACCACCACTGCAAGTTGGAAGAGCGCTAGCAAGAATAATGGTTCTGGGATGAAGGGAGTGTGTACCAAGTGACCTCCGGGCTCTTTTTTAAAGTTTGACGTAACCAGGAAATCTTTAAAAATCACGGTGATATTAAAGCTGCTTCAATTTAGCCGTTTTTAGGGGCGCCTGGGTGGCTCAGTCGGTTAAGCGTCCGACTTCCGCTTAGGTCATGATCTCGCGATCTGTGGGTTCGAGCCCCACGTCGGGCTCTGTGGTGACAGCTGGGAGCCTGGAGTCTGCTTCGGATTCCGTGTCTCTCTCTCTCTCTGCCCCTCCCCCACTTGCTCTCTCTCTCTCTCTCAAAAATAAACATTAGAAACAAATTAAAAATTTAGCCGTTTTAATAAAGAGATCTATTTCTGATGCAGAAAAAGATTAGTCAAGTGCGTTCATTTCTCATCTCAGTTAAACACCACTATGATTTTCTGCTTTGGTACACATAGAAGTCCGAGCGAAATCTCAAAGCCTGGAAGGGCAATTTTGTCAAAGACCGACTTCTTGTTCTTTTAGGTCAATTGCTCGATACACTCGTCCTCCTAATCCTACCACTCAGCCCTTGACCAAAACCCCCATCTGCTCTCTCCCATTCCTGGATGGGTTTTGGAAAGTATCCCAAACCTGGAGACACACGCACACACACGGAGTTATTTTCCCTTTTATCACGTCTTCTGTATTTAAAATTTCATTAAACATTTTTTCCCCATTATTAGTCTTTTTGCTCCTTTTACATCTGAATTCCTCGGCAGGTGGCTTCCATTTTGAGTGCCACTCTGAGGCCTGATTTCTAGAGGCGGAACTAGAAGAAAGGGCTAAGCAGGTTCCCTTGGGATTCCCTGGGCTGAGCAGTACCTGACGGGTGAGGGCCAAGCTGGGACTCCCCGATGGAGTCGCGGGTGCTACCGAGATGTGGTCCCCGGACCCAGAGCGTCAGCATCACCTAGGGGCTCGTCGGGAATCCAGGCGATCGGCAGGCTTGCCGAAGTCGGGGACCCACCGCTGTGCCATCACCAACGTGGTGCGGGTCCCATCTGGCCTACGTGAGGCCACGCCGACGGAGCCTGCGCCTATAGAAGGCCTCCACCTCCACCCCACCTCCGATGCTGGGTGCAGCTGGGCTGAGTAGGTCCCGCTGTCTTTTGATATATGTCTCGACATATTCCAAGTGGAAAGGACTCGGGACAGCAGCCTAGCTCAGTATTCAGTTCACTGGGGAACTGCCAGTGTCTCCAGCCGCCTCTCTGCTCCGTCTACCTTGATTTGGTCTGGGCACGCTGCTAAGCGTTTCGGCCCTTACGAGGGTGAGATGAAGCAAGCGGGGCAGAGTCTTGATAATCCTGTGGATTCTGGGTGACAGGAACACTGGGGTTCGCTATACCATTTCTAACTATTGTGTCTCCTGGAACGTTTGCATGCCAAAAGTGTTTGCAAAAGGCTTTAATATTCCTCTTCTTATTATTATATTATTATAGGGTTTCCGTACAGTACCATAACTAAGCATGGCTGACAACAATCAGGTGGTCTGGGTTCAAATTCTGATTTGAAACAGCTCCGTAAAAGTGGGCAAACGAACCTCTCTGATCCTTGGTTTCCTCAGCTGTGAAGTAGGGGATGTATTAGGACTATTCTTGAAAACGTGTATTTATTTTGAGAGAGAGAGAGAGAGAGAGAGAGAGCATGAGCGGAGCAGGGGCAGACAGAGAGAGAGAGAGAGAGACAGAAAGAACACGAAGCGGGCTCTGCATTCAGCATGGAGCCCAACGCGGGGCTCATTCCCACGACCGTGACATCATGGTCTGAGGCAAAATCAAGAGGTGGACGCCTGACTGAGCCTTCCAGGCACCCCCGTATTAGGGCTCTTTTGACGGCAAGACTGAAGCACAAGTCAAACTGGCTTATGCAAAAATCCTCAGTAACAAGACCACCGGGAGGGCAGGGGCTCTATCACTGAGCTGTAGGATCTTGAGCAAAGTAGCTAACCCGTTGGTCTTAGTTGCTTCATCGGTCAAATGGGAGGTACTTGAGAGTGAAGAATCAAAATAAAGCACTTGGCACAGGGCCCACTAAAAGAGCACGTAGCGTGCATTCGTTCGTTTATTAAGATGTCTCACTGCCATCTAGTCAGCCACTGTGCTAAGTGCGGGCATACAGCAGTGAGCGAAACAGACGGCGATGCTCACTCTGAAAAGGATGGTGGACGTTAAACAAACACAAGTACCACCAGGTCTCAAACTGTAAAATCAACCACAAGAACTGGCAACATGAGGCAGCGTTCTTTAAATAGGAGGTAGGGCTGGAGGTAAGGGGTGATAAACTTTCAGTAAATCGTTTCCAGTGGTTTACTCTTTTCGAACTTACGAAGACATGTGGATATGTGTTGGAATATGAAGACAAATGTAGACATGTTCAAGAACGTCACCTCAATTATAAATTATAAAAAGCGTAATGGCTGCATAGCATTTCCTAATAGTAATTAAAATGGCAACACTTTTTTATTTTTTTTTTAATATTTATTTACATTTTTGAGAGAGAGAGAGAGAGAGAGAGAGACTGAGCAGGGGAGGGGCAGAGAGAGGGAGAGAAAGAATCCTAAGCAAGCTCCATGTTGTCAGCACAGAGCCTAATATGGGGCTCGAACTCATGAAAACGTGAGATCGTGACCTGAGCCGAAACCAAGAGTCAGATGCTTAACCCACTGAGCCACCCAGGCGCCCTTTATGTTTTTATTTTCAATCGTAACTTTATTTTATTTATTTAAATGTTTTTATTTATTTTTGAGATAGAGACAGAGCGTGAACAGGGGAGGGGCACAGAGAGATGGAGACACAGGATCCGAAGCAGGCTCCAGGCTCCGAGCTGTCAGCACAGAGCCGGACACGGGGCTCGAACTCATGGAGCGTGAGATCATGACCTGAGCTGAAGTCGGCCGCTCAACCGACTGAGCCACCCAGGCGCCCCTCAATCGTAACTTTAAGAATTTAACTCTATTATATCAAATTACAAAAAAAAAAAAAAAAAAAAGTAAAAATAAAATAAACCAGCATCAGGAAAAAGCAGACGGATCACACGGGAAACATTATTTTTTTCCTAATGCTGGTGCTCTCATGTAGCTAGGGCAGTGGCTGTAATGGGCTTTGTTAAGGAGAGAAGGTTCATATCTCTGCGAATGGTGGTCACCGGAGTGAACTTGCATAGGAAAGATCAGAAGAGCAGAAGAATGGGGTGTGATGGTATTGTGCACGATTTCTAACTTTCAGTAAAATGGAATAAAGGGATGACTAAGGCAAATAGCACTGTGGGGTGGGGAAGGAAGGACGGTGGCAGAGGAAAAGAATCTAGCCGTTGAACTAAAACGATTTTTTCACATCCTTTCACTCACGCAGGCAAATAGGTTGATGGCTCACGCTCGGACTGAATGGTGATTTATTTCCAAACTCATATCCAAAACTGAATTACATTTCAAATAGAGACATCTCTCTACTGAGCATCAGCACAGAGGCAGGCTTCTCCTTCTGGCTTCCCTGCCCAGAGCTACTCCAGAAAAGGAACAACAGACCAGGGAACGGTGGGGGGCAGGGGGTGGGGGTTGTCAACACATTCCTATGAATTATTTATTCTTCCTTTAAAATACCGACTCCTTCGTTTACTAAACACCAATCCTAAGTAGCTCTAGCGAAGTGGAATTTTCTGCAGAAATTAGGAACAAAGGAGGTTAAAAAAAATATGCAAGCTCTAATTTGATGACTATTTATTGCACTTAATAAACATAATCCACATTATGTGACTTTGAAATAACTAACGGGAGAAATGTGGTCTTTCTGTTTAAGTAATGTGTCAGAGAGGTCTGCGAAATGTGACATTAAATCCAGAAAGCTTTACATTGTAAGCAGCTCTATAGGTGATTGGTTTATACAAAAGTTAATCTCACACTTCTTGGCTTTTCTTCCAGAATAAATGATTTTTAAATCACAAAATAAAATTTCCTTTAACAGCAAAAGAAAACCCCAAACCTCAATCAAACCAAGCTAATATAGCTTTCATTTCCTGGATGAATCCCACATTTGAGCTCTGACCTGAGCTTTTGGGGGTAAGCCCCTCCAGGTAACTGCTTTGACAACGTGTCCCCAAAATCTTCTCCAGGGGTTTTCTATTTCTCAACAAGACTCAAGTTGCAGATATTGCAAGGTAGGAGAGGAATAAGGAAAAGTCAGAATTTAAGGAACAGGTAAAGCAAATGTGGATGCAAGATATATTTTATTTATTTTATTTATTTAAAATTAAAAAAAAAATTTTTTTTAGCATTTATTTTTGAGAGACAGAGAGAGACAAAGCATGAGCAGGGGAGGGGCAGAGACAGAGGGAGACACAGAATCAGAAGCAGGCTCCAGGCTCTGAGCTGTCAGCAGAGCCCGATGCAGGGCTCGAACCCACGAACCGTGAGATCATGACCTGAGCCGACGTCAGACGTTTAACCAGCTGAGCCACCCAGGCGCCCCTATTTATTTTATTTTTTAAATGGAATTATTTATTCTTGATAGGGGGAGGGGCAGAGAAAGGGAGAGAGAGAGAATCCCAAGCAGGCTCCGCACTGTCAGCCTGATGCAGAGCTCGAACTCGCGAACTGTGAGATCATGACCTGAACCAAAATCAAGAGTTGGGCGCTTAACTGTCTGAGCCACCCAGGAGCCCCAGCAAGACGTATTTTAAAAGACAATTTTTTTTTTTTTTTAAATTTTTTTTTCAACGTTTATTTATTTTTGGGACAGAGAGAGACAGAGCATGAATGGGGGAGGGTCAGAGAGAGAGGGAGACACAGAATCAGAAACAGGCTCCAGGCTCTGAGCCATCAGCCCAGAGCCTGACGCGGGGCTCAAACTCACGGACCGCGAGATCGTGACCTGGCTGAAGTCGGACGCTTAACCGACTGCGCCACCCAGGCACCCCTAAAAGACAATTTAAAAACATTTAAGGGGCACCTGGGTGGCTCAGTTGGTGGGGCATCTGACTTCGGCTCAGGTCATGATCTCACATCCTGTGGGTTCGAGCCCCGCGTTGTGCTCTGTGCTGACAGCTCGGAGCCTGGAGCCTGTTTTGGATCCTGTGTCTCCCCCTCTCTGTTTGTCCCTTCCCTGCTTGTGCTCTGTCTCTCTCGCTCTCAAAAACAAGTAAGAAACGTTAAAAAAAATTTTTTTTAAATTAGGAGAAATTCAAGAATAAGCAGGTGTTTTGGGCAATGACTCTACTCAGAACACGGGGCTGCAGCATCATATTCAGAAAAGCTTTTTTTTTTTTTTTTTCTTCTCCAGGGAGGAAAACAAAGCAGGTCTGAGCTGAATGAGTTTTGAAAGTCAGCCGAAAGAATCTTACTGATGTAGGAGGGAGGTGGGAAAAGACAGACAGGGGTGGGAGGGTGGAGGCTGGAAGAAAAGTGAAGATGAGCCTTACTCGGTGTTGACCTCTGAGATGGGGCCTTGTAATTCAGGGATAAAGCAAAACGAGGACCCTTGAGTTACGCTACGTCAATTCACTTTAAATTGAGGAGAAGCTATCTGTAGAAAGACTGGAATTCTCAGCGAGAAGAGATTCCTGTTGTTTGATCCCATCCATGGAAACCAAGCTTCGAGTGCTGGGGTCCCAAATCAGTGTACTTCTCAAATTCCCAAACTCTACTCCCCCCCAGGCTCCCATAGCACCTTCAGTATCTTTCTAGTTTCCTGGTGGAACCAGATGGTTTAATTTTCTTACCCCACTCCTTTTTTTTTTTTTTTTAAGTTTATCCATTTATTTTGAGAGAGAGAGAGAGAGAGAGAGAGAGAGCGTGTGAGTGAGCCAGGGAGGGGCAGAGAGAAAGGGAGGGGAAAAGGGAGAATCCCAAGCAGGCTCTGCACCCGGAGCACAGAGCCCGAGTTGGGGCTCGAACCCACGAACCGTGAGATCATGACCTGAGCCGAAATCAAGAGTCGGATGCTCAACCGACTGAGCCACCCAGGCGTTCCTCTTACCCCCTCCCTTTTTAATTTATAGGATTCTATTTAAGAAAGCCGTGTTGCTCACCTACATAAAGTTAGGGTGAGTGAATTTTAAGGCGGCTCTGAAAAGCTTTAAAAAAAACCCACAGTTTACAAAAAGAGAATCTGGGAAGTAAAACCACCCATCCCTGCAGCTTTGCGGAGCACCTTGGGGGTACAGGCTACCCGCAGACGAAGGTATAGACGCAGGTGACCTCACCTCCTGCAGGGCCTGCTCGGACGGATACCCAGGGGGACCAGGCTGGCGATCCACAGGGGTGAAAGCCCAAGTGATGAACAACGGAGAACCGCTCCTCGGGCCCGACTGGCCGATCCCATGTGGGAATGTGCTAAAAAGCCCAGAAACCTGGGGCTTTGTTACATTTTCTATTTTCAAGTGCTGGCAACGGTAGAAAAGCCCAGCAGGCCAAACAACAACGACAAAAAGGCCTCTTCAGGATTGGGCCTGTTGGCCGCTGTCTTGCAATCTGCGGTCCAGGTGAAAGATCTCTGAGGTACGGATAACACCACGGCCCCGGAGCTGACCCCCGACTCCACCCCGTACTGTCTTCCGTCTTCCATGTGGTTATTTCTTTCCCATCCTCTAAGATTCGGCCCGGACATCAGAACAAGTCCTGCAAGAACATTCTCCCTCAGCCTTCTCTCCTTCCTGCTCCCGCCCCCCACCCCCAGCCCTTGGGTGGCCTCCATACCCTCGTGAGAACAGCACGGCTCAGTCCTGACGCGGACAGCTCTGGTGCCCTCCCCGGCCGCCCGCCACGTCCTACCTGGTTCAGGGCCTCTACCCTCTGCCACTCATCTTTCTGTTTCCTGCATCCAAGGCAGCTGCCCCAAACGCCGGCTCAAACAGACCTTTACAAACCACGCGAAAGACAGAACAAACACTACCACCAGTCGACGGGAATGGCGTTTCATGGCCAAATGTTGTCACCTCATCTGATCGAGAAGAGAGAGAGAGAAGGCGATAGGGCGTTTGACTCACGGACTCCAGGTCATGAATGAAAGGTGTTGGCTGTCTGCTCCTGTGACTTACTGCTCAAGTGGATGCGTTACCCTTCATACTAATATTTACCAGAATATCTGAGTATTTTTTTGGTTATAAGATGGGACATGAGAGCTGAAGGACCCCCCATCCCCAGCACTGCTGACAAGAAGTGTTCACAACTCACGATGCTTCGGAACAATCGTAGGGGCGCCTGGGTGGCTCAGTCAGTTAAGTGTCCGACTCTGGATTTCGGCTCAGGTCATGACCTCACAGTTCATGAGTTCAAGCCCCGTGTCGGGCTCTGCGCTGACAGCACGGAGGCTGCTTGGGACTTGTGATTCTCTCTCTCTCTCTCTCTCAAAATAAATAATAAACATTAAAAAAAAAAAAGAAGAACCGTAAATGCTTTCATGTTGCTTATGACCATGAGAGAAAGGAACGTTCACTTCTAGAAGACCCCCCAGCGTTCCTCTCTCTCACCCACTGTCGTGACTAAGCGTGATGATACACGCTAAACTTTTTTGTGGACGCCTCATACTGTGCGGTTCATAATGTCGAACGATTTTAAGACCAAAATTCTCCACACTGGCACCACTCTTACTGAGGCCGAATTTGTCGTTCCTGCCATTTCGAATGACTGGTTAGCACTAAGAAAAAAAAAAAAAAACCTCCTATACTTATAAAATGTTTGTGTTCTTATTACATTTGCAATATATACACGCCAAGAGACTAATCATAACAATCCTTGGAAACTCTGCGGGGCGTCAGCCCGGTCTGGGTACTTGTCTGCTGGACCAGGGTGACGGGATGACGAACAGCCTTCACAGCTCCCCTGCAGCCTGCAAACTGTTTACATTCGCTTAAGTGCTTACTGGTAAAACCTTCAGTAAATTTGAAAAATGTCTCCTGCAAATCCCTATAATGCTTAAGCTAAACCCTGTTCTTTAAGTTAATCATGCCAGCCACACAATCCATTCATTTGGCTTCGAAAACTCAATCTTCGTCATTTATTTAAACACCGGGCATTGGCGGCCCCCGACCCCGAGTGTGTTAATTTGTCCTCTCTCAATAACCTCTCTCCCTGCTCTGCTCTTTCCATCTCTCCCGCCTGCAGCCCACAAAAATAACCAGGCCCTCTTCTTCAGGAAGCTCCCGCGCTGGCCAGGCCGCCCTGACCCACGTCCCCTTTCCCTGATCCCCCAGGGGACGTCTCGCTTGTCCCGACTCCCTCGGTCCACCCAGTGCGTACTGATGGGACTGTCTCGTCCATCTGCGAAGGCTTTTGAGCATCTGGCTAATTTTTCACCCCGATTATAAGCCTTTGGAGCCTTGCAAAAACAGAACTGGAGGTATTGGGGACATGATGGGTAATCAACGCATTCTCAATGAACTGAATTCGACAAAGGGATTGCTTAATTTTAAAATAATCCGGAAGCAACAGCAGACCTTGACGTTCTTAAGGACGATTCCTTTTTGTTAGGATAGAGCAGGGAAAAGGTTATTACTTAAAAAAAAAAAATACATGTTGAAGATACAAGTCTGAAGGACCTCAAAACAGGTAAAGATGTTGGATTAAAGGTGTCAGTATCTCTCTCTTGTCCACGAACAAAGAGAACCTACGGCGGAAAACTCTGGCTCAGACAGGAGCAGGGACACTCCTGCAGAAGAGTGGTCAAGAACAGGACAGCACGGGAGGACGCGCTCCACAGGCGAGGCAAAATACAAGACGCGCTCAATGTTAAAGTTAAGATCCTGGCTGCAAGAATTTGTGCACTGGGGGTGGGGGAGGTGGGTCATGGCTAGAAAGTCACAAAGCAGAACGGGGGCCCGAGACACATACCTGGCCAAGAGGAAGCTCGAGTGCAGCGGAAGGAGCCCTGGGAGGGGCAGCCTCGGGTCCTTCGTGCGACCCCACCCCCACCCTGCACCCCCTTCCCTTGACCGGACCAGGGATGAAATGTCAGGCCCAAGCGTGGGCAATTCCGTTTCCTCTCACAAGGCTTGGGAACTGGGACAGAGGACTCAGCTGGGAGACCAGGGGGCTGAGGCTGAGGCTGCCATTTGGATGATGAGTCCGTTTAAGCAAAAGTGGGATCGGAAGAGCCAGTGGGCCACGAGGGAAAAATGAAGTTCACGTACAGAGAAAAGCAGAGGTGGACAGTGTGGGAGGAAGCTAAACCGTGACCAAAGCGCTGAGAGGGCCATCCTTTCCAGAAGTCTGGCGGTAAGGAGAACAAGAGAAAAACTAGATGCAGCTGCTGATTCAGCAGACTCTTCTCTAAGACAGAGGGACCACTTGTCCAAATACTAAGTCAGAAGAAAGGGCCCCAGTGGGGTGGTGGTGTTGGAAGAGGCACAAGGACACCCTTAGGAGAGTCTGTGCCTGTTCTCAGGCGAGCCTGAGGGTCTTTGGGCTTGGGGACCATAGGTAGAAACGGGCCCCCAACAACTGCCAACATCAGGTGCCAGATTCCAGCACCTCTTATCTGCTGTGGAAAAAATTTGGTCCTCTGAAACAGAAGTGAGGTGTATCTTAGGAAGAACTACTAGGGACATTCACCCCTGTCCCTCTGACCCCTCACCTTGGCTCATCCTAAAACTACCAAATCCATTAAAAAAACTTTTTTTTTTTTTTTTTTTTTTTTTTTTTTTTACCATTCATTCATTTTTGAGAGACAAAGACAGAATGTAAGCAGGGGAGGGGCAGAGAGAGAGGGAGACACAGCATCCGAAGCAGGCTCCGGGCTCCGAGCTGTCAGCACAGAGCCCGATGTGGGGCTCGAACCCACGAACCGCAGGATCATGACCTGAGCCAAAGTCAGACGCTTAACCGACTGAGCCACCCGGGCGCCCCCAAATCCATTTTATCTGATGAGAACCAATGTTGCAGGTAGCCAGGGATGTCTGGTGAATGGAAGGAGTTCAAGGGCGTTGGATACGTGTGATCTGTAAGAGGAGGAAGGAAGACAGTTACCAGCGAGGATGGAAACGCAGCAGGGCAACAGGAGGCTCAGAGGTATGGCACTTCTCCATTCTGCCTGTGACAAGTTCCTCACCGACACGTGGAGCCAGCTTACCAGAGCTGTGGGTCCCTCGGGCTGTGACATAGCTGTGTTGACACGCAGCCTCAGGAGAACAGAGGCATCGGGTCTGGCTCCGAGTTAACAGGGACAAACTCTGGCGAAGCGCCAGTACCGGAGGTCACGATAGCGCCATTCGGACCCTCCGGAGCCACTCTCTGCAGACATCTTCGGGTGCAAACGTAGCTGTCCAGAGCTCTTTGGCCAAATGCGCCAGGACTCTTGAGTTTAGCCCACGTGCATCTGGGATGCTTCCTAAGTGATGTGAGGTACAATGGGCTCAAATTCATCAAGTGGCTCCCCCAAGCCATTAAAGACGCTGATAAATAATTCTACCATGAAGGCCCCAGGGCTAAAGTAAAAAGCAGAAAGCCATGGGGTCAAATGCTTCCATTTGGTAAACAGAAGCTACAATAGGATGTTTCTATTAACCACCTGCAATTATTGTATGGTCACAGCTCACTCCAACCATCAGCATCGTCACTTCTTGGGTGCCTTCGAGAGCCAGGATGAATTTAAAGGTCATCTTAGTATTAAAAAAAAAAAAAAAAGTCATCTTTCTTTCCACTGGTGAGGAAAACAGGAAAAGCAGGATTTCTCTGAGAGTTGATATGAAAGATTGTCTTCCTTTAATGGTAAGTGATGCCTTAGATTTACCGAATTGTCATTTTATGTAGGCAACAAAGAGGCACTTAGAAGTACTGTCATCTGGGGGCGCCTGGGTGGCGCAGTCGGTTAAGCGTCCGACTTCAGCCAGGTCACGATCTCGCGGTCCGTGAGTTCGAGCCCCGCGTCGGGCTCTGGGCTGATGGCTCAGAGCCTGGAGCCGGTTTCTGATTCTGTGTCTCCCTCTCTCTCTGCCCCTCCCCTGTTCATGCTCTGTCTCTCTCTGTCCCAAAAAAATAAATAAACGTTAAAAAAAAAAAAAAAATTAAAAAAATTAAAAAAAAAAAAAAAGTACTGTCATCTGTATTCTTGGGAAACTGAAATACTAATAATGTAATTTTGTAGATTTTTATTCTCACTAAATGGCATTTTAGTTGTAAGGATTTTTGTCTTTGATTCTCAACAAAATTGCACAAAATTTCTGTTGCCTGAAATGTAAAGGGAATGTTTATCCTGTAACTGGCTATTTCGAAAACAATTATCTTACTATTCCTTGTTTATTAAACACAGTCAATGTCACTTTCTCCATCACGGGAAACAATACAGACAAAGCTGCAGCGGCCGCTTGCTAAACAGCAAGGCGAGCGGCACAGAGGCTGGAAAACAATCTGCACTTTTACTGTCTTGAAACAGAGTGGAGTTGGAGTTTATTTACTTTATGTAGCTCATCCCTGAGGTGAAAATACATCAGACTCAAAATTATCCTTTGAAATCCCCTGCAGTGATCCATAAAGTGCATGCAAGGTTAGGCATGTACAGTTCTGGGAAATAACGACCACATCCACAAAAAATCCCCGAGGTAAATCAAAAGAGGGAACGAGGGGAAAGTCTGTATCTGGATGGCTGGGCGTTCGTGCCATTCTGCCTTTAGGACTCTGGTGGAGGAGAGACGGGGGGGTCCTAAAGGGGTCTGTCTGCCGGCAGGGTCCACTCTGCTGTGTCTCGATGTCCAGCGCTGGCAACCGGACTGCACAGTCACATATCTTTGCCGTGACGGTTGGGGGCGCTCCGCTGGACAGTGGGGCTGCTGCTTCTTGGGAGGGGCGGGGCTGACGACTGCTTTGCTACACTGCCTGCTCCTGACGAATTACGTGCTACCCGTACGAAGAGCTGCGGAGTGTAAGAAAGGTGCAGATACATGTAGATGGCGGAGACCTTCCTTAAGGGAGGTCTTGAGAAAACTCGAGAAGACAGGTGGAAAGGAACGGGAGGCGCAAAGGCAGGGTGGCCGGGATCGGCGGGGTTTTTCTGCGGGAGATCCGTGACCCACAGGAAGCGGGAACGGCTTTGAAAAGCGGACACGATTTAAGTGACCTTGTGGGCGGTGGTGCCCAGTCTGCGTTCTGGGTTGCCCCCCCCGACCGTGACCGCCCTGGTCTAAGCCATCGTCAGCTCACCCTGGACTGGTCCCAGGCCTCTGCTCGCTCCCGTGACGCCATGGTACATTCTGAAGACTTCCCTCACAAACATCAGTGTGACCACAGCGACCCCACGCTTACAACTCACGTCTGGCTTCCCGCTGCACACCGCCTCTGAGTCAGACTTGTCACTGCGGTGCCCTCGTGACCTCATCTCCTCCCACTCTGCTCCTTCTGGCCACTGCGGCCCCCGTGCTCTTCACTGGGTCGGGCACACCCTGGCCGCCCGGGCTCTGCACCTGCTGCTCCCTCTGCCCACGCTGCCCCCCTTCCCTGCATCCTCAACCTCCGGGGCTCAGCGCATACCCCACCTCTTCAAGTGTCTCTGTACCTCCTCCTCAAGCGGTCTCCGCCAGTTGGCTCTATATTATCCGGTTCCTTGTTTTCTCTGGACAACTGACGGCCATCGAGAGGGACCTCTGAACCTTTATTTGGCTCACTGGTTTACTCTGTACCTCCCCGACAGGACAGTAAGGAGGGCTGGAGCTGGGTCACATCAGCCGTATTCCAGCGCTGAGCTGGAGCCTAACACCCGGAGATGCTCGGCCCGGGGCTGTTGAAAAAAGTAGGAGCCACCACAGTGAGGACCGCACTGTCATTCACTGCTGTAGCAGAAGGGTCGCAGCCTCACCTACGCCCAAGAGGTAAGCGCCCCAGCTTAAGAGAAGAGGACACAGCCGTCTCCTAACACGCTCCCGCCTGGGAGAGCAGAAAAAGCAGCTGGATTCTGAGTCCAGGCAGACCGACCCCAAACGCTCATGCTCTGCAGGCTACGTCAACATGGTCCCAGGGAAAACCAAGCGCCCTGAAAACCCACTAGTCGTGCATGCGGTGAAATTCACACATTTTGAGAGTACAGTGACTTCCGAGCTCTGACAAAGATACACAACAGTGTAAGCGCCACCGTGATCAAGATATAGACTATTTCTGGGGCGTCCAGGTGGCTCACTTGGTTAAGCGTCTGACTTGATTTCGGCTCAGGTCACGATCTCACGGAAATGAGATCAAGCCCCGCGTCGGGCTCTCGGGTGAGTGGAGCCTGCTTAAGATCCTCTCTCTCTTTCCCTCCCTCTGTCCCTCTCCCCCACTGACTCTCTCTCAAAACATAAAAAAAGATATAGAATATTTCTGTCACCTCACAAAGTTCCTTCATGCTCCTCTGTACTCCATTCCCTTTCCTTCACCCCCGATTTCTAGTAGCCATTGATCTGATTTCTGTCCCCAGAGTTTTGGCTTTCTAAAATATCACCTACACGGGATGGCACAGTATGTAGCCTTTTGGGTCTGTCTACTCTCACTTACAATGCTTCTGAAATGTGCCCATGTCATTTTATGTGTATATACTCACCAGCTGAAGGACATTTAGGTTGTTTTCAGTAATAATGAATTAAACTTATAAGTATTCACGTACAGATCTTTGTATGGACATACGTTTCCAGAGACACATGGGACTGGGGTTATAGATATGGTAAATCTTGTGTGACTTCATAGGAATCTGCCAAACTGTTTTCACAAAAGTAACGGCATCACTTTGTATTCAGGCCACTCCACATCCTTGCCAACACTTGGTATTATTGCTTTAGAAATGTTAACTGTTCTGCAGCCACTCTGGAAAACAGGGTGGAGGTTCCTCAAAAAACGAAAACTAGATCTACCCTATGACCCAGCAATAGCACTGCTAGGAATTTACCCAAGGGATACAGGAGTGCTGATGCACAGGGGCACTTGTACCCCAATGTTTATAGCAGCACTCTCAACAATAGCCAAATTGTGGAAAGAGCCTAAATGTCCATCAACTGACGAATGGATAAAGAAATTGTGGTTTATATACACAATGGAATACTATGTGGCAACGAGAAAGAATGAAATATGGCCCTTTGTAGCAACGTGGATGGAACTGGAGACTGTCATGCTAAGTGAAATAAGTCACACAGAGAAAGACAGATACCATATATTTTCACGCTTATGTGGATCCTGAGAAACTTAACAGAAGACCATGGGGGAGGGGAAGGGGGGAAAAAAAAAGTTAGAGAGGGAGGGAGCCAAACCATAAGAGACTCTTAAAAACTGAGAATAAACTGAGGGTTGATGGGGGGTGGGGGAGAGGGGAAAAGGGGGTGATGGGCATTGAGAGGGCACCTGTTGGGATGAGCACTGGGTGTTGTATGGAAACCAATTTGACGATAAATTTCATATTAAAAAAAAAAATAAATGTTAACTGTTTTAATAGGTGTGCAGTGATGTCCCACTGTGGCTTTAATTTGCATTTCCCCCAGTGAACTGGTGATAATGAAAACCGTTTTGTGTTTATTTGATATGCAGACTTCTTCTTTAGTGGAATGTCTGTTTAAAAACGTTTTCTCCATTTTTTTGGTTGAGCTATTTTCTTGTCACCGGGCTTTAGGGATTTTGCACGTACTCTGGCCACAAGTCCTTCGTGAGTTCCATGCTTTGCAAATATTTTCTCCTACTCTTTGGCCCGTCCGGTCGTTTTCAGAAGTGTTTCTGGGAGAACAGCGATTTTTATTTCGGTGAAGTCTAACTTACCTATGACTTCATTTATGGTTTGTGCTTTTTGTACTTTTTTGTTTTGTTGCTTTTGTGTGTTTTCTCTAAGAACTCTTTGCCTCGCTTCCTGCAATTGCATTCTGCATCTTGACCTTGTATCTTGTGCCCTTGCTATATCCACTTACTGGTTCTAGTAGCTTTTTTGTAGGTTTGTTTGAGTTTTCCGGGCAAACTATCACACGGTCTGTGAATGAAGAATTCATTTCTTCTTTCCCAATACACAGGCCTGTTATTTCTTTTTCTTGTCCTGAGCTGCTTAAGAGCTCCCCAAACGACACGGACCACGGTCCAATCCCTACAGCACAGCCCGTGTCACAATGGTGGGGCAGGCACGTATTCCCGGCCTCCTTCCTGGCTCTGCTTCCTTACTTTGCTCCTTCAAATCCTTCCCTCTGAGTCTGGCCAAGTCATTTATTTTTATCCCTAAACACATATTTTGCACTCCTCTGCCTGTCCCGATGGCTTCCTCATCCCCTTCACACCGTGTGCCATGTACCAGTCTCAGAGTCTTCGCTTCTGTCCTTCTTCGCCTTGGGGGGTCATTTCCGCTTCTCTAACATCTGTCCCTCTGTCCGTCCACACATCCCTCATGAAGCATCAGCGGTCTGCCGGATGTGATGGCCGGAGCGCATGCTCCGTGACATCAGGGATGGCTGTCTGCTTCGTTCCCTGCCGGGTCGTGGCATTAAAAATAGTGCCGAGCACACGTTAGGCACTGAGGAAACTGCTCTCTGTAAACGATCTTGGGGACTGGAGATAAACAGAGGGCAGATTCCATCTTTGTCCCAGAAGAACACACAACATAATGGAGCAAGGGGCCCAAGGAAAGGGTTTGCAGAGGGCTGTGTGGGGCTAGGACAGGGGCATAAACGAAGAAGAGGGCGAGCCCCAGGACAAACACCTAACCCCACCCGCCCCACTGGACTACGGGCGTAGCTGCCCCTTCCAGAGGAAGGAGTGCTTGGCACAAAACCTGCCCAGGCAATGAGCGGACTAGGGGAGCACACCCAGTGGGACAAGAGGGAGCATGGTGCTTCGGTGAAAACACCAACGGGCCCATCCGGTCTCAACACCAAGGGATAAATGAGAAAAGGTGAGCAGCGGGGCGCCCGGGTGGCTCAGTTGGTTAAGCGTCCGACTCTTGGTTTCGGCTCAGGTCACGATCTCAGTTGTGAGTTTGAGCCTGGCGTCGGGCTCCGTGCTGACAATGTGGAGTATGCTTGGGATTCTCTCTCTCCCTCTCTCTGCCCCTCCCCCGTTTGTTCTCTCTCTCTCTCTCTCTCTCTCTCTCTCTCTCTCTCTCTGAAAATAAATAAACATTAGGAGAGGGAGCAGGAGGAGGAAGAAGAGAAGGAGACGAAGGAGAAGAAGAAGAAAGATGCGCACAGAGGGGGAGGCTGGAAGGACCAGGAAGGATCAGATCCTCAAAGGCCTTACATGTAAGACATAGTAAAGAACAGAAAATATTTCTTCTTAAATATATTTAGAAGACTCTCCCCAAAGGTGTGGAGCCAGAGACCAATGTGATCATGTAAGGAAAGCCTGGGGAAGACAGACGGAAAGAGGGCTGGCGAACAGGCAGGGAGAGCAGCTGAGGCATGGTTCTACGAACCCAGGCAAGCTGGGGGTGCTCTGACACCAGAGCGGGGGGGGGGGTGAGAGGGCACATTCCAGGGTGACTTAGGGGGCTGGACAGACACGGTCTATTCCACAACCAGATGAGGGGGACCAGACAGGGAGTCTAGAGTAACTTACAGGCACCTGACTTCAGAACTTTGGTTAACAAAAAGCCGTGTGGGAGGGGGGGAGCCGTGCGCTGGGATACATACTTAAGGAATCGGAGATACCCATAGAGGACCCCAAAAGAGATTTTCAAAGGCCTTGGCTCAGAAGAGCGGTCTGGGCTGGAGGTACAGACAGGGCAGAGGGCAGTGTCTGTAGATCGCAGACGGGATGAGGAGGCCAGTGGCCACCAACAAAGGAGTGGTCGGAGGGGGAAGGAACAGAAAGAACTTGGAAAAGGACAGGCTGGCTTAGCTCCTCCTCCTCCTCTGGTTCTCACCTCGGGCCTCTCCTAAGTCACCCCGGACGTCCTCGCGCCTCTGCTAAGTCACCCCGGACGTCCTTGTGCCTCCCCTAAGTCACCCCAGACGTCCTCGTGCCTCTGCTAAGTCACCCTGGACGTCCTCGCGCCTCTGCTAAGTCACCCCGGACGTCCTCGCACCTCTGCTAAGTCACCTCGGACGTCCTTGTGCCTCTCTTAAGTCACCCTGGATGTCCTCGCGCCCCCCTTAAGTCACCCTGGAGCTCTGCGGTCTGGATCAGGTCTCCTCTTTGTGCTCCCGCATCACCCAGCAATGTCCCTCCCGCGGTGTTCCCCGCTGCACCTTGGGGTCCCACGCGGTACCCGGCTGGCAGGTGCACTCAGCGTTACATGTGTAGACCGTACCCCTGGTAGCACTCAGTGTCCTTACATGTGTGAGCTGCCGTCCCCTCAATGTGACCCTAAGAGAACAGAGAGCATGTCACCCACCTGTTAGTAACCCTGGCAACCAGCACAGTCCTCTACAGGGACAACATTCCCCATCAACGTGTCCTGAGGGCAGCAGGAGGAAGGAAGGATTCCATGACATGCCACAGGGTGGTCCTACCAACATGACCCTGATAATGGAAACATGTAACATCCACTCTCTGCTGTCTTACTTTCCAAGTGTTTTGCTTCTTTCTCCCTATCCCTAGAAACTAATGTAAAAATTTTTTTAAGTTTATTTTGAGAGAGAGAGAAAGAGAGCAGGCGAGCAGTGGGGGGAGGGGCAGAGAGAGAGAGAGAGAGAGAGAGAGAGAGAGACAGAGAATCCCAAGCAGGCTCTGTGCAGCCAGTACAGAGCCTGATGCAGGGCTCCATCCCCCAAACTGTGAGATCACGACCTGAGCTGAATTCAACAGTCAGATATGTAACTGACTGAGCTGCCCGGGTGCCCCTCTGAATTTCTTTTTTGTCATTGCCTGTAAGTACTGAAATATTTGTATTGTAAAGCAAAATTTGAAAACAGGTGGAAGTCCTACAAGTAACTACTCATTTTTCTAGAGTTTTAAACCTTCTCCCCAACAATGCACATGTATTTGCATGATTCTGTTGACCTCATTGTTACCCGCACCACAACGGTGTGAGATGAACAAGGCTGGAATTAGGATCCCTCCCTGAGGGGAAGGGGCAGTGGGGCAAGGTTAATTCCGTGACTTGCCCAAGCTTAGAGTCCACCAGGTGACATTTTTCATTCGATTCTGTTACCAGACAAAGACTATCAGAAGACTGAGGTGTTTTCTATTACGGAGATTTTTAAAAAGTTGCTAATGAACTTTCTCCAGCCGCCAACTTAAAACCTGGATCACACTGAATCTGACTTTCCGATAAGAAGGTAAGCTTCTCAGGGGCGCCTGGGTGGCGCAGTCGGTTAAGCGTCCGACTTCAGCCAGGTCACGATCTCGCGGTCTGTGAGTTCGAGCCCCGCATCGGGCTCTGGGCTGATGGCTCAGAGCCTGGAGCCTGTTTCCGATTCTGTGTCTCCCTCTCTCTCTCTGCCCCTCCCCCGTTCATGCTCTGTCTCTCTCTGTCCCAAAAATAAATAAAAAAAAAAAAAAAAAAAAAAAAAAAAAAACGTTGAAAAAACATTGAAAAAAAAAATTTTTAAAAAAGAAGGTAAGCTTCTCTGACGTTCACCTTCACCAAGTGACTTTGGGCTCACAGGTTCGACTCCGTAAGTGAGCAGACTCCTTTCAGTGTGCATTCCTGACATGTGGCATGGATTCTACACCGTGCTCTCTGCCGGAGAATCAAAGGGGAGTTCTAAGCCCAACTCCCTCCTGACAACAGTCATTCAGAACCATGACTACACCATTGTCGCCAGAAACATCCAAACGAGTCAGTTGGCCTTATGCATCTTCTCCAATTTATGAGCAAACGTCGACATCGAGGGTCATTTTTTTTTAAGTTCATTAATTTTGAGAGACGGAAACAGCACAAGTGGGGGAGGGGGAGGGAGGGGGGAGAGAGAGAGAGGGGGATTGAGAGAATCCCAAGCAGGCTTTGCACTGTCAGCACGGAGCCCGACGTGGGGCTCGAACCCACGAAAATGAGATCATGACTTGAGCCGAAACCAAGAGTTGGACACCTAACCAACTGAGCCACCCAGGTGCCCCGACATCGAGTGTCATTTTTAAAAAGCTAGTTAAAGAGGCCTGTATTATGGTGTGGACCTACAGTCTGATTTAGATATGACATACTTTCCATTTATGTGCTCTTTGTTTTCTTCTCTAGGCAAAAAAAGCAATTGGAATTTGTAGGAAACGGACTTAAAAAGGAGGAAATTCTGTAAACTTTACAGTCATCACCACCAGCCCTTTCTAGAAATTACGTGGTGTGGCTATCACCCAGCCTGGACAGTATTAAGAGTGAGAGCAGAACACCATCAATAATTCTGGTGTAAAGCAGGAGGGTCCTGGGCAAACCAGGACCAAGAGCCGCTTGACCGTTCGCCCCCTCTTTCCTATCGTATTGTGTGGCGGGAGCACATCCCCCGCGTCGCCTGATGCACACACGAGACTGGCATCTTCTCTCCTCTCTTTCACTGGCTCAGCTTAATCCCTGGAGCAAGCTGGCGCGCTAGAGAAGGTCCTTGGGCCAATACGTCTGCCCACGAGCTTCTTCCTCACCACCTGCTTCAAGAAGTTTCGCTCTACGCAGTTCTCAGCAGGAGCTGTTCTTGGGTATTTTTGCTCTGGCTTGCAGCCGAGAGATGCCTTAGAAATCTATATAGGTTTCCTCCATGGAAGTCATGTAGGACATTCTTCTAATATCGTCACCAAGTGTCCTTTCTTATTTTTTTAAGAACGGAGAGGCAGAAGTTTGGTCTCCCTAGGGTGGTGTTTCCTTCTCACGGACAGAGAGATTTTAGAGACGGTTATATGTAGCGGTTAGGAACTCAGGGCAGGGAAGCAAATGGGCCAGGCCAAATTTTGGTTCTGCCACTTTTCATAACACTTGGATCTTCAGTCTTCTCACCTGCATATTCAACAGTGTCCTATCTCATGGTGCTGTAGGGAGAATTAAATATTAATATTGCACGCAATGCTTACCATTACGATGGGACTGTGATTTCACCAGGAAATGCAGAATGAAATCTACAGGTCAACCTCAGTAACTACGGTGACCTTGAGAAGCTTTCCTTGTTCTCGCCGTTTTATCACAGATTCTATGTTCCGTAACCCTGACTTTTTCTTTACGTATTTCTCTGTTTTATTAAGTTACAGTCTCATGATACCTCTAATCCTTTCTGGAATACAGAATAAACAACCAAAAACGCACGATCTTCGGGGCACGTGGGTGGTTCAGTCGGTTGGGTGTCCGACTCTTGATTTGGGCGCAGGTCACGATCTCGCAGTTCATGGGTTCAAGCCCCACATCGGGCTCTGTGCCTGATGTGCAGAGCCTGCTTGGGATTTTGTCTCCCTCCCTCTCTGCCTCTCAAAATAAATAAACACTAAAAAAAAAAAAAAAAAAAAAAGCCCCATCATCTCTGTCAGTTCTATAAGGCATTCAGTGCCCACCTACCCAGCCACATTTTTCTGGAAGAGAAAACCAAAAGTTCAGAGAATGGCCACCATGCAAGTGCATAAATGTACAGATGGGTACACAAAGTATTTCCCAGGTTCTCAAAAAAAAAAACAAAAAAACAAACAAAAAAAAACTAATCCAGGCATATGTTTCTTTCCTTAATTGTATTCCTTTAACTTCTTAGAATACCCTTTTATTCACTTCAGTAAAAATTTTCAAACTAAATTGCAATCACTTTAAAAAATTAATGCCACACACACACACACACACACACACACACACACACCCCATAAATGCTCATGGTATGTCTTCAGGATGGAGAGAAGCCAAGCGAGGTACAAAGGAGGAAACAGCCGTCAGTGGCAAAGATGTCCAAGGATTTCCTTCCCAGACTGACCATGCTTACTGCTGCCGTCAGTAATGACGGGAACTTACACTTCACATGACAAACTGCAGTGTCTACGACGTCGGACAGATTCAACAAGGCTGATCAGTCCAATCAAATGGAGCAGTAAATTCCAAATCAAGAATTTCAAAATAAACTGGCTGGTATTTACGCCTAAATGCCCAATAGCTATTGTGAATGTCAGAACCACCAAAGCTGGAATCAATGCTAACGGACAGACGTAAGACTTTCTACTATACCCCCGCAGCCAGCCACTTACAAAATATGTGTCATAGATAACAATTTACTAAATTATAATAAAAACTACCTGGCAGGATACCAAGTCTGCAGTTTCAAAACCGTGACTCTCAGTGCAGGATTTCTGCCGCAGACTCGGAACAGCTCCTACAATTGTACCGATTTAATAAAATACATGCTAGCTCATAACAGAAGTTTGACTCTCTTTTTCCAGCCCCGTAAGTTGCCCTCTCGGAGGCTACTTTAGGCAGCAATTAAGGTTTATTGTCATAAAGGAGACCCGGGGTCATCTTGCAAAACAAAAGGTGAAGTTACAAGTTTAGCAAGACTAATAACTAGATGACAGCTTGTCTCCTTTAATTATTATTTTTTTTAACGTTTATTTTTGAGACAGAGAGAGACAGAGCATGAACGGGGGAGGGTCAGAGAGAGGGAGACACAGAATCTGAAAGAGGCTCCAGGCTCTGAGCTGTCAGCACAGAGCCCGACGCGGGGCTCGAACCCACAGACTGCGAGATCATGACCTGAGCCGAAGTCGGACGCTTAACCAACTGAGCCACCCAGGCGCCCCCAGCCTGTCTCCTTTAAAGGATGGGCACTGCCAAGGCCAACGAACAAGCCCCCCACTCTGGATGCACTTAAAGGCCTGGCTTTCCTGGGTGCAGACAATGACCACACTAGGCAAAGTAAGAGGAGATACAGGAAGAATGGCGGGCCTCTATCTGATCGCCATTAGATGCCTAATGGCTGCTTACTGGGCTTGTCCTGCATCTGCCTTGGTTCTAGAGGGTACGATTTCACTGAGGAAAGGAGAAAGAACTTACGTGTGACCTGACCAGCAGCACAAGCAGCTTCTAGTTTTTGAAATGGGTTACAAAGCTTGCATTTGCTCTTGTGAAACAACTTCACTCAGGGGCACCTGAGCGGCTCAATCGGTTAAGCGTCCAACTCAATTTCAGCTCAGGTCATGATCTCATGGTTCGTGAGTTTGAGCCCTGAATCAGGCTCTGAGTTGACAGTGTGAAGCCTGCTTGGGATTCTCTCTCTCTCTCTCTCTCTCTCTCTCTCTCTCTCTCTCTCTCTCACTGCCTCTCCCCCACTCATGCTCTCGAGTGCTCCTTCTCTTCCCCCTAAAATAAATTTTAAAAACTTTAAAAGCCTATAAAACAACTTCAAATTAAAGTACTTCTGGGGCGCCTTGGTGGCTAAGTCAGTTAAGCGTCCGACTTCGGCTAAGGTCATGATCTCACGGTCTGTGAGTTCGAGCCCCGCGTCAGGCTCCGTGCTGACAGCTCAGAGCCTGGAGCCTGCTTCGGATTCTGTGTCTCCCTCTCCCTCTGCCCTACCCTGCTCATGCTCTGTCTCTCTCAAAAATAAACATTAAAAAAATAACAATAAACGTACTTCTGACACTTTTTAAATAAAAACCCAGCAGATGGCTTGATTTATATTTCAAGAAAAGAAATCAATTATCAATAGATATGAGATTTCTGTTCTTACAGGTTTTCATGGCTCTTTGCAATATAATGGTATTTTAAACTCATTTAAGAACTGAATGGCTACAAACGGCTAATATTAAAAATCATTTTTACATAGACTTCTGACTGTACCTGCTTTGTTTCCTTTATTGTCTTACTGAAAATGTGTGATTGGTTTGATCCACAAGTGTTACCCAATACATTTTAAGCTCCATGAGGGCACTGCCTGGAAATGTGAGGGCAGGATTCACTGATTTAGAATAGTCGTTATCAACCATTTGCCTCTTTTTATTCTTCTTGGCTGATGATATCCACTGGATTTAAAAAAAATTTTTTTTTCAATGCCAGTTTCAAGGACTCCAGGAAGTTAAAACGTTTAATTATTAACCATTAGTGATATTAAAATATTTATATGCCTTTTAGTTCCACTTAATTGAATTTGGTAGAAAGAGTAATGGAGGCAGTCCTTTGCTTGGCAGATGACAGCATTATCAGTTTGTCTGCAAAAGTAAGGCTTCGGATAGATCTTTCTTCGGAGACCCTATGTGGATTTGTCTGAAATCACTTGTGCTAATGGAATGTTTTTATCCTCAGCCGGGACAAGTGAAACAAGTCCACGTTTCAAAGTGGGATCTCATAAAGACATCCACACGGCATGAGTTTCCCCAACAACGGGACTGCAAATCTTAGCTCGG
This sequence comes from Puma concolor, assembly GCF_028749965.1. Classification (NCBI taxonomy): domain Eukaryota; kingdom Metazoa; phylum Chordata; class Mammalia; order Carnivora; family Felidae; genus Puma; species Puma concolor. The sequence goes on along the minus strand of NC_141680.1, from coordinate 8,266,727 downwards.
CTTTAGGTGCCCTGTGGTACACTTTGAGTAGAGGTACTGCATGTCCACACCAGTAGGTCCCTTTGGGGGTGTGTTATTTGCCCACCACAACTCAAGGCACAAGACTGGGAAACGATTCGGGATAAACCAGCAAATGGATGTTCTAGACAGTGAAAGAGTCTTGGATTTGTGAGTTTACCTGATCTGTCCACGAACCAGAGGTCTGTTCTTTGTCCTATTCATGTTTGAATCAAATGGCACCTCAAAAAACTGCAAAAAGATTGAAAAGAAAGACAGAAGGCATTAAATATAATGTGAAACAAGTCTTCTCTTCTGCTTCTGTTCTATAATTTTGTCCACAGCAAATTTCATTTTAATTTTTACTAGCATGAACCCATACTCTTGGTACTCGATGGAGGAAAACTCTCTGGAAGAGACATGCTATAAAGTTGTATGAATTCACTGTCCAGGTCATGCACGGGTTCCACACTCATCCACTCTGAAAACCACTTACTGAATATACAGCTGCTTCTTCCAGGGCCACTGTGGCAGGTGTAAAACATTAGTGCTCTGAATGACTTCAGCACCTCGCACACACATCCCAAAGCCTGCGAGTCGACCAAGAATAAATGAATCCTGGGACATGGGGCGGCTGAAGCGATTAAGATCCCAGATGAAGCCGTATACAACCGACGAGGCTACCCTGTGACCAGGGTGACAACCCCTCTCTGCCTGGCCTAGTTCCCCTCTGTGCCTGCGGATCCCAGCGTCACTCGCAGCAACCCTTTCGCTTTCAGAGCATCCCAGTTTGGACGATACGTTGGTATTGTCACCCTAACAAAGAAGTACTAGACCTGTGGCCAAGAAATTCATACTATAGTGTAGGGGACAGCAAGCTCTAGCTTATGGGACACCTCCAGCCAGCACCTGCTTCTGAATGGCTCACAAGATACGAACGTGTTTGTTTGTTTGTTTTTAATTTTTTTTTAAATTTTTTTTTCAACGTTTTTTATTTATTTTTGGTACAGAGAGAGACAGAGCATGAACGTGGGAGGGGCAGAGAGAGAGGGAGACACAGAATCGGAAACAGGCTCCAGGCTCCGAGCCATCAGCCCAGAGCCTGACGCGGGGCTTGAACTCACAGACCGCGAGATCGTGACCTGGCTGAAGTCGGACGCTTAACCGACTGCGCCACCCAGGCGCCCCATGTTTTTAATTTTTTTAACGATTAGAAAAATAAATCCAAAGAAGGAGAATACTTCGTGACATGTGTAAATTACATGAGAGTCAGATTTTAGTGTCCATAAATGAAGTTGTACCATAACTCAGCCATACTTGTTTGTCTACGCCTTGCTCTGGCTGCTTTCACACCACAGCGGCCGGGTCGGGTAGCTGCAACGGAGATGGGATGGCCCAGAAAAGCTAAAATATTTACTCTCTGGCCCTTTACTGAATACGGTGTGCCAACCTTTACTCTAGTGGAAACACTGGCATACAGATGATTGTAATAACGTGTATAGTACAATGAAAGAGAGATGGTCTACGATGGGCTCGGAATCAGCTGGGGAGGCAGGGAAAATAGCCTTCCGAGCACTCTCGACAGACTTAAGACTCAGCAGGAGTCCGATGCTTTAAGGGGACTGGAGGGAAGAAAAGAGCAGTCTAGACGCAGGAGGAAGCAGACAGAAAGAAAGGCACCGGAGGCAGAAGTTTCATGATACACTCAAGTTGCCAGAATTCAGGATGGCATAGAGGTTAAGGGTCCGGGCTTTGCAGTTACAGAGGAGGGTTACATTTCCGCTTTGCCAATTACAAGCGCCTAAGTAACACTGTCTACAAGCCCGTTTCCTCATCTGCAAAACGAGGGTAATAATATATAACTTGCAATGTTAATGTGAGGATTAATAAGATACTGACATACAGTATAATGCTTGGAAGGTACTTAATAATGGGTAGTTTATTTAATGTTTATTTATTTATTTTTTTAATTTTTTTTTTCAACGTTTATTTATTTTTGGGACAGAGAGAGACAGAGCATGAACGGGGGAGGGGCAGAGAGAGAGGGAGACACAGAATCGGAAACAGGCTCCAGGCTCTGAGCCATCAGCCCATAGCCTGACGCGGGGCTCGAACCCACGGACCGCGAGATCGTGACCTGGCTGAAGTCGGACGCTTAACCGACTGCGCCACCCAGGCGCCCCATTTAATGTTTATTTTTGAGAGAGAGAGAGAGAGAGAGAGCGCACGCGCGCGAGTGGGGGAGGGGCAGAAAGAGAGGGAGGCACAGAATCCGAAGCAGGCTCCAATGCTCCGAGCTATCGTCACAGAGCCCGACCCGGCGCTCGAACCCACGAACTGTGAGATCATGACCTGAGCTGAAGTTGGACATTTATGTGAGCCACCCGGGCGCCCCAACTCTCCTGTCTTTAAGTAGAACCACAAAGTGTGCAATCCTGCCCTTGTCCTGAGTTCTGATTTTGTAATGTCACTTGATGGTTGGTGTTTTTCCTTTGGATATTTTAACATCATCACAAATGCAATGTGTTCCAAACTGAACTCAACACATTTCCATGCAAATCAAGTACTTCTCCAGAGTTCTTTTTTTTTAATCAAATACATAACTTTTTCTCCTATAACTCATATCAAAATCTTTAGATCAGCTTTGATTTCTTCTATTCATTGACCAACCATATTCATCACCAAGTCCTGGTAATTTAGACTTCATAATCTCTCTCAAACCTGCCCTTCCCAGTTTACTGTACTATTAACACTTGTACGGAATCATAATAAAACTACTTGCTCAAAAAGATTGAATGATTTCATGTTCGCCTCACTGCTCATTCTCCCGTGGCCTTGGAAAGTCCAAACTCTTTTTTTTAAGTTTATTTATTTATTTTGAGAGAGACAGAGACAGCACAAGTGACGGCAGGGCAGAGATAGACGGAGAGAGAGAATCCCGAGCAGGTTCTGTGTTGCCAGAGCAGAGCCTGATGTGGGGCTCGAACCCATAAGACCGCGAGACCATGACCTGAGCCAAAACCAAGAGTCGGACACTCAAATGACTGAGCCAACCAGGTGCCCCTGAAAGTCCAAATTCTTTGTATGTTACATGGGTTGAAGGCCATCCCTCATCTCACCCCACCACTATCTGCAACCTTTTATCACTTGCTTTACTTCTGTCCCTGTGCCACACTTGTCACTGTCTTGTGAACACAGCCAAGGGCCCCGGGGAGTTGGGAGACTTGGGCAGCTTTTAACTCTGAGGCCGGAGGAAACAGATGTCATGAAGACATCACCACAATCAGGATACTGTACATATCCATCATTCCCAAGTTTTGTCATGCCTCACTGTAATCCCCTCCCCCCACCCATAGCTCTTCCTCAGGCGGCCAGTGAACCATACCTTGAGTCCCTATAGATCACTTGAATTTTCCAGACTTTTATGTAAATGGAATTTTACAATACGCACTTTCTGTCTGGACTTTTTTTCATGAGGCAAAATTATTTTGAGATTCATCATATGGCTCAGTGTATCAATAGCTCATTCTTTTTTATTGCTGAGCAATATTCCATTCTATGTGTTGGTAATACCACTATTATAATAGATTATTCACTTGTTGATGGATATTTGGGTTGTTTCCAGTCTGGGACTATTATAAAAAAGCAGCTATGGACATTTGTGTTCAAGTCTTTGTGGGGGCATATGCTTTTATTTCTCACAAGTAAAGAGTGTGCAACATACAGTAGGTATATATTTAAACTACGTAAGAAACTGTCGAACTGTTTTGCAACGTGGATTGCCGTTTTATATTCCTCCTATTGGTGTATAAGAGTTCCACTTCTAGACCCCTCAAGAACTCCATTTTGGGTCATCTCCTGTGCCAAAGACAAGGGGAACACAGCTTGGCTAGCACACAAAGGTAGTTATAGGCATCAGCAGTGGTCCTGTGACCAGGTGCAGATACAAAGAATGTAATAGTTCTGAGTACTTTTCTCTTATTTGGATATAAACATTTTATTCCTCTCTCCCCTTCTCCTAGTGGCAAAGGTATGCTGACGGTATTTAATCTCATGTCTCAGAACCGAGGCTGGACAAACATCAAGGGGGGTGGGAGGGCTGTGACCCAGCCTGAAGACGGATGAACATCACCCAAAGATGCAAAAAGGGACTAGTGAATCTTGGGTTAGTGAATTTGGGGTTGTAAGAGGGACACTTTCATCATGTCGGGCTACGGCCTTCTCTGGGAGCTAGGTTTGACCCAACGGCATGTCCCGGTGCTCAGCTGACAAGGCGTTGTGTTCGCGTGTTGCTCCAGTCCACTTAGCCCGGAGCCACAATGCCCCACGCTCCCCTCCCTGTCCAGCTGTAGGGGCGGGACGGCCGCAGAGCTCGTATGCCATCTGGAAGGTGGAATCGAAACAGCGGCCACGCTCACACTTGGAAAACTGCTCTAAGCTCAGGCACTACCAAGGCTCACCCCCAACCGGTGGGGCTCTGCCTGCTGCCCCGGCCGCCTGCAGGGACACCAGGCCCGCGCTTCACCATCCTGCTGGATCTCTGGGCCACAGCCAATTCCTGAGCCCGCCCACTTCTCAGAATCCTGGCTCAAGTCTGTGTGCCATTTCGTAGTCAAGTGCACGTGCTCTTGCGTAGGTTACCTGTGTCGTCAAGGTTGCCGGCGGGGAGGCGGCAAGAAACGGACACGAGTTCCGAGTTCCCGTTTGTTCCAGTGAGTTTCACCTCAACCTTGCAGACTGCAGGTTGCTCCTGCTCTGCCCTCCCCAGCCCTCCCTGCCCTTCCCTCCTCTCTTCTCCGATGGTCCTGCTCAGCTCGGCCCAACACCAGGTATAGGCACCACCAGAGCCTTCCAGACGGCTTCACTCCCAGCACCGCCTTTGGCTTATTTCCCCACAATACATCCCTTAAATCACTCACAGTGGCTCTGACGTTCTGCCCAAACCCCAATAAGGGCTTCTTCTCTATTACTGTCAACCCTGCCACTATTTAAAAGTATTTAAAATGTTTATTTCTTTCGAGAGAGAGTACAAGCCAGGGAGAGGCAGAGAGAGAGGCACAGAATCCGAAGCAGCCTCCAGGCTCCAAGCTGTCAGCACACAGCCCGACGCGGGGCTTGAACCCACGAACCACAAGATCATGACATAGCCGAAGTCGGACGTTCAACTGACTGAGCCATCCAGGCACCCCTAAGTTAGAAGTATTTAACTTCTCAATACGCCCACCTTATCTGAAGTCCTGAATGACAGGCTTCCTGAGATACGTGAATTTATAATTCTTAAGGAGAACCATGCAAATAGGCGCAAATAATTTTTAAAGGAACCAGCAGTGCAAATGAATATGTACATTTGTAGACAGTATTACATTCATTTTATGATGATTTATAAGTGTTAAAAAATTCTTTGCCCCTGAGAGTCTATAGTCTTTCCTGAAGTAGTTCAAGTTACATGTAATTAAAATGTTCCGAATCTGTTTAAATTCCCTCCCTTCCCCAACAATCAAACACTTTCTATTGGTATTTGAAATAACCTTTCCTTCATAACTTATTAATTTCATTTCACAGGAGTAATGAGGATTCCCATTACAAATCATGCTGTTTAAACGCTGGCTAAGGTGTTATCTCACATAACACAGAAGCTCTTATATAAACAAGTATTTTGGCAGTTCTCAGGGCGTGGTTCAGGAACTGAATGAATTATTTCACCTGGATAGGGAAAGGATACTAGCTTGTCTCTGTTTTGGGCACGTCAGCCATCCGAAGATGGGAACCAAGGTCTAGAACGTGCAATCCAACTGCCGGATGCCTGAACTTGGCGGGACCGTCTGACTCCCACGAATGCTTACACTAACTGGGACAGGCCACATCTGGGTAGAAATACCATGCTAACCACACTAACCAAGACCGATGGTTCGTTTCAGTAAGCACTGGACCATCTTTCCTAGAACCAAGGGGCCACAGCTCATTACCCTATTTTACTCTGTTTTCCATGCATTTTCTATAATGCCTCTCAGTTTAGATATTTAAAGCATATTTCCAAAACATAAAGTACGGGGTAGTTAGATGACAAATGTAAATACTTTAGAAACCACAGCTGGCTTATTAACCTACTCACATTTTGTTCCTGTGCTTTATAATAAAGTTTTCTTTTCATGATGTTATTAGCATTTCAGTTGGCTCCAACTACTTCAGCACTGAAGTAAAACTCCTACAATGTGTATTAAAAACAAAATAGAGGGGCGCCTGGGTGGCGCAGTCGGTTAAGCTTCCGACTTCAGCCAGGTCACGATCTCGCGGTCCGTGAGTTCGAGCCCCGCGTCAGGTGCTGGGCTGATGGCTCAGAGCCTGGAGCCTGTTTCCGATTCTGTGTCTCCCTCTCTCTCTGCCCCCTCCCCCATTCATGCTCTGTCTCTCTCTGTCCCAAAAATAAATAAACGTTGAAAAAAAAAATTTAAAAAAAAAAAAAAAAACAAAATAGAGGGGCGCCTGGGTGGCTCAATCGGTTAAGCGTCCGACTTCAGCTCAGGTCACGATCTCGCGGTCCGTGAGTTCCAGCCCCACGTCGGGCTCTGGGCTGATGGCTCAGAGCCTGGAGCCTGCTTCCGATTCTGTGTCTCCCTCTCTCTCTGCCCCTCCCCCCTTCATGCTCTGTCTCTCTCTCTCTCTGTCTCAAAAATTAATAAACATTAAAAAAAAAAAAAAACAAAATAGAAGGGCGCCTGGTGGTTCAGTCGGTTAAGCATCTGACTTCAGCTCAGGTCATGATCTCATAGTGCACGAGTTCGAGCCCCGCATCGGGCTCTCTGTTGTCAGCACAGAGCCCTCTTTGGTTCCTCTGTCCCCTCTCTGCCCTACCCCACTCTCAAAAATAAATAAACATTAAAAAAATACCCCCCCCCCATCACTATGAAATAGCCTGGTGACATTTCTACATTAAAAAAAAAAAAATACAAATGCAGAATTACCAACCCTTAGAATATACTGTTCTGCCCCCTCTCCCATATCCTGACTACTCTGAATGATGGCAGAAGTAATACACCGTAGTGAGCACAATCTCGACAGCTGCTCAGGCCACACTGATTCTCTCGGGGGTCAGGCTTGCACCTGACCTGCCTTTGGAAGGCTCTGTTCCCTGGGTCCCAAATGCTGTATATGCCAGTATGCATACCTGGACACAGTGACTGGTTTCCTGAGCAGGTATCTGATTCGAACTGGGCCACTGACAGTCCTTCCTTGGATTTTACGAACCAAAGCCCAGGAAAATAGGTCCTCCCTCCTCTTCAGTTGTTTGTGGCCAAGGAGTAGGATAAAAGGAAGTGGAGAAGAGACCCAACAGGGATGCCTGGGGTCAAGTTACCTCTGGGGCTCCACCTCTGGCCCTTGACAGTTTAAATCAACCCTTTAATGGGACTCCATCTCTGGCCTCCAATGTCCCAATACATGAGGACTGCAAAATACTTCAAACGTAGAGCAACGTATTGCACAGAAGGGAATAATACTTTGCTTTTTCTTGGGGCAAACAACTTGCTTTTAATTCATCTACGTTCCTTTTCAGAAACATTTTTCAGTCTCTTTCCTCATAAAAACCCACCAGTCTTCTGGCATTCTTTTCAGTTTCAACTTTTTACTTTTTATCCAGGTTCCCGGGCTCATCATCTTCCCCTCGGTCACATACCCCCCCTCCAGCGAGCCTATATCATCTGTTATGTCAGTGGGGCTCCTGGGGCTACAAATGATAGAAAGACAGCTCAAAGTAGCTCAAAGAGAAATGGGGCTTTATCTCTTACAACAGGGTGGTAGCTGCTTTTGGGAATCACTAGCTTCAGTGTCAAAAGTGCTATCATGCTTCCAGCTCTTTCCAGCTCTTGACTCTGCTCGGAGTATTTCTGCTTGCAGGCTCTTTCCATCAAACAGCCAAAATGGCACTACCAGCCTCAGACTCTCACGCTCCTGGCAACCTTAGCAGAAAGTCTGTTTCCCGACAGATCTCTAAGAATCAAGTCCAGAACCAGCATTTGCGACTAGGGGATGAGGTGACCATCCTTTGAGCAGGGAAGCGGTGCTGGTGGACAGACACAATGACGCAGTATCTCCCTCAAGCCACAAGCGTTATTTTCTCTGCACAGGAAAGAAAAATTCTATCACCAGAAGAAGGTAGGAAGATGTTAGGCAGACAGAGGCAGTGAAATAATTTATAACTCACTTAGAAAACCAACACCCCCAAATCACTTCCTTCCACACGTCATACTTTATAAAGTAACCTGCCTACAGCAGGGAAGGTATTCCTCAGTTGAAGTTTCTGAAAGGCATGAATCAATATGAACATAATAATTTATATTAATCTTTGTCTTATAATCCGTTTGGGAATCAGTTTAATGGCTCTAGTGGATAGTGTAGTAAATGGATGCTCTTTTCTCCTCATTGCGACTTGTGGACGATACAACACACTATTACACCAATGGACAAATATTTATTAGATGCCTGTTGTGACGTATGTGCTTTTCTATTATATCATGCTTTCCTACTAGTAATAATTATTACTCCAGAGAGATGATGCCCAGATGTAAACTCTGCCTATTCGTCCTAACGGATAACGTGTACCTGCGAAACTCCTGAATTTTATGCGTGAAAATGACGACAGCTACCAAGAGTGGATAGAAGCAGAACCTGTTCCCAAGTGATGAACGTCCCTATTCTTACTCTGATTAATTGTACGCCATGCAAAAATGAGATGTGTTCTGGAGATGTGTGTATGTCGGGCTCAGAAAATATTGACTTTGATAACAAGGCCTAACTTTCCTTCCCCTGTGCTGAATCACCAGAGCAACATTCTTCTCGAGGCTCAACGGGAAAACAAACACGAGAACCTTGTCCGTGTTTGTTTTTCCATCCATCTCCTCAAAGCTGTCAACAACTGTTTGTCATTCCAGGGCGGCTCACAGCTTCCCAGGTCCACGATAATGCCTCCATCAATCTCGGGCCAAGTTAAAAGGGATGCTAAAATAAATAAATAAATAAAAGCACAGGGAGAGGCCCCTTATCCGGCGGGATTCCATATGCCATGACTTGCGGCTTACAAATCAGTTAAGAGACCCGGTCAGCCATTACTTTTTGGTTGTTACCAATGTTCTACTTGCCATACCCAGAGTAAACAAGTTAATGAGCAAGACTCCTTGTTCCCATTGATTTTTCCCCACGAGGCATCTGAACCCATGAGTGCATACGTGCCCCGGCATTCGTCAGAAGTGGCTTTTCAGCTCAGGTGGTGAGGGGGGCACCGTTCTCCTCTAAACATGTTATTCAAGCCATCTACCGCTTCGTAGGTTGTACTTCAAGGCTTCGCTCTTACGGGAAAATAACAGAAAGGTATAAAAGGTCACCCAGCACGGATGAGACACCCAAAGTACCACATCCTGTAAGTAACAGAACTCAGAAAGTCTCATCAACTCTGACCAGCTTCCGAAAACCATACTATAGGGGCGCCTGGGTGGCTCAGTCGGTTGGGCGTCCCACTTCAGCTCAGGTCACCATCTCACGGTCCGTGAGTTCGAGCCCCACGTCGGGCTCTGGGCTGATGGCTTGGAGCCTGGAGCCTGCTTCCGATTCTGTGTCTCCCTCTCTCTCTGCCCCTCCCCCATTCATGCTCTGTCTCTCTCTGTCTCAAAAATAAATAAACGTTAAAAAACAAATTAAAAAAAAAAAAAAAGAAAACCATACTATAGGTCACCCCTCTTCCCGTCCAGAGAGATCTGGGTTTGTAACGCTGCTCTCCGAAAAAAGGTGGAAGGAATATACGACAAAATATTTACAATCCACTTTGGAAAAAAAAAGGTATTAAAAACATTCTACCTAAGTGATATAAATACAGTATTTGGACAGACCCTCTTTAGATGAACTAATAAAGAATTACTGAATTGATCTAGGATAAAACCCACATTTATGAGGCCCTAGAGGATTAGAACTCTTTATCCCCCAGAAAGAATCACAGAAAGACAAAGCGCTGACCCGGAGTATTTCTCAAGTACACCCATGACCGCCCCGTGGGCCCAGTGCCTCTCCCTCCATTCCAGCCCCCATTTCTTGTCCCATAGGTTGTGACACCCTCCTATCCACCTCCTGGTGCCAGTATAGATCCCCAGTACCAATTTTTCACTTGGTGGCAGGAGAGATCTTTCCAGACGCAAGGTGGCCTACGGGGCTGCCCCCGCACCCGGCTTTGTGTTCTGGCTTGGCCCTGGGGGCCACCTGTCCACCTGCTGCAGGAGCGCAGGCCACCAGCTCTTCGCCAGGACCCGGGCTGCCTCCGCCACTGTCCCGGGACTTGCTGCTTGGCCCCGCAGTTGGCTTTTCTCTGCGGGGCCAAGCAGCAAGTGGGGTGGGAGAGGCGCGGCGGGGGTTACACTGCGGTGGAAAGCCCGCCCTCCCCACTGCAAGTTTGCTGCCCCCAGTCTCGTGCGGCTCCTCTGCGCCCTGGACTGCCCTCACAACCTCTCCACCAACTTGGCCTGCGCCCCTCGGCAAGGAGGTTTCACGTCTGGCCGCTCTCTTCCCTTCCACCCCCTCCCTTCCATGCGTGACATCTAACAGGGCACTGTGGTTTCCTGCTGCCATCACTCGGACATGTGCGGCCTCCTCTCCCACCCAGGGCTGGTCCCTCCACCCGGGCTGGCGATCCCGGTTCCCTCCCGCCTTCCAGGAAAGCTACGGCGTCACCTATCCCGTTTCTCTACAGCACACTCAGCCTTGCGGCTGGATGACCCCCATCTGTACCTAAACATGGTTCATTTTTCCCCAGCCCCAACCGTGCCCCAAGCCCCACATATACCTCGATGTCATTACCTGACTTCAGCACAAGGCTAGCATCTGGAAGAGAGAGACAACAGTCTCTTTTCCTAGTACGCATGAAGTTTGGGGCCCACATCTCGGCCAGAGTGGGGTCCAGGGTGAGGTTAAGAGCCTTCCAAAACCTCCAAATAAACTCAAAGGAATTTCAGCTCTGACAGCTGCCAACGACTATAATCCCATCTCTGCAAAATAACCCCCCATTTTTAAAATCGTTTATCCTGAAGGCCAGTTTTGAAGAACAACAAATAAAAGCACTAAAGCCCACTAAAGGCTATTAATGTGAACAGATATTCTGACGGCAGAATAAAAAAAGAAAATAGCTTTTAAACCAGGGCTTACGAGATTAGAAAATCTTTGCTCACCTAGTGCTACATAGTTCATCGTAATCTAACAGGGACGCGGGACTATCCTATCAATACATTCTTCTGGATCCCTCCACGGCTGTAAAACAAACTAGGCACACTTACTGACAACGTTAACAGTGATAAAATAATATGACAAGAGTCTGACCTCTGAAACAGCTCCCTAACATACCACAAAGAGTTTACATGCCGCTCTTTAAAAAAAAAAAAAAATTAGGACGTGAACGTTTTTAAAAGGCAAGAAGTAAAATCATCTTTTCCGAGTACTCTGCAGCAGAAGAATGGTAGGATCTACTCAAAAGAGGAAAGGTTATACCACATGTTGAGCAATAAAGCTGGCAAATTTACAGCGGTTCAAATGCGGCTGTAACATACATCTGGTCACAACAGGGCCGGGGCTAGAGAAATCATTAAGCAATCTGAGAACTCCCAAACAAAGACACTGTAAAATTCTGAACTATAAAGCAAAGGAAACACACTTAATCCCTCGGGGGTTGCAGTATGTATTTCAACTGGGTTATCCTTTCCCCCGTAAGGACAGAGATACACCAGAAGGTGGAGTGACACAATATCTCCACTGTACGCATGTGGGCACAAAGCCAGCTTGCCCCAGTGCTCCCGGCACCTGTTGGTTTAATCATCCATCGCATTGCTCTACACGGCTGAGAGAAACTGGAAGGGGGGGACGGGGAGCAAAAAGGAGGCGGCGGGGGGTGGGTGGGAAAAAAATACACGAGCCATTCATTTCGCCTATCGGAGAATATATACATATACCTTTGAAAAAATCGTTAACGCGTTCTTTCTGTAAATTTTCGGTAACACGTTGAGAGCTTAACACATTTCTTCGAAGATTACAGTTTGTTTTTGAACTTGGGGATACTCTGCGACTGAAGAGGGAAATGATTTGGTGTGCTGGGAGACACCAACTTTCTTAGCAAATATGATCTTAGCAAAGGGACCTGAAACCTCTCTTTAATGACCCTGTTCCTTCCATCGCAGGGATCCCGTGTTGGGGGAACACTTATAACGTATTCCAATTTTAGTAGAATTTCTCAGCTGCCCGTCTCCACCACCATCCTCAAATAGTCCCTTACTGATTCACTAAAATTATTTCAAATTAACTTGTTAAAAATCTTCACGTTTAAAAGCATGTGTATTACAAAATGTGCTTCTGGATGAATTTCAGTAAAAAAAAAAAAACTGGAAAAATGGAATGGCAAGTTAAAACAATGACAATTCCACCAAATAATGATAATAATAAATAATAATTATATAATAATAATAATAATAATAATAATACTTGCACCAAAGGATAAAAATAGCACATAAAAAAACACTGTGACATTTTCAGAGGGCTTAAGAAGGTGTTATCTGATAGTCATGAAGTGAAAAATACTTCTGACAGATTTTACAACAGTTTCTGTTCCTATATTCCTACTGCTTTCCCTTCAACCTGATTAATGGAAGGGCCTTGATTCTGCATCTGACGCGCTCAGAATGTATATCTAAATACGGAGCCAGACCGTCCACATGACAGAGGAGGGCCTAGTGTCTGTCTCCTGAAAGCCAAGAAAGGGTAGAAAATTCCTCTACTAGGGCAAGACATCTGTCTTGCACAGTGCACAGGGTGTTGGGTAATTTCCCAGAACCCTCAAAAGCTGAAGTGTGTGGCTTCTTTCCTGAAAAGCCAAACAAAAACCTGGAAGGTACCATAAGCGCAGTCACCGTGTTCTGAGTGCACTTTGCCCATGTGCCACCTTCCAGAATGATCCGAAAAAAACCAGAGGTCAATCCACACACAAAACGTTCCCGGTCCTGCCCCACTTGAAACCAACCTGGGAAAAATCCTTACTTTTCTAAGACATGTGGCCAAAAATTCCTAGTTACTAGGAGTTGCTACAAAAGGGTATAGGAGGGTTCAGAGGTGCATTTTGGTTTTTCGAGGGCAACTTTTGTTAGAAGTTTTAATTTAATTAATTAAAAATGGCATAAAGAGAGCTTAAATATTTCTAACTTTTCTGCCAAATACCAGGTGGACCCCCCAAAGTAGGCCACATTTCAAAATGCCTATGAATTATAGTAACTGATGTGTGACTATGAATTTATTAGTAAGATTATACAGCTTAGATAAATGGCATTTGGTCATCAAATCCCAATATTTAAAGAATTACAACAGAGCTAATAATGGCAGACAGTGACAGATGGTGACTGTAGTCATCGAGGTGGACAGAGCTTAATACACAGAATTGTTGAATCATTATGTCGTACACCTGAAACTAATATGATACTGTATGCAACTATACTGCAGTAAAAAAAGGTAAAAAATTTTATAAGTAAAGAATTACAATGGGTTACATATCTGTATATTTCCTGTCTGCATAATGGTTTTCTGTCTCTGAGGTGATAATTAGAATATTAGGAATATATACATGTAATATGCAATACATACTATATATATGTTCTCAAGTATATGATTTTTTAAATTTAATGTTTATTATTTTGAGAGAGAGAGAGAGTGGGAGCGAGTGGGGGAGGGGCAGAGAGAGAGGGAGACACAGAATCCGAAGGACGCTCCGGGCTCTGAGCTGTCAGCACAAAGCCCGAAGCAGGGCTTGAACCCACGAGCTATGAGATCACGACCTGAGCCGAAGTTGGACGCCCAACTGACTGAGCCACCCAGGCTCATGTATGATTTTCTATGTTTGCACAACTACCTGCATAAAGTAGCAATCTGACAAATTTTCTGAAAAATATGAGTTAAAGGAAGAGTGTTAAATGTCTTAATGAAATACTTTCAAACAAAAAGATTTTGGTTTTACTGACGTTTCTTTTGAGTTTTTCTTTTTTTTTAAGATCATTATTTATTTATTCTGAGAGAGACAGAGAGGGAGGGAGACAGAATCCCAAGCAGGCTCCACACTGTCAGCATCTCAGAGCCTGATGCGGGGCTCTATCTCATGAACTATGAGATCATAACCTGAGCTGAAATCAAGAATTGGACGCTTAATCAAATGAGCCACCCAGGCGCCCCGAGTTTCTTTTCAAATACACTAGCGGGAGGGCAGGTTTTCTAAGAGATGGTTAGTCTTGTTAAGGGGAGACCGTGAAAGCATCTGAATGGTCCCGTACTAGAAATGGTCACAATAAAATAACAGATGATGTAAAGCTGAGTACTGAGCTAAATTTTAAACGCTATCCAAGGCTGGGTTTTACACATAAAACATTTTAAAACTTATTTGAGTGCATTTCTAATGAGAGATGTTATTTTAGAAATGTCAAATGGCCCCCAATTCTCAATTTAACGCAATTCTATATTAAAAACAAAACAAAACAAAACAAGAAAAACTTCCAGATCCTGTACTGCGTTCTCTTAAGGGAGGCAGAGTAATTCTAAATTATATGTTCCAAGATAAAACATTAAATAACAGCAACCATTATCACTCCCATAAAATCTATAGCAAATAAAAAGATAAGCAGACCCTTTATAAGTAAATCTGTAATGATATAAAACAACGTTGGTAATAAGTGTCTTTATAAGACCACAGTCTGCAATGCCAAATTATCTAACCATTACTTACATCTGGTTGAGCCTATCCAGATGCCAGTGACTTTTATTCCATAATAAGAATAGACTAAAATACTCTACTTTCTTATAAAAGGTAGGCTTTATACTTATAACATGAATTAATAAGACAAGTCACATTGGGGAGTGGGGTTGGGACTTTGTCAACAAATCTTTGACAAATAGATAAACTAGCACTGTACCTCATAGTCAGGTTTGAAAATCCTAGAGAATATCCCTGTGTGAATTTTTGAAAGACTCTATGAGGAACGCAATGAAGTGCAATCTAGTTCAAATCAATAATTTTTTTCTAAATGGTAAGTTAAATATACTTGCGACGTCATTTCCTTCATCAGTGAGGACTTAAAAGTTAATTCTATTAAAAGTGTCTTTTTTTAAAATGAAATTCCCACCCCAAGTGAAGATTTTGAAACCCGGGCAGCCAAGAAACCAGATGTAACCTTGCAATTAAATGAAGAACAAATTTGCTGAAAGTTACTGACCCCACATATTACATATTTAATAATCTAAATTTTGTATGGTATCGCAACAAGTCAATGGGACTACCCTTAAGAATATAAAGAAAAAGAATTTAAAACACTTAAAATTAAACATAAAAACCCATGCAGGAATATGAAAACAAGAATATATTACTTCAATATCACTTGTACACAAAAAGGGAAAATGTTCTTCATAAAGGGCAATGAGGAACTCTAAATTTAATGATTAATGATTCACTCTAAATTTAATTATAGCTGAACTTATATTTATAATGAATGATTTAATTTATAGTTTACTCTTTGTTTCAGAGGGGTGGGTCTACAGTTTTTTGCTCTTTTTCAAAGTTTTCTTTTATTATAATGAAAAAGGAGAAAAAGAATAAACACAAAGAATAAATCACCCAGATAGCTGTGGCTCTATTCTTTAAAAAAAGATTTGCACGTGGCCTGGGGCTATTTCAAAACGTTAAATGTGACATCACGTTTCCCAAACCACCTTCAATCAGTTAGGTTTTCCAAAACACATCAGATATGGAAAACGTTCATCACAAATGCTTTGGAAGGTGAGTTTGAGGGTGAAGGTCCTTACAAAGATCATACAGGTGAAAAAGACTTAAAGAAGAAGTTTTGTTTATAAAAGGTTTCTTCACTTTTTAAGGATGTTTGTCCAACATGATACTGCCCAGAGCTTTAAATAAAGCCCAGCTGCTGAGTCCATGTTCCTCAGAATTTTTGTTTTATGTTTATTATTACAGTGGCATACTCTCATTGGCTCAAGAATTTACAGACATTTAGACCGGCAACGTAGGCTGCAACCCAATAAATACTACATGCTGAAACCATTTCTGATGCTAATGAGGTACTGGAGGTGACAAAGGCATCCTGCTTGGTATCCTAAGACTTCAAAGGCCAAGTCTGTAATTTTTCCACCTTGAGCTGTGAGGCCAATGAGCAAAATATCTCAATCTGTGACCACTACGCAACTTTATTTTATTGCCAAGAAATCCCGTTGGCTTCTTTAGGCATAAAAGAATGTAACTAGGCTAGTTCATTTGAAACTGTCTTATGTAACTTCCGTAATAAAATGATAAAAACCTTTTATTCTGATCAGCTTCCCACTTGAGAAAAAACCACACACAACCACAGCTATGGAAGTAGCAGTGAAGGAAACGGATTTCGCATGGGGTAACCGGCCAATCTGTGATGAACAGATAACTAACAGATCCTGGCTAACATTGTGAGGGGTTGCTGAAACGCTCGCCTCTCGTGATTAGCTATTCACAACTTCAGCAAAGCAGGTGAAAATCTAGTTAGTTTCATAATCGAACGAATACAACACACGAGCAAAATACAGGGCACCAGTGGGACGGTGCCTTTTTTATACGGATGAGGCTACAGCAATGCACAGATTTATTGGTTTTCTACATCGGGAACCAGGTACTACTATTAGTTATTACTTTCTGAGGGTTTACTGCTCCCAAGCCTATGCTAAGCGTTTTGTGCATTAACCATTATCTCACATAATCCTCACTGCTGATTTGTTAGGTAGGTATTACCACTATCTTCATTTGGAAGATGAGGAAAAGGAGACCCACGCGAGTCAAGTAATTAACTTAGGTCATAAGGTTTGAATGTGAACCCAGACGGTCTGATTCCAGAGTCCCTGTGGTTTAATCACTACCCTCCAAACCACAAGGCACTTTATGCAACGGCCAGGACGAGACGGTAAGGCGGCAGGAGACAAAGACCCCAGCTCCGGCAACATGTCTAGCTCAGGAGATAAGATACTTATTTGTGAACTAATAGGAGGCAGTATGATGAGATTCACAGAAATGGACAGTTACTGCCAGTAATAAGTTCAGGCGCAGGACGCACTGGGATTCTCAATGCCGGTACATCCAAAATCTGGCCCACCAGGCACTGGGGTAGAAGACGCCAGAGAACTCGGAGCAAAAGTCTACGGTTGACTTACGTGGCTGGCACCCAAGACCTGGTGGGGCTAACCCTCGCAGAGAAGAACCGTGCACCCCCGAAACACCGGTCTTGCCACCCATACAGCGGTTAGCATTCGGAGGGGAACAGTGAGAGCGTGTTTCAAGCGATTTTATTCTTTTCAAAGAGCATCACTAGCATGTTCACCTGCAGGGGACTCACTTCTAAATTATTCGACATAATTCCAATATCCAATGACATGGGCTCAGTTCCTGTGAATTTTGCTTTACCCGTATAATGGTGCAATCTACACCATTAAAACCCTTTTAAAAGCAAATAATAGGGGCGACTGGGTGACTCAGTTGGTTAAGCGTTCAACTTCAGCTCTGGCCATGATCACGCAGTTTGTGAGTTCAAGCCCCACACCGGGCTCAGTGCTGACAGCTCAGAGCTTGGAGCCTGCTTCAGATTCTGTGTCTCCCTCTCTCTCTGTCCCTCCCTTACTCACACTCTGTCTCTCTCATTCTCTCTCTCTCTCTCTCAAAAATAAAGATTAAAGAAGACATCCAGATGGCCAAGAGGCACATGAAAAGATGTTCAACGTCACTCCTCATCAGGGAAATACAAATCAAAACCACACTGAGATATCACCTCACGCCAGTCAGAGTGGCTAAAACGAATAAATCAGGAGACTATAGATGCTGGTGAGGATGTGGAAAAATGGGAACCCTCTTGCACTGTTGGTGGGAATGCAAACTGGTGCAGCCGCTCTGGAAAACAGAGTGGAGGTTCCTCAAAAAATTAAAAATAGATCTACCCTATGACCCAGCAACAGCACTGCTAGGAATTTACCCAAGGGATACAGGAGTGCTGATGCATAGGGGCACTTGTACCCCAATGTTTATAGCAGCACTCTCAACAATAGCCAAATTGTGGAAAGAGCCTAAATGTCCATCAACTGATGAATGGATAAAGAAATTGTGGTTTATATACACAATGGAGTACTATGTGGCAATGAGAAAGAATGAAATCTGGCCTTTTTGTAGCAACGTGGATGGAACTGGAGAGTGTGATGCTAAGTGAAATAAGTCCTACAGAGAAAGACAGGTACCATATATTTTCACTCTTATGTGGATCCTGAGAAACTTAACAGAAGACCATGGGGGAGGGGAAGGGGGAAAAAAAAAGTTAGAGAGGGAGGGAGCCAAACCATAAGAGACTCTTAAAAACTGAGAATAAACTGAGGGTTGATGGGGGGTGGGAGGGAGGGGAGGGTGGGTGATGGGCACTGAGGAGGGCACCTGTTGGGATGGGCACTGGGTGTTGTGTGGAAACCAATTTGACAATAAATTTCATATTAAAAAAAAAAAAAGCCTAAAAAAAAGATTAAAAAAAATTTTAAAGCAAATAATATTTAGTGACCTGGGAGGCTCATGCCTTGGTCTGAAAAGAAAAAAGTCAGATCATGGCATGTCACATACAGTACAATGCCTGTTTGTGGGTGTGTACTGAAAAAAAATTAGACAAGAACTATAAACCAACATTTTATGACTGAGTGATGCTATTTCCTCTGTAAGGAAACTCTATTCATGTGTATCCCTTTAATGATCACTCCGAGTAACAGTTGAAAGAATCGGAATTGGAATACTGAGATTCGCCTATTGTTAATGTAGAAAGATTGCTAGGTTGTAGAAAAATGTTGAAACGTATTGACTTGCCCTGTGCCATTCGAGAATGTTTTGGAATTAAAGGGCTCTGACAGAATTACAAAAAAAAACAAGCTAACAAACCAACAAATGAAATGGAAAATAGGCAATTTGTTGAAGGACATGCCCATTCATTTAGACTTACAAATTGCATTTAAAACTGAAAATAGCAAGGGCTTCCCAATATGGAAGAGATTTTTCCTCCCAGAATGTTGGGACTCAGATTCTCCCCTTCCTTTTGACACTCAAAATAGTGGACTTTCCAGTCGTCCTTAATGCTATTTACTTTTCTTCCTTTCACCCTATTATTATTTTGAAGTGATGCATTTTAGAAAGTTGTTATGGTCTGTGCATAAGCATCCTAACCATGCTGTTTTAACACTATCCTTCCTATTTTCTGTATTAAAACATGAAATATGTAATAACTTGCACAGGGAGAATTATTTTTAATCTCTTCATCTCTGTTCAGTGTCTTAAAAAGAGGCGTAAATATTTATTTACTTTCTCTTGGGATACATTAATTTCTAAAAGGAGAATTACGGGGTTAGAAGGTACAAATATTTTTGGATATACCGCTCAGATATATACATATACAAATTACATATGTGCTGTTATAATCTAATATTATTTCCTTTAACACTCAGAAACTTTTTGTGTCATTATATAGTATTTGAAAATGGGACT
The DNA here is from genome assembly GCF_028749965.1 of Puma concolor. NCBI lineage: Eukaryota > Metazoa > Chordata > Mammalia > Carnivora > Felidae > Puma > Puma concolor. Next base: position 8,247,142 of record NC_141680.1, on the reverse strand, counting down.
TTTAAGACTTTGCATAGTATTCCATTATCTGGATAAAACCTAATTTACTTTAACCGAGCCCATTTTTGTATGTTGAAATTATATCTAATATAAAGTATTTGCATACATTTCGATAGCTTATTGAGGAAAAAAAACCTCTAGAAATACTAAGTGTTGGGTTAAAGGGAATTTACACTTTTAAGATTTTTAAATTTCCCTCCAGAAAGACTGCCCCAATTTATACTCGGACCAGTAAGGAGAAGGCTTCCCTTCCAACATCCTCACTAACTGCCAAATAGAACAATTTAAGGGGCACCTGGGTGGCCAAGTTGGTTAAGCGACCAACGCTTGATTTTAGCTCAGGTCAAGATCTCACTGTTTATGAGTTCAAGCCCTGCATCGGGCTCTGAGCTGACAGGAAGGAGCCTGCTTGGGATTCTCTCCCTCTGCCCCTCCTTGCCCTCTCAAAATAAATAAACAAATAAACTTAAAAACATTTTTTTTTTAAAGAAAGAACAATTTAAGATTAAAGAACAATCTACAGTCTTTACACACTTGATGGCTCATTCCCTTACAAGCCTCAGATAGCCTTTTGTACCGATTTAAACGCGAAAACCAAAGTTCTCAGGACAACTGAAGTAAACTTGAAGTTTGGAGGATTTTAAATGAAAAATATAAACACACAAATGAAAAGATTTCAACAGAAGTTGTGAATTAAACCCTACAACTTCAATTCATAGACAACTTTAGGTTAATCAAATGTTGATTTTTAAACACAAGCCAGTGGGGCGCCTGCCGGGGTGGCTCAGTTGGTGAAGCATTCAACTTCGGCTCAGGTCATGGTCTCACAGTTCATGAGTTTGAGCCTCACATTGGGCTCTGCACTGACCATGAGCCTGCTTGGGATTCTTTCTCTCTCTCCCTCTCTCTCTATTCCTCCTCCACTTGTGCTCTCTCTCTCTAAAAATAAATAAACTTAAAAAAAGAAAGGACGGTAAATTTAAAAAGAAGAACAAAAAACACAGCCATCAGCACACGCAAATAATCTGTATCAACAGACTACGATCGTTCCCATCTCTCAGTCTCCTTTCGCTATACTTTCCTGACACTCAGAGTCTCAATGGAGCTCTTGTGCTGCTAGCCTCATAAATACGATTATTAAGAAAAAAAAAAAAAAACTAGCAGAAAAATGTAAGAGCTTCACTAAAAGCTTTGATGCGTATACGTCAAGCAAGTAGGTAAATACGGTATCCAGACGACCAAAGTCTGAACTGTGCTGTATGGCAAGAAATTTCCTAAAACATCAGTATGTCCACAGTCACGCAAACCAGAAATGAATGAAAGCAAATCAAGACTTTTTTTTTTTGTTAATAGCAAGGAAAAACGCTTCAGGAAAGGTGTATACGGTTGCTCAGCCTTTCCTGAGGAGGGTGTCTATTACTCAAAAGTCAAGTGAGTAAGTCACACGTCAATTTTCTCCTATCTCTGGGAAGTAAAATGCTGCATGCCAATGAATTTTCTAGATTAATCAAGTTATTTTTCTGCTTTGAATACCTGTATTTACAAAATTAAAATCAGTTCTTGATGGAAATGTTCCTAAAATTTCTCCCGGTCCTCAACCTTCAAAACAATTTACCGAGCATCAGTTTACCTTGTTTTCAGTGACTTGGGAGGCCTGCCTTCCCATGACACTGCTCTAACTCCTAAGCTTTTTAAAATAAATCACCATTGCTATATTTTCTTTGTTTTGTTTTATGCTAATGTTTCCTACCTCCTCTACTTCCATCTTGAATCCTTAACTTGTCACTTTCAATTTTTTCTGTCATTACTTAAAAATAAAATAAAAAATAGGCTTGATGAAAAAAACAAACCTGGAATTTCAAAAACAGAGTGGAGACAGGGAGCCTGCATTTTCAGGGATCCAGGTGATTCTTCATACACAGTAAACTGTGAGAATAATCTAATATCTAAAATCAGTGATGTGCTTGCTAAACTAACCCTAACTTTTTTTTTTTTTTTCATTCCCAACAGAAACAGCTGCATTTGTTCCAAAGAAATTTTATCAACTGTGATACCGGTTAATCACCAAAAATTACTGAGATTTCAACTTAATATAGTCTACACAGCATTCTGATTTTAAAAATCCAAACAAAATTTGTCGACGGAACCAACACACTAAATTGCACAGGAAAGCAAAGAGCATTCCATGTAAAATTCCACAAAGATTCAACTTTTTGAAAATGAACCGCCTTACTGTAAGAATCTTTGTGTCCCCAAAGTAGTAACAGAAATCTCATCATGTACTTATTAGGTTAACTTTAAAGATGATTTTTACGTGTAGAGTGATGCACGTGCTGTCCTTTGTTCAGAATAAAAGAAAAATAAAAGTGCTATACTTGGCCATGTAAAGAGATTTTTAAAACATGAGGGAGAGTCAACATCCTGGCTACGTACTGTGCTAGAGTTCTACTAGATGTTTCCACAGGGGACAGTAGGAGAAGGGCACAGGGGCTCTCTCTCATTCCTCACAACTGTATGCCAATCTATGATGATCTCAGAATAAAGAGTCCAGTTAAAAAAAAAAAAAAAAAAAGCACCCAGGGTGTGCCATTCGCAACTACGTCCATGGAATCAGAGGGTATTGTGCTAAACGAAATTAGTCAGAGAAAGACAAATATTATAGGACTTCACTCATATGAGGACTTTAAGAGACAAGACAGATGAACATAGGGGAAGGGAAGCAAAAATAATATAAAAACAGGGAGGGGGACAAAACAGAAGAGACTCTTAAATATGGAGAACAAACAGAGGGTTGCTGGAGGGGTTGTGGGAGAGGGGGAATGGGCTCAATGGGGGAGGGACATTAAGGAATCTACTCCTGAAATCACTGTTGCACTAGATGCTAACTAACTTGGATGTAAATTTAAAAAAATAAATTAAATAAAAATTTTAAAAATAATAAACATTTAAAAAAAAAGAAAAAAAAACCCCACCCAGGGCAGTTTGTCCCTTTACTCATGACTAGTCAAAGAACTATTATGGAAGACATACTCTTTGCTATGGAAGTTGAGCGGCATTGCTGACTTTTTTTTTTTTTTTAGCTTATTAATAAGCAAGCTGAATTCAAAATTCACTCCAAGAATGTACTACACCACACATATTCTTTGGGAACAGGTTTCATCTCCTTTTTATGGGCTCGCTACCCCTTTTTGGAGGTGCAAACATCTGTGTCCCGCACACAAAACAAAAATTAGGCATCGTACAGAGCTATTCCGTGCTGAAACACTGTCTGACCAAGGCACGGGCCTTTCATCTTCCAGTGTGAACGACTCTGAAGGTAGTTCTAAGACCCCATTCATTTTTTCCCAGAAATCAAACAGTTTCTGACATATAAATTATTTACTAAAGCAAATTGGAAAAGGTAACTTTGTTTTTATCTCCTTCGTATTCTTTAAGGATGCATTAACAAATATGTAAGTATTTCATCAATAATATTCCTAAAAGGTCCCGAGTGTCAGGGACAACTCACTGAAACACGAAAAACTGTACTCTTTAAAGGTCTATGTGTAATGGGGTTTTGGAGAATCATTGCTTTTTCCTTCAGGCATTAACATTTGTTGAATCTGGAGACATTATGGAGTCTGCATCATGAAGCCTTTAATTACAAGTAACTGAAGGATTATTATTAATATTTATGGGGCCAAAAAGGAATTCTTTAGCACCAAAGCAAGGAGAACGAAAGAGAAGTCAGAAATGTGGACTCAGAGAGACATAATGGACACCAGAGCTCCCGTCTATAAGACACAAATCATTGTCTGCGCTGCTGAACGTATATTACAAAAAGAAAGGATTTCCATATGGTAACAGGTGGCCTCACATACGCCCTACAAAATACGTCAATGCAGGCTTTCACTAATTAAGATTACACTGGGACTAACGAAAAATCTGAATTCGGTAGACTTTTTTTTTTAAGTTTGTTTCCTTAATTTCAATTATGATAAAAATTTCATGAATTTAAACTCTACTAATTAGTCATGTTTTTCAACATACACTAAACATATACTAAACATGCTAAACATATACTAAAATCAGGATGAAACTGATCTCATTTAGGAAACTCTATGTAGTATCATTTCACAGTTTTAACAATATTTCGTGTTGATAGTGATGGCAGGCATTTGAAATGCTTGATAATCAACTGTTCAAGGATCTTCAAGTATATTTTATCAAGTACTTTTTATCACACATGGCGTGTGATTACAAATCGTGTTTGTTAATTCAATTAATTACATTATTAGCTATTATGGGGCATACAAAAATAGACACAATATCCACCCTCAAAGATTACTCTTAATGGTAACTAACTCTTCAAGGACTTTATTATTTTAATTTAATTTGAAAAATAACAATATTGGGTTTCTTCAGAAATATTCCATAATTTGAACCTTTCACATATCTAGTTAAGACAAATTAATGTAATCTAACTGTAGCTACAATACTACAGATTAATGGATAATCAGAGGCACCCTCAAAACTTCCTTTAGTGTATGATTCACAAAAGTATTTTATTAACAGTTCCCTTGCTCAGATGTAAATATGCATTTTAAATACCATTATTATTTTAAAAATGTTCAACAAAGTTATAATTTTGATTCTGTTTGCACAGAAAGTATTAAAAGTACCTGCAGCCCAATCCAACTAAATGGATGCAAAGTCTAACTGCGACGATACACAGTTTCAAAACAGCATGTCTAATAACAAACTATTGACTAAATGGCTTATTTTTAATAAATCTGAAGGAAATCCCAGGGGATTTTATAAACCCTACATTAACCCAAGCTTTCCCTGGTTGACAAACACCACACAACATCTCTATAAATAAGCTACCCAAGTTACGTTACAAATTTTTAACTTGAAACTTTCAACAAAGTTGAAACAACTTTGTTTCCTTTGGGAATCAAAGAAACCTAGAGTGAACTACACTTAAAAAAAACAAATGTTTAAAGTTCTAATGACACCATTCGTTTGGCATGATTAGATTATTAAATTTCTATTAGTAACAATGCATAATTCCCCCCCCCCCCCCACTACGCTAGGATTTAACATCAGCATAAACACACGAAAGCAAAATAAAGCGGGACGGTTCTTTGATACAGTTGTTTCTTAGTGCAACAGAGTTCTTTTTCTGCTTTTCAAATAATTTCATGGGTTAGAGGTTAAACGATATATATATATGTAGATATCTATATAGATATATCTAACATATAGATCTATATACACATATCTCCTATGTAAAATTTAACAGTTTATAAACAGTCTGCAATATATCCATATATTTATAAGACTAAAAAAAATATGTGAAATGGTATTTTCTAAGATTAGTGGAAAATTATGGATAGAACATGTTAAAAGTACAAGCTGTTATGCCCACTTGCCTCTGCCACCATTCAGCAAAATGCCTATAAACTCAAAGAGAGAGAGAGAGCAGAGAATCAAGGACAGGGGTATTTAGTAACACACGGATCATACCTCCATGATGTATAAACTAGTCCATCGGTCGCTTTTCTTTAGATGAAACGTTCTTAGGTAACAGATTTGACCATCTACGCCAATCCTCCGCCAGAACCGAAAATAAGAAAATTACAGACCCTGGTTTCTTACGTGCATCTCGGGGACAAGTGATTGCACAGCTGTGGAGATCTACGTCTCAAATATCAAAAATTCCTGATATAATAAAACGGTGTAAACTTAAACCACCCATTTCTAATCCGCTCACTTTATCTCCTCACCTCATCTGCAATGATTTCATGATGTTCAGATAAAGAAGGATGTGGCCTTTTGTTCGTGATTAAATGAATTCTAATGCAGAATGTAGGACTTATTATGGAAAATGAAACCCAAACAAAAGCAAATTCAAGTACTTTGACATTAATATAAATAATAAAAATGCACATACTCAAAAGGCAAAGTCTAGTTACCAGGACATCATAAACAGCCTGCTTATTCTTCATTTTATAATTTAATCCCCCAATTTTGTTTTTGGTCAGAAGATCATCTAAATGAAAAGGACTCTGTCAAATGGCTAACTGCCTCTGGTTTCAGAGTCTCCTTCCTAATTACTTCCCACGCCTGACGAATGTCAGTATTGCAACCTACATGGTCAACGTTCTCCAGAACAGTGGGTTTGTCAGTTTCGTAATACTTCATATATGCGTTTGCTATTATCTTGTGATAACAATACAGGCTGCAGTATAATAATTTAAGAGGAAAAATCTGCCTTATAATATTTCCTAATACTGCTTTCTAAATTGTTACCATTAGGATATTTGCAATGGAAATGTTTTGTCTGTCTTATCTGCTCCATCCGGTACATTTCATGGTAGAAGGCGATCGTCCATCCGGTCGCTTTGCTCATCTAAAACTATTTCACCATGCAAAGCCCGGGCCAGAACAAATGCCTTCACAGGGGGCTTACCTTCCTTGGTGAAAATAAGCTGAGAACTGGAACCTTCCCCTTCCTACTCCCTTGGTTTTTGCTAAGGGGTTCTGCCAGACACGGAGGTAGTTTTAACGTCTCCCTGGTGTCCCAGGAGAGAAGTCAGAGGCGGAACCCCCCGGTGCATTGAGACTGAAGTCGGGAAACAGAGGGAAGCTGAGGCAGGGGCTTTTTGTGCTTCCGCTGTTTCATCGGCTCTGCAACAGGGTAATCATACGTGCCTCTCAGAGTTGTTCTAGGAATTGTGTAGGTGAAGCATCTGTGTCTGGCATATACTAGGTGCTCAACAAAGCACTGCTATTCTTATTACCAACCTGCGGTCCCATTCAACAGCGTTCAAGTTGCGATCAACCTATTCTCATGGGACATTTTAAATCTTTCAGCCCTCACGGGTTTATTAATAAATTATCCTTAAATAGCATTTCACAGCTTCCACAATGTTTGCACGTGTATTATTTCACTCGAGAGGGTTTTCTCATAGACGTGGTTTTACGTAACCTTAGGTAAAATGAGACGGGGAGGCTGGTGCCACTTTGTTTCTCTGTATCATATCCTGTTTGGTTGCTTCTAGGTTTTCCCTTGGGCTGAGATTTAATTGCATAAAACTGAGGTCCTTTTTGCTAAAAACATTGTTGATGCAATCTTTTTAACCGCAACATGTAAGTGATACACAGCAGGGGCAATTCAAAATATTTAGCCACTAATGTAGCATGGGCGTGGGGCCGATCCAGAGGGAGACTGGCCCCCTTGTCACTGCCACTGCTCTGGCAGTCTGGGAGTCCTGGGAAAGGGCGGGGGGGGGGGGGGGGGGGGGGCCTTGCACAGAGGTTTCTGTCCCTGCGTTTAAACTGGACTACTGGACAGTATGGAAGAAGGATGTTGGAATCTAGGGTTCTGAGAACTCATTCTCCTAAAACCTCATGTACAGTCTCTCCAATGACAGCATGTTCATTCTTATACATTTTGCATACACGTTAAATGGTCTTCCTTGATACAGCTCTAATTTTTTTAAATTTTTTTTTCAACGTTTTTTATTTATTTTTTTGGGACAGAGAGAGACAGAGCATGAACGGGGAAGGGGCAGAGAGAGAGGGAGACACAGAATCGGAAACAGGCTCCAGGCTCCGAGCCATCAGCCCAGAGCCTGACGCGGGGCTCGAACTCACGGACCGCGAGATCGTGACCTGGCTGAAGTCGGACGCTTAACCGACTGCGCCACTCAGGCGCCCCAGCTCTAATTTTTGTACATCAGCTGAGAAATCATAAATTTAGTAGTATTTTGACTCCGGTAGCATTGTTTTTTTTTTGTCTCAGCAACAGTCCTAGTGAAATTATTTAAATATTTTCTGGAGTCTTCTCTCATATCTGCGAAACGAGGAGAAAATGAAACACGGAAAGCATAAGTACCAGTGATCAGAGAAACTGCAAAGGAAAACCTGTGTTTAGAGCTTGCAATCTTCGGTTTTGGGTTACGGTATTAAGCTGGCGGATAGGACATTTGACTGTGAAGGAAATAACCAAAATTGTTAAGCCCTGGGAAAATTCCAGAAATAGAGCACTGAATATTATGTTTAATTGGGAACTGTAATTAAGACTTTAATGATAGGGGCACCTGGGTGGCTCAGTCGGTTGAGCATCTGACTCTTGATTTTGGCTCAGGTCATGATCTCACGGTCCGTGAGACCACCCCTCGCATCGGACTGATCGCGCGGAGCCTGCTTGGGATTCTCCCTCTCTCTCCTCTCTCTCTCCCTCCTTCTCTCTCTGCCCCTCCCCTGCTCGTTCATTCTCTCTCTCTCTCAAAACAAATAAACTTAAAAAAATAGAGACTTTGATGGTAATCTTAAACTCGATGCAGTATCCAGAACTCCATCTTACAATAGGCAAAACAATCTACTCGTCATTTAATACAGTTTTCTCAGGCTTTAAACAAGTTTCATGCTTTGTCTTCTAATTTAAAAATCAGAAAAAAAAAAAAGAAAAGAAAAAGAAAGGAAAAAAACCCCACAGTGCTGCTACTCATATACAAAAAGGTAACAGGGGCAGTCGGTGAAGCATCCGACTTGGGCTCAGGTCATGATCTCACGGCTCACGGGCCCAAGCCCCATGTTGGGCTCTGCACTGACAGTTCCGAGCCTGGAACCTGCTTTGGATTCCATGTCTCCCTCTCTCTCTCTCTCTCTGCCCCTCCTTTCCTTGTGCCACCCCCCCCCCCGAAAGAAATAAACATTTTGGGGCGCCTGGGTGGCGCAGTCGGTTAAGCGTCCGACTTCAGCCAGGTCACGATCTCGCGGTCTGTGAGTTCGAGCCCCGCGTCGGGCTCTGGGCTGATGGCTCAGAGCCTGGAGCCTGTTTCCGATTCTGTGTCTCCCTCTCTCTCTGCCCCTCCCCCGTTCATGCTCTGTCTCTCTCTGTCCCAAAAATAAATTAAAAAAAACGTTGAAAAAAAAAGAAAAAGAAATTTTAAAAAAAGTTAATATAGTTTTATCTACATCTTCATATGGACTGTTCCGTAACACGTTCTTTCACTTAGCAATATGTAGTGAACATCACTGGTGGTAAAATATACATACACAGATAGACCTACCTCATCATCTGTAACGGCTACAGAGAAACTCCTCCAACACCTTTTAGTTTTTCCTAAGCTGCTCTGTGGTTATTCTTCTAAATCATAGCAACTATCGGACGTTCTCTTCAATAAACTGCCCTTTTTTAGATGCTCACAGATCAATGACCAGTTGGCCTTTCATTTAAATGACTTGAATATATCTGAACAACACACAAGGGAAATTCAATCGTTCATTTATTTGAGAAGAATGTTCTTAAGCATCTTCTGTGTGCTGCTGGGAATGCGGTAGGGAAATAAGTTCTTGATCTTAGGAAGCTACCATTTAATGAGGGCACAACCACACGGAACAGCCACTCTGGGAGGGCTTTTCAAACACAGTCCGTCTCAGGGGTTTTCAGCGCTGGAAGCGTCCCCAGGGCTCTAGGAAGGTTCCTGAAAGGTCTTGTGTTACAGGAGGTGATGGGGGAGAGGTGCGGCAAAGGGGGAGGGAGAGATGGAGGGCAGGATGCCGAGGAGGGAAAATAACAACGAGGAAGGCAATGAGGAGGAAGGGCACGGCAGAGACAACGGACAAGGAAACAAAGACATAGATGAACAAGGTGGGAGGGAAATTTTCAAACTTACAGACCTACCTCAATTCTTATAAACGAATTCCACAGGGTAGATGTTACAGGCCTCAGGTTCTATATGAAAAAGCTGAGGTTCAGTGAGATTAAGTAATTATGTTGACAACAACACCTCGTGAGCGGACCTAGGATTTCATGCTGGGCCTGCTCCACTCTCAAATGCATGGCCTTAACCAGTGAACTATTACATAGATTCTTATCTGTTACAAATAACTTGGTTAGACGTTCCGGAGAAATTTTCTTAAAATTTTTTTTTTTTTCAACGTTTTTATTTATTTTTTGGGACAGAGAGAGACAGAGCATGAACGGGGGAGGGGCAGAGAGAGAGGGAGACACAGAATCGGAAACAGGCTCCAGGCTCTGAGCCATCAGCCCAGAGCCCGACGCGGGGCTCGAACTCACGGACCGGGAGATTGTGACCTGGCTGAAGTCGGACGTTTAACCGACTGCGCCACCCAGGCGCCCCATCCGGAGAATTTTCAATTGCCTATGAAGCGATGGGGCTTCAGATCCCAGATCGCGGACAGACATGGCTCAGAGTTTATCTTAAAAAAATAAAAGTACGCAACAACAGTGACTCGTAAAAATATTTTACAAATATGGGAGCAAGATTCTCCTAGGAGAGTGGAATTATTCCGAAAGAAGCGGAATACATTCAGCCATTGGGTACTTATTTTTGCAGGGTAATTTAACCGGGGACTAAAAACCTCTCATTTACAGCCAAAGGACTTTACTTCCTTGACTTCTGTTGAAACTCGAGGAGCGCCTGGGTGGCTCAGTGGGTTCAGCGGCCAACTCTTGATTTCGCCTCAGGTCATGAGCTCATGGTTCCTGAGATCAAGGCCCGAGGCGGGCTCTGCGCTGACAGCACAGAGCCTGCCTGGAGCTTGGGATTCTCTCTCTCTCTCCCTCTTAAAATAAATAAATAAATAAACTTGAAAAGAAAAAAGAAAAGAAAAGAAACTCCAGATGGACACTGGCTGACTTCAGCACATGCACTGTGTTCTCCCAGGAGACAGGAGACACGACACGATGCTGGGGCTCACGGACACACACACCGGGCACAGGGGAGTATCACAGGCTCATTTGTCTGGGAGTCTTCAGATGTGACTGCAGTATTCCCTGGGCAGGCTGCTGGACAGGCCGAAAAAGGAGAAGTAGGCCTGCAGCCTTGATTCTCCAATAAACGGACACAGAACCGGATTCGGCCAGGTTTCACCCCCCCCCCCCCCATCTGGTTTCTGGGAAGCACAGACCACCTGCGTCTTCACATCTCTGGCTAACGGGACACGTGGCGCATCGTGCTTACGGTGCAATGAAGAAAATCATGGAGGTGATTATGAGGAGTTTTCTCAAGAGGCCTTCAAGACACAGAGATTGAAAAGCGCACAAAAATATACGAGGTTGCAAGAGCTCGTCTGCCCATATAAGACGAGGTAAAAATAGCTCTACTGATTCAGCACCAAGAGTAAGATCCCGGTAAAGATCACAAAAGATGTAAATACCACAGGAAGTTTTAGGCTGATTCAGACAGAGTTTGTACCGCCAGGAATCAAACAACGGAACTCAGGTCGGAGGAACAGGAGAGCCTAAATCGATAGTTCTTAATGGCAAGGGGATCAATCAGCTGAGGAAAGGTTACATTATTTATACACTGATGTGAAAATATAAAGTACTATTGCATCAAAGGGAAGAAATTTCATTTCTGCCAACGAAAATTTAAACATAACGTCCCTGGCAATATCTTAAATCTAAAGAAAAAGATTTAGTTTTACTAATGCAAAACAGGTGTTTAAAAGAAAAATAGATGTAGAGATACAGATTTTAGAAATGTACCTTGAGATGGGCTCTTCTTAAAGTTAAATGCTTTTGTTTAGATTGTGTATGCCTGCTGTAACTCAGTCCAGCTGTACAACCATAAATCCCCCCGTAATGTACTTAACTTCCCGCTCAGAGCACCCTGTTCCCCTCCGCCAATACCCTTTTTATTTAATTATCTAAATATTTGAGCTGAAAGCATTTTTACAAGAATTCATGCACGCAAAACAATTAGAGGATCCCTACGATATGCACACCCTACTTGCAGAATTCTGGATAATGTGTGCCCTCAAAGTCACACAATTTTGATGGTTTATTGAGGCCAAAACAGTATCTGAGAGTAGTTACTTTCTGTCCAGAAATATAAAATAAAATAGCAAGAAATGGGCATTATAACCATTAAAAAAAATACATTATCTGATATTTAGTATTTTTTATTAATGACTACAGGGCTAGCTTTTGTCAGATAAGCACTATTTCCCTCCAGTGTTCAGAGCTAATGTTTTTCTCTCCTAAGTATACAGCAAACTAAAAACACAAATTACAGCTGAGAATGCAAATGCTCAAAACTGTGGCATTAAAATGTAGATAAAAATGACATAATCCTATAATCCTTTTGTGTTTTAAATTCTACTTGTGAGCCTAAGATAGCCTGTTTTCAAATCTTTTCCTTTTACTAAGAATTCAATTCAGTGAAATTTGCTCATGAGACTATTAGAGGTACCAAAAAAGAGTAAAATTAAACATAAAATGTCTACACTGTAGAAAAAAAAAGATAAATCAGATTTATATACAGCATCTGTAACAAATTTGGGGTACTGGCTAGGCCTTCAAGGTTCCATGCTATAATTTAAAAACCACACGCCCGCGCGCATACACACACACACACACACACACACACACACACACAGGGTTAAAGATTCAGATTACTATTAAAAATGCAACTTCTGAAAAAATTAAAAACGCTTCTGAAGGTGGTGCTAACTTTGATGTGGCCATGTTACCAGAATGTTTTGGGATTTGAGGGCAAAATATTAACTCCTTAGTGGCATGTCATTAGGAGAACATCTAAGTGTGCCAAAAAAAAAAAAAAAAAAATTATTTTTAAATACAGAATGACAGGGTGACAACATTAACATCTTAATTTTAACACAGGGTAACATGCACAAATGCTCAGTACGGCACATTCACGCACATCCATGAAATTGTTATTTAACAGGACACATTAGCTCAATATTATTTCTCAGTTTTGACCCACACAAATTGAACAAGTAGAATGCATTTATTGCATTTAAAGTTTTGGAAGTGATCTTAAAACTTCCTATAGGTTAAGAGAAAATTCACACAGACTACTTATTTTCACCTCTAGACTTTAAGACTTTACGTCAGAATATATCTGGCCTGTTCTTCTTTGACAGACTATGTAATACATGAGAAAACTGAGGTACGATTAATAAATAGTGAAAGATGAGTATGGTCGAGCTGTCGCCAACCCCATGAGGACGTCTCAATGCCCTAACTTTATTCAGTGGGAGCAGCAGGAAAGTGGATACAGGAAAAATAGTCTTCAAAAAATAATCTATACAAAAAAACAAATTAAATTAAAAAAAAAAAACAAAACATGCATCTACAGTAGAGAAGTTGGGTTAGTGAAGAAAGCAAATAACTAAAATTTACACATGGCTAGTTAAAACTAACTCTCTTTAAAAGAGCCAAAGCTAATTCAAAAGTTTTACCGCAGTCTTGGTCAAATTAAGCTATTTTCTTTCAAGATTATATTTCAAAGATTTAAATATGAAGCCTGGGACTTTCAGTCCTTTGCACCAGATCTATGATTCCATTATTTAAGGAAACATAAATTGGAGTTATTAACAACCTATTTTTCTCTAAAGTTAAAAACAAATCAGAGACCAAATCAGGATAATGTGGCCTATTTCAGTAATGCTCACACTGATTAACACTTAAATTTTCCTCATGATTTTTAAGCACGGAGAAAACAGTACACAGAGCAAAAATCTATCCATCTATCTATGTAGATTTTAATACTGCAAGAACTTCAGAGAATTAAACAAAACGCCAGATTCCCAAAGGCACGTTACCAAGTTCTCTCCAGCACTCGCCCCCAGCTGACATCTCCCCCCTACAAAGACCCTCATGTCCGTGAGCTTAACAAAAATGATTTTCATCAAAATCTTAAGAAAAATAGAGCTGTGACCACTGTCACCATTAAATACGCACAGCTCAATTAGGTGGCTTAAAAAATGTGTGTATTTGAAAAGCACAGAATACCATAGTAAAATTTCAACACAATCTACACGAAGTCTGAAAGTTGCAGAGAAAAGTTAGTTTTCAGTTGCTAATTAGCTGTGGCAACAGGATGTCTCTTAAAGCTGAACTTATTTTTTAAATGTGCATTCGACCTCTTTAAAACTAAGAGGATTATAGAAATCAGAAACTTTCGAAAGGGTGTTTGAATGCAGTAATTCAAGAGTTTATACTGAACCTTTTATTCAATGCTTTGACTAAAGGAATTTAAATTAGTGAGACCCAAATGGCTTACGTTTAAATGGATATTGACGGAGAAGTAAACATTTGGGTACACTTTAAAATAAAGATGAAATGGTAAAGTGCCTTCAAGCTAAACATATTTAAAATAATAAATAGCAACTAATGAAAGATGTATCTTTATAAGGAAGGAGGAAAAAAAAAATCCCAGCAATGAATCAACACAAGGACCCCTTATTAATCGCGGTGTTTTGTTAGAAGCATTTTCTAATTGACACCGAATTAGCATTTACTATCCCGGAGAGAGTTCTCTGTGGCAAACACTTTAATGGAGGTTGTCTGATGGCTTTGGCTCGTAGTAGAGGTGTAACAAAACAGATTTAGCGAGCACAGCTCGCCGTGGTCGGGCAAGCGGCACGATGGAGAAGCCCCCCTCCTCACCCACAGAACAGCCTATGCACGAAGCTCTTGCCCTTGACTAATAGATCAGGTCCTCTAAAACAATACATTAATTACGCATTCCCTGTGAGTTCAGACACTGTGCTTAATATGATTAGTGCTGCTGTCTACCCTACTTAAGGGCTGACATGTATTTTATAGACGGAGAGTGGACTGGATGCCTTCTCCTGCCCAGAACATTAGCTGCGCGGCCTCCTCCGAGGACGGGCAGTACAGGCGAACGCGCACATGCCTCACCTACTAATACTTGTAAGAGTCCCGCTTGGTTCTTCACTCGCGGGCAGCTCCCTCGGTTAATCGCCTCTTGGATTCATTTGCCTCTCAGAAGAGCTGCATTTCGTCGTCTGGCTCTGAATACTTGGCCTCTGAATATGTTTTAAATTTTACAAGGTGGTTTTCAGTATTAAAGTCAAAATTTATTTTTCGGTAGCCCCAGTTTTTTTCCCCCCTCCGCGGCGATGAAGTCCCTTGGTACCGTAAGTGGCTATCCTGGCAAACGGAACACTGCAGAAATTAACATCGCACCCAGGCTTCCGTTCTAGACGGCTGCAGGCCTCTGTTACGTTTTTATTAATAAGACGACGGTGGTGTGGCAAGAGGGGGCACGCTGAAAACCACAGCCTCCCTGAAATGTTCCAACTGGAGGTGACAGGATAAAACACATCCCTGCAGTTGTTTTACCGATGTGCGTTCATCGGTGACAACCTGTGTAAACACATTTAAAGATGAAGTTCACATTTCATCGTTCACATTGCGGGGCGGGGGGGGGGGGTACCAACCAGCATCTCACCAATCAATTTGTCACCCACTCTTACAGACCCTTTACTATCTCAGACCAAAGTGAAAACTGATAGGAAAGGGGCAAAGAGAAGGAGATCTAAACAATTTTACACAAAAAGGAACATTTCGAAAATTGGGGGGTTGTCTCCAGGCGAACTTGTAATAAAAGGATGGACGGTGATGCAACATGAAACAAATCGTACCCAACATGGGCTCCACTCCTGCGCGTTGCGGGAAAACACCTAACCCTTAACCCCCTCTGAGGAGGGGGAACGAAGACTCCACGTTCTGACAGATCAAGAAACCCAGGTGCACTGGGGAAGCAGAAGCAGTGGAGGAGGGCTCCCCGCACTGGACCGTCTGAGGGCCAAGACGTGACGGGTCATTTTTGCCCCCTTTATGCAATTCCCATAAGCAGTCACCTAACAAGCGGGCGTTTTGAAAATGAATACACCATCTCAATTGTCAAGAGGCCCATTAACACATTACACATGCACACGGACTGTGAGAAAACACACACACACACACACACACACACACACACACACGCACCAGCAAAGGGCAGCAGGACTGGCACACCAAAACTCTAATAAGGACAAGAAGAACCAACTGTGAAGGGTCCTATGTTAATGTTATCGTGACCTCTTGCTTCTGTGTTGATGGAAATCAGGAAGAACCCCAAACGGAGCTTCTTGGGAGCTTCTCGCGGAATAGTCTTAGGATACGGTGCTAATTCGCGGCAACTCTACCCCTCGCTTCTCTACCCTGGGTGAAATGGCAATGGAGTCTAACGAACTCTAAATACAAATCCCTCCAAAGTGGCTGTTCACCATCCACAAACTCTGTGCCAAGTTAGGGATAGAGCGATTCTTTCTATCGCCAGAAAGGAGCCGTGGGAGTCTAACAGGCTGGTCACCCTGCAACATTTGATGCAACAGCTGACCTATTTATAGCCGGACTGGGCAGAAAACGGAGAGTCAGGTACCTGATTTATTCTTCAGAGACCCACTGTCACAGCGGCAGGGGCGAGCGAGAAATGTGAAACTAACCACCATGCAATCAACTGGAACTGCTGTAAACATTTTATCTGCTCTTAAGTAACAAAAGGCGAGCTTAGTTTCACAGCTGGGTACTGCTAATACGGAGCACTGGAGAGAAGGGAAAAAGTACTTGATATCGAGGGCAAACGTGTCTGCGTCTGAACATCATATGGTTTGACTTAAAACGGACTGATTAAAGATATTTAAACGACTCTTGAACATAAATTGCACGCACCTGTTGTTCTCATAGTGGCCGCCTTCCACACCCCTGCGAGCATGTGAATGCTTCCTTCTCCACAGACAGAAAGCCCTGCCTCACGGTGGCCTCCCCCCGCGGCGGGGGGGGGTACGGGACTTATTAATAGTTTCTTTGGGGTCCGTTATTTACACGAAGATGTAATACCAAGTAGACCACAGAAATAACATTTCCATTCTCTATTTAATGCCTTCCATTGTAAGCTGCCTTCCTAATTTTATGATTTGTAGAATTTTTTTTTCTTTTTAATCAGACAAATTAGTTTCATGTGTCTCCATCACGCTGGAGGCTACTTTTATCCACAGTGGGGGAAAAAATCTTGCATTCTTAACAAAAGTTTTCATTTTCACAGCTCATGCATCAATCACCCTGACCATGTGAGTCCATTCTATTCATATAATCTTTAAGAGCATTATTGAGTTAATACCACTGAGAAGATATTTAAGATTCGGAGATCCAGATTCATTAGGGCAGACTGGGAATCCTCAACTGAAAGAAAAATTCTGCAGCCATCACTTCCCCAGCTCACAAGTAGACAAGACGAGGCATTCGAACTCTGGGCCTCGGTTTCCCAATGTCCTCGGCTGGTGACCCCACCTGCCTCCAAGAATTGTGGGGAAGATCGGAGACCTGCTGCAGGAAACAGCTCTGCAAACTGCAAAGCGCTCTAGAAACAGAGGGCCTGACAGCGTCCTTCTCACTCCTACTCCTCGTCATTCCTCCTCCTCATTCCTCCTCCTCTCACTTCTACTCACTCCTCCACATCCTGGGGTCGTTTGCTGCTACTGCTGCATGGGCCTGGCGTCTGCTCTGAAGTCCTTCTCGAGCCAGGAGGACTCCACGTGGCGGCCACTCCCCCAAGACAAGCATTGGGAACGTCAGCTTGGTTTCTTTGGGCACAGGCAAAATGTCACCGGTGTCCGACAGATGCACGATCATGCAAGAGGTTAATTTAACGTGGTTTCCTGAAACAACAGTGTTTCGGCCGCTGGATCAGGCCAGTAGCAACATCTGGTGCCGTGGCTTTTGTGATGACGAAGAAACAGTGTGGTGTATCTTGTGACAAGTCTGAGAGGTCACAGCGCCACATGCCGATGGGCGGGCCTTCGGTCATTTGGCCAAGGGCATTCTTCTTCCTCAGAGGGTCTCGACGCAGTCACTGCCACCAACCAAGACGCCAGTCAGCCCTGCACCCAGAACAATCTCGGACGAGAGTGAGGGGCCAGAACAGAGGGAGGCAGGGCAAGCCCTAAAGCATGAGGCAGAAAACCCCACAGGAGCAGGTGAGAGCCACAAATCGGCTGATGGCGGAAGGCAGGTAAGAATCCGGATAGATGCACTTGCCGAGGGCGTTCGGTCCCACACGGTTAGACGTCAGGTGGGTAAGTCCGAGTCAAGACAGAGAGAGCGCCAAGAGCCAGAAAAAATTGCCCTGACTTCTAACTCTGCCATTTGGCCAAATAACCTCAGGCAAAGCACTGAACGTCTCTGGGCATCCATCTTCTCCACTGGGCTGTCAGGGGGTGGAAACAACACCTCCCCCACGGGGTTGCTCTGAAGATAAATCAGATGGTGTCTGTAAAGCGCCTGGTGACCTAAAGTGATGCTCTCTGTTACCATCACCATGATCGGCACTGGGATCAGGCTCACGTGCAGACTCACAGAGGAAGCAGCGAGTCCCCCAAGGCACAAACCTGGAGGGCTTACCTGCTGCAAACAGAGCCCAATGGGAAGTTCAAAGTCTATAACCCCCTTGACGAGGAGCCAGAAGATGCAAGAAACTGGGAGTGGAGGGAACACCTGGCTGGTGTGCAGATGCAGAATTGTAATGACTTCTTGCCCAAGGCATAACAGTGTTTTGTTTGTTTGTTTTTTAGAGACTGAGAGAGAGAGAGAGAGAGAGAGAGAGAGAGAGCACGCCTGAGCTGTGAGCGCAGGTGAGCATGTGGGAGGGGCAGACAGAGAAGGAGACACAGAATCTGAAGCGGGCTCCAGGCTCTGAGCTGTCAGCACTGAGTCCCACATGGGGCTCCAACTCACGAGCTGTGAGATCATGACCTGAGTCGAACTCAGATGCTTAACCGAATGAGCCACCCAGGCGACCCAGCAACAGGTTAGGTTTATTCTCCACTGATATGGCCCACTGCCATCGGCTCAGCAACTAAAAGTTCTTAGTCCCACAAGTATCATACCAGGACTTCAAATAAGAGTAAGAATTTATAAGAAATGATAATTAGTCATTAACCAAATTTGTTTCACTTGTTTTTTTTAAAGTATTTATTTGAGAGACAGAGACAGACAGAATGAGCAGGGGAGGAGCAGTGAGAGTGAGAGACAGAGACAGACACAATCCCAAGTAGGCTCTGCACTGACAGTGGGCCCCGACCTGGGTCTTGAACCCACAAACCATGAGATGGTTTGAGCCGAAACTAAGAGTCAGATGCTCAATCGACTGAGCCACCCAGGCATCCCATATTTCACTTGCCTTATAATAAAATTTTAACATTTTTGAAATTTCCACGTAGCAAAAGTTAGGAAATTAATTACTGGAATAAGCAAGAACTAAAAAACTTAAGTAGAAAGTTGGGCATTTCTAAAAGGAAAAAAATTTTTTTTCCAATTTCGTGAAAAAGCACCGCTAATCACTTATTCACAAGTCAACAAAAAATACTTTCTCTCACCAGTCTTATTTGCAACTGTATTAAACTTCTCTTGATTTTCACTACTTAAAAAAAAAAAATTAGCCAAAGAAGCTATGACAAACTCTGAAAAAGGTAGGCTGGCATGGATTCGTAAAGATCGCAAATCTGTATTTCGGTCTAACTGGTCCACAGTGACCTCTCTCCACTTCCATGGGTTGATGATGGCTGCTAGAGTACTTGGAAGGGTTTTGCAGCCTGACCTGTTCTAAGAGGGAAGGGGTCACAAAACGGAGGCTGGCGCCCAAGCTAACAGGTGCATTCGCATGACAATGGAGTCAAAGCTCAAAGTAAATGGACTTTTTTAAGAAGGAAGGGCCCCTCCCCTTCTTTCCCCCTCAAATTCAGTTCCTCTTATCGTCACCATCGTTTCTGAGTTCATGTTGCCTACACTTGCGGAGGCTGTGGCGATCACACTCTAACTGGTCAACATGGCTCCAGGCTTTTGCTGTGTAAACGGCTCGCTATTTCCTACCGAATTAAAAATTTTTTTTAACCCTTATTTAGTTTTGAGAGACAGAGAACAAATCATGAGACAAATCTGAGCTGTCAGCACAGAGTCCGCAGACTCGGGGCTTGATCCCAAGAACTGTGAGATCATGAGCTGAGCCGGAGTCAGATGCTTAACCGACTGAGCCAGACAGGTGGCCCTCTGCTGAATTGAATCTGAACTCTTAACCAGGCAATTTTGACCCTCAGCAACATGGCTCCAGTCTTATGGCCAATGACTTCCTTTCTGCAATCTGACATTCTGGGTCCTTCCATACCATACACATGCATGTCTGCGTGTGTGCCTTCCAGCTCCCCTGTTTTGGCTCAGGCTATTTCTTCTGACTGGAACCACCCTCTCATCTTCAAACTAGACGCACCCTCTCCTCTGGAAGCCTTGCCCAATTCGATCCACCATACAAGTCAGAGATCACCTTTCTTTCAGGAGAGTCTATATCGCTTTATTTCTCTGATTTATTTCCTATGCTCAATTGCAGTTACCTGTGTATAGAGCTCACACCCCACTGGGTTGTAAGAGTAGAAATAATGTTCTCTTTACCTGTCTCCAATGACAGCACACGATACAGGAAGATACTACCATTTCCGTCTCCCTTTTAGAGATGAAGAACTCAAAACACAGAAAGGTTAACTAATCTGCCCCATGTCACACACCTATTAACAGCCACCACTCGTACCTGTGTTCTTCACCATCGTGCTACTTAGCGTCTCTATCAGGACGCAGAGACTGCTGGAACTCGTGATTCTTTTCACTTTCATGTTGATTACTGGGCTGCTTAAAGCTTCAGTGGCTAAGCTGTAACCACGACAGCAATGATGCAGGGTATTAAGAGATGCATCCCTAACCATTAACCTTGCTTCTGGCTTAAGTTTTGCAAGTGATTATTATTTTTTCTTTCCCTTGTCACGGTTCTTAGAAAGTACCTGGGAGTAAATAGATAAATTTTTTTTTTTAATGGACGTTTACTTCCTATTCACGCTAGAATTCGTATCATAAGGCACGAAATCAAAGGTGACGTGAGATACAAGTTGGCTGAGGCAGACACAAAAAAAGAGACCTGGAAGATATGAACAAACCATGTTAAAAGTGTGATTGCAGAATTGAAATCGGCACTGGCGGCATGAGAGGGCAAAACCCACCACGAAGGAAATTCAGCCGGTCACGGGCAGAGCGAGTGTGACACATTTGGCACACTGCAGAAAGACAGACAGATGAAACTGTCCAGAGAAGACATTACTGGTATGGAAGACGGACAGTGGAAAAGGAAACATAACGCCTGAATGGGAAGGGAAGACGGCGTGTTACAGAGATCTAGGTTCATCGTAACTTCTGTACTTCTTAGGATCTAAGCTTTAAAGCGACAGAGCCATCCAGCTGGAGAGACTCAGCCTGGACAAGCCTGGGGACGCTATATTCCGGAGGGCGTGATTTTCACTCACCATTGTCGTGTGATGTGTCCCACCCTCTCCCCCTCTGTGTCACCTTTTTAAAATTTAATTATCATTATTGTAATTTTTGCTGCACACATCTGCCTTTATTGTGAACAGCGGGTGGGACAGTCCCAGCACTAGTAAAAAAAAAAAAAATTAATTTACAAAAGCAGGAATTCGGGGATGCCACCTGGTTGGTACCCTTGGGAGGGCCTGCGGGGGGGGGGGGGGGGCCTGGGCACCTGTTATTCATTCACCTAGAAGGCTCTTCCTCCCGTTTGCCCAGTAAACTCACCTCACCTGTAGGAGCGCAGCTCTAACATCCTTTCTGTCCCTTTTACAAACTCAAATAGTACCAGGTACTTCTCGTTTACAGCCCTCACTAGAGCGTCTTATAATCTTCAAACAAAGCCTACAATTATGTCATTTCTGTCTGCCACCTACTCCCCACGAGGCATTAGGCCCACCGAGAGGAAGGATCACCGCTGTGAACCCCATTGCCTAGTGACTGGCAGTGCATAACAGACGCTCAGCTGAAGACAAAACAGTTGAACACGAGTGGGAGACGTGAGGCAGTTGCCTCCAAAAAGGCAAAAATTACAAACTTCTACAGAACCAGAGGCAGTGGGACCAGGAGACAAATCACTCCAGGGCAGAGGCACAGTGCGTAACATCAGAGTTAGGCGGGAGAAGCGGGTCTGTGTCAGGGGCTGCGGCTTCACACACACGCTGACGCTCTGCACGAAGGCCAAGGCCACGGCCGAACACGCCTCTCTGACTTCAAGGGTGAACACACGGGAGAATCACGACGGTGGGGGTGTCAAAGGTCCCAACAGAAAAAGTGGCAAACGGTACCGAGAAGCAGCAGAATGCGTGAGTTTGAAAACAATCTTGCTGGGGGAAAAGAAAAGTAAATTCTGGAGAGCACTGGCTTTTTACTCCCAATTCCACAAAAGAAGAGCGAAGGGAAGATATGACCATATATTTGTTGGGGGCGGGGGGAGGAAGCTTCCTGAGCGCAGACATGCAGAAAAAGAAAGCGGCTGACAAATGAAATGATTTTAAAGAAACTAAAAATTTAAGAGCTAAGAAAACTTAGGAATGCACACTTCAAAAACAAGGACAGGCTCTAAATTTTAGCAACTGCATTTTACTAAAATAAAATACAGAGTGTGAGCAAACAGGGCAGATTTAGCATATTTCTCTGATTCTTCTATGTTTCTCCCTGACGTTTTAACATTCCTGAATTCATCTTCAGACTGATTAGTGGCTCTGACGTTGTCTCGTGTTCTACGAGCACCTTCCTGTCCCCAAGTGTTAGCGAACGATCTCAAAATCTCAGAAATGCTTTTGGGTAACAAGACTAAACAGCGCAAAGATGTCTCCCTTCCTCAAATAATTTATAGATACAATGGAGTTCTAATTACAGTCACATTTTTGTTTTAAGACTTCAAAACAATGATTCATCTGAAACAATAAACTGATGAGAAGCACCACAAAAGTCTTGAAAAAGAAGCACACCGTGGCAAGCCTTGCTTTCTCGGATATTAAAGTATGTTACAGCTACACTGAAGAGGGTGTGGTTCTAGAAACAGAAGAGATTAGTGAAATAGAAATCTATCTGGAGTATAAGAGTGGCATTTAAAAATAATCCTGGGGGGGCGCCTGGGTGGCTCAGTCGGTTGAGCATCAGACTTCGGCTCAGGTCGTGATCTCGCGGTACGTGGGTTCGAGCCCTGCGTCGGGCTCTGTGCTGACAGCTCGGAGCCTGCTTCGGATTCTGTGTCTCCCTCTCTCTCTGTTCCTTCCCCGCTCATGCTCTGTCTCTCTCTCTTCTTCAAAAATAAATAAAAACATTAAAAAAATAAATTAAAAAAAAAATCCTAGGAGGATATGCTGACAATTTAAAACCAAAGCAACTAAACCGCCACCCGACAGCCTAATTTGGAAAAGAATCTACATGCTGATATAAGGTCTTTGCAATTATTCTTGTCAAGGAAAAAGCCATTATAAAATGACATATTGGAATATTTACGAATGTAAGGCTTGGGGCGCCTGGGTGGCTCAGTCGGTTAAGCGTCCGACTTCAGCTCAGGTCACGATCTCGCGGTCCGTGGGTTCGAGCCCCGCGTCGGGCTCTGGACTGATGGCTCAGAGCTCAGAGCCTGGAGCCTGCTTCCGATTCTGTACCTCCCTCTCTCTCTGCCCCTCCCCCCGTTCATGCTCTGTCTCTCTCTGTCTCAAAAATAAATAAACGTTAAAAAAAAAAATTAAAAAAAAAAACAAATGTAAGGCTTTAATATACAGGCTTGAACAACACAGTGGGCAGGGGCGCTAAACCCCAGCACGGCCCAAAATCCACCTTCAACCTCTGACTTCCCAGAAGCTTAGCTACCGATAGCCTGCCTGTTGTTGACCAGAAGCCTTCCCCATAACACAAATAGTCCATTAACATGTATTTTATATGTTATAGGTATTATGGACTATATTCTCATAATAAAGTCAGAGGAAAGAAAATGTTATTAAGAAAATCAGAAGGCAGAGGAAATACATTTCCAGTACTGTATGATATTTATTGAAAAAAACCCCACGTGTAAGTGGACCCACACAGTTCAAACTCGTGTTCTTCAAGGGTCAACTGTATTCCAAAACAACATAAACAAAATCACGGTGCAATGCCAAGGACAGGCTAGGAAAAATATATTTGCAACAAATTATATTAAACACCTCAAAAGCTCTTACATATCATTTTAAAAGAAAATATCTTCATGCTAACATGGACAAAAGATGGAACGATCATGGCAATTAAATAAGAAAATACAAATGACTAATAAATGCTTACGATTCGTGCATTATGAACACAAGACTGGTGGTGGGGACTGAGAGAACACTGGGGTCCAGGAAAGACCCCAAAGTCTCTAACCCGGGGAACCATCACATAGGATCGATTAACCGTGGTTCAGACAGTCAAGCAAGAGCAGGTTTGAGGTAAAAGATCAGAAGTTCGGTTTTAGAAGTTACGTTTCTGTTACCTTGCAGAAATCCAAGTGGAGCGATAGATCGGGTAGGCAGGATATAGGAAGAATCTGGGTTTCTCTAGCTCCCGTCCAAGTGTTTTGTCTGGTAAGGAAGTTTCTGATGAGGAAATGTATCTCTGGAAGATGCCCTCCCTGATAGCTCTTTGTTGTAATAACAGAGAACACATCACTCCCGATGATAAACCTCCAAATCACTTTGGAATACCAATTAGTGAAAAAAGTTTTTAAAAACCTTCAAGTGATAAAGGAGATACAATTTATACACAGTTTCATTTAGCACCGTGTACAACCTACTTTGCTGTCACAGATAACTTCTACGCCCTCCTTCACTGCGGGTTGAATTTATCTGCTCCCCTCGCACTACTCAATTTCAATTTAACTTGTTTTATTACAATCTCAATGTAATCCTTTCAAAAATGATGAATAAGTTTCTGGGAAAATTTGTACAAATAATAGGATTATCTTTCTCCTCACCCCAATTATAAAATGTAATTTCGTTTTTAAATGATAGGTTCTTCACATGAAGCTGGAATGGGGAACAAAGTAACAATGTTTTTTAGGCTCCTTTAACCGCCACTGAACTTGGGTTCTCATCTGCCGACTCATGTTCTCATTAATTTATTTGGCAGCCATTCACGAAGAGCCAGGGATTAAAATAAATAAAATATGGCCTTTTAGCCGAAGAGGGGCTCACAGGCCGGTTGAGCATTCAGATATGTAAAGACATAATGTGCTATTTAATAAATGGTCCAACAGAGAAATATACAAGGAGTTATGAGATCAGAAAAGAATATGTCAAAATCCGAAAAAGGTTAAGCTCGGTCTAACACACAAGTTTAAGGAAAACAAGTCCTGAACAAATATTGGTGTAAGTGACCTTACTGCAGAAGGTCAAATATAACCAATATGGGAATGTTTTTGTGCTACCACTTAGTGACCTAATAACCATACTTAAGAATATCCATTGTTGGGGTTTCCTATCTAACAACTAAGAATTATTTTTTTTTAATTTTGTTTTAAATGTTTTATTTATTTTTGAGACAGAGAGACACGGAGCGTGAGCAGGGGAGGGGCAGAGAGAGAGGGAGACACAGAATCCGAAGCAGGCTCCAGGCTCCGAGCTGTCAGCACAGAGCCCAACGCGGGGCCCGAACTCACAAACTGTGAGATCATGACCTGAGCCTAAGTCGGACGCTTAACCGACTGAGCCACCCAGGCGCCCCTAACAACTGAGAATTACATACGACTATAGTTCTTTCGCCCAATGACTGAGTTCCACAGTATTCCTCAAACACGCAAGAACTGGTCCTTCATTAAGCTAATTAAACACGGAGGCCATTACACTGAGGTGGTCCCAATATCTTAGCAGCTAGGACATAAGTAAACCAAATCCTATACCTACAATGAATGCCTCAGGGTTAAGAAATGAAAACCCAAGGACAACCAATCACAAACAGCCGACTTTTCCAAACATGGCGACCCTTAAGCTATGGCCAATCAAATACTTCCCCTGCTTTGTTTCCTTCCGCATCTTCTCAACACTCCCGATTCGGTGCTGCCCAATTCAAATCTAGTTTTGCTCCGATACAGTCTAAAAGACTTTTAAGATGCCTCAGCTTATCTTTTCACACCTCTTTTATGGAAGAGTACAATGTCAACGTCCCCGGCTGGCAACGTGAGATACCCTGTGGCGAAACATCCAGAAGTATTTCTTTGATCAGTGAATTATTAAAAATGAATGCTGAATTCTTTACTATTACACTACCTTATACAGACATTTAGAAAGCAAATTAAGAATTCTACGGTCAATTACTATTTAGATTTCAGCCTGATGGAAGTGATAAAAGTAAGGATGAAAGCAACTATGACAACGAAAACAAGGGTGACAGGTTTACATTGATTTGATGTTCTCTTCTTGCAAAAAGAGCAGTGAAATTAATTGGCTGTCTAATTCAAGTGATTTTTTTTGTTGTTAAAGTTCA
The DNA here is from genome assembly GCF_028749965.1 of Puma concolor. Taxonomy (NCBI): domain Eukaryota; kingdom Metazoa; phylum Chordata; class Mammalia; order Carnivora; family Felidae; genus Puma; species Puma concolor. The sequence goes on along the minus strand of NC_141680.1, from coordinate 8,220,957 downwards.
CGTGAATTTTTTAAAAACGATGCTTGGAAAAGAATAAAAATACTTAGAATATTGTACTTAATGTGTGTGTGTGGACATTCGTGGCGGGGGAGGGGGAGGAGGCTAATGAGGGAAAGGAGGATTAAGCAATGTGCGTAACTGTTGAAATACTTAAGCCAAGAAATGTACTAATATGGAATGGCACCAAATGTAAATGAACTTTAGAATCTGGTCTCTTAATTTGACAGCTGTTTGACAACTGCAAAACGGAAAGCTGACCTCAGACAACTGCAAATAAATGAGAGACGATTAAGCCAAAGAATTTCGCATGGAATGATACAATATACATTGTAGTAACTCCTCACAGGGGAATAGATAAACGCAGGCTGGAATTTTTATTGTCTTTGAAGGTACTGATATTCAATGGACTTAAGTTTCACAAAGAGCTGTGTGTTACTCTATTACAATTAATGGCACTTTTCTGAAACATAACGCCATCGGTGGAGAAATGATTGTAAACACATTTGAAATTTCCAGGTGTTTCTTGAAGCAATTTTTATTTGACCTTCCTTGACTTTACCTTTTGGATGCTAAAGCAGTACCATACTCCCACCCCCTTTTTTAATTTAAAAATAATGAATTCTTCTACGGTATAGCTGGAGAAGCCACACATGTCCAAGAAAGCTAGCAGCTTAATCCACAAAGTACAATTCAGCAACCACGGCTTGATTCTAAGTGAACTGATGAGATCGTCTGTGCTTCACGCTTCTTGGCACAGTGAAAATAAGGAGAGAAAACTACATTTCACTATTTAGTCATTAAGAATTCTACTTTCAGGGGCGCCCGGGTGGCTCAGTCAGTTAAGCGTCTGACTTTAGCTCAGGTCATGATCTCGCGGTTCGCGGGTTCAGGCCCTGCGTCGGGCTCTGTGCTAACAGCTCAGAGCCTGGAGCCGGCTTTGGATTCTGTCTCCCTGGCTCTCTGCCCCTCCCCCACTTTCTCTCTCCCTCTCTCTCTCTGTCGAAAATAAACATTAAAAAAAAAAAGAATTTTATTTTCAGAAGGAAGATCTTTTTTTTTTTTTTTTCTAGATGTTGGTCAATGATGATATATAAATTATATATCCCATTTCAGGGGCGCCTGGGCGCCTCAGTCAGTTAAGCGTCCGACTTCGGCTCAGGTCACCATCTCGCGGTCCGTGAGTTCGAGCCCAGCGTCGGGCTCTGGGCTGATGGCTCAGAGCCTGGAGCCTGCTTCTGATTCTGTGTCTCCCTCTCTCTCTGCCCCTCTCCCGTTCATGCTCTGTCTCTCTCTGTCTCAAAAATAAATAAATGTTAAAAAAAAAATTAAAAAAAAATAAATTATATATCCCATTTCAAAGGCTAGAACCAGTGTAGGGGGTGGGGAGGGGTGGTCCTCAAGGCAAATTCCACCCACTGGCAGATTTCATTTGGTTTGCACGGGATTTCAGAAAGACTGACCCAACAACAACGAATTGAGCCTACACTTAAAACTCAGGAAATTTCACATGAAAATCCAAGTGTCTAGCCTGTAATGAAAAACCGGAGGTTCTGGCAACACGGGGCCTGATTTTATCTAGGCCACTCATAGCAGCTGCTCCCCTGGGTCAGGACACTCACTCCCCAATTCATCAAGGCCACCACGCAGCCCTAAAACAGCAAGGAAAACATGTAAGGAAGGGACCCTAGAGCATCTGTCTCTGGAAATGGAAAAAGTCACTGAGGGTAACTAAGACGCCTTCCTTGTGACCAGGGAATAGCTTTTTAAAAAAATCTCATTTCTAAGGCTTGCCTGTAATCACCTTCCAGCAAGGCTGTTTCCTAGGAGCACAATTACAGTCCTGGAAAGGAAGCAGCCTGAGGGGGGTGTGGGTGGGGGAGAGGCCTGGGTGGGTCTGGCCCCAGGGAACTCCCTCCCCAGCCCAGAAAGCACAGAATGAGCACAGAGGGCCACACTGGTCTCCCTCCAGGCATCAATCCACCCGCCTCTTCCTCTCGGAGAGGCGGCCCCTCGTGTGCCAGGCTGCAATGCCACCTCTATCTGAGTGTTGGACAGACGCCTGGTTCTCCCACCAAACGATAAGCAACACTCAGTACTCATTCACTCATTCATCCATGCACTGAGCTCCTACTGTGCGTCGGGCGATTTTCTAGGCACTGGGGGAAGAACAACGAATGAGGCCAGGTCTCTGTTCTCATGGTGTTGCCGTTCTAGTGAGGGAAACAGACAACAGACGGTAGGAATAGGCCAGAGGAGAGGGCCGGGGGTGCAGAGGGTGTCAGTGTGCCCACCTCTCAAAGGAGGGGAGGAAAGAGAGAAAGAGAGAGAGTGAAAGAGAGAGAGAGAGACAGACAGACAGAATATGAAGCAGGCTCCAGGCCCTGAGCTGTCAGCACAGAGCCCGATGCGGGGCTCGAACCCACAAACTGTGAGCCCAAGTCAGATGCTTAGCCAACTGAGCCAGCCAGGTGCCTGAAGCCTCTGCCCTTTATGAATGAGCAGGCAGAGGGCACAGGGCATGGCGAGACTGTGGGGCAGGAGAGTTCTCGACGGGCTGGGGAATGGGAAGGAAAGAAGCCCAGCTTGTGTGCAGAGAGCGAGTGAGCCAGAGGGAGAAGAGCAGTGGCCGAGACCAGATCTCCCAGGAGCAAGGACGCAGCTTTTATTCCAGGCTGATCCACTCACGCTCTGGTGCCGCAACATTCATTCCAGGATCCAAATATCCAGATATCTGTATTCTCCCATCACAGAAAACACCAAAAACGTCAACACCATTGCTGCTCCCTGGGTCCCCACCTCTCTACGGCCCTCAAGTCTGCATTGCCCTCCCCCCCCCACCCCCCCCACCAAAGCCCCGCACTCATTCATTCTCCTCGGTCAGCCAACCAGCAGCTTTACGGGGCCAGACCTCAATGATCTTGCTACTATCTCCGGCCCATGCCCAAATCCCCTGGGACCCCCGGATGGCTCTATTCAGCTCCCCTGGAATATACCAAAAGCACTGCAAGCCCACAACCCACCCCCCCCCCCCCCACCAAATCCAAGCTGAATTATCTCCTTGCCAAGACACTCCTCCTTCCAGATTCCCCACCTCAGGATGGCAGGCCACCATGTCAGAAATCGACAAGGTTAAATTTTAGACTCCTGTCTTTTCCTCACGAGGCCATCCGATCAAGGACCAGCCTGGGCCCTTTCCACTCTGCATCCTTCCTGAGAATGCCCCTCTGGCTCTCATGATCTTAACTACGCTTTGTTATCTGAATCGGTCTGTCCCTAAGCTTTGGTTCACAGAATGGCTAAGTCAACTTTTATAGAAAGCCACCTCCCCACCTCCCTTCTTCATTCAGTAAATGTTTATTAATAAATAGTGGTGATAATTAACATTAATCGCATGCCCACAAAGTACCCAGGCCCTTCTCTAAGAACTAAATACATCATTTCATTTTCTCAATAACTTCCTCTGTCAGGACAGAGTAAGTCAACTGCCCAAAGTCACAGGGCTAATAAGTGGCAGAGATGGAACCTGTACCCAGGCCGTCTGAACACTGAGCCTGTCCTCGACCATCGGTCCCTACTGGCCTCTGAGCAGCTCTCTTGTGCCAGGCCCTGATTTGTGGATAAACAAACGGGGTCCCTGCCCTCGCCGAACTTACACAATCACCGGAATGTCCACTTAAAATCCTGCAAGGCCCTGTGAAGGAAAGCTGCGTGGTGTGGCCTACGAGGAGGAGCTGACCAGGTCGGGGGTTCAGGAATTCTGACCTGATATGGCTGCCAATGTCTGGTTTTACTTTCCACATAGTACTGTCCCTGCCTGATCCTTTCTCATTAATATATTCACTGCCCATCTCTTGTTGTTCTACATAAAACACAACGAGAGAAGTGACCTACCTGCATGCCCAGCACAGTGCCTGGCACATACCAGGTGCTCAGAAAATGTTTCTTGACTGCATGACATTTTAGCTGAGATCCAGCTGAGATCCTGTGATCTAAGGCGTGGGCAGTGGAAGGAGACGCTGGAGAAGAAACGGGCCGTGCAGGGTGTGTAGGTCAAAGTTAGGATTTTCTTCTCTATCCTTAGAGTAACAGAAAGCCATTAGTTGTACTAGGGCCTTATTAACGCCTACCAGTGGTTGCCCAATCCCTATAGAGGAAGTCTGGATACTTAGCAAGACAGGCAAGTCCCAGCCAACTTCTTGAGCCAAATCTCTCATAGAATCCTCCCCACCCTGGGCCTTATGCGTCTGCTGCACGGTAAGGTGTGCAGGTGTCCAAATGGTCTCCTATGCAGAAAATTTCCCACCTCTTGTGTCTTTACTCGTGATGTTCTGTCGGCCTGGAAAGTTCCTCTCATACACGTCTACCTGGTAAACACCCACCCGAACTTCTGAGACTCCGGGTGCTTCTGGGTGAAGCCTTCCTGACCTCCACAGGTAGAAATGACCCCTCCCCACGCCTTTTTACTGAAGGCACTGCCTATTTCCACCGCAATACCGACATATTTAATTACTTTATTGTACTTAACCTAGGTCTGTCTTCTTCCGCCAGACCGGCAGCCACTTCAGAGCAGGGATAACACTTTTTATCACCAGTAAAAGTAAGCAATAAATACGTGAGGATCCTTTCTGAAGATAACTTTCAAGAAAAGCCCACCATGTAGCATTAGCACTTTCTGCTACTTTTAATGGTATCATGCTTTCTGGTCCCAGCCGAATCGAAATTTCCTTCCAACAGGCAGGTAAATGCTGAGGGGATTTCAGCGGCCTCCCTGACTCAATAATTTTAACCTGAACTGCACAGAATAAACAAAATTCTGTGCAAGCGAGAACTCGTCCAGTCACGTTTTCCCGTCTGTCAAAAGCAGTAAAAAGAAAGCAAAATCTTAAAGCCTGAATGTTCACCGAGTATTTGTGAAAGGGTCATTTTTTAATAGAACCTCACTTCACTTACGCCCGAGGTATCTGGGATGGCTGACTACCTATCTGTTGAAAAGCTTACAAACCGTCACTCTTCTTGTGAGAAAACACGTCCGACTTGGAATCAGGGGCTACCTAGTTGTCCAAGGGTAACCGCACGCCTACTTAAATGAAGCTATTTATTTACTCAGCCACTCACTCAAGAGTAAGTGAGAATCACGGAGGGGATCCAGGCTCAGGATACACCATCCTTTACTAATACCCCAATTTTCAGATCCCTGAATATTTTTATAAGAACTAAGAATCTGGTCTTAAGATATTTTTATATTTAATCCCCATGATGTTAAATTGGGAGAGGACAGCCGTAACTTTAGGGGACGGATCTTCATGCATGTAGCTTCAGTGAGCTGTCCGTGGAGACTGCACATGGCCCTGGTAAATCCTCCTAAAGTTCACCTAATGACAGCAGTATGAGCAAGGCATTCCCTAGATCATCAGGCATACTTTCGCTAAAAGCAATACCAGATTAATTCTACTCAGATACATTAGTGAAAAGGTTAGGATGTTATACTGGATTTTGATTTCAGTGGTAGTCTTCCTTCTTAGAAGCTGGCAGGTGAATCTCTTCTGGGACCAAAGGAACTTCAGTTGGAATAAAAGCTAAACCTGCATTATTATCTTAGCATTTTAAGGTTACACTGTATATAGTTTAAGGCCTAAGGACACTCTAGATTACAAGTATACATAAATCTTATTAACTACCAAATTTTCTCTTTTGTTTCATCCTATCTCTACATTCCATCATTCAGATCCTTTAGAATTTCTTTGTTCCCTCTGTGATCGCTGCTTCCGGAAGAAATCTGGCATAGGATCTGAAGGAAATGCCAGAGCGAAATTTTCCTTAAGATTAATCACACAGGTAAGTAATTTCCTCTTCTTGCCAAATAATATTTTCTGAAACTTTTTAGAAAATCAGGAAGACAGAAGTGGGTGGTCATGAAAATGTGAATTTTAGGATTTACTTAATCACTCACACATAACTTTCAAAGGTCTAATCGCTTGCCCAAAGCAGGCTGGGGCTCCGTTACTAGCTAGAAAGAGCAGGAATTCTCCAAAGCTGGTCTGGGTTAAGGAGCATGAGTAGCAGTCTGCCCCACTGCCCATCCCAGAGACCCTGCTTCCTATTCCCGCTCTTTTCCAGTGTCTGGGGGCACAGCAGGGAATTCAGAATCATCAAATGACTTGAATTTTAAAGTATAAATATCAAGGCATCAAGATTTTTCATGTATTAAATCTTAAAAGCAGTTTGCTTCGAAGGCTAAAGGAGTGAGTATGAGATGAGGCAATGAACAGTCTCCCAGGGACTGGCCACACAGTCGGTTTCTAATACGTGTCATCAGCCCTCAGTCAGCTGGGAGTGCCCCTAACCAGAACAGAGGAGGGGAGCCTGCCGTTCCCAGCAGAAAATGGACAGGCTCATGGGATTCAGAAGAACAAACTATCGGGAAAGCCAAACATAACTGAAGACTTAAGAAGGAAGGAAGGAAGGAAAGAAGGAAGGACAATAGGGGTGAGGGAAGGAGGGAGGAAGGAAGGGAGGGAGGAGGGAAGGAGGGAGGGAGGGAAGAAGGGAGGGAGGAAGGAAGGGAGGATAGAAGGAAGGGAGGAGGGAGGATAGAAGGAAGGGAGGAGGGAGGGAGGGAGGGAGGATAGAAGGAAGGGAGGATAGAAAGAAGGGAGGAGGGAAGGAGGGAGGGAAGGAGGGAGGGAAGAAGGAAGGAAGGGAGGAGGGAGGGAGGGAGGAAGGAATCACTTGGGAAGAAACTCGATTTGATTTCACCTTGGAACGACATGGAGACATCCAGGAAAGGGACAAGCCCCTGAGTTCCCCCAAATCAGGTTTAATCACAATACGTACCCACAGACACAAGCCAAGAATCATTCCTCCAAAAATCCAAATTGGTATTATTTCCATTACTTCCATTAAAGTCTCAGTTAAACATCTGTTTGTTCGATTTATGAATCTTTTTTTTTTTTTTTTACCAGTATTTCTTAGATTTACCAGAACTGCCTAGACAATTGCTTAATAACCTATGGAATGGTAGAGAGCCACTAACGTCTGCTGAACTAAGTGACCACACGATTCAAATACGAAGAACTCAAATACAGGTAAACACACACTTGAAATAAATGCACGTGCACGTACACACGCACACACACACGCACGCACACACACTACAGTTTGCAAGCATAGCCCAAGTCTCTTAGTACACTGAGGAAAAGAAACACATTTTCCCGTCCCATTCTCTATATGGAGACCCTCAGTGGAGACGGCCGACAGACAATCCGATTCTCAAAGTGTGGAGGATATGGGGCTGGAAACAGACCACACGTTAATATTATTAACAGTAACAACAGCTAGTGTTAATTGAGCGCTTAGCTTTCAAAGGGCAGAGTGCTTTAGGTCCTGCGCTCTCATCAGAGATGGCTGTTACCATGCCCGTGCCAGCGACGACACCCTTCTCTGGCACTTAGTGGCAAGGATGTCAGCAGTTAGCTTGGTAGAAAGCAGACTCCTATTGACGGGAATGACCCTATTCCAAAGTGGTGGCTGGACCAGGACGTGTTGATTGAGAGGAAACAGCAGTGAACCTGGGGTCCACGGGGTCTGCTGGACCATTTTTCAGATGTGTGACCAGTGGCATTGCTAAGCTTCATTTTTCTGCTTCTACAACACGGGAAAAATGTCATCTCACGGAGATGGTGTAAGAAGCGAAATAAATAAATTGAATGAATTAATTAAATAGTGACCAGTTCGTGAGGCATGTGAATGACAAAATACTAGCTACGTACACATGTTCAAATTATCATCATCTCTGCATTTGCTGCAGAACTTCAGGTGGAGTGATTCTGGTTATGAATACCAATGCCAAACTCACTCTACTCAGATGGATCGTTCCAGAGAGGGGACTCAAATGTAATTTAGGAACTATTTGGGGTTATATAAATTCAGGAAAAGAGACTCTGCATTTAAAATGTGTTTTCTTTTTCTGACATTGTTCCGTGATGCTCATCATTTGCCTTATATAAAAAACATATTTAGCTGGAGACCCTTTCCCACATGCTATTCAAAGACTCCCGGCAAATCTGACCTAGTGCGGTAGCTAATCTGAATCATCTGAATAAGCCACAAGTATGGGCTTCAGAGGCCACTGAATGAATGCGAGTTGCCCACCGGTTAAAACATCAAAGTCAAACAAATCACAATATTCAGAGGAGAAGTGTATTTCTCGTATTGATTTTTCTTACACACATGATGTTCTATGAATCACATCCCTGGTGTTTGCTAACATCAGTCTTATTCTCCTAGAACACAACACCACGTTTAACAACCACTTTTGTTCAACACGGCAGACGAAAGCCAATTCCTATCGCTCCAGGCAGACTGCATAGTCAAAACAAAAGAAACATCACAGAAAGGGAAAATGGAGAAAGACGCATTAGATATTAATCTCATATTCGCTGGGGAAACAGAAAAATCTTTATCTGTTTCTCCTTTCAGAGTTGAAAGGGCTGTGAGTTTTCTGCTGCCCTACCCACCCTATAATTCCGAGCTTTTTATCCAAAGCTCTTCCTTTTTACCTTATTTCAGCCATGAAAAGTCTCTCGGGCACTGTCAGTATGAAACAAAATACACCTCTCTTCTTGACCTTGCTTCATTCACACCTCTTGATCTCTTTCATTTCCTTTCATAAAAATTCTTCAACACTCACAGATACCCTCAATCCTAAAGATAACATACCCTTATCAGCTTTCCTTTCTAATTATAACCTATCGCTCAGATCTGAAAGTATGTTTTCTGCCTTTCTTGTAATTTTCTCCAAAATAAAGTCTCTGAGAACATCAGTGGTTCTTAGAGCTGAGTCTAGGTTATGAATTCATTTTGATCTTTCAAAACAGCCAATTTCTTTCTTTCCTTTCTTTTCTTTTTCTTTTTTTTTGGAAATCCTATGAACCCAGACTTAAACAGACGAGCTAAAGTAAAATGCTCAGAACATTCCTTGCATGTAGCAAGTGCGGAATAAGCATTAGCTGCGATTATTGTTATTATTAACACTTCTTGCTACTTGCCCCTACTCCCCCCAAAAACATTTCTTTATTCCCAACACGACTTCCTGAGGAATTTTGCCCTACCGGCCCACTATATGCTTGTGGGAAGATATGCTAGATGTACGTAAGAAGTAGGTCATAACCGCTGGGTCTCAAGGACGTGAGAGTTCTCGAAGGAAGAGACACAGATGAATACCACAGGTGCCGTAACCATAGCTGGAAAGTGATACCTCGAGGGGTGCCTGGGTGGCTCGGTCAGTTAAGCGTCTGACGTCGGCTCAGGTCATGATCTCGTGGTTTATGAGTTCGAGCCCCGCGTCAGGCTCTGCGCTGACAGCTCGGAGCCTGGAGCCTGCTTCCGATTCTGTGTCTCCCCTTCTCTCTGCCCCTCCCATGCTCATGCTCTGTCTCTGTTTCTCAATAATTAATAAATGTTAAAAAAAAAAAAAAACTTACACAGAAAGTGATACCCTGGGAGTATTGTCACGGGGAAGAAGACACACTGAGTTTCCCCAGAGAGGAGAACTATGACCCATAGGTTCAAGTTATGGAAGGCAGACTTTGATTCAACACGAGGAAGACATTTCTCATCACTGGGCTGTCGACCTACGGAACTAGCTCCCTTGGAAACCGGCAACAAGCGTGGTAATCGGTATCTGCCGGGGATACCGTAAAAATGAAGGCGGTCCAAGACAAAAGAAATCACCGACATACTGGAACAATTTGCTAACAGAGTCATAATGGAGGAGAAGGCTCTTTAAGCTGTTTTCTGTGCGTGCACGCAACACCACAATTCGGCCCGCCAGCAGATCGTACCCGTAACTACAGAAAGGATGGAGGTGAGGCAAGCCAGATGACCTGGGCTGCAGTGAGGAAACCTGTGCTTCTCCAATGAGTACAGGCGTGAACAGAAAAGCCAGAACCCAAGGCCAGATCTTTTGGTACAAAGGCACTTCCACCACATCTCGTTTACGGGGAAAGACTGAAGGTGCAGGTGGACTGTGAATAGAGCCCCTAGAGTTTCTTGTCCAAACCGGGAACACTGGAGGGTGAGAAAGAGGCGTAACTGAGAACTACGGCGGGAACACAAACACAAACCAGGACACGTGACCACCCCAGCTATCAGTGGGTGGTTAGGCAGGAAGAAATGCGAGCCACGGAATGCCTGGGGCAGAAATTGGAGCCCCGATCTTGGGTAAAGATCTAAGAGCGAAATCAGGAATAGAACTCGTTAAAGCAGTGGTTCCCAATCAGGGGTGATCTGGGTCCCCAGGGAACCTTTGGCAATGTCTGAAGACATTTGCAGTCGTCACGCCTACGGGGTGTGGCCCCAAAGCATCCGGTGGGTAAAGACCAGGGATGCTGGGGGACACCCTACACAGAACGGGACAGCCCCTCACAGCAATGTCGTCCGCCCCACGCTGTCAGGAGGGCCAAAGCTGAGAAACCCTATAATGAAAATTAAAAGATCTGCCTGCACAAATATATGAAACATCTGCACTTCAAAAGAAAACAGCAGAAAGTATCCAAACCTTAAACATGACAAAGAGCTAATATTGAGCAATCCAACCTTCACACATCAAAACTTCCTGGCAAACACAAACGGCCAACGTTAAAAAACACTTCCCAAAACCAAAAAACAACTCCACCTCCTAAGTAATCAAAATAACTTGAATTAAAAGGACACACCTAACGTTACCTACAAAGCTGGCACAGGCTTTTTTCTATTTTATTTTTTTAATGTTTATTATTAATTTTTGAGACAGAGAGAGAGCACGTACGCACGAGCAAGCGGGGGAGGGGCAGAGAGAGAGAGGGAGACGCAGAATCTGAAGCGGAGTCCAGGCTCTGAGCTGTCAGCACAGAGGCCGATGCAGGGCTCGAGCCCATGTACTGTGAGATCATGACCTGAGTCAAAGTCGGACGCTCAACCCACCTAGCCACCCAGGTGCCCCGAATTCCCATTGTTATTTATGGTGTCGGTGAGCTTCCCAGAGTACAGTGTTTTCTAAATAACGTGGGAAGTATTTTAGTTTTAGTGTTACTACACAGTCTCATAAAATTCAAACAAAGGAATGTGAGAACATTTTCATTAGTGCATTTCATTAGTGTAAGCAGAGCAAAGAGCACTAGGCCACAAAGCTTTAAACGGAGTTCTGGAATAGCAGGTAGATAAAGAAATAGTTGTTGGTGAAAAGCAAGAATTTACTGGGTTTTTTGGGGAGCTGGTGTTCAACTTAAAGAACGCATATGTGTGGTTGGTATGTATAAAAGTTTTCAACTTCTAATAGCGTTCTGTGGGAGAAAAAAAATTTCTTTCTGTCCGGATTTATAAAAGGATTCAAATAACATCTCATATTTTTTAAATCCTTCTTTTAGCTGTTATTAATTTAGTTCTGAGTGTTTCTTCTTTGTACCCGACTTCTGTGATCTCTCTGTGATCGGAAAAGTACGGCTTTGGAAAACCAATTCCTACATTTGTTGTAGGGAGAGAAAATGAGCTTCAGCTTCTGATTTATGAAGTAGTGACTAGTGCATAAAGATATATATACATATACATATATATATATATGAAACCACTAACATTAAAATGTACGAAGGAATTACACCCACGTTTTGTAAAACATACGCATGCTTCATCTGAAACCATAGCCAGGCCTTAAAGCGAGTATGCCTTCAAAGGATGAAAGCCATCCGTAAAATTTAGCAACTGAACGATAAAATGTGACGGATGGCTTCGACTGATCGCATCTTGAGAAACAAGCGACCTCAGAAGTGCAAAAGCTGAATAAATTCAAGAGGAAAGAATTAAGAAATTGAAAAAGATAAGAACTGTCAGGAAACTGTCAGTGTGATTGAGTGTTTGACATAGTAGAGATTGGTATAATAAAATGCATTTGGGGTTATTTCACTTCTGTTACAAAGAGATGATATTTTTTTAATGGAGGGGAACACTGAATGTCGGCAGGTACGTTGCTACAGGGTACGCTTTCCTGGTACCCTGCCGTTCCTCCTGATGGATGTGCCCCCACTCTCTCGACCGCTTCTCCACTGTTGCAGCTTTTTGTTTCCGTAGCTGCACTGCACACGCCTCTAACTGTTCTTATTTTTATGTATTTACTTATCTTAAGTTGGTTTATTCTGAGAGAGAGACAGAGCATGGGAGCTGTGGAGGGGAAGAGAGACAGGGAGGGAGATAAATCATCAAGCAGGCTCCGCACCATCAGCGTGGAGCCCGATGCGGGGCTCGGAGCCGTGAACCATGAGATCATGACCTGAGCCGAAACCAAGAGTCAGACACTCAACTGACCACGGCACCCAGGTGCCCCGTCTCTAATTGTTTTTAAAGGGGATGTCCTTCATGAGATCAGGGCTACCAGCCAAAACATGAATGAGACGGGTTTAAGTTGGAATGTATGTGGTCTAATTGCTGACATCTGTACAGTGTTGCAGAGCTTACAAAGCACGTTGACATAAATTATTATTATTTTCTTAAACTTTATTTACAAACTCTGTCAGTGCAGAGCCTGATGCGGGGCTCGAACCCACGGAACTGTGAGATCACGACCTGAGCTGAAACCAGGAGTCAGACGCCTAACAGACTGAGCCACTGAGGTGCCCCTACATAAATTTTTGTTTTGTTTTTTTTTTTAATGTTTATTTATTTTTGAGAGAGAGAGAAAAACAAAGTATGAGTGTGGGAGGGGCAGAGAGAGAGACACACACACATACACAGAATCGGAAGCAGGCTCCAGGCTCCAAGCTGCCAGCACAGAGCCCAACGCGGGGCTTGAACTCATTGACCGAAATCTCATGACCTGAGCCAAAGTCGGGTGCTTAACCGACTGAGCCACCAGGCGCCCCATAAGTTATTATTTGAACCTTACTACCCTACAAGGTAGGGGGCATTAGTGCCATTTCTATTTGTAAAACATTCTGTTTCATCACTGAATTATTCTTTGTAAAAGCAGCATCTTAAAAAAAAATGTGTCATGCAAATAATGTTTCCATTGCAGATCAGTGAGAAAACAGAAATAAGCAAAAACAACAGTAACATTTTTTATTTTATGTTTCCCTGGTGCCAGGCACTGCTCTGTGCTTTAGACTTACAGCAGAGAATAAATGGAAACTTCCAGCTTTGTGGTGCTTATATATCCCGCCTCGCAAGCAGACTCACTGGTTAACATTTTGATTTGTATTATCATAGACTTTTTTTTTTTTACACACACAACCTTCACATCCTTATTAACTTCACGCAGAAATGATTTACATGTATAATACAACTTGCCTCTATATATTTTCTCCTTTAAGTAGTATACCATGAACATTTCCCACCTCAGTATTTGCTGATAACATGATTGTTTATGGATATACTGTGATTTCTTTAATCGGTTTTTCCTCAGCTGACGTTTTAGGAATGTCCAGTCTTTGGACCATGTAGATATGCTGAGATGAAATTCTTGCAGCTGAAATCTTTGAACACGTGCTTAACTATTTCTTTAGATAGATTACTAAAACTGTGTGTTAAAAGATATGTAGTTTTTAAAATTAAAAAGGTAAAATCCAAGAAGGTATGTGTTTTAAGTACAGGGAAATTTCTTCCCAGGAGGTCTTTTGTGTGTTTGCTTTAAATCAGCTTGTTATGCTTCTCGTTGGCACCATGTGAAGTGCTCATCACCATCACTGCGTATTAGAAAGTCAGAGAGTAGAGGGGCGCCTGAGTGGCTTAGCTGGTTGAGCGCCCGACTTCAGCTCAAGTCATGATCTCGCAGTCTGTGAGATCTCACAGCCCGCGTCAGGCTCTGTGCGGACAGCTCGGAGCCTGGAGCCTGCTTCCGATTCTGTGTCTCCCTCTCTCTCTGCCCCTCCCTGGCTCATGCTCTGTCTCTCTCTGTCAAAAATAAATAAACATTAAAAAAAAAATTTTTTTTACGAAAGCCAGAGAGTAGAAAAGTGGTTACCAGGAGTGTCTGGGTGGCTCAGTCGGTTAAGCGTTCGACTTCGGCTCAGGTCATGATCTCACTGGTCATGAGTTCGAGCCCCTCATCGGGCTCTGTGCTTACAGCTTGGAGCCTGGAGCCTGCTTGGGATTCTGTGTCTCCCTCTCTCTCTGCTCCTCACCAACTCACGCGATCTCTCTTTCTCTCTCTCAAAAATAAATAAATAGTACAAAAAAAAAAAAAACACACAAAAAACAACCCACAATGTAATTCAACAATTCAAAATCATTAAGATTTTTAAGTATTGTGATGTTTCCAAATGAAACTTCAGTCCAAGACAAGGGGAAGAAGGCAATATGAGGAATGTAAGAAGATGAAACTATTCTGTGCCCAATAAGCATGGACTAAGGGCCTACGTTACGCACAGCACTGAAGAACCCTGGGGGGGCAGGGGGGGTGGGTGGGGGGATCAGCAACCGTGGAGGAAGATGTGGGAGTGTTCCAGAGGAAGAGCAGGAAAGCTGCCTCAGTGAACATCAACGGGACTAGAAAGCCAGCCTCGGAACGGAAGAGGGAGACGCGGCGATTTGTCAGACGCAGAGAGAATTCCCCCTCATAGAGTATGGCTCTTCTCAGTAGTTTGGAATTGACAGAATCTAACTCACTTCCCTACAGACGACAAAACAAAGCAGCCATCTGAACTCATTTAAACTTTTAAAATTTCTAAAACTTTGGTTTCCGTTCAGTTTCTGGAAATTTCTGCCTAAATGTAAAAAAAAAAAAAATTCTCCGCCCCCCCCCCCCCCCCCCCCCCCCCCCCGCCCCGGGTATTTTCTTGCTACAATCGACAGGCTATTTTTTTCCATAATAAATTCTTGAACCACCTTTGTTTTCGGGTGGGGGACAGGAGGACTGGGGCAGCTCAAACTCAAGGCAACTCTATTATTTCTTATACTATTTTGGGATTTTGGAATCATTTGATGCCTATCAGATAGTTGCCGATGATCTTCTGAGTGTCTACACTTTCATTTTAAATTTTATTTAAAAAGGAAACAGTGGCTGGTATCTCGAGGATACGTGTAGGTCTTCAATTGAAAAAAGGAGCCTGAAAACTGGGATGTGTGTTCCCTCCTGGCTTAATCTTATGACCTAGATTTGTAACTAAACAGAAGTAATAATTTAAGAAATATTTTGCAATACAGACCCAAAATAGCAACACAAATCCATTTTGCTTAAAGTGCTTTCTATTCAAAATTTCATTAGAAACATTTCATGGTGAAACCATGATTATTTTGCCAGCCAGACAGCGAGGGCAGGGAGCAGAAGGGAGGAATAATCTGGAAGAGCTGGGCCGTGGTCTACAGGATGGGATGAGACTTTTGGAAAAGGAGCAGGATTATTTGGACCTCCCTCCCCATGAGACTGTTTCCACATGAAAAATTGTAACAAAAAAATAAATAAATAAACTGTATTTGAAAGAGACTGATCCCTCCCCAGACAGCTGGTAACACGTTGTAAAAGCCTAATGATATGAGGCATTATCAAATTAAAATTCCCATATTTTGCAGGATGCCGATTTATACATCCACTCAGCCACGCTGTTTTTCTACTGGTAACTTGAATTCCTGTTTTAAAACTGTGCCAACTCCCCTTGGGTGTTCTGGTGATGAAAACAACTTTCCTTAAATTTCAGCCAAGACTTTTTCACTCTTGGTATTGGATGAAAAATATGCGTGCTGGGGCACACACTGCAATGACCAGGCGTGCGGCAGGGCCGGCGTGGGGGGGGCGGAGGAGAGAGAACTATTCTGATATTTAAAATAATAGGGGGACAAAAGGATGCATTAAAAATAATATGCTAATTATTTTTTAAAATATATTCTGATTCTAGGGGCGCCTGGGTGGCGCAGTTGGTTAAGCGTCCGACTTCAACCAGGTCACGATCTCACGGTCTGTGAGTTCGAGCCCCGCGTCGGGCTCTGGGCTGATGGCTCAGAGCCTGGAGCCTGTTTCCGATTCTGTGTCTCCCTCTCTCTCTGCCCCTTGCCCGTTCATGCTCTCTCTCTCTCTGTCCCAAAAATAAATAAACGTTGAAAAAAAAAAAATTAAAAAAAAAATATATTCTGATTCTACACACCAAGTTTACCGAATACTGAATTACCGTTTGTTTTTTGTTTTTGTTTTTTTTTTTAAAGCTGGATATGCTTGTTTAAAATATAAAACCCCGGGGCGCCTGGGTGACTCAGTCGGTTAAGCATTCCACTCTTGGTTTCGGCTCAGGTCATGATCTGTTCCATGAGTTCAAGCTCCACATCAGGCTTGGTGGTGACAGTGTGGAGCCTGCTGGGGATTCTTTCTTTCTTTTCTTTCTTTTCTTTCTTCCTTTCTTCCTTCCTTCCTCCCTCCCTCCCTCCCTCCCTTCCTTCCTTCCTTCCTTTCTCTCTCTCTCTCACTCTCTCTCCCTCCCTCCCTCTCTCTCTGCCCCTGCCCCACTTGCGCTGTCTCAGTCTCTCTCAAAATAAATAGGTAAACTTCAAAAAATAAATAAAATAAAATATAAAACACAATGTTGTGTATGTAAACAAATGCAGACAAATCAAACCAAAGAAAGAAGAACACATACAATGATAAGCTCGGGGGAAGGTGCCTGAAATGCAGGAGAGCAGAAAGCCGAGCAAACAGCTCAAAACCCGTTCCAACCCAAGGGCGCCTGGCCGTTTGAAGCCGATACATGGCTGCTCTCTCACCCGAAACACCTGAAAACCGTTCACCGCAGAAGAGACAGACAGGCTGTGTCACCCACAGACCTCCACAGGATACGTGGTGTCACAAGCTCCCGGGACCTCTCCATCTCTATACGTGGTCTTGAAGTCATTTATAAACGCGTGACAATACCACCGTCTGGGAGAAAGTCACATCACCATAATCGCGCTGAAAAGTGACCGACTGACCTGATTGATGGAGTTGGCAGCACAGGATGCAAGGCCCGTTCCCACAAAAGTAAGCAGGAAACACGGCAGGTCAAAAGGTCCCGGGGCCAGCGCAAATCCAGCCGAGGTGGTGCTGACGACGAGAGCTGCAATACAGAAACAGAGCAGACTCATCACCGATGCAGACTCGGGACTTACGTTAAAGCCCAAAAACAAGCCCTCTTCCACACACACCAATCCATTTCATCAGCGACACCAACTGTGGACGAATCCTCTCTCATTAAAAAAATTAAATTTTTTTTCTGATTATAAACATTATAGGGGCGCCTGGGTGGCGCAGTCGGTTAAGCGTCCGACTTCAGCCAGGTCACGATCTCGCAGTCTGTGAGTTCGAGCCCCGCGTCAGGCTCTGGGCTGATGGCTCGGAGCCTGGAGCCTGTTTCCGATTCTGTGTCTCCCTCTCTCTCTGCCCCTCCCCCGTTCATGCTCTGTCTCTCTCTGTCCCAAAAATAAATAAAAACGTTGGAAAAATAAAAATTAAAAAAAAACATTATATACGTTCATTAGTAGAAAAATGCTAATTTTCCTTTAAGTCCATTATACTCAAGAGTAAAAAAAAAAAAAAATCAACGTTCACTTCTTCATCCAACAAACCCTTACTGAATACCTAATTCCCGACCAGCACCTGGCTGCGTGCCAGGCCGAGTACAGGATGAAGGTATGTAAGGTCTCGTTCCTGCTGTCGGGGACTTTACTGGGCAGGGCGGTGACAGACACACGTCAGTAACTCTAACACATATAAAAGGAGTCCCAAATCCAGGACAAGCTCCAGACAACCTGAGCAGATGAGAGAGCAACCTGAGAAGATGGTCTGGGGCTCAGAATCCGGCTAGAGGAGTACCAGAGGGAGGTGACAGTCCTACAGCCCCCAGGGGGAGCCGAGGGGAGGGGCGAGGCGCAAAGCCGTGTCACGCAAGCATCTGCTAAGGCTGCTCCTTTCGTTAGGACCTGGTCCTTCCTTCCTGGGGGTTGACAGAAGCTGGCAGGGCCAGAAAGTGTCTAGGACTGGGACTGATACGGGGCTGCAGAAGTTCACTGGAAAAAGGATCACCAATGGTGGACTGATGGGAGAAGACTTCGACAAGACGGCATCCAAGCTGGACCTTCGGGAGGGGAGGTAGGACACGGTGGAGAGTGGGAGGGTGGGAGACATCATAGGCGGTTGGGTAGTTCCGAGAGCAGGCACAAGGGCAAGAGAGACCAATGTCGAGCGTCTCTAGTAATGGGACACCATCTGCCTGGATTTCGAACCAAACACCTGGGGAGCACCGTTGAGTCTCACCCTGCCCTACATCGCAGCTGCGGAGAGGTACTGTCTGTTAAACCCACCTCTACTGCCAACGTCAAGCCCGCTGATTCATGACCAGGGTGGCTCTGCCCCCAGGGGGCATCTGGTAATATCTGGAGACATATTTGGTTGTCACACTGGAGGTGGGAGGATAACGCTGTCCTCCAGTGGCTGGAGGCCAGAGATGCCTCTAAACACCTTATGGCGCAGAGAGCAGCCCCCCGCCCCCAAACCAAAGAATTTTCTGGCCCCAAATGTCAACAGTGCTGAGGTTAAGAAACATGTAATCTAGTCCGAGCTACTATCTTGTGTGGACAAGTGCAAGAACCTGTCCCCTACGTGGCCTCCTTGCTTCCGCCTTGTCCCCTCCCCTCTCCCAAATGAGATTTTACAAGTATAAACAGATCATATCACCCCGCTTAGAAAGTCCCCAGGGGCGCCTGGGCGGCTTAGTTGGTTAAGCATGAGACTCTTTTTTTTTTTTTTTTTTTTCAACGTTTATTTATTTTTGGGACAGAGAGAGACAGAGTATGAACGGGGGAGGGGCAGAGAGAGAGGGAGACACAGAATCTGAAGCAGGCTCCAGGCTCTGAGCCATCAGCCCAGAGCCCGACGCGGGGCTCGAACTCACGGACCGCGAGATCGTGACCTGGCTGAAGTCGGACACTTAACCGACTGCGCCACCCAGGCGCCCCAAGCATGAGACTCTTGATTCCGGCTCAGGTCCTGATCTCACGGTTCGTGGGTCTGGGCTGTGCCGCTGAGTGTGGACCCTACTTGGGAGTCTCTCTTTCCCTCTCTCTCCACCCCTCCCCTGCTCATGCGCACGCGTGCGTGCACGCTCTTTCTCAAGATAAATATTAAAAAAAACCAAAAAACAAAAACAGGAAGAAAGAAAGCCCCTTGACACTACACCTGGACTAACAGGCAAACTCCTCTGTCGTGTGTGTGTGTGTGTGTGTGTGTGTGTGTGTGTGTGTGTGTGTGTTGTAGCTCTCTCTAGCCCACTCACTGCTCTCCATCAGGAAGGCCCGGCTTTCTTGCCTCGGGGTCCCTGTGCTTTTGTGTCCCCTGCCCCCTTCCGTGTCCTTCAGATCTCATCTCAGATATGACTTGTTAGGGAGGACCTCCCTCTCCAGAAACCCCCTCAGGCAGGAGCTGTGACGGCGGCCTTCACTGCTGCAGGATGGTCACAGCTAGCACTCTGTGAGGGACACTGCAGTGTTTACCAGAGGAAGGGGAGGAGGGGTGCAGGCCGCCACACCGCAGGCAGAGCTCAGGGTGAGGAGTTTACATGCCGTTCGGTTGGCAGGGGACTCACTGACGGCCCCGTGCAAGGCAGGGACCCATCACTGGAGGCCAGCCTGGAAGCAACAGGCCCCGTGATTTGCAACAGGCAGGGAGTGTTTCAGACAAACAGTTTGAGAGGCTGTATTGTTGTTGATTTTTTTAAGTTTATTTATTTTGAGAGAGAGAGAGAGAGAGAGAGCGAGCGAGCATGAGCAGGAGAGGGGCAGACAGAGAGAGGGAGACTGGGAATCCCAAGCAGGCATTGTGCTGTCAGCGTGGAGCCCGACACGGGGCTCGAACCCACAAACCGTGAGCTCACGACCTGAGCCGAAATCAAGAGTCAGACGCTTAACCGACTGAGCCACCCAGATGCCCTGAGAGGCTATACAGTCAATCCACTCTGAATGAGGTAGTAAACGCGGGACTCAAATAGATATAAGGGATATTGTGACGGGTCCATTGTTAGGACCTGATAAATGTGAGAAATGGAAAGACCAAACAAAGTAACAAGAAAAAAGGATACAAGGTAAAGTGTTGCACCGGGGGACTTGGAGAAGGATCAGAACATTACCAGAAAGGAGTACATCCAGGGAAAGGTGAGCAAGCTAGCTGGTCTCAGGAAAAATGTGCTGGTGTTGAAGAACCACGGGTATCTGCGTGGAAAGGTACAAATGTGAAAGGAAAGAGACTGGGAGGCAGGAGAGAAACACGAAGCTCTGAAGTCACTTGCCCAGAGACCAGGGCTGAGCCCGAGGGGGATGGATGAGGTCGTCGATGGACACTAAGCGCAGTGGGAAGAAGTGTATGAAAAAGTCAGAACTTCGCAGATGGGGGAAAGGAAGCAGGGACAGACACAAAGAACATCAGGAGACAAGAGTCAGGAGGATGAGGTGTCGTCGAGGGGCCGCAGGAAACAGTGCCAGGGGCACCACCACTGACATCAACAAAAAATGCCAGGGAAATTGGTAATTCCTCCTAATGATCACGAATTGCTTGGCATGTCCTTCAGGCTAGTTTTATCAGCAACATATAGAAACTCTCTGTTGTTTTACCATGTGGACAAGCCCCGAGTATCTAGACCAGACACGGGCTTCTCGGTGTCTCCATATTTCTCTGCCCGGGCTCACGGCAATGTGCAACGGGGTGACGTACGTGTGCAGAGATGGGCACCCTAAACCAGAAGTCTCTAGTGAACATGTCCTTTGGCAAGGAGGTCCCTCCTTGAATGGCGTGGTCCCCAAATGGGGTTTACATCCACATCTCCCGGGAGATGATTTAACCTCCAGAACAGAGCACAGACGCTCAGTGTTAAGTAGACAGCAGAGTGAGTCCAGGAGCGAGAACACAGGTTGGGATAAAGGTTACAAAAAAGGACGAGCAGCAGATCGGGAGCTGAAGGCAAAGAAGAGAAAAAAGGGCCTGGCTCAGGCCAGAGAGTGTGCCCTGTCCCCTCTCCCCTCCTCTGCTCTGGGGGCCCAGCCTGCCCGGGCCCACAAATCGTACTACAAGCCAGAGCGTAAGACTCTCATGTGAGTACAGACAATGGCTGCCTGGAGACTTACGCCCAAAAGCAAATGCCACGGTGACTCCAGGCTCGG
Organism: Puma concolor; assembly: GCF_028749965.1. Classification (NCBI taxonomy): domain Eukaryota; kingdom Metazoa; phylum Chordata; class Mammalia; order Carnivora; family Felidae; genus Puma; species Puma concolor. The sequence continues at coordinate 8,199,825 of NC_141680.1, read as the reverse complement.
GCACAGCAGTTGCAGGTGCACGTGAAGGGACCTTTCACCCACGTGCAACAGGGAAAGGACAGCTTCTCATTTAGGTCCATTTAGCCATACCTGCGTGCACGTGGCAACTACCAAGAAGGGCATCTTTAGAATACACGAAACTCCTTCCACGATACTCAAAATAGCTCCGGTCCTTGAGGAGGATTCTTCGTTCTTTACCGATGTCACACTGTCAATCACAAAGCTTCGTGGACGGTCCCGTGTCTGAGACCAAGTGTCACCTTGCTTTCTGCACAACTCAAAAGCTCTGGAGAGAGGTTAGGTGACTCCTCGCCTATCACCTGGGTGTGGTGACAAGCCAGGACCGGAAGAAAAGTCTGGAACACCCAGGCTACTTCTCAACTGAACCACCAGCAAGAAAGCTTGATGGTGGCCGTGGGAGGAGTGGAGGGAATAGAAACCACAGGGCTTGCCCTCTCGAAACGAACTAAGTAAGTTTTTTTACATCCATGGAGCCAATCATTTGACATCATCCTTGATTCTGTGTTAAGGCCTTGAACCTTTAACCAAAAGCAGACTAAACAACTATGGTCGTTAAAAGAGCTTAGAAAATCCACAGTAACTTTCTCAATACACAATTAGTAAACTCTAGAGTCACCAGTATGGCTTTAGCTATCTCTAAACATCCACATCAACATTTTGTATTGTGTTTTATCAGCAGCTAAAAACAAACAAAGCATTTCCACCCCAGTGGGCGAGACGGCACCGCAATCACTGAACTGTCAAAAGAAAAACTGCAGAAAGAAAATTCGCTTTGCTGAAAACCAGAAAGGGTGCGTAGCTCCGTGAAGGCAAAACTGATCGTTCAGAGGAGAAAGTCTCCTGTTTTTCTTTTCATCTGCCTCAGAGCTTGACTGAGTGACGGACGACAGAGGAAGACCATCAAATTTCTGACGGGTAAGTAGAGAAGAGGTGGAAGGCGGTTTGCAAAAAAATTGCCCAAGGGACTATGTCTCAGTGAGACAGAAGAGTGACTCAATTTACCAAGTAGAAAGACTGCCTGATGTAAAGATGTATGAACCGTAAATGGTACAGCACGTTACAAAGTGATAGGGACTATTATTACCGTTACAGAGGAGGAAATCTGCATTTGATAACACATTTCTGCCAAAACATCAAACCCTAACAAAGAAAGTGTTTATACCTGCTTTGTCAAGGCAATTAATTTAAAGAAAAGAGAGAGGCAGAAGGGATTGATAAACTGTACAAGTAAAATTGACCACAGCAATATTCTCATACAGAACGGCCACAACTGTAATTAAGCTTTTCATTGATTTCCTGGGATTCATTACGTGGAATCATTTTGCAACACCAGGATCTCATTAGAAGTGGGTGTAATATATTCTTTCATTAATAACACTTGAAATTATATTTTATTTGGTAATCTCCTATTCTGCCCCTTCACATGTAAACATGAAATCAATGCTGCCAACGAAGCATGACCCATCCAACAGAGGCCCAGAGGCGCTAGACTCTGGGCCCTGACGTCTCTGGGAGGAAGTCAAGGAAGAGTCATAGTCCCGCTCCTGCTGGAGCCTGGCCCACCCTCCTGGGTGGGCGTCCGGCCGGTGATGCGCAAGCATCCTGTGCAGAGAGAGTCAGCGGCAGCCTGTGCAGGTGCCTACGGAACAGCAGTCCCGCCTACCAGGCCCAGCTCTGCCCAGCTGCAGGTCCACCCCCGTCTCTTCCAAACCAGAAAGCCCGGTCTAAGATCTGCCGGGGCCGCCTTCTTCCACAGCCCGTCGTTAACAGGAGTCCACAAATACGGGCTCGTCTGCCAGCCTTCCCTGGGGAGAACTGTGTAATACAGGTTTGTCCGGAAACAGGTGCAAGTCCGCAGGCCCCCCGGGGCTGGAAGGAGCAGAAGTCCCCGAGGTGAACGGCCCAGGAGGGCCACGTGGCAGAGAACGGCAGGCCGCCTGGAGGAGCAGGACAGTCCCGGCGGATGGCTGCAAGGAAAACGGGGTCCTCGGTCCCAGGCAGCCAGAGAAATGAACTCAGCGAGCCTGGAAGAGGACCCCAGGTGAGAACCACAGCCCCGACCCCCACGCTGACTTCAGCTTGTGCGATCCCGAGCGGAGGATCCGGCCCGGCCGGGCCCGGAAATAACTGCGCGCTGTCTTAAAGCACCAAGTTGTGCTAACTTGTTGTGTAGTAAAAGAAGACCAGCATGCACTGGAATGAGGGGGCGTTTAGGTAAGGCCAGTCCACGGACCACACGGAGGACCGACCGGTGTGGAGGAAAACCCACTCAGGGCACCACGTAAAGGCCGCTGGGTGGGAAGGGGTGAGGCCTGGGGGGAGGGCGACGGTAGAGGGGTGGACGAGGGGTTTGAAGGCACTGGCAGAGGCCTTCAGCACCCAACACACGGAAGTGGTTACAGCAAAGGAGCGAACTCAGAGGACAACAAGACCTTACTGTTAAGGGAACAGTCACAGAACTGTCAAAGGGAACTCAGGGCCAACAAGTGTAATCTCGGCCCCGATGCGAGAACCCCGCGACCACGTTTTTGGACGGATGCTACCTCCGGATCTGGGGACCCTGGGAACCCCTTCTGCATGGAAGAGCTCTAGCTGACTTGGTTCTCTCTCAGACCAGGTCCAGTCAGCTTCCTCGAAACACCTCCCTACGGATGTGACTTTGTCTTCCCAAGCGACCGGGAGGGAAGTACCTCTCACTCCTTCAATCGTCAAGCGCAGCTCTCCCACTGTCTGGGTCTCCCCACGGGAAGTGTCCCTAGGGACCAACCGCGCTTGACTTCCACACTCCTGTCCACGCCATGTGACGCCTTCAAGAGACACGCTAGGTTCACTATGACAAAAGCACGTGGCACAACATCGGGCAAATAAGGGGTTAATGAGCGGTGCTCTTGCTAATTGTTGAGATGTGGTTCCCAGAATCCTAGATGAAACAGGTCTCTGGCCACTGAGCTTAGACTTCACATTTCAAAGGGGTGCCCTTAGGAACTTCGAGAAAGGATACAACACTGCCTTACAAGCTCCTTGTGCCTCGAGGGTTGTAACCCAAGGTACCACTGCCTCACTCTTGAGACTGGAGAGCAGTCCCTCCATAAATGTGGGTAAAAGATGACAATGACAGAAACACAAAACTTACATTTGTGGAGCACTTTACAGTGTCAGAGTGCTTTGACTCGTACTTAAATCTCAGAAGCACTAACCTTCAAAAAAAAGTAGGGTGTGGAGAACTCCGGGATATGGGAAGAGTGCATGAGAACTTTCACTTGTATTTGACTTATTTTACTTTATTATTTTTTAATGTTTATTTTTACTTCTGAGAGAGAGAGAGAGAAAGACAGAGCATGAGTGGGGGAGGGGCAGAGAAAGAGGGAGACACAGAATCTGAAGCAGGCTCCAGGCTCCTAGCTGTCTGCACAGAGCCTGATGAGGGGCTCAAACTTGCGAACTGCAAAATCATGACCTGAGCTGAAGTCGGATGCTTAACCGACTGAGCCACCCAGGCACCTCTGACTTTACTTATTTTAAAACACACATTTCGCATATCTTAAAATTAATACAGTGCGATGGTATAAGAGTACATGAGTTTTATTTACAAATAGCTATACATTTTTCTGTTCTATATGACATTTATGTGCAATAGCATAAATACTATTATAAATGTATGTACGTGCACATAAATACATGTATCTGCACTTAAAACTTTTTTACTGTATATGCACTTAAAATACATGACTAACAAACTGCATAGACCCTACTCTAAAAAAACAGCAAGGCAGGGGGCGCCTGGGTGACTCAGTCGGTTAAGCGGCCGACTTCGGCTCAGGTCGTGATCTCACGGTTCGTGAGTTCGAGCCCCGCGTCGCGCTCTGTGCTGACAGCTCAGAGCCTGGAGCCTGCTTCGGATTCTGTGTCTCCCTCTCTCTCTGCCCCTCCCCCACTCATGCTCTGTCTTTCTCGGTCTCAGAAATAAATAAACATTAAAAAACTTTTTTTTAAAAACAGCAAGGCAAGCATGGTAGGTATTTACGTCTGGTTTTATATACGGAGATACACATCAGTGGGAGTGAGCTCAATGAAGGGTCTGATCAAGACAGTCATACGGTTTTTGCACAATAGTCGGCTCTCTGCTTTACGGGGTATTCTTTGACAAGTACGACAAAGACTGCTTTCCAGAAGGAGAAAATTCAACCAAACGAAGGGACACGCGTGCACGCACTCACACCCCCTCTCCCCCCACATCCGCCTAACTGATTACAGAATCACAAACCAGCCCGGGAAAGCTCAGACAACACTGTATGCCTGCCTACACGCCACGATGCTGTTTCTTCCACTACAGGTTTTAAGGGCACTGTGATGAGTCACAGGGGAGGGAGCCCAGTCTGGAAGGTGGGGAGGAGCCTCCCTGCTTACGTGACACGGGGCGCTTGCTCTGTCACCATAAACTGAGGTTCTGTCAGACTCGGAGTGGGAGTCTGGCCACGGTGTCCAGCTCTGATCTCACAGCGTACTTTCCAGTGCAGCGTTGAACCACGTAAGGCCTTCGCCCTCGCCCGTACGCAAGAGCTTTTCTTGGAGAAGCAGTTTATCGAGAATTATTTTTTTTTTAAAGGCTCAATACTTTGAGAACTATCGGTCTCTGAGCATAAGCACAACACAGGCACTTGGACTTCCTTTCTGAGATCGTCAGTTAAAAATAACTACAAAGAGGGGCGTCTGGGTGGCTCAGTTGGTTGAGCGTCGGACTTCGGCTCAGGTCACGATCTCACGGCTTGTGGGTTCGAGCCCCGCATCAGACTCTGTACTGACAGCTAGGAGCCTGGAGCCCGCTTCGGATTCTGTGTCTCCCTCTCTCTCTGCCTCTTGACAATAAATAAATGTTTAAAAAAAAAAAAAAAAAAGCTTTAAAAAAAAACTAGAGTGGCGCCTGGTTGGCTCAGTCGGTTGAGCGTCCGACTTCAGCTCAGGTCACGATCTCACGGTTCGTGAGTTCGAGCCCCGCGTCAGGCTCTGGGCTGATGGCTCAGAGCCTGGAGCCTGCTTCGGATTCTGTGTCTCCCTCTGTCTCTGCCCCTCCCCCATTCATCCTCTGTCTCTCTCTGTCTCAAAAATAAATAAACATTAAAAAAAATTAAAAAAAATAAAAAAATAAAAAAAAACTAGAAAGATTGTATCAGAAAAACTGTCACCTACATCCTGATTTTATCTCTTTTTTTTTTTCTTTTTTTTTTTTTTTTTTTTTAAAATTTTTTTTTTTCAACATTTATTTATTTTTGGGACAGAGAGAGACAGAGCATGAACGGGGGAGGGGCAGAGAGAGAGGGAGACACAGAATCGGAAACAGGCTCCAGGCTCTGAGCCATCAGCCCAGAGCCCGACGCGGGGCTCGAACTCGCGGACCGCGAGATCGTGACCTGGCTGAAGTCGGACGCTTAACCGACTGCGCCACCCAGGCGCCCCCTGATTTTATCTCTTTTAATACTCCCCCCGCTTTTTGTTTTAGCATGAGCTCCTAAAGAAATAAGTGAAAAACAAAATTCCAATAAATCAACTTGAGTAATTATTAACTCTGGCAAAAGATTTGGTCAAAAGATTAAAACCCCTGGCTAAACGAGAGTTTGAGATTCTCTACAGATTTCAAATTATCCTTGTGATCTATTATATCTCATGACCCCTGATAGCGGATAGAGCGCAATACTGTAATCTGAGTCCTACAAACCTGAGACGTAGTCTCCTTAAAGCTCTCGTGTGTACTAAGTGTATAGGGAATAGGCAGTTAATGAATCTGTCTGTGGTTTTGCTTACGTGTGTGTCCAAACAATGGAATCAGTTTTGTTACCTGATCTCAAAGTTCAAAACGGCAGAACTTAATTAAGAGGCAGGAATTAAGTCTTTTCTGATTCTAAAATGAGCATGTCGTTTTTGCTTAATAGCTGTACTTAAAGATTTCCTCCTCTCTCTTCATTTCTATTAACAGCTTAAGCTTCAAATAGCTCAGTTTCTAAGGAAAGTGAGCTTTTTAGGCTTCAAGGCTCTGCAGCGGGTCTGTGAACTCTGTGAATGTCCTGACCTAGTCATCTTACTTACCTTACATAACGCGCATATCAAAGAAGGTGGTAATTCTGGTGATCACTGTTCACTTCACTTCGGAGCAAAAGTCACCTGATGAGTGACAGGGTACTTTTTTCCTCAGCCACATTAAAGGATATCAATCAGGGGTACCTGATTACAAACCATAACCACTTCTGGTTAAACGATAAGGCTTTTTATAGGGATTTTTAATAACACAGCTGCAAAATGAAGAACTTTCGGGGCCTTCCTGTTTTCCTCTTTTCTTTTTTTTCATATACTTAATGACCAAAGCTGGTCAAAAAAATAAATAAATAAAACCCTAGGACCAAATTAAAACTCATACTTCAAACTGATGGAGCACCACTGTTACCAAAATGAAACATTTAAGTATGGTCCCTGGGGGCAATTCACCAGGAAGCATTTGGTCTGCATTTACAGTTAGCATTCAGAAAAGGGAAATGAAATTATCTATCAAGTCTGCTTCAAAAACCAAATAAAACCTGTTTATATCTAAGTTAATAATGCAACACATTTGAATGAGATCCTAGGATTATTCTTTCAATTAGTTTTTCCTTGAACCACCTAAGCTTTTCCACTTTGCAAGCACCCTATTTCTCGTGTTTTTTCCCCTTCCAATAAAGAAATATTTCTTCTCAATATACTTAATAAACAACACTTTACAACCTCCGTAATTAACTAAAAACCTTTTCCATAAAACTAATGTGCATTAAACTTTTAAGAAGTGGAAATCTGTGCTTAGTCAGTTAAGTGTCCGACTTGAGCTCAGGTCATGATCTCACGGTTTGTGAGTTCGAGCCCTGCGTCCAGCTCTATGCTGACAGCTCAGAGCCTAGAGCCTGCTTCGGATTCTGTGCCTCCCTCTCTCTGTGCCCCTCCCCCAACTTGCGCTCTGTCTCCTTCTCAAAGATAAACAAACATTTAAAAAAAAAAAAAAGAGGTGGCAATCTGTCTTCTGCACAATGAGTTGGCAAGAAGGGATTGTCAGCTAAGCGGTTTTCACTAAAATAATGAAGCTTTTTCTCAGTTTCATCTCAAAATTGTTAAGTGTTGCTATCCAGACAGCATTTTATGATAAACATTTAAAATAAAGAATTAAGGGGCGCCTGGGTGGTTCAGTTGGTTGAGCTTCCGACTTCGGCTCAGGTCATGATCTCGCGGTCCGGGAGTTCAAGCCCCGCATCAGGCTCTGTGCAGACAGCTCAGAGCCTGGACCCTGCTCTGGATTCTGTCTCCTCTCTCTGCCCCTCCCCCACTCACGCTCTGTTCTCTCAAAAATGAATAAACATTAAAAAAAATTTTTTAAATAAAGAATTAAGATTACATGTCCATCTAAGGTATAATTCTGATTTTGACAGTATTTAGTATTTATCTACATTTGAGTATTTTTTGCCACACATATGTAGCAGGTCAATAAAATGGGCCTGCTCATGTGTTCTTTGCATCTGGACCTAAATGCATACGTATATAAATGCATCATGATTTTCTCTTGCACTGAAAATTTTCATTTACTCCTAGTGATTAGACAGTTATGCACTAATGCTGGCTGTGTCATTATTCTAGAGCGTTCGAGACAACTTTCTAGCACAAAGAATCTTTTAGAAATACTTTTAAGATGGCCAAGAAATGGAAGCATTCTCTTACTGAATGCTGCTGTCCCTTTAAGTGAAACTGACAATCAATCACCATTTGCCAACTCTAAGAGATGATTCATTGATAATCTTTATGTTCACTACTTATCTGAAAGAAATAAAAAGAGGTCTCTTAGCTGGGGGCTAGATTAAAGCACAGCTGAGTCCTCAAGGGCCTCCGGGAGTTGGAAGGGGTACAGCTTTCACAAACTCGATGAACTTCCTGGGTTAACGCAGTGGGGCTACCCTCCATTCCCAGTTACACGGAGTACAAAATACGGCAGCAGATTGAAAACTTCAGCACAGCTTGGCAAAGGTGAAAGCGACACTGTAAAAAAGCACAAAGGAACCACAAGGCACAGGGGCCTGAAGTCCTCTGCTTCAGGTACAATCCTTTTCAGTCACCACGAAGCATTCAACTACTACAGTACGGGAGAATCATCGACTGTTTGTAATTAATAGGCTAAACTGTTCCAAATCCTGTGGATGATGGCAACAGGGTCCATTGTACTTTCTTTCCCCCACAACAGGCATCACAACAGTGTCCTGGTTAGTGCTTCCGAGGGGGGTGAAGTCAAGGACGCTGTGAAGAACAAGGAGGGGGGGGCGGGTCCTAAGCTAGAAGGCTTCCCAGGCTGATGTCAAAGCTGAAGGCAGAAGGGTAAGGAGGAAGGAGTTAACCTGGTGAACAGGGAAGAGGGTGAGGTTGGAAGCGTTGGAAGCAGAAGAACAAGCACAGGGTGAGAGAATGTTCTAGATAAACACCCACTCCCCCACCTAAGGGCCAAAAAAATCGCAAAGGGTAAATACAGATAAAAATGCACCCTGTACTCTCTTACTCTTGATATGTTAGCATTGCTCTTTTCCTTCTTTGCCTCCCAAATTCACTCCCCCTCCCTTCTTGGGATCCACAAAATAAAGCTCTGGGGCAAACACTTTTTTAGTACTGAAAGAGGTAACCCTGGAGCATTCTTTTAAAACTTGCTTTCGTGTTTCATGCCTTAATCTCAATAAATAAGATGCTAGAATACTTTGCTTTGAACTAGAAACCAAGCCCTTGGTAAGAGCCCAAAGTGATAACCAGGCCCCTGGGCAAGTCTGACCTGCAGGGATGAGAAGCAAGGGCTTGGTTCCTCCCTAGAGATTCAGAGGACACACCCTCCCGGGCGGAGGGAGATCTGTGTGGACTTGCAGGACCAACAGGACTCCCAGGTATCACACTGATGGAGCTGTCCAGTGACCAGAGGTTGCGGGGGAAAGGAAAGGAGGACAGGGGAGAAAAGGCAGTGACAGGAGCGAATTCAGATGAACCGGGGTAGCGGGAAGTCTCCTGATGAGAACAAAACCTTCGTTTCTGTTAGAAATGGGAAGCCAGGTAGTTTGCTGATAGCCAGCATCAGGGGTAGGGGAGAGGGCACTGAATGGGTTCTCCAGAGAGGAAGAGTTTCTCAAAGTGGGATCTGGGGACTATCAATAACCAGATGGGCTATTAAGATACAGATTCCCGGGGCGCCTGGGTGGCTCAGTCGGTTAAGCGTCCGACTTCAGCTCAGGTCACTATCTCACAGTCCTTGAGTTCGAGCCCCACGTCGGGCTCTGGGCTGATGGCCCAGAGCCTGGAGCCTGCTTCCGATTCTGTGTCTCCTTCTCTCTCTGCTCCTCCCCTGTTCATGCTCTGTCTCTGTCTCAAAAATAAATAAACGTTATAAAAAAAAAAAAAAAAAAAAAAAGATACAGATTCCCTTCCTACAGATTGCCTTGATGGTTACAGCTTTGTAGTACAGCTTGAAGCCTGGGATTGTGATGCCTCCAGTATTGGTTTTCTTTATCAACGTTCCTTTGGCTATTTGGGGGTCTTCTCTGGTTCTATACAAATTTTAGGACTGTTTGTTCTAGCTCCGTGAAGAATGCTGAAAGTGGCTAAAATTAACAACTCAGGAAACAACAGATCTTGGCGAGGATGCGGAGAAAGAGGAACCCTTCTGGACTATTGGTGGGATTGAAAACTGGTGCAGCCACTCTGGAAAACAGTATGAAGGTTCCTCAAAAAGTTAAAAATAGAACCACCCTACGATCCAGCAATTGCACTGCTAGGTATTTATCCAAGGGACAGAAAAACGCTGATTTGAAGGGGCACATGCACCCCAATGTTTATAGCAGTGCTATCGACAATAGCCAAAGTATGGAAAGAGCCCAAATGTCCATCAATGGATGAATGGATAAAGAAGATGTGGTATGCATATATATACATATTATAGTCTATATATATGGGTATATAGAATGGAATATTGCTCAGCAATGAAAAAGAATGAAATCTTGCATTTGCAGCAACGTGGACGGAACTGGAGGGTATTATGCTAAGCGAAGTAAGTCAGCCAGAGAAAAACAGATATCATATGACTTCACTCACGTGTGGAATTTAAGATACAAAACAGATGAACATAGGGGAAGGGAAGAAAACATAAGAAAAAAAGAGAGAGGGAAATAAACCATAAGAGACGCTTAAATACAGAGAAGTGAGGGTTGCTGGAGGGGGGGCAGGGGAAAGGCTAAAAGGGTGATGAGTAGGAAGGAGGGCACTTGTTGGGAGGAGCACTGAGTATCATATGTAAGGGATGAATCACTGGGTTCTACTCCTGAAACCAATATGAATTTAAGTAAATAAATTTTAAAAACAGAAGATGACGGGGAAAAAGTGCTGGGCATATCAGCAAACAGCCACACCCACAACAGGAAAAGGGAATGTCCAGCTGGTGAACCAGCCTTCACCTAAACACACTACATTCGAGGTGCACCCGTGTGGCGTAGTCCCAGGGAGGACTCAGTGGTGGTGTTCTGTCTTCTTCGGAAAAGCAGACAGCGGAGAGACGGGTGGCCTGACGTCCTCCTCCTAGAAGAGGATGCATCGCATAATGAGGCAGCCTGGGGGGCACTCTGAGGACACGGTGGAGGTGGCTACCGACAGCTGACTGGGCTGGACAGACAGAAGGAGGAGGCCACGCTTCACAAGCTCCCTTGCAGCCGGAGGTAGCCAAGTTGTACAGTCCTGGCCAGCGAGACGCAAGGAGAAGCCCCAAGTCCAGAGCTTTCCTTCCCAGATATAAAGGCAGAGTCTCGTAAGGTTTCTGCCTTCCTACGATGTCCCCCTTCTCATTGTGGCCCCGGAGGAGTGGCAGTCACCTTGCACTCCTGAGAACAAAAGCCACAGGTGAAAAATGGCAGCCGAGGGGAGGAGCCAGGTATGTTGACAACTTCCCATAGCACAAGCTCTGGACTTCATCATTCCAGACGCCTCGAAACCAGAGAAAATAAACCCTTTATTTGAGTCACCGTTCTTCAAGTCTTCGGTTGCGTGCAGCTGAGCCCGTCCGCAACTTCGTTTACTTCTTCCTCTCTCTCCTCTTCAAACTTGCCGGTAGTTTTTGCAAATGGTTATTAGCCTCACGAAATGTGTCTTCACGTTCCTCTGGCATCAACCATGGTAGCATCTTATACTTGCAATCAATTTCATCAACATTGAACTGATTTAAAGCAATTAAATCATCTGAAAACAGAAGAGCCTAGATACATCTGTTTGTCATCTAACTTAGAACATAGGCGAAGGCATCCTCATGGCCCACCCTTACCAGAAACCAACGGAAATGAAGGCATAAAAATAAAAACCAGAGAAAGACCTGCATCGGCAATAAATCAGGTAGAGAGGATATACCAAAACCCTCAAGAAATGTTTGTCAAATATGGTGCAGGTGAAACTAAGTTGAAGACAGTTGCTTTATTGTTTGGTTGGTAAAAAAAACTGGGTACCTAAGTACCAACTAATAAGGGAACAGAGAAAGATGTGAAGGGAAGGCCATCTGATGGTACCCATTATGTCTTCCTAACGTGGAGAGGTAGAGAGCAAGGGGCAGAGGCAGGGGTGGACCATGGGCAGGATGGGCCCATTCCATGAAAAGTCCCTTCCCCATCCCAGCAGGACCATTTGAGGCAAGAAAAGTGGTCTTGACACCAAAAAGGAAGCAGGGCCTTGCCGCGACATACTTCTGAGACAAGGCACAAACGTTTCAGAGCATCGGTCTGATGTAGCATGACACCCCCTAACACTATGTCCTGGCACAGGGGGTACTCTTCAGCCCGGCAGGCAGCAAGCACCCAAAAAAAGGCTGGGGACGGTTGAGGGAAAGGGCAGACTGCCACTAAAAACCAGACTTGGGAAGCAAGATACCAGCGCTGTGATTTCAAAAACACAGTGGAAACGACTTTCAGGGAAAATGTTCCCTTGCTGGTAGCTTGTTCCCTCTGCATCTCCTCAGGCCACAGCAACCATTAAATACAAATTTAAAAACTCCAGGAGCGCCTGGGTGGCTCAGTCGGTTAAGCATCCAACTTCGGCTCAGGTCACGATCTCACGTTTCATGGGTTCGATCCCCGCAGTTGGGCTCTGTGCTAACAGCTCGGAGTCTGGAGCCTGCTTCGGATTTTGTGTCTCCCTCTCTCTGCCCCTCCCCTCGCTCAAGTTCTGTCTCTGTCTGTCTCTCTCTCATAAATAATAAACATTAAAAAAACAAAAACCTCCAGAGCCATTCTTCACCCATCAAATAGGTCGAGTTTAGTTGAAAAAGCATATTTTGGGGGCACTGGGGTGGCTCCGTTCGTTAGGCATCTGACTCTTGATTTCCGCTCAGGTCATGATCTCATGGTTCGTGGGTTCAAGCCCCACACAGGGCTCTGTGCTGACAGTGGGAGCCTGTTTGGGATTCTTTCTCTCCCTCCCTCTCTGCCCCTCCCGACACCCTCTCTCTCGAAATAAATAAATAAACTTTAAAAGAAGGAAAATAAGGGGCGCCTGGGTGGCTGAGCTTGTTGAACACCCGACTTCAGCTCCAATCATGGTCTCGCAGTTTGTGAGTTCAAGCCCCACACTGGGCTTGCTGCTGCCAGGGCAGAGCCGGCTTTCGATCCTCTGTCCCCTCCCTCCGCCACCCCTCTCCCACTCATGTTCCCTCTCATCCTCTCTCTCAAAAATGAGCAAACATTTTTAAAAAATTTTTAAAAATAATAAATTTAGGGGCGCCTGGGTGGCGCAGTCGGTTAAGCGTCCGATTTCAGCCAGGTCACGATCTCGCGGTCCGGGAGTTCGAGCCCCGCGTCGGGCTCTGGGCTGATGGCTCAGAGCCTGGAGCCTGTTTCCGATTCTGTGTCTCCCTGTCTCTCTGCCCCTCCCCCGTTCATGCTCTGTCTCTCTCTGTCCCAAAAATAAATAAAAAACGTTGAAAAAAAAAATTAAAAAAAAAAAAATAAATTTTAAAAATAAAATAAAAAATAAAAGTTAGTTACTAAGCATATAATTATTAAGGTGATTACGTGAAGATATAAATGAAAATTCAGGAATATAATCCTAGTCAATCAATATTTTTAGGCAAATGGGAAAGGCTGCTTACACAGAGCTGAAGACTGCAGTAAGTTGACTTTTAAAAACGACACAAGCAACGTAAAATGAAATTGCATCCTCCATTCTTGTTGCTTTTCTTTTAATAAGAGGCATTCTAGACTCCAGGGGGGAAAAATCCACACATTGATAGACTGTAGTTTGTATCAGTCCCGTCGACAGGATCACCTATTGGTTCTAACAATAGGTGTTAGATCTATTTTCGTGTTCTGGTCTCAGAAAGTAGGTTGTAGCTTTTCAGCACAGATGTTATTCGGGGGGGGGGGGGGGGGGGGAAGCCTGGCTTTTTATTGACCTATATTAAGTATAAACTCAGCTGAGTCACCAAAGCCTCTTGTGATCCTAACCCAAATAAAATCTCTTCAACCCAGTGTGGTCCTTGCAACAAACTCCAAAAACATATTGTAAATCGCTCAGCTGGCAAGAGGAACTCAAGGGAGACATATTATTACTTCTTTATAAATTCAGTCTTACTTCCTTTCATACAAAAAATAAGTAAATAAAAAACTAAAAAAAAAAAAAAAAAAAAAACGAAAACCTTTAAATGGTGCACCATTTACCAGCAAACATTTGGCTCAGATCCTGGCATAAGGGTCAAGGGATCCTACTGTCCTACAAACGAAATAGAAGTATGATCACTACGTGGCCCTTCACTTATTCTATAGTTAATTATCCTTGGTATATTACAGCTATAAACAAAGAGAGGCAAAGAAAGACTAGTTCTATAACGGTGATCGCTGACTTTCAGATATTTCTGTCTCAGCTATCATTAGCTATAAATGAATGGCCCAAGATGTTAAGAGTCCGAAATAAATCAATTGATAGATACCAGGGAGTTTCTTAAAGAAAAAAAAAAAAAAATCCTGCTGACTCTAAGACATGTGTGAATTCAAGTAATAAACTAAATGGGGAGGTGAAAGGTCAAAGAAGAGGGTAGGGGTCACCCAAAGGGTGCCGCCTCTTTAAATGGAATAAGCAGAAGGAAATGACTTTAATTCAATGAGCTCGCCCAGAAACCTGGGGCATGGAATACATAACATGATACGAGGGGAAATTTACTGCCCTGGGACTCCGCCATCTGTGGTTCCAGGGGACGCTGCTGCCCCCTTTCTCCTCGGTGCATCTTGCTTTTGCATCCGTCTCTTGTGTGGTCCAGATCCTGCCCCAGCTGGCTTTTCCTGCTGCCAGCGGTCGCCAGGGCCGCTCTGGCTCTCACGACGTGAGTGCTCCCCACATCCAGCCAGACCGCTGGCTCTGGGATCGCCACTCTTCCTGCACAACACCTACTTCACTTGCTCGAAGGGTGGTCCGGGACCACCTGCTTTGGATCATCTGGCATGCTTGTCAAAAATGCAGATCTCTGGGTCCTGTCCCAGGCCTGCAGGATCTGAATCCCCGGGGAACGCGGCCAGGAAGTGTCGTCTGAACACGTGGGCCGTGTATGCTCGTTAGCACGCTGACACGCTGACACGTGGGAACCGATGAGTCAACGCACGCTATATAACGCACTAGGTACTACTGAATGAGTAATTCAGTCATTGCTTTAGATTTCGGTCACTGGGTTTTAAATAGCAAACCCTACATCTGGAATGCCTATTCAGATATGCGACGCTGTGAGGTACGCAAAAGGAAGGGCGCACAGGGAGAGCCAGGATGAAGGAAAGAAGGTGTGGCCTCCCACCCAAAAGACTGACCCTAAACCAATCATCATGCTTTCCCATCCGTTCCTAAAGAAGTGAGCACTATGAAAATATACTTTAAGGAATTGTTTTAAATTAATCATTTCAAGTACCTCATTTAAGGCTCTAAGAGGAAATGCTAGTAATGATTTCCTGAGTTAGCAGTCAGTCAACACAGACTTCCTGATGGCCAAGTAAGACAGCTCTTTTTAGCCAGCCATCTTAGCAGACCTCTAGCATTTAAAAGTGTTGATGTCGGGGCGCTTGGGTGACTCAGTCACTTGAATGTCCGACTTTCAGTTCAGGTCATGATCTCATGGTTGGTGAGTTTGAGCCCCTCGTCAGGGTCTCTGCTGTCAGTGCAGAACCTGCTTCAGATCCTCTGTACCCCCCCCCCCCCGCCCCCGCTCTGCCCCTACCCTTGTGCGCATGCTCTCCCTCTCTCTCTCTCTCAAAAATAAACATTGAAAAGTGTTGATCTCTTTCTTGGGGCGCCTGGCTGGCTCAGTTGGGACAGCACACACCTCTTGATCTCAGGGTTGCGAGTTCAAGCCCCACGTTGGGAGTGGAGCCTACTTTAAAAAAAAAAAAAAGCGTTTGTCGCTTCCTCTATGAGCCGTGTCTTCTCTTGGCTTCTGTCACTAAGCCCTTTCCTGTTTCCCTTCCTCTGATTGTTTAGTTCCTTGCAGGCTCCGTTAACACACTCTACCCAATCCTTAAAAGGGGATGCACCCCAAACGTCCTTGGCTTTCTTCTCTGGTCAGGACGCGCTGCCCACCAACCACTGTCCTCACTGCCGCGGTTTCGTGGCCACTCCATGCTGTGGACCCTTCAGTCTTGCAGCCCCGCGTCCTAACCGGGCTCCCGTCCTCCACAGCCACCTGTCCACTGAGGACATGCCAGTGGAGACTCAAAATCCACGACTGTAAACCTGAACTCACCCTCTTCCCCCTCCAACCTGTCTCTTCCTTCAGGATTCACACTCTCCGCTCCATATCACCGTGTATCCCTCCCAGAAAGGGGGCAGCTTTTCGAGAGCAGGGATGGCAAACTCACACTCAAATGCCCAGGTAACAAATTTACCTTTTACTTGAGAAAAAGGTAGAGCTCTTCTATGTAGTTTACAAATTTTGTCTCATTTAATACTCACGGCAACGCTCTGAAGTAGGTATCGTTATCTCTAGTTTACAGATCGGTAAATTGAGGCACGGGGTGTTGTAGTTTTGGTTTTGTTTTGTTTTTTAAATGGATCTTGCTCAATGTCGCTCAACTAGTAAGAGCCAAGATTCGGATGCAGGGACTCTGGCCCAGAGGTCAGTGCACTGTGCTCTCTCTGAGAGAACAGAGTTGGGTGAAGGAAAATACAGAGCACAGGGCCCAGAAAGCTGCAGAATGTTTGCTTTGAGGCAACCAAACTCTTCGCGGCTCTGCGTCTTAAACTTTTATTTTAGGTCTCCACAGCACTCCCCCACCTCTACATAAGGTTCTGTTCATTCTGTTTCTTCAGTCCCTCTCTCTCTCTCTCTCTCTCTCCCTCTGCCGAACCACAGCCTTAGTTCAGCCCAAATCACGTCTCAGTTGCCTGCCACTGATTTGTTGGCCACCATTCTTTTTTTTTTTTAAGTGTATTTATTTATTTTGAGAGAGAGAAAGAGAGAGAGAGAGAGAGAGAGAGAGAGAGAGAGAATCCCAAGCAGGCTCCACATTGCCAGTGCAGAGCCCAATGTGGGGGTTGATCTCAGGAACCGCGAGATCATGACCTGAGCCGAAGTCGGACACTTAACCGACTTGAGTCACCCAGGCGCCACTGTTGGCCATCATTCTTGCCTCTCACTGGCCTGTGCTCAATAGCCGTGGTCAGCAAGGTTTTTTCTCTAAAGGGCCTGATAGGAAAAGTTTCAGGTTTTCCAGGTCATAAGTTTTCTATCACAAATACATAGCTCTGCCAACACAGCATGATGTCAGCATAGAACAAATGGGTGTGGCTGTGTTCCAATAAAACTTTATTTACAAAAACAGGCAACTCTTGCTCAGTGATATCACTACCACAGTTCTCATAAACAATCTTACTCCTTATATGGAACTAAATTCGACATGGTCCCCAAACCTTAGAGAATATGGTAAAAATAGAAAAGTAAAGTACTGGGTAAAGTAAAACGTAAAGTAAAAAACATGAGTGAATGCTTTTATAACCACAGGGCAGAAAAAAATATCTAAGCATTAAAAAAAAAAACAAAAAAACTAATAAAGTTGAATACATAAAAGTTAAATATCTAAGTGGGGAAAAATCAAAACAACAAAACATCACAAAAAATGTCAGTAAGAAATGACTAAGGAGATAAGAAACAAAGAATAGACGAAAAAATACAAATGATCAAAATAGAGGAAAAGGTGTTAAATCCCATCAGGACGTAAGGTACGAAACTGAATACACACAAAAATCTTTTTCAGTTATCCTGTAGGCAAAACTGATAAAGACTGCTTTATGTACAAGCACAGAATACAGATGGAATCAGATGCCCACACGCTATTACAGGGCATATAAATTATTACTGTCCTTTGCAAGGAACCAACTGGTAGATTTATCAAAACTAAAAAGTTTGAAGCTAGCACTTACATTTCAAAACACTCATCCTACAAACAGACTCACACAAATTATCCAAAGACTTATGAACATAAAAATTAACCACAGGGGTGCCTGCGTGGCTCAGCTGAGCGTCCAATTCTGGATTTCCACTCAGAATCTCATGGTCCTGATCTCATGTCATGGTTCATGGGATCGAGCCCCACGTCAGGCTCTGCACTGACAGTGTGGAGCCTGCTTGGGATGCTCTCTTCCTCTCTCTCTATCCCTCCCCCTGCTCGCACGTGTGTATGCTCTGTCTCTCAAAATAAATAAACACTAAAAAAAAAGTTAGCGACAGATTTGCTTTTAATAGAAAAAACTGGAAACACCCTACATGTTTATTGGTAGAGGGTTAGTTAAGCAAATAATGGCAGTTCTGCATAATGGAATAGCAGGCAGCAATAAATACTTTGAGTGAAAGCTACAAAGCTAAGAGAAAGTGGCAAGTTGCAGAACTATGTGTATGTGTGTATGTGTGATGATCCTATTTCCATAAAATGTACGATAGGGCCGCCTGGGTGGCTAGTCGGTTAAGCATCCGACTTCAACTCTGGTCACGATCTCGCGATTCGTTGAGTTCGAGCCCCGTGTCAGGCTCTGTGCTGACAGCTCAGAGCCTGGAGCCTGCTTCGGATTCCGTGTCTCCCTGTCTCTCTGCCCCTTTCCTGCTTGCACTCTGTCTCTCTCTTTCAAAAATAAATAAACATTAAAACATGTTTTTTTAAATGTACAACCATACCTATCAGTTCAGATCTGCATACCTGTACATACACAGGAGGCTACATTTCAAGCAGGGGTTTTATCTAGAATGGACTAAAGGGTACTTTTTCTGTTTTAGATTCATGCTTCTGTATTATTTGAATTTCTGTTGTAATAAGCTTGTAATAACTGAGAAATAATTAAGCCACTTAAAAAAAACACGAGACAAAACACAAAGTGATTGTATGTTCCTCCAAAGAACTTTCCAGAACTTCCCGCAGCTGAGATACAGGAGCCAAACTCCTTAGCGTGAAATGCACGCCAGCATGGCAACATGGCCCTGCCTAACTCTTCAAACTTTCAGTGAGTGTCTCTTCTGAGTCACATACAATTGTACTGCATTCCTCATAACATCCCCAGTTTTCAGAATATTCCAGGATGTACCCAACTTCTTTGCCTTTGCAACGCCTTCTCCCTCTGTTTACAATCCTTGGCCTTCAGTATCTCTTAAACACCCTTTCACTTCAACCCCCTTCACAGGCAGAAACAATCCCTCCTCTGGGTCCCCCCTCTGCCTTAGGACACAGCTCCATTAACATTATAATACAGCACCCATTAATACAGATTTCTCTAAGCATGGGTACAGTAAAAATAACAGTATTAACAATTGCTAATTAAGTGCCTAAAAGGTGTTGGCCATGCTGGTCTCATTTAATCCTCATGATGAGGCTATAAAGTGAGTACCAGTCTCTCCATTTTACAGGTAAAGAAACTATGGCGTTCAGGGGCGCCTGGGTGGTGCAGTCGGTTAAGCGTCCGACTTCAGCCAGGTCACGATCTCGCGGTCCGGGAGTTCGAGCCCCACGTCAGGCTCTGGGCTGATGGCTCAGAGCCTGGAGCCTGTTTCCGATTCTGTGTCTCCCTCTCTCTCTGCCCCTCCCCCATTCATGCTCTGTCTCTCTCTGTCCCAAAAATAAATAAACGTTGAAAAAAAAATAAATTAAAAAAAATAATAAATAAACTATGGCGTTCCAAGGTGAAGTCAATTACCCATGGTCACAAAGGTCACCAAAAGTTCTGGGTTCGAAACGCAGATGCATCTGACCACCGTGGTTTTATTTTTATACATGTGCAGACCTACAAAATCTTCCCCACCAGACTATTAGCTTCTCTGTGAGGACAGATGTCCTGTATCTCTGTATCTTTAGCAGCTAGCGCAAAGGTACATGGCAGATGACCTGCAAATACCGAAGGAGAGGCAGGCTCTTAGTATTAGCACCATCGAGTTCCACCCCCTTGATGATGCAGGAGTCCCCACTCCAACTTCTCTCACACATGATCTGCTTCCGTGTGGATGGTTCCAAGGACGAGGACCGCCGCCTTTTGAGGCAGCCCGTTTCACACCCGATCGTTCTCCTGCGAGCTCTCCCTCACGCTGCTGGCATGTGCAGTCCCTCTGTTCTGCCCTCTCAACTGTAAATCAGCAGCACTGCTCCTTTAAATCAAAGGCGCTACAGACACTGGAAGACGCTGGATAGGTGTCTTCATTCTCCTTTCCCTCATCTGCTTTCTCCCTCCTCCCTTCTCTCTCCCAAGAAAAACCACCCCGTGCCCCAAGTGACAGGGTTTCCAGCCCCCCTCTTCCTTGCACTTGCCCTCCTCCAGACAACTTCAATTTGTTAATTTCCCTCCTACAATCAAGTCCTTATAAATGAGAAGCACTGTACGCAGAGAGCTACGTACTCAACAAGATGGCACGACGTCTGCCCGCAGACATCTTAGGGGAAATCTAACATACATTAAATAGACAAGCAGACGTCTACCTGTAATCATTTGGAAACTAACCTTCAAGGTGCTCCCATGCATCGGGCGTGCTGTTGGGTACTCTGAATGCACCATGTGATTTAACTCTGATGATCATGGTTCCTGCTCTACACGAAGAAGTCTCAACAAGGCTGAGAAACGGCCCAAAGTCTCAGTTGACTAGTAAATGACCTCGCCAGGATCTGAACTCCACTCTGCTGGACTCCAAAGCTATATTCCAAGTTTTGAGAAGGGAGACTCGGGCCAAGAGCAGGGAAGACAAGGCTTAATGGAAAAGCCTTGAAAGGTGCTAACTGGATACAAGAAGGGCAGGAGGAACGGGTATGGTGGGTGTAATGACCAGTTAACGGGCAGGACAGGGTGGGGGGAAAAAGTCTGCTTATGGGGAAGAGTTTCATCATTCCTGTCAGGTCTGGCAGAGCTGAGGCGGGAGGCCATATGGAAGGACTGCAGGCTCTTGGGTAGGATAGGAATACACGAGGGCAGTGTTTTAGGAAAGTGGGTCTGGCAGAAGAAGAGAGGCAGAGATCACAGCCAGGAGCTCCTGCAGTAACCGCAGACATCTTATGTTTTGGACCTCAGCTAGGGTGGCAGCTTCAGAAAATCGGATGAGAAATCTCATGGGCGTTACAAAAGACTCCTATGCTAACAGTTGGATGTCAGACTAGAGATGAAGGGAGATTGTGCAGCAAAGACTCAAGAACGATTCTAAGGTTTCCGGTCTGGGGGAAGCAAAGAATGCTGCTATTACTGCCAGAAATGGGACAGAGAGAGAGAGAGAGAGAGAGAGAGAGAGAGAGAGAGAGTGAGTGATTTGCAGGATGAGAGGGGGATACTGATGTGGGCACGTTCAGCGATGGTGCACACAATGCAAGAAGTTCTTGCTGGTGGCGGAGGTCAGTTCCGCTGCCTTCAGACTGGGAGGACGCATTTTTGGGGTGACATCCTCATGATCGCTTTCGGGAGTCATTCTTACCATGGCAGCACCGATACGCCACTTATATAAATGACAAAAGCAACCTTCGGTGAAACGTGATGATTCCTTGCTCAGCTTCTGGAAAGCACTAAGGCATGTTTGCGAGGAGGCCCCTGGCATCAGTCTCACTGTTTTAGAGCTACACTGGGTAAGTCTTATGGTGACTCTTCAGCTCTTCCCGTCAAACTCCCTACGCCTACTTTCCATCCCGCACCCCCCCCCCCACAAAAAAAAAGGATTTTCTTTAAGTGACCTCGGTCACTGAGGAAAGAAGTTTGCCTCCTTTCACCTTGGATTTCAGGCTCAACTCTCCTGAAACACACACACCACCACCACCTCGCTTTCCCTGGTTTTCTCTACTCTCAAAAGCCTCTCTGTCTCATCTGTTCGTTTCTCCATTTTGACTCCGTTAACATTACTTCCCACTTCTCTCCTCAAAGAGTACCTGGTTTAACTTTATGTTTCGCCCGTTATACTTCTCCCTATGCTCGTCCAAGAAGAGGAGAGACCGTGTCTTCAAGCTGCAGGATGACCCAGACCCCACCTTCTACACAGGGTTAGCCCACAATAAGCTACTTTTACGCTTAGCTACGAGACGGGATGCCAACAATGAAGCTTTGCCTGACTCACTGGTGGCTGTTGACAATCAACTGACACGATTACGGGTTAATACCCAAGGCATACGGTAAAATTTGGTACAGTTTGCTAGACTTAGGCAACGAAAATCTGGTTCCAGACCTGTTTCTCAGAGAAGCGCGCTAAATCTCCGCATGCCTGGGACAATCCCAGAGGCCCTACAAGAAGCAAAACCCAGAAGTGAGCTCGGAGTCCTGGTGGCCACCGCAGGTGTGCTGCATACCAAGCACAGGCGTGCAGGCATTTTCGTTTCCAGGCCTCAACCAGAACTCATTATCCCACTGCAGCTTTAAAGGACAGCAGGTGGGGGGCGCCTGGGTGGCGCAGTCGGTTAAGCGTCCGACTTCAGCCAGGTCACAATCTCGCGGTCCGTGAGTTCGAGCCCCGCGTCAGGCTCTGGGCGGATGGCTCAGAGCCTGGAGCCTGTTTCCGATTCTGTGTCTCCCTCTCTCTCTCTGCCCCTCCCCCGTTCATGCTCTGTCTCTCTCTGTCCCAAAAAATAAATAAACGTTGAAAAAAAAAAAATTAAAAAAAATAAAGGACAGCAGGTGTAAAAACGCAAAAGATGAGAAATATGCAGGACAGGCATTGTACTTTAATTGCAAGTAAGAGAGAGACTAGTTTTAGTACCACGCGTTTGGTGCAAAACCATTTACAGTTCCGTGTAAACGGAGTTTGGAAAACTTGGTTTTAAATCTCAATTACGCTGAAGAGAGCAAAAACCACCAATGGAGGATCAGCAGTTTGAAGATATTCCTTTGGGGGCGGCGGCATCTGACCACAAGTAAGGCTTTAAGCAAGAATCTGACGATACGGGAAAAGCAATGTACCTGTGAGTTTGATTTTGGACAGCCGAGCCAAGATTCCTGGCAAATCATCCAGATGGAGTTTCATCTCTTTCCACTGCTTTTCATCCTTGGTCTCTCTTCCCACATCGAGTGAGCCCTCAATTACGGAGGCCGATTCCAGTTCCAGCAGTTCTTTGTCATTGGGCTTTCTGGATAAAGGTAGGTGGGGGGGTGGAAGAGGTCTCATTGCACAGGTCTCTGCTTTGGCCTGAGCCAAAGAGCTTCTCTCAAGGAAAGGGGACACCGTGGGTTCTGGCTTCCGTTTGACTTGCTGGTTGAGGCTTCTGTTCAGTTGTGTGACATACTAAATAAAAAAAGTACACGTTACTATCAACCCAAGGCTCCAAAGGCTCTTAGACGGCTGTTTAGTAACACCGTCCGTCAGTCTGATACTGGACTTGAGAGATTTTCCTCAACCGTTGTAAACGTATGCTGAATCAATGAATGCTAGAATGTCTTCTACAAGGAAATCTCCATGCTAAGAGGTACAGAGACTATAATGCCTCAGCAGCAATTTTTAATTCTATGGTTTAGAGAGTCCTAGAAATTTAAGTTCCTTGAAAGAAAAATTTATTTCTTATTCATACCCTCCAGCATTTTCCTCAACACAGTACCACAAGCTGGAGGTTAAACGTCCAATACGGTGAAAAAGTTTTCTATCGTTGAGAGCCCAAGTCAAACCTACTGTCGACTTTCAATGTTCATAGGCAAACAGAGAGGGGCTCAGCGGTGGGGTAGAATTCAGGACTAAGTGACATTAAAGCTTTGTGTATGTGGGAAGAACACAAGTTGTAGAGTCCAACAATCTCTCCTGCTTACCAGTGAAAAGTAATAACTACTAACATAATAGGGCCCTTTCTGGTTTTACAGAATACATATCTTTACAGTTTATAAATTGTGTATCTTATTTAAGCTTCCAAAAGGCTATTTAAGAAAAAGGATCACTGGGGCGCCTGGGTGGCACAGTTGGTTAAGCGTCTGACTTCAGCTCAGATGGTAATCTTGCAGTTCATGAGTTCGAGCCCCACATCGGTCTCTGTGCTAACAGCTCAGAGCCTGGAGCCTGACTCTATGTTTCCCTCTCTCTCTGCCCCTCCCCGACTTGCACTGTCTCTCTCTCTCTCTCCTCTCTCAAAATTAAATTTAAAAAAAGAAAAAAAAAAGAAAATGGATCATGATCATTATTATCTCTTTCTTTAACTTACAGAAGAGAAAACCAAAGCTCAGAAATAAAGTGACAGAGTCAATGGCGAGTTAGTTGTATGTGTCCCTGGTACCTGGACCCACCTATTCTGATAACCAGTTAAGTGATTTTCAGTTACGTCACAAAGACTTGAAATGACATACACTAGTCCTAGAAAGGAATGAAAACTCGTGAATGAACCAGAGTTGTGTTTATATAAAAGAAGGCATTATATACATGCTTCTAAATATCCATTATCCTTGATCCCCAACCTAAGAAATCTAAACATCTCTGGAAATGTAAATCTCTTATCAAAATAACGTTTCATTAAGATTTTGTTACTTTTAAGTTTTAAGGTGGCCGTTCTAAGTTAAAAAAGATGAGAGCAGTATCAAATCAGACTTTAGAGGATGAATTTGCTAACTGTTCATACCTGTGTCATAATTATGAGTTTTCAGCTCTCATTTCTCCATTCTGTACTTTTCTATTTGAGAAAATGGCAGATGTCCTCACTGCTAATTAGAAGTAAGTTACCCTGTGGCCCACGAGATCATGGAACCAACCCAGAGGCCCGAGATGTATGAGCAAAGCTCACTATAAAGTCCCTAGCAAATGTCAAGATCTCAGTTTGCTTGAGTCTACTCAGAAGTGCCTGCGTTTCAAAGACTTTTCGATGCAAGGCTGATGCGGGAACACAGGTCACACTGGTAAAGAAATTATTTCTACGTTACTGATACATTCACAGAACCTTAAAGAATTTAAAGAGACGTGTGATAATGGTTCAGCTTTTCCTAATTTTACCCTAGGTGAAATATGCCAGAAGTTTCCAATCTTTCTCCAAACTTTATCAATAAGTTCATGATCATACTTTTAGCCTCGGACACCAGGGTTATTCTGGTTTCAATTAATAATCAAAACGAGGAATTCAAGTTTTGGATAAACTCGAGAGGACACTAAATAAAAATCTTTTTCAAGCAGCACTTCTTACGGCTCTTCTGATAACAGGAATGTCTCAAATTTCCTCCTACAAAGAAAGAAAATGCAAATAGCAGCAGAGTGGGGGGTGTGCTTCTGAACATACCATGCGCCTGAGGAAGGTAAAGTGTTGAAATGTCATCCACTGCTTACGGACGCTCCTGAAAAGACGGATGAACTCGCGAGGGGATTCCTGCATAGCTCTTCCTTCCAGATACCAGACACATCCTCCCACCCAACCTGTAACACAGAAAAAGGG
Organism: Puma concolor; assembly: GCF_028749965.1. Taxonomy (NCBI): domain Eukaryota; kingdom Metazoa; phylum Chordata; class Mammalia; order Carnivora; family Felidae; genus Puma; species Puma concolor. The sequence goes on along the minus strand of NC_141680.1, from coordinate 8,174,938 downwards.
AAAACAACGCTCCCATGATTAGTGCTCCTCACCAAGTGCTGACGGCACCTACCCGGAAGCCAAGCCGGCCACCGTGGTAAGCAACGCTTGCGTGATGGGTCAGACCTCTGATAGGGTTTGTGAATCACTGCAGTGGTTCACCAAGGCGGCGTAATTCTTCAGCAGGGACGGGAAATTTTCCATTTGGGGATCATTACGCTTTTAGTATATTAAATGCTGAAATGCCCGCACTGTTGATCTTTTTGAGAAAATATAAATAAACAAGTCAGTCACTTTTAAAACAGAGGCACCTGGGTAGTTCAGTTGGTTAAATGTCCGACTCTTGATCTCGGCTCAGGTCAGGATCTCACAGTTCGTGGGATCAAGCCCTGCGTTAGGCTCTGTGCTGACAGTGCAGAGCCTGCTTGCGATTCTCTCTCTCCCCCTTCCTCTCAAAATAAGTAAACTTCAAAGACCATGTTTTAAAATGGCAGAAAATGAGAGACAGTTTTTCTCAGTAACAATAAACTGGTAAATACATTTCAGATTAATATTTTGGCCACATTGGGGAAAACGAATAACCAAAAGGAAGGTGAAACAGTCCTCAGTGAAATGGGGCCTATCAATCATGTCAGAAAGAAGCAAACCAGGGGCGCCTGGCTGGCTCAGTTGGTTGAGTGTCTGACTTCGGTTCAGGTCACGATCTCACAGTTTGTGGGTTCGAGCCCCGCGTCGGGCTCTGTGCTGACAGCTCGGAGCCTGGAGCCTGCTTCGGGTTCTGTGTCTCCCTCTCTCTCTGTCCCTCCCCGCTCACACTCTGTTTTTCTCCCTCTCAAAAATAAATAAACATTAAAAAAAATTTTTTTTAATTAAAAAAAAAAAAAGCAAAACAGCTGTGTCTGAATTTGGCTTTTAATCAAACCATACCTCCTCCCAAATAACAAATCCAATGCTTCTGTGTAAGGCCATGGAAGGGGAGGGTTTTATCACTTCCACGACACTAAATGTTTCTGCTTCTCCCCCACCTGCACTCACTGCTTCTCAGCTTTTTGTGCCATCGCGTCTTGCTGTGGGTGGCCAATTCAAGGCAACCGTGCCCCACTGCGTGTTGTCCCTGAGCAGATGCAGCTCTAGGGTAACTTCTAATCTTCAACTCATTTCTAGGGTCCTCATGCCTCTTCCCACTGCTGTCTCAGTATCTCGACATGGATGGGTTGTAACAGGGTTTCTTCTGGAAGCCCAGGACAGACCTTACTGGCCTAGACGTGTGTGTGTAACTCCTTACTCTCCTCTAGGCACACCACACATTTCACAATTTGTCCATCTTTGTCGACGTTTCCCTGCTTTTGGTGTCTTGCCTCTGCTCTCTGCCTGTCAAATTTTCAGAGCCTCTTTTCGACTACTCTGGCACATTAAACTCTTTTCAGTGGCGCTTCTTACCGGAAACTTTCCATGTGTCTCCGCCATCTTATTTGGGGGTTCCTTGACGGCAGGGGTTCCCCTTTACTCACCTCTGCTCCAAGAGCTCAGCAGAGTGCTCTCGATACAATGACGAGATAACGTCTGATGACTGGATTTCCTACGTGACCTACGGGGACTGTGGGTAGCAGCATCACTGCCCCTCAGAACACATGGCAATTATCTTAGATTGGAGATGTCATTTCTTCACTGAAATCAGACTCTCCGACCTCAGTGAATTATGAAATACTTATTTCCCATACGTGTGAGTGTGCGTTGCCTGCATATGCGCACAGGAGGGGAAGAGCGACACTGAAATCAGTCCTCTGAAATTTCCTTTCAAACGAGTCCTCTGATAGTCAAGGGCTCGTTTTTTGTTTTTTAATTGGATGGTGTATAATTTTCCTTTTATTGCCTTGATACTGTTCTTTGGGAAGATAAAGGACTTAATTTTTTTTTTTTAATGTTTATTTTTGAGAGAGAGACACAGAGACAGAGCAGGAGCGGGGGAGGGGCAGAGAGCGAGGGAGACACAGAATCAGAAGGAGGCTCCAGGCTCTGAGCTGTCAGCACAGAGCCCGACACGGGGCTCGAACTCACGAACCATGAGATCATGACCTGAGCTGAAGTCAGACACTTAACCGACTGAGCCACCCAGGAGCCCCGGAAAGATAGGATTTTAAAACCAGTTCTGAGGTCATTTGGTCCAATGAGAAGTACAAGTTGCTGGGAAGGAAAGAACCATCCTGGAAAATATCTCTCAAGGTTAAGTGTGTCAAACCTAGATTTTCCAGAATAGTAGTAAGAAAAAAAAAACAGCTAGGAAACCTCACATTTAAACGATGAAAACACTTCATTCGGTCAAAACGTGTTGTATTTCTATGCATCAGTGCCTAGAGACTGAAAGACATTTCAGCCCTACTTAAGCAAATATAGGTTTGAAGGCCCACAGAGCTTACGATACTTAACATTAAAAATCTGCAAAGACGTGCCCATATCCACTATTCACACCAATACTGAGTCACGACGGTAGAGCTTTTATTTTTGTGGGGAGGGAGAGAGGGAGAGGGAGAGGGAGAGAGAGAGAGAGAGAGCAGGTCCGTGCGCGCACGAGGCTGGGGGTGGGGTGGTGGAGAGAGAGAACCTTAAGCAGGCTCCACGTTCAGCACAGAACCTGACACCGGGCTCGATCCCACAACCGTGAGATCACGACCTTAGCTAAAATCAAGAGTCAGACGCCCAACCGACTGAGTCACCCAGGCGCCCCCATGATGGCAGAGCTTTTAAAATGTGGTGCACACACACGCGTAACTGAAAGGTCCTGAATTTCTTGTAATGGCTACAAAACACTTTGAATTTTCAGAAGCAAAAGCAGACATAACCATTAGATGCCTAATATAATCCCACTCTACCTTTCTGCCACCCTTTCCAACCACATTGCTTCCATGTATCAGGCTCTCGTAACGACCTTCCAACTGGAACATTAGCAGGTTGTATACTTCTTCCTGGCAGATTTTCTGGCAACTGTGTTCACGGGCTCAGGAAGCTAAACTGTCTATTAATTCCTCTCATACCAGCTTTGAAAAGACTGAGCCAGCAACAAAGCATGGGAACCACACGCGGCCCACTTACGGGAACTGGGGAGCTCTGAGCGGTTAAGGGAGCTTGTTCTCTAAGAAGCGGAAAGTACAGAACTGACAGGCAGAGAAGCAGCCAGTCGGAGGAATGCACACTGGAAAACCTCCGTGCAGAGGTGACAATTCAAACACGCAGAAAGGAGGAGCTCTCTGAGAATGAGCGCCTGGGGTCAGGATCAAAGAACGCTCACGGTCAGGGAGGACAGAAAAAAAGAATCACGGACCTTGTAAGAAAACTTTTCATTACGAAAAATTTCCATCACACGCAATTACGTAAGAACACAGTGAGCTCCCACTACGTACTCCCCAGCTTTAACAATTACTACAACCATGGCCCATCTGGTTTCGTCTATACTTCCTCTCGCTTCCCCCCCCCCCCCCACTTCCTTCTTTCTGAACCAGAAGGGACCTTTGAGATCATCTGGTCCAACTGCCTCCCTCGTTTTATAGATGTGTAAACTCAATTCCAGAGAACACAAATGATATGCCCCGAGATTACACAGCCAAGAGAGACCCATAAATTAACCTGGTTATTTTAACGTGTAATATTTCAAGTCAGTGTTTGTTATTTTATCAAGAGAAAGAAAGGAATTTCATAGAGCTGCTGTGCTCCACATTGCTGGGTGCTGCAGGGAGCTTGTGACAGGTGACGCCTAAAAAACGGTTCTGGGATTTGACCAGAAGGGAGTCCCCGGCCTCTCCTACCTACCTCCAATACGGACCTCGAACAACACATTCCTCAGCCGTTGGTTCTCATCAAAACTACTGGGGGGGGGGGGGGGAGGGGGTACAAAACAGTTCCCAGCCTCCTCTTTAACAGTTCTTTAGTGGGGCGCCTGGGTGGCTCGGTCGGTTAAGCGTCCGACTTCGGCTCAGGTCATGATCTCACGGTCCGTGAGTTCGAGCCCCGCGTCGGGCTCTGTGCTGACAGCTCAGAGCCTGGAGCCTGTTTCAGATTCTGTGTCTCCCTCTCTCTCTGCCCCTCCCCCGTTCATGCTCTGTCTCTCTCTGTCCCAAAAATAAATAAACGTTAAAAAAAAATAAAAACAAACAAAACAGTTCTTTAGTATCTCCATAACGAATGAACAAACACCACGCATTGACAAACAAATACTGAGAGCCAACAATACACACGGGGGACCGTTCTGGGCCCTGGGGGCCCACAGATGAGCCAGAAGAGAAACTGTCCCTAACTTTCACAGGGTTAACAGTCCAGTTGGGAGAAACACACAATAAGCCTGTATGTAAATCAACAATTACAGATTGTGCTAACCGTGGGGAGAGAAATAGGAGGGATGTGAGAAGAGAGGGGCGGGGGGGGGGGGGGGGGGCTCTACCTTAAACAGGGTGGTCGGGGTAGGCATCTCTGAAAAGGTGGCACTTGAGCCCAGACGGGGCAAAGGGCCACGGGGGCGCAGACCGCCTTCAACATAGAATTGTTACAGGTCTTTCAAGTGGGAGGATGGCCATCAGGGGCCACCGCCGATGGTGGAAAGCCAAAAGTTTGAGCGGGGCGGTGCTCCGCCCTCCGTGGTTGTCACCATCTGTGTCACTTCATCCCGACAACGTTATCTTCGCTGTCATCACAACCCTTTCTATGGGAACAAGGCTTCCGAACGACGGCAAGGCGCTCGCCCGTCCTCACCAGGGGAGCTGACAAGTCACACTTGCAACTAGGAACGGAGGCTCTGAGCAGCCAGGAGGCTCGTGCGGCCCCAAGGTTCTCCCCCGTCCTCCCGCGCAGCCTCCGCTCGGAAAACCGAAAGCAGCCCCAGACACCAGCCCCCCGGGGGAGGGGGACGGAGGCGGCGTGGACCCCCGGGGCCACAGCACGACGCTGGACCCTCGCTCCCCGGCCTCTTCACTGCAAGCTGCTCCAAAGCTCACTTCCCCCCACCGGTACCCAGCCGACCTCGCCAAGGGCTCCCAAGGTTGCAGCCGGCCGGAACCGCGGCGCTGCACGTGGCAAAAAGATGAGAATTTTCCCACAGTCGCGGCCAAGGGCGGGCGCCGTACCTGTCAGGAGGCGTGAGGAGAAAGTGTGCGGGGATGCAGCCATACTGCACGAGTCCGGCCGCTCCCCGGGGTCCCCCGTGTCCTCTCTCCTCACCGGCTGCTGGGCGCCGCCATCTTCCTTCCCCGCCCCCGTAGGAGGAGAGCCGCTTCCTGTGCGTCACTTCCGGAGGGCGGGACGCGGCGAGACAGGGCCGTGGCTGCAGGTGTTTTCGCGGGTCGGGCGGGAGCGTGTAGAGTTGGGAGGTCGGAGGCCTGAGGTCCTTTCGAGAAACGCGAGGAACACGGAACGGCCAAGGCTTCCGGGGAGGAGAGGACGGCGGCCCCGCACCTTTGTTTCCAGAGGTTTCCAGGCGTTTTCTGGCCGGATCCCAGGGCCTCGTGCGATGGGCCGGGCTGGACACCGCACGCTTCAAAGTCACGTTTGGGATGCTTCTTGCTGACTGTACCGTCAAGAGGAACTGGTTCTTGGAACGATGCCTCCGCCTTCCAGTCTGACCAGTTGCAGCCTTACCGTGTTAGCTATCAAGCGGGAAGACCGGTGAACTCAACGTTGCTCGTCGGACCCGAGCCACACCAGGGAATGCAATCACCAGAGCATCTCAGGATGTAGAAGGTGCGTGTGGGACTTGACCTCGGGCTCCGGTGGGAGGGCTGCATTCGCGTCCTCACTTCACCCCCTGCCCTTCTGACCTGCTGGAGCAAATTACAGAAGCCCTCTGAACCTCACTTAGGAGTAATAACATATATTTCGTAAGAGGGTCCCAAGAATTAAATATTACGTCTTTCTAAGGGGGAAACAGACGCCCACTACGGATAGGTTCTAATAATGACCATTGGTGTTGTGATTACCAGAGCAGATCTTAGAAGCCCTCCCTTCCTCTGTTGTTCTCTTATTTTTTTTTTCCTTAATGTTGGAGTTCCCCAAGTAAAAGGACTGAAGAAAACAGATTCAGCTTTTGAAAAAGAGGAGAGAAATAGGGAGCTGGGTTCCATAAGGGCAATTTCTGGCTGTCTTCCGTGGTAGCTAATATTGCTAGACGCAGGATACTGAAAATACGATTCTTCTGAGCTGTAGAAGCTTGCCCTGTACCAGTGGGGGTGGGAGAGGGTGTCAGTTAACGGGTTCAGTGTGATGGGGTAATTTAGAAGATGTTGCAGAAATACAGATGAGATAGCAATTCTAATTGGGTCAGGGAAGGCCTCAGAGATTTGAACTCTACTTAGTTAGAGGAACAGATTTTTTTCCTGCATGCAAGGGAAAGAACACTCCATAAAGAGAAAAACAGTATCTAATACTATCTTAAAAGTTTTCACACTCCTTATATTTTATCATACGCTTTTATAAACATTTGACGTTTATATCCATAGCATTTTAAGGCTCAGGGTTTTAAGTCATCTTCCCACAGTCACCGAGCTACTGAGTTCCAGAACCAAGACTGGAACCCCTGACACCTGCTACAGTGTTATTTCCACCATACCATACAACCTTATTCACCAAGCATCTTGAAATGTCACAGCTTCTGAGATTTATAAAGCACTCTATTTCAACCTTGGCTGTCCGTCACAGTCACCCAAAGGGCTTTAAAAATTGCGGATGCCTGAACCACTTCCAGACCAATTAAATCAGAAAGGGTGTGGAATGGAAGGACGAGACCTGTAATTTTCTTTTTAAGCACCACAGGTGATTTTCGTACACAAAACTGAGAATTACTGCGTTTCAGCCTCTTTTTTTTTTTTCACTCGATGACACAGCTATGTCTAAAAGATTGGTTAACATGAATGTTATATTTCATACACTCAGAAAATTGGAATTCCCAAGTGCTCTTGGCTTATGATAATCGAAGCGTTTAATAGACATGTACCTTTTTGGGCAACAGATTTTTCCTTCGTTGTAAATCCTTTCTAAAAACGGGGGCAAGGTATGATTAAGTACATGAATTAATGCATAGGTTCTTACTTATTGGGAGAAACCAGAGTGAAATGTGAGAAATGCGTAAATGATGAATACTTCCTGGCGTGATCGGTCAGGAAGAACATTGCCCTGTCTTGTGATTGTGATTAAGTTAGCCCACGTCAATAGTCTCAAAGCATATTCTTCCTGAAAAGTCATCCTTGGAGGTACTTCTGGAAAGAACAGGGTTCCGTGGCTGCATATAATGCCCATAGCTGCAAGGGAAGCTGTGACTAGCTTAATTATGCCAGTCACAGTTCATCACTGTGGACCTAGCCATCTTGCTGTCACAAATCATATTAAAGTGACATTAAAACTGAGGAAGAAGTAGGAAGTGGATTTGGGGTAAGCATCTAGAAGTCTGCCACAATTTTGTTGAACCCTGTTGTTTCTAAACATTTTGAATGCAACCCATTTTGTGAAATACCATGAAAACTTGGAAAATGCTAGCCTTACACACACACACACACACACACACACACACACACACAGTTTAGGAGATTGCAACATATTTGTACTGACGATTTTTACTTAGTCTTAGGTGAATCAGACTTCCTGATTTGGAACTATCTTGTTTCATTAGACTTCTTTTTCCTGGACAGGTTTCTTTGGGAAAAGACATATACGAACCCCTGCCCTTTGCAATGTGTTTTCAATGTAGGTCGATAGGACTTGCAGGGAGTAGTAGGTAGGCCTCGAACATCTGTGTAGCTCGACCTTTCCACTTCATAGATTTGGAAAGTGAGGTCTAGGGAGGTTAATTTACTCTAAGTGAGAGAACTTCCTCTCTAGACGTGCAGGTCAACATTTTTCCATCTCATTAGAAATAAAACCTTGGTGTGCAAGCATGATTTGTTCCAGACACATGCTTGCAATCCAAAGCACTCGTATATCAAAGCGAATTTCAACAACCTTTGGCTCAGTGGCGATCAGGTGACGTTCAGTGTCAGATACGGCTCACATTGCAAGACATCGCTCGTTTATCAAGTTAAAATTTATTAGACGTGTTTGCTCCTCTTGCAGAACACTCGCAGAACAAGTTACTTGCAATCCAGGGTTTTACTTGTCTATTGTCATTCTTGCCCTTTACTCCACCTGTAATGTCTTCACTAATGAAATGCTGGAAGGTGTGGACGTTACCTGGCATGCTGCTGAGAGTCGAGCTTTTGGAAGGATGGTCAAGGAGATTAAAAGACTGGGTTTTGGGGCGCCTGGGTGGCGCAGTCGGTTACGCGTCCAACTTCAGCCAGGTCACGATCTCGCGCTCCGTGAGTTCGAGCCCCGCGTCGGGCTCTGGGCTGATGGCTCAGAGCCTGGAGCCTGTTTCCGATTCTGTGTCTCCCTCTCTCTCTGCCCCTCCCCCGTTCATGCTCTGTCTCTCTCTGTCCCAAAAAATAAATAAACGTTGAAAAAAAAAATTAAAAAAAAAAAAAAAAAAAGACTGGGTTTTGTCTTCACGTCTTGTCCTTGGGTTCAGTCTTTTGAGATTTCTGGTCTTCGGTTTTCTTCTCTTGGAATATACTGCCACTCCCTGTCACCTTTGATGGTTCTTCTGTTCCCATGATCTTGGAGGACGAGACAGGCCTAGGTGTATTCCTTGCCTGAGACAGCTCTCCTGCTTTGAAAGGGACTCAGACTCGTTCTAGTCATCTGGGCTCCCACCTGGTCTGGTGCTGCTCACCAGAGTTAGGGTTTCCCCATAACTGTGTGTGTCCAGAGCCTTACTCAATAATAAACAGTGGCTTGGGGTGCCTGGGTGGCTCAGTCAGTTAGGTGTCCGACTTTTAGTTTAGGTCATGATCTCACAGTTTGTGGGTTCGAGCCCCGCGTCGGGCTCCGTGCTGACAGCTCAGAGCCTGGAGCCTGCTTCGGATTCTGCGTCTCCCTCTCTGTCTCTCTCAAAAATAAATAAACATTAGGGGCACCTGGGTGGCTTAGTCAGTTAAGTGTCCACCTTCGGCTCAGGTGGTGATCTCTGCAGTTCGTGAGTTCGAGCCCCGCATCAGGCTCTGTGCTGACAGCTTGGAGCCTGGAGCCTGCTTCAGATTCTCTGTCTCCCTGTCTCTCTCTGCCCCTCCCCCACTCATGCTTGCTCACTCTCAAAAAAAAAATGTTTTTTTAACTTTAAATAAATGAACATGTAAAAATTGCTTAAAAATAATAATGAACAGTAGCTTTTATCAGCCTTTATCCTCTTTTGGAGGCTTAGGAAAGGTAATCTGCTACAACAGGAGACAACTCAGGTGTGAGGAGGTGTGGCTATCTCAGGATTCTGCCCCTGGCTGTCTGTCTCTTCAGGACAGCCCTACTGAGTCAGGGCCGGTCAGGAGAGAGGACTCACACCCATCCTTTGAACAGGAAATTTAACATACAGATGCACATGTACAGAATTGGTGACTGAGCAATCGGGAGGGTAAAGAGGGATCTGTGAGGCGTCGGAGAGGTAGCACCTGCCGGAAGCAGGTATCACCTGTCTGGCTGGGAGAAGAAAAGGGAGAGGTCAGGATTGTTACAGTTTAGAGACTTAGGGGAACAGGGCTGCTCGGGTCTCCAAGGGGGACCTGACCTGGCTGGTTCTTGAAGTGTCAGAGAAGCCACACACCAGGCCTGTCTACTGCTGGCGAGGATAGGCATGGGAGGGAGAGGCACCCGAGCTGCAGGCAGCCCAGCAGCAGGTGGGAAGAGGGGGGCCCCTTCTCCCAGTCCCAGCCGCGCAGCACTGCTGCCCCTTATTGGCAAAGCCACGCCGTGAGCCCGCAGGTGTGGGGCGTGCCGGCTCCCAGCTCCAGCAGGGCTGAGGCACGGGACACAAGCTAGATTTGGAGCCAGGGCAGATAAACCCCCCAGAGTTCCTGTCGGAACAGATGTCCTCCCCTCCCTGTACGGATTAGAGCTTAAAGAACAGCCTCCTGTGAGCTTCGAACAGCTCACATCAGTCCCCCACATCTGCTGATAGTTCCTCCAGGGTAACTGACCACATCAGGATCTGATCGAGGCCAAGATCATGCCAATCAGATAGGACACCTCAGCTGTAACCTGCCGGCTGCTCTTTTCCCCCTCAGCTCCCCGGGGCTTGGTTCCACACGTGGTATCTTGGTATACCGGGAGTGGAAAAGTGCCGCTCCACAGTGCAGAAAAAGGAAAAAAAAAAAAACAAACAGGAAGAAGTACTATAGGAAATTCTACTCACTGCCATGGCCTTCTGCCTTCTTTTATAGTGGCCTCATTTTGTTGGGGGAAACAGTGTGCCCAGCCCCAGGAGGTGAATCATGATCGCCTTAGGTCAATCAGATTTACCTCATTCGCATTTCCCAGAGTTTCTTCCCTCCAGAGATGGCCACGTTACACCGCCTGGCTAAAGAAATAGGAGAAACCTGCCTGCAAGGTTTCTGGAAATGATTCTGTTTACTGCTTAAAAAAAAAAAAAAAAAAAAAAGGCAGGCATGCAGAAGAAGGTGCTTTCTTGATCTTTCCATTTTATACTCAGGAAGCAGGGCTGAAGAGTGATTCCCGGAGCCAAGGCAGCCATATTGCAACTAAGAAGAGACCAGCAGAGGTCGGCAGGGTGTAAGAGAGAGAATAGAGCCCAGTTTCTGGATGAAATTGTTGAGTCACTGCAGCAAGGCTGTAAGGTCTATCTGCAGACTTCTTTCTCCAGGCGTGTTTTTATGCTTAAGCTAGCGTGTAGTTTCCTGTTCCTTGCATCCTGGATGATTGATCAGTTCCACAAGTAGGACAGGGGAGCCCAGCAACCTGGCCTCAAGGCTTGTTGAGGACAGAGGATGCAGAGAAACACCTGGAATCATTGTCAGACACCCGAAAGGCAGGTCACATTCCACAAAAATAAATTTGAACGTGGTGGCTGTTTCTAATACGATACAGAAATCCACAGTGGTTTAGGTAACACAAAAATAAAAGAAGCAGTTTTGTGCACATTAGCTTCCTGTCCTTTTGCTCGCTATTTTCTGTGTGCCCAACTCCTCTGATGACATCAAACTGTCCTGCTTCCCCACACCAGGAAAACATTCCTTTCCTGGTCCCCTCCACGGCATCCTGGGGCCGAGTGGAAAAATAGGATGAAATGTTCGTGCACGGCAGGAGGCAAGGCCTATTGGGCGCTCTGCCTTGAGAAAATCATAACCCAGAAAGAGCATCCTCAAGCACGCATTTTCTGTTAGCTACTGGGAACTCTTAAAAGTGGTTCTGAGGTATTTTGGCAAGTGAGCCGTCAATATTATAAAAATAAGAGAATTCGAAGGTACAAAGAGACAAATTAATAAAGCAGGTTAATCAGAAGAATCCCAGAGAAGTTATTCTCACAACAATACTCATTTATAAGCTCCTAGGAAAGCATGGACATCACATCTTTTCTAAAATTAGGTCCTAATTCTCACCTCTGGACTTCCTTTCTCCCTGCATTTATTCAAGGCCAGTCAAGAGCAGAGAGTGAACATGTTGGTCCCTTTTTTGAAATCAAAAACAATGCGTGTGTACAAAAATAATGTCACTTATCTAGCACTTACTTGGTATTAAATGCCTTGTCGTGGCGTCTCAAGTCACTTCCGCAAGAACCTCGATAGGGGTTGTTTCCGTTTTCAGATGAGAAGAGTTTGAAACCATCAAAGGCTAAATAGTTTTCTCCAGTTCACACGGCTAGAAAGTAAGCGCCACAAGTAGAATTTAAACCTTTCCGATTCCATGTGTTCTTAATCCTAATACTGGATTGTCTCCCATATTTTATGTATTATGGAGCCCTCATTATCTGGCATTTTTTCATACCAGTCTAGAGTTTCACGTTTCATCCAACTAGTGAAGTTCTTGAAGTTCAGCCTCAAAAAAAAAAAAACACAACTACTTGATTTTACATTTTCTGACTTGGGTTAAATTTCCTTTGACCTCAGTTTCCATATTTATAGAACAGGAATCCTAACACCAGGTCTGCCACTTAAGTTACATTGCACTTTCCGTATTTAATGAGAGTTCGTGTCTGGACACCCCCAAGTAATACTCATTCTGGAGGTCTACCTAAGACCTACTGAACCAAAAATCTTTGGGGGTGGCCCAGGAATTCCACAGTTAAGGCAAATGACTTCATTATTTTATGAAAACCATATAAGCTTTGTATAAAAAAAAAAAAACACGTCAAGAGTGCAGAAAAAACGTTTCCAGGAGAGAGAGCTACCCAAAGAAGGTGATGGGAGGGTGGAGAAGGGACACCTTGATGGTACAACCTATTCATTAGATTCTTCCTGCCTGCCAGAACTTAGTAGCTTCTGCTATCTTATCACATTTCGCCTTCCCTATAGTCTTATCACAAGTTATTACCCACCTTTTATAGGTAAAGTAATTGAAGTGCATAGTCTTTGAGAAATCCACATTTGTTTCCTAGAGCTTCCGTAACAGAGGACCACACGCTGGTTGGCTTAAAACAATGGTTGTCTCCCCTGGAAATTTGAAATCAAGATGTCAGCAGGGTCGTGTTCCTTCTGAAGCCTTTATGGGACGGACTTTCCTTGCCTCTTCCAGCTTCTGATAACTCCAGGCCTTTCATTTCTTGGCTTAGGGCCGCAGAGCTCCAACCTCTGCCTCTGTCTTCAATGGCCATCTTCCTTCTGTGTCTGTGTCTTCATGAGGTGTTTGGGGCGTGTGTGTGTGTGTGTGTGTGTGTGTCCCAACCTCCCTTTAACAAGGACATGAGTCACTGAACTAGGGCCCACCCTAACAACCTCCTTTTCATTCGATTACATCCGCAAAGACCCTACTTCTGACTAAAGTCACGTTCATGGGTCCCTGGGGGATAGGACTTGAGCATCTCATTTTGGCGGACACAGTGTGACCTCTAACACCACCCAAGGGTACAGTGGCTGGTGAAGCATGGAACTAGATTCGAAGTTAGGTGATTCTAGAATCTCTCCCTTTGGCCATCAGCCACCACACGTGCCATCTCAGTGAAGGCACTGGGGAAATCGTACAGCAATGCCTCGAGAAACAGGAAGGTGTAAGTGAAAAAAAAAAAAGTCTTGCAACTATTCAGTAAAAATTTATTTACAAGAGGTTGATCTCAGACATTTCCTCTGCAGCAGTTAGATGCCAAATGACTCCACGGGGTTTTGAGGTAGAGAAAGTTATGAGCTAAGAACTTTATACCCAACAATTCATCTTTCGGTGGGACAGGCAGGCATTCTCAGAAATGCAAAGGCTCAGAAAATATTCCACTTGTTGAGCAACTATTTGAAGATGCATTCCAGTGGTTCCTAGGGTCTGGGATTGTATAGACCACAAAAAATTTCAAAAATCATGTAGAAACCAAACACAGCATTGCCCACAACTCCGTGAAGGCGTTTTAAAACAAATCAAACTACCATCCAGGGTACGTTAAGATTGCTTCATAAGAGATAGATCATTTTCATGCCAAAAATATTAGAAAGGGTATAATCTGATAGGCATTTAAGTTGAGTAGTTTTCGCTCTGTGAAAAAAAAAAATACTCGTATTTAATATATTTTACCCCAGGGTTAGCGAAGACCTTTGCCACAGATAAGATCTCATTCATGAATGGGTGTTTGAAAAAGCAGGAACCGGGGCGGGAAAGCAAAGGAGAACATCAACTGAGTTCTGGCTAGCCTGATTTATGCAACCGAGGGAAAAATATCATTTGAAACTGACCGTAATCATTTCCATTTTCTAAGGGAAGTTTCAGTGGGAACATAAATCCAGGTAGTGCTACTTTCTTGCACGTGCAGAGAGGATGGTGGAGGGTGGGGGTGGGGATAACTTGCTCCCTCCACTGACATCTGGGTTTGCACTTAGTTTTTCCACGTTCTCCTGAAAATACCCATGAAAGAACCACTAGTCTAAAATGACGATTTGCACTCACACATTTAATTAATTCTCCCCTCCCCATACACACACACCTCCACATTCTCTATGAAAAGAACATGTGTGCCCGTGAAATCGGGGGTGGTGCCCACTTGGCTGGAATTTCTAAGAACTCCTGCAAATTTAGAGCATAGGTGAGGCCAGATTGTGACAAGAGCCCATCAGTCCGCGATTTCAGGACACATAAAGGCTGAGACTCCCGCACAGAGAATGAGGAAGGGCCACCAAGCAGAATTCAACCAATGCCCGCCTCCCCGGACTCAGAGCTAGAGGGGCCGGGAGCCAGGACAAACAATCCAGGATTGAGCGTCTCAGGTACAGACACAGAGGCTGCCTGAAGCATTCGGTGGCCTTTCTACTTGGAACAAGTTCCCGGGCTCAGGAAAGCAGGTCAGCAGCAAAGCTGTCTTAAGACAGGAAGTGGGTCTGCTCTGGGAAGAACCACCCTGGAGCATTGCCCTGCAGCCCTGGCCGAGTGTGAGCTAGAACTACAATCAGGAACAGGAGCTCTTAGCCTCCTGCCTTGTATCTATCTGTCCCCTTCCTCTCCTGCTAGGCAGATGGGTCCCCTGTCCGGTAGAAAGGAACATCACGGTAAGTGAAAATGTGACTCCCTTATCACAGTAACAAGAGACCTCTCAATACTTAAGAAATGTGCAGCCTTTACTAAGGGACTATACTACGGTAATAAACAAAGCCGCAGACCTATATGGCTTGACACAAACCAAAGGTTTACGTCTTGCTCACTTCAAGCTTAGTGCGGGCTGGGTGACTTCAGAATTACCATCCTCCAAGTAGGACTTCAAGAATCCAGGCTGTTTCCACCTTGTGACTCCACCATTCTCAGGGTATGGCCTCTATGGTCACCACCTCAGAGGAAGAGAATGTGAAAGACTCACATATGCTCTTAATTCCCTCTGATCATACATGGTAAATGTCTCTGACGTTCCCAGCTCACTGCTCGGAACTGATCAGATGGCCCCACCCAACGTAACTGCAATGCATGAAAAGACACCAGCTTTCTGTGTTAGGAGAGAGAATATCGCAGGCTGTTCATTCTCTGCACCGTAATCTATGGCTGTAACGTAATCCCAGACATAGTGCCTAAATGATTCCAAAGTGTTTGAGGAAGAATAATGAGAGAGAACAGCTAAGAAAAGTCGGAAAACAAAACAGAATAAGATAGGGCTCTCCACTAAGGTATTAATACGTCTGGAAAGTGACCAATTGCAGGGCACCTGGGTGGCCCAGTCGGTGGAGCGTCAGACCTCAGCTCAGGTCATGATCTCGCAGTCTGTGGGGTCGGGCCCCGCGTCAGGCTCGCCTGCTTGAAATTCTGTGTCTCCTTCTCTGTCTCTCTGCTCCTCCCCCGCTCATGCTCTGCCTCTCTCAAAAATAAATAATAAAACATTTTTAAAATTTTTTAAAAAAAGAAAGTGACCAATAGCTAAAATAACTTGGTGGTACTTGCCCAAGAATAGATACCAAGACCACTGAAACAGAATGAAAAGAATGAGGACAGACCAAAGACTATATAAGTATCTAGCATATTTAGATAAGGGCGATAGGTTAAATCAGTATGGAAAAGAGTGCATATATATACATGTATATGTATATATTCTTATTTTTATATGTACATATATACATAAATTTTTATCTAAATTGAAATTAACATATGGTGTAATAGTAGTTTCGGGTATACAATACAGTGATTCAACACTTGTATATAACACCCAGTGCTCATCACAACAAATTAGAGTGTTTATACTAAAAACAGGGTAGGAACCACTGACTCATCACATGGGGAGAAAAAAATGTTATGTCTATACCTCACACTACTCTCTAAAGTTTATACCAGATAGATTAAAAATTTTAAATGAGTTAATAAAAGAACAGATAAGCTTGGGAAGGATAGTCCATGTACAACTTAAATCATAGAATCCATAAAGATTAAGGTGTGTGCATTTTTTAACCTAAAAATCTTAAACTTTTCTGTGTTCCAAAGAACAAATCAAGTCAAAAATGGGGGAAAATTGCATCGCACAGGACAGACAAGGAAATACTGCTATTGAGATGTGAACAGCCTTAGAGATAAATACTAAATGCACAAAAGCATATGAACAGAGAGGAAGATACACATTTTTTCAATAAATATGATAAAAACTTCAGTATCATTGGGGTGCCTGGGTGGCTCAGTTGGTTGAGCGTCCGACTTCAGCTTAGGTCATGATCTCCCGGCTGGTGAGTTTGAGCCCCGTGTCGGGCTCTGTGCTGACAGCTCAGAGCCTGGAGCCTGCTTCCGATTCTGTGTCTCCCTCTCTCTCTGCCCCTCCCCTGCTCGCACTCTGTCTCTCTCAAAACAAATAAACATTAAAAAATTTTTAAAAAGTAAAACAAACAAAAAAAACTTCGGTATCATTAATGTAAGAGAAGCACAAATTTAAAAATGTGATATAATGCAAAGGTATCTTTTGAATTGGCAAAGATTAAAAAAAAAAGAATAGTTATCAGTCAGTGCTATTAAATGTAGGATGATGAGGAACAGGATCATGTGTACTCTCTAGAAGAAGCCTCCAAAAGTTCTAATCTGTGCATTCTGCTTTTAAGGATTTATCCTTACAATGGATTGGTAGAAACAGTTGTCTATGAAAATAGTCACTCAAGCTCAGTTTCAGGAGCAAAAATTAAATTTGAGAGCGGCCCAAAGGTTCAGTTCCCGGTAAATCTCCAATAATACGTCTTGACTAAATAAATTATTTTATGTCCATATGCTCAGACATTGTAAATATCGTTGTAAAGGCTGTTTATGGGCATTAAAACGTTCATAGGCTCTTTTTGAATGAACAATGCAGGTTACCTACACTATGTTCCTGTTTGAATTCTGTAGACTTTATACATGCATTAAAAATTCTAGAAGCATGTGTTCAAAATTAGCAGTGGTTACTTCTGGTTGGGAGAATTAAGGCAATTTTAAATGTTCCTTTTGATTGCATTTTAAATCATATCATATAATAAGCATGCCTGAATTAAAAAATGGACAAGGGAGAGGGGAAAATAATTGTGGACTCCTGGACTCCCGGAGCGCCCACTGCCAAGACCTGGAACGTGGGTCAACAAAAGAGAACACCCGTTTTGCCCTCATGGCTCCCTAAAAACACATATTTCAGAGTTGGCTGCATGCTTTGTGGGCAGCTCTGTATTCCAAGGGCTGAGTTTTGCAAACAAGCTTAGCAAAGTACAGCGTGTGCCCCTTCAGGTGGTTTTTGGAGCTCATCAGGTATGAGTAACACTAGCTCATTTATCTCTGGATGAGTTTGTGTGGAGCACGGAGGTGCTGACAGACCCTGAGCAGAGAACAATGTTTATTTATACCTGCACACAATAATTCATGTCTCTCTAAATGTGGGACTCTCTCCTCATTTGCTCACAGTTTGCAAACATTTGCAGTTCTCTCCACTGGTGATCCCTCGTTTGGTTTGGCTGGGCTTGAGCAAACGGCGAGGAGCATGACAGAGAGTGGAGCTGAATGCTGTGATTCATTCACAGAAAGGGAGCATTTGCTCCCACTGATGTATGTGGGGCACGCCGAGATCTCTGGACTTGGTTTTGCACCTTGACAACTGATTAATATCTGCATTGTCTGCTATAGAAGAAGTTTTTAGCTGTGTGTGTGTGTGTGTGTGTGTGTGTGTGTGTGTGTGTGTGTATTGCCAGTTGGGATCCTGCATTTGTGGCTATCGAAAGCCTCTACAGAATGAACATTCCTATAAGCCAGCGTTTATTATGGCAAATTTCAAATATATAAAAAGCAAAGAAACTTGTGATAACCCTCCCCCAATATGGTGTGGGGTAATTGTGTCAGCAGTCATCGACACGTGGCCAATCTTATCTTCTCTGTAATTCCAGCTGCCCCCCCCCCCCACCAGCCAGCACACCAACTGTTAAACCCTGCTAATGTCAATGGAGGTGGAGTTCAAGTCGCAAGTCCGAGTAATTGTGAATTGTAGGGTGAGAAAGAATAGGGTAAAAGAGTGGGGAGCCCGATAGACCTGATCTGCATCAGGCTTGACCACTATAATTTGCTAGTTGACTGATCTTAGGCCGTTGAACTTTTCTGACCCTCATCTGTAAAATGGCATTATAGTGTATAGTTTGTCGGACAGCTAAATTAAACCCGTGGTACCCTTAAAGTACCAAGCACCATCCCCTGTATCCAGCAGGTACTTACTTGTTACTTGATTACTGTTTCTATGCCTCTATCTAGAGTAGTCCATCTGAAGTCTAGAAAGTCCTCCACACGATTAAAGTTCCTAAAGAGGCCGATGAATAATCATTACCCACTTGCTGAGGTCGTTAATCAGGAATGAGTACCTTTTGGGAGCAAAATATGGAACTAGCCATTATATTTAGCATAAGCTGCTGCCTTCTCGATGTAAACAGCAAATACCACCTACCAACATTGTCCAAAATTTCGCCAACATCGGCCTGAACAAATGAAAGGAAATCCGCACCCCCTACCCCCCTTGGCTAGCCATTTCTTTGGGTGAATTCTGTAGGGGTAAATAAGGCAATCATCATGCTCTCATCAGCCGAGCCAATTAGTTTTCAGCCTCGGTTGTCAGTCTGCCAACGAAAAACAGAGCAGGTACACTTTGGTGGGAAGTTAGGGTATTAGAGAAGGTAGGAAGCCTGAGGTTGGGGTGCGGGGACAGCGGGGCTTTGATTGGGTGAGGGAGATACGGGAGCATGACTCACCTGGAGAATGTGTGCTGAATGGGGAGAAAAGTCACTGAACTTGGCCACAGGGAACACCGTGGATAAATGTCAACCCGTGTCCCAACCCAGTTCGGGGTGTGGGGTGAACACAGCGCAACCTCCCAGCTCAAAATCAAGAGTAGTATGTCCTGGTAGAGACCCATTCATTTCTTAATCGTTCTTCCCAATGAGTTTCTGGTCCGAGGCAAGCCACGCTGCCCTAATAAGTATTCTTATCATCTTGGCTTTGAGACATGGGTTTGTCTCTCGTGTTGAAAGGATCTATCTATCATTACCGTGCCGTGGCAGGCACAGAAGCCCGCTTGCGTAGATCTGCTTCAAGGAAGGTCCCGCTGATCGCCGGGATGGGGAGTGCGCTTGGCTGACAGCCTCCAGTGCCAGCACCTTCAGGATCCAACCCGGCTTTTGAGCCGACACCACATTCTTTCTAAGAAATGTCCCAACCAGCGACTGAGCGTGACGTGAATCCTAGGGCTTGGCCCTTTCTGCCAGATGTGGGGCTCTCCCAGGGCTCCCCTTTGGATTCACCTGAACCTTGTCAAATCTGCATCACAATCTGAGGCTTTCGCAGAGAATCCTGCTTCCCTCCCCTTTCTTCCCAAAGAGTCAGGTCCGCCTCAGGATCTGCAAGCTCTCTCTGCCCCATTCTGCTTCCTGCCCCCTTTATTGTTCACAGGTAGCCCCCGCTTCCACTAACCTGCTTGCGGTCCTCGCTCAGTTCCAGACGATCCACCTGATACAAGTGGTGTGCCGCCCGCCTTCCCAGATTTCAAGGAATTGTCTTGTTTGTAACAACACAGTAACGGGCTTAAAACGTAAATGCTTGTACTTCAAAAGCTTATGTCACATAACAGGGTGCCTGTTACGCCACAAAGCAAAACAACTCAGGGCGCCTGGGTGGCTCAGTCGATTAAGTGCCCAACTGTTGATTTCAGCTCAGGTCATGATCTCACAGTCGTGAGATCGAGCCCCATGCCCAGCATGGAGCCTGCTTAAGATTCTCTTCTCTCTCTCTTTCTCTCTGTCTTCTCTCCCCCACCCCGGCCCCTCCCCTGCTCACACATGCTCCCTCTCTCTCAGAAAAAATAAATAAAATTAAAAAACAACTTGGCATTGCGATGCTGTCCCTTCATCCCGGAATTAACCTTTCAGAATTTTCTTTACAAGCCCCACAGTCCTCTTGGCTATGTCTTCTGTTGCCAAATAGACAATGACCTATCCCTTCCCGGCCTTCTTTCCGGAATGAAGAAGATGATTCTTTCATTCTGCCCTTCTCTAGCAATGCCTTGACCTTTTAACTTTTCCTTCTCCAAGTATGCTTTTCTTGAAGGTTTTCAATAGTTTTCTTTAAAGGGACGTCTCACATGCAATCAAGACAAGGAAAGTTTCTCTTGAAGTTATCTGAGTCCACATGTCACATTCGTTATTTAGTTCAGCCACGAGTCAACATTTCTTTATAGGGGCCCAGCATCCATTAGGGATTGTATTTCATTGCTAACAGTGTTTCAAATGAAGTAGTTCTAAAAAAAGGAAATGTAGGGGCTCAGTCAGTTGAGCATCCGACTTTGACTCAGGTCAAGATCTCACGGTCCGTGGTTTTGAGCCCCCGCGTCGGGCTCCGTGCAGGCAGCGCGGAGCCCGGAGCCTGCTTCGGATTCTGCGTCTCCCTCTCTCTCTGCCCCTCTCCTGCTCGTGCTCTGTCTCTCTCTGTCTCTCAAAAATAAATAAATGTGAAAAAACCATTTTTTTTTTAATTAAAAAAAAAAAAAGGAAACTTAACGAACCGCAGGATGTGACGGCCTCCAAGCTGTGTGACGCTGTAGTCTGGGATTCCCTTTCCCGTGTGTCCCTGGTTAGAGGGGGTTGCACAGAGGTTCTTGGGGAAATGTGGGGAGGAGAAGGACCACGGCAGCCATCCTGTGTTCTCGGGTCACCCGAGAACGCGGGTGTTCTCGTATATCTGCTGGCCCACCTCATTGATGTGAGGACCCACAGTCGTTCCACCTTTTCTTGGATCCTCTTAGCTTCTTGGATGCCCGGGTCAGGTGTATGCATTTAGCTCCACCGTAAAAGTCCCCAGTGTCTAAGGGCTGTTTCCACCTCTCAGGTCAGTCAGGCCTAACACGGGCCCAGTCTGTCCCAAGGACTCCGGATGGTGCCGGAGTGTTCCGGTTGATCTTCTCTTTCATCTCATGTCCATCTTTCCTTCTCAGCCGCGTGCAGCCTCTAGCATCAGGTACAAAGACCACAGCCTTGCAGATAGGGCTTAACCTGCTCGCGAAGTTACTCAAGGTCCAGTCTCTGTCACGGGACACACACACACACACACACACACACATTAGTGATGCTGCTTCTCCGATGGAACCTTACCTCATGCTCTGCAATGGTGGTCCCGTCCCGTCGTGAGGGATTCAGCCCCCTTGCCGTCTGGCTCAGCCACCCTTAATACAAGAGCTTGAAGCCTCAAGATCCCAAGGTGTAGACACCGTACCGTGGTCATCGTTTTCTGTTCCCTGCAAAAAAGATGGGGAAGAAGAGGAAGCCAAAAAAAAAAAAGGGGGGGGGAGCTTTCCCTGAAGCCTCGCTCAACAACCACCATAAACATCCTTCCTCTTCTCCCCCAACTTCAGGAGAGGGTGGGAAGTGGAGTTGTTTAAATCAGTCACTTCTGAGGATTTCGTTAGACGAATGTGGGGAAGTCAGTTCCGTCTTACCTGCTTCGGATTCCGTGTCTCCGTCTCTCCCTCCCGCCGGAGATGGGAAAGGTCGTGGCCTTTACCTTGGGGGCATGAAGTCCTGAAGTCTAAACCACGTCCGTACATACCTTCGAGCAACAGCTAGTTGAATAGAACAGAACAGCAAGCATAACATGGGCTCCATACAAGTGTGCACTTGAAATTAAATGTCTAAGAGGGAGAGGGAGGACGGGAATTAGTTTATGTGGCGTTTTTGTAAAGGGGGCGATACGCTTACCGGGGGAGAGTCTTCCGGAAGAGATCACTTTACCCCCTGTGACCATTTGCGTTGTGTGCTTTAGATTTCAGGCTGTGTGTCTGAATCGGGGTGCAGGTGACATGTGTGCTTCTGTAAAAGCAAAAGGCGACGTGTATTTTTCCTCACTTTTGACTTGTAAACCAGAGGGATGTTGTTGCTGTTATACCGAACGCTTGTAAATACAGAAAACATTTGTTTTAATCCATATTAGAAAAAAATATGTATCTTAATTAGGAAACTTTATAACACTTCTCAAGACTTTTTTATGACTGTCCCCTTCAAATAAGAACTAAGGCAAATTTGGTATAAATGCTGGGGAGCTGAAGAAAGTTTAGAAGGGGAGCCAAATGGGAAAATTACTGTATTAATTCTTTTTCATTCGTCTCTTCCAACTATTGGAAGAGAAGAAAGCCAGAGACCTTTATTTACATGCCTGTATTTATTTACCAGGCTGCTGCTTTTTTAAAATGGGTCGAAATGTCCCATTCTGTTTGAAACGTCTTTTTTTTATACAAGTGTACCTTTTCATTGGGGCGCAAAACTAATTTGTTTCTTGAAAATGAGAAGACAAACATGCTGAGCTTAGGTAACTTAAGATGTGTAAAAAAAATTTTTAAGACTTATTTATTTTTGAGACAGAGACAGAGCACGAGTGGGGGAGGGGCAGAGAGAGAGGGAGACAGAATCCGAAGCAGGCTCCAGGCTCCGAGCTGTCAGCACAGAGCCCGACGCGAGGCTCGAACTCATGGACCATGAGATCATGACCTGAGCCAAAGTCAGACACTTAACTGACTGAGCCACCCAGGAGCCCCAAGATGGTTTAAACATTAACAGAATAATTGGAACTTAATACAGACTATTATTTTACCAATAAATTCTGAAATATTTGTACTATTAGCAAACTCTGTCTAGAATGTAAGAGGTCAGGATATTTCCATTTAATATCAGAGAAATTTGAATTTGCTTAAGAACTCTTTAAATGTTGTTTTTGAGAATCATGCCATTAAAAAAAATGTTTTTCTAAGGAACTACATCGTTTGCCAAGTTAAAAAATATGCACTTCGTGCTGATTAAAAGCATGATGTTAGGTAGTATTAGAAATCTCTGTCTCAAAATAAACAGTGGTGCCTGACTGGGCAGAAGGAAGGATAGCAGGAATGACTCAGCCTACAAAATACAGGGAAGCAAAAATGTACCCTCTTTTATTTGTTTTATTTCCTTTTTCCTGTAACCACTTATCTCCTTTAAAAAAAATTTTTTTTTTATGTCTATTTGCTTTTGAGAGAGAGAGAGAGAGAGAAAGCATGAGCAGGGGAGGGTCAGAGAGAGGGAAACGCAGACCCTGAAGCAGGCTCCAGGCTCTGAGCTGTCAGCACAGACCCTGACGCAGGGCTTGAAACCATAAACCATGAGTTTGTGACCTGAGCTGAAGTCAGATGCTTAACCGACTGAGCCACCCCGGCACCCCCTGTAACCACCTATCTTCTAACCCAAGCTCCTATTCTACCATCATGGAGGAAATTTAAACTTGGTCCACTGTGGGTCCACCGCCCTTTGCATTGTCCCCCACTCCCCCCACCCCAAATTCTGATAAGCTTCTATTATAAGAAGGTGTGCATTTGTGAGGAGAGGGGGCCACAGGACAGGGAAAAACAGGTGTTGATCGTTGGGGTTCTGGTTCTGATTCCCCCCTCCCCAGCTAGCCTCCTCTGTGCATGCCCTCTCCTTCCTCCGTTTCCTTGTCTGTGAAGTTCATGATGGAGCTGGCCCTCTATCCCCCTGGGGGCAGCAGAGAAGCTGCTGCCCCTGCTCCCTGCTCCCTGCTCCCATACAGGAAACAGCCAGAGGTAAGTTCCCTCTGCCCACATATGTCCCGTAACCATTTCTTCTCTAGAGTCTTCCTCTCTCCCCAGGAATCTCCATGGGGCAGCAGACCCAGCTCCTCTCCTTACTTCCTGACCTTCCTTGGCCTAATTTAAGTGCGGAAAACAGAGCTTCCTGCTCAGGACCACCCCCCACCCCCACCCCCGGGTCTCCATGAGCATTTATGTTGCCTTCGCGCAAATCAGAAAAAGACACCCATCTGGATGGTCCACACAGGAAACAGTGTGCCCTGTGGGTGTGCACAGCCACACAGGCTCCCTGCTTGGTGAGCAGAAGTACCTTTGCACAAAGAAAAAGTCCTCCTTCCTCTGGTGGAGATGGGCATCCCTCACCCACAATCCCGTTGCTTCTCTGATCACAGGGAAGAAAGTTTCCCGAAAGCGATGCTTCGGGAACACAGCTATTCAAAGCTCAAGAGCTGGAAAGAGATTCCTTTTTCTTTCCTTTTTCTCTTTTCTTAAATGTTTATTTATTTATTTTGTGAGAGTGGAGATAGAGGAAGGAGCGGGGGAGGGGCAAAGAGAGAGAATCCCAAGCAGAGTCCAGACTGTCAGCGCAGAGCCCGACATGGGACTCAGACTCACGAACCGTGAGATCATGACCTGAGCCAAAACCGAGAGTCAGAGGTTTAACCGACTGGTCCACCCAGGTGCCTATCTTTCCTTTTTTTCTAATACATCACTTCTGTGCAGCAAACAGCCCAGAGTCACCTGACTGCTGCTTTAGTGTGTGTGTGTGTGTGTGTGTGTGTGTGTGTGTGTGTGTGTGTGTGTGAGTGTGTGAGATGGGGTTGGGGTGAAGGTTGCCGGCGAGACAATTTCTGCTGATCTCTTCATCCTTCTAGGCAATTGGAATTTTGATCTGGCCAAGAAAAACGATACACTTTCCTTCTCCCTTTTTCTGGAACTGAAGCATTTGGAAGGGAACAAAAACAATTCTGACAGAATCCGTCTCAACTTTCAGTGTGAGACAAACACAGATTCCGTGTCAGGAGAAGTAAACAGAAGAATCAGCACGCCTATGGCCAATAGTTCAAAACGAGGGGACCGAATTAGCCACACAGAAGTGTCCTCGTTGGAAACGAGTCCTCGTGAGGAATGAGATGTGTCTGGACACCTAAGCCATTAACAGCTCATGGTAGTTGTAATGCATAAAATTGCAACGCATTTTATTTTTCACATGAATATTTCACTGTAGGCAGAGTTAATAATCCTGCTCTTGTCAGAGTGGCAGGAATAAGTGCCTGACTGTGACGATGTTCAGCTCTTGAGGGAAATAGGCAGAATCTGCCAGAAGCCTATTCCCGTAACAGACTTGGAAGCGTGTATAATTTTTCAGAATTCTCTTCTGGCTCTGGATTAGGCTCAGAGAAGTGTGTGCAGATCCTGGGGTTGTTTTCTAAAAGATTAAGAAACACAAAGCTTCCTAAACACACGTGACTTGTCAGCCATCACCGCCCGCTTGTTACGTTTGCCCGCCCATGACGACAATCCTGAGTGAGCAGGCCTATCTTCACATGAACGCTGGCTGCTCCCTGCTCCTTCTGTCTTTTTTATGGATTTTTAATTTTTAAAAAATGTTTTATTTATTTACTTTCAGAGAAGAGAGAGAGAGTGTGAACGGAGGAGGGACAGACACACAGAATCGGAAGCAGACTCCAGTCTCTGAGCTGCCAGCACAGACCCCGCTGTGGGGCTCGAACCCACGAGCCGCGAGATCACGACCCGAGCCGAAGCCGGATGGATGCTCAGCCGACCGAGCCACCCAGGCACCACCCCACCGCTCACTCCTTCTTCAGCTACGGCGATCCCATAAAAATGATGCCCGGCTCAGACTTCTAGAAAGATATTCAAGCATTTTGAGCAGCGTTTCTCATGCTTCAAGTGCGTATGAGCCACCTGGGGAATTATGCAGATTTTTATGAATTTATTATGCAGGATTATGAGGTCTGAGTTTCTGCATTTCTGACACACGTGTAGGTGACACCAGGGTGCCTGCTTCAGGGACCGCACTTTGAGTAGCAGGGTTTTATATGGCTGCGAGATGGAAGGTGTTGCTCTGCTGGGAACTTCAGGTAACCTCAGCTTGGTCTCCTTCCCCATCTTACCCACCCGAGTTCTCGTGGGCGGGGCCTCTCACGGTGCCAGCAAGTGGTCATGCGCCTTGGGTCATTGGTGTGAACGGGATGGGTAGCAGGTCTGGGCAGGTGGCCGTGTCAGCGCTGCTCTGAGCAGGGGAGTGGCCCGTGTGCCAGGCCTGTTACACGTCTGGAGGGCACGGTGTATTCAGGGTGATTGCTTTCTCGAGGAGTCCGTTTGGA
The DNA here is from genome assembly GCF_028749965.1 of Puma concolor. NCBI lineage: Eukaryota > Metazoa > Chordata > Mammalia > Carnivora > Felidae > Puma > Puma concolor. The sequence continues at coordinate 8,149,045 of NC_141680.1, read as the reverse complement.
TCATTATTGGGCGTAGAGCATGTCTGGGCTGGGCCACATCTCTGGCGAGGTCCCCGTATCAGGGGTGGTCGTCGTGCGCAGCCTCGTGGTCTGTGGAGCGTTTAATGCGTCTGGCCCGTTGTTGTCAGTCTCTCTGGACCGGTCAAGTTTTCAGCCTTTGTACTTTTCCTGCACCTCATCGTAAGCCCGACAGAGGCCGTGCAGGTATCTCTCAATGTCAGGAGTGCGGCACAAGGATGCATTTGGCAGGCAGGCTGGATTTCTGGAGGCCTAGAATGAGCTTTCTGGCTCGGCCCTCCTGCAGAAGGAGTCATCCTCACGTTCTTAAAAGATGTCAGACTCTGCTCCCGCTCGTGTTCCGTGCCCATTCCCACCCCAGATGTTCCACACGCGGGAAGATGTCTCCAGGGAGCCTCAGGAAAGGGCCACCTTTGCCAGATTCAGAGGGCTTCCCTGCTTTCTCCCCGCCACCCGCAAAAAAAAAAACCCGACAAATAAAGCGACTACCCTCTCCCACCTCCTATCTGTAGGCTTTTTCCTAGTCAGGAAAGTTCAGAAAAGCACAGAGCCCCTTGCTTTCCCCAGCCCCCATCTCTGGGCATCAGTTTCCCCACCGGTAAGATGGGGAGGATCGTTCTGACCTGTGGGGTTTGGGGGAGGGTTAAATCCTGTCACATGTCGAACGACTTGTCTCTGCACCGGGTAAAATAATAAAGGGCAGCAATTAATTTCTTTTGGCCTAAAAACTCTGAAGAGGCACATGGTGAAAACGAGGCTCAGCTGAACCTCAGGGACACATAACTAAGATTTGTATGGAGAGTCACCATAGAATCTCTTGTCCAAACTGGAACACCTTTGAACACCGTTCTTTTTTTTTTCTTTTCCTTACTTTTTTTCTTTTTTTCTTTTTTCTTTGTTTTTTGAAATTTACATCCAAATTAGCATCTAGCGCAACAATGATTTCAGGAGTAGATTCCTTAGCACCCCTCCCCCATTGAGCCCATCCCCCCCTCCCACAGCCCCTCCAGTAACCCTCAGTTTGTTCTCCATATTTAAGTCTCTTGTGTTTTTTATATTATTATATAATATATATATTTTTATATATTATATATTTTTTATTATTTTTGTTTTTATACTATTTTTTTATATTATTTTTGTTTCCCCTCCCTGTTTTTATATTATTTTTGTTTCCCTTCCCTTATGTTCATCTGTTTTATCTCCTAAAGTCCTCATGTGAGTGAAGTCTTATGATTTTTGTCTTTCTCTGACTGACTCATTTCACTTAGCATAATCCCTCCGGTTCCATCCACGTAGTTGCAAATGGCAAGATTTCATTCCTTTTGACTGCCGAGTAATACTCCACTGTATATACATCCCACATCTTCTTTATCCATTCATCCATCAGTGAACATTTGGGCTCTTTCCATACTTTGGCTATTGTCGATAACACTGCTATAAACATTGGGGTGCATGTGTCCCTTCGAAACAGCATACTTGTATCCTTTGGGTAAATACCTAGTAGTGCAATTGTCTGTGTCATAGGGTAGTTCTATTTTTAGTTTTTTGAGGAACCTCCATACTGTTTTTCCGGAGTAGCTGCACCAGCTTGCATTCCCACGAACACTGTTCTGTATTTAGCTATTAGTAACTGTGAGAGTATGACAGGTGTAAACAGACCTTCAGCAGGATGCGTGCTCATCCAATTTATGTACAATTTAAGTTTTTTTTTTTAAGGTTTATTTATTATCAAGAGCAGAGAGAGACAGAACATGAGCATGGGAGGGTCAGAGAGGGAGGAGACACAGAATCTGAAGCAGGCTGCAGTCTCTAAGCTGTCAGCACAGAGCCCGACGCGGGGCTCGAACTCACAGACCGTGAGATCGTGCCCTGAGCCGAAGTCGGAAGCTTAACCGACTGAACCACCCAGGCGCCCCATGTACAATTTAGGTTTTAAAAAAATCCATAGTTCACATTCTCAAAGAAAACTGGAGAGGCCATTGCTCACTTATCAAAAAGAATCCGAGATAAGGAAGATATAAAGTAAAGAGGGAATTGGAAACGATCAATGAAAGTCCATAGAAACAGGGAACAGAAGACTGGAGGCTACAGAAAATTAAACCAGTGACTTGGGGGAAAAGTGCAAGTTCTAGAACTTACAGACAGAGATAAAACTGAAGATTATCTGAAAAAAAGACACAAGAAATGGTACTGACACAACCAGACAGCCATATGCAAACATAATGAATCTAGACACAGGCCTCACACCTTTTGCAAAAATTAACTCCAAATGGATCAGAGCTCTACATGTAAAATGCACAACCATAAAACTTCCAGAAGACACATAGGAGAAAAATCTAGACCACCTTGGGTTTGGCGATGACTTCTTTAGATATAACGCCATTTGAGAACTCCTGCTTTCCAAAAGGTCACAATGAAAAGCACGAGAAGACAGGCCACAGACTGGGAGGAAATCTGTGCCAAATATGTGTCAGCTAAAGGACTGGTGTTCAAGATTCAAGAGGAACTCCAAAAAAAAAAAAAAAAAGGATTCAAGAACTCTGAAAACTGAAAAATGAGAGGGGCGCCTCAGTGGCTCAATCGGTTAAGCGTCCGACTTTGACTCAGAGCATGATCTCACGGTCCGTGAGTTCGAGTCCCACGTCGGGCTCTGCGGTGATAGCTCGGAGCCTGGCACCTGCTTCGGATTCTGTGTCTCCCTCTCTCTCTGCCCCTTTCCACTCGCACTCTGTCTCTGTCTGTCTCTCTCTCTCAAAAATGTGAACAGACCCCTCACCAAAGAAGATCTACAAATGGCAAAGAAACATAAGAGAAGATGCTCCACATCATATGTCACCGGGGAAATGAGGGGTCCCTGGGTGGGGGGAAATGTAAATTAAAACAATGAGGGGTCCCTGGGTGGCTCAGTCAGTTAAGTGTCCGACTCGAGCTCAGGTCACGATCTTGCGGCTCGTGGGTTCGAGCCCCAGGTCGGTCTTCGTGCGGGCAGTGCGGAGCCTGTTTGGGATTCTCTCTCTCTCTTTCTGCCCCTCCCCAACTCATTCTCTCTCTCTCTCTCTCCTACACACCTATTAGAACCAGCCAAAATTCAGAATTTTGATGGCATTAAATGCTGGTGAGGATGTGGAGGGACAGGAGCTCTGATTCATTGCTGGGTGGGAATGCAAAATAACTCAGCCACTCTGGAAGACAGTTTGGCACTTCCTTACCAAAGAAGCTAACTATATTCTTCCCCAATGATCCAGCAATCGGGCTCCTTCAGCTGAAAACTTATGTTCGCATAAAAACCTGCACGCAGATGCTGTTAGAAGCTTTGTTCGTAATCGCCAAATCTTGGAAGCAACCAAAGATGTCCTTCAGCAGGTGAATGGATAAACAAACTGTGATCCATCTGGACAAAGAAGAACTATTAAGCAATAAAACAATAAATGAGGAGCCACGAAGCCATTAAAAGGCATCGAGGAACCTTAAATGCATATTGCTAAGGGACAGCAGCCAATGTGAAGAGGCAAGGTACTTTATGATTCCAATTATGTGATATCCCGGGAAAGATAAAACTATGGAGACAGTAAAAAGATCGGAAGTTGCCAAGGAATAAGGGGGCGGGTACAAGGGAGGGATGAAGAAATGGATTGCACAGAAGATTTTTAGAGAAATGAAACTATTATTCTTTAGGTCACCGTATTGGTGAATGCATGCCATTATATACTTATCAGAAGCCTATAGAATGTAGTATACAAGAGTGAACCCTAATGTGTAGACTTGACTTAGTATTAATGTATTGATACGGGTTCACAGGTTGCAAGAAATGACCAACCCAACTCAAGATTACTTTTCTCTCAATTGTTTTTTTTTCTTTCTGAAAACCTAAAACTGCTTTTAAAAATTTGATTCATCTGGGGCGCCTGGGTGGCTCAGTCGGTTAAGCGTCCGACTCTGGCTCAGGTCATGATCTCACAGTTTGTGAGTTCGAGCCCCGTGTCGGGCTCTGTGCTGACAGCTCGGAGCCTGGAGCCTGCTTCAGATTCTGTGTCTCCCTCTCTCTCTGCCTCTCCCCCACTCGTTCTCTGTCTCTTTCTGTCTCTCAAAAAATAAAGGTTAAAAAAAACTTTTTTAATATGTAATTCTGCAGGGGGAAAAAAGTAACCTCAGTATTTTATATCAAGCCAGTACGGTTTTATATGCAAATGCAACAGAGATATTCTTAGATACATTTGGGGATTCAGAAAATGCATCTCATGTTATGCCTGTCCTGGAAAAAAAAAAAAATGACCCGAAAATGTCCTGCTTACTAAATTGCAGCAAAGAATTCAAGAATAAGAGAATACTGCATAAAAAATGGCAATGTGTGATACCCATCCAGTATAAAAGCATTAAAAAAAAGGTGACATTTAAGTGATCATAATTGCTGTGATCAAGGAGCAGTGTAAGCAAAAAGAACAAATCTTGAAAGAGACTACATCCCATATCATGAGATATTTACAAGTACTGATCATTTAGCAGCCACAAACTTTTCAACAAATTCCAAATCCTAGAAATCACACAGGCACAAAATACAAGAAAACTTAAAAGTTTCAGCACAAGCATAAACATACACACAAAAATGAAACTTCTTGGCAATTTAAAATTTTCTCAAAAAGCCTGAGACAAAGAAGAAATCGAAAAGCAATTTTGGACCAAGAAAATAATGGCAATTTCGAAGTTACGTATCACAGTCAGATGTGGATTAAGCTGCACCCAGAGATAAATGTATTACCTTGAGTACAATGAGAATAAACGAATTAAGATTTCAGTTCATCTCATCTTTTAGGATGCTTAGGCTCTGCTGTTTATTTGTTGTGGCTAATTAATGAGAGCAAACCTCCTTGATGTCCTATCTCCTGCTGGCCTTTTCCCACAGACTCTTTATGTCCTATGTCCTGCCGGCCTTTTCCCGCAAATGCCTGGGTGTTTATGGCAGTTCTTGCATTTGCTCCAGCTAAGAGTCTGGAACAATCTTGCCTAAATGGTGGCTTTCAAGTGCGGATTGGCCAGCGCACAGTGAGGGCCTCTGACATCATAGATGAGCTTCCTTAAGGACATACTGTCAGTATCTGCTTGATACTCTGCATATGGGATTATGTGTGCGCCTTCCCTGCTTGTGCTCTGCCTCTCTCTCTCTCTCAAAAATAAATAAACATTGAAATTAAAAAAAAAATGTTTTTCCTTTAAAATGAGAAAGGTAATGTTTTTCATTTTGTAAAAAGCTGCTGTTGGATCTAAGAAGGTAAAGAATTTTTTTTTTTTTAATTTTTAGGTTTATTTATTTTGAGAGAGAGACTCAGATAGCATGAGTGGGGGAGGGGCAGAGAGAGAGGGAGAGAGAATCCCAAGCAGACTCCTCACTGTCAGTGCAGAGCCTGACAGGGAGGGCTTGAATGCACACCGTGAGATCATGACCTGAGCTGAAATCAAGAGTCAGACGCTTAACCGACTGAGCCACCCAGGCGCCCCTAGAAGGTGAAGAATTTTTAACGCGTATATAGGCCTATAACGGTATACAAATTGCCTAGCAGGGGCAGGGCCTTATTTGGTTGATTAATGCATTTAGTATTTGCATTCCCTACAGCTTGCGTGTTTTCTAGCATCAAAGTTCTGCAGAGGTGGGCACATCTAACCAAAGGAAACTGTCTGTGTAAAAATGTTACGATTTTCACGTGTGGAACTGTTAATTGTAAATAAAATTTTGCCGAAAACAAATACTATCTGGATGTACTGTGTGGAACTGGGGCCACAGGGTAATTTGCGGGCTTGCCTCTCCTAGCCCTCATCATACTCTTAGGGAACATGCATTGTGAGGTTACCAGGAGGGTGGTGAGCAAGGAGGAATGAGTAACCTATATAAAGTACCAATATTTACCCCTTGAGCTGGGCTTGAGAGATCGCCTCCTCGTTTCCCAGGACGACAGTGGCCGCCATAAGGTTAACATCATTTCCTGAACTTGCAGGCCACAGTGGTCTGTCTTCTGTGTTCTCCTGGGGCCCCAGCGAGGCCACAGGAGGGGCAGTGGGACGCCCTTCACTCTAGGACAGTCCCCAAAGAACCCAAAGAATTCCAAAGCTGCATTATTGACAAGTCAGAAGAGGACCCAAGCCTGTCTCTTGAAAGGGAGTACAGTATTAGAAATAGGGGCATTTTTTTAAAAACCCAAAAATTCTTTTATGTGTACTGACTGTTCGTTTTAAAAAGAACCACGGCGTGTTTTCTTTTATAGACAGAAATACATTATAAATAGCCATGGAAATGTCACATCGTGGAAATAGCCTACTAAGAGAATATTGCACACTTTGGGTATTTTGAAAGAAAAGAATTTAATGTTGCATCTGATTTTTTTTTTTAACTGAAATTGTTTCCAGAATGTCCTCAGGATCCATAATTTCCTGTACTCACCGAAGAGTTACCAGATACTCGGAGCATGTTAACTAATTACTTTATCATAAAATTCTATGCCCCGTGTTCTAACTTCATCATTTATCTGGGAAATGCTTTGAAGATAATTTTCCTCTGCTACATTAAGAAAAGTCTTACAGTGCAGGATAAAGGGAATAATGGATTGGTATTGGATGAATCTGAGTAGTTGATATTACAAGGCTAAAAGATGGGAAATTTTGAAAATCAGAATAATCTAGCTTGCCTTTGGTATGCTTAGATCATTTCTATGAGAGGTTTTCACTCATTGATTGAGTCATCCATTCATTTATTCCTTCACTCCTTTATTAATTTAGTCAATTAAGTGCCCAGGCATTTGTCAGGCCCTGAGCACATAAAAGCATCAAGACATGCTCTTAAAGAGATTTCTGATGAGATCACAAGCAGTGCCGTTAGGGCTGATTCTGGGGGCAACAAGAGCATAGAGAAAGAGCCACTAACCCGACCTTGGGGGATCACAGCCAAGGGACACAGGAGGAACATCACAGCAGAAACCCAAGCACAAATAGGGGTGCCTGGTTGGCTCAGTCGATTGAGCATCTCACTTCAGCTCAGGTCACGATCTCACAGTTCATGGGTTCAAGCCCCATGTCGGGCTCCGTGCTGACAGCTCAGAGCCTAGAGCCTGCTTCGGATTCTGTGTCTCCCTCTCTCTCTGTACCTCCCTCACTCATGCTCTGCTTTCTGTCTCTCAAAAATAACTAAAAACATTTTTAAAAAATTTTAGAAATCCAAGCACAAATAGGGATTAAATAGGTGAGGGGAACAGGGTGTGAGGGCAAGTGAGAAGAGGGATGAGAGCCTAGAGGCTTAACTAGAGATTCAGAAGGGAACTCTTGATGACAGGGGTGTAGTGGGAAGGGTATAGAAGAGGTAGGGGAGGAGTGAGTCTTGAAAGGAAGGGAGAGTCCAAATCTCGAAGGGCTTCCCACATCTCACAATTTGGAGTTTATCCTTAGAGCAATGAACAGCCACTGAAGAGTTCTAAATAGCAGAGCAATGGAATCAGATTTGGTTTTAGGAAGACAATTCTAGATGCAGAATGAAAAAAATAAGGTGCAATCTAATGACAATTTTAATGGGAAAACCAGTCAGGGGACTGTTAAAGCAATCAAGACAAGAGATTCCAGAGAAGATCCAGATAAGAGATACAGGTGACATCAACTGGAGTGTTGGTTTGGGGAACGGACAGAAGTAGATGAATTTATTCAGTGGTTCAGGTATAACTGACAGGGCTTAGAACAGAGGGTGTAGGAAGTGCAGAGGAGGGAGGGGTTCAAGATGGGGCCCACGCTGTGGCTTGGATGTCTGTGCAGATTGGGGTTCCATTCACTGAGGAGAAGGGAACACAGGGAGCATTGGAGGTTTGATAGTGGAAGGAAGAGAAGATGGTGAACTCCGTTTCGGGCAGTCTCGTCGAGCTCGGAGATGAAGAGTTTCGTCGGGCAGGTGGGCGTGCCGACCTCAAGCAGACTAGAATGAAGCCATAGCAATGAATCAAATCGAATCAAATCACTTCTGGGGAGGGTTCAGCATAACAAGGCCCAGAACCGACACTAGTAAGGAGTATGTTTAAGGGGGGCGGGGGCAATCAGCAGAAGAAAAGATTATAGCCCAAAGAATATATTAAATGACACCACGAGGATGTAATTAGGAAAGCCAGAACGTGAGAAATTTTGCAGCCCATTGGGTTATATGACAATTAAGAGACAAAAACCAAATGCAAAGTGTGACTCTTGTTTAAACGAGCTAAAACAAAACAAAACAAAACAAAACTTATGCGTAATTGGGGAAATGTAAACACTTCCTGGCTATTTGATGAGGCATTCGTGTTCATTTTTTCAGTACTCAGGCTATTGTGGTTATGTTTTTTTTTTAAGGTTATTTTTTGTTCTATTTTTTATTGTGGTAAAATACACAGAATTTACCAACTCAACCGTTTTTCAGTGCACAGTTCGGTGGTAGTGGATAAATTTCTAATGTTGTGCAACACCACTACCATTGATCTCCACAGCTCTTTGGATCTTGCAAAACTGAGACTCTGTACCCATGAAACACTAATCCTCATTTCCCCATTCTTTGCAGCCCCCGGCAACTCTTATTCTCCTTTCTGTCTCTATAACTTTGACGACCCTAAGCATGTCATGTAAGTGGAATCCTAGAGTATTTGTCTTTCTGTGATTGGTCTATTCCATTTAGCATAATGTGGTTATGTGTTTCACAAGAATAGTACCTTTTAGAGATGCATATAGGAATATTTAGAGATACAGTGATGTGATCTCTGAGATTTACCGTGAAATAATCTTGCGGGAGCAGGTGGTGGGGGAATGATTGTGGTATAAATGAGATAAGAATAGCCATGTATCAATAATTATTGATGCTTGGTGATGGATACATGGGGACTCACTCCCTTCTATTTTTGCCTATGTTTGAGATTTTTCATTTTTTTAAAAGCTTATTTATTTTGAGAGAGAGAGCGTGCATGCAAATGGGGGAGAGGCAGAGAAAGAGGCGGGGGCGGAAAGAGACAGAGGATCCCCAGCAGGCTCCACACTGTCAGCACGGAGCCCGATAATGGGGCTGGAACTGACGAACTTCAAGATCGTGACCTGAGCCAAAGTCAGATGCTTAACCAATTGAGCCACCCAGGTGCCCCAAGATTTTTCATAACCAAAGTTAAAAAAGGTTCTCTCCTACCCCCACCCCACCATGACCAAACTCAAGTAGAACTTTTTTCCTAAAGGAAATCTCATGTGGAAACTCAGTCTACAAAGTATGGGTTGAAGGAGCTGTTCTTGTATACCTAAGGCTTTGAACCCAGACCCCATAGCTCTGACTTCCTGGTAACCTTCTTGCCCTGCCTCTTGCTTCCCCAAATTCTAGTTCTTTCCCAGAGGACTGTTGGTAAATAGATTGGCATGTAGGAAGTGGATAAGGAGTAATGGTATTACCAGTGATACACTTCAACTTTCTCCTCACGCCCATTGAGGTCTCTCAAGAGGCAGTGAGCACATAGACAACACTGGACATCATACTTACCTTGAAGTAAAGTCACGTGAATTCCCTGGATTTCTTTAAATATCGGATTTAGTTATTCCTTTAGATATCAAGTTCAATAGGGAAAAAGTGTTGTGTGACCATCACCACTTAAACTGGAGAAAAACACACTGTATTTCTATCACACTGAAAATAATTTCATGAACGTGTTTTGCTTTTTTTTTTTTTTTAATTTTTTTTTTCAACGTTTATTTTTGGGACAGAGAGAGACAGAGCATGAACGGGGGAGGGGCAGAGAGAGAGGGAGACACAGAATCGGAAACAGGCTCCAGGCTCTGAGCCATCAGCCCAGAGCCTGACGCGGGGCTCGAACTCACAGACCGCGAGATCGTGACCTGGCTGAAGTCGGACGCTTAACCGACTGCGCCACCCAGGCGCCCCGAACGTGTTTTGCTTTTAAACATGGCCGTATGTAGTAAATTTTAATGTCCAGGAAAGATAAAAATGTACTGTTAAGAAATACAAAAGTAACGCAGTACAATGCTATTAAGTAAACTACAGATAATATTTGGATTTCCTCGGTCTTTCCACTCATGTCCTTTCTCTACCCTGGGATTCAATCCAGGATGCCACAGCGCCTTCACTTCTCACAAGTCCGCAGTCTCCACCAATATGTGACAGTGTCTCCATCTTTCCCTGTCTTTCATGGTCTGGACGCTAACGTGTCCTCGTTTGAACCTCAACATAGTTAATACCCTCCTTCGGGATTGCAGATTCCATGAAAGGTGGGGAGCCGACAGCCTTCACAGACGGTCGTCTGTCTGATGAACGGGAAGTTTTAGAAGCTGAACCCCCTCTTTATACCTTGTAGCTTCTTTTACCCCTCCCCCCCCCACTTGCCTTTCCCCGCTTCTGTCCAATCCAATCAAACTCTCCCAGATGGGATTCAGCCTACGTGACCATCCTCTACGAGGGACGAGCTTCTGTTTACAGGCCAACTTGGTCCTTGCTGGTTTCTAAAGAGGAAAATGGCAGCACTCAGGCACAGAGAAAGCCTTTCAAGTGGTTTTATGCAGAAGGCCACTAAGTGGCCGTTCTGTATTTAGTGGTACGCCAGCTACTAAACTGGTACAGCATCATGGAACTGGTGCCTCAGATGCCCGTTCTAAAGCCAGGATTGCTAAACCACTTATCCTTTTATTTAAAAAAAAAAAAAAACTACCACAACAAAACACAAAACAAGCCTGACTTAGGTAGTGGGAGCTGCTGCTTTCCCGATGCTTTCGCTTTATGGTCTAAGATGGGGTTTTAATAAATTTATGCTCCGGTAGACACATTCAGAGCCGGGGTATTTTATATCTGGGCTGGTGCTTTCCTGCCAAGGCTTAGCACTGTTGATCTCCCTCAGGGTCCCCATGAAGGCAAAATGCACACTTATCACTACTTACACCCCTACTTGCCTTGGGCGCTCGCTCCATAAATACCAAAATGCATTACATCAAGTGTGAACAGGTCAGCTTTCCCTTCACCGTCCCTGCAATAGCTTTCTTTTTTCATCAGTCCCTTTGAAGATAGACTACCAAATCGGAACTCACCCTACTGCCGTGCGGACAGAAGTGAAGACTCATTCATCCAGGCTCCACTAATTCCAGCTCTATGATAATCGTTCATAAAAAGTAAAACACTTTAAGTAAAAAGTTGGGCCTGATGTCTCTCTGTATGACTCTTCAGTTTGCTCAGGGGTAAAGTAAATCTATTCACATGTCGGTTGCTATTTCAAAAGAAGGATTGATCTTAAGGAAATTAAAGGTTTTTCTAATATGCTTCAGGATCTAGAGATTTGTGTGTGGAAAGGGATTCTGATATTTGATGTATTACAGTGTGATGGGACAATTTACTACCTGGCTGATAATAGGTACCGTATTTGAACATAATGGAACCACTTCTTTAAAACTGATGTGTAATTTAGAATTTTTACTGTCAGCTGAACTTTTTCCCCAACTGTAGGATAAGCTTCTTGAATTTAAGGATCATGCATTTCATATTTTTTTTTTAGTGTCCCTAGACTACTTGCTCAATCGCTTCCTCATCATAGGGCTCATAAAAGTGCCTTACACAGAGAGAATGCTTAGTAAAAGGTTTTCCTTAAGGATTATGACACTTGATTATTCTGAATGTGTAGATTCAAACCGGTTTAAAGCAGCTGGATGTGCCGTTGTTAGCTTCTTATTTATCTAGTTTTTAAAAATCTCTCTTTAAATTATTTGCTTTATGTTTTCTCTCTTTTTTTAATGCCTATTTATTTTGAGGGGGAGGGGGGGGAGAGAGAGAGAGGGAGAGAGACTGTGAGTGGGGGAGGGGCAGAGAGAGACTCTCAAGCGGGCTCAACGCCATCAGTGCAGAGCCCGACACAGGGCTCAATGTCATGAGCTGTGAGATCATGACCTGAGCCGAAATCAAGCGTTGGATGCTTACTCAACTGAGCCACCCAGGCACCCCGGTTTGCTTTACATTTTCAATTTGAGTATGCTGTCAGGATGATTTGAATGTAAGTACCAAAGAATCAAACTCAAGCGGCCTAACAAAGAAGAAAATTTATGATCGCATCGTGCAAAAAGTTGAGGGGCACAATGGTGAATAGGCTGATTAATTTAGGAAGTCGGCAATAACATCCGGGATCTGTTCTCACTATGATCACTAAAGCCTGACATTCCTCATGGTTGCAAGATGGCTACAAGAGGTACAGCAAAGATACCCCCACAGCAGTGTCCCCAGACCAGAGAGAGGGCCTCCTTTCTTCTGTCCCTGTCCAGGGGCTCCCCAGAAGACTTCCCTCCGTGTCACGGTCCTCTTCCTATGCTGGTCACAGACAAGGGGAATGGATTTACCTGGATGGCTGCAGACCAGCGAAGATTCACCCCTACGCCACAAAGAGGCCCAGTGTCTGGAAAGCATTTGGCTGCTCAAACATAAAAGCGAGAGTGTCATTTATGAGAAATAGACTGTGGTCATCGGGGTGATGTATGGTCTTCGTTCATAGTTCCTGGCTCACTGCATCGGAAACCCTAAGAGCTTCCCCAAAGCTGAGAGTGATAAAGGTGTCTTTTTGATGTTAATGAGGTAATTTTAGGACTCTGCCTAAGGATGGGGGCTTGTTGCCTAGAGGGACAACCCTGTGATTAGGAGGCTGGAACTTTCAGTCCTGCCCCTAGACTGTCCCGGGGATGGGGGCGGGACAGGAGGTTCAATCAATCCGGTGGCCAAGGACTTAGTCAATTATGACTATGTAATGAAGCTTCCTTAAAAACCCAAGAGGGGATCCCCTTTGTGTGGGAACTCCTGTCTGTCTTCATCTGGCTGTTGGTTCATATCCTTTAACAGATTTGCAAGTATAAGAAAGTGTTTTCCCTGAGTTCTGCGAGCCGTTTTAGCAAATGAGTCAAACTTAAGGTTATTGGAACCTCCCATCTGTAGGTGGTCAGCCAGAAGCACAGGAGGCTTGCGGTTGGCGTCTCAAGTGGGGGATGGGGTGCAGTCTTGTGGGACTGAGCCCTTAACCTGTGGGATCTGATGCTGTCTCTAGGTCAAGAGTGTCAGAATTGAGTTGAATTCTCAGACACCCCATCGGTGGCTACGACTTGCTTGGTATCGTGTGTGGGGGAACCACTCCTCACCCCCACATGGGAATTGGGTCCAGGAACCCTAGAAGAATAAGCAGATCTGGTGCTGCCGGTAAGAAAGAGGTCGGTAATAACCACTGGGTACAGATAACAGTGTGTGCCGTAAGCCATATGTCTTAGTGGAGAAAACCGGGTAGATGCTATGTAGCTCTGTGCCTTTTTCATCAGTAAGAGTCGCTTCCTCCTTGTGGCTTTCCTCCTTGATAACACAACTTAGGTTTTTTGCAGGTACAAGGGGTAACAGGCCAGAAGAAGACGATTCTAGTCCTAGGTGATGAGTTAGTGATGAGTCGTAACACAGTTACGGTAACCCCGCTTCTATTTGCCAACAAGCAGTTTAGGAAAGTCCAGTGACCGGGTCTCTGGGGAAGATTTTTCCACCTGACAACATGGCAGATGAGCTGGGGGTCTGCTACCCTGACTTGCTTCCTGCCTTTTGGGCTTGGTTGCATGAAGACATGATACAGAATTGATGCGAGCATCCCACGACCTTGAGCGGAAACTTCCTGACCTTCAAGACAGCAGAACAGAGTCAGGAAGGGTCTGAGTGTTGTGGATGTTGTTGAGCAATTGAATCAACCCTGAGACTACTTTCCTCCGGACTTCTCCTTAATGAGATGACAGTAAACTCCCGCGGTTTAAGATTTAGATGGCTTTTGCTGCTCGCTACCGAAAGCATCCTGACGGATGGATACTCTTTCTAGAAACGTTCACTGCAAAGCCCTTTATTGTGGTAGATGTACAGAAAGCACGTTAAAGTTTTCTTCCATTTTAAAACATAACAGCTGAAGTCAGCCTGGGGCAAAAAGACAAACAAAACATATATGTGTACAGAATCCAAGCCCCATAAATGTTCATTTAAAGAATTCAATAAATGTTCTATAAGTTTATTATAACGGCTTTCTCAGGAAACATGTTTTTTGGATACGTATATCAACGAACATTATTTCTTTGGCACTTCTAGGAACTCTGTGTTTATGTCCTCCCTAGAAACTTCATGCATTTCTGCACTGTTTTTCCTGCTACTTTGGGATCTTGGGTGTTCTTGGAAAGAACTACTTGTAACTTCCTTGGCTTTCCTTTCTTTAATTGTGAACTTGTAACTTCCTGTTGCTAGCCGCTAGCTAGCCGCCAAGCATTTGTCCAAAAATATGTTCCCACAATAACTTCCCTTTTACAGTATTCAATATGCAAGGTGGTTTAAACATGTCTCCATAGTATTCTGCAGACCATTCATTTTTTTACTAAAAACAAAACAAGCGTCACCTGGGTGGCTCACTCGGTTGGGCGTCTGACTCTGGCTCAGGACACGATCTCACAGTTCGTGAGTTCGAGCCCCGCGTTGGGCTCTGTGCTAACAGCTCAGAGCCTGGAGCCTGCTCCGGATTGTGTGTCCTCCTCTCTCTCTGCCCCTCCCCTGCTCATGCTGTCTCTCTCTCTCTCAAAAATAAATAAACATTAAAAAAATTAAAAAGCAAACAAACAAAACAAAACAAAAACCTTTTGATATACGGAGGATTTGAAATGCTCAGCAAAGCCCAGAAAGTTATATGGGAAATAATCATGTACTCAGTGCCCTCGGCCTCATAGTCATATGAAATTCAGGTGTAATCTATGTTAGCATAGCCATATTTCCTTACAGATAAAGCTAGAGATTTACCTGCATCCCTACTCCTCCCCTCCCATTAGAGCTAGCTAGTGTCTTGATGATGATGATGATGAAGAAAATGATGGTAATGAAAGCAGCAGATGGCCATTATTCTAAGCACTTTGCATACATTAGCTCCTTTAATGCCCACTGAAGACATATGACACGGATAGTATTTTCATCCCCCGTTTTATAGATGAAGGGAAGAAGAAAGGTTGGTTAAATAACTTGTCCAAGGCCATATATATAGCTGGTAACCTCGATTCTAACCCAGGTAATTCAGGTTCCCCCATATACTATCCCTACACTGATATTGTTGTGTATATTACATACGTTCTCTGAATACATATGCACCTGTAAGAAATATACATTGGATTGTTTTTTACATTTAAACAAATATATGACTCGATAACACTTGTGTTTTTTCCCTAGTTTTTTTTTTTTGTTTGTTTTTTTGGTTTTTTTTTGCTATTACAAGCCATGTTGCCATGAACATTCTGGCACTTATGTCCTCGTGTGTACCGCTCTGTGGCAGACATCTAGCAGACGAATTTCTGGTTGGCAGGACATCATCCACATCTTTTGTAAGTTATTCCAGAATTGTTCTTCCAAACAGTTGTGCCAATGTGCAGCCATGCGAGCACGATATAAGGCTTCCCATTTCCAGTAGCCCACCCGTTCTTGGAACTGGATGTATCGATTGACTATTGGCTATTGGTTTTTGCCAACCTGATAGGTAAGGATGGTGTTTCGTTCTGATTCGCACTTTCTTGATTACTAGATAGGTTAAGACATCTTTTCATGTGTTTATTTGTGTTTCTTTTTATTTCTTGGATCGTCTTGCTGTATTTTTAAGGAATTCTATTATATTCCAACTGTAGAAAATTAGTTACGTGGGTTGTAAACACCTTCCCGTAATAGGTATTGACTTCCTTTTTGTCATTGTCCTGGTACACAGACGTTCATAGTTTAATATAATTATATTTACAGTATTTCTTTTCTCAGTGTGGCTTATGCTTTGGTTACCATAAATAATATGACAGTATCCACATGTCATTAAGATATTCTCCTGTATTTTCTTTGTAAATTTTGATTTTCACATTTAGTGATTTTTGTGCATGATACGAGGTAGATATCCAATTTTACCCTTTTACACATGAATAGCTGGATTCCTTTTCTTTTTTTTTTTCTTTGTCTTTGTCTTTTTTTTCTTTTTTCTTTTTTTTTGCATATGGTGATGTCTGAGCATCATTTATTGAATACTCGGATTCTTTGCCCAGTGATTTACAGTGCCATCTCCATCATATTCCAAATTTCCATAGCTAAGTGGTTCTATTTCTAAGCACTCTATTCCCTGTGGCAATATTGCACTGTTTAAATTACTATAGCTTTACGAGGAGTACCGGTATTCAAAAGGGTAAACCCATTTTTTTCTTTTCCTCCTCCTCCTTCTGAAGCCTCTTCCCCTCCTTTTTTTCTTCGTAATTTTTTAGCTTATTCTTGTCAAGTCTTTGAAACAACCTACTGAGATTTTTTTTTTTGTGGAAATAATATGGAATGTACAGATGCATTTGGGAGAACATTGCAATCTTTAAAATACCAGACCCTCCCGTCCATGAATATAGTAAATCCTTTTTTCTTTCCCCCTTCAATAAAGTTTTGTGGCTCTCTCCGTACAAATCTTACACACCATTTGTTAGATTTATTTCTGGGCACCTTAAAAGCTTTTATTGCCATGGTTAATAATGTCCTTTAAAAATAACTATTGATTTTTGTATATTGATTTCTAGCAACTCGTTAAACTTTCTTATTAGTGCTAATATTTATTTGTAGATACTCTTGGATATTCTGTATAAACACATTGTATGTACTGATTGCATTACCCCCTTCTTTCCAGAATTTAGCCTATTGTGCTTTTTAAAATTGAGATATAATTACCAAACAATGAAATGCACAGATCTCAGTTATTCAGTTCAGTTAGCTTTGAAAACTATATACCCTTGTGTAATCAACACCCCAATCAGGACATAGAACATGTTCATCACCCCGCATCCAAAAAGCTTCCTCCCTGCAGTCAGTCCCTCATAACCCTTTGGCAACCAACAGTCTGCTTTCTGTGGCTATCAGTTTCCTACTCTCGAACTTTCTATAAATGGAATCACACGGTATATTTTATTTTGAGATTGGTTGCTTTCGCATAGCATAATGTTGTTTTAGGATTCATCCGTGTCCTTGCCAGGATCAGCAACCTTTTATGACTGAACAGTATTCCACTGTGTGGATAGTGTACAATTTGTTTACCTGTTCTCCCGTTGATAGACAGGAGTTGTTTGAATCTGGGGTTATTTTGGGTTGCTTTGGATTTTGGGCTATTATGAATAAGGTTACTGTAAACATTTCAGTCTCTTATTTTCTTGTTAGCGCCTTCCGTATCACTTTGAAAGCAGAATAAGGGGGTATTCTTATGCTTTTCACATTAGTAATTTCAATATTTGCAATGGGTTTTTAAAAGATGTCCTTTTAAAAAAGTTAAGATAGTTTCCACCTATTGCTAGTTTGCTTAAGAGGATTTATTTATTTCTCTTGGGGAAGTATATTTGGATTAGTAAGGAATGATTGTTGAATTGTATTAAGTACTTTTCCTGCATATATCAAAATGATTTTTCTCCTTTAACCTGTTAATGTAATGATTATGTTAATTGATCGTCTAAGGGATTTTTACATTCTTGAATAAATCTTAATCAGCAATGAGTTACAAAACTGCACTGCCAGATATTTTTTAATGTTTATTTACTTTTGAGAGAGAGAGAGAGTGTGTGTGAGCAGGCGAGGGGCAGAGAGAGAGGGAGACACAGAATCTGAAGCAGGCTCCAGGCTCTTGCTGTCAGCACAGAGCCTGACATGGGGCTCAAACTCATGAGCTGTGAGATCATGACCTGAGCCAAAGTTGGTTGCTTAACCAACTGAGCCCCCCAGGCACCCTAGTCTTTTTTTTTTTTTTTTGAGAGAGAGAGAGAGAAAGAAAGAGAGAGAGCTTGAGCAGGGCAAGGGCAGAGGGAGAAAGAGAAAGAATCGTAAGCATTCTGCAGCACAGAGCCCGATCCCAGGACCCAGGGATCGTGACCTGAATCAACATCGTGAGTCGGACGTTCAACCCACCGAGCCAGCCAGACATTCCAAACTGCCAGATTTTTTAAAATAGCCTGCTATGTAATACATTTTTCTCTTTGTTCATGTATGAGACCGGTCTATGGCTTTCCTTTCCAGTTCTGTTTCCATGTTTAATGGCCTCCTAAAAGGAACTGGAGAGCTTTTGTCCTTCTTCTGTTTTTCTGAAACAACCTTATGATAGTAAAATCATCCATATCTTGAGGGCAGAAGTTACCTGTAAAACCACCCAGGCTTGGTAATTGTGTTTGTGGATAGTAACATTTATGCTCACGTTTTATATTTTTCCTGGAGTCGGTTTAGTTCTTAGTATTCTCCCAGAAAATCGCCCTTTTTTTTTTAATCTAAGGTTTCAAGCTTGTTGGCATCATTTATATTTATCTTCTATTTTTCTACCGCGCATCTTTTGTTCTTTCTATTTAGAGCATTGTTTATTTTTATTTTAATTTCTCTTCCTTTGATCATGTCAGCCAGATGTTTGCCTAGTTAATTCATCTTCCAAAAGAACCATTTCCCCCACTTTTGTTAATCTTCTTAACTGTGTCTTTGTTTGTAATGTTATTAACTTCTGCTCTTATCTTTATTATTTCCTTCCTTCTAATTTTTTGGGTTTACTCCTCTGTTCTTTTTCTAACCTTTGATTTAGATCCTAAGGAAAATCACTTTCAACCTTTCTTCTTTGTTTCCCATATGCATTTAAAGATGTATTTCAGTTGTTAGCATTGGTGTGCCAGAACCAGCTATAGCCAACCCGTATTCGTTGGTGAGAATTGATTTTGTGTATTTCTTCCCAATTCTACGCTTCCTGTTGATGGCTTGAAATAGACCTAGCGGGATACTTAGACTACAGATGTTGGCAATTGCTGGCTGTCTTTCCCCACCCCCACCCCCACCCCCTAACAAACATACACACACACACCCAACCCAGAGAACCTGTTGGAACACATGAACCGGTACAGCCCTTGCTGTTTTCCAGATTTGATTCCTAGCGTTTGTATTATGATTTGGTTAAATTGTAGTATTTCTTCTTTACTCGTTGGTTGCTTAATTTCCAAGCATATCGACACATTTTTTTGTTGTTATTGAATTTTCTTAAATGTTTATTTATTTTTGAGAGAGAGAGAGAGAGAGAAAGAGAGGGTGTGCAAGCAGGGGTTGGGGGGGGTAGGGTCAGAGTGAGAACTAGACAGAGGATCCCAAGCAGGCTCCGTGCTATACAGCACGAGCCCGATGTGGGGCTTGAACTCGAGAACCTCGAGATCATGACCTGAGCTGAAATGGGATGCTTCATTGACTGAACCACCCAGGTGCCCGTGTTGTTGCTGAATTTTAATTTTATTGTGTTGCAGTCTGTAGGATATCACTTCTTTGTCATTTGTTAGAATGTGGTTGGTAGCATACTATATAGTCAATTTATTTAAAATATTCGATGTGTACTTGAAAACGTGTGTGCTTCGATTCTGAGTGTTCTACATATGTCCCTTTAATTGGCTTGCTAATTGTGTTGTTCAGGTTGTCGCTACCATTACTGATTTTTTGTCTGCGTAAATGTCAATTCTGAGAACAGACTATTAAAATCTTCCACTATCTTGGCTCATAAATTTATTTTGGTTGTTAATCCATTCTTGCTTTATATGTTTTGAGGCTAAATTGTTAGGTACATATAGGTTTACTACATCATTTTGATAAATTTTTCCTCTTACTATGTAGTGTTGTCTTTATTCTTAACAGTGTCTTTTACCTTAATTATTTTTTTATCTGATACTTATGTCAAACAATGGCCTTTTTCAGTTAATATTTGCCTGGTACATATCTTTCCATCTTTTTCACTACATTTTAGATATGTCTTTGATAAACAGCAGATAGATAAATTTTTTCTTGATACAAGTTTTTCCATATTTTAATTAATAAAAAAGTCTTTTATATTTATTGTGGTTGATCAGGTTTTTCTTTAGACTCACTTTCTTTAAAATTTCCTGCCTTCTCCTTCGGTTGATGATAAGGTTTTCGATGTCATTATTATTATTACTATTATTTATATGAAGTATTTCATACATGGAGATAAGGAATAGAGGCCAGTATGGATATAACAAACTCTGTGTACCCAATACTCAACTCTATGAAATTTTAATATGATAACTGCGTTTGTTTGAAGACGTGTGTGTGTGTGTGTGTGTGTGTGTGTGTGTGTGTATGAATGTTTACTTTATTCTCTTATTTTTTGATCTTCTCTTTGGAAATTATAAATTCTATTCCTATTTATCATAGCATCGGCCATTAGCGTGTTAACATGCATCCATGATTTGACATATGACAGGCAACTCAGAATGCTTTAATTCCAATTGCTGTCATCTATCCAGCTTGCCTATTCTGCTTTGTTAGCATTTTATTTTCAAGCGATATCCTCCAAATTATTATTATTTGTATTTTTTATATTTTGAGCCAATGTTTATGTAGCTTTACCTATAGGTTTGCCAGCCCTGGAGTTTGCCCCGTGGGGAATATATTATTTTTGCTTTATTTTCCTGATGGCTAACACTCTCAGCCCCTTCTCACTCCACTTCACCCTCATTCTTCAGTGTAGCTGATAGGAGAATTCTAAGTTGCTGGTGATTTTCCTTCAATGCTTTAAAGCTGTTACTCTATGCCTCCCAGCCTCTATTCCGTGCTTGCATTTTATCATGTTATGATGACATTATCATATTATTCTATGCCTTCGTTGCCATTTGGAGCATCTGGGTGGCTCAGTTGGTTGAGCATCTCACTCGATATCAGCTCAGGTCATGATCTCACAGTCATGAGATCGAGCCCCACCTGGAGCCCTGTGTCCAGGCCACACTGAGTGTGGAACCTGCTTCAGATTCCCTGTCTCCCTCTCCCTCTGCTCCTCCCTGGCTCATGCACACATGCACACATGCCCTCTCTCTGTCTCTCTAAAAAAACCCCAAAAAACAAAAAACAAAAAACAAAAGTTCATTGCCTTTAGGTTATTGTTTTGTTATTGATAGTTTATCCCCCTGCCCCCCGAGATATTTTGGTTTCCTTAGGTTTCCTATAATTTCACTACAATGATCTAAGTGTAAATTTATTTTTATTTTTTTAAATTTTTTTAATGTTTTATTTATTTTTGAGACAGAGAGAGACAGAGCGTGAGTGGAGGAGGGGCAGAGAGAGAGACACACACAGAATCCGAAGCAGGCTCCAGGCTTTGAGCTGTCAGCACAGAGCCCAACGTGGGGCTCAAGCTCACAAACCACGAGATCATGCCCTGAGCCGAATGGACGCTTAACCAACTGAGCCACCCAGGCGCCCCTGTTTTTATTTATTATGTTTAGACTTACTGTGCTTCTTGAATCTGAAGATTCGTTTTCCAATCAAATCTAGATCATTCTAATCTATTCCTATTATCAACACTATTTCTTCTAAATTCTTCCCCATCTTTATTCTCTGTTTCTGGAATTCCTATTAAGATATACATTGGGGTTTTAAAATTTATATTCCATGTTTTTTAACCTCTCTTTAAAAATTTCCTGTCTTCTAACATCTTTCCATCTGTGTTCTGGGCAATATGCTCAGATTTGGCTTCCAGTTCATTAATTCTTTTTCCACCTTATTATTTCTGTATCATGTAATACCTTTATTCATTCATGTCATAGTGTACTCCTGCATTATTTTTTATTTTTTTCATATTTGGGGGCTCTAGTTTTTATGTTTCCTGTTTTTGTTGACTTTCATTCACAAAGAATAATTTCCTTGTGCACTTTATAATTTGGGATTGTAAGAGGGACTTTATTTTTCTTTGGGAATCTTGGGAATCTGGGCAGCCTGAGTTGTCAGAGTCCCTCCAGTGTGTTTTTGTTTGCTTCTCCTAAACACCCCAGAGCCAGCACCAGCCCAAAAACAATTTTACATTACTTTTTGGCTCAAGGACTTCCCACACCGTGAACGCAGTGTGGAGCAAACTCCAAACACGCAGGCCTGGTATGTTGAGTTTTCGTGGGAGAATTATTTATTGATTTAGCCTTCTAATTTTCCAGCTAGACTCGTGGCTGAGACAACTTCCATATTGTCTCTCTGGACTGGTGGGCAGAGTTTATTAGTCCCAGTTTTCACCAAGTTAGCAATCCATCAAGGGTTGAATTCCTAAATAACCAGATTAGATAACAAACCACCCCCACCCCCCACCCCATGACTAGAACATCAGCTCATTCGCATACCTGGTGACCCTCAGCTGTCTCCTAACTTCTGACACGTGGGGCTTCTTTTCCTTTTCTTGAACACAGCAATAGTTTTTTTTTTTTTTTTTATTACAATAAAATACACATAGCATACAATGTACCATTTAAACCATTTTAAGTGGCTGTTCAGAGGCATTAAGGGCACATTGTTGTGCAGCTGTTACTACTTTTTCATTTTCACAATTTTTTTTTTTTTTTTTTTTTTTACCTTCCCACACTGAAACTCCCTAGCTGTTAAACACCAACACCTCCATCGTCCCCTACACTCAGCCCCTGGAACCATGATTCTCCTTTCTGTCTCTATGAATTTGATGACTCTAGGTCCCTCACATAAGGAGCATTGTATAGTTTCTGTCTTTTTGTGACTGGCTTATTCACTCTGCGTAATGACGTAGCATAAGTCGGAATCTCCTTAACTTTTTAAGGTTGAATACTATTTCCGCGTATGTGTGTGCCACGTTTTGTTTGTGCATTCAGCATCCGTCGGTGACCACTTGGACTGTGGCCACTGTTTGGCTATTACTGTAAATAATGCTGCTATAAACACAGGTGTACAAATAACCTCTTCAAGTCTCTATTTTCAATTATTTGGGGTGTAGCGGAATTGCCACATCATTTGGTAATTCTGTGTTTAATTTCTTAAGAAGCTGCCATAACCATCTTCCACAGCAACCGCCATAGACTCTTTCCTTTTCTTACTCAAGGTCTTTCTGTGACTATTCCAGGTCCTAGGTCCCCATCCCAGAATCAGCAAGCTAACACAGATCTGCTCAGGCAACGAACGGGCACGGCACGTGGATCTGGGTGAAGCAGGGTGGCCCTCTTCGTAGGTTTGGAGGTACAAAGTCTCTCTGAGGCAACCGCTCTTACAAATAGGTTGGCTTTTACTTACAGATTTTTGGGGGCTCTTATCATGTAAGAATATATTTGATCCCCAAACCCTGGGTTGTTTTTTCCACTTAAGTTATGTCCATTCCAAGTGTATTTCATGGCAATGAGTTTACCAAACCTCCTTTATTAAAATACAGGCACCGCTAGAGGCCCTGGGTGACTCAGTCAGTTGTGTCCAACTTCAGCTCACGTCATGACCTCACGGTTTGTGGGTTCAAGCCCCGCGTCGGGCTCTGTGCTGACAGCCCGGAGCCTGCAGCCTGCTTCGGATTCTGCGTCTCCCTCTCTCTCTGCCCCTCCCCGGCTCATGCTCTGTCTCTCCCTCTTTCAAAACTAAACACTAAAATTTAACAAAATATAATACCAGCAATGTTAAATATAGGATGATATTTAGTGATTGAGGTAAAACGAAATTCCAGTTCTTTTCCTGGAGGTTTTTTAACTTCATTAAGTATCTGCAAGCATGCTAAATTCTTCGATAATGTCTTCTTTTTTCACTTTTTTTCTTGAACTCAATGCCACCTCACCTGTATTTTTTTTTTTTTCTCTTCTGGAGAAAAGAGTGAACCCATGATGGAGAAAGTCATTTTCAGTGAAAAAAAAGCTTCAAGAACATGACTCGTTCATTAAATTTTAGAAAATAAAACTATATCCCTTTGAGTGGGTCCCTTCCTTTAATCAAGACTATATTCATTGATAGTTTCAATTAGCAAACACTTGCCGAGCTCCTGACACTGCAGCAGGGGATAGATAAACGAGATATGGTGCCCCCTTTGCAAATAGGTCATTATTAGGAAGGCAGTTGTGAAAACAAAGAATTCCAGACATCTATTTCCGACAGTATGGCCGACTGGAGGCTCAGGCCAGTTGTTCCTCTGACCACAACAAAAATCCTAGTTAAAATGCAATCAGATTTCTAAAAGTGTTGAGATAAGCTGCTGTAGAAATAAGGATTCCTGGGGCACCTGCATGGCTCGTCGGTTGAGCGTCCGACTTCAGCTCAGGACATGATCTCTCGGTTTGTGAGTTCGAGCTCCACATCGGGGCTGCCGACAGCTCAGAGCCTGGAGCCTGCTTCGGATTCTGTGTCTCCCTCTCTCTCTGCCCCTCCTCCACTCACGCTCTGTCTCGCTCTGTCTCTCAAAAATAAATGTGAAAGAGGGGCGCCTGGGTGGCGCAGTCGGTTAAGCGTCCGACTTCAGCCAGGTCACGATCTCGCGGTCCGGGAGTTCGAGCCCCGCGTCGGGCTCTGGGCTGATGGCTCGGAGCCTGGAGCCTGTTTCCGATTCTGTGTCTCCCTCTCTCTCTGCCCCTCCCCCGTTCATGCTCTGTCTCTCTCTGTCCCAAAAATAAATAAAAAACGTTGAAAAAAAAAAAATTAAAAAAAAAAAAATAAATGTGAAAGAAAATTTTTAAAAAAGAACTCAACAGTGCTAAGCATAAGGATAAGGAAACAGACAGTTTATTATAAAGGCGATGGCAGAAGACTAATTGCAGAGAGAGATTGTGTGTGTGTGCACACGCACGCATGTTACACTGTCGGACGTTGGACGCACAGGAACCGGAACGCTAACCAATTTCCTCCCACTCACCTTTTTTATGATTCAACCCATCTGTTACTTGTGTCTCAATGAATGATTTCCTGGTTCTCACAACTCCAGGTGTAGTAACCCAGAAACCCAGAGATAAAGGTCCAGAGGGAAGGAAGCACGAAACTCTCGACGTTTTCAGTACGCCCGAGGGAAGCCGTGTGAAAGGCTCCCAACCGGAGAATGAAGATCACTGAGTTCCAGAAACATTTAAGAAAGTTTGGGATTATTGGACTCAGAAGCTGGTAAGGATTGGTGAGTGCCAAGTGAGGCCAATGAAGGGATTCTGTAGATGAAAAGAGAGAAAGGTTGAGTGGGAGAAGCAGAAACAGCATCTCTGGATCAGGGGCTCCTGGGCGGCACAGTGGGTTAAGCAACAGACTCTCGCTTTGGGCTCAGGTCATGATCTCACGGTTCGTGGGATCGAGCCCCTGAGTTGGGCTCAGCTCTGACAGCACGGAGCCTGCCTGGGACTCTCTCCCTCTCCCTCTCTTTCTACCCCTCCCCTGCTTGCACCCTCTCTCAGAATAGATAAAATAAATAAACTCAAACAAAAAAGAACACGTTTGAAATAGGCCAACAATTACAACAAGACTTCCGTCCGAATTGGCAGCCCAGCTCCCAAACTTAAGACCATGAGCCACTTACTCAACCTCGCCGTGCCTCTCTTTTCCCATTGGTAACATGGGGATTCACTCAGCCACAAATAATTATTAGGCACGTAATAACGTAAAGGAAGGAAGGGAGGGAGGGAAGGAGGAAGGGAGGAAGGGAGGAAGGGAGGAAAGAGAAAGAAAGAAAAGAAAGGAAAGGAAAAGAAAAAAGAAAAGAGAGAAAAGAAAGGAAGGGAAAGGAAGGAAGAAAGAAAAGAAAAGAGAAAGAAAGAAAGGGAAGGAGAAAGGAAAGAAGAAGAAAGGAAAGGAAAAAGGAAAGGAAAGGAAAGAAAAGAAAAGAAAAGAAAAGAAAAAAAAAGAAAAGAAAGAGGCCACCTGGTACGTCAGTGTTCAACAAAAGCCAATGCCCAGAACTTACTTGGTCTCCCTTTCTTCAACATCCCCACACTTTGCTGTGTCGTCTACTTGTTGACTTTGCTGCTATGCTAATTTCTCAAATGTCACTTAGAGTTACATCTGCCCTCAAACACTGAGTGACTCCCAATGTCTTCAAATCAGACTGTAAATCTCTCCAATGTGAACATTCAAGATACTTCATAAAATCATTTCTACCTACCTTCCCAGCCTTACCTCTCACTCTCCCCACCCCCCCCCATATTTTGGGTCGCAGACCACAGATAATGCTTTTGAATGGCTCTGCAGTCCTTCAAGTGCTATTTGATTATAGCATGATCTATTATTTTTTCCTGCTTTATGCAGTTTTGGATACCACAGCTATTTGAACTTATGAACCTCCCCTTCCCCCTCCAAGTAACCAAACAACCTGCTCTGATCAAGCTTGCCTTAATTAATTAGTTAATTAATTTGCCTTGACAGGTGGCAGACTGCCTTGTACACATTAGGTATCAATATTAATTCAGTCCCCTCTGCTTTTTAGCCATAGTCACACTGCGTGCTCACCTTGGAATGATGTCCAGGAAGCTCACTATGTTTCCAGGATTCACTTTCACGTCTTTAAAGCTGATCTCTTCCCCTTCGAAGTGTAACTTTATGACCTTATATACTGGACTTCTCAAACGCCACCATAATTGATAATTGTTTTGTGTGGGTGTCTTATGACTGCGCATGCATTAAAGACAATGACTGTGGGGCGCCTGGGTGGCGCAGTCGGTTAAGCGTCCGACTTCAGCCAGGTCACGATCTCGCGGTCCGTGAGTTCGAGCCCCGCGTCGGGCTCTGGGCTGATGGCTCAGAGCCTGGAGCCTGTTTCCGATTCTGTGTCTCCCTCTCTCTCTGCCCCTCCCCCGTTCATGCTCTGTCTCTCTCTGTCCCAAAAATAAAAAAAAATAAAAAAAAAAAAAAAGACAATGACTGTGTCCCATTAATTTCTGTATCTTTGCTATCCTCACCTAGCACCTTCCGCGTGGGAAATACCCAAGGGATTAAAAAGAAATTTGTTGAGAAATGGAAGCACTGGAGGTCTGTTAAAGGTCTGAGTGGTTGAGGAGAGGCTGTGTATGGTTCGTTCCGGACTTTTCTCCAGGTCTTCCCTGCCATACCCACCTTCCCCCCACCCCTCAGCTGGACACAGAGTAAGTCTGTGTGGAGAGTAACATGTTTTAAAGGTCACATTTATTAGCAAATAGCTGTGTTTATAAACTCAGCTTGACAAAAAAGAGAGCCTTTGAAATTAATACTGTCCGCTGAAATTAGAACCAAGTTCAATCAACAGTGCATACAGAGTCTGGTTAAGGAAATGTGCAGTCAAGGTGGCTTTCACAATCTTATGCTCCTCACCCACTCTCTTTATTTTTTGAAACTTAATTTTTTTTTAAAGGCTTCACTGAATTTTTCAGGCTGGGATTTATTTGTCTTGTGTCAACCTGCTGTTGTCATGAAATTCTGCCTCGAGAAGTTTATTTTTTATTTTATTTTTAAGAATTCTTTTAATATTTATTTTTGAGAAAGAGAGAGAGAGAGAGAGAGAGAGAGGCAGAGCACACGTAGGGGAGGAGCAGAGAGAGAGGGAGACACAGAATCCGAAGCAGGCTCCAGGCTCCGAGCTGTCTGCAGAGAGCCCGACACGGGGCTCGAACCCATGAACCGTGAGATCATGACCTGTCCAGCTCAGCCACACCGCAGGCCCCTAGTTTACCTTCTTGTTGAGAATCTGGAAGAGTGTAGGACTGGCATTGTCGGGTGCCCTTCTACTGCCCTCTCCTCTCTGCCTCAGAGCATCCTGTTGGAATGAGTCCCCTGAGATACTGGTGGCCTGGGATTTCTAATACAGAAAAGAAACGCTGGGTCAAAAGCTGGGAAGAGGCACTTTCTGATGTGAATGGTACAGGCTCTCCTGGTCCCCAGGTTCCAGCTCCACAGAGAGAAGACTCTAGGCAAAGGGTGGCCCCAGGAGCAAAAATTCATCTGAGGAGGACATTAACCCAACCCAGAGACTTGTTCCCAGAAGAGATCGTTGTACCTCCAGAACATCTAACTCTTTGTTGCTAAGACTAATAAGGTCAGAGAATGGAAGGTGTGGAATCATTATCTAATGATTCTGCCTAGAGAGGTCAAGATGCCCGCTCCGAAACTAAAACGAAATGTGGAGGAGTTTGACCACTGCAGATGGTTGAACTCGGTTCTGTTAGGAGAGGAAAGGAGAGGATTTCAGACCATCTTGTAGAGCGAGAGAGGACACGAAGTTGTGCCGAGTGAGGGGATCCCCTTGGGGGACGTTCGTGACTCTCATACCCTCCTTTGGTGAGAGAAAGGATAGGAAATGATGACAATAAATGAATATTCTTTCAAAGTACTCACTTGGACCAAAGTGCCTCAAAATGCTTTAAGAATTCCACTGTGAGGGGCGCCTGGGTGGCGCAGTCGGTTAAGCGTCCGACTTCAGCCAGGTCACGATCTCGCGGTCCGTGAGTTCGAGCCCCGCGTCGGGCTCTGGGCTGATGGCTCAGAGCCTGGAGCCTGTTTCCGATTCTGTGTCTCCCTCTCTCTCTGCCCCTCCCCCGTTCATGCTCTGTCTCTCTCTGTCCCAAAAATAAATAAACGTTGAAAAAAAAAATAAAAAAATAAAAAAAAATAAAAAAAAAAAGAATTCCACTGTGGAATGACTTCCGAGCTAGTTTATATTTTTGATTTCATCACTCTAATTGCACCTCACTTTGTAAACCCCAAAATAGTTTCCCGCCTGATCAACCACCTTATTCATCATACTTGGCTCTGGATGACTTTTGGTTGTTTCCAGAAATGAAATTCATCCTCAAAACTGAAAGATTTATGTTACTGAAGCTCCTTAGGAAATGTGACTTCAACTCTTAAGAACTCGAGAGGAGTTCCAGATATATTTTGCTATTGAAAAAAAAGAATTTGTCTCATTAGTTGGCTGTCCAATCTCATACACTTTCATATTTTCTTCTTGAATATTGTTTTAGAGATGAAATCCAGACCTTTATAAACTAGCGTGAGTGCATTAATCAGAGTTGTGCCCAATCTAGCCATCAGTAATTAAGTTTTTTTTGACTCTACAATATGTCTTTGAAAATGAAAGAGAGAAGGGAGGAAAGATAGATGTAAGAAAAAAATAGAAATACATATAATTAAATCATAAAAGAGTGATAGTTTCAGATCGTGTCTCCCTCTCTCTCTCTCTGCCCCTCCCCTGCTCGTGCTCTGTCTCTCTTGCTCTCAAAAATAAATAAAACATAAAAAAATTAAAAAAAAAGAGTGATACGTACCACCTTGTGCTACTCTATGTAGGTTCGGCTAGCATTGTGCACATTCTATGTGTCAGTAGGTTACATATAGCTTTGTTTTCTTCATGTTACTAGAGTAATATTTATTGTAGAAAATTAGGGGGGGAAGGCATAAGGAAGAGAATTTAAAATCATTTGTAATGCCATCAACTATAGGTAACTGATTTTGATTTTTCATCTTTGTAGCCTTTTTGGGGGGGTGGATTTTTACATTTACCTTGTAGCAGATTCAAGTCATTACTTCCTTTCGTTTTTTGTTTGTTTCTTAAAAAAATAAGATACCCATAGAAACTTCCATCGCACATGTAGATAGAGTGAATTGTGTTAACCACTCGTCACCCCCCCCGCCTCCTTTCCCACTATCCAGATTTGTGCAACATTCGTTGTTTTGTGGTTTCTTCATCATATTTTTTAATTTTTTTTTAACGTTTATTTATTTTTGAGACAGAGAGAAACAGAGCATGAATGGGGGAGGGTCAGAGAGAGAAGGAGACACAGAATCAGAAACAGGCTCCAGGCTCCGAGCTGTCAGCACAGAGCCCAACGCGGAGGCTCGAATTCACGGACCGCGAGATCATGACCTGAGCCGAAGTCGGACACAACCGACTGAGCCACCCAGACGCCCCTTCATCATATTTTTTATTATCTAAGCCAAAAACGATTTTTCTTTTCTTCTCTATTATTAACAGTATAGCATCGTGGGTTTTTGTTTACTCGGGTGCAACAATGCTCAAATCATCCTTAATAGGGGCGGTGGGAGCATCTCCAAGCAGTTCCTGTGAACTTTTTGCACAACCCCACGGGGCAGAACCCTTCTTTGCTTTCTGACACAGTGACATTTTGTAGGCTCACCTTGCAGGCCCCTGCTCCGACCAGTTCTCCAAGGAGCCCTGATTTCTGTTAGTGAATAATGGGTTTTAGAAATCAACGCCTGGGCACTGCTTGCACTTTGCTTCTCCAGTAAAAATGTTGCAAGTTCTCAGAGAACAGAACTGGGGGAAATACACACACACACACACACACACACACACACACACACACGCCCAATGGGCTAGTCTGGGAAGAACACACCCTATGTTTCTCTATTACTCACTTACTCAAGTGCCTCTGGAAAACTCATGCATCCCTCGATTCTCTGCAGCACCAGCTGGATGTCCCATAATGCACCGAATTTCAGTTCGGACACTATCCACCGGGGCTCAGCATTAGATCCCACAAGTTAAGGGCTCATTCCCACAGGACTTGCCCCCGCCCCATTTCAGACACCAGCCGTTAAGTCTTGGGTCACCACCTGTACCTCTGACCAGCTATAAATAGGACTTCCCACAATCAGCTCTTTGTATTTGATAATTTGCAGGGAGGGCTCACAGAACTCAGGGAAATATGTTTGTTTGTTTGTTTGTTTTAATATAGGGTATTACAAAGGGTGGGAATAAACAGCCAGTTGAAGGGATACATAGGGCAAGATCCAGAAGTACCACAAGTGAAAGAATTCTAATCGCGTGTAGATGTGTTTACCCACCTGGCATTTCCAGATCCCGTACTTTCAGGATTTTGACGGAGTTTTTATTATGCGGGCACATCATGGATCATTAACTCAATCTCCAGCCCTTCTCCCCTTGCCCAGGGCTGGAAGATGGGGCCGACAGTTCGAAGCTTTTAATCCTGGCTTGGTCATTCTGGCACCCAGCCCCATCCCAAAGCCATCCCGGAACCCACCGAGCGTCCCCTCATTGGAACAGAAGACACCCTTATCACCCAGGGAATTACAAGGGTTTTCGGAGCTCTGTGCCAGGAACCAGGGGCAGAGACAAGTTTTTATATGTTATATTATTTCATAGGGCTCATCCTGACATTTCAAGGTCAAAATCAGCATTTCTGTTTTTCTTAAGTTTTTCGATTTTAGATCTGGATCTCCTCTATATCCAGCCTCTGTGTGTGTGTGTGTGCGCGTGCATGCGTGTGTGTTGGATATGCGTGATAATTTACAAAATGATCACTGTATACGTGGAAAGTTCTGGAGAGGAAGCAAGACAATGCTTTTATGGCAACAAGCCCACAGTGGTGTGGGGAAAATGCTGGGGGGCGGGGGGGGGGGGGTTGGTGAACACGGGAGGTCCAGATGACCTCACCACAAACAGCCAAGAGTGAAGAAGATTCTCTCTCTAGGTGACAGGCCCGGTCTGGATGAACGGGGCCCGCCTCCGGGACCGCAAGTGCCTGCCCATGGAGCTTCTAAGGAGGATCCTGTCACCCTAGTGGACCACACCTCTGACCTCCAGAGACACAGGTCAGTCTGTTGTCAGTCCGGTGCTTCAGATGCCGGCCACAGACCACGGGCCTCTCTCACTTCTGACCGATTGGCTGTCAATTGGTTCCCATGACCCCCTCCTCAGGTCTGATCATTTGGTAGAATGGCTCCCAGAACTCCGGGAAAGACAGTGCCAGGGTTTATTGGTTAATCATAAAGGATACAAATGAACGACCAAATGGAGGAGACCGCTGGGGAGAGGCACAGGGGCAGGTGCACCGAACTCCCTTGCCCTCTGTGAGCTCACCACCCCCTCCCACTGCCCCGGCAGCTCCAACTCGGAACTTCTCCAAACCTTGTAGTTCAGGGGTTTTTACAGAGATTTCGTTAAGCAGCCACGGTTAATTAAAACATTGGCTGTTGGTGACGAGCTCACTTTCCAGCCCCGCTCCCTTCCCTGTCATCATGCAGTTGACCCCTCTCCTACCAACCCCCATCCTGAAACTCTGGGGACACCAAGAGGCACCTTATCAGCACAGACACAGATAAGGTTGAAAAGGGCTCTTCATGAATACGTCGGAGGCTCCTTTCACTCCTATCTCTCGGGGTTTTAAAATACCCTATGCCAGGAACCAGGGACAAAGACCAAATATATATTTATTTATTTTTTTTTTTTAAGTTTATTTATTTATTTTAAGACGGGAGACAAGTGGGGAGGGGCAGAGAGAGAGGGAGAGAGAGAGAATCCCAAGCAAGCTCCATGCTGTCAGTACAGAGCCCGACGCGGGGCTTGAACTCACGAATTGTGAGATCATGACCTGAGCCGAACTCAAGAGTCAGATGCGTAACCCACTGAGCCATCCAGGCAACTCCCCCCAAATAAACATTTCTTATTATATCACAATATCACAGCTTCGCAGAAGACAGCAATGTGCTCATATCTATTATCCCTGCATTCAATTTCAAATCACATGACATAGTCTCTGGAGACCTCCACTGTGAGCTCAGGAATGAACAGGAATGGGAAAAGGTGAATAATGCCTTGCTATTATTATGAAAATAATTCTCATCTACCTTGAAAGGATCTCAGGTTCCCCCCGGGGTGGCCAGACCACACTCAGAACCCCCAGCCTAGAGAAAGGCACGGTAAAGACAACAGAACTGGAAATCCCGAGCGAAGGTTTTACGATCTTCTGGCCAGATCTTTATGGCATTGCACTTAGAAACTGATCCTCCAATGCACTGTTAAATATAAACTAATTTTGTAAAAGTTTGCAGACGTTAAAATGGTCCTAATTCATCTCTGGAACTCTAGCTTCTTCTATGTAATGGCTACCCAGCACCTGTGCTCAGATGTCTAAGAGACTTTTCCAGCCCAGCTTGTCCAGAACTGATCTCCTGATCTTCTGCCCGTAAATCTCTCCTCCTGTGGCATTTCCCATTTAGCTCCTCATTATAGCTGCTCAAGCACAAAACCCTGGAATTATATTTTTAAAGTTTATTTTTATTTATTTTGAGGGAGAGCCAGAGAGCAAGCAGGGGAGGGGCAGAGAGAGAGAGAGAGAGAGAGAGAGACAGAATCCCAAGCAGGCTTTGCACTGTCAGCCCGATGTGGTTTTGAACTCACGAACCGTGAGATCATGACCGGAGCCGAAATCAAGAGTTGGATGCTTAACCGACTGAGCCACCCAGGCGCCCCCAAACCCTAGAATTATTTTCGACTCCCCTCTTCCCTGGAATTACTTTGGCCTGAACCACCAGCCTCCCTCCCCGGGGTTCCTTCTACCTGTTCTCTCTGCTCTTACCCTCCTCACCCTAAACCCCTTCACTCTTAGGTTAACAACCGGAGTGATCCTTTGATACCTGAGACCACCTAATTTTCTGCTTAATATGATATGATTTTATGACTCCTTTCACTTAGAGTCAAAGCTGACTGTTTGAAACACCTTTAAGGTCTCACCTGGTCCCCCAGTGTTTCCCTTTATGACCCCAATCACTCTCTCCTGAAGCCACTCTGGCCACAGTGACTCCTGTCTGTTCCTTGAACACACCAGACCCAGTTCTGCCTCAGGACCTTTGCCCTGGCAGTTTCCCCTCCATCCCCGATATGTTCTAGCCCTCTCATTTTCAAGGTGTTGCTCAGGTGTGACCTTCTCACTGTGTTCTACCCTGCCTATTCGATTTAAAACTGCAAATCCCCCTTTCTGTGCTGGAATGTCTGTCTCCCCCTTACCATGCTCTACCGTTTCTTTTTCTCCTCCCCGCCCCCCCACACCACAGCATTTATACTCCTCTATTTATTGAGTTATTGTCTGTTGTTTATTTTCCGTCTTGCTCCATTAGAATGTCAATCCCACAGGTCAGAGATTCTTGTCAGTTTTCCTCCACTGGTGTATCCTAAGAAACCAGAATTGTGTCTGGCATTTAGGAGGCACCCAATAAATGTTTGCTAAATAAATGACAACATGGACATACAAATGCCTTTTAAAAAGTAGGATGCCTGGAATATCTGAGGTTGTGATTCCATGGAGACCAATCATCAGGAATTTTTTGAGAGTATTAATAAAACTTTTTCACTTCAAGTGCCAACAATTCAACCAACCCTACAGGAAGGAAGGAAGGAAGGAAGGAAGGAAGGAAGGAAGGAAGGAAGAAAGGAAGGAAGGAAGGAAGGAAAGAAAGAAAGAAGGAAGGGAAGAAGGAAGGAAGGAAGGGAGGAGGGAAGGAAAAAGAAAGGAAAGAAAAAAGAAAGAAAAAAGGAAGGAAGGAAGAAGGAAGAAAGGAAGGAAGGAAGAGGGAAGAAAGGAAGGAAGAAAAACGAAAGAAAGGAAGAAGAAAAAGGAAGGAGAAAGAAGAAAGAAAGGAAGGAAGGAAAAGAAAGAAAGAAAGAAAGAAAGAAAGAAAGAAAGAAAGAAAGAAAGAAAGAAAGAAAGAAAAGGGAGGAAAAGAAAGAAAAAAGAAAGAATTGTGTTCAGTTACGAGATAAGCTTCAGGCATGGCTGGATCCAGGGCTTCAAATAATGTTATCAGGATCCCTCTTTGCTCTGCTTCTCCTCTGTTTTACTCCCAGGCAGGCTCTCCCTTTATGGTGGTAAAGATATCACAGGCTTCTCTAAGCTTTTGTATTACCAGCTCCACCACACCCATGAGAAAGACAGTTGCATTTATTGGGTGTTCTTGTTCCCAGGCTCTCAAGGCACAGCAAGGGAGTGTGTATATTCATTTGTATCTATTTCAGTGTCTATCTCTATGGATTGGAAACGACGTGTCTACTCTCATCTCTCCAATTCCAGTCCGACAGCACGGGGTTTATTCTCGCCTTCTCCCTTTCCCTTCTCTGGCAGTTAGAAGGCAGACTCCCATTACCTTAATTTGTTTGCTCATTTGACCAATGCTTTTGTATGTGACCATTTGCCCCTTCCGCTGAGCGTCCCTGTGGATGCCCTCCTCACCCCGCTGGAGCTCTGACACCCCTTTGTGGCAGTTTTCTCCTTGCCTCGTTGGGGCTTGGAGTCCCCATGCCAAACTGCCCTACCAGCGGATGTTCTCCTCACCCTGCTGTGGCTGAGTCCCCTTCCCTGGCTGCCCTTCTACGGGGACACCCTCTTCCAGCTTTGACCCTGAGTCCCCACGCTGGCTGCTGGCTTACATATATGTCCTCCTCGTCCTGCTGGGTCCCTAACACCCACCATCAGGCTCAGAGCCCCCCCCCCCCCCCCCAGCCAGGCCGTCACTTTGCAGGGACACTCCTGTCACCCTTCTTGGACTCTGATACCTTGGGCCACCGTGTTTCCTTTTCCTTCCTGTAGAGATGCTGACTTTTATTCTGCCCCACCCAACGGCTTTATGGCTGAATTGTTTAAGGGAAGGAAGAGAGGGAACAGAAAGCAGAAGTGCCTCTATGTCAGTCACCCCAAGAGACTCAGGACTCCCGGGCCGTCACCGTTTGCGGGGGGGGCCTCAATGCCCACATGGCTTCCATGGTCAGACAACTTGCTGGCATCCCTCAGGCAGCCAAGGGCAGGGACCTCCTCTCTGCTTTCCCTGACGTGCCTCCCCCCTGGCACTTCTCACCATGGATGCACTTACCTGCACGCACTCAGAGCTGCGCCTGGCCCATGGAAGCATCGAGAAGTTATTTGTTAACGAAGGAGTCCTACGCGAGAGTCATCCCACGTGGACAGAGAAGTTAGGAGCCTACTACCCAAGGAGGGTGTCCTGGGGCCCTCGTGGGGCTCACGGAGGCCCCTGTGTCCTTCCTCGCGGGGTCCCCCTGGCAGGTGGTACCCCTCTGGTCTGTACAGTGCTGGTGACTTCTGGGAGCGGACAGACAAGGAAGTGTAGTTAGCATTCATTCATTGCTTATGTTGTACAAGCTGTCAAAACTAATGAAATTTTATGACAGACGGGCAACGACCAGCTTCCTGGTGTTATTTATCTTTCTCGCTCCTGGCTCGGAGCACCGGGTGATTTTTCATTTACATTTAAAAATGCCAAAATGACTAAGCTCAATTCGCCTCCTCAGAAAACCGGCAAATTGTATCAATGCACAAATGTAATTAATAATCATCAGGCATGAGAAATGAGGAACGGTTATGCAGGAAAGTCTATCTTTCCAGGCTCCTTCCTCTCCCCGCTACCTTTTCAGCCGGTTCCCAAACTCCAGGCACATACATCATGGGTCCCCCGCGCCCCCCACCCCCCACCGTCACTGTTCATATCTGATAGCGGGTGTTTGCAATGACAAACAAAAGGTTCTTGGGACTGGTCACATGAGTTCCCATGGCTCAACGGATTCATTTGTAGCAGCCTCACAGGGATGATGCAAATAGATGTAACACGTAGGGGAAGGAAAGATGAAAAAAAAAATCCAATGGAAGAGGGGAGCGAGGTGTCAGGAGACAGGTTAATTCTAGAGTGACGAGACTGTGAGACCGTGTTCGTGTAGCCGGGAGAAACCTGCAGACCCAGTCCGTCCTGACACCCCCATCGTATGTGCTCTGAACGGTTCTTTCGTGTGCATCACCTTGAACTCTCTCACCTGCTCATTCCGGCCACCTGTGATCTGCACTGTTCTCTTGCTCTCGGCCGTACCTGTGATTTGCCAGGCTCTTTCACCTCTGCAATTCCTGGCCCTCCCCCGAGTACTTCCGGGGGTCTTTGGAGGTAGATGGCTAGTTCTTTGCATCATCTGCATGATGATGATGATGCTGATGATGTCTTTTCTGCTGGCCCCATTGGGGTTCAGTTCTGACGAGCTGCATTTTTAAGGCCTCAAAGCAACGGCCCCGTGTCCTCAGGGGCCCTCCAGTACCAAAGACATTTTTCCTTCTGTGGAGTCAGGGCAGTAATTCCTCCACTTCCAGTGTTTTAACAGAGGCTTTAAAAAAACAAATTTTTTTTTTTTTTACATTTTTTTAATGTTTATTTTTGAAAGAGAAAGAGAGAGACAGAGCTCGAGCAGGGAAGGGGCAGAGAGAGAAGAGAAGAAGACGCAGAATCCGAAGCAGGCTCCAGGCTCCGAGCTGTCAGCACAGAGCCTGACTTGGGGCTCAAACCCACGAACTGTGAGATCGTGACCTGAGCCGACAACTGAGCCACCCAGGCGCCCCAACAGAGACCTTTAAATTGCTCTATGTGCCTTCCAGAAAAGCCTTCTCGATTTTTTTATTTTTTTATTTTTTTCAGTAAACAGGTCTTGGGCGAGGAGACAAAGCTGAAAGGCAGACATTATGGCCCACTTGAAACCCAAGCCCCGGCCACCATGACTAAGGCTTTGTGAGGGGGCCAAGCTTCTCTGCTCGCCTTTTCTCCCCCAGGATGGGCGATTTCCCAGAGGGCTCCTCCGGTGTCTGTGCACGTTGGCCCTGGGAAGGCCAGACGTGTCCAAACACGCTGGTGTCACAGCACCAGCTCAGGCTCCAAACGGCACTCTTGACTCAAAGGTGGCCTTACAGAGAGTCCGCTCTGTGCCTGGCACCGTGAGGCTTCCTGACAAGCCAGTCAGACCCAGTACTTGCCCTCAAGGACGTTGTCATACCAACAGGCATGTAGGAAACAACCAGATGGTGGGGGAGGTGACAGTAAGTGGAACAAGAGAGGTACAGATGATGAAGAACAGGCAATGCGGTAAAGAGGAGGGCTGTGTCCACAGAGTTGAAGTAGGAGGTTGGACTCGAAGTCAGCCGTGAGAGATGGGAGCGTGTACAGGAGGAGACTAGAAACGGTGCTCCAGGAAGAAGCTCGAAGCTCCTCCAGGGGCTGCAGGAACGAGCAAAAGGTGGATGGATGTTACTAGCAATACGCAGGGAAGGACGAGGGTTCAGATTGGCTAGGAAGGGGAAGTTTGGGGAGGTTCTGGTGAAAGCGGGGGGTGGGGGAGGTGGTCAGACTGGATACCAGAGATCCTTGACCAGCTGGCTGAGTCTGTGTCCTGTTGTATACGCAGCAACACCTACCAAATAGAGGTGACGTTTCAAACAGAGCCATGGAACGGCCGTGGAGAACAGGAGCGCCTTTCTGGATCAGGTAGACCTACCTGGATCAGTGAGCGTCAGGTGAACAGGAGAAACCAAGGCGGGCAGATTCGTGAGGGGGCCTCTGCAGTAACAGCACACGTGGGTATGGAGATTGGAGCCGGACAAGATGAAAATAAGGAGACAGGGGCTGGACACAGCATGTGGGGGAAGAGAGGAATCTAAGCAAAGTCGAGCACGAGCAGTTGGAAAGGGAGAGCAGCAGGGCTCCTGGGTGGCTCAGTCTAAAACCATCTGACTTCGGCTCAGGTCATGATCTCATCGTGGTTCATGGGTTCAGGCCCCGCGTCGGGCTCTGTGCTGACAGCTCGGAGCCTGGAGCCTGCGTCGGATTCTGTGTCTCCCTCTCTCTGCCCTCTCCTCTCTCTCTCTCTCTGTCTCTCTGTCTCTCTCTCCCAAAAATAAATAAACATTATTATTATTTTTTTTAATAAAGGAAAGAGAACAGCATGAGATCCAAGAGGCAGAGTGATTTTTTTTTTGGGGGGAGGGGGGGTTGGCGCAGGATTGTGATGGAATCATATCTCCAAAGCAGCTTTAAAAGGTGGGTGGGAGACGATGATTCCCAATTTGGAGGCAGGAAAATTGTGCCAGAGAGCAGTCAGTGGTATGTTCATGCTCAATTGCTGTAAGGCAGACCTGTCTCTTACACCCGGACTTTTGGCTTTAAAACGTTTGCTTTTTTTTGCCTTTGCATGCCTGCACAAGCAGCTGTATAGAGAGGGGTGGTAGAGAAAGGACTAGAATAAAAAAGATGAGTAGTAAAGATTTAAGCTTGGTGACAAAACAAAGCCCGTTGTAACGGTTCTTGGGAGAACCATCAGGCAAATGAACTCTCCTAATCCAATCGGGTAAGAAATTTCCTGGGCATATGGATCCATAATCCCATTTTAAATCCCCTAAAAGGAGAGTCTAATAAGAAATCGACTCCAACGGAAAACAAACTAGAGGTAATAATTGTGCTGAGACACTGGCCATTCCCTCCTTTCCCCCCACCCTGCCCAGGAACACAGGCCGTCCAACAAAAGCCATGAAATCCATAATAGAAATTGCCTCAGCCCGAAGCTTCTGGAAGGTCCATGTGTTCATAACAGACCTGTTGCTGTTGATTATCTCCAGCGATAACCAGCTGCTTACGAAAACATCCGTTTTCTGAGAATTTGGATCCTTTCATGGTCTGTTTCACACTTGGGGACGAAATGGCATTGCGTCGTACCTGTCTTCAGCTGGTGGGGAGGAGAGGTGGGAAATCAGGGTCTTGCCAATGTTCTATTTTTCTTTCCGTTTGTTGTTGCAACTGGACTCGTTAGACCAGGCAAGAGCTGCCAACATTTATAACTTGGGCTTTTCTAATTAAAGTTCTGCCGAAAAGCCTCCTCTTGTCTTCTGACTCCCTCGGCAGGAATGTGCGCTCATAACAGAGGCATCTGCCCCCTGGACTAACCTTTCTTGAAACCAGATAAACAAAGTAATACTAATAAAAATATCCATCTGTGCTTAAAGATAAATAGAGCATTAATATACCAAACTGAGATCTGGATTCTTTTGGAAGCCAGCTTTAATGATATCAGACATCTGTCCCAGCTTGCTTTCCGTTCCTTTTCCGTGTGCACACTCGTGTAAGAAAGCAGTGTGGAAGGAGTTTGTCAGGGGTACATGGAGCCACCCCCTGACCGACGCCCTTTTCCGAGGCCACCGCCCCAGCGGAGGGTGTGAGACAAAAGTCTAAGCCGATGGGGTCCCTTAACATTTGGCACGCTGCTTGGGTTTCATCCTGCATTTTAAACACTGTGGTCTTTCTTCATTTTTTGCTTTTAGATGCCTGCCTGAAAGCCAACTTAATCGTTCATAACGCTAAGCAGGATTGCCGTGTAGACCAGCTGTACAAACGTCACGGCAGCCATTCTCTTTCCGAAGTCAAGATGCGAGAGTACCCGGGAAGCATCTGGAGCCATCCGTTTGCAAGGAGAGAGCACCAGGTCAGGTCTGCAAAGAGGGAGGGTGAACGTTTCTTTTTAAGGAGAGTACGCGGAAGGTAGAAACCAGCGTGTCAGTGTTCCAAGTAACATGGTTAACCCTCAAGGAGCGTCGCAGGCAAGGTGCAGTGTTGGGAAAATGTTCTCCACTTGAGGGCAGACCCGTGGACCTTGGTTTCTTAGATTTGGCACTAACTCCAAAGAGATAGGGGTGAGTCAGTGGGACGAGGGCCAAGAGGGAAATGTACCAGGGGCGTTTAGCGTTGTTACGATGATAGGGTGGGATGTTGCTGGCCGGTTAGTGCCTGAAGACCAAGGATGCCCAAGTACAGCAATGTGAGGAACAGGCTTGCACAGCAAAGGCTGGCCAGTCCCAAACGCGGATGAGTTAGTATTGAGATGCGTTGACATTTTTAAGTAGTGAAAATGGGGGCGCCTGGGTGGCTCAGTCAGTTAAGCGTCTAACTCTTGGTTTCGGCTCAGATCGTGATCTCACCACTCATGGGATCGAGCCCCACGTTGGGCTCTGTGCTGACAGTGCAGAGCCTGCTTGGGATTTTCTCTCTCTCCCTCTGTGCCCCTTCCCTGCTCACACACACACTCTCTCTCTGTCTCAAAATACATACACTAAAAATAAATAAGTAAATAAATAATGAAAACTTTTTTTAAAGACAAAAATCTTACACAGAATCCACAACATATAAAACATAGTGAAGAAGGGCTATTTTTCCTGAAGGAGAGGAAGTCCCTGAAACACTTCTAGGGAACACAGCTTAAGAACCACTATTCTAGGGGCACCTGGATGGCTCAGTCGGTTGAACACCCAACTCTTGATTTCAGCTCAGCTCATGATCTCAGGGTCATGGGATCAAGCCCCATGTGGGGCTCCGTGCTAAGGGTGGAGACTGCTTAAGAGTCTCTCTCTCTCTCTCTCTTTTTGCCCTTCTCCCCTGCTCATGCTCTCTCTCTCTCTCTCTCAAATAAAATGGAAAAAAAATCCACTATTCTAGGTGCTACTCAATGGCCATAGAGTTCTAACAACCTGTCTGGTTGTGCAATGTGCTATAAGAATTGACTGATTTAAAAAAAAAACCACATTTTTGAAAAACTGTAATTGTGTTCCTCTCAACATTTTACATGAGAGTTTTTAAACATACAGAAAAATGGAAAGAATTGTAGGTGCCCCAGGTACCGGCCACTTAGATCCCACGGTTGCCAACGGTTTGCCCTTTTTGTCTCCTCCCAGATCCTTCCGTTTACGTTGATTCATCTTATTTTGAAAGTCCTTTCAAAGTGAGTTGCAGACATCAGTACATCTCATCTCTAATTTCTCAACCTGCATTTAACGAGAGCAAGAAGTCAAACTGACGTGCAGAGAAGGGAATAGATCTAGGGTAAGGTTTGGTGAGCTGTAAAAATATAATTCTATGGCTCAGACCCTTATCAAGATATAACACCTCCGAAAGATACGACCTCTGAAAGTTTCCTCATGGCCCTCCCCAGCTAGCGCCCTGCCCCCCCCACCCCCCTGGATCCTGACAGCTGCTCAAACAATCTGTCCGTGGAGTTCATTCCGTCAGACGAGCTGACAGTTTGCTGGAAAGAATCATTATGGCTGGTGTCTGAACGGACGGGGCAGGGGTAGTCAGGAGGCTTGTGGCCCATCAGGAACACCGCTCTCTTCTACAGCCCGCAAGCCCGAAGGCTGGGCTGGATCCTTCGCTCCCCTCGATTTTTTTTTTTTAATTGTGCTAAAAGATACGTAACATAAAACGTCAGTTTTATGTGTGCACTTTGGCGACGTTAAGCACATTCACATAGTGGGGTGACCATCGCTCCTGTCCATCCCCAGGAATGTTTTCATCACCCCAAGCTGAAGCTCCGTCCCCCTTAAATGCTAACTCCGCACTCCACATCCCCCCAGCCCCTGGGTGCCTCCTTGCTACTTTCTGGCTCTATCAATCTACCTACTGTCTACGCCTCGCATCCATGGAATCACGCATCATTTGTGCTTTTATGACTGGCTTATTTCACTCAGCGCAATGTCCTCAGGGCTCTTCCGTGTTGGCACCTATGGCAGAATTTCCTTCCTTTTTAAGGCTGAGGAATATTCCATTGCATGCATACAGAGTATTGTGTGTCTCCGTTTTTCCGGTGATGGATGCTTGGGTCGTTTCCACCTTTCGCTGCCGTGAAGGATGCAGCCGTGGGCACAGCTGTCACACACATCTGTTCCCGTCCTTACTTGCGTTTCTTCTCTGCCTTCTCCGAAAATTCTTCAGCCACACCTGCGGTCATGAGGGTCCGCACCAAAAATGCGCTCAGATGCGTCCCTCCTTCCTTCCCGAGCTGCCTTACCCTGTGCCCGGAGGCCCTCCTCCTCCCTCACCTGGACCACTCCCCTCGCTTCCTCCCCGCAGTTCTCCACGGCCTCTCTTGGCCAGTCCTCCACCTGACATTTTCTTTTTATCTTTGAGAGAGAGAAAGAATGGAGGAGGAGGGGCAGAAGGAGAGAGAGAGGGAGAGAGAGACTCTCACACAGGCTCCACGCTGTCAGCGTGGACCCCGACGCGGGGCTCGATGCCACGACCCTGGGATCGCGACCTGGGCCAAAATCAAGAGTCGCGCACTCAACCGACTGAGCTGCCCAGGCACTTCCTCTACCAACATTTTCTTAACCTTATACTGCAGCCAGAGAGCTTTCAAAGGCAGTTCTGGTCATACCCCCTCCCTGTTCGAACTCTCCAGTGGCTCCTGATGACACGGAGGAGAAAACCCCAGCACAGTCAGTCCTGCCCGTCTGGCCCTGCTCACACTTTCCCTCCCATACTCTGTGCCGAAGTGACTTTTGCTCGCCTAAGCACGCTCGGTTCCACTCGCCTCTCCCCTTTTGCACAACACGTACTTGCCTGAGCCATTCTCCCTGCTCCTGGGATGTCCTAACCTCTTGTTCTTTAGGACTTAATGTAGATACTGCTGCTTCTGAGAAGCCTTCTCTGTGCCCACCCAAGACGGAGGTGTACCCATGGCTTCCTCCCTTAGCGGCCCCGAGGGATGTTGGTCTGTCTCCTGAGACATGTTTGGCACATACGTCTTAGGTTGTACTATCCTCAGTGTAAACACAGGTCGCATCCACATGGGGTCGGACCGCGAGGTTGAGCCTGGTCAGTCATTTTGGAAAAACCTGACCTCCAAAACCTTGGAAAAGCCTGTGCTATAGTTCCAGCGAGGTACTGATAAGCCAGTTTTTGAGAAAAAGTTAAAAAAAAAAAAAAAGCCCAGAGTTGTGGTATTTGTTGATTATTATGGTGTTGATTCTCTGCTCGTGGCCAATTTCAAGCCGCTGTTATAAGGTTACTGGGCACAGACTTGGGAAGTCAGTCATGCTGACCACACCCCAGTGGTTTCCTCCCAAGACCTTTAAATTCCGCCAGATTGAACAAATCAGTTGTTTCTAGAAGATTCCTTCAATTCTGTATACCTGTTGTCGACTTCCAGATAATGTTCTACAAACTCCTTCAGATTTTTTTTCTATTAAAAAAATCACCCCCTAAATACTCTGAAGGGCTAAAGAATGTGTTACAAAGATGTGTGCAGCATTCAGTGCGAGATAAGAACAAAGCCAGCATGTATTAAGTGCTTACTGTGTACCAAGTACTGGGTAGTGACCTTTCCCCGTGTTTTTCCTGTTAATTCTCATAATCCTGTGAGGGCGGTATTACAATATTCCCATTGTACAGAGGTGGAAACCGAGTCCCAGAGCCATGAATGGAACTCACGCCCATCTGATCTGCAAATCCAAGCTATGGCAAATCGCCTCCAGGGAAGAGGGAGGGACTAGAAGTGAAAGCAAAGGGAAGGAAAGTTAGCTGCTCAGACAATAATCCATCAAAATACCGTCACCCTCATTTCTTGGCTTCCCTGTTGCTCCTTAAGCTTCATTCATAACAAATTACGTGCTGTCCCCCTTTCCTTCTTCTTGCGTCTGTTTCTCCTGTCACCTGGCTAAGGATTTCTCGAACTCCGGGGTCTGTGTCCCCAAGGCAAGGGTAGTCCTCACCACCATGGGCCTGGCCTGTGCGGCTCTGACCTTCCTGAACTGCGTTCTCCTCTCCTCAGCCGTATCCTGACGCCTAGCATAGTGCCTGACACGTACACATTGAGTGGATGAATGCAGCCGTGTATTTTTGGCTGCCAGGCAACTTGATTTTGAACTGGGGGGAGATTTCGCTCAAGGGAGAAAAGGTGGGACACCGGAATGAATGTCGACATCAACAACAACACAGTATGGTTGGGAGAAGGTGCAGGCTTGGGGCTGGGGCCCAGGCCTGGTTTTTGCATTTATTTCGTGTGTGACCATGTATGTTACTTCACTTTTCCAGTGTCCTCATCTAGAAAGAGGCATCT
Organism: Puma concolor; assembly: GCF_028749965.1. NCBI lineage: Eukaryota > Metazoa > Chordata > Mammalia > Carnivora > Felidae > Puma > Puma concolor. The sequence continues at coordinate 8,104,799 of NC_141680.1, read as the reverse complement.
CGTGCCTCTCTTTCATAGATATTTACGGGTGTCCGTTGCTCTCCAGCTGTTGGGGAAATGGCAGTGAACCAAACATAGGCCTTGCCCTTTGGCACTTACATGGCAGACAGAATCCAATACTGATGTGAGTAATAATGGGTCAGGCACGGATGGGGCCTAGGAGGAGAAAGAGAGCAAGGTAACAGGGTGGGGAGTGATTGGAGGTGCTTTGTGAGCGGTGTGGTCAGGTGCGCCATTTTGGACGGATGATGTTCAATGTTCAGAGGCTGAGGGAAGTGAGGGGAAACCCATGTGGGTTTTCTTGTTCTTTCTTTTCTGTAAATTGTGTTAAAATATACGTAATTGGGGCGCCTGGGTGGCGCAGTCGGTTAAGCGTCCAACTTCAGCCAGGTCACGATCTCGCGGTCCGGGAGTTCGAGCCCCGCGTCGGGCTCTGGGCTGATGGCTCAGAGCCTGGAGCCTGTTTCCGATTCTGTGTCTCCCTCTCTCTCTGCCCCTCCCCCGTTCATGCTCTGTCTCTCTCTGTCCCAGAAATAAATAAACGTTGAAAAAAAAAAAAAATATACGTAATGTAGGGGCACCTGGGTGGCTCAGCCGGTTAAGCATCCGACTTCAACTCAGGTCACGATCTCGCGGTCCGTGAGTTCCAGCCCCGCGTCGGGCTCTGGGCTGATGGCTCAGAGCCTGGAGCCTGCTTCGGATTCTATGTCTCCCTCTCTCTCTGCCCCTCCCCCGTTCATGCTCTGTCTCTCTCTGTCTCAAAAATAAATAAACGTTAAAAAAAATTTTTTTTTAAATAAAAAAATACACATAATGTAAAATTTCCCATTTCGACCCTTTTTTAAATATTTATTTTTGAGAGAATGCAAGCGGGGGAGGGGCAGAGAGGGTGGGAGAGAGGGAATCCCAAGCAGGCTCCACGTTCAGTGCAGAGCCCGACACGGGGCTCCATCCCATGACCTGTGAGATCGTGACCTGAGCCCAAATCAAGAGTCAGATGCTCAACCGACCGAGCCACCCAGGCGCTCTCATTTTAACCCTTTCCAACAGCACAGTTCTGGAGGGTGCCTGCGTGACTCGGTCGGTTGAGTGTCCAACTTTTGAGTTCGGCTGAGGTCATGATCTCACGGATTCTGGGATGGAACCCCTCGTCGGGCTGTGCACTGAGTGTGGAGGCTGCTTGGGATTCTTTCTCTGCCTCTGTCTCTCTGCCCCTCCCCTCCCCCTCGAAAATAGATAAACTTCCAGAAAACAAAAGAGTACAGTTCTGTAGCATTAAGCGCCTTCACATGATCGTGCAGCAGTCAGCACCGCCCATCCCTAGAACTTCCTTTCATTTTCCAACCCACAGCTCTGTCTCTTTTAAACGCTGACTCCCCACCCCCTCTCCCCAAGGCCCTGGTGCCCACCCTTCCACTTTCTGTCTCTATGGATCTGACTAATCTGGTCACATCGCGGAAGTGACGTCGTGGCCGACTGATTTCACTCAGCACGGTGTCCCCAGGATTCATCCGGATTGTAGCGTGCATCAGAACTGTCCGCCTGTCTGAGGCTGGCCGCCATTCCATCATATGTCTATACCGCATTGCCTTTTTCTGTTCATTTGTTGGCAGACATTCAGGTCATTTCCTCATCTTGTCCGCTGCGAATAATGCTGTAGTGAACATCAGAGTGCAGATACCTGTTTGACTCCCCGTTTTTAAATTCTTTTGGGTATATGTCTACCCAGAAGTGGGATTGCCAAATCGTACAGAAGTTCTATTTTTCACCTTTGAGGAACCACCATACTGTTTTCCGTAGCGGCGGGACCGTCTTACCTTTCTGTCGACGGTGCGCGAGGGTCCCAATCTCTCCGGGTCATGGCCGACATGTGTTATTTTCCGTTTACGTTAATAATAGCCATCTCAATGGGTGTGAGGTGCTATCTCCTTGTCGCTTTGATTTGCTTTTCTTCGGCGATTCGTGATGTTAAGCATCTTTCCATGTGGATTTTAGAATTTTACACGAAGGACGTAATAACAGGAAAGCAACTGTAGGACTGACCTGATCGAGGTCCCCATGGAAGACGTCCCCTGTCTGATTTGGGGGCCGTGGCAAGGGGTTTGAGTTTGCCTCTGAGCGGGACAGAAGTCTCCGGAGGCTTTTGAGAAGGGTCGTAGCATGATCTGACTTACATTTTGAGTGGATTTCATTCTGGCTTTCTGACCACACATATATATTTTTTTTTCCAATGGGGCACCGTCTGGGACTAATTATCCACTGAATACACTTAGCGGTGATATTTATCATCATCACAAAAACACACTGTGGGTAAAGAGATTTACGCTTTGTAGAACGCCTCCTCATACATCATCTTGTTCAACTCTTTGGGCAGTTTGTGTTGCCTCCGGTCTCCTTAGTCACTGGGTATTTTAAGAGAGGATCCTGGGCATGCCCCTCATGATCAGAAAAGAGTTTTAGCACCCGGCTCTGGCGACAGCCTATTAGTGGTGGAATTTTCTGGAAATTAACCCATCTGTTTATAGCTAAGCCACGCGTGCCTGTGCAGAATCACACATGGGCAACCCCAAATTTTCCTTTAAAGCCCTTCACCGGCTGTCCTTTGACCCCGCGATATTTTCTTAGTGGGCCATTCATTGTCACTGCCTCCTTCTTCATCCAGGGCTCCTGAAGATTCTACTCCATGTCAATGAGCTTTAGAGACTCTTTCAATGAGTTTTAGTGGTCCTTCCTCTGGAAAAACTCCAATTCATTCATTTGTTGATTCATTCATTCACCCAGTGTGTATTTACTAAGAGTCCACAGTGGATAGTAATTATAGTAAACACCGGAAGCCCAGTGGTGAACAAGCAGAGATGGTCTTTGGCGCCCCGGATCTGGGGAAGTTAGACGGACGCACCAGGCATAAGGGATAAGGGTAAGAAATGGGCACGAGCAACACACGACCCTGCAGACACTCTCCACCTCCACGGGGGACGGACGCACACGAGGCCACACGCAGTGTGATGCCGGCATTCAGAACAGAGAGGGTCCCTTGGAAGCCCCGATGGCACAGCCACCTGACAAGCAAGCTCACTCCTCAGTGGAATGAGACCCAAGACCCAGTTAACCGCGGAGAACCTCCCGCAGGACAAGGGATGGCCACCTGGGACAAAATGCGCTTTTCACGTGGCAGGAATAAACCGCCTCAGTTCAAGGCAGGAGTCTAGCATTCCGACAGTTATATCATCCCAAGAGCGTAAAGACCAAGTCCATTTTTATCACACCATCCAACTCTCCTTTCTGGTCGGGTCTTAACCTGCAGGACTGGGTGACCAGAAGAGATGGTGAACTCTGGGTGCCTCAATGACAAGACAGTGACCTCTGACGCTTGGGAAAGAACTTTCCTTATTTCCCCCTCTCCATGGGCTTGACGTTGTTGTTTTTTTTGTTTTTACTGGGGGTGTCAGAAACGTGGGGCAGCTTCGTAGGCTACCCTAGCCTTCAGTGGGAAATCCCATGAACAGACGAAGAAGCAGTTCAGAATCAGCTGTGAGCTCACTCGTCTCTCAGCAGATATTTATTGAGCACCTACTTTGGGTCAGGCGTCGGTCAGACGCTGGGGACAAACAAAGAATCCCTCTCCTCTCATGGAGCTTACGTTCTCTCTGTAGCGAAGAGAGTCAATAAAAAATGAGTAAATGAGGGGCGCCTGGGTCGCTCGGTCAGTTAAGCACCTGACTCCTGATGACGACTCAGTTCATGGGATTGAGCCCCACGTCGGCTCTGCACTGACAGCGTGGAGCCTGCTTGGGATTCTCTCTCTCTCCTCTCTCTGCCCCTCCCCCTGCTTGTGCTCTCTCTCCTCTCTCTGCCCCTCCCCCTGCTTGTGCTCTCTCAAAATAAATACACATTAAAAACAAAAAAGAGTGAGTGGCTAGATAAACAGAAAAAAATCAGAGATCAGGAGCCGTAAAGAAAATAGAAAAAGGTCATGGCGGCGGGGGGCGGGGGAGGGGGGCGCCCGGGTGGCTCTGTCGGTTAAACATCTGACTTTAGGTCAGATCGTTACCTCACGGTTCGTGAGTTCAAGCCCCACATCAGGCTTTCTGCTGTCAGCACAGAGCCTGCTTCAGATCCTCTCTCTCTCTCTCTCTCTCTCTGCCCTTCCTCCACTCATTCTCTCTCTGTCTGTCTCTCTCTCAAAAATAAATAAACTTTAAAAAAAAACTCTAAAAAAGAAAAAGGTAATAGGGACAGATTAGGGAATGTCATTTCACCTGGATGGATGTCCTAACCAGGCTCCGAGACCAGGATGGGAGTGCAAGCGGTTGACTGGAGAGGTCATTCCAGAAAAGACCAGCAGAGGAGAGGGGGAAATGAGACAGAGTAGGGAACCAGTAACGGGTGTCGTGCCAGACAAGTGACCGTGCGGGCACCTGGGGACCCAATGTACACCTGTGCCTCAGAGTTATCTCAGCTGTGCGTCGAAGGTGCTCAGAACGAATGAGTGGCCGCTCCCGGGGCCATCGAGTCACTGGCAGGGCCAGTCGTTCCTGCCTCTGGGCAGAGTGGGATCCAGCAGTCAGAAGCCTCAGGTGGGGCCACAGATGCTGTGTCTAGAATCCAGCCACGTGCACACCCAACACTGACCATGACAGCATCGGGGTGACATTGCCGCCCTCCATTGCCTCGGCTAATGTCAAGCAGGAAGCAGCCGTGGAAGGATCTGGGCAAAGAACATTCGCGCAAAGAGAAATGGTGTGCGCCCAGGCTGGAGGTCCGCTGGGGGTGACGTGGGGGAGGCAGGCAGGGCCCCAGGTTCGTGGCAAGGAGGCGGGCGTCATTCTAAGTGCAATGGGAAGCCAGCGGAGAGTTCTCGAAGGGCCCGTCTACCTCATGGGATCACGTTTTCCTAGCGCTGGAAGGGACTGGCCCCTTGGAGGAAGGGTAGGACGGCCTGTTGGAGGCAGCCGGGGGCATAGAAAGTAGAACCTGGGACAATGAGGGCAAACACCGCCCAGCCCAGGGCTGTGGGAAGGGCCTCTCTCTCTTTTGTAGCGCATTCTGATTGAAAGTGGAGACAGCCCAGGCGGGGACCCCGGCCTATTCTGAGGATGGCCAAGCCTTGAAGAAGAGGAACAATTAGATATTAAAAGGATTGGAAAACGGGGAGTTTCCAGGGGCCGTTTCTTTGTGAAGCTCGTGATGCCTTTTGACAAAGTGTGACGCAGGGAGAAAGCCACAGGATTGCGGGGCCGCCTGGCTCGGCTCGGCGGGGTGGCCAACAAGCGGTCGCTCACACACAACGGGGTCGGCTCCTCCAGTTATGAATCTGGAACCGAGGCATGCAAAAAGAGATTACAGTTCAGCATTCACTGCATGCGGTCGGTGAAAAATGAGGCTGTCATATGCAGGCTGGGACTCAATCTGCAAGGGAATGTGTGGACACAGGAGCCCTGGCGGCTGGGCACGGGCGATGGGCAGAAACGGCCAGGCTAGAGGCTCAGGGCTCCCAACAGCTCTGGGTGGGAATTTCTTCCCTTTTGGCTGTGAATTCCGTCCTTCCTTGTGTCTCTGACCCCGGGGTGGGGGGGGGGGGGGTTCCTTTGTTTGTTTCTTTTTTCTTTCTTCTCCTGCTTATTCTCCATTAGAAATGTGTCACCTGGCTTTCAAAACTTAGGTGGCCGAAACGAAGAGGGCCCTTTCAGTTCCGGAGGGAAGGGGAAGGCATTCAGTACCCTAGAATGACAGTACCCTAGAATACCCTAGCAAGACAGTACCCTAGAATTAGGTGAATTTTTTGGAGCCGTTGAGAATCATCCGATCAAAACCCCTCCTCCTGGAATGAGAAGACAGAGGCCCCGAGATGCTAAGTGACCACCTCAGGTTCCCACGGCCTCCCGGTTGGCAGAGCCGAGGTCAGAGCCTAAGTGCGCTGACTTTCGTGCCAAGATTCTTTCCGTGACCCCCACAGACTCATTTGCCTCCTTTCTGTGCGGGGAAGCTTGAGTTACTGGCAGAGCTCATTCAGAGCCCCAGACAGCTGGAGCCTTTGGCCTGCTGGTAAGCTTTGCTCCTGCCCAGAAGCCATGGGAGGAACGTCCGTGACTCATTGGTCCGTGCTCTTTCCTTTGTGCAGCACGAATTCCATGCCTTGGACTTGGCAATGGAATTGCAAGGGAGGGGGCTGCGGCCTCAGGAGAGGAGTCTGCACCCTAAGGAGATGACCGATGGACTACTCAGTACAGTGTTAGCAGAGGCAGTAAGTAGAGTGGTTAAGGCCAGCCTTCCAGAACCCGACATCCTGGGTGTTCCCCTCAGCCCTACCTCTTACTAGCTGTGGAACTCGGGCGATTTATTTAATCTTCCCCCTGTGAAACAGGGATACGGGTACACATACCTCTGGTGGTTATCTTTTGCTGAGTAACAGTACTGCTCTACACATCATGGCTTAAAACAACACATATTTATTCTCTCGCGGCTTCCGTGGGTCAGGATCTGGGCACCTCTCAGCTGCGTCCTCTACGAGACTGAAGGCCAAGCGTCCGCTGGGGTTGAGATCTCATCTGACACTCGACTGGGGAAGGATCCACTTCCAGCTCGATGCAGGTGCCTGCAAAATGTATTTCCTTGTGACTGTGGGACCAACGGCTTCATGTGCTTGTCGGTTATTGACCAGAGGCCACTCTTGGCCCCCGTGTGGCTTCTTGCTTTCTCAAAACCAGCCAGGGAGAGAGAGGCTCTGGCAAGTCAGGCACTACTGTGTCGCACGATCATGTCACCTTTGCTGTGTTCCATTGATCAGGAGTAAGTCACAGGTCCTGGCTGCCGCTCAAAGGTATGAACACCAGGAGTTGGGGATCATGGGGCCACCCTTAGCGTCTGTCCACCGGGTCTCAAAGGGTTATTGTGAGGAGTGAGGTCATATACATCAAGCTCTTTGAAGAGGACCCCTACTCAGGAATCACTGTGACTATTGGCTGTGGTGAAGGTCATGTTATCATTGCCAACAGGAGACTATGCCCTCTTCCTTTATATTTGAAAAGTCTCCCGTGGTCTTTAGGGGACTTGGGAGGAGGACAGGACTCAATGTAAGCAAACACCTACAATAGTTAGCAAGTAAGATAGCTCCAATGACCTAATTTAATTCTGTTTTCTTAGTTGGAGGCTCCATGGTGAGTGGGAAATATACAAAGTTGGGAGTTTTAAAATCTATGAATCTATAGGCGACTTCCTCTGGACTACACCCGTCCTCTTTACCTTCTTCTTAAACCAGACTTTCCAACTTATTGTCACGTTTTTTTTTTTTGTAATTATGAGGTTTAAATGTTAGAAAAGTATCCAAGGTGGTATAATTACCACTGCTTTTATTTTTTTACTGAGGCGTAATCGACCTATAGCATCATGTTCGTTTCAGGTCTATCACATGATGATTCGGTATTTGTATATACTGTGAGTTGATCACATCCCCTAGGTTAACCCCCACGTGAACATCCCCCATGATACGTAGTGAACAGATTTTTTTCCTGTGATGAGATCGTTTAAGATCTGTTCTCCTAGCAACTTCCAAGCTTGTAACTTGGGTGGCTCGGTCGATTAAGCGTCCGACTCTTGATTTCGGCTCAGGTCGTGATCTCACAGTTTGTGGGTTTGAGTTCCGCGTCGGGCTCCGCACTGACAGTGTGGAGCCTGCTTGGGATTCTCTCTCTCTCCACCCTTCCTCCTGCTCACCTCTGTCTCTCTCTCTCTCTCTCTCTCTCTCTCTCAAAATAAATAAATAAACTTAAAAAAAATTCTTACCGTGCATCTCCAATCTTCATTTATGTTGAAAGACACACACACAGTAGAAATTACAAAAGGTTGGGATAAATAAGAAATAAGCAATAAAATGTCTTTCTAACCCTGAAGGGTTCCAAACATCATTAGCTCATACTTCAAGGCACTTTAGATGAGGTTTGTCGTTGACAATAGTGGATGGGCATTCATATTTCAAACTTTTGTCAGATCTAATTAGCCCCATTCTTTTTTTTTTTTTTTTTCCCTCATAGTGCGGCTGACAGAGAGATCAAATAGCACAGGGAGAACGGACTGCATGTCTGTGAGGCATTATTGCTGTGAGGCTATGTTATCACTGTATCGTCAATTCTAGTATCTTTGCAAGAATATCGTTTAAGCCTCTGGTCCATGTTGTAAGAATTGGTTTAGGTGAAATCAATCATGTAGTCAAATCAATTTTACTCGTCTCACATAAACTGTGATCTGTCACAGTCTGCATGAAATATCAGTGAGGAAGGACATTCCTTCGGTCTGTCTCCTACCCCTTCCTGTGGGGGACCCGTGTGTCCCCTGAGACAATGTGCCAGCTCACATGGAGACTGCATACAGGTGCTTGAGAAAAGTTTAAAAATGTAATTTCTTTTTAAAAATGTATTAGCGAGTGCACAAGTGGGGGAGGAACAGAGACGGGGGGGGGAGAGAGAAAATCCCAAGCGGGCTCCGCACTGTCAGTGCAGAGCCCAACACGGGGCTCCGACTTATGAACCGTGAGATCATGGCCTGGACAGAATTCAAGAGTCAGATGCTTAACCGACCGAGCCACCCAGGCGCCCCGTCTTTTTTTTTTTTTTTTTTTTGAGACACAAATAAATAATTGTAACGTATCGTTTGTATACATCAACGCTTCACCTTATATCCGCCTCGGGAGCTGAGCGCACAACTTGGAGACCCCTTTCCTATATCATGCAACACAAGTTCACCCTCTTGCCGATTGACTTCTGGCTTTATGTAGATGCGTCTGGAACCTTCCATCCCTCTGAGGTGGGTTGAGCTTGTGACATGCTCCCGTCGTGCCTGCCAGAAAACTGCCCCATGGTGCTGCTCTGAGCTCCCACCCTGAAAGCGTTTTAGGGAAGTCTGCAAAGTTGGTGGACGTGCTGGGGCCAGGAGCTGTGAGGGACCATCCTGCACAACCTTTCTGAGAGGAAAAAGTGCTGACGGCACCAGCAGCTAACAGGAGCTCTCTGTCATCCTTGTAAACAGGGTCGAGCTGGCCTGCTTTATCTCTGTGTGCACAATGCAGATTTAATAGGAAGTGCCCTCAGAATCATTGCTGCTAGGTTGAGTCTCCAAAGGAATTAGGGATAACAGTTTAATAACTGGAGAAAGAGCTTAGGCGCTTTGCTGTGTCGGGCGTCTCTGAGTTGGCTACTGAAAAACGAACTTGGGACATTAAACCCTTTTATCACTCAGATAGCGCAATATGGGGAAAATCCATTCCTTGGCAGGGGATGAGTTTACCGGCTTCTGAAGGGGGTGTGTGTTTGAATATGATAGGGAAGGGAGCATTTGTCAGAGCGGAAGGTGGATCAAAAGACAAATGAATTCTTTGAGTTAACTAAGAGCTTTAAATTATCTGGCTTTGAACTGCCTCACCATTAGCAGAGCATGCTATGCTGAAAGCCAGCCTGTCTTTCCAAGGTCTGTGGATGGCACAGGGGTCTCTATCTGCTAATGCTGCATTTTAAAGGAAGAAGCAGTGTTAGGGCAGATGGCTAAGGCTGGGGAGGCAAGATAAATGTCTATTTAGCTGGGTGATGGAGTCACTCTTGCTAACCTATTCACCCAGAAGCCTGCAGAAAATAGGAGATTTGGACATAGCTGGATCCCCTCGTATTAGTTAGGCTGGCTGGAAGTCATCCGTCCAGACTGAGAATGGATAAATCAGGTTGGCTTCGCCCAGGGGTTTCCAAATTGGGATCCACGGAATCCCATCGGAGTTTGCCTTCTATGGAAGACTGAGACACGGTCACGAATTCTACGTGTGCGTCATCCCTGTGTTCATACCCTTGCAGCCTACCACTACAGATCCTTCCACCAAGAAGTGGAGACTCTTTCTCCTCTCTTGGAATCTGATTTGGATATGTGACTTGCCTCGGCCAGAGGGACGCCATCAATGGTGAGGAAGGCGAAGGCTTGACAAGCAGTTGTGCATTAGAGCTTGCCCTTCTGAGGCTCGGGGAAGCCATGAGAAGCCCACGTCTGTCTGTGAGATGATGAGAGACCCAGTGGTTGTCATCTCAACCAGCCAAACCCTGTAAGTAGCTCTGCCTGGCTGATAGGTGGCAGGTGGCAGACACGGGAATGACCCCCGCTGAGATCTGCACAGGACGGGTTAGCTGAGCCCAACGCAACTTGATGACTTCCTGAAACGCCAGCTAAATGAATGGCCATTGTCTTTTCTTTTTTAAGTTTACTTATTTTGAGAGAGAGACAGCATGCACGTGAGTGAGGGAGGAGCAGAGAGAGAGCGGGAGAGAGAGAGAAACCCCCAGCAGGCTCTGCACAGTCAGTGCAGAGCCCGATGTGGGGCTCCAACCCACGGACAGCAAGATCATGACGTGAGCCAAAAGCATGAGTCAGACCCTTAACGGACTGAGCCACCCAGGTGCCCCACGAATGGCCATTGCCTTAAGTCATTAGTTTTGGGCGGTGTAGCAAAAACTAGAGGCAGAACAAGGGGAACTGAGGGCAATATTACGAGCCCCCACATTTGCTTTCACACGGAGCAGCTCTGATTTGCTTACTCTTTCCTTTAAGCTCTTGTTTGAATAATGTTAAGGGGTCGGTGGGAGGGGGAGAGGGAGAGCCTTTGCTTTAGTCTAGAGTATCCCAGAATACTCCTGTTGCTGGTGATGAGCCTTGAGCCATCTGATCTGAAGCTTCTGCTTCCGGTTTTGCAGTGTAGAAGCTGGGAAAAGTTTCTCGGGGCAGCTGACCTGTCCCCGTAACCCCCGAAACCATTCCTTTTTCACTCAAAATGCCGCACATCCAGCCATCTCATCGTAGGGTCAGTTCCTACCAGGGAGGACAGGAATACATCAGTTTTTGAAGAGCTCAGACACTTGATTTTTTTTCCCACTTAAAAGTGAGACATCTGCCTTGACCTTGTTGGCCTTGACCTTGCTGCCATTCATTATTTCCACAACCGTATTGTGATTCCGCTAATGCCATAAGGTGGGGTTTGTTCTTGAGGAGGAAGGGGAAACCAGAAGAAAGGCGCGACCTTAGGGGTCTCTAGATAAGGGATGCAGAAATCCAGTCTTCCCACAATTTCCTGTTGCATGGGCGCTCCGTCTTTCCGTGAACCTTTCGAATGTTACGATTAGGTACGCATGACGGACATGAATACCTTTTTCTCAAACTGCATTAACCTTCCCTCTTCTAACAGTGTCCTGCTTTTCCTTTGGGTTACTATCTTTCCTTCCACTGCGCAGAGTCTTGGTGGGACTGAGTATCCAGGATGACCGGGTGTCATCCCTGGTCAAGGTGGGTGTGTGGTCCAAGCCACGCCAATTCAATGCTCTCATCTAAGGTCCCGAGAATTACACACATGACGTGAGGCTGAATGTGGTTGTGGCTGATGCATTAGACAGCCTGCATTCCATCTTGAAAGTTATTCTGTCATGGTAGCACCATCCACCCGGGCACCCGATGAAACCTCCAAATGGTTTCTATTTCCACCTTTCTTCTTCCCACTCCGTGCCCAACTAGTTACCCGCGTTTGTTAATTCTGCAACTGCAACATGTCGTAAGTCCCTCCCCATACGTTTATCCTTTCTGCTCTCATCCTGTTCCTGGTCCTCCTTGTGGCTTACCTCAAGGAAAGGAATAGCTCCTTTCTTGTTGTTGTTTATTTATTTCGAGACAGTGAGCAAGCACAAGCAGGAGAGAGGCAGAGAGAGAGGGAGAGAGAATCCCAAGCAGGCTCTGCCCTGTCAGCACAGAGCCCAACGTGGGGCTCAGACTCACAAACCATGAGATCATGACCCGAGCCGAAATCAAGAGTCGGATGCTCAACCGACTGGGCCACCCACGAGCCCCGTAAGGAACAGCTTCCGCATCGTCTTCCTGCCCCTAGCTCTTCCAGACTCCTTTATATGGTTACCACTTGTCTCCATTAAATGCAGATGAAGTAAGCTCACTCCGCACATGGCCATTTGTCACATTGAATAAAGCCTGAGCATTTTGTCATGAGATTGGGGTCACACTGTAAGAAGCCTCGGGGTACGTGGCTGCTGATATTCGTTCAGCACCTCAGTGACATCAGGGACGATGACCCTGCCCTTCCTTCTGCTCCCCCCCTCACAGTCACAAATAGTTACCCCAACACCAGGCATCACATCCAGAATCCACACCCTAGGCAGGAAGAAGGGAGAAAGAAGTGTTTCCAACCGTATTTGTCTCCATTACTGGGAAGAGAAAAAGCCTTTCCAGAAGTCCTCAGCCAGCCGCTTCTTCCATCCCATTGACCAACTGGTACCTCCTGGCCCCTCCTAGCTGAAAGAGGGGGCTGAAAAATTAAGCTTCTCTCGCCTCTAATGAAGGTGGGCAGGGACGAAGGGGGTCGAGACCAGGAGTAGCATCGGAGACATGAGACTATCTGCTGCTTTCCTTCCCACGGCATCTCACAGGATCGTTATTACTCTGTCATTTCATTAACCTAGAAATATACTGTCGTAATAAAATATCAAAGAGGTGCAGAAAGCGAATGCCAAGAACATCCCAATACGTTAACTGAAACACAGACATTACAAACATCAGACACACGGAGGGCGTAAACCGTAATCATCAGAGAAGACTGAACAGCAAAGGTGGGTCTTGAGCTGAGCCAGGGAAGCCTTTAAAAGTGTACAACGTAATCCCCAGGTCTCAGGATTTACAGTCTATGGTGAGGTAAGTGTAACACACACGAGACACAAGCCAGCAAGGCAACTCATAAATAAGCCTTAAAACCAGAGGGAATAGATGAGGTGTTACAGAAATTAAGACGGGGAGAGAATTAAGGATTAAGTCTTTTCTTTAGCTCAGTTTCTCTCATTCCCATTGCCTTAGCATTGGAAATGCTAATGTCTGTCATTTCAGGTGGTGGGAGTTGCATTGAAGTTTTGGGGGGACTCATGCCCTTCATGGCATCTGGCTACACAGCATTTACCAAGAAGCCCCTTACGTCTCCGCCTCTTCTGATCCGAGAGGCATTTCCATAACCTTCTGTGCCACTCCAAGGGCGTAGATGACCCCTTTTGCCTCTCTGTTACTGAGGCAGTTTCCGGGAAACTCTAGGGGACTATTTATTCTTTGAAGTTAGTTGTTTATTTATTTTGAGAGAGAGAGAGAGAGAGAGAGAGAGAGGCAGAGAGAGGGAGCGAGAGAATCCCAAGCAGGCTCTGCACTGTCAGTACGGACCCCGACGCGAGGCGCAAACTCATGAACTGTGAGATGATGACCAGAGCCGAAATCAAGAGTGAGACGCTTAACAGACTGAGCCACCCAGGTGCCCCTGGGAGATGTATAAAGCCCATCTTCCCTGACACGCCACACAGCCCTCTCCCCCCTGGGAACTCTCCGCCTCCATGGTTCTTCCCGGAAAAGGGGTGCACGACGCCTCCGCCCTTTCATCTCACGGCCTTGTTAGAGATTTTGCTTCTTTTCTAGAACCCCCTACTGTGCATTCTTGTCGCAATGTGAAATTCAACAGCGTGGTCAAACGTGGCAACGATCCTCACATCCACAGAGAAACGTTATATGTTTTTTTGGAAAAGAAAAAGTTTTAATGTGGCCAATTTTAAATACACGGAAAAAAAAAAGAAAAAAAAAATTTAAAAGGGGCGCCTGGGTGGCGCAGTCGGTTAAGCGTCCGACTTCAGCCAGGTCACGATCTCGCGGTCCGTGAGTTCGAGCCCCGCGTCGGGCTCTGGGCTGATGGCTCGGAGCCTGGAGCCTGTTTCCGATTCTGTGTCTCCCTCTCTCTCTGCCCCTCCCCCGTTCATGCTCTGTCTCATGTCCCACGCTAGCTACTGTTACTAACATCCTTCCACCCTTGAAAAAATGGTCATGCCTTTATCGTCACAGATAAAGTGTCTTGAAGTGAAAGCCAATTTTTTCCCCCCTCCTGGTGAAATTTGAGTGAACTTTGGCCTTTGTGTCTAGGCTCAGAAATCAACTGAAATGATTTTCAAGAAAGTTCGTTTTGGACAAGACTACGAATTCCTTTCTTGACGCCAGCTCACCCAAGAACCCCGAGCTTCCTGCTTTCCCTGCCTGTCTACACAAGGGGCCCGGGTATAGATGTGGCTCTTTTTTCCTTCGGTGTCCCTCTCTAAGAAGTGGGCGTAACGAGACTTGGCTTCGAGGCCGACCAGGTAGCATTCCCCTGCATCAGGACTCCTCAGAGACCATTATATGTAATCACAGAGTGTCACCGGCCTGACATGAATGATTATGCAAAACTCTCTGCCCAATTTCCAAGTAGCTCCACGGTCTTGACAAAATGATGTGGCCATTTGTGAAATGCAAGCAAATGGGAGGAAATGGAGGGTGTAGGATTTCTGCAGAAGTGACAGACTCATCCAAGAGCAAGAACTCTTCTAGTCCAGCAGCAGACAAAGCAGAAATTCTTACCCCGAATGAACCAGCCTTGTGAAGTATGAATTCATACCCAGCTGTCACTGGGGAACATTTTGGATTGGTTTTAACCGGCTGTGACACAGCCAACCTGGGCTCACTTGGGCTTGGGTGACATTGTGCCCATCCGCCACTCTCACGGGAGACAGTTCAAGGTGGGGATAAGGCTGCTTCTGAGCCCCCCAGCGGCTGGTCACAAAGCGGACACACATGCGGGGTGCCTGGGCGGCTCAGTCGGTTAAGCGTCCGGTCTCAGTTCAGGTCCCCGTCTCACAGTTCGTGGGTCCGAGCCCCATATGGGGCCCCAGGCTGAGGGTGCGGAGCCTGCTTGGGATTGTCTCTCTTTCCCTCTCTCTCTGCCCCTCCTTAACTCGTGCTTTCTCTCTCAAAAAGCAGATGAACTTAAAGAAAAAGTGGACACTCATGCACACAGACACGTCGTCACTGCACACACAGGCTCGTGCTATGTGGCTGGCATCCCCAGGGCTCGCCCACGGTGGGGAGAGTGTGATTTTTATTCCCACACCCAGACCTAAGAGTAATTCTAAGGGAAGGCTGTAGAAGGAAGACAGACCATTCAGATATAGCTAACCTTTACTGGGTTTCCTGTTCATTCACATGCTCAAGAAGGTGCATACTCGGGGCACCTGGCTGGCTCAGTTGGTTAAGCGTCCGACGGGCCCAGGTCATGATCTCACAGTTCGTGAATTCAAGCCCCACACCGGGCTCTGTGCTGACAGCTCGGAGCCTGGAGCCTGCTTCGGATTTGTGTCTCCCCCTCTCTCTGCCCCTTTCCTGGCTCGTGCTGTCTCTCTCTTTCTCCCTCTCTCAAAACTAAACATGAAACAAAAATTTTTTTAATAGAAAAAGGAAAGTGCATACTCTGTGATGTGCAGGGCAGAGTTGGGAGAATGGTCTTCCCTAACGACGACCAGCTGGTCCTTCATCAAGTGTATCAGGGAGGGATGGACTGTAGCATAGCAAACTCTTGGACTGGAAGCCGAGACACTGGTTATGAAGCATTTCTGTGACTCTGATATAGTATTGAGCATCTCTGGAACTCAGTTTTCTTATCTATAAAATGAGAACACTCGGGGCACCTGGGTGGCTCCATCGGTTGAGCGTCCGACTTCGGCTCAGCTCACAATCTCACGGTTCGTGGGTTCGAGCCCCGGGTCGGGCTCTGTGCTGACAGCTCGGAACCCAGAGCCTGCTTCGGATTCTGTGTCTCCGCTAGTGAGCATTTCCTAGGCAGGGTCACTACTGCTCTATGCAGTGACACAGATTTAAACAAGAAAAGTAAAGACGAGAAGAAAAAACCCACACGGGAAAGAATTCTCTTCCCATGTTGACACCCCCTTGCTTTGTGTTCCAAGTTCCATATGCCATTTGAAAGAGTCATTATTTTCAACTCCCGTCATTGGCTCTTGAGTGGACTTTCGGGGAGGAGAGCTTCTGGAAGTTCAAGTGTCTCACTCAGAGCCACAGCTCCTGACTGGTAGAGCTTCCAGCACAAGGTGTATCCCTGAGACGATCTCTGTGGAAGGCGACCCAGAGTTGTCTCTTGTTCTAAACAATAAGCCAACCCTTCCTCAACCACTGGCAAAATGCTCTGACTTGATAACACTCATCCATCACTGTGTAGGCACAGTCGACTCACCACCCACCCTCTCCAACCTTCCCAGTTCGGTGCCTCTGTTTCCAGTTTTATCTTTCACAGCATCGAGGTCAAATAGGGCTATGAGAGGGATGGGACCATCTCCTGCCTTTTACAGGTTTCAAGGTCCGAGGTGCGACCGTGACCTCTAATTAAAGCACCTACCCATGTGGGAGACAGACTGTAGATCCCTTTCTGGGTCCTTTAAATGTTCCCGTAAAGCTCTAACTATAGGGAACAAAACGTGGTTTCTTTTCAGTTGTGACCAGGGGGCTGGTCGTTGGGCTCAATGGCGTGTAGTTTTAATCAATCTTCAGCTCTTGAACTCAAGCCAGCCGAACGAGGATTCCTCCACCAGGGTTGGGTTAATCCGTAGATGCCGGTCAGTTTTCGGACGCTCACCATGAGCTGAGTTTTCAAGTTGAGCCTCTTTTGTCTTCCATGAATGGCGCTAGTCCAACACGGAGGAGCAGGGGAAGCAAGTGACTTGATAACATCTTTAGAAACCAAGTAACAAGCCATTAGGGGGACTAACAATGAATAAATGCATTTTCCATTCAGTGTCTCTGTGGCAATCCAGACGAGCATATGACTAGGAAAATGTAATGAAAGCAATTGTAACTCTTTCGGTAGAGAGGTAATTACAGTCTAGGGCTGCCTGACTGATGAAAATTACACTGCTTATAATAAATTGCCACACAGCTAAGTCTTTTCTGAAGTCCTTAGTATGATTTGTGTTTGTGCACTTACTTAAAACATCAGGGAACAATTTATAAACATGAGCCTTTTTGGACATTGCCAGGATCGGCATTTACGATTAGAGAGCCTGTTTAAGGTTTCCTGATTTATAGAGGATAGATCATATTTTCCCGACACTCTCATGGTCAATTACAGACCTGCATGGTGCATTTGGTAACTTAAAAGCAAGTTTAATCTTTTTATTCATTTATTTTTTCATTTGTGAGCAGGCCAAGTCAAGAAAACATTTTCTCTTAGCTTGAGGAGAAAGAGGGTTCAAAGACAACTTCCTATCCATGGTATTGATGCAGGTGGGGAGCCATACAATGCCTTGTTTGTCTTCTTCTAGTAGAAACGTTAGGAACTTCTACGTGGAAATAAAGGGCACCAGGCTAAATACCTGAGTCCCCAAGCCCTTGTCAAGAAAAGTTCAAGAAGTCCACTGTCTTTGGTGGCACTGCCTTGCGGACCACGGGAACCATTGTGGAAGTCACCAGGCACAGGTTCTAAGCCCCGTTGTGTAATTAACTAGCTTTGTGATCTTGGGAAGATCACTAAGTCTTTCTGGGGTTTAGTTTTCTCATCCTTCAAATGAGGGTTGGACTAATCGGGGTCTAGGTCCCTCCGGACAAAAGATCAACGATTCTGTCTCAGCTCAAGGGGTTCTCAATTGTAGCTGTACGTCAGAAACACCTCTTTTTTTTTTTAACATCAGAAACACCTCTTACAAATACTCAAGCCTGGGGTGCCTGGGTGGCTCAGCCGGGTAAGCATCTGACTCTTGACTTTGGCTCCAATCATGATCTCAAGGTTAATGAGTTCGAGCCCCACATCAGGCTCTGTGCTGACAGTGCTTGGGATTCTGTCTCTCTGCCCCTCCCCGACTCATGCTCACGCATGCACTTTCTGTCTCTCAAAATAAATTAATAAACTTAAACAACAACAACAAATACCCAAGCCCAAGCCCCACTCCTGATTAATTAAGTCACGAGATCTGGGAGTATTTACATATTAAAAAAACTAACACCACACAGGTGACTCTCATGGGCAGCTGTGGTTAAGAGCTTTGCTTTCTCTGTTTGAGATTTCTGAAAGCCTTGATGACTGGAAACGGAAGAGACTGACTGAGCCACACAGGAGCCCAGCGCCCTGGTCCTTTGCCAGAGGTTCTAAGAACCAAGTCCTATCTGACACAATGCCCGGGGCCCTCTGCTGCCTCTTTGTGGACTTCTTGTCCCCTGGAACACTTCCAACGATAAGCAGATGGCATGAGTGGGTGTGAAAGAAGTCCTGGGATGGGTTTGGGGGAGCTCTACCATTTAAACTGGTTTGCACCGGAACCTTTGGAGGAATAGTTTTAGCATTTTGCAGTCGAGAGGCTAAAGACTCCCCCAGTGAAAAACCAGACAGTCCAGGTGCTGAGACGGGCTGGGCCACCCAGCATTCAGGAACAGCGATTCCCCTGCCAACGACCATCCTCCTGCGAATCCCAAGGGAAACGAGGTGGTGGCGGGCTGGAGCCCACTCACACGGGCTCGCGGGAGTCAACCACGGATGCCTCTACCCAATCTTGCGTTCAGTGACACCACATTGGTAGCTTTTGCTTTCAGCCCTGGTGGGGGTATTTACACAGGAGAGATTAGCAAATGATGCACACGGGCACCCCTCCCCACCTAAGTTGGTTGTTAAACATTTATCAGCACCCCGCTGAATTGAAGTACTTAGATGATTCTCTTCCGCCCTGGCAGCTGGGACTTTTTCATAGTCTACTGGGAGGAAAAAAAGCTCAGAGTAAATATTTATACATTAACTGTACCTCTGGCTTGGAGGTTGTCACATATTGGGAAGGCAGCAGAGTGGCCTCTTGTGCATGTCGGACTGTACGAAGTTGCCTGAGAGGGTGAGGTTTACCTTAAAAGAAATGGAGAAAGCCTGGTCTTTTCCATGGATGAACTCAGCTTAAAAGAAACATTTTTTTAATGTTTATTTTTGAGAGAGAGAGCGTGGGAACAGGCAAGGGAGGGGCAGAGAGAGAGGGAGACACAGAATCGGAAGCAGGCTCCAGGCTCCAAGCTGTCAGCACAGAGCCTGATGAGGGGCTCGAACCCAGGAACCTTGAGATCATGCCCTGAGCCGGAGTAAGACGCTTAACTGACTGAGCCACCCAGGCGCCCCAAGGATGAATTCAGTTTTAATGGGGAGATCTAATATCCACGGCTGAAACCTAGAGCAGTGACTGCCCCAGTGTGGTCCTTGAGCCATCAGCAGTAGCATCACTTGGGAATTTGTTAGAAATACAAATTCTCAGGTCCCACCTCAGACCTACGGAATCAGAAACTCTGAGGTGGGGCTCAGCAATCTGTTTTAACAAGCCTGCCTGCAAAATTCAAGCTTTTTTTTTTTTTTTTTTTTTTTTTTTTTGCGAACTGCTGTTCTAAACAGATGCGCCAGAGGCCATAAAATGATGCAAAGATTCTATAATGACAGAGTTGAACAGTTGGGACCCAGATCATCTGGCCCAAAGGACCTCAGATGGTTACTGTCTTTCCCCCAGACACCCTGCCCTGGGCCATTTCATGCACACACACACACACACACACACACACACGGGCACACACATATACCCAATCATGAGTGTGCCCCTGCAAAATTTATGGAACACCAGCCATTATTACCTCTTGAAGGCTTTGGCATTACCTGCTGTCACCTCTTCCTCGCCTCTCACTCTTGCCTCAAAGCTCTGACACTTTTCACTCCCCCCAAAGCTACATTTTCCCAGGTCTTGAAAAAGCTTATTATTGCTAAATTCAAGAGGCACTTGAAAATCCTCAACTTCCTCTCCTTTTTTTTGCAGTATTTGCCACGATTGATCATTACCACCATTCTGGAAATTTCTCTTTTATTAGATTCTCTGACACTTCCTTACGCTTACCTACCTTAGTCTTCCCCTCCTTCAGGGGACCCTTCCTTCGCTGCCCAGGGAGGGAAATCAGAAGAAGAACATGTCTATGAAGCCTTGGAAGAGAGTCCTTGGAGAAGGCAGGTAAATGGTTTTATAGGCTTCTCTTAGCCAACTAACAGGCCAGTTGAAAACCCTCATCTTTGGGGCGCCTGGACGGCTCATTCGGTTAGGTGTTGGACTTCAGCTCAGGTCATGATCTCGCGGTTCGTAGGTTTGAGACCCGCGTCGGGCTCTGTGCTGACAGCTCGGAGCCTGGAGCCTGCTTCGGGTTCTGTGTCTCCCTCTCTCTCTGCCCTTCCCCCGCTTGCTCTCTGTCTTTGTCTCTCTCTCAAAAATAATAAACAGTGAAAAAAAATTTAAAAACCCCTCATTTTCTCCAGTGTGGTCCTATGCCCTCACAACATTACACACTTATGCTGATGAATTCACTCATGCTGAAGCCTTCACTGACCGTGTTGTTCAGAATCGCAGACCTAGAGAACCTACTTGTCATGGATATCTTCAGTTAATCGTGCTTCGAGCACCTCAAGCTCAACATGTCTCCCCCTGGAAGATACCATCTCCCCTTAGGGCCTCACCTCCTCTTTCAGTGGTCCCACTGCGGTGTGGGGGACCAAGGCCTTTCCACGTGCTCCAGTTAAAAAATGAAACTACCTGGGGCGCCTGGGTGGCGCAGTCGGTTAAGCGTCCGACTTCAGCCAGGTCACGATCTCGCGGTCCGTGAGTTCGAGCCCCGCGTCAGGCTCTGGGCTGATGGCTCGGAGCCTGGAGCCTGTTTCCGATTCTGTGTCTCCCTCTCTCTCTGCCCCTCCCCCGTTCATGCTCTGTCTCTGTCTGTCCCATAAATAAATAAAAACGTTGAAAAAAAAAAATTAAAAAAAAAAAATAATAAAAAAAAAAAAAAATGAAACTACCTTTGCAGGGTCTCATCCCACGGCCACAACAGCCCATTAACACACTTTGCTGAACAAAAGTCAGTTTCCTCCTTTTGCTCCCTTTTAAATGAGTCACAAACTCAATGCCTTCCAGACATAGGACATGAAAAAAAAAAAAAAAAAAGGCAAATAATAGTAGTGGGGACAGTGACACAATGGAGAGGCTACCTGTCTCCCTCCCAGCGCCCCACCAGGTATGTAAATTCTTTTAAGTTTTAAATTCTGTTTTGGCCAAATGCAGTGCACCTGCCAGCTGAATTTCTCTCTGAGGCCCCACCTTGTGACCCCAATGACAACAGCAATTTAAGGCACCTCCTCCATGCAAGAGGTAAATTATAAAAAGTGACCTGGTAATATACGTGCGATTTTGCCCACCGTTTATTAAGCTTCAAGTCTAGGGAATATATCCCCATGCCGCTGATATTCTATAAGATGGTTTGTAAGGGCTGCATAGTAGGTATGTTTAATACTTTACTAAATAATTCCCCCTCGCTCGGCCATTTAGATTCTTACTGGGTGTTTTCCCTACGCACTCAACATGCCTAAAACGAAAGTCACCTTCTTTATAAATATTTCCACAAGACCAAATCTTTAGAATTAGATGGATCATAGGTTGTGTGTATTCATGAATCTGACACATCTGTTAAATTATGCTGTAGAAAAGCGATCCCAATTTGTGTCCTGTTGTCTTAGGAAACATTGGGTATGCTCATTCAAGAAATATCTTTTGTAACTTGATAGGCAAAAAGACACATCATTGCTTCCATTTGCGTTTCTTTGACTACTGGTTAAGCTGAACACCTGTCTTGGGTCAGGTCCCCTGGAAACAGACCTGAGATAGGCTAGCTGTCATGTGTCTGTTGGGGAGCAATCCTTGGGACACCACCTGAAAGAGAGCGAATGGAACAGGACTGGGCAGAAGAGAGGCTGACCCATAAGCTGGGCTGCCTTTGGAGTTGTCTTAACTTGAAGCAAGGGGGTGGGGTCTATCCTTTGTAGCCCTTCATTCTAGCAGTCACTGGGTGTGGGCTCTTCCAGGGGAAGGATGCCATCTTGGGAGAGACAACTACCTTTGGGAGGGAAGTCTAGAGAGGGACTCAGCCAGAGCCCAGGCACCTGACATTCCCAGGGTCTAGGCTATGTTGGCTGGACAGACCTCATCACCCTCCACCCACAACCCTTTTTCATACTGACGGACATAGGGTCTGGCCTAAAGTAGGCATAAAGATTTATTACATAAATTTCTCTTTCTTCTTTTGTTCATGCCTTGTGCCCATTTTGTTCTGTTGCCATATTTATCTTTCTTCCCCCGTCATTTCTTTGCGAAGTGCTACTTGCGTTTTAAAATACTAACTCTTCGTCATATAGTGAAATATTTTCTCCTATTCGCCACTTGCCTCAGGATTTCATCAGTTTCACTTCTGTGATACATATGTATATACAATGTATACCTTTCAAATTTTTATGTGGTTCAATCTATCCATCTTTTTTTTTTTCTTCTTTTTTTGCTTGCATGTTTTGTAACCCTTTACAATCCCCAGATCAGAGAATGCTCACTTCTCTGTATTTTATTTTTCTCAGGTTCTTCTTAGGTTTTATTTCTTCCATTTAACTCTCCGACCCATCTGGAAAGTATTTTGGTTTAAAGCATGAGGTAGAGATCTAACTTAGGTTTTGTTGTTTTTTTTTTTTTTTTTTCTTTTTTTTCCTTGGGAAGATCCCTTTATATCACTCCAAGGGATGTGGATTTTATTTGGAAGTTGATGGGGAGTCCCTGAACAAAGCTGGGCGGGGGCAGCGAGGGGATCAGTTTTGCCGTAATGGAGGGCTTTCAGCCCTGTGACTCCTGGAAATGCGCAGATGGTTTGGCGTAGCGGGCCTTCCTGCCTCTCCCATCACACTGTGTAAGGCTTTCTCCACCTTCCTGCAAGTCTGGCTGTGCCTTTCAATGATTAAAGCAGGATCCTCTGACACTTCAGGAACGCATCAGAGAAACCCATCATGAATTTGCTACAATTCAGCACTTGGCAGAAGCTGGCTGGAGGCATTTGATGTGTGTAAAAGCAGGCACTGAGGGCTCATGTTAAACATCCATTCATCTACATTCTTTGAGCTCAAGCCTGGTATTGAGTTAGCTCTTCAGAAAGCCATGTGTCTGGTGCGGATTATCTTAGTCCCCTTCAGAAACACTTCTATTCCGTTAAGATTTAATGTTATTTCCCTAGCTTTTATCTAAGGGACGTGCAAGAAACATCCATTTTGAGAACCTTGCCGTATCTTTTCATAAAAACACATGGCCGCCGGGGCTTGGTGTTTCTTTGTTCGATGAAAATATTTTACATGTGTTTCAAGATTGAAACTTATCTCGGATTCTTGGAATTTATTACCGACAAACGTCCAAATTAATGTTCAGAGGGCTTCCCAGAGAACTTCAGAGAGGTGTTCTGAATGTTAGGTGAGCCCTGTCTTTGTCGGTTTGAGGTGCTCTAACAGAATACGACAGGCTGAGGGGCTCAGACAACAAACATTTAATTCTTACAGTCTGGAGGCTGGGAAGTCCAAGGTGGAGGTGCCGGCAGAGTCAGTGTCTCCTTCCCGGTTGCTAGATGGCCGTCTTCTCGTTGTATCCTCACATGGCCAAGAGAACAATTCTCTCTCTCCTGTTATCTTCTGATAAAGGGCATTCTTGAGGGCTCCACTTGCATGCCCTGATGACCAGGTGGGCCTGCAAACACCTGCAAACACCATCCAACTGGGGACTGGTATTTCAACGTATACATTTTGGGGGAGACACACACATTCAGTCCATAACAAGCTCTTTGGGCTCAATCCTGTAGAAAATCTCAGAATTTGCTTCTGCCTGACATGGGCAGGGACTGATCAGAAGGCAAGGCGGTCCTGTTTTGGTAGAGGTCAAAGGGTCTGCCTGCTCCACATCACTCAGCCTTCCAACTTTTAAGGAAGCCTGACTCCCGTCTTGACTGGTAACATCCCTTGTGATCCCAGAATAGCCTGTACTGACTCGTAGGCATTTCACAGAGGGGTGAAATTCTTTGTCCACTCACTAAAGGCCCTTCTGGGGGCTTGAGCTCCGAGAGGGCAGGTCTGTCTCATTCATTCTTCACTCCTCAGTGGCTGACACCAGGCCTGGCCATACCATAGTAGGTGTTCATTAAAACATTTGTTGAATGGGTGAGTGGAGCATGAGGTTGAAGACCGAATGCAGGGGAATCCAGAAACGGAACGTTGGACTCCAATTAAAAAGAAACATGATTGGGGCGCCTGGGTGGCTCAGTGGGTTAAGCCTCCGACTTCAGCTCAGGTCACCATCTCACGGTCTGTGAGTTCGAGCCCCGTGTCGGGCTCTGGGCTGACGGCTCAGAGCCTGGAGCCTGCTTCCGATTCTGTGTCTCCCTCTCTCTCTGCCCCTCCCCCGTTCATGCTCTGTCTCTCTCTGTCTCAAAAATAAATAAACGTTAAAAAAAAAATTAAAAAAAAAAAAAGAAACATGACCAAAGGCATCTTCCGAGTTCCTTGGGAATCAGTCACATATTTTTCATAGCGATTTCATTCATTCCTCAGTTAATTCACTCAAAAGTAACTTTTTATTTTCTTTGAGTTCCCACTTTGTGCCAGCTCCCATGTAGGAGGCTTATTTGAAATCTCGAACATGCAGACTAAGTCCCACGGGCCACATCTGGCCCATGACCTGCTTCCACCTGGCTCTTGAGCTAAGAATAGCTTTTACCTGTTTAAATGGTTTTTAATAAAAAATGAAAAGAAGACTATCGTTTGTGACTTGTAAACTTCAGAAGAAATTCAAATTTTAGTTGTCCACCAATAGATTTTTTTTTTTAAAGAACACAGCCGGGCTCTTTTGCATACATACATTGCGTAGGGCTTTTTATGCAGGAGGTGATGGCTAATTTTACGTATCAACTTGACTGGGCTGAGAGATGCCCAGATAGCTGGTAAAATAATAGTTTGGGGGGGTGTCTGTGAGGGTGTTTCTGGGAGAGATTGATGTTTGCTTCAGCAGACTGAGCGAAAGATCAGCTTCGCTCATGTGGGCAGAGCCCATCCAATCTTTTGGGGGGCCAGAATGCAATAAAAAGGTAAAGGAAAGGTGAATTCCCTCTTTTCCTCTTGAGCTGGAATGTCCATGTTCCCCAGCCTTCAGGCATTGGAGCTCCTGGTTCCCGGGCCTTAGGACTCAGACCGAATTATACCTCTGGTTTGCAGACGGTAGACTGTGGGCCTGCTTGGCCTCCCTAAACACATGAGCCAATTCCCATAACACATCTCCTCTAGATATCTCTATATCTCTAGATAGACAGATGCCAGATAGACAGACAGACGGACAGATAGGCATATAGATTCCGCTGCTTCTGTTTCTCCGGAGAACCCTGACTGATACACAGGACCATGGCGGAACTGTGGTTGTGGCAGGAGTTCCGTGGCCCGTGATTTACTCTCTGGTCCTCTATGGGAAGCATTCACTGGCCCCTGTTCTAACACGCAAAGTGCACACTCAAAACCCAGGGCGCATGCCCCTGATGTCCTGACTTTACATGATGAGGGCATAATGGTAGGGATGGACCTAAGGCTAGGAACATCTCCAGTCAAGGGTGGTCTGCAGATACTATGAGTCCGACAGGTGACAGGGAAGGAGTAAGGTGGTAAGGCAGCTGGTGTGGCCCTGGGAAGTTCAAAATCAAGTTCAAAAAGGCAGCTGAAACACGAATGGCCATGGAGACCTGGAAGGGCCTAGGGAAACGGGTTTTGCACTGTGAAGGCCACAGGATCAGCCTAACCAAGGTAGCTGAGGAAGAGCCATTTCATTCCGACAGCGGAAGCTGCCGTTTACTCGCGCGTCCCTCCGGGCGTGTGGGAGGGGGGAAAGCTCAGAGCGCATGCTTGCAGGCAGGGTGGACACTCCAGGGTGGCGCCCGTGTCTCAGCAAAGCTGGGCCCAAGTCAGGGCCGGAGATATGGGGCGAGACTCCTGGCAGGTTCGTTCACCGCCAAGGGAGAGAGAGGGACTTCTTGGAAAGATCCGAAAGCTGGAATTCGCAACACAAGGGAATGCACTGAAGCTATTCATGAGGGCCTCCACAGACTTCTGTCTGGATTGCTAAAGTACTTATCTTCTTGGCATCTGAATGCACTGAGGCAAACATGAAATGTATGTTGCAGGGAAGGGGGAAAACATAATGAGGTGGCACCCATCTCAGCTCTTGATTTCATACGACGTGGCTTTATATAGCGACAATCTGCAATTTGTTAGGGGAAGCCTTGCTGTAAAGTGATCTGACATTCCTTTGCGATGTGAGAGCGGATAAAATCTCATCAATGCTTTTGGGGGAGGATATTGATTTTCATTCCATTTGTCCCTGGCAGATCAAGAAGACCGAGGCAGGCATGTTAATGGAGTAGAAGCCAGAATGTTAAATACAGGTGGTTCCTCACTGTTAACCTCAAGGAGCTGTCAGGATGCTTCGTTTTCATATTGGTGTGGTCCAGATACTTCTTTAAATACAAGGAAGCTGGGACTGACAGCCTCAATTTCATAAGGCAGGAATTTTAAGGCTACTATGTATTTTTATTCGTTAATGGATTTATTCTGCTTAAATATCCAGAGAAAGGAAAGCACGGCTCCTTATAGAACACGGGTCCTGCCAGAGACTTCTTTAACGTATAACATTAAGCAAATTGATGCAAACTCTTTTGATATTTAGGAAGTTATGGAAGAGCAGGGAATGGGAAATGAAGACATTTTTATTCGAATAGAAAAAAAACAGACGCCACAGAGAATTTTTTTAATGTTTATTTATTTTGAGGGGGAGGAGGGGCAGAGAGAGAGAGAGAGAGAGAGAGAGAGAGAATTCCCAAAGAACTATTTTCTAAGTGGCTTAATCTGTCTTTTGTCTCCTTACTGTTGTAATCAGGGAAAGAAAAGACAGAAACCAGGACATGTCTATTCTATCCCACCATATTTCCCTCCCTCTGCCGCCACATAAGAGGATAAAACAAGACCTTGTATTCTCTTAAGGTGCATCATTTCACAGCTATGAGAGTCCATGAAATGCAGCCTGCATCTTAGAAATAGAACTTTGTGGGGCGCCTGGGTGGCTCAGTCGGTTAATCGTCCAGCTCTTGATTTCCGCTCAGGTCACGATCTCACCGTTCACGGGTTCGAGCCCCACGTCGGGCTGTGTGCTGGCAGTGAGGAGCCCGGTTGGGATTCTCTCTCTCCCTCTTTCTGCTCTCCCCGCCCCAGCATCTCAAAATAAATAAACTTAGAAAGAAAGAAAGAAAGAAAGAAAGAAAGAAAGAAAGAAAGAAAGAAAGAAAGAAAGAAAGAAAACTTCTTTTCTAGAACTCTGTCTTCTCTCTGCTTTGATCCACCACTTACCATCTACAGATAATTTAGTTCATTCTAGCCTCTGGTCTATTGATTTCTAGCTCGGTCCATTCAGAGCTCTTTATCTGAGTTTCTTTCCCTCCTCTCCGCTCTTGCTGATTGTGAAAGCGACAGCCTCAGCCAGGTGTTGAGTCTGGGAGGAGAGGTGTCCTGTTCGAAGTCTCTTGAGACGCCCCCCTCTACTGTCAGCAGCTGTTGCCCTTGTGGGGTCTTTTTCTCTATTTGGCAGAGGAGGGACCCTGGGTGGCTCTGGGGGGTGGCATACCCAATTGCAGTGGAAAGGTTTGGCATGGATGCTTCTGTACTGATGCAGCCTCATATCTGGCAAGGAGCCCAGGACATCACTCTGACGTGTTTCCTTTCATTTAACCAGGCAACTCCCCGGGACTGGTCAGGGCAACCTTTCGGCCACTTTCTGTCCCTCCAAGAAGTTTGAGTTCCCCCTCATACCATTCCATTCCCAGTCCATGGACAACTCGGGGCCATTTTGAATTTCTCATATTTAAATAGACCGTCTACCTCCTTTTTTATTTTCTGTGCCCAGGGCTGCCATTTTCCAATAACAGCTGAGAGCCAGCGTATCAGCCTTCCTTCACGTGCCCCGGAATATTGTAGGCATCCTTTTTCTCCTCCCTCCTTTTTTTTTTTTTTTTAATGTTTATTTATTTTTGAGAGAGACAGAGCATGAGTGGGGAAGGGGCAGAGAGAGAGACACACACAGAATCCGAAGCAGGCTCCAGGCTCTGAGCCGTCAGCACAGAGCCCGACACAGGGCTCGAACCCACGAACCGCGAGATCATGACCTGAGCTGAAGTTGGACACTTAACTGACTGAGCCACTCAGGCACCTCTGAAGTTTGTTTTTTAAACTTGGCAGTATTGGTTCTCATCTATTCTCTCACAACTTTTGTCTCGCAGTAAAGAATAGGGTGTTGGTTTGTTTGGTTTGTTTTGTTTTGACCTAGAAATTTCACCTCTGTTATCTTTGCTGTCGGCAGAGTTTATTTGCCAGGTGGGGTGGGGCAAGGCCAACAGAGAGGTGGAGAAAACGGAACAAGGTTCATTCCAGGAACGCCTCACATGCCCACTCTCCTGTGATATTTTAAGAAGTTAATTTTTGTACAAACGAAGAAATCGATGAGATTACATGACATCTAGTTTCTGCCTTGGCATCTACTAGACAAGATAGGATGCATGATAGCTTTGAAGGGCCCTCCCAAAGGCCGTCCTTTCGAGCACTGTCGCTGTTCGATTGCTCTGCCGGGCACACCCAGAGATCAATTTCCTACCACTACCTCTTCCAACCCAACCCATTCTGTTCGCATAGTTTGCTCTGCCTCTGGATGAAATCCCAGAAAGTTCCCAGAGCTTTGCTGGCTACTTTTCTTCGGGCGATGATGGTAATGCAACCCAGGCCAGTCCATCAAAACTCTGGGCTCTTATTCAATTGAAAAGTTCTCCCCTCCCTCCGCTCACACCCAGATGGGCTCAGAAGTCCGCAGCGGGAGGGGAGACACGTCCAGCTTCTTCCCCACGTCCTCTCACTCCCTCCTCTTGCGTTGGCTAGCCAGGGTGGCTGTCCTGAGCTTTGGGAAGGCTGCATTCTCACGTGGGTGATGCTGTTTTATCAGGCGTTGGCACTTGCCTGCTGCGTCATGATGAGCATTTTGGCTTCTTTCTTGTGTTGTGGGGCTTGGGAGAGTTTCTTTCGAATCCCTGCCTGCTGGTGAGGTCTGCTACCTGCAGTTTCCTTGACTGGTGAACTATTTACCTGACCATGAAGACTCCTTCATCTCCTGGCTTTTTGTTGGTTCACCTCTATCGGGGTCCCCTTGCTCCTCTAGGTTCCTTGGGCACGGTCCATTTGAAAATGACTCCTGGCCGGCTCCCTTCCAGAAGGAGCTCATGTGACCCAAAGCAACCTGGATGCATCCTTGGCAAACTCTAAGATGCCAGACGATACCTAATGCAGCTGCCGTCACCGGGATCCTCCCACTATGTTTTCTTCGGGTGTGAGGCAGCCACCAGTCCCTGTGGCCCCAAATTTCATGGGAAAATGTCAAGTCTCTGAGTTTTTCTCCTGAAGTTCCTATCATGGCTTAAGGGGAGGGGGGAGCATTTTATTTCTCTCCCCCTTGGGTAAGAGAACAGAAAGGTTGCCCTCTCGAAAGAAAGCTTTATACCTTCATCTTCCTCCTTAATCTTCTGAGCCTCCCGTTAATAACCTTGGGGCAGGTAATGGGATGATGCAGGTGTATGAATTTCCAGCGACCTCTTTCACAAGTCTCGTGTACACAGTCTAGCATGTCACTATAAAAAGGAGAGGTGAGGGGCGCCTGGGCGGCTCAGTTGGTTAGGCGACTGACTGCAGCTCAGGTCATGATCTCGCAGATGGTGAGTTCGAGCCCCGCGTCAGGCTCTGTGCTGACAGCTCAGAGCCTGGAGCTTGCTTCAGATTCGGTGTCTCTCCCTCTCTCTACCCGTCCCCTGCTCACGCTTTGCGTCTCTCTGTCTCTCAATAATAAATGTTAAAAAAATTAAAACAAAGGGGAGGTGACGGGGCTTGGCACCTTTTTCTCTTGTCCTTGGACGTCTTTACTGAAATTGATCAAATGGACCAAATAGGAAAATTCTTTCTCTCCCTTTTTAGAAGCGGTTGCCTATGATAAGCCTCTTGTCCTACAAAAAGAATGCCTGATTCTAAGTCTCACCCGATACCAAGTGATGACCAACCTGATGACACTCCCTCCCATTGGCTCTGCTTCTCCCTTTTTCCCCTCACTCACTCCTTTCTCTACTGACTACTTGGTGTTGTCCTGCCTACTTGACTAGAGGACATGAGCCTTTGCTCTGGGCTCTGCTTTCTGGGGAAACCAGGCAAACACAACTAGCAAGTGGAAAACTGCTAGATGCCCCGAGGAGAACACAGGGTGGAGACAGAAACATGGCTCTTCTCAAACTTATCGCACCTGTGGAAATGCACGTGAGGTCAACCACAGCTGAGGGGAGGCACGGTGGTTGGAAGGCATCTCCCCAGACCAATCTGAGGATGTCTGTTGTACTTTCCTCCATCGTTTCCTCAACTGGGTCACTAATCCATTTCTTGCTCGTGATCTGGCTTGTAACAAGGAATTGAAGAAGTAAGGGCCCTTCTTGGAAAGACCAAAAGTCTTCACTGGGAAACACGGTGATCATCTCCTACTTAAATCTCTCTACTTAGCTCCCAACACACAGTAAGCTAACAAGTCCATCAGACACAGAGAAAGACCATTGCGGATTAAGGGTTCTCTGCTTCTTCTTCATTGTCTTTCTAGGCTAGTGCAGGGTAGCTATGAGTGTACCTTTCAAAAAAACAAAAAAACTCCAGGCTCTTTTATCCATTCTATTCTACAGGTCGCTTTTTTTTTTATTAATGTTTTTATTTATTTTTGAGACAGAGACGGAGCATGAGCAGGGGAGGGAGCAGAGAGAGAGGGAGACACAGAATCCAAAGCAGGCTCCAGGCTCTGAGCTGTCAGCACAGAGCTGGACACGGGGCTCGAACTCACAGACCGTGAGATCATGACCTGAGCTGAAGTTGGACGCCCAACCTGCTAAGCCACCCAGGCGCCCCTCTACAGGTCACTTCTTAACTTTCCACTAAGCAGGAGTCAAAAAAGACATAAGAAAGAAGTCTGCCATGTTCAAGGTTAATTAACTTTGCATTAAAATGGGTATGTGAGCGCCCATACATTCTCAAACACACATCTATCCACATTCTTGGATAAATATTCTTTTATTAGAAGTAGCTGAAACTCTGGGGAAATTAACTGTTGTAATAAAGAAAAAAGATGGTATTGGCCTTGGCCCCAAGATAAGCATCAGCCATAGATCTGAATCAAGGCTGGGAGGAACGCATTTCCCTCTGGGAGTAGTAAAATCAGGCCAGCTCTGGCATTCTGCCCAGGGCGGTCTCCTTGTGTTGGGATTCTGTTCAGAGATTCTTGATGTCCATTCTTAACAGCAGACATGATGTTTTGATTAAGTCCAAACAAGAAGACCCAATGGTTATCTAAGGAATTTGGTAATATCTCCAGTACTACCTGGCGATATTTTGACCTCCACAAAGGGTCTATCATCCCTTGATTTGTTTCAAGTCAGCATCTTGTTAGCCATGAGTGACGATCCAAGTTGTGTCAGTCAAGACAGAGAATATTTCCATCATCCATCTTTGGCTTAAAAAGCATAATTAGGGGCGCCTGGGTGGCGCAGTCGGTTGAGCGTCCGACTTCAGCCAGGTCACGATCTCGCGGTCCGTGAGTTCGAGCCCCGCGTCGGGCTCTGGGCTGATGGCTCAGAGCCTGGAGCCTGTTTCCGATTCTGTGTCTCCCTCTCTCTCTGCCCCTCCCCCATTCATGCTCTGTCTCTCTCTGTCCCAAAAATAAATAAACGTTGAAAAAAAAAAAAAAAAAAGCATAATTAATCGTGAAGAGTTCACAAGTCTGTGGCTCACAGGTTTCTGTGAGTCTTTTGAGGTATAGCAGGAGAAGAAGCAGAAGCGGATGAAGGAATCTTAATAGAAGCATCAGAGAGCATGGGGGAATGGTCAGGAAAAACGGGGGATAGTTCTTGATCTCTCCATAACTAGCAAAATAAGTTTAGCCTCATGACCTTCTAGTTTGGGGGACCTGAACTTATTTATCTGAGACGTGAGGTGTCTGAGCTTGACCAGGGATTAGACACTCAAACGCCTACAGACTAAGCAGTCGCTCACCTGGATGGGGTGCCCAAGGGGGACACAGACGAGTACGTTTCGGAAGCAGTATGGATGGTTCAGAACAGCAAAACATGCCCTGCTCTGTGCGCCTTGAAACCCATTCCAGCTTGCTTGTTTTCCAATGAGAGCAGCCAGCACTCAGCTTTAACCTCTAGTAGCCATGAAGGAATACAGACTCGATGATATCAGGTGTCTTCATTTGTAGAGAAGTTAGAAATCCAGATTTGAATGTGAAATCCCCCAGGTTTTAAAAGCCAGCTTAAATTACTTACAAGCATTGTATTGACCGATCAAAACATGTCTGTAGGCGATATCTAATTTTTGGAACACTACCTGCGGATCTCTGAACTATGTTGACATTTGTAAAGTGTGTTCCTGTGGAGTAGATGCTAATAGATGGAACTGAGGGAGGGAGGGAGGGAGGGAGGGAGAAAGAAAGAGAGAGAGAGAGAGAGAGAGAGAGAGAAAGAAAGAAAGAAAGAAAGAAAGAAAGAAAGAAAGAAAGAGAAAGAAAGGAAGGAAGGAAGGAAGGAAGGAAGGAAGGAAGGAAAGAAAGAAAGAAAGAAAGAAAGAAAGAAAGAAAGAAAGAAAGAAAGAAAGAAAGAAAGAAAGAAAGAAAGAAAAGAAAGAAGAAAGAAAGAAAGAAAGAAAGAAAGAAAGAAAGAAAGAAAGAAAGAAAGAGAAGGAAGGAAGAAATAAAGAGAAGGAAGGAAGGAAGGAAGAAACAAAGAAAGGAGGGAGGGAGGGAGTCAAATTAGCTTTAGAAATCCAGGGTTAAACCAAGTTGAAGATGTTCCTTTACTGTTGGGCTGTCAGAGCCTTTAATATTCTAAGGCTGTGCTATTCAATATGGCAGCCACTAGACACATGTGGCTATTGAGCACTCGAAATATGGCTCCTTTGTATTGAGATGTGCTGTCAGTTAAAATACACGCCAGATTTTACAGATTTCGTGTGGAAAAAAATGGAATGTAAAATATCTCATTAATAATTTTTATAATAATTGCATGTTGGAATATTCATATTTTTGATATATTGGGTGACATAAAAATATTATTAAACTTAAGTGTATTTTTTAAAGGTGGTGTTCTGAAACTTTTAAATTACAAATGTAACTCACACTATAATTCTCTTGGACAGAACTGGTCTAATGGATCTCGTGATCATCCAAGGGACGGACAAATTATGAACATTTCCAAAATTTATTTGACTTCAGATTCCTTTTATTCGGGGAATAACTCATGAAATTAGTGTTTCATGGAATATACTTCAGGAAAGGAATTGAGCTCTGACACTCAACGTTATGCAACTCTCAGATGAAGGAGCACTGTTGCCTTTGATTTTGATCTGTGGCCCCCATGGTCAAAGCCTGTGAGATGACACTGAGGGCATCCCAGCCCAGGCTTGGCCAGCGCTCTGGCCCTTCTCTTCTATTCAAAACTTCCTGACCCATTCTTCCTTAATTTTAAAAACACTATATTCAATTTATTGATGAATTAGAATTTATATCAATTTATTGGCATACTATAAAATGCACCCCACTCGATGAGTTTTGACAAATGAATACACCTACACAACCGTCACCCACCATCAAGACAGAGAATATTTCCATCATCCTACAACATCCTCTTGAATCTTTTTCTCAGTTAATCCCCATCTCTCAACATCCAGCTGGTGAGCCTACCTTTCTGCTTTCTCCTTCTGGTCTTGTGACCTCTGATTGCTCTGTCTCCTCTCCTCCCAGCATTTGGGTTTAATACAGTCATTCTGTCTATCCAGAATCCTTGCTCATCGACAAGTCTTTTCATCTGCATTCTGGATCTGGGTTGTTGTTTTTTTGTTTTTTTTTTTTTTTTGTTTTTTCCAGCCACTCTAATCTGCTCCATTAGCTCTTGGTGACCTGGCTTCCTGTGCCCTTCCTGGTATCTGTTGGTCTAATCAGGATTTCTATTGAGTCAGAGTCAATTCCTTCCAAAGGAGATAAATCAACCAAGTAGTGAGAAACCAGATTATATGCCTTACAGACTGTGAGAAAATGTGTTTCTAGAGCCTAGAATCCTAACTGTAGTGTAAGTTCAATCCCTTGTTCCATTTCCACTGGGTAATTGTGATGGGTGAGCCAGTTTCTGCCATAGATGAGAGGGGTGGATGGAAGGTGCTGAGGCAATGAAAATTGAGAAAAGGAGCCAGGGCAGAAGGAAGTTGAGGAAATGGTATAGCGGTTCTCAGTATGGCCCACACATTGGATTCCCCCTTGGAGCTTTGAAAACGTCATCGATGTTCAGGCTCAGCTTCAGACATTCTGATCTCATTGAGTTTATATTTTAAAAAAATTTCCCCGACTGATTTTAAAATATAACCAGTCTTAAGATCCACAAGCACAGCGAGATCAGTCCAGTTTGCTTTCTTGGCGAATTGTCCGTAAGGATCTTCTTAGATTTAGAACTTTGGCCAGAACCTGGTGAGCTCCCAGACCTCACGTGGAGAGAGTGGGCAGAAGAGCCATTCTATGATGGGTTTTTGCAGTGAGTTCAGGTGGAAGTAAGACCAGGACAAAGTCTGTCCAATGGTATCTAGGTACTGGTGCTGTCCCCCAATCTGATCCCGACATAGAAATCATCTCAACTTCCCTCTCCTTACAGCCACACAGCCAGTAACGAGAAGGCAATATGCCTCTGAATATCCCCAGGGTAGAGGAAGAGAGGACTACAGGCAAAATTATGAAGGAAAGAGGATCAGATTTACAGGGAAACCGTAGGTAACTCAGCATGACTGCAGGGTAAAGTGTGCAGAGAAAAACTGCAGGTGGCTCAGGATGGCTGGAGCATAAAGTGTGGAGACGTGGCAGGTGACCACGTTAGGGAAGCAGTTGGGCAGGGATCATGGGTGCCATGCGAGTGGATTGACATTTTACCCTGGAGAGGTGATGAGGCCATTACCAACTTTGCACTCGTGAGTCAAGGGTCCAACTTGACGGTGAGAGCCTTCTCTGACCAGAGGGACCAGGAAGGTGGTCGTTGGCACTGTGTAGTCCTTTCTTATGGTTGTGAATATCCATTTTCCTGCTCCGTGGCTACACTGGAAGAAGCCTCCACACCTGAGGAAGATGGTCTGATGCCTGGTTCCTTCCAGTCCTTAGAGCTGTCTGCAGCATCAGGACCATGCTGGGACCCTGGCGGGAGGCCAGGTTATGCTTTGAGCTGGTTGGGGCAGCAAAGAACCACTGAGGATTTAGAAGCCCCAGGACCGTGGGCATTCTGGGTGGTGGTGCCTCCTGGTGGCATAAGTCTCTGGACAGGGCATTTGCTTCAGGACTCTACTAAGACCTTTTAAAATAAAATGCCCGGGGCACCTGGATTGCTCAGTCCATTAAATGTCCGACTTTCGCTTTCGGCTCAGGTCATGGTCTCATGGTTCGTGAGTTCGAGCCCCGAATTGGGCTCTGCGCTGACAGCGCGGAGCGTGCTTGAGATTCTCTCTCCCTCTCTCTCCCCCTGCCCCCCTCTCAAATAAATAAATTAAATTAAATTAGATTAAAATAAAGTCAGTAAAATACCAGCATTTGTAGTGACGGTTATTTCCCGTAGTCATATGACCATGGACAGCTCTATGTGACTTCTAACAGTGCTGCCATTGCTGTCGGCCATCTTTTTTCATCTTGGCGTATTACCTGCAATTTGAGTCACACAGGAAATCAGTCTGTTATTTGTGAATTTACTTCGATTTCCCATGAAAGCAATCCATCTTTATTACAGGGAAACCTCATCATTCTGTGACACCAACACTGCACCTAGGCACTGACCTGATTCTCCCTTGTTGGCTCCGATTGTCCATTGCCTGTTGCCAAACCTCAAATCCCATGCAGAGGATTAAGATCTGCCTCAGGCTCTGGAGGAATTTGCAAAAGAGGGATTTTCCACACTCGCTTCTGTAAATTCTGGAACGTTGGGTAAGAATCAATTCATTACCTTATAGTAGCACCTCATAAAGTGGCCCTGGATTCCAGATCTGGTCCCTGAGAAGTGTCCATGAAAATGGTTTCTCCAAGGGAGCCGTTACTAAACAGACCCCTGGCTCTTCCTCGAGCTGTCTGCAAGGGGGCCACCTCCTGCCTGGCAGCGTCTCTTCCCCTCACAGATGGTCTGCAGTTGGCAGTGATCACAGCCATTTTCTCCATCCCTTCCCTATAGACAGGAAGTCTCTCCGTGAGACGCAAAGACTCTCCCCAATTCTTTGAAGGTGGTCATTTGTTTCCTGAAAGAATCACGTGTGGAACGAGACCACAAATACTGCTTCATCCGTGTTACTCTACTTCTGCAAAGGATGCTGACCATTTCTTATTTCTTATTCTAATCGATGAATGTGGAATTATCCCTGCACCTGAACATCTACTGGGTCCATGGAGGCTGATAGAAGACCCAGAGCAGGAAAGACGCCAGCTTACAGGTTCCCCTCGATGCTCCTGTTCT
This sequence comes from Puma concolor, assembly GCF_028749965.1. Taxonomy (NCBI): domain Eukaryota; kingdom Metazoa; phylum Chordata; class Mammalia; order Carnivora; family Felidae; genus Puma; species Puma concolor. The sequence continues at coordinate 8,068,418 of NC_141680.1, read as the reverse complement.
CAGCTCAGACAGAAATCTCAGCTCAGGCAGAAATCTTAAGGGCAGCAGAAGCATGTTATGGAGCAGAATGTCCTCCAAAGGACGCATGGGACCCTAGCAAAGCCTTTGCAGCTCTTTCTGGACCACTCATGAAAGGCTTCCAAAATTCTCTGAACTTGCTACTTGCTTAAGGCCTTTGGACACTGATCCCAGAGGGCCACACAAACCAACTTTTGCTTTCCTCACTTGGCCTCACTTCTGTAGGAACCTTGTGCCCACATTCCCACTTGCCTCCATGACTGTTTGACTTTACTTTCCTAAAGATTTGGTGATTTGTCCTCATTTCTTACCTCGCCCTCCACTGCATTCTTGTGCTGGGTGCTTTTAGAGCAGTTAGTACCCAAGTCTTCCTTGAAGCAGTCTTTATTCAAGATCAAATTTCTGCAGATGCTGAATATGTAAACCAATGCAGACGTAAAAGCCTGCTTGACCCCCATGTGCTTCAGAATCACCAATGGATTATCATTGTTGATCACATGTTTACAACATCTAGGATACATCCTACAGCGTTCTGTGTACTACCCAGACTCAGAATGAGGGTTTGGGGGTTCAGTCCAGGAATCTGTATTTCAAGCATCCCTGGTGATTCTGCTGTAGGAATTTTTAAGTGTTTCTTGAAGTAAATTTTAAAAACTCAGTGATCTCATATAGCGGACCATGTTCTGAGAGACACTGTCATATGGTCTTAAAATGTTACAGTTTTTAAATTTTTTTTTTTCAACGTTTATTTATTTTTGGGACAGAGAGAGACAGAGCATGAACGGGGGAGGGGCAGAGAGAGAGGGAGACACAGAATCGGAAACAGGCTCCAGGCTCTGAGCCATCAGCCCAGAGCCTGACGCGGGGCTCGAACTCACGGACCGCGAGATCGTGACCTGGCTGAAGTCGGACGCTTAACCGACTGCGCCACCCAGGCGCCCCATAATGTTTATTTATTTTTGACAGGGGGTGGGAGAGACAGAGTGCAAGTGCGGGAGGGGCAGAGAGAGAGGGAGACACAGAATCGGAAGCAGGCTCTAGGCTCCGAGCCATCAGCCCAGAGCCTGACGCGGGGCTCGAACTCCCGGACCGCGAGATCGTGACCTGGCTGAAGTCGGACGCCTAACCGACTGCGCCACCCAGGCGCCCAAAATGTTACAGTTTTTAAAAAATACTGCTTAAGAAGATGGCTGGCAGGGGACTCACAGGGTTTGACACAATTGTAAAGTATACCGGAAGGGAAGATGCCGTATCCCCAGGTTCTACTATAATGCCTGACATATCATGGGCATTCGGGAAATCTTTTTTGGATGGATAAATGAATACATAAGCTAATGACTGAGCGAATGAATTCTAATGCCTTTCACTTGGTCTTGTTGTAAGTGGCATCCCACTGCTACAACTCCTTAGTAGAACTTGGATTCAGGTCCCAATCTGAGGGAGAAGGTGAGATGCAAATAAAATCTGGAAGGTATTTTCACTAAAAACTTGCAGGGATAAGCATTGCTTCCCCATTTATGTAATAAATGGGGTGAGAAGCATTCTCCCTTGTTATGCTGGGAATACAGAGCTGCTTTGATGCCCCAGAGGGCAAGTGATGCTTTGAATTCTACAAGCCCTTACCCATCTGCGTGAGTGCATGTGAAGCTGAGTGGTGACACACAAGCAGCATTGGCCAGGAGCAGGTGGCTTGCCAGTGGACAAAGGCCACAGCGGCAAAGTGCCTTCATGACCCCTTACAGGCAGTGAAAGACTGAGACGTGTATATCATCAAAGAGTGCTTACAGAGCAGAAGAGAGAGGGATGGCACGTGCCACATGGTAGATGACGTGACAATTTGTGAGCTATTTGTGGACATTCCTTGGAATAAATGGTGAGGTCTTGGCAGAGAACTAAGGCAGTGCTTCTTAAACTTTAGGTTACGCCAGGGGATCTTGAAGATTTTAATTTAGTAGGTCTGGGGTGGGATGTGAACTTCTGAATTTCTTTTTTTTTTTTCTTAATTTCTTTATTTTAGAGAGAGAGCATGTGCACAGATGGGAGAGGGGCAGAGAGAGAGGGACAGAGAATTTCAAGCAGAGTCCCCACTGTTAGCGTGGAGCCAGACCCCCATCTCACAACCTTATTGAACCATGACATCATGACCTGAGCTGAAATCAACAGTTGGATGCCTAACTGACTGAGTCACCCAGGTGCCCCTGAACTTCTGAATTTCTCAGAAGCTCCCAGGTGATGCTAATGCTACTGGTCCATGGACCACACTTTGGGTAGCAAGACTCTAAAGAAATTATAATTTAAGGTGATGATAAGAACCAGTGAAGTAAAAGTTCTTGCTGTTACTGGGGTGCCATGATTACGCCCACATTAGTACTCTTTTGGGGAAATCTAGATGATACTTAGAAGTGAGAAGTAAATTCAGAGTCAGGAGAACTAACCAAAACAGGTGTAACATTCTACCAAGTGTCCTGATGGACAAAATTCATTTAAGAGAGAAGTATTTGGGGTGGTTTTCTGAAGACGTTAGCAGAACCAGAATGGGGAACACTCGTCTTAAGAGAGGATGGAAATTGTAAAAAAAAGGAAAAGAAAACAAGCACTTGGCTGTCTTTCCCACCCTGGTTCCTTTTGTTGCCAAGAAGAGGCAATGTCAGACCAGATTGCCGAACAGAGGGCACATGTTGTATTGGGGGGAGTTTGGATCTGGAATGGTGGCTATTTGTTTGTTTGTCTTTTCAAAATTTAATTTAAATTCTACTTAGTTAACATTTAGTATAATGGGGTTTCAGGATAGAATTTAGGGATTCATCACTTACATATAACACACAGTGCTCATCCCAACAAGTACCCTCCTTAATTCCTATCACCCATTTAGCCCATTCCCCACCTCCCTGCTTCCATCAATGCTCCGTTTGTTGTCCGTTATTAAGAGACTCTTATGGTTTGCTTCCCACCCCCTCTTTCTCCTTCCCATATGTTCATCTGTTTTGCTTCTTAAATTCCACATATAAATGAAATCATATGGCCTGTGTCTTTCTCTGACTGACTTATTTCGCCTAGCATAATACACGCTAACTCCATCCACATTGTTGCAAATGGCAAGATTTCATTCTTTCTGATGGTTGAGTAATATTCCATTGTATACGTATGCCACATCTTCTGTATCCATTCATCAGTAGATGGACATTTGGGTTCTTTTCATAGTTTGGCGTTGTGGATAATGCTGATATAAACATCAGGGTGCAAGTGCCCCTTCAAATCTGTATTTTTGTATCCTTTGTGTAAACACCTTGTAGTGCAATTCCTGGGCACCTCGTAGTGCAATTCCTGGGTAGTTCTATTTTTAACTTTTTGAGGAACCTCCATACTGTTCTCCAGAGTGGCTGCACCAGTTTGCATTCAGTGGCTGTTTGTTAACAAAGGAAAAAGTTACGTGTGTATGAGGTTGATTAGAAACTCTGTAAGAGATTAGATCATCTCTTGCCCCCATTTAAACTCTACAATTCATTGGTTTACATAAGTCTTACCGTACAGTTGGAAGTCTTAAGTTCTGTCGTCGTGGTTTAAAGGAAAAATAGGTTGGACAATGCTTTGTAAATGTGTACTGGCTTAATCAAAGAAATGTAACTGGATTCTACCATTAAGTATTGCTATCATAATAATAACATTATCAAAGTCACAGAGCACATTTATAACCATGCAAGGATGTTGTGGTCCCTCAACAAATGATAAACAGAGCAGGAAAGACAAGGGATGAATATATATCTATATCTCACATTTTACTCTTCACTTCTCCCTAAGTGAAAGACAAGTTGGTACAGTGTTAGGTATGGATCCCCCACCCCCCCGTCATCGGGACCATGAGATCTCATCCTGTCTTGAAACAGAGGGTGAGAAAAGTTTTCGCCACATACTCCAGTATGTCCCATTTCAACCAGTGGGTTTAAGTAGTACTAAAAATTATTGGCAGCTACCTCTCAAAAGGCATGGAAAATCAGATCAAGAGTTTGAGACCCTGGGCTTATTGTGTCCCAGAACTAAAGTGATCATCATAAGACACTGTCATCAGAAGTTGCAAGGTTTTCCACCGAACTGAAAGGGGAACAAACTTCTTATTTTTCAAAGGTAGCACTTAACTTTATACACCGATGCATGTCAATCCATTTAATGAGGACCTCTTAAAAGCCCTGAACATTTAAAATAGCATAGTAAGGGGGCGCGTGGGTGGCTCAGTCAGTTAAGTGTCTGACTTTGGCTCAGGTCATGATCTTGCAGTTCAAGAGTTCGAGCCCTGTGTGGGGCTCTGGGTTGCCAGCTAAGGGCTTGGAGCCTGCTTTGGATTCTGTATCTGCTTCTCTCTGCCCCTCCCCACTTGCATGCTCTCTCTCAAAAATAAACATTATTATTATTTTTTTAATAGCATAGTAAAATTAGGCATGAGGGGTGCCTGAGTAGCTCAGTTGGTTAAGCGACCAACTTCAGCTTAGGTCATGATCTCACAATTTGTGAGTTTGAGCCCCGAGTCAGTCTCTGTGCTGATAGCTTGGAGCCTGGAGCCTGCTTTGGATTCTGTGTCTCCCCCTCTCTCTGCCCCTCCCCTGCTCACGCTCTATCTCTCTTTCTCTCAAAAACAAATAAGCATTAAAAAAAAAAATAGGCATGATACCTACATCCTTAGAATAGTGTGATTCACATGTTGGAAACGTAGTGACTTCTTCTTGACACAATAACTGATGGGTTTAGATTGAAGAAGGTTAAGAGGGCTTGTTAAGTGACAGAAACCAGGGATCCTAATCCCATGAACACCCCTTTGCCTGGAGGGATGAGAGGTGGAAGTGAAGAAGGACACAAACCAGGCAAATACCTCTTTTGGAATCTCTTATGTATCTGCATACCAAGTTCATAGACACCATGCTAGAGACTATAATGGCCACTGAGAAAAAGGGATGCAGAGGTGCCCCCCTCCCCCAACAAGAAGAAACACTTGTGTCTTGGCTTCTGTGACTTTGTACTTTCCTGAGTTTTCTGTTACTAATCTCATTGCTTCTTTGGAAACTTTATTATTTTTCTGGCCAACCCCAGACAGTGGTGTTCTAGAGGCCTCTTCTCTCTCACTCAGCAGTTTCTCCCAAATGATCTCCAATACTGAGCTATTTGCTGATGACTATCATTCATTTGTCCAACAAACATATATATTGAAATAGAAACAAATGGCAGGAAAGAGAAAGAAATACAATCAAAAGCTGGATCTCTGAAACGACCAACAAAAGAAGTCAATTCCTTCTGAGCCTGATTATGAAGAAAAAGAGCAAGAATAAAAACATGAGATTAGAAATAAGAAGATATTATCACAGATACTGGAGAAATGAAAAGGTTCATGAAAATGTCTACGTCCAATTCCTATGGTGATACATTTGAAATCCTAGGAAAAACGATGGTTTCCTCATACAGTATAATTGACCAACTTTGACTCGGGAGGTAGAAAATTTGAAAAGACCAATCTCCAATAAGTTGGGAAAGTGATTAAAAAGGTATCGTTGGAAAAGACATTGAGAGCAGAAAGTATCACAGCTGGGCCATGCCTAACATTTAACAGAAGAGGTGATCACGCCAATGGTTAAACAACTCCAGGCCGTGGAAAATGGTGGAAACTGCCTCAAGTCATTGCATGCAACCAGACAAAGTAAAATATAGAATCCCAAAAAGATGGCACAAGAAACTTTGATTTCATTTCCCTGTAGATACAAAAATGTTAACTATATACTAGGGTAAATAGGACCTTGCAACACAGCAAAAGAATGGTCAGGTAAAATTTATTCAAGGGTCTATATTAAGAAATTCATTAATATGCTATACTACGTGAATAAATCAAAGACAGATAACATTGATCATATCAATAGATCTGTGAAAAGACATTTGGGATTCATTTATAATAAAAATCTAAGTGAAATATAAATAGAAGAAATGGACTTGACTGTCATAAATGTAATAAAGACTACGTCCCCAAAACCAACAGCAAATATTGTGCACAGAGAAATAGTAAACCATTTCAGGAATTACACAGGCAGGCCTACAATCAACTTATTATTCCACATTGTTTAGAATGTTCAGATGAGGTCAGTAAGACAGGGAATGGAATGAATGGTATAAACATTTAACCAAAAGAATTCAGGAGCAGCTGGGTGGCTCAGTTGGTCAAGCGACCAACTTTGGCTCAGATCATGATCTCGGGGTTTGTGAATTTGAGCCCCATGTTGGGCCTCTGCTGTCAGCACAGAGCCCACTTTGGATCCCCTGTCTCCCTCTCTCTCTGCCCTTCCTCTGCTCATGCTCTCTCTCTCTCTCTCTCTCAAAAATAAAACATTTTTAAAAAAGAAAATTAAATTAAAAAATAAAAAAAGAAATCAAAAATAATACATTTTGCTAATAAAATGATTACGCACCTAGAAAACACAGGAGGCCTTTGCACGGAATAAATAAGACTGGTTGGTAAGTCGACTGATCACATTTTGTTGTTGATAATTTTATTATTACTGAATACTATTCCATTATAGGGACACACCATATTTTATTTATCCATTCTCCAGTTGGTGGATGCTTAGGTTGTTTCCAGTTTTTTGTTTGTTATTGTGGATAAAACTATGAACGTTACATGCAAGTCTTTGTGTGGGCACATGTTTTCATTTTATTACATACTTAAGAGTGGAACGGCTGAGTTGAAAGAGTATATATAGTATGATTGCATTTGCATAAAATAATAGCAAATGCAAACTCATCTATCGTGACAGAAGCAGATAAGCCATTGCCTAGGTTTGGGAATAGATAAAGGGATAGAAAGAATAGGAGGTGTGAGGAGTCTTTTGGTGGTCTTGGCAGCATTATGTTTTTTTACCGTGGTGGTAGTTTCATGGGTTATGTGTTAAAAACTCATCAGGTTATACAGTTTAAAGGGATACAGCTTGTTGCACATACAGTATGCCTCAATAAAAATGATAAAGCCCATATTCAGTGTTTTCATTATAACTATGTCAATATTGTTACTTTTAAGCCGAGTATTTTGCTTTTCCTGTATGAATTTTTTAATGTTTTACTTATTTTTGAGAGACAGAGAGCAGAAGTGGAGGAGGGTCAGAGAGAGAAGGGGACAGAGGATCGGAAGCTGGCTCCGTGCTGCTGACAGCAGAGAGCCTGATGGGGGGCTAGAACTCACGAACCATGAGATCATGACCTGAGCCAAAGTCGGACACTCAACCAACTGAGCCACCCAGGCGCCCTCTCCTGTATGCATTTTTATTTTGCATAGAGTTAACAATTGCTTTTTTTATTTGTGAAGTTTTCCTTGAGTCTATGATTGTCTTCTGACATTTTCTAAAGTTTGGTACAATGTTTCTCAACCTAAATTTCCACATGAGAAAAAGAACCTGTCAAATAATATATAATTTTCTTTTCTTTTACTTCTGGACATTTCTCCTGGAACCATCCATCCATATACCCTAGCAGGGATTCGAATTTTTAAGTCATTTGCCAGCCATATGCTAATCTGCATCTTTCTTTCATCAATGCCTTGGGAGTGCCTTCATTTTTCTTTTAAATATTGAATCCTCTCTGTCCTAACTTCCCACTTTTGCTGTACCACATCTTCCAGTAGTTTTCTTAGAAATGGTACAAAAGAAAATATTTTCTTTTTTTTTAGATTTTCGAGTGTCTGAAATGTCTGTGTTCTCTTATACTTGACTGATAGTTTGGCTGGGTATGGAATCCTAAGCTGAAAATAATTTTCAATTAAAAAAAAATGAAGGCTTTGTTCCATTATTGCATTTGAGATATCTGATGTGATTTTTATTCCAAAATCTTCAAATATGAATTTTTCTACTTCTCTGGCAACCCTTAGGGTCTTCTCTGGAATCGTCAAATTTCACAGAAATGCACCTTAATGTTTGTAATTTTCATTTATTGTGTGGGTACTTTGACGGCCTTCTTGATTTGGTGACTCATGTCACTTAGCAATAAGGAATTTGGGGTATTACTGATTTGATAATTTTTTTTTCATATCCTCTTTATCTCTTCTTGGAATTCCTATCTGTTGGTTGTTAGACCCTTTGGGTCCACTTTCTAATTTTCTTTTCTATCCCATTTTCCTTCTAATTTTGTTATTTCTTTTATTTTTCAGAGAGATTTCTAATTTTATCTTCCAATACTTTTACTGAATTAAAAAATTTATCTGCCAAATTTTTAATCATCAATAGATCCTTATTGTTTTATAATTTAAAAAGAAGTGTTCTTTATTTTCTTTTATCTTCTCTCTAGAAGAAAGATTCATGAAGTCAAATGTTTTTTAATGTATTTTGGTCACTACTATATTGCTTGTATGTAGAAAAATGTTTGGCACACTATTAACACTCAGTAAACATGTGTTTAATAAATGAATGGGCCTCTCTGGAGATATGAATTAGAGTTTCTCTGAATTTGTCTCTTGATCCCTGTGTGGTCTATCTTGTTTGTTTGTTTGTTTCAGTGTCTGCTTTTTATGCTAGAAGTTTCCTTCAAATGTCAGAGGACCTTTTGCTATCTGTTCATATTTGAAAATGAGGCTGGTTTTAGAGTGAAAACTAGAGTTTGCCCAACCCCAGTCCCTACCCCCACCTACTGCAGCCTTACTGGGTCAGGCTCATAGGGCTTAATAAGTAATGAGCTTCTCTGTTGGACGAGTTGGTGTTTTTTGTTTTTTGTTTTTTTTTTAATAAATGACATTATATATTAGCATATGTAGAGCTTTGCTGTTCGGGTTTTTAGTTTCTTGAGAGAATAATACCTTATTTACTAACTTACTTACATATTTTGGGTGGGAGATGAGGGCTGGGAGAAAGTACAGTGTGGTGAATAAACCTAATTATTGGTCAGAGGAGGAGGGCTAGAGGTCTCCCTGTTCAGCATGTAGGTTTTTTACTCAATCCTGCAGGTGTTAACCTAGACCAAAGGGGCTATAAATTATAGCCAATTGGTCAATTACAGTTTTTATAAATAAAATTTTATTGGCACGCAGAGTCACCCATCTGTATAAGTATATACAGCTATATACATTCTATAGTATCTATATATAAGACATATACAGCTGTTTTTGTGTCACCATGTCACATTTGAGTAGTTGTGACAGAGATCATATGGCTGTGAAGTGTAAAGTTTTTACTATATGGATCTTTACGGAAAAAAAATTGCTGACTCCTGCCCTAGATTTTCACCTTCACCTCCTCTATGTCTGGTGGCCCAAAGTCCAAAGCTTCTGTAGTTCATTTTCTCCAGAGAATATATCTCCCATTTCCTAAAGGCAGAGAGAAAAGCTACTGCCTAACTGTGGGACAGGAGCGGGAATCTATAGGAGTTTAATTTCTTCGAGGACTTCCTTTTATACAAGGCTCATGGTTTCAGCAATCCCCCACAATCTTTGGCAAGTGCCTCCCATTCATTATTTTTGTCAAATGTTCTTAAAGGTGATGATTAGTATACCACTCTGTGAGTATCCTGGTTTGACTATTCTTTGACACAGCTTTCCTGTGTCATTTTCCATTTCTTCATTCAGTCCTTGTCTTCATGTATATTTTTTTAAAGATTTTATTTTTTAGGAATCGCTATACCCAACATGGGACTCGCATTTACAACCCTGAGGTTGTAACTGATCGAGCAACCAGGTTCCCCTGTCCTCATGTATTTTGGCTTAGGGTTCAAAGAAGTCTCTTAGTTTTACTCAAATGTATTTCTGCTTGTTATTCTTTTTGTTGACTGAAAGTGATAAAATTATCTCTAAGTTCGAATGGAAGTATAATTTCTGAGAAAAACAAAAATCAAACATACTAAAAACCCAGACCTCAGAACACCATATAAATCCACTGTGTTAATACCAATCTATTACAGGCATGAGTATATTGATAGCGACCGATTCAAAATGGATTCTTGAATGTAGTAAAGTGTCTTAATACATAAGATAACTCTATATATGACTGTTTTGTCAGGACTTTCTGTGGCAGAAAATGGAATTCAATCCAGGTAGTTTAAGTGAAAGAATTTGTTAAGATAAGTTAGGTAGCTCCTAGAAACTATCTGAGAAGATGAAAGAAAAAAAATGGTTGGATGTTATGCGCTAGAAAGAAGGTCCAGTCATACTCAAGACTTTTCAAGGAAAAGTATCATTGTTGCTATTCTATTGCTTAGCGTTTATGATAGAAGAACTTGAGAAACCTTTCATAGATACCCCAAGAGAACAAAATATCTACTCTACTATCTTCTTTACCAGGAAAATGAAGATCCCTGTGCACTTATACTGCCCTCTCGGCTCTAAGTCTTGCTTAGATTTGTCTGTTTTGTGGCATGCACATCAGATGTGGAGCCAAAGTATGGTTGATCTGAGAGTGTAGGATTTTAGCCTTCCAGAAGGCCATATTATATTATATTATATTATATTATATTATATTATATCTGTTATATTATAAGAAGGTAAACTAGAAGGGGGAGGGAGTGACTACTGAGGGAACCAGACTATATCTTCCACAATGACAAAGCTAATGGGACAGCACATCTGAAAGAAACTAGCATTGGACCCCTATCCTGCACCATGAACAATCCAGACAAAAGGGGAGGGTATAATAAAATTTGGGGGAAAAAAACCCACATGGACTAGAGATTTCTATGGGATAAGTTTAGCAATACAATTCTTGTACATGAATCTTAACCTTCTCAAACAAGATAGAAGTCCAGAAACTATAGAGCGAAACACTTTGATTACATAGCAGTGAAAAGGTTTGATTGCAAACATAGATGGCGCAGGGGCTCCTGAGTGGCTCAGTCAGTTGAGCGTCCATCTTCAGCTCAAGTCATGATCTCACGGTTCGCGAGTTCGAGCCCTGCATCGGGCTCTGTGCTGACAGCTCCGAGCCTGGAGCCTGCTTCAGATTCTGTGTCTGTCTCTCTCTCTCTCTCTCCTCCCCTCCCCCACTCACACTCTGTCTCTCTCTCCTTCAAAAATAAATAAAACATTAAAAAAAATTTAAAAAAAAATTTTTTTTTTCAACGTTTATTTATTTTTGGGACAGAGAGAGACAGAGCATGAACGGGGGAGGGGCAGAGAGAGAGGGAGACACAGAATCAGAAACAGGCTCCAGTCTCCGAGCCATCAGCCCAGAGCCTGACGCGGGGCTCGAACTCACGGACCGCGAGATCGTGACCTGGCTGAAGTCGGACGCTTAACCGACTGCGCCACCCAGGCGCCCCTAAAAAAAAAAAATTTTTTAATAAAAAAGATGGTGTAGCATTACTTTCAGTGTGGCTGGTGGACCAGTGCCAGTCTAGGGTTTGCTATAAACCCTTGTCTTGATAAGTAAGACCCTAAGAATAAGCATTTATAAACTTTTACAGCAATTCAGCATTGCCGTGACATCTGAGTGTGTGATTTTGTAGTTTATGAAAACTCGATCAGCTGTGGATTGGAAATTTTAAAATACTGGGCCTTTGCCACAGACAATTCGATAGAACTGCCATAAACAAGGTACATATATACACATATGAACTCTGGGAAAAAAAATGATTTACAGACCAGCTGGCAAAGTATTAAAATCTATGGTATACAAGGACCGTACAAATTGACATGAAAAAATGAAAAAATGGATCAAGGCATAAGCTGTAATTCATAGAAGTAAAATCCAAACGTTCAATAAAATCTTATGTCATTTGAATTCATGAGTGGTCAGGGCTATGTTTCTACCCTTCAGACTTATAAAAATGGAAAAGAGCTGTAATACCTATTGCTAATGTAGATATGGGGAAATTCTCATACATTGCTGGTGGAACTGTGAATTATTATGGCCTTTTCAGGAAGCAGTCTGACAACATCCATAAAAATAAAAATAAATGGAACATACTCCTTGACTCAGCAATATTCTTCCTGGGAACCTATCCCATCGAAATGAAAGAACCCATAAGTAAGCATAGCCACTCAACGATGTTTACGGCAGCCTCATTCATACTCACAAAAAAAAAAAAAAAAAAAAGCAGAGTGAATGCCAGTAATAGGGGAATGGCTTCATTATAAATCCCATCATGCATAAGAGGTTTCAATTTATGTTCTAGAAGTATCCATTTTGCGTATATACACAAAACATCTTAAAATGTTTTATTTATTTATTTTTAGAGAGTGAGGGAGAGCATGAGCAGGGGAGGGGCAGAGAGAGAAGGGGAGAGAGAGAATCCCAAGCAGACGCTGCGTTACTAGCACAGACCCCGACACTGGGCTCAATCCCACGAACCGTGAGGTCATGACCCGAGCCAAGATCAAGAGTCTGACGCTTAACCAGCAACCCAGGAGCCCCACACAAAACGCTTTTTAACACGGTAGTTACAAAAGAGGAGTTACCTTCATATGAACCAGCTTGTTGAGGTGGTCATGATATAATGACAATAAAATAAAGGAAGTCAAAGAGGAAATCAGTCAGGAAATCAACAAGGAAAAGGTTAATATCTTGGTAGAAAAATGTGTAGGGGACATATACAGCAATTCAATAAAAGGTAGATACAAATCCGGGCTCCTGGGTGGCCCAGTTGGTTGAGTGCCTGACTTTGGCTCAGGTCACGATCTCGCAGTTCGTGGGTTCGAGCCCCGGGTCGGGCTCTGTGCTGACAGCTCTGAGCCTGGAGCCTGCTTTGGATTCTGTGTTTCCCTCTCTCTCTGCCCCTCCCCCACTCATGCTCTGTCTCTCTCTGCTTCTCAGGGGCGCCTGGGTGGCTCAGTCGGTTAAGCGGCCGACTTCGGCTCAGGTCATGATCTCGCGGTCCGTGAGTTCGAGCCCCGCATTGGGCTCTGTGCTGACAGCTCAGAGCCCGGAGCCTGTTTCAGATTCTGTGTCTCCCTCTCTCTGACCCTCCCCTGTTCATGCTCTGTCTCTCCCTGTCTCAAAAATAAATAAAACGTTAAAAAAAAAAAATTAAAAAAAAAATAATAAATAAATAAATAATTGTAAAAAAAATTTTTTTTTTATTATTAAAGGGAAATACAAATCTCCCACTTCCCATGTGAGAATCATGCAAAGAATAAAAGCTAAAACAGTAGTTCTGGGGAAAACATCAGTAAGATGCTTCAAACCACAGAGATGACATTGATACTGATGCCTCTTTGGAAAGTTCATCTTATCAATGTCAATATAGACGTGGAAAGAGACTTGTTGCGTGCATGAAAGTATGCCTATCAGTAGGTGTCAATACGTGAATGGAAATAGCAGAATCTCCATCTTATTTAAAGTAGTGAAACATTTGGAACTGCCTAAATACTCAACAGAAAGGAACTAGTTAACTGAAATGTGTGCCTCCATATAAAAGGCCCATGGCTCTGGAAACACACTCACAACATGTGAGGGAAGAAGGCAGGAGTATTCAAATGCTGTTGACTTTCAAGTAAAATACCGTGCATGGATATGTAGGGAAACTGGACGACACAAAAATGTAATATCGGGTGGTTGGTGGGGACATGGATGCCATCTTTTTGTCTCTCTGCCTTTCCGTGGTTTCCAAGGTGTTTGCGCCCAGTTTCAACCGAAATGAAAAAAGATGTCCTGAAAATGTTAAAAGGCGAGAAAGATGACTGTCTTCTGGAAAGTGCACTTGGAAGGGAGATTAAGCAGGTAGGAGTTATGTGCTCTGTTCAGGAAGAGAGCCGGCCACCAGGCTATGTCACTCTCTCAACACTGGTTTGGCATATGAACCCTAACCTTTTGCTTTCAAAGCTGGAGACATAATCAAGGGTAGGTCATTAGTTAATTGCTCTGAGGTTATTTCTGAAGTCTCTAGTGGGCCGTTGCAAATGATTAGTAATATCATTACTACTTACACCATTGTGGGCCAGGTTATTATTGCTTTATCAGCACTGACTCAGGGATTTATAGGCAAATGGCTCTCCACTTGGGGTTCCCTAACCTCAAGAGGTCCAAAATGGTGGTAAGCTCTCTGAACTACTTACTTTATGTATATAAAAAGTGTCAGGAGATTATGCATTTCCCCTTACAATGCTATATGGGCTGACAGAGCCTTATTTTAATTGCTTTCCTTTTTCTTTTGATAGAATATACAGTTTTCAGTTGATACATTGTGATGAATGGGGAGCTAAAATGATTTTTGATAATGAACATGCGTCAGGAAAGTTGATTCTTCACTAAATTAATATAAATTTGAATTTTAAAAAAGTCTTTCAAACACGGAGTAAAAAGATTTCTTTTCTGGCTCTAAGTTTCTTCTGATATTTAACATCCGTGCTCAGCCACACTACTTGAAATACATAACCTCCAGCAACAACTCCCTGTGTGTCTGAGGGAGAAGAAACCATAGGGAATATCGCACCTAGTTTAACAATCATCCTCGGTTTTCCAAATGGGCAAACTGAGGCACAGTAAGACTGGTGTGAAATCATGATTACTGACGGAAAGAGCTACGACTGGAAACTGTATTTCCTGTTTCCTAGTTTTTCATTTCTCTTTGGGATCTAGGGCTATTTTTCTAGAATAACGTACACACGTTGAAGGTGACAACCCCCCATGCACGCAACCCAAAAATCAGAGGGAGAAGGAGAGAGAGGTGGGAGGGGGAGAGGGGAAGACATTTCTTTGTACATAGTAACATAATTATTTCAACACTTCTATACCCTTCTTGCTCGAAATAGTTCTTTTAAACAGAAGAAAGCCTGAAGCACTGAGAAATTGAGCAAAATGCTTAACGTCACACAGGTAGTCAGAGGCGAAGCCAGGATTTGAACTTGGGCAGTCTGAATCCAGAGCCTTGGTCTTAACCCCTTTTGTCACAACATCAAATTCCTATCCCAGGCAAAAGAATGTGAGAAGTCAACGGGAAGCACTGTGAATTCTTTAATAAAATGGCAAATTCTGGCAACTGGCCCGGAGAGAGTTGGTAAACCCGGTTAGTTTTACTTCCAGTGCTGATACATATCTTAAAATGGAGTTCTTGCTGGAAGATGTTTAAAATTTTAGTTATAAGGGCACCTGGGTGGTTCAACAAGTTAAGCTTTCAGGTGTTGACTGTGGCTCAGGTCATGAACTGACGGTTCATGGGTTCAAGCCCTGCCCTCAGGCTCTGTGCTGGTAGTGAGGAGCCTACTTGGGATTCTCTCTCTCTCTCTCTCTCTCTGTCCCTCCCCCACCCTCACATGTACTGTTTCTCTCAAAATAGATAAGTAAATAAACTTAAAATGTTTTAATTGGCTGAGGAACTTTTTTTAAAAAACACACAAAACACTGACTAGCTGAAAATTCTGACCTCTGGCAATCCTCAGGCATATTACATCTTAAAGGATTTGTAGCCGGGGCCCCTGGGTGGCGCAGTCGGTTGAGCGTCCGACTTCAGCCAGGTCACGATCTCGTGGTCCGTGAGTTTGAGCCCCGCGTCAGGCTCTGGGCTGATGGCTCAGAGCCTGGAGCCTGTTTCCAATTCTGTGTCTCCCTCTCTCTCTGCCCCTGCCCCGTTCATGTTCTGTCTCTCTCTGTCCCAAAAATAAATAAACGTTGGAAGAAAAAAAAAAAAAAAAAAAGATTTGTAGCCAGTTTGCACCTGAATTAAATTCATAGCTTCTCAATGCAACCAGTTAGGGCTTCTGAAACAGGAAGTGTGCTCTTGGTCTATTCAGTAAGTGGCCTGAGCGAAGAAAGGGTTTTAAATGTTACTTCCTTTGCTGTTTTCTGAGCGTATTTGAGTTAAGTGAGCGTGCTGGGCTGTTCCAGCTGTTGGAAATCTAGCACCGTAAACACAGTTTTGACAGGGCTGGTCCTTCTTGGTGGAAGGAAAGATTTGTATTTTGGACACTCAAGAAAAACTTGCAATAATAAAAAGTGGGAAAAAAAGGCTCTGGGGTAAAATATGATGGTTGTTAGCGTATGTATGTGTGTTGGGAGCTTGGGGGGTGGGGAGGGGAGGTAGGAGGGCTCCATTTTCTTTCCTCTTTTTGAAGGTCCCCTTTATTGATTGCCTCAAGTCTTCAGTCCGGCTAGCCAGGTAACAGCAATACCATAAAGCAATTGTTGTTGTTTACGTGAAGAAACAAATGAATTCCCAGGTGGTGTAACCACTCCAGAGCCCTCATCCATTCAGGAGAACCTTTCGAGAATACAACAGCCTCTGAGCTGGAGAAAAACGTGTGGAGGAGGTTTCCTCCTCTGGGCACTGGTCATAAAGCCCGATACCTTATTTAAAAAAATGGTCTTAAGTCAAAAACCCAGCCACTTTCATTGTAAAAATGGTCTCTACAGCATCCGCCATTAATGGTCCTTGACTCTTCCTGAGGACAGTCTTACCATGTCAAACTCTGATTATGTGAATGCTCCTCCTTCCGGTATATGTGAAAGGGCCAGATGGTAAATTTGGGGGTGTATGTCTGTGGTGCCATTTTCGCTGGCACTGTCTCCTCAGCAAGCCTTCCCATCCTCAACTGGCTGCCTTCCTCGTCCCTTTCCTGTGAGCCCGGTTACAATAAGGCACAGCTCCATCATCTCTTGCCATCACCTTTCTCAAGGTCATCAGTGTCCTTCACTTTTCCAAGTTCAGTGGTCAGTTCTCACTCTTCATCACTACTTAACCCATCAGCAAGATTTCCTCTCACTTTCAGAACAAATAGTACCTTTTTTCCCCATTTTCCTCCTGATGCTCCTTTCTCCACTGACTAGATCCCTACCATCTTTCAACCTTCTGCTCAGAAATGCATCAGAACTCAAACTTGGATCTCTTCTCTAACAACACTTGTATCTTACGTGAACTCATTTGGTCCAATGGCTTTAAATACCACCTTTATGGTGTTGCCCGCCCCCCGCCCCCCCCATTTCTCTTAAGCATGAAAAATCTCCATATTGCCTATCGGACATCAGTTGAATGTCTCATAGTCATAGGTACTCAATATATCTAAGACAAAATTCCTAATTTGCATTCACCCCTAAAACCACTCGTTTCTAAGACTTTACTGTCTCTATTAAAAGAAGAGTAGTATCCAAAATTCAAGGAATCTTCACATGGACTCTCCTTTCTGACATCCTGCAAATTCTGTCAGTTCTACCTTCAAAAAATATTGGGGAAAAAGTCATTTACTTATATCACTTTTATCCCATGCTAGGGTTTCTCTACCTCAGCATCGTTGACATTTTGGGTTGGATGGTTCCTCTTGTGTGGGGGCCTGTCCTGTGCATTGTAGGATATTGAGCAGTATCTCTGGTCTCTACCCACTAGATGATGGTAGTACATTCTGCCCCCTCCAGTTGTGACGATTAAAGGTGTCTCCAGACACTGCCACATGTCCCCTAGGAGGCAAAGTCATTCCTATTTGAGAACGATGGCTCTATCCCAAGCTCCTTCATCCTTCCCCTGGATGATCTCG
Source organism: Puma concolor (assembly GCF_028749965.1). NCBI lineage: Eukaryota > Metazoa > Chordata > Mammalia > Carnivora > Felidae > Puma > Puma concolor. The sequence goes on along the minus strand of NC_141680.1, from coordinate 8,050,999 downwards.
GTGGCCTCCCAGCTGCCTCTTGTTTTATGTTTTGGTCTCATGCGTTCTATTCTCTACCCAGCAGCCAGAGTGATCTTTTATATATACAATTCAGATGATTTCACTTTTGTTGGCAACCATGCTGATGTGCTGTTCAGATCTTCCCTCCAGAAAACCCACTGAGAGAAGGGTGGTTGAGGAACAGCATCCAGCTGCCACAACCTTGGATCCACCCAGTGTTCAAGCTCTTTTCAGTCATGCTGTCTCAGGCTGCTCCCAGCTGATGATGGAGTACGGGGAGGGCATCTGGGCTGGACTTTTGTGGCCTCACACATGGGAGGCTTTTGAATTTCTCAGAGAGGTATTCCAGTAGGAAGCTGCTCCAAGTCTGTTTTCCTTCTTTCCCTCTCTCCTTTTACAGATACCAGCCATACGCAGTGGCCTTCAGTCTATGCCAACTTACTCGTATCTCCCTAATAAGCCCTTGCACCTTTACCCTCCACAGGAGCGTCCCCAGTAAATCCTTGTGACTATCTGGTTCCACCCTGGCCTCTGCTTTCCAGAGAACACAAGCTTAACTCCTTTGCTCAAAACTTTCCAATACCTTTCTTCCTCACTGCGGATGAAATCCGAAGCCCTTACGACAGCTGAAAAGGCCCTTTGGCTTGTCCATGGGTATGTCACCAATCTCAGCTGCTACCACTCTGTGTCTTTTTCATGTCGTTCTAACCACGCTGGTTTTGTGGCCATTTCTTAAACATCCCAGGCTTCCTTTTGCCTTAAACCTTGCTATCATCTAGTCCCTCCTTCTGGAATTCTACTGCCCTGGATATCTGTATGGTGAACTTACTTGAAGTCTTTGGTTACATACCACCTTCTTGGGGCACCTAGGTGGCTCAGTCGGTTGAGGGTCCAACTTCGGCTCAGGTCATGATCTCGCGGTTGACGAGTTCGAGCCCCACGTCGGGCACTGTGCTGACAGCTCAGAGCCTGGATCCTGCTTCGGATTCTGTGTGTGTCTCTCTCTCTGCCCCCCCACCCCCACGCATGCTCCCACTCATGCTCTGTTTCTCTCTGTCTCAAAAATAAAATAAACATTAAAAAAATTTAAAATATCACCTTCTTAATGAGGTCCATCCTGATCGCCTACTTTAAAATTGCAACCCAACTCCCACACCCCACAGCACCTCTGTTTCCTCTACTGTACTTTGCTCCATTGTATTCATCATTTTCTAATATTATGTTAATTATGTTATATTGTTATGTTAATTATGTTATATTACATTATATCATATTTTCTGTTTTGTTTTCTGACATATTTTAATGACCTAGATCAGTGTCTAGCACAGGGTAGATAATGAATATCTGTTAAATGAAGAAATTGACTTACTACATTAGAATCCAATTCTTTACTTGTTATTTTCCCCTCCTTAAACTAAGACCTTCTTGAGGACAAAAACTTTACCTTATGTTTGTATTCTTGATGTAGCGAGGGAGCATATTCGTTTCTCCATACATGTTTGCTAAAATAAATTACTTTCATACCTGCTGAAGTGGGGTGAGGGGTACTAACCCACGGGGTTGTTTTTAAGATTCTGTGTCGTATCTTCTGCAGACGGCTGTGGCTTGGCTCGATGAATGATAGTTGTAAACAACATCACGTGGAAAGGTGGCCAGCACAGTTTATTAGTCAATTGCTTGGTTTTTTAGTTACCATTATTGAAATTATTTGTTGTTCTTTATTTATCTGTTCTTTTACTAGTAGTTACAATTTCTACTGGTGTGTACATCAGGGTGTCTGTTCCTTAGTTCCCAATTTATTACATTTGTTCAGTAAAACACTGAAACAAAAAATGGTAGTTGTGAAAACTGTGCTAGATTCTATAGGAACATACCTGGTAATTTATGTGGGAGTTTAGAGGATAAAGAACTCACTTCCAGCTCTAGGAGTATGGATGCATGTAAACCTGAAGAATTTTTTTCAAGAAGTAACATTTGAACGGAGCTTTAGAGAGGAGGAAGTCTATGGTCCCTTCTTCTCTGCCATCTTTCCCTTTCTTCTGAGGGGAAGATATATGATTTGATCAGACTCTGACCGTGTCATAGATTGCCCCGCATTTCCTAATGGGTATGGTCATAGAATACTCCATTAGTGCAAGTGGGTGATGCAGTGTTCTTTCTTCCTTTATGTTTCCATGTGTCTGGAGTTCTGCTGGTCTGCCCAAATTACTCTTTTTCACCTCTTCTGTCAGTCCTGCCACCAACAGATGCCTCAGGGTGCTGGTAGGATTGGTTTGTTTTGAGGCCTCTCTCTTTGGTTTATGAGTGGCCGTCTTCTTCTTGTGTCTTCACATTATCTTTCCTCCATTCATGTCTGTATCCAAATTTCCTGTCTTTATAAGGACAATAATCACATTGGATGAGGACCCACCCTAACAACCTCATGTTAACTCAGGTACCTCTTTGAGATTGTATCTCCAAATACGGTCACATTCTGAGATGCTGACTTCAGCATATAAAGGGGCACAATTCATCCCATAACAAAGTCCTACCTAGAGCTTGGATCTAAGCTACCGTCTCAATCTGATTTGCCAGAAAACTCCATTAGAGTGGTCCTTTGAGCTCTCATCTGTCATTGTTCCTTTTGTCCATCCCTCTATGGAGCCCTCTGTGATGAATTAATTTGAGCATACCTGTTTCTCCTCCTATGCAAGTACCAAGTAATAGTCAGGGCACCCTCCACCCCAAGCACTAATGTGGACTTTGAAGGATGCTGTGATTTGAATTTGTGGAGATGATGGAAAGCCACTGAGCCTGCAGAGTAAATGTTACCTGCAGGGCCTGCCACTAAGGTGAAGTGAGTGGGGGCACTCACCTCCTGTTCAAAACTCAAGGGGGTGCCAAAAAGCCCATTAGTCGAGGCTGTATTTTATTTATTTATTTATTTTTTTAAATATTTTTTTTCAACGTTTTTATTTATTTTTGGGACAGAGAGAGACAGAGCATGAACGGGGGAGGGGCAGAGAGAGAGGGAGACACAGAATCGGAAACAGGCTCCAGGCTCCGAGCCATCAGCCCAGAGCCTGACGCGGGGCTCGAACTTCCGGACTGCGAGATCGTGACCTGGCTGAAGTCGGACGCTTAACCGACTGCGCCACCCAGGTGCCCCGAGGCTGTATTTTAATAAGGTATTTAAAAAAGCAAGTTAGTGCAAAAAAAAAAAAAAAAAACTGTGATAAACAAAATATCAAATTAAAAACGTTTTTAAATATTTTTATTTATTTTCGAGAGAGAGAGATACTAAGCATGAGTAGGGGAGGGGCACAGAAAGAGGGAGACACAGAATGTGAAGCAGGCTCCAGGCTCTGAGCCATCAGCACAGAGCCCAATGCGGGGCTCAATTTCTTGAACCGCAAGATCATGACCCGAGCTGAAGTCATATGCTTAACTGACTGAGCCACGCAGGTGCCCCCAAAATACCAAATTTTAAAATTCAGACAGGATCTGTGACGATCCTTTATTTTTTTGACAGGTGTTATTACCTGCTGAGAGCCTCTCTTTCTTTAAAAAAAATTTTTTTTTTTACATGTGTTTAGTTTTGAGACACAGAGAGAGACAGAGCATGAGCAGGGGAGGGGCAGAGAGAGAGCGAGACCCAGAATCCGAAGCAGGCTCCAGGCTCCGAGCCATCAGCACAGAGCCTGACATGGGGCTCGAACCCACAAACCATGAGCTCATGACCTGAGCCGAAATCGGACACTCAACCGACTGAGCCACCCAAGTGCCCCAGGGAGCCTCTCTTTCTTGATCAAAATCTTGCTATTTCTTCAAATGTCTCTTATAGGACACGACACTTAGATGTCTCATCAGTTTGCCATTCATTCATTCGACATATTGTTGATTGAATATCTACCAAATGCCATACAGAATAGGAATTAAATATTTGTTAAATTAATAAACAAGTTATTATCTAATTACGGTGATTTTTAAAGATACTCACAGGGACTTTCTGCTCTGGTAGAAAGAAGGCGTACTGACAAACTGGTGCATGTCAAAGGGGGCTGGACTGCATGATGAAGGACCCTTAAAATTGTTTTTCCTCACTTACGAATTCAACAGATATTTATTTACTATCTACTAATGCAGGACTCTGTACCTATCAGTGAACCTTTCACAGGTTAATAGACAACATAATCTAGAAACTCAAAGTATAAACTAAATACTTTTAAGGGCAGTAATTGGAAGGAAGGAATGCTCCTTTAGTAAATTACTCTAAAAGAAAATATTTACTGACTACATATCATTGCATTTCTCCAGCTGGGTATTAGCAGTAGCTAGAGACAGAGCAGGCGGAAACAGTGGAGAGAGGCATTTCTTCTTGATCGGTTAGGACAAAGGAGAGAAATAAAGCAACTTGGCAAAAAAGGAGACAAAGCACAGTGAGGAATATGTTAGTGAAAGAGAAATGTATTCAGAGGCAAAACTTTGGTGCGGCCAGCTGCATATGAAAACTACAAGTTGCTCTCAGCTAATCTCTCCTGGTTAACGTTTTAGGGAGGGAAGGACCCAGACTGCGTCCTTTGCTCATAAAACAGAATGACCACTTCCAACCCCCAGAGGGGAGTATTGGCAGATGATGTTTTAAGTCATTTCCTGGAGAGTTATTGGCACAAGTGTTGCAACGAGAGATCACAACACCATCCCTCTTGGTGGGAAGGGGATGGTATGGGAAAGAACAAAATTGACCTCCTCTCTTGGGCAAAAGGGATGAGAGAGATAGAATAAGGACGACAACGAGGTGAATCTAGACAAGAGGCAGGAAATGAGGTGCAGTAAATGATGTTATAAGGAGACTGCACTGAGCAGGGGTGGGTACGGACCCATTGAACTCGAATGACAACTCAGTTAACGCTGATAGAACATATACGACATGCAAGAAACCACCCTGGAATACTCAGGGGACTCCCAGGGAGGGAAGACGTGGTCCTTGCCCCTACGACACTGAGAAGAAACAGGGAAGAAAGTCACATTCACGAATCATTTTAGTACAAAGCGATCCCTGGTCCATGCTCGTTTAAATATGCAAAATACATGCGTGAAAATAAGACGTATATGTACATATATGATTTTTAAGTGGTATATGCATACACAAAAAATCATACATGTTATTTTTAAGTAGTATTAAATATCCGGCTTTGCACTCTTTCTCCTCCTTGCCCGGAAACCATGAAATTGTTTCAGACCAGTGCATCTGAAAGAAAGACGTAACACAAGACCCAACACAAGAAAATCAATGGCACCCTTGAAAAGCCGTTGGTGTGTGAGTCTGTAGGGTGGTACCACGTCCGGGCCCATTTCTCACAGCGATGCTGTGAAATTGGCCATGTAAGATGACAAAAATCTGTGAGAAGGTCCCAGATGCTTCCACTGTTATAACACCCCCCCACACAAGTCCTGCTGGGTCCCAGACTCACTGATTGCCCAGCCTTCTGTTTGGAAGAACCGCCGAACAGCTGCCTTTCATGCTTTGTGGGGATGAAAAGCACATTCCTGTCACTGTGCATTTCTGATTGCAGGCCTCTCATCAGTCAGCCTGGGCAACACGAGTGCTCAGAGTCGATTCTCTCAATTGCTGAGGTGGACAAGATGGCTTGGTTTTGCGCCCAGGTTCTTGGATCTCTGGCTCTTGTTCCCGAAAACATCTGTCTTCTAGGTGACACTGACGGGAGAAATGAACTGTCCTCCACGTGCTTAAGCTGTCTATTTTGTCAAAACAGCAAACACAGCTCAAGACGCTGGGGACTTATCTTTTAACCTCCTCTGGTGTGTCTGGTTTTAACATAACTGACCCGGGGCTCCAGGCCCCAGGCAAATGGACACATCTATTCCCAAGACAGTGTTTGTCCTCCAGTGTCAATATTGGCAAAGGGAGCAGGGGTGAGGGGGGGTGGGGATCAATGGAAGTCTAGCTAGTCAAATTAGTCTTTGGAGGGAAGAGAATCAAAGACCATGTCAACACTAGTTTGACTGATTTTTAACCTCTTAGACAAGTCAATTCAGTGTAAAAGGGTTGAAGCCATCGGACATGGCAACTCATACGTACCAAGTACCTCCTGAGACGTAAGGGGTGAAACACAGATCGGTCTTAGAGGCCCACCCAGAGCCTGTGTGAGACCATCATTTGTGCTGTTGTACAACATGAAAAGAGAAAGCTACAGACTGGCTGTCCTGCTTGGAACTACTTGTGTCTCAGAGGTCCTAGGTGACAGTGTGCATCATTCTAGGGAAACAGCACAATTCCCAAGAATAGGAAACAGTGCTTAGCATGGTGCCCAATGGTTTCTATTTTCATAGGAGTTATTCTCCAATCAATGCTAACTTGCTAATTGAATGGATAAATTCTGTTGGCACTCATGAAGTCATGACCAAATGCTCCGTGGGGTATTTGTTGCTCTCTTTTAACTCTTCTGCTCCTGCCTTTCATTTTGAAATTTATTGGATAAGGAACCAAGGTGGTCTCTTTACTTTATAATTACAACACTTGTATACCACGAATAATACCTTCACAGAACCCCTAGAGTTGTATAACTCCAAGTAGCACTCTTCTTTTTTTTTTTTTTTTTAATGTTTATTTATTTTTGAGAGAGAGAGTGGAGGAGGGGCAGAGAGAGAGGGAGACACAGAATCTGAAGCAGGCTCCAGGCTCCAAGCTGTCAGTCCAGAGCCCAACACGGGGCTCGAACCCAAGTTGCACTCTTCTTAAGATTAAGACACTGGCTTGGGGAAATACAAGAGAAAACACACTTTGCCATGGATGGTTGCCATAGTTTCTAAATGCAATAGTAGCATCTTAGAGACTGTCCGGGGGAGTCACCATGATAAAGAACCCTGTTTGAAAAGCAACTGATTTAGGGGGGCACCTGGGTGGCTCAGTCAGTTAAGCATCTGACTTTGGCTCAGGTCATGATCTCACGGTTCATGGGTTCAAGCCCTGCATCAGGCTCTGTGCTGACAGCTCAGAGCCTGGAGCCTGCTTCAGATTCTGTGATTCTGTGTCTCCCTCCATCTCTGCCCCTTTGCCACTCATACATGTGTTCGTTCTCTCTCTCTCTCTCTCAAAAATAATTAAGCGTTAAAAAAAAAGAAGATAAGCAACTGATGTAAGGAACAACTGGAAATATTGAGTCTGCTTATCCCAGGGAAGTGATGATATGGTGGCCCTCTCTAGTTGAAGGATGACTAAGAGAAGGAGGAGGAGTTAAAATGACACCATATTATTCTAGGCAGTAAAACTAGGAAACAGATTCTATTCAAACTCCGGTAGAGAACTTTTCAGCAGGTTGGACTGTTCACAAAGAAAAGGTCGTGTTTCCTTGGAATGCAGAGAGCTCCCCATCACTGGATATATTAAAGTTCAAACAAGACCAAGCACGAAGGGGTATTGTTGGATGGAGGGGTGCACTGTGTTGCCTCAAATGTGCTCCGACCACATATGGTCATTTGATTCTGTGAAGAGAAGGGAAGCTCACAAACACGCAAGCTTCTCCTCCATGAGGACTTCAGATTCCCTGGAATTTGTCCAGGATCCGTGGAATTGCAATACTTGGAGACTTCCCATGAATTTATCTTTTGCCGATGATTCCTTTAGGCTGGGAGATGGACGCTAGGTGAACTCACACAAGAAATTAGAATTGTCTACCTTTCATGCTATTTGAAGTCAAACCTCTGAAGCATTCTTTCTTCCCCGTGTTTCCCCACTCTCTTTATTTAAAAGAATTGTGTCACGAGCTCTCTTCCTCAGAAATTACCCCCTGTCATGACTGCTCAGGAAGGTTTTACTAACTGGCAAGCAAATCTTCCAGAGAAAATGGATGATGGGCAGTTCTAAAGAGGAACATGGAGACTTTTTATCTCAGCTTTGCAATGATGGCAGCTTCTAGTCAAGATCCTCCGACAGCCATTGACGTCGCCTGTAATGTCTTCCCGAGATGAGAGGCTACCCTCTCAAAGGGAATCCTCTGAACGCGGGCTCCATGGCACCCCCATGCCACTTCAAAGAGTTGATTTGCCTGATGGAGAGAGATTCCCGCCAGATTAAGGCTTCAGTCATTGTTAATAGATGACTTCAAGAACTACCAGTCTGTTTTGCAAGATTAACAGTCAGGTTGGTTACTGGAAGGCACTTTCAGAGGAATGAATAGTATGGCATTCTGAGCAGCCAAGGTTGAGGCCCCCTGTAGAGGACAAGAGGCTGTAGTCAGTTTAATTTGAGAGGGGACTGATTTTCATCATGGTGAAATGAAGCACAAGGGAGTTCAAAAGAGATTTCGGTGCCAGTCTCCAAAGATACACACTGAGACAGAGTCAAATGTCATGCTTTCAGGACACTGTGTCCTCATGGCATCCAAGCTGAATGGGAAGCCAGGGATCACGTCATTCCAAACTCTTCAGCATGACTGGTTTTTGCCTTTTATCCTTGGAGACACAGCCATAAAACTGACTCGGATCCTTCAATTAGGCGACGGGAGATCGAGGACTCCTTGGTCCTTCACTCCAACCTCTGAGCAACATTTTATCCCATTAGGCTTGTCACACATTTCAATCCATTCCGTACCAGATTCCATCCTATCGGAGATCGTCCGTAGAGTAAAACTCTTTGTGGAAAGAGGAAGAGGACGTCCTCCCTCCAACACTCCTTACCTCGCTTTTGTGTCCCCTGGCACTCTCCCCGCCCCATTCCAGCCCCCGCAGCAACCACTTCCAACTCGTGGTTCTTGCCTCTGACATTTGCCTCCGTGGTGATAAATACCTAGAAGCAGATATATCAGCACGTTGTCAATTACAGCCATTATCCGTCACTGTTCTGTTATGGTGAATGAAAATTTGGCTCCTCTCACAGACCACTGTTTTCCTCCCCTGCATTTTCCCAAGAGTTATCATAATTTTTAACAATAGTCAATGATGTCAACACTGACCGTGAACACATAGTTCACCGTTAAGCCAAGGTGTATGCCATTATTATGTTTTCTCTAAAAAAAAAAAAAATCTCTCTCTGTTTCTTCATATGGCATATCACAATAACTAAGGACCACTTCCGTGGGAGAAGAAACCACTGATTGTATCCTTTATTTCATTTTCGGGAATGACACCAAATAAGGAAACAACCTGGAAATGTATTTTTCATTGTTGCTGAACTCTACAATGCAAGTATAAGTTGAATAGTATATGTGGCACAGATTAATTCAGTAAAACAAAACCTGATGACATCGAATGCTGGATTAGACACAAAATCTGAAGCTTTATCCCTAATCCGCACATGCAGGGGTGGTGGATGGAAGCAATGGTCCGCCTGACTTCAGCCAGCTCTCTCCTCCACAGCCTCCCTCCCTTCTGGCATAGGCCAAGCCTATGGCTCAGCGGAGCTTTTGAATACATCACCACCACCACCATCATCATTGTCGTCATCATCATCGTCATCCTCATCACCATCATGGTCTGTCTACACAGTCAATTTAATTTGACAAGCACTGATTCAGCTGTGCCAGACCCTGGCTGGGAACACAAAGACAAAACTATAGAACAGCTTTGTGATCAAATGGCTATCATGTACGAGAAAGTGCCATGATAGAAAGGACAAAGTATGAGGAGGTACAGAGAAGGGAATATTGGATTAGGAACAGTGGGGGTCAGTGGTAGATACTGAGAGTCATCAAATACGGGGGCATTTGGAAGAACCATTTCTTAGGGCTAAAAAAAGAATGTAGTGAGGCCAGTGAAAGCGTATCTTTCCATTCGAGCTTTTCAATTTGTACTCATTCTATGCATTATTCAGGATTCTTTTGGGGGCTAATGGCAGAAAACGAACCCAAGTGGGTATGAGCTAAGGAAATGAGTCAATTGATTGCCATCTCAAAAACAGCCGGGCACAGATTTCAGGCATAACTGGGTCCAAAGGCTCATTAGGGCTTGGTCTCTCTTTGTTTCTTAGCTCTTCCCTCTTCTTGTTGACTTTATTCAGGGATATCCTTCACATATGGTGGTAAGGAGATCACCAGTAGCTTCAGGTTTGTAACCTATGTTCTGACCTTAGTAGAAAGGGTACCTCTTCCCCCACAATCACACAAAAGTTCTGGAATGATTTTTTTTTTTCGTTGGTTGGTTTGGTTTAAACGTCCGCCATGCTTGTTTTGAATCACTCTGGCCAGGGAGACAGACATCTCCAATTGGCAGGTCTAGCTCATGTGTCCACCCAAACCACATAGATGGGGGGTTGGGGAGAATTATTCCTTAAGGAAAATTAAACTGTGGTTACAGGAAGAATGAGGGATGGATGGCAGGCAAACCAATAGATGTCCATGGTTCCTTTCCTGTCCTGATTCGACTAGAAATTTCCCTCTACTATTTCTGAGACCCTTAGGACAGGATTGACAAATTTAGTAAATACAGGCCACCCAGGAAAATTTGAATTTCTGATAAAGAAATTTTTGTTATTGTTGTTGTTGTAAGTGTGTTCCATTATGGTTATTTAACTGAAATTTAAATTTAGCTGGGCATCTTGCATTTTATCTGGGAACCTGACCTTAGTGCCTCTCAGAAAAAACAAAACCGTTGGAAACACCAAAGCATAAGAAGTTTTTAACAGATTGAAATACTCCCTGAATGTGAGTTTGTTGTTGTTACTGATACCCAAGTTTTGAGACTTTAATTAAAGCAGTGGTCATCAATTTTGCCTGTACACTGGAATCTCTCAAGCACCATTATAAACACTAATGACTGGATCAGAGTATCTGAGGTAAGGGCTTAGAATTTTTCAAGGCTCCCTAGAAGATTTCTGTATATGGCCAGGATTGAAAAGCATGGAGCAAAACCATTAATTCTTTGAAGGAAATTTCTTAATTAGAAAACGGAGGAAGAATAGTCTAGAAGGTTCCCCCAGTCTGTTTAAGCATGCACCACTAGCCAGTCATCCACTCCGCCTTCTACAAGATGATTTCTGGTTCGCAGAGCACACTGACAAATTTGATAAAAAGTCACCCTTGGAATGATTTGTCCAATGCATGCTGGCAAATGCAGCATGAGTGTAATTTTTACAAAAGAATGCCAACAGCGGAGCCTTCTTGCAAAGACAAAGAATGTGAGAAAGATGGTTAAATTGTTATTTAGGTTAGATTTAATATAAGGAATCTTCGATTTCCTGTAAGTGTTAGCTATGTAGTTTCAATACTTTTTTTTTTTTAATGTTTATTTATTTTTGAGAGAAAGAGAGCGTGAGGGGGAGAGGGACAGAGAGAGAGGGAGACACAGAATCGGAAGCAGGCTCCAGGCTCTGAGCTGTCAGCACAGAGCCCGATGTGGGGCTCGAACTCACAAACCGTGAGATCATGACCCGAGCCGAAGTCAGACGCTCAACCGACTGAGCCACCCAGGCATCCCCAGTTTCAATACTTCCTGTTGAGCCTTTTCAACATGGGAGATTTGCAAGTTAACTGAGGATTGTGTTTCAAACGGGTCTTAGTAAAAGGTCATTTGACATCAGAATAGCCAGGTTTCAAGATGGTTACTGTATTTGCCCTCTGTGTGCCTTCCTCTTTCCTCTGCTTTCTGTGTCTTACATCACGTTGGATTTTGTGACTGTGGCTTTGGCTTTAATCAACTACATTTACATAGATGGATATATATTTTCTCCAATCACTCGAATTACACACAGTGGATCCCAGAACTTAGTCCAGAGATGAGTTGCATCAACATCACCTGGAAAGCTTAATAAACACCCACCCACACCCCCCCCCCCCCAACACACACACACAAACAACAGGCCAGGTATCTGAAGGTGTTTTCCCTGGATGGGCCGTTTGGCTCCTTTGCTCTTAAGATCTCCCATTTGACGTACACATTGTGCTGGACAGGGCAGCCTGGAGACCGTGTGAAGGGAGACTTGATGTGTTACGGAGCCCTAGAATCAATCACAGAAACCCGTCCTCTTCAGATGCTTATGCAATGTCCCTTACTATCGGTGAAGTCAGGAGTCCTTGACTTTCCGAAGAGATGTGAGACTGTATCTCCCTGGAGACTTGAACTCTTTGGGTAAGAGACAACACTTCTTGCAGTGTCAAACTAAGCTCCGCCAGTGGCTCAGTTCCCTCTGAGATCTATAGTCTCTTACCAGTAATTCACCTGCAACAGTAAGGCACATTCACGTATAAAGAGCAAAGTAAAGTGAGGGAATACGCAAGACTGTTTGCAGGAGAAAACTTTGATCTATCAACCGAGCTTCCAACGTCCCTCTATATAAACGCTGGCTTAGTAAACAGAATGGTGTGAGGTTGGGATATTTCCAGAATGGAAATAAAAAATTCTTCCAAACTCTTCAAAGAGTTAATGATCTCCACCACTGGGGTTTTCCGCATGATTGGGTATGCTGTTAAGCATAGTTCTGTTTCAGTATGGTAATAGTTTCATAATATGCTTCCAGCTGCTTGCTACCCCAAGTGGCTTGGGGTTATTGGTTATTATTTGGTTATTCAAAACAAATCTTTGGTAAATATGATATATTTTTTTTCCTCACATTCCTCATTTCTTCCTGCCGGTGTCTCATGCTATGAGGGCACGAGGTCCTGTTTTCTTCCCGTCTCTCATTGCCATGCTAAACAAAGGATAAAGACATACTGTTGTGTGTGAGAGAGGCAGGCCACAGAGACGTTCTCTAATCCAACAGTGGAGGCATTCCATGCGTGTGGAGGAATCCGGTGGCTCAAGGGTCGATGATCAGCCCTTCAGCTGTTAACATTGAGGTCATTGTTTCCAATTTCTGCCTCAGATAGTAGCAACCTGGAAGCCGGTCCCTCTCATCAGTAGTCAATGAGAATGATTTACTGGTGCCGTTACACTTCCCGGGGGAACAATTCTCATGGCTTGGTTGGCCATCAAGATTTATCTTGTAGACATCGCCTAGTTAGGATCTCTGAGCCCAGCCGACCGGTGGAAACTCAAGTAATTTTTCTGCCCTTCAGATCTCAAAATTGCAGCTTCAAGGAATGATACAGATGATCTTGTCCCGTGGTTTTTGCTCTGGGCTTCAGGGAGATCTTGGGTCAGTGGAATTGCTTCATGCTAAGGCAGAGTGAGGGGTCAGAGAGTAAATAGGAGACTCTTTGCATCTTCTTCCTGCTTCAGACAGAACCACTGTGTCTTTTAGATGTAGGTTTCATATAAGATTTTGTGTAATCCAACGGAGAGCATTCATTTGGGGTTTTGGCCTGGGCATCATGTTATGCTGCTCCAGTAGCCACCCAACTTCCCTTCGAGGAATTACCTCTTCCCCCCCCCCCCCCAGGGGTGGTTTTGGTGTCTCTTCTGCAGTGGAAGATAGAAGGGGTCTCTGGATTTCCTTCTCCCAGCTTTCCCTGTTTGCTGGCCCAATGCTACCAGTGAAAAGCCCGCCTACCCCTAAGCATCGCCAATCACACAGTGGAACTTTGGACAGTGAATGAGGAAGGCAGAGGCAAATAAAATGGCTGGGATGGGGCACCTGGGTGGCTTAGTCGGTTAAGCGGCCGACTTCGGCTCAGGTCATGATCTCGCGGTCCGTGAGTTCGAGCCCCGTGTCGGACTCTGTGCTGACAGCTCAGAGCCTGGAGCCTGTTTCAGATTCTGTGTCTACCTCTCTCTGACCCTCCCCCCGTTCATGCTCTGTCTCTTTCTGTCTCAAAAATAAATAAACGTTAAAAAAATTAAAAAAATAAAATAAAATAAAATAAAATAAATAAAATTGCTGGGATTCATCCATGCCATTGGGCAGCACCGTTGCCCAATGTTTGTTCTTATTATGGGTCTGCTTCTACAATGGCTGCTGCCAAGCTCCTTCTAGTGCTTTTAGCTCCTTATCATTTCCGCTTTCAAATCAATTCCATGGCATCTGATACCCTCCTGTTAATTGCTTTATTTTTCCTTGCCATCAAAACACCCTAACTTATACAAAGCCCCTTATTTTGGGAGGACACATTGAGGGCGAGCCAGGGCGTGTACCCTGCCCAGAAGGTCCCTTGCACTAACTCAGAGCTAAAGACTAGAACTCAGCCCCAGCCTCCTGGTTGAGCTCTTCCTCCTGCCCAAGAGTAAAACTTTCAACTGCCTATGGTGGCCAGACAGCCAGCATCAATGAGTCCTACCTTCTACTTTTCCGTAAATGACATGGTCTTCTCAACCCTCTATTTTTTATGCTTTTCATGGGGAAAGGGGCACAGAAAAAAATATATCTTTGCTATAGGAAAAATGTAGTGGGGAGACAATAATAATTGGCAACTGACACTTTGCTCCAGTGTTAGGTAGACAGTAGGGAGTAGTGGGGATTGTGGGAAAGTAGGAAATACTTTCCATCTAAAAGTAGTGGGTCACCATTCAGGTCCAGCTTATTATTGCTCTGGAATAGTTTGGTCCTTGTGTTGCCAGAAATACTTAATTTTTTAAAGATAAGCTGGATACCTGAATTTTTAACTGCAAAATGTTCTGATCTTGTTTGTGATGGCTCACATTGTTCAAAACAACTATAAACGCCAAGCAACATGTCTCTGCGTTGGATTTAACCCATGCACCATGGCGCTCCTTATTCCATTCTTATTCCATTCTTCCTCATCTCCAGCCCATTACTCCCTTTTTTTTTCCCCCATAAATATGTATATCATCCATACGTGAAGATGTGGATAACTCCTTTTCATCCTGGGAAAGTTTGTTCTGGGAACAAACTGCATTTCGAGTCTTTAGATGCCCTCCGACAGAAGGAAACACGCAAGCTTCATTCATATTCAATCTGGCTGTCCTTATATTCTCAGCTAAAGTTCAGGGTGAAGGGAAAGGTTTCATTAGAGGCTTCATTAATTAGAGTGTTCAGTTTTCCTGTAGGGATGATATGAGTATGTGTGGAGCAATTCTGTCACATAGATCATTACCTAGAAAGGTCAGACATGAAGAGATCTTGATGTCAGGTATTAAGGATGATTACACTGCAGCGCTGTGCAGAAAAAGTCATCGCGATGTATGTTTCCAGATCTATGAACAAATGGACGAACGTGCGTGGCCATATTTTTAAATGATACAGAACGAGCTTTCAAAGTAGCCGGTTTCTAATGGGCCATGATGAAGATTGAACACCGTGTTTTCAGGACTATGAAACACGCTGTAGGGAGCTCCCACAGCAAAAGTCAAGACCAGGGGTTGGCACATTACAGCTTGGGGGACAAACGTGGCCCATTGCTGGTTTTCGTAAATAACGTTTTATTGGACCGCAGCCACGACAATTTGTTTTGTGCTACAATGGCAGAGCGGAGTACTTGGAGCAGACTGTATCCTTTGCAAAGTCTAAAATCTTTACTATCTGGTCTTTCAGAGAAAAAGTTTGCCAATCCCTGTTCTAGACCTCTGAGAGTTTTGAGTCCTGTTTTAGAGATGAAAATTAATGGTGGATCCCAAGAGTCAGTGTAGCCTCGATTAAAGTATAAGAGTAGAGACCAAAAGTGGTAGAATTCAAGATTTATTTTGAAGGTTCGCTCAAAAGGAACCGCTGGTGGATTGGATGAAGGGTATGGGAGAAGGTGAAGGCATTGGGGCGGGGGGCGGGTAAAAAGAGGCAGGAGAAGTGAGAGAAGGGTTGTGGAGCAGAGCAGGACTCCTCGGTTTCTTAGAAGCTTGGAGAACCTGTGATGTTCTCCATTTTGAATTGCACCCACATGCATAATGTCTTGTTTTTATTTTTTTTTTATGTTTATTTATTTATTCTGAGAAAGAGAGAGAGAGAGAGCGAGAGAGAGCATGTGCACGAGCAGGGGAGGGGCAGGGAGAGAGAACCCAAAGCAGACTCCACGCTCAGCACACAGAGCCCACTGCGGGGCTCGATCCCGCAACGGCGAGATCATGATCTGAGCTGATGTCCAGAGTCAGATGCTTAACTGACTGAGCCACCCAGGCACTCCAATAGTGCCTTGCTTTTAGATGAGAATTACATCTGAGCTGATGTGTCTCTGGGAGGGGGAGAGTTCAAGATCAGTGAGTGTGGATAGTTCAAGTGTGGAGGCCTCTTTTTATGGGGAAATGCAAAAAATATACAGCTACTGGGGGATGTCCTTCAACGTAGGCTTCCTACCTCTCCTTCCTTCTCCCTGTGAGTTGGAATAGATATTTAACGATTTGCTTTTAATGTTGAACCGTGAGGTGATCTTGAGAAAGAAGCCATAAATGGTAGAGAAGCAAGAATAAAAGAAGCCAGTGACTAATATAAAAGAACATCATCCAGCCGTGGGCACTCTAGTCCCAGATTTCCCCCTTCCTCAAACCAGTGCTACATTGATTTGCAGTGTTTCTCATAGCTGGACTAATTTTAATTAATATAGTATATACTCTGGAAAGTTGTCAGTTCTGATTGTTTTAACCTGTTGCTAAAAATGAGCATCTAAGGGCTTTATCCCAAGTTACCAAACTTGTGGACTCCCTGGCCATTGGAAGATCATTTCTTTCATTCCTGATATTGGTAATGTATCTGTTCTCTCTTTTTTCTTTATTGGTTTTCATAGAAATACATTGATTTTATTGATCTTTTCAAATAAGCAGCATTTGATTCTATTCTTATCTATTGTTATTCTTGCTGTTTTCAATTAGCTCCTTCAGCTTATATTACATCTATTTTGCTATGTTTTTCTAGTCTCTTAAGGAGGAAGTTTTAATGATAGATTTGAAACTTTTCTTTTTCAGCATGTACATTTAATTCTATAATTTTCCTCTACACACTGCTTTAGCTACAACCTGTAGTTTCTGACTTTTGTATTTTCACATTATTTATTTTTTTATTTTCTTTTAGATAGAGAGCAATTTGGGGGAGAAGGGCAGAAGGAGAGAGAGAGAGAATCTTAAGCAGGCTCCACACTCAACATGGAGGCTGACATGGGGCTCAATCTCATGACTCTGGGATCATGACCTGAGCTGAAATCAAGAGTTGGATGCTCAAATGACTAAGCCACTCAGGTGCCCCTCATATTGTTTATTTTAAAATATTTTCTAATTTTCCTTAAAACTTCCTCTTTGACACATTGGTTATTTAGAGGTGTGTTGTTTAATTTCCAAGTGTTTGGAGATTTTTCTTTTCTATTTCTGTTATTGATTTCTATGTCAGTTCTCTTATGAGCAGAAAACATACTTGGTATGATTTCAGTTCTGTTTCATCTGTTATGGTGTGTTTTATGAAGTCAGATATGTTCTATCTTGGAGAATGTTACATGTGCATTCATTTTTTTATTTTTCAACATTTTTATTTATTTTTGGGACAGAGAGAAACAGAGCATGAACGGGGGAGGGGCAGAGAGAGAGGGAGACACAGAATCGGAAACAGGCTCCAGGCTCTGAGCCATCAGCCCAGAGCCTGACGCGGGGCTCGAACTCCCGGACCGCGAGATCGTGACCTGGCTGAAGTCGGACGCCTAACCGACTGCACCACCCAGGTGCCCCTACATGTGCATTTAAAAAGAATATATATTCTGGGGCGCTTGAGTTACTCGGTTGGTTAAGTATCTGACTTTGGCTTAGCTCATGATTTCACGGTCCGTGAGTTCGAGCCCCATGTCCGGTTCTGTGCTGACGGTTCAGAGCCTGGAGCTTGCATTGGATTCTGTGTCTCCCCCTCCCTCCACCCCTCCCCCACTCACGCTCTGTCTCTCCCTGTCTCTCAAAAAATGAATAAACGTTAAAAAAAAGAATAAAAAAAAAGAATGTGTATTCGGCTGTTGTTGAGTGGAAAGCTTTACAAATGTCAATGAGACACAGTCAGTTGATGGAATTATTTAGTTCTTTTATATTCTTGCTGAATTTTTTAATTTCCCAGTTCTATCAATTACTTAGTGCTGAACTCTTCAGCTACGTTGCAGATTTGTCTGTTTTTTCCTTTTCATTCTGTCAATTTTTGCTTTATGTATTTTGAATCTCAGTTGTTACATGCATGTATGTTTAGAACTCTTGTGTCTTTTGATGAACTGGTCCTTTTGTTGTTATGTAATATCATTCCTTATCCTTGGTAATTTTCTTTGTGCTGAAGTTTATATAGACCAGTATAGCCACTACAGATTTCTTTTGTTTACTGTTTGTATAGTATACCTTTTTCTAGATGTTTGCTTTTTCCTTGCCTATATTACTGTATTTATATTGAGTCCTTTAGGCTGCATGATCTAATCCCGTGTTTAGTTTATTTTGATATTTTTTGTCTTTTAATCAATGTGTTTCATGCATTTATATGTAAAGAAAAATACTAGTACATTAGGATTTTGATCTACATTTTAATTATCTTTTCTGCTTGTTCCTTTTTTTCCCATTCCTTTGTTCCCCTTTCCTGATTTATTATGTGTTACTGGAATGTTTTTGTATTCCATTTTAATTTATGTACTATGTTTTTCACTACATCTCTTGGTATAATTTTTGAGTAGATACTGTCGTGATTAAAATATCCATATATATTTTTCCACAGTCTACTTAGAGTATATATTTTACCATTTCTCTTTTTTAATGTTTATTTATTTTTAAGAGAGAGGGAGAGTAGGGGAGGGACAGAGAGAGAGGGAGTCAGAGGATCCGAAGGGGGATCCATGCTGACAGCAGAGAGCCCGATGTGGGGCTTGAACCCATGAACCGTGAGATTATGACCTGAGCCAAAGTCTGACGCTTAACAAACTGAGCCACCCAGGCGCCCCCATATTTTACCATTTCAAATGGAATGTATCAATCTTATCACCATTGAGGTCCCATGATCCGCTTCCATTCGTCTTGCAAATGTCTTGTGTATTACATCTACAGTCATTGAAAAGCCACCATCAGAGAGTGTATATAATTTTTAGTTTCAGGCATCAAGTATATTTTTAAAAACTTAAAGGATAGACCATTATGTTTATGCAGATACTTACCATGTATGTTGTTCTTCCTTTATGTCTTTCAAATAACACCAGGTCATTGTGTGGGTAGTGCAAACACCTTACAACAAAAATATTCCTGATTCATCCCTCCGGCCCCTTGTATTTTTGCTGTCGTTTGTTTTTCTTGTACATAAGTGTACGTATAATATATATGCATAGATAATCCATACATTGTTGTGATTATTACTTAAAAAACCCGTTATCCGTTAACATCGATGAAGAATAGAAAAATACGTGTTTTATTTTACCTTTATTCATTCATTCCCTGATGGTCTTCCTTCTTTTCCATAGATCCAAATTTCTGGTCTATGTTATTTTCCTTCTGTCTGAAGAACTTCTAACATGTTTTGCGAGGCAGACCCACTGGCTCATGTTCTGACCAGGCTTCTGTAGATTGTGGGTTTTTGGGTTTTTTTTTTTAACTTTTTAATGTTTATTTATTTTTTAAATGAAAAAAAAATTTTTTTAATGTTTATTTAGTTTTGACAGAGAGGCAGAACATGAGTGGGGGAGGGGCAGAGAGAGAGGGAGACACAGAATCTGAAACAGGCTCCAGGCTCCGAGCTGTCAGCACAGAGCCCGACGCGGGGCTTGAACTCACAGACAGTGAGATCATGACCTGAGCCAAAGTCGGATGCTCAACCGACTGAGCCACCCAGGGGTCCCAGAAATGAATTTCGAGAGAATAGAAAAATGGCGGGGGGGGGGGGGAGGGGGCACCTGGGTGTTTCAGTCGTGAAACATCTGACTCTGGCTCAGGTCATGATCTCATGGTTCGTGAATTTGTGAACTCGAGTCCCGCTTGTGGGTGAGCCCTGCTTCTCTCTCTCACCCCTTCCTCCCTTTCTCTCTCTCTCTGCCCCTCCTGGGATTCTCTCTCTCTCTGCCCCTCGCTCACTTGCTCCCTCTCTCTCTCTCTCTCTCTCTCTCAAAAAAAAAAAAATAGAAAAATGGAAGATTTCCCATCTCTTGAGTGTTCAGATACTTCATTTCTGCTGCTGGGTACTTGATTTCCGCTCCTTGATACAGAACTAGGGGGCTTCTCCTGAAGACGCCTGCCTTCACTGATCCACACTGGTTTCAGGTTTCCTTGATTCCACGTTGAAGGATCCCAGAAGGAAAAACAAAACGGAAATACACCAGTCCACATTCTAGTCTTTTCCCATTTTCCTGCGACTTAATTCCCCGAGTCCCTGACTAGCTAGTCCCTGCTCTCTTTATCCAGATTTTATAGATGCTGTCAGGGAGAAAGTCAGGGTGGAGGGTATTTACCTCAGCTTCTCTGAAACCGGAAACACCCCTAGATTTTCATCACTAGCAAGCCCCTTCCCTCCACCAGTAGGATACTCTAAGTCCAGCATAATTTGGGCCTCGTTTTACCTGCAATAAACTATCAGATGCAAGGATACAAGAGGCTGGGCAAAGTCTAGCCTGAGCAATAGGAAAATTTAAGAAATAAGGCAAACAGCTGTGCTGAACTTCTCATGGCAAACTGTTACATTTGGGCTGCAGGAAAAACAGCGATTATTCTCCACGTACAAAGTAGATATATATGTATTTTTTTAGGGAGTAACTCATCCTCCTCTCATTTTGTACTTAGAATGCATTATTTAGAACAGTCTCAATATCCATTTTAACCATACTTTACCTACATAAAGTTGTTAGGTATCTGATATCTTTGTTGGTTCAAGTTGGGGAATGCATTGCATCGTGATTTCATTCAAGTTTCAGCCCTTTTAGGAATAAGCCTTAATTCTTTTTTTTTTTTTTAACGTTTATTTATTATTGAGAGGCAGAACATGAGCAGGGGACGGGGGCGGGGGGGTGGGAGAGAGAGGGAGACACAGAATCGGGAGCAGGCTCCAGGCTCTGAGCTGTCAGCACAGAGCCCGACGCGGGGCCTGAACTCACGAACCGCCAGATCATGACCTGAGCCGAAGTCGGACGCTCAACCAACTGAGCCACCCAGGGACCCCAGGCAGGAAGAAGCCTTAATTCTATTGAGCCTGTGCTTTGCTTTTCTGGTTTACATCACTTTTTCAGACATCCAGTGTATTCATGCTCTTCCCTATTTTAGAGACAGGAAAACAAAGGCCAAAGATCTACTGGGTTCCCACCGAAAATTCTTCAAAGCCCGGCTCTGCCTCATTATCTTATCATCTGGTCTCCTGGAGAAGAAACGTGGCAGGTGCTGAAGATTTTGGCAAGCATGCCGTATGAGAAAAAAATTCCTAAACGCAGAGCAGAGCTTCTAAACACAAGAATAGTTATTATTATTTTTTTATTTTAGAGAGAGCGCTCACATGGGCAAGCAGAGGAGAGGGGCAAGGGGGAGAGAGAGAGAAGAGAGAGAGAGAGAGAGAGCCCTTCCCCACATTCTGCATCTAACTCTCTGGCACAACAGCCACATTAGCACTCCTGATACAATGTAACTGCTTCTGTCCTCTTGGTTTCCTTCAACTGCTTCTGGAATCCCCTTTCGAAGACCAAAGACCGGAGACCGGGCTGGAGATGTAAGAAGTTAATTGCCTCTGCTTCTAATTACCTTTTTTTTTTTTTTCTCTCGAGGGCAATGGGTTAATTATCAAGACACCAACCACATGTTAGATTCCCTGAGTGAAAGACACTTTTCCTTTGACATGATCACACTGTGTTAATGATACTCATGGCTCCCAGAATACTGCTAAAATTATTGTCCCTGACCAGGTTGCTTACAGAAATATTCATCCAGGATAAAGCATTAACCACCCCCCCCCCCCGATTGCATATGAAACAAATTTTGTTTTTCAAACTGTAAAATTACTGAGCCAGAAAAAAAAAACACACATTAATTAAAAATCGGAGCCAGCCCAGAACTACATTTAAAATGTTCCAGAAGTGGCAATTTAAAGAGTTAGAAAATACCACATTTCTCTATGTGCCTCCTGTACCAAATAAAACTATTCATATTTACTCTGCAGGGCGGACCAGCGCTTTTTAAGGTTTGGTTTCTTAACAGCAGTAAAGGGAGTTTTAATCAACCCCGAATTGGCTTCAGGTCAACAAGGACAGAATTCAGTTTGCTAGAAGCACTGCTCAATGACTCAAGACCCCGAAAGCATGTGTTTGTGTCGCCCGGACATTCAGAGCCTGGGATAAAGATGCGACCTCTAAATTCCAAGTTCCAATCAAGTGCTGATCATTAATACTGAGAACTCCTCAGGCAAATTCACCTTGAGGTACACAGGGAAGTGGATCTCACACCTGAGGACCAGAATCCCCTGGAGGGCTTATTAAAACACAGATGGTCGGGCTACCATCCCCAGAATTTCTGATTCACTAGGGCGAGGGTGAGGCCCCAGAATTTGCATTGCTAGCAAGTTTCCAGCTGTTGTGAAGCCTGGTGGCCCAGAACAACACCTTGGAGGATCACTGATTTAAGTTAATGAAGACAGTTAGCACCAAAGATATGGTGCGATTACTTACCCCAGGGAAAATTGCATCCTTCATCTGGAGGATGACGCTATATTTCCAGCTTTACGTTTTGCTTGCCTGTCTCCTTTTTTCCACCATGGACCTGCCATTTTGGCTGTATTATTGGTAGTATCCCATTGGTGGGGTGGGGGCTGTAAAAAACAGAAAGGTGAACTCCAACTGCTTGAAGAAGTTATTAAATAGATTTGTGTTCAGCAAACACGAGTTAATAGCTCACAAAGGTGAGGTCCAGGTGTTGAGTGGCCTTCGGTGTTGCTTGATCAGTGGCCCAATCATGTTTTCAAGGAACCACATACTTGACTTCCGTGTCTCTGCTCTGTAAGCCAGTTTGGGTCTCATCCTAAGACTGGTTCCCTCTGTGGCTTTAGGATGGCTGGCGCAACGATCAAGCTTACGGGTTGTTTGCTCGTGACCGTTGGGAGAGCAAGTGACTTCCCCGGGGCTCTTTTCAGAACAAAGAAAAGTCTTCCAGAAGTTTCCGGCAGGTCTCTCCTTCTGTCTTCTTGCCCAGAATTAGGGCACGTGCTCATTCCAGAACCAGTCACCGGCATGGTAGATGGATTTACCTTTTGCCTAATCCGACCACTTCCTAGAACTGACGATGGCATCGGATTCTCCTGAGACCCATGGTATGCATGATTGTTGACGTACTTAGAACTGGTATTTTCTTGGGAAGAAAGAAAGGAGAATGGTACCGGCTAGCAATTAACAGTGTTCATTATACTTTCTAAGCCCTTCTGAGAATAGATATTTTTAGAAAACTAGAAAGCCAACTGAAAAAAAACTATTTTGTGTTTTTTCAAGGCATGAAATTTTTTCAGGGAAAGATTTTTCAGAAGTCGTTGGCCAATGGGAAAAGCAGAGGCAGCGTGGTGGGGCTAGATTTGAACCTCAGAATCTGCCGCTTATTAAGAATGAAGCCTTGGTTGGGGGGGTGCACCTGGGTGGCTCGATCAGTTAAGTGTCCCACTCTTGATTTCAGCTCAGGTCATGATGTCACAGTTAGTGAGATCGAGCCCCATGTTGGGCTCTTTGCCCACAGCACGGAGCCTGCTTGGGATTCTGTCTCTCTACCCCGCACTCTCTGCCCCTCGTGCACACTCTCTCTCTCTCTCTCTCAAAAATAAATAAGTAAATAAAATAATAAAATTAGCCCACATGCAATAAATGTGTGCACACACCATGATCCAGGGAGCACGCCTTCACATGCATTAGTGTGGTAATTATATCCAACAAGGAATCCAAGTCCATTCTTTTGACCTCTTCTTCCTAGAGGAAGTTTGTTGGTGTCCAGTCGTCCGTGAATTCTTCAGTTACCTAAACATTTCAACGTTGTATCAGAGTCAGATACGGAACTTTGCCAAGGCTCTATATCAAGCTCAACATTTGGAAATTTCCTGAGTCTTTGCTGTTCTCATAAATTGAGATCATCTGAACTTTGCCAATTGCCGTTCTAGTTTCAATGTGTGCGCACACAGAGAGAGAGAGAGAGAGAGGGAGAGATGCATAAGAAAGAATGAGTCTAAAAATGGGACTTCAAAACAACAAGGAAGAGAGACACACAGCAAAAAGAAAGGGGGAAGAGAAAAAGAATCACCACTATAGATCAGACCCAGGTCGCGTGTTTGCAACTGACTCAGTTATTATCACAGATGGAGACAGTTCCAAGAGATCGAGCCTCTGTTGTGGTCCAGATCCTCTGTGCCCATTTTTTTCCAGTCCTAACAACCCCGAAAACTATATATTATCCTCATTTTAAAGGTGAGACAACAGAAGCTGAAAGGTGAATTAAGTCTTCATTCTTTTTTTTTAAATGTCTATTTACTTCTATATTTTTTAAAAATTTAGTGTTTAGGGGCGCCTGGGTGGCTCAGTCAGTTAAGCGTCCGACTTCGGCTCGGGTCATGATCTCACGGTCCGTGGGTTCGAGCCCCGCGTCGGGCTCTGTGCTGATGTCTCGGAGCCTGGAGCCTGCTTCGGATTCTGTGTCTCCCTCTCTCTCTGCCCCTCCCCTGTTCATGCTCTGTCTCTGTCTCAAAAATAAATAAACATTAAAAAAAAAATTAAAAAAAAATTTAGTGTTTATTTTTCAGAGAGAGGGAGATCATGAGATCATGGCTCGAGACAAAACCAAGAGTCAATGCTGAACCAACTGAGCCCCTCAGGCGTCCTACATGCAGGATAACTTTAATGCATTTTCTCAATGTCACCCACCAGGTACTGACTGACCCTGTGTGTTCGCTATCAAGGCTCAGAAGGGCAACGTTCTCATCCTTTACATGGCGGCTGGTATGCTCACCGCCTACTCTTCTACCCCATCCGCTCCTCCTGTGGTCCTTCTGATATCATGGCCCACCTACGGGGGCTCCTTTCCACCTTCTCTCCCATCTGTCAGCCCATCTCTGCCTTGAGCCTTCCCCCTGCTGACTTTCCAAGTTAGCCCTCTTCGGAACCTTCTACCCTGCCATGTCCTTATCTTCAGCTTAATCGCTATCAAATTACCCACACACTCTCAGCTTCTAGATCAGTGTCTCCTGTAGCCTCTACAATTGCACAGTAACTTCTTGCTCCCAGGGTCCACCCTTCCTTCAGTCCTCACTGCTTCATCTTCAAAGTAAATTCACTGATCTGCATAATATTCTCAGATCTCTTACGTTTACACACCCACTGGCCCAGTACCCTTCTCTTTTCTTTCCAGGCTGGCTACCCCTCAGCATATCCCTTAGCTGTTTTTCTAAATTCCCTGAGGTGAGAAACAACAGACCCACTTTTCTCTCCATATTTTGGCAATTCCAGGCTTCGTCCTCTCAAGAGAGCATGTATTTTTCCCCCCAGGGGTCATAGCCCTTTCTGCTTTTTGTGTATTTTTCCTGCCTTATCCATTACTTTCCCTAAAAAAAAAACTCCGTCTTGGGGTGCCTGGGTGGCTCAGTCACTTAAGCGTCCGACTTCGGCTCAGGTCATGAGCTCACGGTTTGTGGGTTCGAGCCCCGCGACGGGCTCTGTGCCGACAGCTCGGAGCCCGGAGCCTGCTTGGGATTCTGTGTCTCCCTCTCTCTCTGCCCCTCCCCTGCTCATGCTCTGTCTCTCTTTGTCTCTCAAAAATAAATAAATGTAAAAAAAGAAAAAGAAAAAGAAATCAACTCCGTCTTTATGTATGTGTAAAAATGAGGCAATTATTTGAAACTATCAAAGAGCTGGCTGTGCAGGTGATATGGGGGCTTGGCATAAATCGTGAAGGGAGTGAAGAATTAACCACTGTCTATTCAAATCTTTTACCCATTTTTTGGTTTGGTTGTCTTTTTACTGTTGAGTTGTAGGAGTTCTTTATATAAAGGTCTGATAAGACCCTTATCAGATAGGCAATTTGTAAATGTTACCTCCTATCCTGCGGGCTTTTCCCTTTCTTGATGATATCATTTGCAGCACAAAAGTTTCCAACTTCGATGTAGTCTAATTTTCCTATTTTTCCCTTCTGTTGTATATTTGCTGTTGTATCTAAGGGCACATAAATTACAAAGAGACTTAGGGGGGAAAACCCACTAGGATCGAAGTAAATAACATTAGAAAGATAAATACAACACAAGTATTTAAGAAAACGCGTAGCCAGTCACTCCTTCTTAAGTTCTGTTGTTCCCTGTGTAACTGGCTTCGTCACAGAGAACAGTGTCACTTGGAGTAATCTTGACGAGTGGCCTCATGCAGTGCGGAGAGCAGCTTGAGTCACACGGATGCCCTGAGTCACAGGCGAGAGCTGGTCCAGCCAAACTGTGCGGAGAGAGTTGCCATGGAAACATCCAGGTCTCCACAGTGCCCAGCCTGATGTCGGAAGTCCTGATAGTGGCTTTGTGGTTGCCTGTCCTTTCCTAAGAGAGGGCCCCTGTGCTGTTGCGGAATTTCTAAACCAGCCATTTTTAGCTACTAAAGAACCTTGCTTTTCAATAGCTCTCTCTGTCTCTTCTCCTTTCGCCCACCTTTAGTGGCAGCCTGGACCCATATTTGGACCCATGTTTTTCAGGAACTCAAGCACAGGCCCAACCGTATTTATTATCGAACATTCTCCATGTACAAGAGCGAAAACATGGGCCTTTGATTCCTTTTGCCCCCTCTGAAACACCAGAACTGTTCAACAGCATCCTGAATCAGATTCGAAGTTCTGTGGCGTCTCAAAAAAAAGGGGGGGGGGGAGATTATATCAGATCGTGTCTTTATTTTCTGACGAGAGGCGACCCGCAGGTTTACTTACATACAGAGGCAGCGCTAATGCGAAACTGAAGGCAAGAGTGATCACCGCACGGGGTCTTACACGGGTGGTTTTCCTCTAGAAGCCCGATCTTCCACCAGCACCCCGTCAGGTGTCCAGGTGACTCTTGGAGTTACCGTTCTCTGCACCCCAGGTCCACTCCATTAGGAAATCCCGCTGGGTTTCTTTCCCTAATGTCTCCAGAGCCTGACTTCATCTCCCGCCTCCGCCGCTAACACCTAGCTGATGTCATCTCTTGCCTGGATCCCTGCACCGGGACTTCCTGCGTCTCCTTGCCTCCCCCCACGTCCCTGATAGAAGCTAGAATGGCCTTTGCCATCTGAGTCAGAATGTCTCCCCTCAGCCCCAAACCCTCCGACAGCTTTCCATTGCAGAATAAATCTGTATTTCTTAGCCATGTTGACGACCCCCCACCCCCATCCCCACCACATGACCTGTGTTTCTGAATCTTGCTAACTCTACCCCTTCTTACTCGCTCTGCTGTATCCACACTGGCCCCCTGCTACTTTGTGGACAGTCCAAAGCGCTCTTGCCTCAGAGCCTTTGCCCTTGCTATTCCCTCTGCCTGGAATACTTTCCCCTTCACTTATCACTTCCTCCTGCACAAATGTCACCTTAAAAAAAAAATTTTTTTTTACATGTATTCATTTTTTTTTTGAGAGAGAGAGAGACCGAGAGAGGCAGCATACAAGTCGGGGAGGGGCAGAGAGAGAGGGAGACACAGAATCGGAAGGTCGAACCCACGAGCCGTGAGATCATGACCTGAGCTGAAGTCGGATGCTTAACCGACGGAGGCACCGGGCGCCCCTGCACAGATGTCACCTTAGAGAGGCTTTCCCTAACCACCCTGTAGAAGAGTAACATTCGCATATGCTATACTCTGCTTTAATTTTGCCCATGGCACTCATCCCTGTAGGACCTAAGCTTATTTATTTGTTGCCTGTTTCCTCCCACTAGGAATATAAGCGCCACCAGGGCAAGAATGTCTGTTTATTTACACCATATGAGTAAATTACAGCGCTGGGATTGAGAACGATGTCGCCGCAGTCCAACTACCTCGGCCTGAATCTCAGTTGAATCAGCTGGTGGACTTTGGTAAGTTAATATTTAGCTGTTTTTGTGCCTCCGTAGCCCCCTCTGTAAAATGGGGGGGGGGGGCAAATCAACGATTACGCCTGCATCATGGGTTTGTTGTCGTAAAAGAGGCGACACGGGAGAAGTGTTGAGAGCAGTGACGAGTGGAGGGCAAATGTTCGATAAACGAAGCTTAGCGCTAGCCATTGTGGATGATAATGTACACAGTTGGCGTATCAATCACCTTGTGAAGCAGAAGTAGGACTGGAGAGGCACGTACATTAAGTAGTTTTTAAGAAGTTGAACAAGTGGAGGCACCTGGGTGGCTCGGTGGGTTAGGCATCCCACTTTGGCTCAAGTCATGCTCTCACGGTTTGTGGGTTCGAGCCCCATGTCGGGCTCTGTGCTGACAGCTCGGAGCCTGGAGCCTGCTTGCGATTCTGCATCTCTGTCCCTCTCTGCCCCTCCCCTGCTTGTACTCTGTCTCTCTCTGTCTCTTAAAAACAAACATTAAAGAGTTGAACAAGTGAATAGCAGTAAAGGAAAAGGGAGAAGGTTGGATTCAAAACCAGCCCCCGGGACTCCACTGCACCATGAAGGGGGCTGTATCTGTGGCTTTCAAAGATGTCATTATTGCCAACAAGTCAAGGTTAACATGGGGCTGGAACCTGAAGAATGTGATTTACCATTTCCCAAACTCTGTTCCATGGAACACCAGCCCAAGAACAAGCTCCCAGGAAAACATGGTCAAATAAGGTTTGAGAACACTAAACACTATATCCCTCCTTAGATATTATCAGCAAAGGTCATCATATTAGAGGCTCTGTGAAGTCCTCCTGTAAAGGGTCCCGTTTAATTGTCTCACGTGTTATCTTTAAGAATATATTTAACTATAGGGGCGCCTGGGTGGCCCAGTCGGTTGGGCATCCGACTTCAGCTCAGGTCATGATCTCACAATCTGTGAGTTCGAGCCCCACGTCGGGGCTCAGAGCCTGGAGCCTGCTTCGGATTCTGTGTCTCCCTCTCTCTGCCCCTCCCCTGCTCATGCTCTGTCTGTCTCAAAAATAAATAAAAATGTTAAAAAAAAATTTTTTAAAGAATATATTTAACTATAGAATTCTTTGTGTATGTTATGTCTACCAACAATCTGCAGAGATTATTTGGAAAAACACCAATGTAACAAAATCAACCCAAACCAGGTGTTGGCTGCTGGTGGGAGGTGAGTCAGACCAGTGGGGGCTGATATCTTGAGGACGGAAAGATCTGCCCAATTGGGGCAGCCAGTTGGAAACCAACCCAACAGCAGGAGGCCATGGGAATGTGCGTTCATGAAAGAGTCCAGAATATCATGGCGGTACGAAAATGGAGGCCCAGACAAGCAGCAGCAACACGACAGACAGCACGGAGGAGTGACCAGAGGTAGTGCCTGGGTTTTCTGACACCCCGTAGAGCTCAGCAACCGCGAAATCTGGCAGAGGGCCATATGCTAATGTTCAAGGAGGGAATGAGAATGCCAGGGGCTAGTTGGTAAAGGAATCTCAAATTTAAGTGTGAGGTTCAGGGATGGAACCATGAAAACAAGCAGTGAATTCATCTCTAGGGACCGGAAATGCTCCTGCAGAATTTGGCAAAGAGGCAAAATGGATCCAGACAAGGTTAAAAAGTGGGCTTGGAATTTCCAGAGGCTTCGTGTCAAGGAGCAAAGTGATAGTCTAGCGATGCCATGTAGAGAAGAAGACTAAATGTGACCCCTTAAATCCTGCATGATTTGGAATTCATGGTCACAGACCTGAGCTGAGCCCACAGGTGAGAGCCAAGAGGCTGTGACTGTGGGAAAAAGACGTACAAGGATCGAGGCGCCAAGGTGGTCATTACAGAGTGGAAAGTCAACACATCCGTGAGGCATATTCATATAGCAGGTGGCTAAGGGTCCACGGGTATGCCTCCTTTTTGCATCCTATGCCTCAGATCCCCAGCTGAGTGCTGTCTGCACTACAGCAGATTGCATCTCTGAGCTAGCTGGCATCCCACGATGCACTTTGCAGCCCCAAGGTTGGATTTACAGCCTGTGGCACCCAGCAGGGTAATCACCCTCCAGTTTGGGCTGTTCTGCACCATTTCCTAGGGACAGACTCCCCTCCCAGAGCGGTTGAGGTACTTTGGCACTCTAAGAATGCAACTCTATAGACTTGGTTGATGTCCAAGTTAAGTTTTTAAGCAAGAGAACTTGGCATTAAATTACCCCGAGTGACTGTCATCACTCTGAAGCCAGCAAAAGTGACTCTGCTCAATAAAGTTTTGAGAAATATGTTGAACCTTGGGCAAATTTATGATTCTCTTTTCTCAACTCATGGTTAAGACTATTAAGCCAAAGAATTTTTCCCTCTGTCTCTGCTGGAACTAGATAAAGCTGTTGCCGTACCATTATACTCCAAAATATCCAGTTAGGAAATGTGGCCGGCATTTCTTTAAAAATTTGTATTAGATAAAGCAGAGTGCAATTAACACGGAATAAGGCAGACATTTAGCAAATTGCTGTGAGAACAGGGAGAGGAAAGAATGATTCTGTTTAGAATGATAATCAAGGAAGCATTCATGGAAGAGACACCTTTGAGTTAGGCTTTGAAAGGTAAAGAAAAGAATAATGCATTGCTGATTTACTTGCTGGCCTCCAGAGGGTTTCAATCTGGGGAACCTATCTCAGGGGGATCTCAGAGAGAGTTAAAAAAGAGTCGCTTTGCTTTTAGCTTTAATATTCTGGCCCCAAGTTAATGACCACTTAGGTAAGAATGAGAGCCATTACCGGGTTCTACTCCTGAAACCAATACTACATTGTATGTTAACTAACTTGAATTTAAATAAATAAGTTAAAAAAAAAAAAAGAAAGAAAGCAGTTCTTTCATTTCTCTTAGCTTTGAGCTTCCTTGGGGGAGGGCCATAACAAGCATTTTGTTTTGTTTTCCTTTGTAATGTGGAGGAAGACTGAAAAGCCAGAGGGTCAACTCTAAAGACTCTGTGTGCAAATGTTGATGGGGATTGACATCATTAAGCCCGTGGAAGGGACAGGTTGCAGATTAGTGCAGTTGCAGAGGAGGAATCAATTGACCTGGAGAAGAATGTGGCAAAAGAGCCTTGCGTGCCTCGGGAATGGGGGTCCTCTTGGATGCAACAAGCCAGGGGTAGCAAGACCTCGCATGAATGTGGTTTGGTGGCACCTTGAAACCCCGGATGGAGAAGATAAAGGCCGGCGAAACTGACTAGGAAACACAAAGACCATAGACAGCGAAAGCACATTAACTCTCAGGGGCATCAGATACCAGAATACTCTAAAGACCAGACTCCTCCCCCATTTTTTTAGAGCCAACAGAATAGGGAAGAAATCTTCCATTGTTACTTGACGTTGAATTCCATGTGGAGTCTGGCGTGTGAGGGCTGTAAACCAGATTCTAATCCGATTTATAAAAATGAAGAAATATTACAGTTTTCCACATTGAATATCATGGGAAAATTCATGACTGTCATATTTCAAAATCTGCAGTGGTACATTAGAATTCCGTATCTAATTTCCAAGCTATTCTGCTGAAAGCATCTTCAATTTTTATATGCATCTTGGAGTCATTAACAGCTATGTCTTTGGAATCAGAAAGAAGTAGTTTGAATAATAACTGTGCTTCTAACATGATTTATAAACAAAAGTCACTTAATATTTTTGAGCTTCAGGTGCCTCCTGTGGAAATGGGGATACCTATTTCTGAAAAAAGAGCTTAATTTCTTAGCCGGCACTTAGAATGCCTTCAACAAGTGGTAGCTTCTGTGATTATTTTTGTGCTGCTGGGGTTGGGGCCAGGAGTCTGGTCACCTAGGCTCTATCAACACTGGGCCAGGAGCTTGGGAAAATCACCTGCATGTCAGTGTCCCCCATCTTTCCACCTGAGACGCTTGGGAATGACAAATGACCTCATGCTCAGGAGGGAAAGGGTAATCTTCCTTCCCTGGTGGGATTTATTCCTATTTCTGGAGGGAATGTGAATTCAGGATAAGCTGTGGTCTAGGTAGCTCTTTTGCAAGAGGTAGGAGAGAATTTCTACTTCTCAAATGTCTTTTTTTTTTTTTTAATGTTTATTTTTGAGAGAGAGAGAGAGTTTCACAAGTAGGGGAGGGAAAAAGAGAAGGGACAGAGGATCTGAAGCAGGCTCCGTGCTGACAGCAGAGACCCCGATGAGGGGCTTGAATTCACAAACGATGAGATCATGATCTGAGCTGAAGTCGGATGCTTAATTGACTGCCTGCCACCCAGGCGCCCCTAATTCTCATTTGCTAACGTGCATACAAATCTTCCCGTGTTTTAGAGATTTTATCTTTTTAAGTACTCTCTCCACCCACTGTGGGACTTAAACCCACGACCCCAAGCTCGAGAGTCACATGCTCTACCAACTGAACCAGGCAGGCACCCCTAAATCTTCTGGTGTTTTAAAATACAGTTTATTAATAGAAAGTTTGAAGTATTGTAAGGCCAACGAATCAGGAGGTGACTGCCATCAAAAGAATGGTTTATTACTCACAGTTCCCCGAGAAGGAGGTAGTACACCATGCTGTGGGGGACATACCCAAGGTCAGTCACTGGTCAGAGAGAGAAGGGAGAGCTGTGGCTAGTTTTAGGTGTTTCCTCAGAAAGGAAGGGGTGAACCAGGGTAAAAAGGCTTACACTTAGTTAGGTAATTTCAGTGGTCTCTGGGGCAAAGGGGCCATCCCTAGTTGTCTGGTACCTTCTCCCCTAGTGCAGTGATTAGAATAGTGGCCTGGAGAATGAGAGCCCCATAAAGAAGGTGGTTGGGGTGCAGGCTCTGGACTGGTTGGTTTGTAACTGAAAAGCAAGCTTGGGGGCGAGTTGCCCATTCACTTTGGGAATTGGCTAGCCCTGGGAGGGGCCCTCCAGGCTCAGCAAGCCCCCAGATGTCAGAGCATCAGAACTACAGAAAATAAAAGACACCATTAATACACCAGGGAATCTTATTAAAACACAGAATTCTGAGCCTCACGACTGAGATTCTGACTTGCTTGGCCTGAAGATGAAGCTTATTTGTTTGCATTTCTTTTTTTTTTTTTTTTAACGTTTATTTATTTTTGAGACAGAGAGAGACAGAGCGTGAGCGGGGGAGGGGCTGAGAGAGAGGGAGACACAGAGTCTGAAGCAGACTCCAGGCTCTGAGCTGTCAGCACAGAGCCTGATACGGGGCTTGAACCCACCAACTGCGAGATCATCACCTGAGCTGAAGTGGGACACCCAACTGACTGAGCCACCCAGGCGCCCCTCATTTGTTTGCATTTCTGATCAGCCCCCAAGTGACCCTACATGCGGCTGGTTTGTGGATTATACTCTGAAGGAAGATGAGCGAACGGCATTGTTAGCACCCCAGAAAACATACTCTGAGTAGAGGCGATCTGTTCTCCAACAGCTCCCATCCCGGATGAGGATAGCAGAGGGAAATAGATCCTCACGCTGCCCCCGCTGTGCACAGAACCGGGTGAAAGGGTCTGGTTACTAGAGGTCTTCGTTTCAGCTCTTCAAATGTAGAGACGTTAAGGTCAAATTAAACATGTTGGTGGTCTCAGTATAATTCAAAACGATTGAGCCTGCCCCCCAAAGGCACTTGGGCACTTAGCGGGAAGGAGAATTCCATTAGTTAATTGACCACCAACCATTCGGAGAACTTCCCCTATGCGAAGGAGTGGACCAGGTGCTGGGGAGATTTTATTTTCAGTTTTACTCAAACATAACACAAAACCTAAGTGTACAGTTTAATGAGTCTTGAAAAGGCAAGGCATGTAACCACAACCCAGATCAAGGAATAGAACATTCACCAGGGCCACAGAAGGCTCCCTGATCCCCAACCCTGCCAGTTACTGGGCCCCCAACCATCCTGACTTCTATCACCAGGGATTGGTTTTGCCTGGTTTTGAACTTTATGTGAATTAAGTCGTAGAGTGTATATGCTTGTGTCTTTTGTGTCTGGCATCTTCCACTCCACACTGTGAGGTCTGTGTGGTGCTTTGCACAGTCATGGTTCATTCTCACTGCTGTGTAGTTTTCCATTGTGTGAATAAACCACACTTCTTCCAACCTACTGGTGGTGGACATTTGGGGGGGGGGTCTATTTCGAGGCACGGTTATGAGTATTCTTTTTTTTAATTTATTTTAATATTTAATAAATTAACTTATTTTTTAAGTTTATTTACTTATTTTGAGAGAGAGAGAGTGTGAGACTAGGGGAGAGGCAGAGAGAGAGAAGCCCCTACAGGCTCTGCACTGTCATGAACCCTGAGATCATGACCTGAGCTGATACCAAGAGTCAGATGCTCAACTGACTGAGCCACCCAAGTGTCCCAAATCAATTTATTATTTTAATTTTTAGAGAGTGGGGGAAGGAGCAGAGTAAGAGAGAGAGAATCTTTAAGCAGGTTCCATGCTCAGCACAGAGCCGGAGGTAGGACACAATTCCCAGATGCTGGGATTATGACCTGAGCTGAAATCAAGTCAGACCCTCAACCGACTGAGCCACCCAGGGTCCCCAATGTTACAAGCATTAAAAAAAATTTTTTAACACTTATTTATTTTTGAGAGACAGAGTGAGACAGAGCATGAGCGGGGGAGGCGCAGAGAGAGAGGGAGAACATAGAATCTGCAGCAGGCTCCAGGCTCCAAGCTGTCAGCACAGAGCCTGATGTGGGGCTCGAACCCAGGGACCATGAGATCATGACCTGAAGCAAAGTCGGACGCCTAACCGACTGAGCCACCCAGGCACCCCTGTTATGAGCATTCTTATTCATGTCCCATAGGGACTGTTGGGTATATACCTAGGAGCAGATTCTGTGCATCACGAGAATTTGTATTTAGCCCAAACGACTTCCAAAGCGATCACGCCAGCTTGCACGTGCATCAGCAATGAATGAGAGTTCCGGTCTCTCCACACGCTTGTCAACATGTACTCTCAACAGCCCTTGTCATTTTAACGATTCTGGTGGCTGTGTTGTGGTATCATGTCTTGAGTTTTTAATGTGTACAGGTGGAGAATGTCGGCAAGGAGAATAGAGTGAACGGGAGTGTGGAGGTGAGGAACCTCTAGCCATACTAGGGCAGCTAACCTGGGGGAAACGTTTCCGTGGATGAGAAATGTCTTTCAGCAGGAGCTGCAGTGGGACAGGCCGTCAGTGCTCTCCTCCGGGTATGTTTGAAGCAATGCTTGAAGCAAGAGGCTAAAAATCGGAGAATTAAGTACAACGTGAGTGTTGAATTAGGCGTCCGGAAACTGCAAACAGAGAATCCACATATTCATAAGAAAGAAAATTACCAAGCTTTCGCTATGTGTTAGAAGCTGTGTTACCTGGACACTGTGGATATAAAAGTAAATAATGTTCAGAAGAGATGAGTAAGGTTGGGGCACCTGGATGGCTCAGTCAGTTAACGTCTGACTCTTGATTTCGGCTCAGGTCACCATCTCCCGGTTCCTGAGATCAAGCCCTGCGTGGGGCTCTGTGCTGATCGTGCGGACGGAGCCTGCTTGGGAATTTCTGTCTCCCTCTCTCCTTGACCCTACCCCACTTGCACTCTCTCTCTTAAAATAAATAAAGAAACGTTAAAAAAAAAGAAGAAATGAGTAAGACAGATAATAAAGCATTGCGACAAATTCTCCGATAAAGCTTCCTACAGCCTGGAAGCAGGAAGAAGGTATCCCTCGGTTGGCCTGATAGGGCCGGGAGTACTTCCCTAGGAGGTGACATTGGATCCGAGTGTTGGTAAATTAGTGGTGGTTCATTAAGAAGGTGATGAACAGAGAAGCATGAGCCATGGTTCGAAGAGGTGGAAGGTTATGGGGATGTGGTTGGAGAAAAGTCCAGTAGGTTTGCACAGATGTGCGGGAGTGGGTGAGAGCAGACTGGGAGCAGCCTTGTAAATACTGCTGAGCATGAATGAGCTGTGGGCAAGGAGAAGCCGCCGAAGTCCTTCAAAGGGGGCCGCCGAGATCCCTTGGAAGGATACGGCGATAGCACGGGCCTTGTGATCTAAGGTAGGCAGCGGAGGAAATACAAAGAAAGCCACAGAGGTGACTTCAAAGAAAATACGGCTCAGGTCTCCTCTGGCACGGCAAAAAATCCTCATTTCTTGGGAACCGGAAAAGTACTTAAGGTGATGATGTTGTTCTGCTGGGATGGGCCCAGTCCGAAGGTAATTTTTCAAAAGCAGCTGCTCTAAGTGTTGGTTAAATGGTGCCAGGGGATTATTCGCTGGACACAGGTGCCATGTTCAATCTTACTCATCTATCAATAAAGGCAGACTCCGAGTGCCGGCTGGATGCTGGCTGGCAGCCGGGCACCCCTGAGACAAGAATCCTGTTAGCAGATGCGTCTCCCTGCTTTCGTCTGGGGCTCCGCTGCCGACTTCAAAGAGGAGCCTCAAGTCCTCGGCTTCCGCTTTGCCTCTTGATCATTGCAGCCATGGCTCCTGCCCGGGTGACCCAAATACACCCTTCCCATCGTTTGAGATGGTTCCTACACACTTTCCCCCCTGCGTTTTGTTTTTTTTTTTTTTTTAATATACATTTTAATGTTTATTTATTTATTTTTGAGAGAGAGAGAGAGCATGAGTGGGGAAGGGGCAGAGAGAGAAGGGGACAGAGAATCCCAAGCAGGCTCCGTCCTGTCTGCACAGAGCCCAATGCGGAGCTGGCACTCACCAACCGGGAGGTGATGACTGAGTCAAAACCAAGAGTCGGAGGCTTAACCGACTGAGCCACCCAGGTGCCCCTTACCCTGCGTTTTTAACACAGGAAAGGAATTTTTAAGCACTTAATCAATTTTTGATTAAATAATAAAGGCAATTACGTACATTTTATAAAAGGTATGTAGGAGGAGGTGGTCGTGACAAATGAATTTCTCTTACCTTCCTTTCTCTGGTCACCTGCTTTCTCTTCCCGGTGCAAACACTATTACCCACTTTCTTTTTTTGTTTTTTGTTTTTAATTTTTTTAAGTTTATTTATTTTTGCAGAAAGGGAGAGAGAACGAGCAAGAGTGGGGGAGGGGCAGAGAGAGACAGAGACACAGAATCTGAAACAGGCTCCAGGCTCCGAGCCATCAGCCCAGAGCCCGACGCGGGGCTCGAACTCACGGACCGTGAGATCACGACCTGAGCCGAAGTCGGACGCTCAACGGACTGAGCCACCCAGGCGCTCTCTTTTTTTGTTTGTTTTAATGTAATTTATTGTCAAATTGGTTTCCATCCAACACCCAGTGCTCATCCCAACAGGTGCCCTCCTCAATGCCCATCACCCACTTTCCCCTCTCCCCCACCCCCCATCTTTCTTGTGAATCATTTCAAAGATGTTCTACGCACTTACAAACATAGGCCTATGGTTTTTTTGTTTTGTTTTGTTACACTTATTTATTTATTCTTTTTTTTTTTTTTTTTTAAAGCATAAAGGATAGCACATCATACACCTTGCTCTCTACCTTTTTTACACCCTGGGTATAGTTCCCCATTATTCCTTTTTGGAAAGGCTGCATGGTATTCCATTCATTTATTTGATCAGGCCTTTTGGCTGATAAGAGACTTTTGGCTACGATAAACACTGTCCCAGTGAAGCAGTGAATATCTTCATTTCTTGTGAAGACCTATTTACAGGATAAATTCCTAGAAATAGAACCGCCAGGCCACCAGGCAGGAATATGGAACATTTTGAGAGATTTTACCAAATTATACTTTATAGGACCTGTTCCAATTTTTACTCCTAAGGAAAGTCTGTTTTGTTTTGTTTTTTCCCACATGTTCCCTGACCATACAGCATATTATAAAATTTTGGCTTTTGTCAATTTTAAGTATAAAACTTTTCAATAGAAAAACGTATTTGGGTTTTTACTTTTCATACATCTTCTTCTTGAGGCTGAGCATCTTTACATCGTTTTGAGTCATTTGAAATTCTTTTTACGAAATGAACCCTGATCTTATATCTTGACCGTTTTCCCATAGGATTGTCTATCTTTTTCTTACTGATTGGCAAGAGCTCCCTATATATTAAGAAAATTATTCCTTTGTGCATAAGATGCAAACCTTTTCCCCAGTTTTCTGAGTTTGTACTTTATTTTTGCAATAACAAATGAATTTTTTTTAACGTTTATTCATTTTTGAGACAGAGAGACAGAGCATGAACGGGGGAGCGTCAGAGAGAGAGAGGGAGACACAGAATCTGAAACAGGCTCCAGGCTCTGAGCTCTCAGCACAGAGCCCGACGCGGAGCTTGAACTCACGAACCGCGAGATCATGACCTGAGCCGAAGTTGGACGCTTAACCGACTGAGCCACCCAGACGCCCCGATTTTTTTTATGTAGTAGAATTTCTTGTATTTCTGTTTAGTTTGGGGTCACACTTAGGATTTCCAACTGTGCGGTTATTTTAAGTTACCATGATCTCTTTTGGTACGTTTAGTGTCATCTTTATTTTATTTGTTAAAAAGTAATCTCTGCACCCAACGTAGGACTCAAACTCACAACTCTGAGATCAAGTATTGCACCCTCCACCGACAGCGTCGGCCAGGCGTCCCTGGTGTCACTTTTAATTTTTTTAAGTAGGCTCCACACCCAGTACAGAGCCCAACATGGGGCTTGAACTCACAACCCTGAGATCAAGACCTGAGCTGAGATCAAGAGGGGGATGTTTACCAACTGAGCCACCCAGGCAGCCCCTGGTGTCATTTTTTTAAAATGTGTATTTTGAAATAATTTTGGACTTACAGAAGAGTGGTTAAGATAGTCTTCACCTGGGGCACCTGGTAGCTCAGTCAGGTAAGCATTAACTCTTGAATTCAGCTCAGGTCATGATCCCAGAGTCATGGGATCGAGTCCTGCATCGGGCTCTGCACTGAGTGTAGAGCCTGCTTGAGATTCTCTCTCTCCCTCTCTCTCTCTCTCTCTCTCTCTCTCTCTCTCTCTCTCTCTCTCGCTCTCTGTTTCTCTCTGCCTCACCCCTGCTCAGTGCTCTTGCTCTCTCTCTAAAAAAAAAAAAAAAAAAATAGTCCTTACCCACCTTTGGCTAATGGTAATACTGTACAAGTACTAAAACTAAGAAGTCAACATTAGTACAATACTCTTAATGAAATGTAGATACTAGTGGGATTTCTAGTTTTCCATGTATGTCCTTTTTTTCTGTTATAGGGACCAATCCAGAATCTCACATTTTATTGCTCTGTGCCCTTAATTTCCTCTGATATGTGACAGTTCCTCAATATTTGTCTTTTGTGATCTTGACATTTTTTTAAGCATTCCAGTCAAATATTTTGTAACATGTCCATCTCTTTAATTTTGTCTGATGTTTCCTTATTTAGAGTATTGATTTTGGAAAAGAATATCAGGGTTGGTGTACTCTTCTCAGAACAGCATTATCAGGGGAACATACTATTGATACATTTATACCAGATAATGTTAAATTTGATCACTTGGTTAAGGTTTTGGTTAAATATAAATATATGATATAATTATATATAAATTATATATAACATATATAAATTATATGTTATATATAAATTATAAATATATAAATAATGTATACATATATAAATAAATATATTATATATTATAAATATATAAATTATATAATATATTATATATTATAAATATATAATATATTTATAATATACAATATAAATATATAATATATTTATAACATACAATATAAATATATATTATAAATCATATTGTATATTTATATTATATATTATAAATTAAATTATATTATAAATTTATAATATATAATATTATATATAAATATATATAAATTATATAATATATAATATATAATATTAATATTAATATACTATTAATATTATATATATTATATATTATATATTTATATATAACTATATATTATATATTATAAATATATTTATATATTTATATAAATATATATTTATATATTTATATATATTTATATTTATATAAATATATATATTTATATATATTATATAATAGTATAATATATTAATATAATAATAAATTATTTATATATTTATTTATATTTATTTATTTATATTTATTTATATATATAATTATATATATTTTATTATATATATTATATATAAATATATATATTTATTTATAAATATATATTTTTACCCAGGGTGTAAAATATAAATATATATATATTTATATATATATATTTATATTTATAATATATAATATATAGTTATATATAAATATATAATATACTATATATTATATAATAGTATAATATATTAATATAATAATAAAAAATAAAATATATAATATATAAATATGTAACATATAATATAAATAAAATATAAATATAAGGTTAAATATAAAAAATAAATATAAATAAATATATATATTAGTAGGTATGCATACTATATTTATTTACCTGAACATATTTTTATAAATGTATACACTCCTGTGCTTTTTGCTTTAAAAATACATATTAGGGGCACCTGAGTGTCTCAGTTCGGTTAAGCATCTGACTCTTGATTTCAGCTCAGGTCATGATCCCAGGGTTGTGGGATCAAGCCCTGTGTTGGGGGCACGGAGCCTGGAATCTGCTTAAGCTTCCCTCTCTCCCTCTCCCTCTCTCTCCCTTCTCCCCCACTTGCGTGCACTCTCTCCAAAATACAATATAATACAAGACAAGACAGATCAATCATGTCCTTGTCCCCCTTTATCATCACTTCTCATGTCCTTCTCGACTTCTTCCATCCCTAAGCATCCACCAATCTGCTATCACTAAAGATACATTTACATTTGCTAGAATTTTATAGGAATAAAATCATAAAATATGTATTCCTTTTTTATCTGGCTTCTTTCACTCAGCAAAATTAATTTAGGATTCATCCTTGGTTTCGTATATTTCATTAATCCGTTCCTTTTTGTTGTAGGGTAGTACTCCTTTGAATGGAGAGAACTCACTTTGTTGATTCATAGCAAATAAACATCCATAATCTGTCCTGATAGATATTTGGATTGTTGCCAGCTTGGGGCTATCACAAGTAGTGACTGTGACCATTCATGCACTACTTTTTGGGGGTGGATGTATGCTTTCATTTTTCTTGGACAAAGTGGAATGGCTGGATCAGAAGGGAGGTGTACCCTGACCTTTTTAAGAAATTGACAAGCTCTCACAAAGTGGTTCCACCATTTTACATTCATATTAGCAATGCAGAATAGTTCTGGTTTCTCTGTATTGTTGCCAACACATGGTATGGTCAAACTTTTTCAATTGTAGCCATTCTAATTGGTATGCAGTGGTATTTTATTGTG
The DNA here is from genome assembly GCF_028749965.1 of Puma concolor. NCBI lineage: Eukaryota > Metazoa > Chordata > Mammalia > Carnivora > Felidae > Puma > Puma concolor. Next base: position 8,009,954 of record NC_141680.1, on the reverse strand, counting down.
TGTAATTTGCATTTCCCTGATGACTAATGATATAGATGTTTATTCTACAAGTTCATTTGCTGTCTCTTCTAGCAACATGAATGCTTGAATCTTATGGTTGCTCGTTTTTTTAAAATTGTTTCCTTCGTATTGAATTTTAAGATTTTTAGGTGTATTTTGAATATATTTAACGTCAGTTGTATATTAAAAGTCTGTTATCAGATACATGATTTTTAAATATTTTCTCCCAGTCGGTTGCTTGTCTTTCATACTCTTTAAAAAAATTTTTTTTTCTTAATGTTTATTTATTTTTTAGAAAGAGAGATCACAAGCGGGGAAGAGGCAGAGAGAGGGAGGGAGACACAGAATCTGAAGCAGGCTCCAGGCTGTGAGCTGTCAGCACAGAGCCTGATGCGGGGCTCAAACCCACAAAGTGAGAGATCATGACCTGAGCTGAAGTTGGACCTCAACTGACTGAGCCACCCAGATCTGTTTTCTTAACAGATCTTTTGAAAAGTAAGCTTTTAAGTTCTGCTGAAGCCTAGTTTATCAATTTCTTCTTTTGTGACTCATGCTTTTGGTATCGTATGGAAGAAATCTTTGCCTAACGAAAAGTCACAAAAGTTTTCTCCTATATTTCCTTCTGGATGGCTTATAGTTTTAGGTTTTACATTTATATCTATGCGCTCATTTTTGAGTTAAAGTTAATGTTTCTTAATGGTGCAAGGTAAGGACTGAAGTTTATTTATTTTTGCTTGTGGATATCCAATTGTTCCAGGACCATTTGGTGAAAAGTCTATTTATTGACTGAATTGTCTTTGCACCTTTGCCCTAAATCAATTGTTCGTATATGTGTGGGTCTACTTCTAGATTCTCTATTCATTAAATTGGCCTATTTACTTATCTTCGCATAAATGCCACATTGTCTTCATTATTGTAATTTTGTAATAATTCTTGAAATCAGGTAGTGTTATTCCTTCAGCTTTGTTCTTTATTTCCCCTCCAAATCTCATTGCCTGTTCTAGGTCTTTTATATTTCCATATGAATTTTAAAATCAGTTTGTCAATTTCTACAAAAGCATCCAGGACTCTTATCAGGATTTCAATGAATCTTTAGATCATTTGGAGGAGAGTTTGCATCTTAACAATACTGATTCCTCAATCAATAAACATACATATCTCTCTCCTCATTATGTCTCTTTTTTGTTCTCTGAGGAAAGTTTTGTAGATTTCACAAAACTTTCACATCTTTGTCAGATTTGTCCTTAAGTATTTCATATTGCTGATGCTATTGTAAATTATACTCTTGGTTAAATTTCTATTTCTGATTGTATGTTGCTAGTATATAGAAATGCAGTTGATTTGGGGCCACCTGAGTGTTGATGTCCACACCCTGCAAAAGTCGGTTGAGCATCCGACTTCAGCCCAGGTCATGATCTCACAGTTAGTGGGTTTGAGCCCCGCATCGGGCTCTGTGCTGACAGCTCAGAGCCTGGAGCCTGCTTCGGATTCTGTGTCTCATTCTTTCTCTGCCCCTCCCCCCCACCTTGTGCTCTGTCTCTGTCTCTCAAAAATAAATAAAAATGTGAAAAAAAAAAAGAAAAGAAATGCAATTGATTTTCCCTGTTGATCTTATATCTGAAATCTTGCTAAACTCACTTACTAGTTCCAGCAGATTTTTTTTATGTTCCCTTTAATTATCTATGTAGAAGATCGTGTCATCTGGAAAAAGTGACAGGTTTATGTCTTTGTTTCTAAACTGAATGCCTTTGATTTCTTGTCCTCCCCTTACTGCACTGGTTAGAATGTCCAGTAAGGACAATGCTGCAAAGAAATGGTGAGAATGGCTATCATTGTATTGTTCTTGATTTCAAAGGGATAATCATTTAGTTTTTAACCATTATATATATGCTAACTCTAGGGTTTTTTTTTTATTTTAATATCTCTTATTAGGTAGAGAAACTTCCCTTCTATATCTAGTTTGTTGAGAGTTTTTTTTTAATGTTGATTTTTGAGAGAGAGAGAGAGAGAGAGAGAGAGAGAGAGAGAGAAAGTGGGGGAGGGGCAGAGAGAGAGGGGGACAGAGGATCTGAAGTAGGTTCCACTCTGACAGAGTGCGCATTGTGGGGCTCAAACTCAGAACCATGAGATCATGACCTGAGACGAAGTCGGACGTTTAATCAGTTGAGCCACCCCAGCATCCGGAGGTTGTTTTCTTTTCTTTTTTTTTTTTTTAAATCAGAAGTGGATCTTGTCATATGATTTTTCTGTCTATTGAGATTATTTGTTTAGTTTTTTAATACTGCAAGTGACAATGAAGCAAAAGACCCATCAACGTAAAGTTCTACACCCTGCAAAAATGTCTTCAAGAAATCATGATGAAATCAAAATGTTTTCAGGCATGCACAAGCTGTGATCCTTGGTACCAGCTTTGTATTGCACAAAAAAAAATGAAAGGAAATCCTCAGGCAGAAGAGAAACGTGACCGGGTGGCAACACGGATCTACGCAAAGGAATGAAGAAGGCAGGAGTTGACAACTACATTGGTAAATGTATAAGGTATTTTTGTACTATTTGAATCTGTTTACAAAATAATTATTGAAACAAGGGTAATGTAGTATGATGTTTGTACAATATATAAAAGCAAAATGTCTGAAAACAACAGCACAAAGGCTGGAGAGAAGAAATTGGAGTATACTATCAGTGGGTTCTCGTACCATACATGAAATGGTGTGATACCACTTGAAGCTAGTTTGTGGGGAGTTAAAATAGGTCTAACATAAATCTTAGAGCAACCACTAAAATAAAACAGCAAAGAGTTATAACCAAGAAGCCGGCAAAGTTGTTAAAGTGTTGATAGAGATATCAATATTTATCTCGATAAATATCATTATTTTTTTTAAGTTTTTTTTAAATGTTTATTTCTTTTTGAGAGAGCGAGAGAGACAGAGCTTGAGAGGGGAAGGGCCAGAGAGAGAGGAACACAGAATCCAAAGCAGGCTGCAGGCTCTGAGCTGTCAGCACAGAGCCCGACACGGGGCTTGAACTCACGGACCACGAGATCATGACCTGAGCCGAAGTCGGACGCTCAACTGACTGAGCCACCCAGGCGCCCTGATAAATATCAGCATTTATTGATATCAATGTTGATATTGATAAAGATATTCAACCTTCTCAGAACAATGCAGAAAAAAAAAAAGGGAAAAAGAAGAAAAGAAAATATGGGCAAAGAGAAAACTAACAGCAAGATGACAGATTCAAACCTGACAATATCAGTAATCCGTAAGCTGTAAATAGTCCTGTACAAGCACCAGGCACTGTTGCTTCTAATCCTTTCAGATGTTTCTTTCCCCAGCTTAAAGTAGTTTCTACACAGGCTTTCACTGATTAGTGCTCCCTTCAATGCTAGATGAGACTCTTCTGCAGATCTCTGCAGTTCTCTCTTTTTACAGTTCCCTTTTCGACTCTACTATATCTTGGGAACTCTAGCCATCTTGATTTTCCTAAATTCTCAGCTCTGCTCTTCAACTGCTGGGCTCCACCAGGATTCCCTCTCCCAGTACTTTGTCCTGGAAACCTCTCAAGGCGTTGAGACAACCATAGGGCTCCCCTCATTAGCGTTCTGTCTTTCAGGAACCATTGGTCCTCATTGCTTGGTATCCACTGTCTTGAAAACTGGTGTTTCATGTGCTTTATTGGTTTTTGTTTGTTTCAGTCAAGAGCGTAAATACAGTCTCTATTACTACACCTTGGTCAGAAGGAGAAATCAGTTTATCCCTTTTTATTGCCAAGGATATTCCATTGCACAAATGTACTAGTTTGTTTATTCATTCACTTATTGAAGGGCTAGGTTGTTTCCAGTTTGGGGCAACTTGAATAAAGCTTCTATAAACATTTGTAGGAACACAAATTTTCAGTTAAGTTGGGTAAATACCCAGGAGTGATATTACTCAGTTGCTTGTTAAGGGCATACTCAATTTTATAAGAAACCGTTGAGTTTTTTCCCAAAGTGGCTGTGCTACGTGGCGTTCCCACCAAGAATCTATGAGTGTTCCAGTTGCTCTACATTCTTGCCAGCACTTGGTGCTGTAAGTTGTTTGTTTATTGATTTATTGCTAGTCATTCTAATACATGGAGAGTGGTATCTCATTGTGGTTTTAATTTGCATTTCCCTAATGACTAATGATGTTGAACATCTTTTTATATGCTTATTTGCTGTCTGTGTCTTCTTTGGTGAGAAGTTTATTGAGAACTTTCACCCATTTAAAAAAAATTGGATTGTCTGTTTTCTTGTTGAGTGTTGAGTGTTCTTTATATATTATGGATACAAATCCTTTATCAGATGTTACTTGCAAATACTTTCTCCCAAGGATAGTCTTGTCTTATGTTTCATTTTTAAATCTCCCTTTTTAGAGGGATGTGATTTGTCAAAAACACCTGAGTAGTATAACTTTATTAATGTTCCAAAGCTATTTATTGACTAATGTAAACCAAGGATTTTAACTACAGTAATTTTTATGCACAGACATTTAAAGTCATTTATATCTGAGTAAATTTTGAGAGTGAATAAAGTACAGTAACAAGGTCAGGGCATTTGTGTTCTCTTTCTAACTTGGCTACTGCTGACGTGATCCTGAAGATCTTGATTTCTCCAAGCTCAATTTCCTCAGCAGGAAATGTTCAACTTTGAATACAGGCTTTTCAAAGTTACTAGCACAGAACACAATAACATTCTCGGTTGACCTTCCTGGAAATTATAGTTTTATCTTGATTTTTTTTTTCACTTCCCTCATGACATTTGTGAAGTGATATTTCTATGTGTCTTTTTCTATTTATGTGATTCAAATAATTTGAAAACTAGAAAATGCACGTGCAAATAAAGAGGGGGGAAGAGTGAAAGAGGAAGAGCTTTTACATTTTATCAAGATAAAACATGAGCACTTCATTTATTTTTAAAAATTCCACTTAAGCAAGATATGTGACTCGATAGGCATAGATAGTACATTACTTCAGAAATAGCACATATATTATTTAAGGGCACTGGAGTTATACTTATCAGCGAGTAAACTGATCATTTTATTCAGTTGTGGTATAGCGTCAAAATATGTTTTGAAGGGGGTGCCTGGGTGGCTCAGTTGGTTAAGTGTCCAATTTCAACTCAGGTCATGATCTCATGGCCTGTGGGTTCGAGCCCCATGTCAGGCTGTGTGCTGACAGCTCAGGCCTGGGGCCTGCTTTGGAGTCTGTGTCTCCCTCTCTCTCTCTGCCCCTCCACCACTCATGCTATTTCTGTCTCAAAAATAAATACACATTAAAAAAAATATTTCAAAGAAAATATGTTTTGAGGGAACATTCTATCCTACTGTCTTTTCTTCCATCATCTTATTAGGACATTTTTCCAATGAATAAATAAAGTCGCAAGAATTGTACGGTGAATACCCATAAACCTACTATATAGATTCTACAATGAATATTTTACTACATTTCCTTTATCATGTACCTGTCTATCCTTCCTGCTACTCATCTATCAATCCACTTTATTTTCTGATGTGTTCTGAAGCCTGTGGAGTATTTATTAGGAAGAAATCTTTTGGTTATTTGATGAGATCATTAATGGACCAGATCATATCCTCGTGCATTAAAAAAAAAAAAAAAAAAAAAATCATCCAGCTAAATATTGCTAAAGTTCCCAAAGCTGGGAAATTCTCCCAAGAAACAAACAAAAAGATTCCTGGCCAGAACCCCTGGATATTTTGAGTTTAAATCTGGGGTAAGCCTAACATAAGAATCCCCCACACCCTTTCTTCCCGTTAGCTCCACAATCGTCTAAATTGTCCACTAAGGTGTTTGTCCAGACACAGCTTGAGAAAGTCCATTAGAAACAGCATTTGTGGGCAAGGGCCATGATGTATCTCCATTATAACAGTCTGAGGAAGAGGGAGTCAGAGAGAAGATATTCCAGAAGTGAATTCAGTGAGGGAACGTATGCTCAGACAGGGCTGAGGTCAGATGGGGCTCTGACACAGCCTTTGCAAACCTAGTTGACTGAAAGAATCATTTGAGAGAACTAAAATAAAGAACAAAACAAAAGCTTAGTTCCTAACAAAGATTGATGTGTTTTTTTAATTTTCAAAAACCATTTTAATGTAGTTTTGAGAGACAGAGAGAGACAACACGAGCAGGGGAGAGAGGCAGAGACAGAAGGAGACACAGAATCCGAAGCAGGCTCCGGGCTCCGAGCTGTTGGCCCAGAGCCCGATGCGGGGCTCGAACCCACAAACCGTGAGATCATGACCTGAGCCGAAGTCGGACGCTCAACCGACTGAGCCACGCGAGCGCCCGACAAAGAGATTGATTTAGAAGCTTGGGGTGAGGATCTGCATCTGTTTGTTTTTTTTTTTTAACCAGTGATACACATATTCTGGATGCTACTGGTCTATGGCCAGTTATTTAGGAATTTCCCCGGATTTGAAGAAGTACAAAAGAACTTGCTGAGACATGATAGCTTTTAGTACAAGCGAAGTGATAATTCATGTGCGAGAGTCCTCAGCTTGGTTCTATTGCTGGAACTTAACACGCATCGGGTTAACTGGTAGAACGGGCCTCCAGAAGTTGATTGCCCCAAAGGCCCATGTAAGACAAGCTTGGTCACATACCAAACCCATGCACAGTGGAAGGGAGGGGGGGATCTGAGTTCCAGATAGTGTTTGGCTCTCAGTCGTGCATCCTGACCGGGGCTACCAGCCTGGGAAACAGCCGGGAAAGGGGGCTCTGGGCAAAACACGGAAACATTTGGCTAATAGCTCTACGATATTGAAGCCCAAGCAGCATTTCTTTGTTGTTCATAAGACAGAGTGAGATACAAAAGGAGGTGGGATTTTATAGGGAAGACTCCATGCTTGGAGAAGTCCAGAGGACAGCAGTCTTTGGTCCTGTGCATCAGTTGTGGTACACAGTGGGAGATTGTAGTTCCAGGGCAAGGTTCAGGGGGACCTTGAGGCCCTGATGCCTAGGGCATCACTGGAGCCAAAGCTTCAGAGGAAAAAAAAAAAAAATGGAAGCCATCATCCAGGTGCTAGGCCATTCTTAACATGATTCTCCTGGGGGCACCTGGGTGGCTCAGGCAGTTGAGCATCTGACCTCGGCCCAGGTCATGATCTCGCGGTTCGTGAGTTCGAGCCCCGCGTCGGGCTCTGTGCCGACAGCTCGGAGCCTGGACTCTGCTTTGGATTCTGTGTCTCTTTCTCTCTCTGCCCCTCTCCTGTTTGTGCTTTGTCTCTCTCTGTCTCTCAAAAATAAATAAATGTAAAAAGAAAATTAAAAAGAAACACTATTTTCCTGGAACATCCGGAAATAATTGATAGTTGGGGGGGATTTGTAAGAGATGAACAGCTTCATTACTGACAAAGTTTGGGCAAGAGTCAGCAAAATATGACATATATAGGTGTTGAATTTAAATTCCATTGGCTTGTTGGGTGAAATTAAGAACTTGTAACGGAGGCCAAAAGAAATCAAGTCCCCAAGAAATTAATGAGGCAGCATATTAAGAGAAGGACAGAACAGATGCTTCGTAAACTCGTGTCTGCCCTAATAGATATTGCCTGGCTTATCTTCTTCTAATTAAAAGTTACTGTATTAACTGTAACTTAATAAAAAAATTGTTATTTCGTCTGCAGGCGTAACCTGCGATGTCCTGTGCTTCTAACTCTCCTCTTGCTTTGATCTTGCTTTACTCGTTCCCTTTCTGTAGCGTTTCCTGGACTCTTCTCCCCTGATGCCTTAAAAAAAAATGCATTTTCTTATTTGTCTCCGCCCCACGAAAGAAAAGTGGAATTTCAGGGTTGAATGCACGTGGGTGTTGGTCCTTCCAACTCGCCCCATGTTGACAATCCACTCCTAGGCGGCTTCTCGTCTCATCGGGGCCAGAAGGGCTGATACAGAGAATGACATTCTTTCCAGCAAAGGCCCTCGCCCCTCACTCTGAGAAGACATACAGTGGATCGATTCTGAAAAGCATCTGATGGGCTTTGATTCGCCTCCAGGAGTGATGAACATTTGGAATATCGAAGAGCAAGCTAAGTCTAAGACGCGAGGCACCGAGACGCTTGCATTTGGAACTTGGTAAAATCAGGATCGGGTGGCTCGGACGTGTGGCTCAGGGCACGGCACGCACAGGTGGTTGGGAACAAGGTTTGTATCTGTGTCATATTTTAGCCCAACAGGTGATCTCTCTGGAGAAGCTGTGCAGTCATGATAAAGAGGGGGTGAGGTAAACACCATCTACAGATACATTTGAGGCTCAAATGAGAGCTTAATGCAGGGAGAGTTCTTGCAACATCAGAATGTAAATAATTTACTTTACTCATTCGTTCAGCAGGGAGAGGGGAGGGAAGATTAATGGGCAGTTTAAAAGAAAGTCCAGTTAAAACCTTGGCCGCCCTAAAGCCATAGAAGCAAGAGCCAGTTTAATCTAAACAAAAGAGACGGCTCCCCCATTTGGGCAGGGCTGGGAGACCACACAGTGGCTGAGCATCGCCCATCAGCAGGGTCCCGCTCTTTATAGACCATTTGTTTCCATTTGTAGTGAAAAAGGAGATACTCTTGTAGAGGTTAAGTCAGCCAGTTATTTGTTATAAACTTGCAGAAAGGAATGGGTTTGAAACAAGTCTTAAGTGTTTCAGTGACAAACATTTAACGTCGCCTCCGAGATTTATGGCACTTCTGTTCACCCTTTGAAAGCTTTTAGTCCAGTGGCAAAGGTGACTGGGGGCTTGTCCAGCAGAAAGGAGGTTCTTTCTGTCGGTGTCTTATCATTTGAGCGCTGGCCGGAGAACATTCCAGAGTTTCACTAATGAGCGGTCGCCCTTTCTGCTCACACCGTCGTCTGCCTTGCAAGTATGATGGTCTTTGGAGAGCAATGCAAACATTGAAGGGCTCTGGCATCTGGAAGCCCACACCTCCCCAGCTGTGATGCAGGGAGGAGGGAGGAGGGAGGCCCCAGGCCACCCCTGCAGCCACAGGACCACAGAGCAAGGAGGCCCAGGTGGCACATACCTGCTGTTGGCCACTGCTATGCTGTCGGGAGCACCTGCGGTCGTTGGGATCCCAGCCCTAGAATAATCCATAGGGTGAAGCCTCATCATGCAGTGGCCAGGGCCTCACTCCCTTTTTTGAATCCCAATTTTGGTGAAAACAGCCCCCACTGGCTCGATGGCAGTCAGATTAGGCTTCCTGAAGGCATGTGCTGGCTGCTTCTGACAGGTTACTGCTTCCCAATTTGCCATATTGAGAGTTTCTCTGCTGCTGTTGGCCGTTGTGGAGCCATAGCTATCTGCTACCACCTGGCCTTGGGGGGATGGGGTACGGTGAGAGCCATGGGCTGTCCCTCCTAATTCTACAAGGACAGGATTGTACATCTGATCGAGGCTCATTAGGACTTACAGTGACTCCACGATGCAGCCCGGGCAGGTTCTGAGGGGTCTTCACGGAGCTCTATCCTTCCTGGGTCCCAGCTTGCTCCGTGTTATAAGAGGAACAGTCAGCATTTATTGGGTGCTTATAAGGCACCAAGCACTATTCTAAGCCTTTGGTGGGTACTATCGCATTGATCGTCACAACTGCCCGATGAGATCTGTTTTATAGATGAGGAAACTAAGGCACAGAGAGATTCCGTAACCTGCTCAAGGGCACAGAGCCAGCAAATGCAGACTAGGATCTGAATCCAGGCTGCCACACTCCAGAGCCCCTTAATCGTGCACTCTCTACTCTTTCCTTGCCCACCAGGAAGCTCCATGCGACTCCACATTTTCAGTTCAGGCCCCACTGCTAAAATGCCCCCAAAGGGACAAGGACATTCCCGAAACCAGCCTGAGGTCCACCGACAAAGTCTTCTTTCCCTACCCCAGGACTGATCTCTTTCAAAAGACAACCGTTAGCCCGTTTCTTTTCTTTCTTTCTTTCTTTTTAATGTTTATTTATTTTTGAGAGACAGAGAGCACGAGCCGGGGAGGGGCAGAGAGAGAGAGAGAGGGAGACACAGAATCCGAAGCAGTCTCCGGGCTCCGAGCTGTCAGCACAGAGCCCGTCGCGGGGCTCGAACCCACGAACCGTGAGATCATGACCTGAGCCGAAGTCGGACGCTTAACTGACTGAGCCACCCAGGCACCCCTGCCCATTTCTTTTGGAAGAAGCTGGGACATGCAGAGGCTGTCTCCCAAAGGCAGCACTCTCTTGAAGGCACCATGGGATGATGTAGGTATATTTTCCAAGGTCTGGGATATACAGTCAGCACATGCCACAGTGACCTCTGTTTCTTTCCCAAATCTCCTTTTTTTTTTAAAGGGGGCTCTGGGCTCATTTTGCCTTGAACAGCTAAGTAAACAAGAACACGTATGATTCTGTAAGAATTAGCCACGCTGTGGACATACAAGGGAGTCTCAATTCCTACATAAGAAAGAAACTTTTCTCTAAATCAGTGGTTCCTGAGACTGGCAATAAAAAACACTGCTGGAAAGAACACAAGCTAAGACATCTGCGTTATAAAACGTAAAATCTCGATAGGTGATTCTAGTATGCAATTCTGGTCGCAAACCACTGACCAAAGGGAAAGTGTAGCAAAGAAACAGACAGACCCGCTGAAAGGTTTACTGTATTTATCTTACCAAACAGAACATGTAATTATAGACTGAAGCATATGCGGTCTGGTGAGTTCACAGAGCTCGGGTCTTATACGACAAGGTTTGTGTGTGTGTGTGTGTGTGTGTGTGTGTGTGTGTGTGTGCATGAGGGAGGGGTGGGGAGAGAGAGAGAGAGAGACAGAAAGAGACAGAGACAGATGCAAAGAGAGAATGTGATGAATTTGCTTTGCACTCGCTAACTACAAGGTCCCGTCCAAGGAACAATCCTATAAAGTCTTGGGTGGCATAAAATTCTCTTACTGTTTTTATTTTCTCATAGTAAATATTAACTTTCATTTATCTGAAGAAAGAGAAGATGGAGTGAATCTGCAGAAATCGTCACCATACAAATTCTAGACCTTAATAAATTCCTTCAAGGTCAGGTACGAAGATTTCCACCACAAAGAGTGGAGGGGTGCCAGGGTGGCTCAGTCGGTTCAGCGTCCGACTTCAGCTCAGGTCACGATCTCACGGTTCATTGGGTTCGAGCCCCGAGTCGGGCTCTGTGCTGACAGCTCAGATCCTGGAGCCTGCTTCAAATTGTCTCCCTCTCTCTGCCCCTCCCCTGCCCATGCTCTGTCTCTCTCTCAAAAATAAATAAAATATTTTTTTTAAAAAAAGAGTAGTATAGTTTCTTCCCCCCACAATGGCTCAACAGTGGCATGCTACTTGAATTCTTTACTTGTTTTAATGATTGAAAATTAACTTGGCAAGATATAGTCATTCTTTCTTTCCCTCAGAACTTTTTACATACTGTTTCATGGTCTTCTGGCGTTGAACTCTATTGTGGTGAAATCTGAGGCTAGCCCGACTTTTTCTCTTGCGCTAAATTACAATTTCTTGTTAACCAGGGCTGAAGGCTCTCTCTCCCTATCCTCAAAGTTAAATAATTAATTGGGGTTATGTCATGATGCCAACACTTTCTTTCCTTGTGACTATTTATTATTTTTTTCTTTTTTGAGAAAGAGCGAGCATGCATGGTGAGTGGGGGAGGGGCAGAGGGAGAGGGAGAGAGAGAACCCCAAGCAGGCTCCCCGGGAGCTCCCTGACTTGGGCGGGGCTCAATTCCCTGACCGTGAGATCATGACCTGAGCTAAAATCAAGAGTCCGATGCTTAACTGACTGAGCCACCTGGGTGCCCCATTGATGCGAACACTGTTAGTTCTCTGTATACGCCATATGCATTCAATTGGTAGATTCAGTTATTTTCTTAGGGACATTTTTTTTCTCCATTGTATCTCTGAATACTTTTTCCTTCCCACATCTCTGAATACTTTTTCCTTCCCACTCTTTGGTTCCTTAGTTGTAGGAACACCAAGTAGCTTTATGTTGGATCTTCTTTGTCTCCTATGTTAATCACCCACTCGAGTTGCTTTAATTTCCTTGTCTTTTCCATTCATCGAGCATACCAGATGTCCTTCCTCTATGTCATTAATATAGTACTTAACCTTATCTACTATATTTCTTGCTTTTTCTAAAATGCTGTTAGACCCCAAATAGCATTGTTATGATCCTTCATTTGGTTTCTTTGATCTCCTTTTTCGTCTGAACCTTTTATTTTATCGTCTTGTGTCTCAATTATAGTTTTATTGAATTTGTATTCTATAGGTCAATACCCTTGGGTTCCTTGGATGATGCTTTTCTCCAGACTGATCTCTTTGCCTGCTTTTTGTGCTGTTTTTGTTGTTGTCGATCATTCTTAAATTCCATCTGTTTTATCACCTGTTTGAAGTTATATACAGAATTAACATGTCATTTCCTTGTATCTTGTCCATGTTTGTTTGGGGTTAATGTTCCCCCTTCTTCCCCTTTGAACTACATTTTGAAGGCTGTATTTGTTTTCATTTCCTTTTCTATGGCCTGCTTGTTGAGTAAGGGAGAAATGAAGAAGTCAGATGGGGAGAACTTCAACCCTTGTAGGGGACTTCCACATTCCTCGGTTTCTTGAAATCTCATCAAAATCTGTCCCAGGGCATGCTCTACCCACTGGGTTTTGATTTTTCATTTCATCTCAAACACGACTTGGAAGATGGCACGCTTTTGAAAAAAAATTTTGTGAGCTTATTTATGTATTTTGAGAGAGAATGCAAATAGGGGACGGGCAGAGAGAGAGGGAGAGAGAGAGAATCCCAAGCAGCCTCCACGCTGTCAGCACAGAGCCCGGTGTGGAGCTTAATCCACCAAACTGTGAGATCATGACCTGAGCTGGAACCAGGAGTCAGATGCTCAGCCAAATGAACCACCCAGGCGCCCTGGAAGATGGCTGGCTTTAATGGCCTTTTTAAAATTTCCAGTGAGAGTTGTTAACATATAAATTTACAGTTTGTGAAACACTGTGATAAGCATATTACATATTTTTTCATTAAATCTTCATGACAAGTCATTCAAATAGATGCTATTGCATGTTTGTAGATGAGGAAACTGAGGCTCATTCAACTATTTGTCCTTACTGATCTATTTCTGTTCTCTTGTCACAGTATTTAAATTCTATGTACATAAACATATTAATATATTACATTAAAAAACTTTTTAAAGTTCATTTATTTTTGAGAGACAGAGCATGAGCAGGGGAGGGGCAGAGAGAGAGGGAGACACAGAATCCGAAGCAGGTTCCAGGCTCCGAGCTATCAGCACAGAGCCCGACGCGGGGCTCGGACTCACGAACCGCGAGATCATGACCTGAGCCGAAGTCAGACGTTTAACCGACTGAGCCACCCAGGCACCCCTTAATATATTACATTTTATATAAAATATAATGTAAAATAAAATAGAGAATATAATGTAATAACACGCTATAATTATATATATATATATATATATATATATATATATAACACTATATACTAAACATAAATGTATGATAAGGATACAAAGTAATATATAGTATGGCCATCTCCTCCTTCCTCTGTTAGGTTTTTTTTTTGTTGTTGTTGGAGGGTCTGTATTAGTGTTTTTATATTTTTGGAATGAATTTTAGAATCATTGATTTGTCAAAAATTGTTTGCCATTTTTAATGGAATTGCATTAGCTTACAGGATAATTTGAGAATCAACCTATTTTCGAAGCTGAGTATTCCAATCAAGCATACTCCTCCATTTATTCTACTAACCATGTATCTTGTGAACTAATCTTGAAATTCCTAAGTATTTTTTATCTGTTGCTGTGGTGGATATTTACATGTTAACCCTCTCTCTATTCTTTTTATTGTCCTTATATAGAAACACTGATATACATATTTTAAATGTTTATTTATTTATTTTGAGAAATAGAGAGCTAGCAGGAGAGGGGCAGAAAGAGAGAGAGAGAGAGAGAGAGAATCCCAAGCAGGCTCCGTGCTGTGAGCACGGAACTTGACATGAGGCTTGATCCCACGAACTGAGATCATGACCTGAGCCAAAGTCAAGAGTCAAATGCTTAACCGACTGAGCCACCCAGGTGCCCCAAGAAACACTAATCAATTTTTTTAGCTTAATATTCTCTCTTATTCTAATAATTACTCATGTGCTTTTCTTGAGTGTTCCATGATTAGAAAAAAATCCTATTGTTTCTAAAATTCCGGGTATTCCTTTTCAAAATGTACAATTCTTTCTTCTTTTTCTTTTTACGCTTTTCTCCTTTCCCTTCCCCTCCTCCTCTTCCTCCTCTTCCTCCCCCTCTTTCTTCCTCCTTCTTCTTCTCCTTCTCTTCCTCCTCTTCTCCTTCTCTTCCTCCTCCTTCTCCTCCTCCTCCTTCTTCCTTTGGTTTGATTGTGTTGGCTACCTCTTCCAGAACAATGTTCTGTTGCTCCATCAGTCAGCTTGTCATCTCAAACTCAGTGGCGTGAAGCAGCCGTCACCCAGCCACTTGCACAAACTCCAAGTTGCTCTGCAGATTAGCAAGTGTTGATTGCCCTAAGCTGGGATAGGCTGACTCTGCTCCAGGCTGAGGTTAGATTTGGGTGGGGAATTTGATTTGCTCTTGATTTATTTTGTGTTTACGTTCAGAAGTGTCTCCCTCAGCTTTTTGGCATAAATACCGATGTTTAAGCCAGCATGAGTCTTCTGTTATTTGGAAGCCAAAGCACCTACATTGACTTGTGTCGGGAGATGCACCACTAGACGCATATAAACACTGCCCAGAAATCCCACGTAGACCCCCAGCAGCCCCTTGCTGCCGCTTCCGTGATTTTTTTCTCAGGCTCCCTCTGCTAACTTTAAGCAGTCCCTACCTCCTTCCTTTCCTCAGAGGGCTGTGTGTCCTGTAGTCCAGTGTTTCCCACACTTCAACGTGCATTCTGATCACCCAGAAGTGGTTTCCGATTCAGGAGGGCCAGCGTGGGGCCTGAGATTTTGCATTGATCACAAGCTGTTAGGCGATTCTGGTTTGCAGACTCTACTTTGAATAGCAAAGCTTTGCACTACAACAACGGGATACTTTCTACTCCCCTTTCAAAAAATAGTTACACACTGTTAATGTGTAGGGGACGGAAGAGGGTAAGAAGATGTGGGCTGGGTCAAGATTCTGTCACCGTGCCTCTTCTCAGCTTTAATTTTAACACACTGGAACGCTGGAAAAATCAAAGGTGTGTCAGAAGGGGTGTGAAGAAACTGCTCATCAAGCATTCAAATGAAAGGTTGTTGTTCATTCTCTGTGATTAATAAGGATGACTGTCAGTATTTCCCGGGAAATTTACTGTCTGCAAAACTGCTGCGTGAGTAAGTAGCTAGAAAGTTAGGACTAAAAAGAGAGAATTGACGTAACATTCCTACCACTGTGCCTGGTATGCGCATAGTAGTAGATGTTAGCTATTGTTAGCTACTGTCATTTTTATTAGATGTTTATTAAATTTTGTAGGACTGGGTAAGGGCAAAGCTGTGCTTTCCAGAAGAGTCTTACAGAGGGACTGCCACTTTATTCTCTTCATTACTCCCATTTGGTGTTGTGTGTTTGTCCTCTTAATGGTTGACCACGTCACAAGAAAGGAAGATACGGAATGAAAAGGATGACCATCGATCTGAGAATGTTACTATTTGCATCAGTTAGTATTCTTTAAGCTGAAAAAAACAGTGCCCCCCTCACCCCCACCTCATCCCTGACTATTGAATTTGTTTTAAGTAACAGGGAAAATTTATTATGTCACCTGACAAAAAGATCAGTTAATTCAGTTACTGGATGGGTTTTCCATCTGTCCCACTCTTCTTTTTTGTTGTGTTGGTTGTGACCTCATCGTGGCATGATAGCTCCAGCAATGCCACGGATGTCTTATCCAGACAAGTCAATGTCGAGGGGAGAGAGTCTCCTTCTCTGCATTCCTCTATTTTGGATGAGGAAATCATTCACAAAAGACCCTCCCCCCCCCAAAGACTTCCTCTTCTCTCATACTGGTCAGAACTGAATCACATGCCCCCTTTTTAAGCTACCTCCCCTGGCAAACAGAATGGGATCACCAGTCTTGTCTATACGGTCGTTTCAGAAATTCTCTCTCTGTCATGTGGTGTCACGTGGGGAAGGGTGGAGACCAGAACACAAAGTCGAGCATATAAGAAGGAGGGATGAGCTTCGGGGCACAGACAGAGCCAGGTAGAATTCTAAATATGAAGGGAGCTTATCAAATCTTTATAGTGGCAAACCCCTCTGAATTTCCACCTAGGACAGGAGTCCTTCTGTGATGCTGCCATCTCCAACATTTGTCACCTTCTGTTTAAATGTTTAGTGACGGCAGATTAATTATTTTGAAAATTTTTGACCTCTTCTCCCATTATGGCCCCTTACCCACACCCTCAGCCAGTCGTTAAAGGGGCTTTTACACCAGGAGTACCAAGCCCTTGTAAAGATGCGTCACTCTTAGCTTCTGATGGTGGTGAGGATGCCCAGCTTGTGTGGGGGGGGGGGGGGGAGGCATTTAGATGGGGGGTGAGCACCTTGTCAGAGCCTCAGCTGTGCTCTCCTCTCTGTGCATCTCTGTGTCGGACCGCTGTGACTCAAACTCTCATTGAAATCGCTGACCTCCCTTTCACACCACTTCCCCTGATGTTTTATCACCATACTCTTACAGATGCCATGCCCACCTGACGCCTCAAAGTTGTTGAAAATGGGCCACTTTAAAAGACTCATCTCTCTTCTCACTTTGCTTTTCACTGCCACCAGAAAACACCTCCCATCCGTCACAACGACCAAATGCCACCGTATTCAACCCTTTCAGATGGGTGGGAACGTTTCAGGGTCTTGCGACACCAGATTTAGGAGTCAGTAAGAATAGGACCCATTCACTCTGAACTCTGAGTAAATCAATTGACCCTCCATAGTTACTAATCCTTAGATATGTACACGTCTAGAGAGATTTAAGTCCCGACCTACTTGCTTCCAGAGTAGTTCATGGAAAATTCACACAACAT
Organism: Puma concolor; assembly: GCF_028749965.1. NCBI lineage: Eukaryota > Metazoa > Chordata > Mammalia > Carnivora > Felidae > Puma > Puma concolor. The sequence goes on along the minus strand of NC_141680.1, from coordinate 7,992,925 downwards.
TTATTCTCTTGCTCTAACAGCCTTCTTGGACGCTTCAGAGCTTCCAAGATGGAGGAGAAATAGCAATGGTATTAACCTCACTGCCGTGTGCTCTCACCTTTGAAAACAGGCATTTTTCAAAAGGGCAGCATTAAAAGCTCAGCTTCCCGATGAAGTTAGGTTTCCCGTAATTATGTCCATCATTAAAAAAAAAAAAAGTTGCAAAGAAATTTTATCATTTCAGGAAACTTCTGCTAAAACTGTTGTGCTGTTATGCTTTGGAACCCTTGCTGGGCTTTGCTTTTTTGCATCATTGCCTCTCTCTAAAGACCACGGCTCCATGAAGGTCAAGGGAAGAGGGGGTGTCTCTGTGTTTTGCACACTAACCTTGGCTGGCGATGCTTTATGGAAATGAGATTACCAGTGTGTGTAGCTCGTGTGGCCTTGTTCAAGGGAAGCTCATTGACTGTGCTGCGGGGAGGGCAAAAGACCCTCTGAGCTTCCTGCTGCCTGAACAACCATCCATCAGGGGAACTGCGCAGGTCTCCAGAGGCTTTGCAGCCACAGAGAAGCTACGGGTACCTGTCTTTCTAACAGTGTTTATTGTTTCAAGCTACTGTTGTCATGTCCACTAAACAAAGGCTTCTCACCCCAACTTCCCAATGATGATAAGCAAAAGCTGGGTGACATGGTTTCATGGGGGCGGGGTACATTTCTCCTTCAAATAAACCCTAAATCAAACTCTACACTCAAATTTTAATGTCCATCCAGATTCCCTGGGAAGCTTGCTAGAAAGGCAGAACAGAGAGGCTCCTCTCTAGATAATTTGATTCAGAAGGTTTGCACGGAGTTCTGAATCTGAATTTTAAACTTAAAATACCAGCAGGTGAATCTGAGGGGGCTGCAAAGACGAGCCACTTTGAGCAAAACTGCCCTAAGTCATGGGCTTGAGGACCAGCATCAGTATTAAGAGCTCCTATCTATTACAGCATCTTACAAGTTTGGTGGCCCCGTTCACAGATGAGGGGAGCAAGGCGTCCAGAGGTTAGGGCATTTGCTCAAGGGCTCCCTGCCAACACTGGCCTGCTCCTGGGCATGAACTTGAGTCTACCTTATTCCACAGCCTATGCTCTTGGGTCTCCCAACCACTGCCCACTTAGGTCCCAAACTAGACCCAAAGATGAATGAGATAGCGTTCATTTCAAGAACTCAAGAACTCAAGACTTTTGAGGGCTCGTTTCTGTCTTCAGATGTGGAAAGCAGCTTGCCCAGTGACAGGCAGGGCCAGAACTGGGAAATAAAACCACCTGGACATTTTTTTCACCTGTGCCAGGATGATAAGTTGAGTACGTAGCCTGTTTGGTTTATAGGCTGCCTTGCTAGCTTTGAAGGACCTCCCAAATGGTTTAGACCATGAGGAATCTAGATGGTGCTACATTCTTTTCCAAGCAGTGGGTCTGCTTGTGATGATGTTAAACTCCTCAGTGCGTACCTAATGCATGGTATTGTGTACTGGACCAAAGAAGATGGTTGATCTGGGAGCACTTTGAAAAAATAAAATCAGTGTGCAAACAAATTGTGGAAGTGGAATCAGAGGTCCTGTCAAACTAGCCTGACCAAAGCTGTGCTTTGAACCTCCCAGTGACCATTTCCTGAATACCCACTGTAGGCCAGGCACAGCACCGGGACTTCTTCACCTATCTTACAATGTGTGTCTTTCTTTTTAATTTAATTAATATACTTATTTTGAGAGAGAGAGAGAGAGAGAGAGGGAGTGCAGGGGAGGGGCATAGAGAGATGGAGAGAGAGAGAGAGAGAGAGAGAGAGAGAGAGAGAGAGAGATTGAGAATCCCAAGCAGGCTCCACACTGTCTACATGGAGCCCGATGCAGAGCTTGAACTCACGAACCCTGAGATCATGACCTGAGCCGAAATCAAGAGTTGGGCGCTTAACCAACTGAGCCCTCCCAGGTGCCCAACTATATGTGCCTTTACAATAATTCTCAGCATTTTATAGAAGAGGAAACTGAGGCTCAGAACGGACACATGGCTAGTACGTGTCGGTGATGAGGGCTGAGCCCAAGTCCTGAGCCTTTGTGTTTTTAAACACTGTACGCCTTTGGCTCATTTCACTTAATATATTTATTTTCAAGATGGAGGGGCCCTTTGAGATGATGGAGTTCAACCTTATTCCATGGTAGAAATCGGCTCTATATCATCCTCTGAACAGTAATTGCCTTCTCCTTGCACACCTTCAGAAGTGGGCCTTCTACACCTTACAGGTGACCTTCAGCTTCCTTCTTGCTTGCAGGGTCAAGTACAACCTTCCCAGGCATCCATATCTTGCCCCCACTTAACCTTCCAAGTCTATTCCCCCATTCTTTAGAGACACATTAGTCCACTTCTGTCTGCTAAGTTGGCTACATGCATCCCCAATTTCTGCTATTGGGTAAACCCTCATGGGGGCACCCCCTTTCTTCTCTCTGCATGTCTGAGTCTACTCATCCTCAAGTCCAGTATCAAGACTTTGCCTCGGGCAAAGGGGCCACTATCTTGGGCTTTACATTTTACACTAGAAGTTGGCAAATTGCAGCCCATGGGCCGGGTCTGACCCCTATCTCGTTTGTCTTTTTTAAATAAAGTTTTATTGAAACACGACTACACTCATTAATTTACGTATTGTCTGTGGCTCCTATGGTACTACGGTGGCAGAGTTGAGTCATTTGTGAAAGAGGCTATCTGGCTCATGAAACCTAAAATATTTACCATTTGGGCCATTGCAGAAAAAAAAAATTGCCAGTCTGTGCTTCTGAAGACCCCACATATGACAAACTTTCACACACACAAAAATGAATTTATTAATAAGCAAGTGGGTCCCTCTTAGCCCAGGCAAATTGCTTGACCATAACTCTAAGCATCTGCTTTCGGGACCAAGGATGTTCAGACCCCAGAGAAATGCTTCTCTCCATCCCTTCATCTCGAGTCCTGTAAATGGATGTGTCTAAAAGCCATGGAGGCCTTTGGCTTGTGCTGCAGCCAACAACACTTTCCAGTGCAGGGAGAATTTGAGCATTAGGAATGCCAAGGCGAAAGAGAAGACTAATTAATCTGTCAAAATCTTTGTCTAATCTATAGCGTCAATGACATGAATTATTTGTCATAAAGCGTAATTTCTCTGTAGTATTCAGCACACTCTTGTTTGTTTTGCATTGTTTTGGAATAGTCATCGATTAGTGTGGTCTTTCTGATAGTTGCACATGGTGACTGAGGAATATTTTGCTATATTAAACAATTCCTATCATCCTCGTCTAGACCAAACATGAGTGAAGTATGATACTGATTCTTTACATAAACATGAAAGTTACACATATTCATATATTCTCATTTTTGGCTATTATGACTTTGTTAAATTAACATTTGTTAAGTAGAGCACAGGGTGCTAGATGGTGAGCTGAGGTTCAACAAAAGACCACAAGAGAAATTGAAATAGAGAAGCGTACTCCTCACAGGTCCTGGAGGAAATACACATATACCTCGAGGGGCCACATGGGGAGGTCAAGGCAGGTGCAGACAGAGAGGCAGGACCTGAGGTACATCCCCTTATTAGGGTCTGTGGGTGGAGTGCTTTGGGATGCCCAAGCTAAGTCCAGATTGGTCAATTCAAACCAAAGAGAGAAGGGTTTGTGTAAGCTCCATGGGAGTCTTATCTACGGTGTGTACAAGAGGAAGGCCCTCGGAGATGGGGTAGACCAGGGTTGTTAGGGGAGTCCTATCTGGAACTTAGATTTACCTGTGACTCTGTGGGCTGCTATCTAGGGCACACAATTGTAGTTGTGGGGCTAGTGGCAGTTTAAAGTCCCTGCTGCCATGTGGCCACACAAATGGGTGCAGAGGCAATACCATGGAGTAGCTTAGCTGAACTCTTGACATGGACCCTGCACATATTATGGTGGAGGAGGGCAAGGGAAGGGTCAAGGGTTTCCGGTGTGATCACTTAGGTAGTTGAGGTGACAGCTAGTTTGGAATATGTTGCTTTTGAAGAGCTTTTGAGAATCCGGGTAGAAGATGTAAAGTAAATGTTTATGTTGTTGTTGTTGTTGTTGTTGTTGTTATTGTTGTTTTGAGAGAGGAAGGGGAGGGGCAGAGAGAGAGGAAGACACAGGATCCAAAGTAGGCTCCCGCTGACAGCACAAAGCCTGATGTGGGGCTCGCACTCATGAACCTTGAGATTGTGACTGAAAATGGGACCAAGAGAGGGTTTTTATTTTTAAGGGTAAGAGGGACTTGGACATGCGTAAATGAAATGCCAATGGAAAGGTTCCACCACGAAGAGAGAGATTGATGATAAGGAAATTACAGATGCATTCTAAGCTCAGATGACCCATAGGTTTGCAGCCTCACCCCACAAAATTACTCTGTTGAGTTGTTGGCACGTCACGTGGGCTTAGGAAGCAGTGTGACCATTTTGCCGTGAAACCCTGAGAAATCCACACTCTATGAGTCCTCACACTCTCTTACCCAACTGTCTGCCCAGCATTTGGTCTTTGACTCAGTTGCATGCAGAGGACGCTTTTGTTATTTATCCTTTCAGAAGATGAATTACATTTAATGTAGATCTCATTTTAGATCCAGAGCCTGTAATGCTATCAGCCAGCTAGATAGAAATAGTTTGTTGCTCTCTTGGTTGATTGGAGTCTTAACAGCAGGATTTCATGTTTCTCAAATGGATTCTATCCTGCATGGATCTCTGACATGTTCTTCATCACTGTTTTACTCGATTAAAAATGTTGCATTCCACAAAGAAATGGCATTTAGGACACAGGAGTCTCTGAGTGGCAGAGTTTTCAGAATAAAAGCTGTCATTGCAGAATGAAATTTAGAATCTTAGAGATGGCACCAAGCTGGGAAATTTACATACGATCACGAAGCAGGACTGACTGTCTGGAATAATTGAAAACCCTAGTAATACCACGAGTTGTCCTAGGGAGTGATGTTAGGGGATGTAATAAACATTTTTCAAATCTGAGAGCTTTTATTTTCCATCTAGTTACTATACAAAGATTCTGTCAGCCTCATAACTAAATATTTTTCTTGACGTGCTTTCGTCCCCCAAATTCTGGTCACCATTATTGTTGCCTTTTGGAGTAATTGGTGTGCTAAATGCTTCATACAGATTCCCTTGTCTTACCTTCATAACAATCTTGAGAGGTCATATTGTTTTCATTCAGTAAAGGGGGAAACTGAGGCTCAGAGAGGTCCATTGTTTTCCTAAGTGTCACACACATTGTGTGTAAGTGGCACAGTTTGGACATAAAGTCAGGCAGGATGACTAGAGCCATCGTGTTTAACTTCCTTATTTCTCCAAATAGAGATGAAGGGCATTTCATTTCTGCTCTCAGAGACCTTCACATCTTATTGGAAGTATATGATATGTATCTACATAACTTTTCCATAAGACAGGACTGATTAAGTATAATAAGAGGTGCTTTGGAGTTTAGGAGAGTGAGAAGTTGCTCCAGTGGTTGGAGGTAGGGGTTGTGTTATCAAGGCTGGTTAGACATCAATCCTCAGAGCTAATGGATTGGTGGAATTGTGATTGACAGGTAGGAGTGAAGGATAGTCAAGGTGGAAGGAATGGTAGGGGCAAAAGCAAAGTCAGGACAGAGACACTGGGGAGCAACGGGCAGTCCCGTTTAACTGACGTTTGAATGTGGAATAACACTGAAAAGATCCGTCCAGGTCAGAGCATGGAGGTATCTAAATAGCAGGATGATTACATTCTCTCCATACATTCTGGAAATGTTATAAAGGCTGGAGCTGAGTTGGATAGAGTTGACTTTCCTGGGAAAGCCAATTCAGCTTCAACCATCCAAGGGAAAGATAGTGAACTCGGGCATTATTACTAGGAAATAACAGTACTAAAAAAAGTTTGACCATTCTCCTTTCATCATGCAATCAGTAATGAAGTCCTGACCTTTCTCTGGTACAGTGACTTTTAACACTGGCTATATATTAGAACCACCTGGGGAAATGTTAAACTCCTAAATTGGAGTGGCATTCTAGACTAATTAAATAAAATCTCTGGGGAGTGGGAAACAAGCATTGGTATATTTTAAAGCTTCCTAGGTAACTCCAATATATGTTGAGGCTGAGTTCTACTATGGTGGCAGGCCCCTCACTTGTTAAGTGAATTAATTAATTAATTAATTACTGTAACAGGTTGGGCTGGTAACTACAATGCTAGTTGTGCTGGTAACAGAAAATGGAACATGGGGAAGAAGAACTGATTTAGGAAAAGGTAAGGAGACACATTTGTTGTGAAATATATTGAAATTGGAAACTCCAAGTGGAGATTGTGTGTTCCTCAAAGGTGGGCTCCCTCTGTCACTGTGGTGTCATCTCTAGGTACTGTTCCCTGAAAATAGCAGGTACAGAATAAACACTGCACTCAGGAAGTCCAGCAGGTATTTGGAGCTAGGATTTTGTGAGGTAAGCTGGAATTGTGAAGATCCGGATGTTTGAGTTATGTGTGCATAGGCAGTAGTGTAAATCATCTAGGTCAAGAGAAGAGAAAAAAAAAGGTAGATGGTGCAATATGGTGGCACGCCAATGTAAAGGAAAATCAACTAGGGGAGAGAGTTACAGATGGAGAAAAACAAAATAATGCAAAGCCAAGAAGATGGCAAAGGAGTTTATACAGTCACCTATATGAAATGTTGCAGGAAGGTGAAAGAAGAAGTAATAGAAGAAGAAGGAGGAGGAGGAGGAGGAGGAGGAGGAGGGAGAGGAGGAGAAGGAGAAGGAGAAGGAGAAGGAGAAGAAGAAGGAGCAGAAGAAGAAGAGGCCACCGCCACTCTTTTCTAAGGAAGAACAAAATCCAAAGATTTCAGTGAATACAGTATAGACAGAAGTGTGTTTTTTTTTTTTTTTAACGTTTACTTATTATTGAGAGACAGAGAGAGACAGAGCATGAGCAGGGGAGGGGCAGAGAGAGGAGGAGACACAGAATCCAAAGCAGGTTCCAGGCTCTGAACTGTCAGCACAGAGCCCGACGTGAGGCTTAGACTCACAAACCGCAAGGGCGTGACCTGAGCCAAAGCCGGACGCTCGACCGACTGAGTCATCCAGGTGCCCCGACAGAAGTGTTATTTCTAAATCATACAGAGTATTGTTCATTGTAGAAAAAAAAAACCTAAAAATTGTAATAGCCAAAACAAACAAAACCCAGTCATCCACAACCCACCACTCAGAGATAAACACTTATTACTTATAAATTGTCTTCCAAATATACATTTAGGTTGTTATGTAAACAGAAATGGAACATTATTTATAGAGTAACATGGAATCTGTTGATTTTAGAAAACAGTACACCACGAATAGCTTTCCATGTCAACGAACATACGCAAATCGTAATTTACGATGACTGCAACAGGGCTATCATCACTGACGTAATCCCTTTCTTATTAGCAGTTTTTAACTTTTCGACATTTTAAATATTTTTGTTCATATGTGTGTGTACATGTGCTTGATTACTTAGGTTAAGTTTCTAGGCACAGAATTTTTACTCGAAAAATATACGTCCCATTACTTCTTCATAGGCTCAACAATACCAGAAGTATTCCTTCTGTATCTTTGTCAGTTTATCAAGTAAAATAATGGTAGTCCAGTGGTGCATTTGTGGCCTTTGCTTTGATTCCTGATTATGCTCAGTCTTTCCACATGTATATAGGACATGTATTTCCTCTTACGGAGAATTCTTTTCATTTCCTCTGCAGTGTTCCTACTGGGTATAATTTGGTCTTCTAGGAATACTGTCCACTTGTTGCCCAGAACACCTTTTCCTTCGTATCTATGGATCAGAAGGGGTGCTTGGCTCTTTCCTCATTCCAGGCCACCTTTCCTGTTTTCCAGGCTTGAAATTATGTTATCCCTTATTTTCTATTCCTTTGGACATTGCAAAAGGAACGTGGGATAGACAGATGCCCCTGGGCAGGTTCTCTGAAAGGGGCTGAGAAAGAGAATGGCGTGAAGGGTGCTTTAATGGCGTAGCCCCTGCAAAGGGAGAGGGAAGAACCACGGTGTGCAGAGGAAGAAGGGAGGGCCTTCCTTTTCTTTTCTTTTTTTTTCTTTTTCTTTTTTAACATTTCTTCATTTTTGAGAGACAGAGCACAAGCAAGGGAGGGACAGAAAGAGAAGGAGATATAGAATCTGAAGCAGGCTCCAGGCTCCGACTTGTCAGCCCAGAGCCCAACACGGGGCTTGAACCCACAAACTGCGAGATCATGACCTGAGCCGATGTCAACGCTTAACCAGCTGAGCCACCCAGGCGCCCCTTGTAGCAGAAGGGGACGGATTGAAAATGTGGGGGGTAAAAGACGGGGTGACTCCAAAAGCAGATTCCAAAAGGAAGTTACCAGCTTTGCCCCTGAAAATGCGGGGGGAGGAAAAGAAAACTCATAGAGCACAGAGGAAGGAAGTTATGGGAACTTAATTTGTATCACCTCTATCTTTTTAGGAAGAGAGTAGCCACGGATGACTATTGAGACTGAGGGATAAATGGTTGGGCTTGGGGCTTGGGAGAACTCACCACAGTGAGCCTAATTTGGAATAAAGGATATTGAGTGAGCTTAACCTCCACACCTGCATTGTCTTCTGATGCCACCGACCTTGGAGGACGTGTCAGACATGGTTCCTTCTTTAAGGAGTTGATAATCCAGTTAGAGAGAAAATTCATGCAAGAAAGGATAAATAGCCATCCAGGAAACATCAGCCAAATGCCATTTTGTGCTGCAGGGAAAACCTGTTCCAGCTCAAGTCAAGGACGGCTGTGAACTCAAGGAGCTGGCAAGGATTCACCAGGGAGGGTAGGCTTTGCTTGGATCCTGTGTAGGAATCAGATAATGTGGGCACGCGGGACAGGTGTTCCAGGCAGGAACAGCGATTTTTGACAACCAAATGTTCGGCTGGAGTCCTGTCTGTCTCAAGGATGAGCACTGACCATTACCCATGGCAGATACCATTTCTTTCCTGCAACAAGCCTGCAAGAACCCCCAGTCATCTTGGTACGCTTGTTGAATTTTTATGGCCGTCTAATGACTCTTGAATGAGAGTTAACAGGCTTGGGCTCCGGTTCCTTTATTCCCTTAAGAATGGGTGAGATTTCAGCTGCTCCAGAAAAGAGGACAGTGGGAGGTTCACACTGCATGTGGGCTGTTGGCTAACGGTGCTCATTTCCCTGCAACAATGAAACGGCGTGAAAAGGAGTCTTCGAGAGGTCCCTGGGCTGCCTGGAGACTCCCCGTGTTGTAACACAGGACTAGTTCTGGCATTCATGAATACTAAGTGAGAGCAAAGAGGCAATTTAACTTAATGAACTGAGAAAGCGTTGCAAGACTTCTTGAGTGTTTCCCAGTCTGTGCGTTACCTTAAGTGCCTACTAAAAGTAGAAGAGATTTGATGCTTTTTCTGTCTTTTTATTTTTTACTTTTAACTCATTCCTAATTCTATCTCTGTTCCCATACAAGGGTCTTAATATAGATCCTGCCCTAACACTGCCAGACTAATCTTCCTTAATTACAACTTTTATTGCATTGTTTTCCTGCTTAAAAACCTTCAATGGCTCCCTATTTACTCCTATAAAGTCTTCTTGATTTACAAAATGGCCATAATCTCTCTGGTTTTGCCTCACATGCTAACCGTATTCCTTTCTAAGCCCTAAAACATACCCAGTTGCCTTGACAAGTTTGCCCTAAATGAGGTATTTTAACAATGAGCCTTGGGAGGGGGGGGGGGACCTCCACAGAGCATGTACATCTAGTTAAGGGACACCCTGATAACTCAGTGATATAACGGCCATGATATATTCGTAATCTTGAATATTTCCTCCTGCCTTCTCAGAGAATCTGATTACCTACCTCCCTGCGTATCCGCTGGATTTTTCCTCAATCAGTGGGGCTTTGATTATGGATATCTAGTAAAGCCTCTGTTTTCCATAGGAGATTTGATCAGCCTCTGCAGAAACTAAACAGCTTGTGTTTTGTCAACATCAATTCCCAGCTTAGATTAGAATCATTAGTGGCAGAGCAAGTGCTATTTGGCGGAGCGGTGATAATTAAGGCAGCAAACAGGGACCTGCATAAATCTGCCCATGTTTTGCATGGATGATGGGATGAAGACACGTCACAGGGACTTCTGAAACAGATGATAACTGGAGATCAGGGGTCCATCCCTACCCCACACGCAGAAACCACGTTAAAATACCCAGGGGACACACAAAAAATCAGGGAAATGCCTCATCAGCACTGGAAATGAGGATGGAATTTCAGCAACACGTTAAAAGTTTGAAGTATCTGGGCACACTACAGAGGAAGCCGCGAAGGATAACAAAGTCTCCATTCCCCTTGTTTAGAAAAGGCAGGTGTTGGCAGGGATGAGTGGTGAGTGGAGAAGGGTTTACCAGCACTCCGGACATACAAAGCCCTGATGCGATGCACCGTGTCAATGTTCCTGCCGTGGCCAATTTCAGCCTACCACAGCAGACAGGGGAGAGATGCACAGATTTGGCTCCTGCAAGGCCACCCAAGCAGCTCCATCATGCCACTGAGTCTGCTGGGAAATCAGTGTAGGTAGAGGCTTGGAATAAGCCTCTCAAGCGGATGTGGGTGTCGGGGACGAGGGGGCCAGCAAGAGACGGGTATCAGCTCCTCGGAGCCTTTTTTTTCCTGCTGGGTCCATAGCTTATCTGTGCTAGGAAATGAAGGAACAACTCAGCCAGGGGGAAAGCTAGGGCAGACCGGGTTTTCTCTCCATCAGAGACTCTCAGCTGCCCTCTGTTTGCCAAGGCAGACACTGTGGCCTCCATAAAGGAGGAGCATAGAGAGGCCACGTAGAAGAAAGAGCTAGATTTAGAAAGATGTCCTAGTACAAAGATGCTCATGAAATAGAACGCGTATAACGCGATAACAAAGATATGACCAGGGTTACTGTTGTCACATTAAGAGTGAGAATGGGGGTGGGGGGGCGCCTGGGTGACTCAGTTGGTTAAGCATCGACTTCGGCTCAGGTCATGATCTCACACGGTTCGTGAGTTCGAGCCCCGCGTCGGGCTCTGTGCTGACAGTGTGGAGCCTGCTTGGGAATCTCTGCCTCCCTCTCTCTGCCCCTCCCCTACTCTCTCTCTCACTCTCTCAAAAGAAATAAAATAAATATTTTTTGAAAAAGATGAGAATAGGCTAAACTTCTGAGCAGAAGATAAAAGAATTTTCAGATCGAATTAAAGGCAAATCCTAGCTGTTTGTAGTAGAGATGCCCAAAGTAACACGGCACAGAAAAGTGAAAATATTCATTATTTCAGGAAAATGAAAAAAATAAACTCAGAGCATGATTTTATTATCACACAAAATGGAATTTAAGACTAAAAGCATTTGTGGGGAAAAAAAGCATTATGTGGTATTAATGAAAAATTCAAAACAAGAAAAGAGTCATGAAACTTTATGTGCCAAAAAAAAAATCATGTTGAGATATATTATAGATGAGAAACAGTTGATACAATCTTGGTATCAATTTTTTTTAAATTTTTTAATGTGATTTATTTTTGAGAGAGAGAGAGACAGAGCATGAGTGGGGGAGGGGCAGAGAGAGAGGGAGACACAGAATGGGAAGCAGGCTCCAGGCTCTGAGCTGTCAGCACAGAGCCCGATGTGGGGCTCGAACCCATGAACTGTGAGGTCATGACCTGAGCCGCAGTTGGCTGCTCAACCAACTGAGCCACCCAGGCGCCCCTAGATGAGTGGGATATTTTAATTATTACATTTGATTTAATAACTATGTATATAGGTTTTTGTACTCCCCAAAATATTGATTTCTTTAAATCTCCAGTGAAACACGATAACACACGTTCAATAAATATCTATTTTGTGTCTGCCAAATGTCAAGCCTTATACTCGATAGGGGACAAAATGTCAACAGGCTGGTCGCAGACCCTGCCACGGGCACTCACGTGCCAGGCACGCTTCTAGAAGTTGGGGGTGCAGCAGGGGACAAAACAGACCGAGGTCCCTAGTCCCACGGAGCTTATGTTCTAGGGGGAGAGTACAGGTGGTAACAAAGACACACGGAATATGGCAAATGAAGGATAACAAAGCAGAGTGAGAGAGTGACAGGATATCATGCCATTTTAGAGTTGAGCTTCGGGGAAAGCTCTGGTCAGTGGCGTTTGAACAGAAGTCACCTGCAGGAGGCAGGAAGATATTGGAGAAGAGCTCTCTATGTAGAGAACGGCAGGAAGAGAGGCTCTTTATCCTTGTTGGGGTTTTTTCCTCAACTTTTTTTAAACTTCTAGAATTGAGTATTTTATTGTCAGTCTTTCTTGTTTTCTGATAAACCTAAGGCTCCCCCCCCCCACCTTTTATTTCTGGGGGGCTCTGATCGTATCCTTTATATTTTTTAAATTTCTAAAAAGTTTATAATTGAAGTTTTCATGTGCCTTTTGGCCCAACACTAATTTTTTTTTTAATTGTTTATTTATTTTTGAGAGAGTGCAAGTGGGGGAGGGGCAGCGAGAGGAGAACAGAGGATCCGTTGCAGGCTCTGTTCTGACAGCAGAGAGCCCGTTGTGGGGCTCAAACTCATAAAGCGGGAGATCATGACCTGAGCAGCAGTCGGATGCTCAATCGACTGAGCCACCCAGGTACCCCTGGCCCAACACTAATTTTAAAAGAACATTTTAAAATTTCCCCATCTGGCTACAATTTGGGGGGGAGGGGACCACCTTTTTTATTATGCTTTAAAAAATTTTTTTTAACATTTATTCATTTTCGAGAGACAGAGACAGATGTGAGCGGGGTAAGGGGAGAGAGAGAGGGACACACAGAATCGGAAGCAGGCTCCAGGCTCCGAGCTGTCAGCACAGAGCCTGACGCGGGGCTTGAACTCAGTGACCACGAGATCATGACCTGAGCAGAAGTGGGCTATTTGACCGAGCCACTCAGGCTCCCCTATTATGCTTTAATTTCTTTTTGCTTTGCGCCAGAGCCTTAGCCTGAATAATTTCTCTTCTTAAAATGCCTGGTATATGATGAAATCCAGTTCAGTGTCTCCACGTTGCTCAATGTCGTTGGCTCTGATTCATGTATCCCACATGCTTCAGCCCTGCTGAACTTTCGTTTGCTTGAAACTGCCCTTGACTCCCAGTTTTGAGACTGTAAGTCATGTCGTTATGGAACATTTCTCTCTTCTGCTCATTGTACTAGTCAGGGATTTTCAGAAGAACAAAACCAGTAGAATGAATGCGTGTGGTGTGTGGATGTGGGGGGAGAAAGAAAGAGAGAGATTTATTATGAGGGATTGACTCATGGGACTTGGAAGGCTCAGAAGTCCCAAGATCTGCAGTTGCCAAGTCGGAGACCCAGGAGAGACAGTGTGTGGTTCTCATCCCCATCTGAAGGGCTGACAACCAGGAGAGTCTACGGTGGAGGGTCCAGTCAGAAGACCAACTGGCTAGATACCCAAGAAGAGCTGATATGTTTCAGTTTGAGTCTAAAGGCAGGAGAAGACAGATCACCCAGCTCAAGGCAGTCAGGCAACAGGAACAAAAGGAGTTCCCTCTTACTCAGTCTTTTTGTGGCTGTATTCAGATCTCCAGCGGATTGGATGAACGCTGGCCACATTAGCAAGGGCAGTCTGCAGGGGCACTTGGGTGGCTCCATTGGTTGAGCTTTGGACTCTTGACTTCAGCTCAAGGCATGATCCCAGGGTCATGAAATGGAGCCCTGGGTTGGACTCCACGCTGAGCTTGAGAATCTCTCTCCCTCTGCCCCTCTCCCCCATGGCGTGTGTGCACTCTCTTTCTATGATAAATAAACTTTTTATATAAAAAAAAAAAGAAGGGCAATCTGCTTTATCCAGTTTACTGACTCACGTGAGTCACCCAGGAACACCCTCAGAGACATACTCAGAATAATGTTTGACCAAATGTCTGGGCACCCTGTGGCCCAGGCAAGACTATGTTAGTGGCTTCTACTGTGTACTCCCAGCATCCCTTTCAGTCCCTATCCAGAGATTTTTTTTTAGTGTAGTATGTCCATTGCTTACTTGGTTGACTAGATGGCACCCCCCATGTCCTTAAATGTCACCTGATCAGAGAAGCTTTCCCTGAACCCCCATTTCTGAAGTAGCATGCTAGCCTCATTCACTCTGCTTCATTATCCTACACCTGTCATACTTGTGTGTCCCTTATTATCTGTGTCCTCCCACTAGAATCTAAGCTCCATGGAAGCATGACTTTTATTGACTGCTGTATTGACTGCTTCTGGAAGAGCTCCTGGTACATTGTGGAGGTCTGGTCAATGGGCAGTTAATAAAATCCAGGAATAAATAAAAATAATTTATTATGACTAAGTGTGTGGTAGGCATATAAGGACGGTTCAACATTAGGTAACAAGTAGAATATTCTCTAGATGTAGTTAATGCAATTAATATGTAAAAAAAAATTTAATGTAATGATCTTGATGTCCAAAAGGAAAGGATTACCAACCCCCCTCCAAAAAAAACAAAAGAAAACTTCGTCAATCTATAAATGAAGTGTAATTCCTTAAAATGGCCAAAAAAATCATAGTCATAGTGAAACATTGAAAGCTTTGTCATTAAAATGTATCAGGGTTCAGTAAACTATGGTCTACAGGCCCAAACCAGTTATGTTTATTTGTTAGTTATTGTGTATAGCTAGCTGCCTTCATGCTACAATGGTAGAGTTGAGTGGTTGTGACAGAAATAGAATCACCTCCAAAGCTAACAATATTTACTATTTGACTCTTTACAGAACAAAAAGCTTGCTGACCTCTAACAAAGAACAAAAGGAAAAAAAATCCACATGCATAGATATTGTCAGTCTTATTCTAGAATTCCCATCAACATAGCAAGATAGGAAATAGAAAAAAAGAGATATTAATTAGTAGGAAAAAATAGAGAAAATTACCATTATCTGGCACTATTAATTTTCTACATGGGAAACTTTTTAAAATTTTTTACTTTTTTTTTATTTTAGAGAGAGAGAGAGTGCATGAACAGGGGAGAAGGGCAGAGGGGAAAAAAGAGAGAGAGAGAGAGAGAGAGAGAGAGAACCCTAAGCAGGCTCCATGCACAGCATGGAGCCCAATGTGGGGCTCAATCCCACAACCCTGGGATTCATGACCTGAGCTGAAATCAAGAGTTAGACACTCAACCAACTGAGCCACCCAGGTGCCCCTCTACATGGGAAACTTAAGGGATTCGATTCAAAGCTATTAGGACAATCAAGAAAATTTGCCAAGATGACCCAGTAAAAGGTGATTAAATGTCCTCACATTTTGATAACAAATCTAAATAATCAGTAAAGAGAAACGCATGCCCAGCCTAACTTTCACTTTATATTCTTTTCCATGAAATCTATGTAACTTTACTCTGAATAGTAAAGACTTGGAGTAAGTGAAGAGTCATAGCACATTCTTGGACAGGGAGATTCAATATTGTGAAGATGTCAACTCTTCCAAAATGAATCTTCAGATTTCCTGCAATTCCGCCCAAAATTCCAATAAGAAAAGAATATCCAGACATTCTTGAAAACATCAATTGGTTTTGTGTGTGTTGGTCAGAATAAGCTAGATTATGATTCAGGAACATGCAGTCCCTCCATCCTTAGTGGCTTAAAACAGCAACGACCTATTTCGGACGCAACATGGCCCGTTGATGATTGGCTTTGTTTGTTTGACTGATAAAAGAGACCTGTAGAGGGTCTCAAACTGACAGTTAAGTATAATGGCCTGGAAGTAACACATGTCCCTGTGTTCACAATCAGCACCAGAACAAGTCACAAGGCCCCCCTTCAATGGCTGGTTATGAATCCTATTCCTCCCCCAAAGAGAGGACCAGATGACAGTGGCAGCAGTGACTTCCTACTGGGGTAGGGATGGAACACTGAGAAGGTGGGTATTCTGCCTTGCCAGATATAAAGATCTGTTTTAAGTTGCATTAATTAAGAGAGCGTGTGCTGTATTATGCATGGACAGGCCAACTAACGCACGGAACAGAAAGGGCCGAGACAGAGCAATTTAGTTAGAATTTAGCCCATGAGGAAAGTGCCATTAATGAAAAAAACCTAAAAGCCAACATAGTCTTGAAAGCTCAAACTCTGGTTTAATTGATGATTTCAGAGGATGTCAATATGATGTTAAAAATCATAGCAATTAAAGGGCAAGTAACAATAGCACAGTATTTTTCTAGTCTTTTTCAGTTTCTTTTTTTTCTTAATGTTCATTTATTTTTGAGGGAGAGAGAGAGACAGTGAGGAGGAGGGGCAGAGAAAGAGGAGAGAGAGAATCCTAAGCAGGGTCCACGCTATCAGCACAGAGCACAATGTGGGGCTCGACTTCATGAACCGTGAGATCGCGACCTGAGCCGAAATCGAGAGTCGGATGCTTAACCGACTGAGCCCCCCAGGCACCTCGCCTTTTTAAGTTTCTAACCAGGAAGATTAAAAGTCATTTTTCAGGTTGAGAGAGAAAATCAAATGTCAAAAGGATTTTCCTTCTCTGAAAATGGGCAATTGTGAGACTAGTGTGCCAAGTGTGAGACTTGTGCCTGGCCTCTGGCCAGGGCAAGACCACAGGAAGTCAAAGTGACTTGGGTTAAAACAGCCAAGTGGTGTTCTCAGCCCATTGGTAGGGTATTAGGGACCCAGCACAGCAATGGGTGACAAAGAAAGGATGGGTTAACCAAGTAAAAATGGTTAAAAAAGACACCGATCTCTCCCTGGGCGTTCTTCTTCTTTTATATATTGCTTTAGATTTTTCTGAAACTTAGGACATTAGCTGAATTTGTATTTTATATGCAATTTCAGAAGTAGCATTGGTAGATTTTATCTGGTTTTTAAAATCCTCTTTTAATTGAAATATACATATAAAAAAGTGCACAAATTACACACCTACGGCTTGGTGAAATACCACACAATAAGCACACCGAAGTAATCACCACCCCGAGTGTTACCTAGAAGATTCCTCATATTTCTTTCCAAGTACCGTTTACTCCCCCCAACCCCCTCATAGATTAGTTTGGCCTGTTTTTGAACCATATATACATGAAACTACCCAGTATGATCTTCTGTGGGTTTTGTCTGTTTTGAGACATTTTTTAATGTTTATTTATTTTTGAGAAAGAGAGAGACAGAGTGAGAGTGGGGGACGGCCAGAGAGAGAGGGAGTCACAGAATCCGAAGCAGGCTCCAGTCTCTGAGCTGTCAGCACAGAGCCTGACGCGGGGCTCAAACTCACAAACCAGAGATCATGACTTGAGCCAAAGTCGGACGCTTAACCAACTGAGCCACCAGGCGCCCCATTGTTTGTTTGGTTTTTTTTTACTGGTTTCTTTTGCTCGACACTTTTTGTGAGATTCATTCATGGTGTTGCATGTAGAATTAGATCCCTTCATTTTCACTGTTGCATGGTTTTCTAAGGAGTGAAAAACTGTAATTTATGTATCTAGATTATTGTTGATAGAATTTGATGGATTAGGGTTCTTTCCTTTTTCTTTTTACTGTTAAAAATAATGCTGCTCTTCTTGGTATGTGTCTGGTTTTTGGTGCACACTGGATATATAACTGTGAGTAGAATTTTTAAGTCATGGATCATACATATATTCAACTTAAGTAGGTAATACCAAACAACATATGTATAATTTTAAATTTCTTTATTTATTTTGAGAAAGGAATAGAGAGAGAGCAGGGGAGGGGCCGAGAGAGGGAGAGAGAGAGAATCCCAAGCAGACTGTACATTGTCAGCCTAGAGCCTGAGGTGAGGCTCAAACTCACAAACCTTGAGTCATGACCGAAGTCGAAATCAACAGTCAGTCACTTAACTGACTGAGCCACTCAGGCGCCCCCCCAAACAAGATTTTAAAGTGATTTGCTAATTTACATTTCCACCTGCTGTGTATGAAAGTTTTTGTTATTTCACATTATTGCCCAAACTTGGTAATATTAGTGTTTATGGTGGGTATGCTTTAGTGTCTCAGAATCTGAGACACAGAATCTGAAGAAGGTTCCAGGCTATGCGCTGTCAGCCCAGAACCTGAGTGGGGCTCAGACTCACAGATTGCAAGATCACGACCTGACCCAAAGTTGGACCCTTAACTGACTGAACCACCCAGGCATCCCATTTATTGGCCATTTTAATGTTCTTTGTCAAATGCGTCTTCAAGTTTCTTGCCTAGTTTTTTGGGAGGAGATATTATGTTCTTTCATATTGAGTTGTAAGAGGTCTTCATATATTCTGGGTACCGTCCTTTTGTTGGATTTTGTAAATATTTCTCCCATTTGGTAACTTATATTTCCACTGTTTCATTGTGTCTTTTTATTATTTTTAACATCAGTGAAGTCCAATGTATTGCTTATTTCTCTTATGATTAGCTTTTTTTCCCGCTGAAGCAGTCCTGCTCTAGTCCATGAGCATAAAAAATTCTTTGATATGATTTTCTAGAAGCTGTATTGTTTTATCTTCCACACTTAGAATTTAAATCTACCTGGAACTGATTTGTGTATATGGTGTGAAGTAAGGAATCATGTTTTACTTTTTCTTTCCATATGGCTATCATATTCCTAAATAATTGGATATATCATGCTCATGCAAGGTTAGACCCAATATTGTGAAAATACCAATTATCTCCAAGTGGATCTATACATTTAGTGCAATTCCAATGAAAGGACCAGCAGGTTTCTTTGTGGAAATTGACAACCTGATGTCTAAATTCCTTTGGAAATGCATAAGACCAACAAAAGTACATTCTTTAAGAAAAATAATGTAGGAAGATGTATTCTACTGAAGATTGTATTATACAATCAAGGAACGGTAATTAAAACCAGGCAATATAGGGGCGCCTGGGTGGCGCAGTCGGTTGGGCGTCCGACTTCAGCCAGGTCACGATCTCGCGGTCCGGGAGTTCGAGCCCCGCATCAGGCTCTGGGCTGATGGCTCAGAGCCTGGAGCCTGTTTCCGATTCTGTGTCTCCCTCTCTCTCTGCCCCTCCCCCATTCGTGCTCTGTCTCTCTCTGTCCCAAAAAAATAAATAAACGTTGAAAAAAAAAAAAATTAAAAAAAAAAAAAAAACCAGGCAATATAGAGACAAGGCCAGACAAATAGACCAGTAAAATAAAATGGAAGTTGAGAAATAGATACTCATATATGGCTACTCAATTTAAGAACAAGATGACATCGCATAGCAGTAGAGAAGAGATAATCCTTAAAAGTATTCTAATCTTAGGGGCACCTAGGTGGCTCAGTTGGTTAAGCGTCCAGCTTCGGCTCAGGTCATGATCTCACAGTTCATGAGTTCAAGTCCCACATCGGGCTCTGTACTGACAGCTCAGAGCCTAAAGCCTGCTTTGGATTCTGTGTCTCCTTCTCTCTCTGCCCCTTCCCCACTCATGCTCTGTCTCTCTCTTTCTCTTTCTCTTTCTCTTAAAAATAAATAAACATTAAAAAATTTTTTTAAATACTCTGATTTTTAGTTTAATGTAGTAATTGAAGTTAGAAAGGTAGTAAGTCATAGTTAGATATTTTAGATACGTGTCATTTTCAAGTATGATATCCTTTGATGTTTTGTAGTTTTAATGGTGATAGTTAAGGGAAAGGTCTGGGATGTTTAAGGTTCAAATAAATGCAGTCAGTTAAAGCCTGTTGTTCTAAACATCTGCCATATGGTTGTGATTCTACCATCTCGATAGAAGCATATCTTGATTGCAGACAAAATATGTGATGAGCCAAGGAAGTAACTGAGAACTTCCTTTGAGACTAACGCTGTTCAAATCTCGTGCGGCTAACGAAGGTGTACATATGGTTGACCTTTCTGGGGTCAAATTTTAGAATTCACATGTGCCGATCAAGTCAACACACACAAAAAGAGAAGGAAAAAGATGGGTGTCTGAAAATGGTCAACGAGATGTGTGGTCAAGGGGTACAGAACCTTGGAGGAAGTAGCCATTGGATTGGACTCGTGCGTTCACAAAGCACTTCTCAGAGAAGGTGGATTTGTGTTAAGCCTTGAAATAGGAGTAGGTTTTGGAGAAGTACATGGACGAGGGTAGAGTCATCCCTGGTGTAGACAGACATGAGAAAATGAAAGACGGGGAAATGAGCATTCTATTTGTCTATATGCTGGGGAGGGGGTGTATATATAATGTGTGGGGACAAGCAGCAGAGTGGGGTAGAATATTTAGGTTGATGAATAGTAGAAAATAGCTTGAGTTGATAGACTGGAGCCATGTTACAGGGGAACTTGAAAAATAGCAGAGGAATTCGAATTTACATAAGAAGCAGGAGAGAGCTGGGACTTGTTGGTACCGTATCACTTTGTCCCCAGTCCTTAGCGGAGTGCAGGGACTATCAGACATACTCGTTGATATTTGTTGAATAAATAAACAGGAGAAATAGCAGGATTCAAGAAGTAATAGCCAGTCTCTGCCCTGGGTTAGCACATAAAACCCCTAATAGAGCCATCATCTCCCACATGAAATGCTTCCAGGACACGGATGGCTGCTGACACTTAGGAATGTTCGAAATCAGAATGGCTCACATAGTCACGGACTTCATGGTAAGGAGTGTTGCACTGACAAAACACTGATCATTAACTGCCATTTTATTTTCGTTATTTTTAAATTTATGTTATTTTTTTAAATTTCCATTTTATTTTCATTACATTTTAATTTATTTTCGAGAGAGAGCATGTGAGCAGGGGAGGGGCAGAGACAGAAGGGGACAAAGGATCTAAGGTGAGCTCCGTGCCAACAGCAGAGAGACCCATTTGGGGCTCAAACCCACGAACCGTGAGATCATGACCTGAGCCAAAGTCGGATGCCCACCTGACTGAGCCACTCAGGCCCCCCATTCATTTCCATTTTAAAAAACCCAAAGGAGGGGCACCTGAGTGGCTCAGTCGGTTAAACGTCTGACTCTCCATCTCAGCTCAGGTCTTGATTGCAGGGTCGTGAGTTCAAGCCCCGCGTTGGGCTCCATGCTGGGGGTGAAACCTACTTCAAGAAAGAAAAGAAAAGAAAAAGCCCAGAGGGAAAACAACTCGCTCTCTGAGTCCTATCCTCCAGTTCCAACTATATGTTTTAAGAGACCATGGAGATGATCAACCCAGGAAAATAATATGGGATTTGCCTTTTTTTTTTTTAAGGAAGACATCGATAATAAATGCTATTTTTGGTTACAGGTTTATGCTTCTGCTTGTCTGCACATTCAAGGTTAAGTTAATAAGATGTGGGGGTCTAGCACTCCATCTGTTCATTCCCGTACTACAGAGAAGGGCAAAGTCAATACCTCACCCTGCAGGTACCACCTGATGATGCCTTCCTAATCACCACTCCCCTCTGGCTGCCACCTGTCCTGGATCTCACCCAAAGACCCTTTAGGGGAAGGTGAAACCCTTCATTAGCACCTCAATGAGCTTCACCCCTCCTTGCCTGAGAATTCTTTCCCAGGGCATGAACAGGAAGTGTCAAGTCCAGTAATTGGGCCAAACGATACTGTTATACTGTTCTCTTGTGCTGTGCCCACAGCATCCATGAGGCCCCACAATTGCTCGTGGAATCCCCAAGCTAAGAGACCAGAGAGAGAACCGTCCAAGCACACAGCATTTTCCAGTTGAGGAGACCGAGCCTCCTGGAATGACTTGCCCAAAGACACACACACCTGGTTAGTGGGGCGGTGGGAACAAAGCCCAGACTCTGCCCCTAGCCAGCTGTTCTCACGCTTAGCCACCCTGCCTTGCTCCTTTCTCATGGCTCACCATATTGTAGCCCTGATTTTTGCCTTCATGTCAAGTCAAAGCCGTGCGCTTGTCACAAAGTGAGTTTACAAGGCTGATAACCCACTGCCCCACATAGTACGGTCCCTCACGGGGCAGTTCTGTGGTTCCAGGCTCTCCGGGCAGCTGCCCAAAGTGAATCAAAGCTGGAAAGTCTTGTGACTTGAGGCCCTCTTGGTTGAAAATGACTTCTCTCCAGGACATGTGGCCCCCGACAACGTTTATGCTGAGTTGCCTGTGCAGCATGGCGAATAAGGGCTCTCAAGCTGACAGGCTATGAGAGCGATGGTCTACACTGCAGAGCATCTGGGAAATCCAAAACCACAAAATGCAAATGGATGGATGCAAGGCACATCACCTTCATTGTCAATGTCGGAAAAGTGTATCTCGCTCCGGCCAACATTTGATGGAATGTGACACCCGGAAAGGACATGGTGCCCCACAGCCCTCCATTTCCAGGTAAATCAGTGAAAGCCCAGAAAGGGCAGGTGACTTTTAGTGGCTGAGTGGGAATGACATCTTTCCTAAGACTCCTGGTCTAGTGTTCTTGTAACTGTGTTTCCGTTACAAGAAAATGCTTCCGTGAAAGTGGCATTGAGTTGTTCAGATTTTATCACCTGGTATAAAATAAGATTTCTAAAAACCTCGTAAACTACTTTTATTTATTTATATTAATAAATTACTTTATTGATATAATTTATTAATATTTATTTAATTAATTGTTTTTATTGTTTGTTTTTGGGAGAGAGAGATTGTGTGCAAATGGGGGAGAGAGAGGAAGAGGGGGGGAACAGAAGATCCGAAGCAGGCTCCAGCCTCCACGCGGACAGCAGTGAGCCTGATGCGGGGCTTGAACTCACAAACCATGAGATCACGACCTGGGCTGAAGTCAGATGCTCAACTGACTGAGCCCCCCCCCCCCAGGTCCCCCCAGTACTTTCTCTGTCCTTAAAACTCCTAAGAGATGGGGCATATTTTATTGAACACCGCACAATTCTGGAACCCCAGATCCACCTCCCTCATTGTAAGAACAAAGGCAAACACTATAATCTCCAGGGTCTCTCGTCCCGATTGTCTCCGTCTCGATAAACAGGACCTCTATTTCCAGTTGTTCAAGACCAACACTTAGGACTCATCTCCGATTTCTCCCTTTTGCCTCCCACCTCCCCGCCCCCCCTTCCCCGCTGCTGGCCCTCTTGCTTCTACCTCTAAAGTTTATCTTGACCCCATGGGCTCCCTCTCCCTGCTCACCCTGTCCGTCTACCCCATGCCATCCACCACCCCTCCTTCCCTCACCTCGCCTTCTCTGCTAGCTTCCTGACTGGTTTCTCTGCCTTGGCTCTTGCCCCACCAAAACCTGTTTTGTACACCAGAATTCACACCAAAATTTTCTACTTTTTTTTCCCCCCAATTAACTAGTTTAATTTTTTTTTTTTTTAACTGAGTTTGTTTTTAGGGCAGCTTTAGGTTCACAGCAAAATTGAGTGGAGGGTACAGAGATTTTTCCCACATGCCCCTGCACATAACCCACCCCCGCTCACATGGGCTCGTGAGCTCTCAACATCCCCCACCAGAGTGGAACAGTTGTGAGAGTTGATGACCTTGCATGGACGAATCCTTATCTCCCCAAACCCACAGGGTTCGCTGGTGGTGGTGTACATTCTCTGGGTTTGGGGCAGAGGGGTTTGTTTGTTTTTTTTTAAACATAACTCAGATCCTGTCTCACTCCAGCTGAGAAACTTCCGGCTTCTCATGGCCCCGGGCATAAGGACGTTCCCATCTCAAGGCTTTGGACTTTCCATTTCTGGCATTTGCTGGGCGAGAACACTTGTCCTCACCTCTTTCCGTAGCTGGATCCTTCACATCCAATGCCGTGACCTCAAAGAGGATCTCCTGATCCAACCTATTTGAAAGTGGCCAATTCCTCCTTCCTTTCCACTTCTGTAATATTTTCTTCAGGGCTCTGAGCCTATTCTGCAAATCTCCTGTTTCTCAAATTCATCTTTCTTCCCCCGTTATAATGTAAGACCCATGCCCCCACGACCTGACCTTGTCCCCTATAGGCACCTGGTAAGCACTCAGTACAAATCCGTTGAGTGTTGAATGCTAGGTCATACCAAGCATTTCTTAGGTGTCATGCATAGGTACTTTATAATCATATTATATGTCATCCGTGTACTGACCCTAAAAAATACAGGTTCAATTATTCCCATGTCATAGATGAGAAAACTGAGAGAGAGGTTAAGGGGCTTGACCAAAATCACCCAGTTGGTGAAGTTCACTCTCAGGAGCCTGGCCTAGCACCCATGCCTTAAGCCGCTCAGCTCTACTGAGAGAATCCGTGATAATTGGGTACCTTCTTCTATCTGACTGCCTTTGTCTTTACAGATTATAGACTAAAGGGTTCACTGGGGATGATAGAAAAGATGGCAATTCTTCCTTCGGGGATTTCCTAGTAAAGCTTTCTACATTGGATCTATGAGCAGAGGAAGGAAGTCCAATTTCTTCCCTAGCCATAGCCCTCAGGGACCCTTTGGGTTCCGTATGATTTCATTACTCTCTTCCTCTCCTGTGGTCTCCGCAGCTCAGGGCTCCCGCTACTGTTAAGTTCTGCCCTCCCTTCCATTTCTTCACCTCTGCCAAGGACCATCTCTTCACGAGAGCAGTGGACCAGGGACGGATGAAGTTAGGAGGGGTGTGGTCCATCAGTAACTACTGGTGGAAAGTTGGGCCTCCTTTTCTTCATCTGTAAAATCTGAGGGACAGTCTCTAAGGTCAACTTTCAGGTTTATAATATTATCACTCAGGAGGTGTTTTACTTAGCCCTTGACTGAGGGTTTTTCTCAGGTCCTCTTTGCCCTGTTTCCTCTCTGTCCATGCTCTCATTTCATGGGTCTTACATACCAACGTTGGAACAACATCATAAACCAGACCAGACAAATTCTTCGGATGCCAAGGTATTTGGCAGTATATGACTCCCCTCCAGGGAATTTCCAAAGTAAATTCATTCATCCATCCATCTATCCAAGAAATAATTACTGAGCACCTACTATGTGTAAGGTCTCATGTCAGGCGTTGGGAGTATACATGGTCTGGACCCTCATGGAGCCAGTAGGAATAAAGTTACTAATAGAAGAAAAATCACAGAAGTCAATGTGAGAATATCACAGTGACAAGTACCGTCAAAGGGAAGTGTATGGTGGTGTGAGAACAGACATTGGGGGTGTGGAGGTTGACCTAACGGGGACAGTCAGTGGGGACTTTCCTGAAGAAACAACAGGTTCACCAGAAGACGAGTGGTAAGGATGTTGTAGCCAAAAGGAATGGCCTATGCAAAGATCCTGTGGCAGGAGGTAGCATCACATGCTCTAGGACCAAAAGCTCAGTGTGCTTGTTGTGCAGAAAACATGGAGAAGTCAAGGATGACAAGTAAAATGTAGGGAGACCAGAAGTCAACAGGCCAAGGCATCTTAGCCCTCCTGCAGAAGACTGTCCTCACCCAGTTAGAGGTCCTCAGACATGGTTCTTCCTTAAGCAACCTATGAAAACTTTAGCTTGGAGAAAGGACAATTAAAATTCATTAGGGTTTGTTTTTTTTTTTAATCCTTTCTACATAACTGTGCTAAGAGACTTCTTTGGAATCGAGAAGAAAGTCCCCATCCATTGTCAATCGCCACCAAGACCTGGACACAAGGAATCCAGCAAAGAATTCATTCCTGTCCTGCCCTTTCTGGCCATGTTGCAGAGGATGGCTGTGTGTGTTGTGGCAAACTTCCCGCTCCCAATCAACCAAATGAAGCTGTACAGACTGAATACAAAGCATTTGCTAGAGAAAGAAAACCAAAGAATCAGAGACGTGACCAAAAGCTAGAAGGCTTTGCCTCTCAGTTGCTCAGAGGGATCACTCAGAGGCTGTTTTCCTCTGGAGAAATAACATAATCAACAGAGGCTGGAAGTTCCAAAATAAAGTTTAGAAAAAAAAAAAAATAAATGGAGGTGATTCAAAACAGTGGTAATTACCCATTCTTTCCCCATTCTAGATGACTCACACTGGATCAATAATCCAAATGACTTTCTTCTCATTAGTCCCAAATTGGAAAACTTTGCCAGGGTTGTAAGAAGGAGAGTTGATGTGTATTAGCTGAATTCAGTTTCGAATTCAGTTTCGTGGATGCTAAGTGCCCCCACAAGCTTAAAATAAAATACCTGCTTTACAGACTTGTCTATAATTCTCCATGGCAGAGGAGATAACTGAGCAAGCTATTGCGGGGGGTCGGGGGGGGGGGGGTGGTTCTAAGCAAACAAAAAATAATAATAATAATAATAAAACACCTCTGCTTCCATCATCTGGAAATTGAGATGCCGGCACATCAGTCTTGTGAAGTGTGAATGTTAGTGTGTTAAATAAACATTTAAAAAAAAGGAACCCGCTTGACAGTTATTTTTAAGAGTCTGGCATATATATTTTTCCTTCATCCAAAGAGCTCAAAATTGGCTTAAGTGGAGATTAATTGAAAAAAGTTCACCTCCAGAGTATGATTAAGCCTGGAAAATTTTAGCCAATAGGGGAATTTTTTATAAAATTATGACTGAGTGGAAATAGTGCTATAATGGAAGTCTGTGTATAATGGGCGCCATTAAAATTATATATGTATGTATTTGAGCATCGGCAGGTAACCGACTTACAGGGTTACAGTGCCGTGAAGGGTTTCTGGTGATATTATAAGCTACAGGCGCAAAGCTCAAGTCATCCAAATTCCTAAATGGAATTACAGTTAGATTAAAAAATATTCTTGCCATAATTATACACCAGGCACGGTTTGGATCTTACAATTAACTTCTCTGTGCACAGGCTTCGCCTACCTAGTAATGGGTAATCCGATTCATATGTAATGGAATCAGAGGATATTCAGAATAGGAAGCGGTCTCTGACTTCCTAGTTTGTTTTCAGTGCAAAATGCATGAGGAAACCAAATAAACCAAATAAACACGAGGAACGGCCATCTTGTAAATACCGCCCGGCAGCAGCTTTGGTGATCCGTAGATACAAAAGTTCAGGATGGAGGCCAAAACTCCAGCGTCTTAGTCTAGTACTTTCCATGGTTTGGGATTTCATTCCTCCTCTGGTCAGCTTCTCACCTGCAGTTTATAGGGAATCCTAGAATTTTTATGTAAGAGGAGCGTAAGGGTGTCTCTTTGGTTGCAGGATAGGAGTAAGTAGGTAAAATGGGCTTTTCGCGCTGGAATGTGGATCTGGGGGTCTTGCGGGCACAGATTCCAATCTATCGGGTCTGTGATGTGGCTCTAAGAAACTCCCAGGTGATCTGTTGTATTGCTCCCAGGACCTCACTCTGAGGACCAAGGCATTAAGAGGACTTGACTCACAACTGGATTGGCATGAAGGCCCCAAATGTTCCTTAGATTGTGTGTGTGTGGAAAGCCTCTAGGGTGACTGATGAAGGTCAGGGGTATGTCCTTCCAACAAGCCCTTGGCTTGCCTCCTGACCGATCTCAGTGACAAATGGGTATTAAATATAACTGTGAGATCCCATCAGTAGGATCTAGACGCAATCAGTCTGAAAAGATCATCTGCCCATCTGCTGCGATTCACCCAGCATCCTGAACTCTATGTTTATTTCTTTCATCAGATTTGGGAAACTTTCAGCCATTATTTTCTCAAGTACTTCTCTCCCCTTCCAGAATAACCAATGGCGTGAACGTGAGATCTTCTTTGTCTTTTCTTTTCTTTTCTTTTCTTTTCTTTTCTTTTCTTTTCTTTTCTTTTCTTTTCTTTCTCTTCTCTTCTCTTCTTTTCTTCTTTTCTTTTCTTTTCTTCTTGTCTTTTCTTTTTTCTTTTCTTTATTCTTTTCTTTCCTTCCTTCTTTCCTTTAACTTTTTTTTTTTTTAATTTTTTTTTAAGGTTTTATTTAGTTTTGACTGAGAGAAAGAGACAGACCATGAGCGGGGAAGGGGCAGAGAGAGGGAGACACAGAATCCCAAGCAGGCTCCAGGCTCTGAGCTGTCAGCACAGAGCCTGATGCGGGGCTCAGATTCGCAAACCGTGAGATCGTGACCTGAGCAGAAGTTGGAGGCTTAACCGACTGAGCCACCCAGGTGCCCCGAGATCTTCTTATTATAGTCCTACCAGTCCCTGAAATTCTCCTTTTTTTTTTTTCCCCTCTCTGTTATCTCTCTGTTGTTCAGATTGGATTTCTATTGTTCTGTCTTCCAAGTCACTGATTCTTTCCTCTTTCCGATCCTGGTATTGAGCCCATCCATGGAGATCTTATCAATGAATTTTCTTTCTTTACTTTTTATATTAACTGTATTTTCCCATTTTAAATCTGCCATTTGGTTCCATTTCCTGGTTGAGGCTTTTTGTTTCTGCATCTGTTTTAGGCTTTTTGTAATTGCTCATTGAAGCATTTTTATTAGGGCTGCTTCTGCCCGATTATTATTAAAAAAATTTTTTTTAATGTTTATTTATTTTTGAGGGAGAGAGAGAAGCAGAACACAAGCAGGGAGGAGCAGAGAGAGAGGGAGACACAGAATCCGAAGCAGGCTCCAGGCTCCGAGCCGTCAGCACAGAGCCCAACGTGGGGCTCAAACCCACCAACCGCCAGATCATGACCTGAGCCGAAGTCGGACGCTTCACCGACTGAGCCACCCGGATACCCCTGCCTGATTATTTTAACATCTTCTATGTTGGAGTTGTCTTCTGCTACTCCCTTTGAGATCTCACTGGTTCCTGGTACAGTGAATGGTTTTCAGTTGAAACCCAGATATTTTTGTGTTACGATATGACGCTCTGGGTCTTATTTAAACTTGCTGGTTTAACTGGGGTTTTTTTCTGACACTGCTGTGGCAGGGGACAGGGGCTGTGTTCATGTTTCTGCCAGATGGAGATGAAAATGCAGGTGTCCATTGATGCTTAGGGGAGCAGGTGGATTCCTCCTCTCCCCCCGGGGGTCATAGGATTTCTAGTTCCCCTGTGGTCTCCGCAGACACTGTGAGGGGCCGACGGGCTTCTCACCGGCCCATGGGGATAGAAGTCCCTGCTCCTTACTGCCTTATTGTGGCAGTGCCCGGGGGGGTGCACTGGGGAAGTTGGGCACGTTATTACAGCGGAGGTGGGCTCCTAGCCCCCTTTGCAGTTGGGGTTGGGGTGGGGCCACAGTTCTTCTCTACGGCATCTGGCTGGAGTAGACAGGTCATTGCCTAAAAGTTTTCTGTCTTGTTACACTGCCCCTTTCTGCTCCTTTGACTGGCGAGGGTAGGCTCTTTGTGAGTCTGTCGCCGTCTCCTGCTGGCTTCTCCAGCCCCAAGGCTAGAACATATGATACAAAAAGAAAATCGGGGCCTCACTACTGTGCTGTGCCTCTGGTTCTGGGGTCCTCAGCAGCCCCCCTTCTTCTCTTCACCTTCAGGCTCTTTTACTGTCCTTGTACGGAGTGGGAGAAGTACATTTACTCATCTCCCCGGAAGCAGAAGTCATTATAATTAGTTCGTTGCCATGATTTCGTGTTCCTATGGAAAGACCCAGGTCCTAATTTACTTCTGATAGTTGCTGGTCCGGGTATAGGACACATGTCTTGGTTTAGTGAAGTGTGAATGCAGACATGAGTTAAACAGCCTCCCAACTCTGACTTTCAGAGGATTCACAGGGACTATATCTACATTACTTCGTTGATGTTTTCGCTTGTTTGTTTGTTTTTGTCACAGAAGATATATTTCAATGACCTTTTGCGTAGGGTGAGATTACTTTTCTCAACTTGTAAAAAAAACAAAAAAGAAGACTTATTATCTCATATGGCGTCAGTGGTGTCAGAAAGATCCAGGTTGCTTCCATCTTTCTGATGTGGCAAGCTTAGCTTCCCTCAAGGGTGCAGCAGGGCTGCAGTAGCTCCAGACATCACATGCAGAAGGAGAGGGGGCACACTTGTGTATAATCATATTTATTAGAAGTCTCCCAACAAGGTTTCTCTGCACCGCGTTCGCCAGAATGGTAGCACACACATGGGGCCAGCTATATAATTTGTAATAATTTGTGGGGCCCAGTGCGAAATTAAAGTGTGGCATCTCTTGTCCAACAGTTATTAAGAATTTCAAGATCGCAGCGAAGCATTAAACCAAGTGTGGGGTCCTTCTGAGACCAATGCCCTGTGCAACTGTGCAGGTTACGTGCCCGTAAAGCTGGCCTTGTCCAGGCCTATGATGGAACTAATTTCAAAGAGAAAAGGGTCCTAGATTTATTGCCGAAATTTGGGGTACCAGCGGCCCTTCTTGAACCATAGGGAGAGAGGGATGGAAGCCAAAACAAAATCAAGGTGTTGTGATTGCAGGGGGGCTGGCAGTGCGGGAAGGCTTTCGGTTGGGCGTCAATACCGTCCAGTTTGAGTGTGCGTCTTTCTGCTCGCGTCATATTTTACTACGTCCCCAAAGTTCCTAGTTCTGGATGTAGCTCAGTTCTGCCTCTTTGTGAATTTGAGCAAGTGTTTTCATTTCTCTGAATTTAAATTTTCTTATTTGTGAAATCAGAATCCGGGGTGTGGCCCTCATGGCCATGTTATGTCCATCACCAGAGGGTGGAACCTTGACCCTCTGTCCGGATGAGGATTGCAAGTCTGTGATAATTTCTACTCCTTCTCTATTAGGTGGTCAGGGATTTCCTTGGGCTGACGAGGCCCTGGGGCATGTTGGCACGCTCTGTTTCCTGCATGTGGGGGCTGAGGGAGGAGGTAGGGAAAAGGCTCTGTTTCTTGTTTCCGTCACAGATGGAGGGGCAGTGTGATGGAGGGAACTTTCGTGTGAAGTGTAAGTCCTAGGCTGTGGCCCAGAGACTTGGTCCCCCATACCATCCGAGTCTCGGGCATGAGAATGGTGCCCTTTCATAGTATGTATTTTGGCTCATACGCTAGGCTACGTCTTAGAGCATGTGGTAGATGGTAAGTTGGCCACAGGTATGTCTCTATTTTCCGTAACCTTCTGTGTTACATTGTAGCTTCTCTCATCAAAAGTTGGAGATTTTAGGAGCACCTGGTGGCTCAGTCACTTAACTGTCCAACTCCTGGTTTTGGCTCAGGTCATGATCTCACAGTTCATGGGTTTGAGTCCCACATCCGGCTCTGCGCTGACATTGCGGAGCCTGCTTGGGATTCTCTCTCTCTCTCTCTCTCTCTCTCTCTCTGTCCCTCCCCTGCTCGCTCTCTCTCTCTCTCTCTCTCTCTCTCAAAAATAAATAAATTTCAAAAAAAAGTTTTTTAAGTTGGAGATTTTATCTCCACCTGTGAATCTAGGTTGGCCTTATGACCTACTCTGGGCGATGCAACGGTCATAAACGTGGCTCAAGAAGAGAACTAAAAGCGCGCATTGGAACTCTGTCCTCGCTCTGGATTTTAGAGCCTTGAGACCGGCACATACCAGGCTGGGACTGCTTGGAGTTGGGGGTGCTGTAGAGCTGAGGACCCCAGAACAACCAAAACCACCCACCCACCAAACACCAGATCCGTGGAAGAGGTCATATCTATCCGTTTCCCATCGCTGCCATAAAAATTAGCAGAAACTCAGTGTATCACGATCATGGGGGTGATATCCCATCACCTTTTCTATATTTTATTGATTAGAAGCAGGCCACAGGTCCTGCCCACACTCAGGGAGAAGAGATGACACAGCTGTGCGAACGTCAGGAGGCAGGGATCATGGGGGGTCGCCTTGAAGTCCTCCCACTGCTATCTCCAAAGACGTAGAGAGTGAACATAGGAGGTCTGTCTTCTTTGCTGTCCTCCAGTCTACAGATGTGAACTGCAGCCAGTCACTAATCCTCTTCCTCAAGGCTTTTGCCCCAGAAAGATCCAGGGCAGCTGACTGTTTTCAGGTCATTTGGATCCAAATGGAGAGGTGTCTTGGCAATTCGTAAAAATGCACTGCGTCTCATGAGGATAACTCTAGTCAAAATCACCCTCAGTGCCCTTCCGCGGAAAACGTGTCTTTTCTCTGCTCTTACTTCCACGTCTCTTAGAGTAAGGCTTCTACGGGGCCCCTCCAAGACGGTTAAAGATGTGCTTGACGGGCTTTGCCTAGTGGAGCAAAATAAAAATTCACTTGGGAAAGAAAAGTTGATCAAACGCCAGCTAAAAGGCGAGTTGCATAAACAAACATGGGGAAGAACAGAACCCAGTCACGAGCTTCTAATTTTGATTACAGATAATTTTTTTTGAAAAAGCAGAGACTTGCATCTAAAGCCTTTGTCCCCCTCTCACACATCCCTCTGTTCACTGCGATGGTACTAAAATGGGTTAGAATGCACATTTTCCCGGGTCTTAATTTCTTTCAGCCTTCGCTCAAATTGCCTTCACAATGGCGCATCCGTATGTCCAAACAAACAGACAAGTGAGGAGATTAATGAACTGATCTTTGACCTGCTAAGTATTTATTCCGGGGCTCAGGGGGGAAGCGTGTCTGTGCCAATGAAAATCCCAAAACTGTCTCTGATAATTTGGTATTAAAGAGAGCTCTGTCAAATGCCTCTTGAGGCAGACAGAGCATCACCCTTCTCCTGACCCCAAGCTTCTTAGCCGTTATGTTCCCCCCTCCCCATTCAGAAGGACTGCAACCTTCTTTTATTCCTTTACCATCCTTCCCCTAAAAGAGCTTTTCTTTAACAATACTGGCTGCCTTTTATTAAGCACTTACTACATCAGACACCGGGTTCAGCTATTTTCATCACCATCTAACATTCTTGAACACTCACCCTATGGAAAGCAATCTTATATTCTTTCTTTTAATTTTGGCACTAGCTGTATGAAGCAGGAATTTCTAAAAGAGCGTCTGCTATTTACTCCTTCCTTGAGTAAATGTCAGAAAATGGAAGGGAAATGGAATTTTATTAAGAACTTGATTAGATGAATATGGCTCTTGGACATTTGCTATGTGTGTGTCCTTGTCACAGCAGCGTAGGGAATAATTGGTGCTCCAAGCCAAATGCTGTTAGAAAGAGAGTCATTCTTTCTGGCCCTCTGATCACTCCTTAACTTCATATAGGTGTATGTAGTCGGCACATGCGCATATACACTTGCGGGAAGGCAAGCCCTCTCTTTCTTTTGCATCCAGGGCTCCTATAATGTGACAACACTGGGCTCTAGAGGAGAAAGGCACAGATGTGGATCAGGACGAGCCTCAAAATACACCAGAGTGGTTGGGTACGGAGTCGAATGATGAGTCTGTTGTGGCTGCTAGTGTCCAGAGATGATCTCTCCGTGTATCCCCTGTTATCACATGGCCGTCTTCTCCCGTGTGTCTGCGTGTCTCTTCTCTTCTTAAACTGACAGCAGTCATATTGGACGTTAATCAGCCCCAGCACATGGGAGTTGAGAGCCACGTAAGGCATGCAGATCATAGTGTAAGAGCCACAGATGACCTTTGAAGGCTTATTACAATGACACGACATGATCCATTTCCCTTGTGCAATCATCCGGCTATCAGTGCAATTAATAAACACGTCATTTACATTATAGGTGCCAATTATTACCCAAGAACTTATGTGACAGATATATTGGAAGGGGGGTGAGGGTCCTCAGGTGAATCTAGGCTGGCCCCGTAACTGTTACGGTGAAGAGCAAAGGAATACAGGTAACCTAACATTCTGGTTCTTTCGAGTTCAGGCTTTAACAGACTGACAGCTTCTGAATACTTCCTTTTTCAACTTCCTTCTTGGAAAGATGCTGCCATGTTGTAAGGAAGACCAAGCAGCTATGTGGAAGGGACCTCATAGAGGAGAACCGAGAACCTTCACCAACAGCCCCGGCTGAGCTCCCAGTAAGCATCCGTGGCCAACTATGTGGGCCTGGCCATTTGAGACTTTGTAATACTCCTGTCAAAACCAAAAGAAATAGAACCATCCATCTAACCGACAGATGTGAAAGAATAAACTGTTGTCCATTCTTTTTTTTTTTTTAAGTTAATTTATTTATTTTCAAAGAGAGAGAAAGTGCGAGTGGGGAAGGGGCAGGGAGAGAGGGAGAGAAAGAGAATCTGTGTCAGCACAGAACCCGATGCAGGGCTCAAACTCTTGAACCGTGAGTTCATGATCTAAGCCGAAATCGGATGCTGAACCGACGGAGCCCCCCAGGCTCCCCTACGACTGTCCTGGGGGCCACCAGGAAAGACTGCTATGTTCTCCATGCTGCCGGCATGTTCCATACATGTACTCAATCTTTAGGGTTTCAGGAGCTACAATGCGCTGCAAAGACAGCCACATATCATTTGATTCCATGCCATTTCAATCTGATCGTGCTACCATTTTATTAATTTGTAGGCTCTAGATTACATTTTAATGGTCTGGTTTGCATTCTCCCGCCTCTATTTTTCTGGTTGATAGAATTTTAAAAGGATATCTGTTGTGCTAAAGATGACTTTTTACTTAGGACGCAAAGTCACTGGAATGTGTGCTAGCAATTTTTCTTAGGTAATAACCTCCCCTATCTTATCAAACCAGGCTTTGGTCGCAGAAGGGCTTTTTTTAAAATTCAATTGTTGTTTAACTTTGCCATTTGTTGACTGGCTGAATGAATAACTCCCTTTCACACCTCATTCTGACTCCTCACACATTTGTCTTTAACTCTGGAGAAGTCTGGAGTCTGGAGGCCTGGCCAGAGACTAATGAGAAATTCTGATGCTATTCTACAAGATTTTTAATAAAGAATCTATTTCCTCTAGTGGATGGAGTAAGGTGAAGGGAAGCCGTGTGCCAGGATATAATTGCCGTCACCATCAATGGCAAATATTTAATGAGTGTCTCCTGTATTTAGAGTCCTGTGTTATGTCTGTGGCAGTGGTACTTAAGTGGGGGTCATTTTGCCTATGCTCATTATCCGGAGAACATTTCTCAATGTCCGGAGACATTTTTAATTGTCACAGCTGGGGGTGGGGAGACACTGCTGACACCTACTGGGCAGAGGTCAGGAATACTGCTAAACACTTACAGTATCAAAGGCGATCCTTGTCAGCAAAGAATTACCAAGCCCAAAATGTCAGCAGTTCTGGTGTATGACTATGAAGACATTGAACCTGGACCCCTCTCGTCATGGAGCAGCACCAGGACAAAAGGAAATGAGGATGAATTATGGGTGGGATGAGGCATGAAACAGAGAGGGGTCAGCCAAACCTTGGCCCTCACCACACACAGTGTTTCATAGAATAAAGTCATCCATAGTAAGGAAGGGCACTCAACCGTGAGACCTGATGACCCCAAGGACAGAGACTGGAGGAAACGAAGAGTCATAGTGTTTCTCTGGGTTTGGGGTGGAGTCCTTGTTTTCGTTTTCATTTTTGTTTTTCTATATTCTTCCCTTTCTGGACAGAAATCTCATCTAGCACCATGGACTTTAAAAAATCTCTTGAGGCTGATGACTCCCAAATTTCTATCTCAAGACCAGTCTTTTCTCCTCTGATGTTTGGACTCACACACTCAAAGAGGTTGATTTTATACTTCCATGTGGATGTCTTGTAGATATCTCTAATGGAACATAGCCAAAATGGAGCCTTTGATTTTCTTTCCCAGACTTGTTCCCTATCCCTGCCCCCCCCCACCACCAAATATTCCCTCTTCCAGTGAATGCTGCACCATCTTGCCAACTATTGAGGACAAAAACATGATTCCTCAAATTTTCTAAATACATACATCAAATAGGTAAGGTAATGGTTACCTTCATTCTTCCCTCTTGCCCCATTTCCACCCAATTTAACTGTGATGCCCACATGGACATTGGATCTTGTCATTTCATTATAATAGGTCTTCAAAGGTCATCCATGGCTTTTACACTATGACCTACATGCCTTATCTATCTTTCAAATCCCCATGTGCTCCAGCTGGTTAATCCAATATGACTAGTGCCATTATAAGAAAAGAAGAAGAGAGACACAGACACATAGGTAGAAGATGGCCATGTGATGACTGAGGCAGAGACTGGAGTGATGTGTCTACAAAGCAAAGATTGCTGGCAATACCAGAAGCTAGAAGAAGGAAGGAAATAGTCTTCCCTAGACCTTGGTTATTGATTTCTAGCCTCCAGAATTGTAGACAATAAATTTCTGTTGTTTTTAGCCTCCCTGCTCATGGTACTTTATTACTCCAGCCCTAGGAAACGAAGACAGACTCACTGCTCTCATCACGTCACTCCCTCTCAGTCACGCTGGCCATTCTTCTTCCTCACCACATCAAGCTCACTCTTCTCTTTCTTTGGAAAAAAAATGTATTTTCCCTTGATGTTCTCGTGCTGATTCCTTCTTGTCATCCAGATAGCAGCTTAAATCTCACCTCCTCTGAGAGGACTTGTCAGAAAACCAAACCCAATGTAGTCAACACCCACTATCTATTCCGCACCACCTGGCACCTGGTTCCGATTCTCTGCTTACAATGTTAACACTACATGACCCTTGTCTTACTCGTTTGTTTAGTGCCAGGGACCACCTCTGCATGTAAACCCCATAAAGCAAAATCCTCTTGTCTCCTGTGAATCCCTGGAATAGTTGCCCCCACTTTGCAGATACTCCATGAATATTTGTTTACCATAAATGGGCCAGTTACAAAAATGAAAAGGTCTTCACCAAAGTGAAGCTGGTTTGAGCAACCAGACAGTCGGGAATAGACCAGGAGTAGTTCGACTGGATCTTTGAGACAGAGAGGGTAGAGGCTTTTTGATGAAAGGAGCAAGAATCCTCAAAAGAAGATTGCCCTCCTACCGGTGACGGGGATCTCAGCCCGTGTTCAGTGCTGAGCCTCCGGCGGGAGGGGACGTGATCGGGTGTGTTCCATCAGGCCCACCGCTTTTCCTCTGCAAATATTTATGCTCTGAGCTCCCCCTCGCCCAGGCCTGATGGGAGCCCGGGAAGGCTGTGTGCTAGCACAGGGCCTAATGGAGACATCACACTGCTATTAGCACAGATGGTTGTCATATGTATGCAAATGAGAAACAAATTGAATTTGGTGTCCTCTCTCACCAGCTGTCCTATCAAGGAACGCTCCCACAGCAGCCAAAGAGCTGCTGCTATACTACTCATCTGTCACCACAGATTAATTACAATGAGGACATTAATCACCATTTGTTTCTAGTACAAAGGAAAATATCTTGTTTCTCAAGTACGTCCTGTTAAAAGAAGGTGTCCGGCCTTGTAGAAACAAGGCCCAACAAGGGCTTGAGGCTTCATTAGTTAGGGACAAGAGGCCAACGGCTGGTGAAAAGCCCTAGGCTGTGCGCTGCCTTCAGAGCTATTGGCCAGTAAGGAGTCGAGGAGAGGCGGCGAGCCTGGGGAACAAGGAAGGACAACTAGCTAACTCTCACTTTATCTGATGCCCCAACGGCCTGCAGTTTATTTATTTATTTTTTTTTTCAACGTTTATTTATTTTTGGGACAGAGAGAGACAGAGCATGAACGGGGGAGGGGCAGAGAGAGAGGGAGACACAGAATCGGAAACAGGCTCCAGGCTCTGAGCCATCAGCCCAGAGCCCGACGCGGGGCTCGAACTCACGGACCGCGAGATCGTGACCTGGCTGAAGTCGGACGCTTAACCGACTGCGCCACCCAGGCGCCCCCGGCCTGCAGTTTAAAGGTGTTAATTAACTTTGGTTAGTGGATCTTCCAGCGGATCACAAGGCACCCAAAATAGGTGTTTCCAATGGACTATTATTACCATTGTTTGGTAGAAGGACGATGGGTAAGACACCAGCCAGAGATTCCAGAGACCAGCCTTCCCTCTTGACCATTTGTCTAGTCCTTGTTTAGAAATTGGATTTGAGTAATGGTTTTTCATCTATTGGGAAAGTCAGCACCCACGTGACTATTTAGTGAATACAATCGAAATAGATGTCTGAACATAACTTTACATACAGTTATGGTAGATGAATGGATTCTCTGAAGCCTTTCTACACACTCACGTTAAGGAGGTTCTGATGAGGGGCACCTGGGTGGCTCAGTCGGTTGAGCGCCCAGCTCTTGATTTCAGCTCAGGTCATGATCTCATGCTTCGTAAGTACAAGGCGCCCATTGGGCTCTGCACTGACAGTGTGAAGCCTGCTTGGGATTCTTCCTTTCCTTCTCTCTCTCTTTCCCTCCCCTACCCCCCCTTCTCTCAAAATAAATAAAATTTAAAAATTATTTTAATTTTTTTTTCAACGTTTTTTTTTTATTTATTTTTGGGACAGAGAGAGACAGAGCATGAACGGGGGAGGGGCAGAGAGAGAGGGAGACACAGAATCGGAAACAGGCTCCAGGCTCTGAGCCATCAGCCCAGAGCCCGACGCGGGGCTCGAACTCACGGACCGCGAGATCGTGACCTGGCTGAAGTCGGACGCTTAACCGACTGCGCCACCCAGGCGCCCCCGGCCTGCAGTTTAAAGGTGTTAATTAACTTTGGTTAGTGGATCTTCCAGCGGATCACAAGGCACCCAAAATAGGTGTTTCCAATGGACTATTATTACCATTGTTTGGTAGAAGGACGATGGGTAAGACACCAGCCAGAGATTCCAGAGACCAGCCTTCCCTCTTGACCATTTGTCTAGTCCTTGTTTAGAAATTGGATTTGAGTAATGGTTTTTCATCTATTGGGAAAGTCAGCACCCACGTGACTATTTAGTGAATACAATCGAAATAGATGTCTGAACATAACTTTACATACAGTTATGGTAGATGAATGGATTCTCTGAAGCCTTTCTACACACTCACGTTAAGGAGGTTCTGATGAGGGGCACCTGGGTGGCTCAGTCGGTTGAGCGCCCAGCTCTTGATTTCAGCTCAGGTCATGATCTCATGCTTCGTAAGTACAAGGCGCCCATTGGGCTCTGCACTGACAGTGTGAAGCCTGCTTGGGATTCTTCCTTTCCTTCTCTCTCTCTTTCCCTCCCCTACCCCCCCTTCTCTCAAAATAAATAAAATTTAAAAATTATTTTAATTTTTTTTTCAACGTTTTTTTTTTATTTATTTTTGGGACAGAGAGAGACAGAGCATGAACGGGGGAGGGGCAGAGAGAGAGGGAGACACAGAATCGGAAACAGGCTCCAGGCTCTGAGCCATCAGCCCAGAGCCCGACGTGGGGCTCGAACTCACGGACTGCGAGATCGTGACCTGGCTGAAGTCAGACGCTTAACCGACTGCGCCACCCAGGCGCCCCTAAAAATTATTTTAAAAAAGAGAAGGTTTTGATGAGATTGTCTCTGCTCCCTGCTTTCCTTATATCACCACCGTGAGATTCGTTCCTTAACTACCCATCTTTAGCTTTTGTAGGTTGTGATGCTCAATTTTAGCCATTCATGTGTTCATTCATTCATTCAACAAACATTTGGACGCTGTACTGGATGATAGACATATCTATCACCAGATGTCATCCTGGTTCTCATGAATTTTACTACTGTCTAGTAGGCAGATAGACAGTAACCAAATAAGCACAAAAATACGTATGAAACTTCCATCATGAGTACGGACTGCAACAGAGAATCACATGGCACCATGGGAACATATAATAGGAAGATCCAACTTTCTCTGGAGTAGAGGAAGCTTCCTTGAAGAAAGGGCAATTACGTGAAGATCTGAAGTATGACGCATAGCTAACCAGGCAAACGCAGATGTCAGCAAAGTCCCCTGTGAAGAGAACAAAGCTTTAAGGTAGAAGAATTAATGGCTTGCTCAAGAAACTAAAAATAAGGGCAATACAAATGGTTTTCAGAGTGGCATGGAGAGATTCGTGACCAGAGCACAGGAGGGTCCTTGTAGGACCTCTTGTAGGTCCTCTTGAAGAAGACTGTCTTTATTCCAAGAACAATGGATAATCACCGCAGGGCTCTAAGCAACACAGGGAGCTGATCAGATTTGCATTTTGAAAAGCTTATTCATCTTTGACATGAGAAACATATATTGGTTCATGTAGTATCCTTGGCTATGAAGAATTTTGGACCAAGAGTCAATCATCTTGGGCTTCCATACTGGACCAGGTAAGGGATTCGACAGAAACAGGGTATTTTTCTATAGAGTAACTATAGAGTGAGTTACTAATAATGAGTGAGGGGGGGGAATTCAAAGGTTCAGTGTTATTTCAAGAACTGAAATACAGTTGGGTGGAGGGGAATCAGGAGCATTTAAGTCAAGTTTTGTAGGAGTCTTCTCTTCAGAGGATACAGGGTCAGTTTTTTGGGAGTCGGGAATTTCACAGGGGAGACGAACCAAGGTGGAGAAGTGAGAACAGAGAAATGAAGACGGCAAGAGGGGTGCATCTCAGGGGCATACGTGAAGGAGAGGAGAAATCACCCTTGGGAATTTAAGCTGTGCTGCCTGCCAACTTCTAGAAGAAGTTTTTTCAAGGTTGGCTAATCAAGGTTTCCGGGTTGACAATGGTGTTAGTAGGAAAACAAGAAGCTGCTCTTCACAGTCAATAATTAACATGAAATTTGTGTTAATTCTAACCAGTATGTGACCACATACTTTAACCACAGTATATTAAAGGAGGCCTGTGGGAATAAAGTCACATCAACAGCAGACACTTTAACCTAGCATAAAAAGTTGACAGAAAGTAGCAATTATATTCTTTGTGTTGTATAAAATAGAATTCTAGTTGCCCAAAGGAGCAATGAAAATATTGGAGAGAAAGGAACGTCTGATAGATTACAGAAATCTAACCAGAGGAAAATAGTTTTATTTTATTATTATTTTTTTAATATGAAATTTATTGTCAAATTGGTTTCCATACAACACCCAGTGCTCATCCCAAAAGGTGCCCTCCTCAATAAGGAAAATAATTTTAAAAATATACGTAAAGATATTCATCAAGAGATGGGGGAAAATAATCAACCCACCCCCACAAGAGTAGTGATTAAAAAAATAGTCAACTATACAAAGGACCACTATGCAGTAAGTTTTTTTTTTAATCTTTATTTATTTTTGAGAGAGAGAGAGACAGAGCATGAGCGGGGGAGGGGCAGAGAGGGAGACACAGAACCGGAAGCAGGCTCCAGGCTCCGAGCTGTCAGCACAGAGCCGGACGCGGGGCTCGAACCCATGAAAGTGAGCTCACGACCTGAGCCAAAGTCAGATGCTTAACCGATTGAGCTACCCAGGCACCCCTATGCAGTAATTTTAAAAGGACGATTGAGATGAATATTTATTCGCGTGAAAATATGTCCATGGTATAATCCACGGAGTGACTTAAAAATATTATTTTTCACCGTTCGATCCTATTGATATAAATAAATATTTATAGAAGCCTGATCAGATGGGGACTATCTTACCTCTTCGCCACCAAATTTACAGACCTGACTAGTTTGTGTGTTCTCCATCTTCCCTCTTGGTTCCAAAGAGGAGGGATCCCCGTTCCCATCAAAGGCTGACCTTGCTTTTGACTCATCTGGACTCCATGCCTTCTTGTTTCCCCTTACTGCACCTGCAGGAACCATGGTTTTCTCCTTCCTCGTGAAACTCTTCTTTTCTGTTAGGACATCCCCATCACTGTAGTCAAAAGCTCTCCATTCTCGGGGCGCCTGGGTGGCGCAGTTGGTTAAGCGTCCGACTTCAGCCAGGTCACGATCTCGCGGTCTGTGAGTTCGAGCCCCGCGTCAGGCTCTGGGCTGATGGCTCGGAGCCTGGAGCCTGTTTCCGATTCTGTGTCTCCCTCTCTCTCTGCCCCTCCCCCATTCATGCTCTGTCTCTCTCTGTCCCAAAAATAAATAAATGTTGAAAAAAAAAAAAATTAAAAAAAAAAAAAAAGCTCTCCGTTCTCCCATCTCCTACAGCCGCTGCTGCATCATTTATGCTCATCTCTTCAGAGCAGAACTCAAAAATGTCGCTGTGAAGTTCTTTCCACCGCAGTTCACTCCAGTCTGGCTTCTGTCCCTACCACTCTTTTCAAGGTTGCAAACCGCTTCCCTGTTGTCACATGCATTGGTCACTTCTCTAACCTCATCTGATTCACCCACGGGCATGTGGTACCATTGACCTTCTCTCAAAACCCTTCGTCTCTGGCTTTCTTATCTTCAATGGCCACAACTTCTCAAATCGATGTCCGATGTCGACCGTTTCAAAGTTTGCCTGAGATTCCTCTTTCCCAGATTCGGTGCTCTCAACTCTGCCTGTACATAAGCATCATCTGGGTTTGGCTTCTAAATGCAGGGCTGCCTGGGCCCCAGACAAGGGAAATGAGAATCTCCAGGTGTGGGGCTCTGGCTTTCGCAGGTTTTTGATTTTTTGATTTTAGAGAAAGCACGAGTGGGGAAAAGGGACAGAGGGGACGAGGGAGAATCTCCAGCAGGCTCCAGACTCAGCTCAGAGCCCCACACGAGGCTTGACCCCACGACCCTAGGATCATGACCTGAGCCCAAATCAAGAATCAGATGCCCAACCGACTGAGCCACCCAGGTGCCCCCTGGCTTTGGCAGGTTTTAAAAGCTTCCCAGGTGACCCTTACGTGCACTCAGAGCTGAGAACCACTGCCCTATGTGGTCTCATTCAGTTCCACGGTTTTACATGTTACTATCATAAGGCCAAATTACTACTAAATATATAACTTCAGCCCCTGGGCGGAGCTCCCTGGGAGAACGGAGCCAGTTCAGTCTGAAGGGAACTCCCTGTCCCTTGATGGCCCTGCTCTCGTCCTGGGACTGGGGGCGGGGCGATCGACGCTAACATAGCAAGAGAACCACACTGGACTTCTTTGACATCTCACACTCAGCATTCAGAAGAACAGAACTTCTCGTTCAGAAACATCTGCACAGATTTCACAAATCCCTAAACCTTCACTGGCTCCACAGTGACATCCAGTTTGGCTTGGACAAAAGATGAATAGAGACAATAATGCCTTCATTCTAAATCCTTATTGGCTGTGCAAGCCTCTCTCATGCTACTCCAAGTTTACAAGGCTTCCATATGAATATGACCTCATGTTCACCTCCCCCCCCCCACCCCCCGCCCACCATCAATAGCACCAGGTAAATTCTCCTTTGGCTACTTTGCAGTTCTGTACCGTTAGGATCTGGGTCAATCTGTTCTCTGGTAACTGCCTTCCCGTCCTATTCCAGACTCTCAGGGACACTTGCTAGTTTTTTCGAGGTGACTCCCTATTCACTCCCATATCCTTGTGGGATGGTTAATTTTATGTGTCAAGTTACCTGGCCCACAGCTACCTTGTTTGGTCAAACAAGGTATTGGTCAAATACCTTGATATTTGGTCAGCCATTATTCTGGGTATTTCCCTGAGAGTGTTTTTGCATGGGATTGACATTTGAATCAGTAGGCTCAGTAAAACAATCGCTCTTCCCAATGCAGGTGGGCCTGGAAAAATCAGTTGACGGCCTCAGCAGAATAAAAAGTCTGACTGTCCCCCGAGTAAGAGAATTCCCCCTGCTTGACTACCTTCAAACTGAGACATCAGCTATTTCCTGCCTTCAGCCTCGAATGGAAACATTGGCTTTTCCTGGGTCTTGAACTGTTTTAAGGCCTCCTAAAGCTGGCCTTATCCGTGGCTGAATGGAGTTCTTTTAAAATGTGCCCAGGTGGGGCGCCTGGGTGGCTCAGTCGGTTAAGCGGCCGACTTCGGCTCAGGTCATGATCTCGCAGTCCGTGAGT
Source organism: Puma concolor (assembly GCF_028749965.1). Lineage (NCBI taxonomy): Eukaryota > Metazoa > Chordata > Mammalia > Carnivora > Felidae > Puma > Puma concolor. The sequence continues at coordinate 7,949,513 of NC_141680.1, read as the reverse complement.
TCGAGCCCCGCATCGGGCTCTGGGCTGACAGCTCAGAGCCTGGAGCCTGTTTCAGATTCTGTGTCTCCCTCTCTCTGACCCTCCCCCGTTCATGCTCTGTCTCTCTCTGTCTCAAAAATAAATAAATGTTAAAAAAAAATTTAAAAAAAAAAAAAAATGTGCCCAGGGGCGCCCGGGTGGCTCCGTCGGTTAAGCGTCTGACTTCGGCTCAGGTCATGATCTCGTGGTTCGTGAGTTCGAGCCCCGTGTCGGGCTCTGTGCTAACAGCTCATAGCCTGGAGACTGCTTCAGATTCTGTGTCTCCCTCTCTCCCTGCCCCTCCCCCCACTTGCACTCTGTCTCCCTCTCTCAAAAATAAATAAACATTAAAAAAATATATTAAAATGTGTCCATAACAACACCCACCATTTATGAAGCTCCTACTCCATGTCTGCCATTGTAAACTGTATCACCTCCGGTCCTTGTGCAAATCATTGCAAAAAGAAGTAAATGTTTTTGTGAGCTCAAAGTCGCAGAGTTGACCAGCAGCAGAGCGGGAATGTAAACAGCAATGTGTGATTTCTGAGTCAGGGCCCTCTCGTACCCATTTCATACTGGACCCACCTACCATCGCTTTCCTGTCCATGTGCCTAAATGCAAACTGCTGTTAACGTCCTTCTCGAAAGGTGGGTGCAACACAAGCTTACGCTTCTACATGTATATCTATATGCACATGTATTATTTTGGTGGGCATAAATAGTACCACACTAGACCTAGCTTTTTCTTTTTTACACTTTGCTTCTTACTTTCAATGATAAATCATGGAAGTGGGGTCCCTATCAGCGTAGTTGGAGAGCACTTTTTTTTTTTTTAATGTTTATTTATTTTTGAGAGGGAGACAGAGCGTGAGCAGCAGAGGGACAGAGAGAAAGAGAGAGGGAGACACAGAATCTAAAGCAGGCTCCAGGCTCCAAACTGTCAGCACAGACCCCAACGTGGGGCTTGAACCCACAGACCAGACCACGAGATCGTGACCTGAGAGGAAATCAGATGCTTAACCTGCTGAGCCACCCAGGAGCCCCTGTCACCTTTTTAAATACTTTTTTTCAAATTTACTTGCCCTTTTGTGGACTAGAGGAGTAAAGTCAAGCCCCTATGATTGTGTCTACTTATCTAGGTATTTCCTGTTCATTTCCTTTATGATATGATAATAATACATAATAACAGTAATAATGCTGTTATTTGGCAAATAGTCAATAACTTTTAGGGCTTCAAACTTATTCTTTTCAAATGTTCTTCTTTGATTCATTGAAGTCTTTTTACCTGGAATGTAATTTTATCTCTTAAGATCCTGACCAATTTTTTGTTTGGGTTTTTATTTGCCTGTCTTTGTGTATTCAACCTTTCTTGGTCCTTTTGAGTTAGATTCATCTATTTACACAGTACAACTGGGGTTTTAGGGATTCCTGGGTGGCTCAGTCTGTTTAAACCTAGGACTCCTGATCTCAGCTCAGGTCATGATCTCATGGTGTATGGGATTGAGCCCCACATCAGGCTCTGCACTAACAGGACAAAGCCTGCTTGGGATTCTCTCTCTCCCTCTCTCTCTGCCCCTCCCCTGCTACACTCTGTCTCTCTCTCAAAAATAAATAAGCATTTAAAAACAAAATTAAAAAAAAAACTGGGGTTTTTCTCTGTGATTGAGCCTCTTTTTTTTTTTAACGTTTATTTCTTTTTGAGACAGAGAGAGACAGAGCATGAACAGGGGAGGGGCAGCGAGAGAGGGAGACACAGAATCAGAAACAGGCTCCAGGCTCTGAGCAGTCAGCCCAGAGCCCGACGCGGGGCTCGGGCTCACTGACCGCGAGACCGTGACCTTAGTTGAAGTCAGACGCTTAACTGACTGAGCCACCCAGGCGCCCCGAGCCTCTTTTCTTTTAAAGAGTGAGCGGTGGCCATTTATATCACAACAAATAATGTTTTTGTAGTTCCATAATACATTTTATGTTAAGTCCTGTGTTTTTCTTGATCTCTTGTGTGGGTGTTTTTTAAAATCTGTGTCTATCATTGAATTTTCTTGGCATCTGGAGTGTGTTTTGATAATTTGGAAATGTTATACTTCAAGAATTCGTTTTGTAAACGTAAAGATGCATATTATACATTTATGTATGGCATTTAAATATCTATGTAAACATTTAAATATCTACAAAAAAAAAAAAACCCAAAATTGGTATGCTACAATATCTCCACGTTTTCCCCTTAGCTTCAACAACCCAGTTTTAGTTGACTACTATTTTTCAGTGTTTATCTTATAGCTGTTAAGTATACTTATAATTTCATGACTCAATATTCCATCTTTTTAAAAAAACTTTAAGCTTATTTTACTTATTTTGAGAGAGAGATAGAGAGAGAGAGAGAGAGAGAGAGAGAGAGAGAGCATAGGAGGGGCAGAGAGAGAGGGAGAGGGAGAGAATCCCATTGTCAGCACAGAGCCTGATGTGGGGCTCGAACTCCCGAACTGTGAGATCATGACCCAAGCCAAAATCAAGAGTCAGTTGTTTAACTGACTGAGCCACCCAGGAGCCCCGATATTCCATCTTTAAATGATGTCTTGCCTCACCCTCCATGGCTTTTGAGCTTCTGTCTGCCTTTTCCTTCACATTTTTGTTGGTGATTTCATTTAGCACATTTAGAGTTTGAATTACTTTTTATTCTGAACCATTATCCACTGTTATTTTAATCTTAGCCCTACAATTTCATTAGTCTTTTTCCCCCATTTATTTCTAGTTAGCTGAGGTTTATCCTCTGATAGTTTTTCTTCTTCTCCTTCTCCTTCACCTTCTTTTTCTCCTCCTTCTCCTTCTCCTTCTCCTTCTTCTTCTCCATCTTCTTTTGGAAATACCAATTATTTTTAAAGTATAACATTTGTACCTTTCTTGTCTATTCTCACCTCTTCCATTCTTTTAAACTCTGCTTATTCCAAGTCATTGTCCTTCCTTTCCTTGCTTCTGTTGTCCGTATCCCTTACCATGTTTGCGATGGTGTTTATTCCCCCACGTGCGACTCTTAATGTGTGGCCTTTGTGGATTTAGTTTTCTTTCATTCTTTTCCCCTAATAATTTCCAACTCATGTTTTATTTCTTTCTATCACATCACTTATCCTTATCACATACAAGAACCCTTGTATGTATGCTTTGTGTTTTTAGCTAATAAAGGTGACTGTTTCATTAGGGTTCTTATTGAATGATATGCTTGATTAATTTTCCTCAGCCCCATGGCAACATTTTGTTGGTGAATGTTCCTCATCTTTCATTTGTCTTTCTTGTTCTTTTTTTCTACTCATCGTTGAGCAGGTGCAATCCTTCCTGGCCCTGCAATTTGTAGGAGGTGGGGAGAAATGCTCCAGGCTTGCAGAAATTCTCTTCATGATAATAGGTTTTATTTAAAAAAATTTTTTTTAATGTTTATTTATTTTTGAGAGAGAGAGAAAGAGACAGAGTGCGAGCAGGGGAGGGTCAGAGAGAGAGGGAGACACAGAATTGGATGCAGGCTCCAGGCTCTGGGCTGTCAGCACACAGCCCGACGCAGGGCTCGAAACCACAAACTATGAGATCATGACCTGAGCCAAGGTCGGACATTGAACCGACTGAGCCACCCAGGCACCCCATCATGATAATAGGTGTTAAATGTGAGCAGGCTCTTCTAGTTAGTACTTCCCCCTGACCATGCAGGGTTGGCAGTGAATGTGCTGTGGATAGTACAGATGTCTTTCTCCTTCACTCCACTCCCTGCAGAATGGCTTGCCTATGTGATTCCTCAACCTGCCCCACCTTCCTCATTTCTACAGAGTGCCAGATCAAGTTGAGAGAAACTTCCCTACCAACCTGCTCACTTACCTCCATTTTTCCAAATGGTTTCCCCACCACTCCCATTTCCATTGGAAAAGTGCTCTGCCAACTTCACTGGAGATGAGATGTGTAGCCTTGAGTACCCTCTCTGCCTCTTCTCCAGAGTCAGATCTTCATTTCATTTTCTTACATCCAGTGGATACTCATCATTCACAGATTCTGTGTTTGTGAATTTTCCCTTTCACTAAAATTCATGTGTAACCCCCGAATCGAGACCTGTGGCACTTTTGTGGTCATCCAAGGACATGCTTAGAGTGACGAGCATGAATTCACTCAACACACACACAGTCCTGGCTGAGGTCGAACAAGGTGACACTCTGTTTTCTTAGCTCAGCTTTCAGACTATAAACAAGTATCCCTTTTAGTGCCACGTTATTTGCATTTTGGAGCTGGTTGTTGATGACTTTGCTGTTTAAAATGGCCCCAAACACGGTGCTAAAGTGGTGTCCAGTGTTCCTAAATACAAGAAGGCTGTGCTGTGCCTTATGGAGAGACTACATGAGCTGGAGATGCTTTGATCAGGCGTGATCTGGCCATGAGTTCAATGTTAATGAATCAGCAATACCAAGTAAGGAGTTTTTAAACAGAAACACACAAAAGACAAGGTTAAGTATGGATTGATTGATGAAAATGTAGTGACCGGGGGCTTACAGGACCCTATCCCTGTGTTTCCCTTGGAAGCATTGGTTCAGTACCCACTAATTTGGTGTTCTCGGTGACTTTACAGAACAGAGCTACCACAAATAACCAGACACAATTGTATTGTCATTTTAGGGTACTGATGTCTCCCGGTTACATCCAGGGCAGAGTTTTTTTGACCGTCCTTGTTTTTTGGTTGTTTGTTTTTTTTTGTTTGTTTGTTTTGTTTTGTTTTGTTTTTTTGCTTGGGGTGATTTATGAGAAAAGCTGGGGGTAATTGCCACATCTTGCCATTGTAGACCTGGGTAGGGCTTATTTGAAGGCTTTATCTTTTAGGCAAATTACCCTGAGAAGGTGGAGGGTGCCGGGCAGGAAGCTGAGGATCAGAGGAGAGAGAGCTGAAGAGAATGGGGAGAAAATGAGGAGGCTGAGAAGGGAGTCGGTCACAAAGCCCCCTGGGTAAGTCCCCGAGCATAAGTATTCGCAGTCAGGTAGTTTAAAGTCTGATCTGGACGCCGCCATTTGTTACCTCTGTGACGCTGGATAGGTTATTGAGCTGGGAGTCTGTTCCCTCTTTTGCAAATGTTGATCATACGGCACAATTGTGAGATTATATATTTAAAGACTGTGTATGGAAAGCGTCTGTTACCCAGTAGGAACTCAGCGTTTATGAGTTCACTCCTCATTCACTTAGGGAGGCAGCCTATTTGGGAAAGCTCATACAACTGCATTTCTGACTTCTCTCAGAATCGGTTTATGATCCATGCCCAACAAAATCAATCTCAAAGTCACACTTGTTTATTACCCAAAGTGCTATTACCCTGCTTGATCACTCTCCTTGTCGCCGGGCTTGGGAATGAATAGCTCTCAGCTATTTTCCAAAATCAGATTTACTCTGAGCAAATGAAGATTTGCCCCCAGTAACAATATTAGAGAGGGCATGCTGCAGCTTTGAGGACACGGAGGGATTCCGGAGATGTGGATACCAAGACATCACTGCTTATGCACAGCCTCGCAGGGTTCCTGCATAAAAGGAGGCAGCACATATCAGGATGCCAAGGTTCTGACATGTTTATTCTTTCAACATCAGCCTAATGTCATTAGTGTTACACCTGGTAGGTCTCAGCTGGTGTGGCCCAGCCAATTAGGCTCAGGAGACCTCCCATGATGGTGTGAAAATTGGTGACACAGTCAGGGGGTTACTCCTGACTGGGGTCCCGCTGCTGTCTGTTCACCAGCCATGTCCCAGAAGTGTCTGTGTCAGGGACCTGACAAGCAGGTGAGGGCATTCCGGGGCTTTCTCTAGAGGGGACTTGACTTTCCCAGGCAGGAACTGTTTTGGTCACTCTGTCCTCCGATCGGGAATTAGAGTCACTGGATGGAAAGAAAGAAGCAGCCAGAAGACAAGACTTTGGTGGTATGATCAGAATTATAAGGAAAGGTTAAGACTCTGCTTCTCCCAGCAGGAGAGTTTGATACGGTTAGGGACATGGAAGGACAAGGAAAGAGCCCAGATCAACCCTCTGGACTCATCACTGGCCACACAATTATGCTTTCTGCGTTCTCTCTTATGCTAAACGTGGGTCCTCTTGGCCTCCCTCCCCCGCCTCCCAAAAGTGATGATAATGCTGCTTACTCCCCTTCCACAAATGCTCCAAAACTACGGGGGTCCTTCCCACAGTTTATCAGTCAGTGGCACTCTAACCCTGTAGAAGTGATTCTGTTATTTCATCCATCCAACAGAGGAGTTAACCGAAGATCAGCAACGCTGAGGAACTTCTCCAAGGTCACCCAGCTGGCAATGGCAAAACTGGGGCTCAAATCTGAATCTGTCTTACTGCCCAAGTTCAGGCTCGTTTCATGCGCAAGGGCTGCGGTGAGGTCCTGCAAACACGGGCAGTGGTTGGAAGTGCCTGTGTCCCTTTTCTCACTGGGCGAAACCAGTGGTCCTCTGCTCTGGCTACATACAGAATTACACGGACATCATGGACCTTAGCAATGCTGTCTTCCTGGAGGGAGAGCCCTTCAGCCTCATTTTGAAGTCCTCATTGTATTCTGAAGAGTAAACTCCTTCTCTTCTGTACAGAGTACGAATATAGACGCTATCTGAAAGTTTGAGACGAAATATGAAGAATTGGCTTTTTAAGTACAGGAGACTGTATTGCCCACCCAAAACTCTTGAATCATCTTTTGGCGTGCCAAAAACACCAAGCCAGTTCAGTTAGGCAAGAAAGGGGCATTATTAGAATGATCTTGGAGTATTTCATGAAATCAAATGATGGAGGCATCTGAAATTTAGGAAGATATTGAATCTCTGGAGAAGCCAGAATAATATATATGTCCTATCTATCTATCTATCTATCTATCTATCTATCTACCTACCTATCTTTGATTTGTTCCACATTTTGGTGTTATTCTTCCCTCTTCTTATATACAAGTAGTTCCCAAAGTGTGGTGCGCAGACCAACAGAATCAACATTACCACAAAGCTTGTTACAAACGCATATTCTCAGACCCGGCCCCAGAATCAGAAACAGGGTTAGGGCTCCACAATGTGTATTTTTACAAGCGCTTATAGTAATTCTGCTGCTCAATAAAGATTAAAGAAGTGTTGCTATGGTCCACACCCCTCAGTTTTCCACGTGACAGAAAATAGCCCATGACATCACCCATCTTTTACACGCTATGGGTTCAGCCGTGTCAAAAAGTCTGGGTTGACTGTCATTTGTTCTCAAATTAAAATTTATTTAGAAGGGACCCACTGATTGAGTTTTGATTATCAACCCACAGTTCCTGGAGCATGAACTACAGTGGATAGAAGTGGATAGAGGGGTAGAAGTGGATAGAGAAGACAAGTACCATTGTATAGACATGGCTACTCCAACTGCAACCAGATAAATGGTAGAGAAGGGGGCAATACCCAGGGGAAAGATGCTGGGTGAGTGGTCTAATAATAAGCACAGAAATCGTAGCAGTAGCAGTAAGAAGTATTAGCAGCCGTGGTAATACCTACTAGTAATCAATGAGTATTGACTCTTTGTCAGTCCTAGAGCTTGGCGTATTCTCTATAGGTTTTATCTAATTCTCACAACATCCCTGCAAAATAGGAAGTATTGATATTCATATTTTACGGATGAAGAATGGTTTAAAAAACTTGCTTGAACTGATATACCCGGTAAGCAGGGGAAGAATGTGGGCAATCTGTGACTTGGCCACACCGCTGTGTCCCAGCTCTAGATTTTGTCCGCTCTTAAGGGAAACAGGCCTTAGTGTGCGGGGTAGTTTGAGACTGGACAAGGTGATGTAGAGTGTCCGCAATTTACTCTGGCTGGGGTCAAGGCCAGCTAGACATAGAGGATTAAAGGCATTTTCACTACGCCTACGACAGGAGACCACACAGGGACAGAAAATGTCCCAGAGACATAACCAGTGAGGCTCTAAATGAGAGACTTGACTTGCAGTCACTACTTTCTTCTTAAAGTCCCCTCTCTATACTCCTCTGTGGCTTTGTGTGCGTATCACAACCATCTGAGATCGGATGTCCTGAAGGGACCGGTTCTTGAATACTATCGTGTGATGATGGGGAAGCCATTTCAGGAGAACTAAGGGCTTAAGAGTTTTGCACTTTCTCACTCACCTGGCATATTTGAACAACCTCACTGTTATTTATTTATTTTTTTTTTTGCAATCAAGTCTTTTAATTTGCCCCACCTGTGTCTGCTCCGTCCTAGCCTCAGCCCCTCTCCCGATGCTCTAGAAACTTCCAATGTATTTTTCTAGAACTCGTCCCTCCCCCAGCCCAGCGCATCAGGACACTCTTCCTGTTCCAATATGGCCCCTCCTGCCAGCTGTCCTTCCCCGACACCAGGCTCCCTACACCCTGTCCTTTGGGTTCCTTTTCTCCCCTGTTTTCCCACCAGTTTCTCCTCTTCAAAATAAATCTGGATTGTAAGCCTGCCTGCCTTTCTTTCCTTCCCCCACTCTTCCTTCCTTTTCTTTCTCACCTTGCAGGCAGCTATACAGAGAATCGGATTTCCCTCTTCTTGTAGCAACAACAAGAATACTCAAGAGCGTTTTTTTTTTATTTACTAAGAACAGAGGAAGGATGCTATCTTGTCTGGAATGGCCAGGAACAACTGATCCAATGGGGAGCTTTTCATCCCAGTCCCCACAGGGTACCTTGTGATGTTTTAATGGTCAAGACCAAACTTAATTCAAATCTAGCAGGCATTATTAGAAGTCATGTTGCCTAGTATGTCTTTATTGCTCTCATTTTAACTTATGAAGTGTAATAAGGTCACATTTCTGGAAATAGAACTCAGTAAGATACATTGGTTTAATTTGTAAAAGTAATCTCCCTTCATAGACGATATGTTTCATTCCACTTCAGCTAAAATCCACATCAATAGCAGAAAAATGTAACAGGCTTCAATTAGCCTCAATAATCCTTCTACATGATGATGAGCAGGGAAAAAAAAGAAACTGGTATTTCATATCTTCATCATTTAAGGACTTTGATGATACAAAAGAGATTGGCTCTATTTATTTTCCTGTTGCAGTACATGTCTTCTTGAAAGGTTGTAATATGATAAAATGAATTTTAATAAAACGGAGGTGGAAAGGATTCCTTGGAACTGAGTCAAGAAACTTTCAACTGGGTAGCAGAGAAGATGCAGGAGATCTTTCTGCAAACTGGAGGCTGGAATTGATCTGTGCTTGCATGAGCTTGGCTTGAAAACATGAGCAAAGCTCCAAGTATCGGGGAGAATCCTTGGCCTTGGGGAGTTGTGGATGGAATATTTCAGTGTTGAAAATCTCACTCGTAAACTGCTCAGGGTCAAACAGTTTTCAGTAGAGTATGAAAATAGCTCAGTTTTTTTTAAAGCCTTACCTAAGAAAGAAGTGTGGAATTTATAGCTCAATGGTCTAGGCAATTCGAGAAGGGGAGGGTCCAAGCAGAAGACCCAGGTTCTGGGAGTAGATGTACATCACAGGTGTATGATCTCCGTCCTCTTTTACTCATCTGTGAAACAGAAAAACACAACCAGGTCACTCTGGTAGGTTTTTCTCATTCCACTGCCACTCATCAGTGTCCGTAAAGAGTGAATCCTGACTATACATACATTGTGTAAAGATACGTAGCTGTAGGTCAAAAATGTCGACCATTGGTGACATTACATTTGATTCAATATGATGCTATGTAAATACTATAACCAAACTATATTAAAAAGTACTTTGTTCCTTTTTCTTGTATTTCAGGCATTTCTCCTGTTTTCATCCATTTTTTTTTTTCTACTTGCTGAAGCAGTTGGCTTTGTCAGGGGGGACTAAGTGTCCTGATCGTTTTAATTCATGACAACACACATGCGCACCCTGGGTGACATCTCTAGCAAAAGGCACAGACCTCTCTCTTGCCTGAACCAACACTCAAGTTCACGTATGGTCTAGCTTTTCTTTACCGTAAGTACCAAGAACCAATGGCTAATGAATAATTTCATGCAGGCTCCGAGGTGATACATAACAAGGGGGAGCGTTTCCACACCTACGACACTCAGGGTTCTAAAGTGCCAAAGACAGCGGTCGTTAGGATGGATAAAGACTTAGACAAGACCACTGATTGGCCCACCTAGAAATCATCGGTGCCCCCAAGAGCTGTTAGTATAGTGTGAATAGGACTGATACTTGACTGCAAAAGATAACAGTAATGAATGAGAAAAAAAAGCTGTAGGTCAAGCATCGGCTCAGTGTCTTAGCGGTTGAAAAGAAAAGTCACAGCAACAAGATGTTCTCCAGTGGGTACATGGATTAAACTGCGGTCCATCATGACATCCTAGTGCACTCTCAACACCGAAAAGAAATGAGCTATCAAACCATGAAAAGACGGGGAGGAAAGTTAAATGCGTATCACTAAGTACAGAAAGCCAACCTGAAAAGACTGCATACTGAGTGATTCTGAAGATCTGACATTCTGGAAAAGGCAAACCTATGGAGAGAGTAAAAAGACCAGTAGTTCCCAAGGGTTAGAGGGAAAGGAGGAGTGAGTATGTAGAGCACAGAGGATTTTTAGGGCAGTGAAAATACTCTGCCTAATATTATAATGATGGCTATATTTGTCTAAACCCATAGAATCTACACCCCCAAGAGTGAGCCCTAATGTAAACTATGGACTCTGGATGATCATGATGTCTCAGTGTAAGTCCATCAATCATAACAAATGTACTACATGGGTGGGGGATGCTGATAATGGGGGAAGCTGTGGGGAAAGAGGATATATAGGAAATCTCTGTGCCTTCTGCCCAATTTTGCTGCGGACCTAAAATTGCTCTAAAATATGAAGGCTATTTACAAAGAGAAAGGCAGAGAAGTCAGAAGCTTGAGAAGTCAGTAGGGCTTAATGAAACGGATTTTCTTTCTGCTTTCACGTTAAAGGATAGGAAAAGATGATAGCATCCTTGAAGGCAGGAGGCAAGAGATTAAAGGTATGCACAAGACAGAGACAGAGAGACAGAGAGATCCACTTTTCCAAGGGGAAGTGTCCCCCTTTGAAAGAGGAAGAAAGGAATCGATACCGACTCAGAGAAAGCAACGACCACAGGGCTATGGTGTAACCTAGATAGCTACTGTCAAAAGAAGACGACCAGTTTGGGACGAGTGAAAATTACACAAAATTCGGTTGCAACGTCCATAAGTCAAGTTTCACTGGGACACAGACACACTTGTTTGTGTACATATTTTCTATGGCTGATTTTTGCTAAATTGGCAGAGCCGAGGACTTGCAGTGGAGGCTGGGTAGCCTGAAAAGCCTACTGATATTTATTATCTGCCCTTTACAAAAAAAAAAAAATTGCTAACCCTTGACCTAGAGCACCCAGTATTGAGATGGTGAAAATCTCAATCCAAAAGGTCACACCTCGGTTCACTCACATTTTATTGGCAAGAACTAACCATATGGACCCCCCCTCCCCCCATGCAAGGAGACTGGGAAATGGAGCCTCTGGCTGGGTAGGATCAACTCTACCCTTTCACACTGGGGGACACAAATCTATGTTGTTCAGGTCACCACGCCTGAAGCATGTACTTCTCAGGGTACAGATTCAAATGCCCTTTAGATATTTCTGCTCTCCAAAAACCATTTTCAACCGTGCCACCAGAGAAGGGGTGCGTGTGTGTGTGTGTGTGTGTGTGTGTGTGTGTGTATGGTAAGGGGGTTGGAAGTCTTCCCTTCTGCCTTTCTCGGTATTTCCTCATCCTGCCTGGCTCCAGTTGGCTTTCCTCAAGCTGTCACTCTTTCCCCCTCAGGCCTCTTCTCGCTATTGTGCTGAGTGACTCAGTTATGTCTGAGCTCCCAGCGCTAGATTATATACCTGGCCTCAGCAACACCAAAGGCAGGCACTTCTAAATTTTTTTTTTTTTTTTAAACGTTTTTTATTCATTTTTGGGACAGAGAGAGACAGAGCATGAACGGGGGAGGGGCAGAGAGAGAGGGAGACACAGAATCGGAAACAGGCTCCAGGCTCTGAGCCATCAGCCCAGAGCCCGACGCGGGGCTCGAACTCACGGACCGCGAGATCGTGACCTGGCTGAAGTCGGACGCTTAACCGACTGCGCCACCCAGGCGCCCCTCAAAGGCAGGCACTTCTAAACAGAATCTGCTGGTCTTAGAAGGACGTGGTCATTAGAAGTCACCAAAATATGCCTTCCAGGGATGTGAAGCAGCCGTCTCTATGAGAAAGATGGGCTGGGTGAAAAGCATTTCCTTTGTGCCCTTAACTTTTAAAGAAATTCAGGTAAAATATCAACACGTTCAACTCAACCACGTACGTACACAGTATTTTAGGGAGTCTTTTGGTGCCCAAGGGTGGCTTACCAGAGATTTAATATTCCTCCGTCAGCCACCACTTAAAGCTACCTAAAAGTCTAAGCAAAAATGCATTGCAAGCCCAGCCCACAGACTCTTACATTGTCTTGCCTAAGATTGCATCCCCCAAACCATTGCTCGATAGACATTCCGGAGTTCGCACTCTGCTACAAAATTAGCTAAAACAGTGCCTGCTCTCAAGGGAATCACAGCCCACTGGCAAGACAGGCTTTTATACATCTATGGATGATAGAAGGTAGACTAAAATCAGGGCTTCAATTGAGATCCAAACAAAGTACTCTGAGCAAACACGGGGGGTGGAGTGATTAATTGTGGCAGATGTTAACCAAGAGTAATGATTTTAAGTATCAGGAATAGAAAGCCTTTCTCCATCACGCCTGCAATGCTAATCCCAATTCATTCATCATCGAACCTCACCTTGCCTGGCCATTTATCTTAAACGCAAACCCAGCTTTATTCAGGAAAATCGGTCATATTCATTTATCCTTTGATTGCAGACGTTCAGGAAGGATAGCCGTGGCCTGCCATATTTCATGCTCATCCACTCACATGGTAGGCCAGCATTTTGCCAGGAGACCTCTTAAATTGAGATGGTTTTTAATTCAATCTAAAACCCAGGCTTGGTAACAGAGCAGCCTCATAACCCTGTGATACAGTCTAGGACACACATGCTTCCTTGTCTCCAGTCCGATGTCCTAGTGAAGATAATATTGGGTGACTTCTCTTTGGACGCATCCCATGAGTAAATCTGAAGATCGCTGGCCTAAGTTCTTTCACCTCAAGAAAGAAAGGCCTACTAACATCCAACTAAGCGATGACGTAAGGCTGGAGGTGATGCAGGAGGAGAAAGGCATAGATCAATATTTCATGAAAGAATGGAAAGTGGAGAAACCAAATGTCCTTGAGGAACCAACTCAATTCTCATTCCTCCATTGAAGTAGGAAGCATTGCTCCTTCCTGTCTGGGCAAACTTTTCTACCTGTTCATGATACCAAGTCCTTCCATTTCCCTAGTGACTTAATCATTTCCCTCTACCAACCTCACTGTGAAAAATGTACAGGTATTCTCCATTGTGGAGGAGGAAAACCTCAGCCTTAACAGCCTCCTCTGGTTACTTTTCCATTCCTTTCTCCACCCAACATTTTAAGGTAAGCCTACCGTGATGCCCCCCCACGGGGGCTGCTACCTCACTATCAACATAAGCATCTTCTCGCAATGATGGATCTCCCTAAGTAGTCCTGTCTTACTGTTGTTTATGGATAATACCACTCAGTGTTAATATATATTTCCTCTTCTTGTGCAAATGTGTTGGCTCTTTGTGATTTGGATGTAGTTTCCGCTGGAAACCAGCTGGAATCCAAGAGTTGCCCTTCAGCAAAGCTGGCCCTCCACCTGTTTTTGTAAAGTTTTATTGGAACACGACCATGCCCATTCATTTCTGTATTGTTCAGGACTGCTTTTTTTTGCAACAACAGGCAGAGTTGCTTAGCTGTACAAAGACCACAGATTCTCAGAAGCCTAAAACATTTACTATATAGCACTTTACAGATAAGGCTTGCAACCTCGGAGTTAAATTTTCTCATAATTAATATTCTAGGCTCTACGTGGTCTTTGGTTCTCTTTACCTGTGGTAAATTAATACCAGACTTTAGGGAGGCCACATCTTGTTCTAAGAAGAATCCTTGGTTCAAAAGTTGGCAGAATCCTGATACAAAGAGGGACATTCATACTTTGATTGTTTTGTGCCGCAAACTAGGGCACCTACTGTGCCCATAAAGATCCAATTATGGAAAAAGAGGACTAAAGCCACACACTCTTTACTTCCTCAGGAATTGTTTTCCTTTCTTTCTGGTAACAACCCTAAGTTCTTGTTGTAAGCTAGAGACTGTGCTTACACATGATTGACTCAGAAAGCTGTTATCTCTTTCCTTGACCAGAGGTTGTTCTGGTGAAGGCAGCGTGCTTCATTGGAAAGGAATCTTGAACACAAATGTTCACAGTTGATAAGAGTTAGGTGGGTAACACTGAAGTAATTAATAACACCACTTAAAATACATATTAAAAGTGTTTGTGGGCGCCTGGGTGACTCAATCGGTTAAACGTCCATTCTTGACTTCACTCAGGTCATGATCTCACAGTCATGAGATCTAGCCTTGCGTCAGCTCCACACTGAGCATGGGGCCTGCCTGGGATGCCTCTCTCTCTCTCTCTGCTCCTCCCCTGCTCACTTGTGCATGTTCTCTCTCTCGCTCTCTCTCTCTCACTCTCTCAAAAAATAAAAATAAATTAAAAAAAATTTTTTTAAGTATTTGTCTCTGGGGCACCTGGTGGCTCAGTTGGTTAGGCGTCCAACTTCAGCTCAGGTCACGATCTTGCGGTTCACGGGTTCAAGCCCCGTGTCAGGCTCTGTGCTGACAGCTCAGAGCCTGGAGCCTGCTTCATATTCTGTCTCCCTCTCTCTCTGTGCCTCCCCTGATCATGCTCTGTCTGCCTATCTGTCTGTCTGTCTGTCTGTCTCAAAAATAAGTAAACATTTAAAAATTAAAAAAATAGTATTTGCCTCTGTGGAACGTGACATGGTGGGAGACGAGGAAAACTACCACCTTTTTGTTATGAAGGCTTCTGTTCTAAGTGAGTTTTTTTTCCCCCACAGGGGCATGTGTCACACTGAGAACATTTTTGGGAAAATCACTTCAATCCTCAGTTTCTCTACCTTAATAATGGAGAAAGGAATTTCTTCTCACCTACCCTCCCAGAAACCCAAAGAAAGTGTTTTGAAAATGCTAAACACACACTTATCAGGACAAATAGAGTGTAGCCCAGCATTCTCCAATAGAAATGTAACTTAAGACTTGTAACCATCTAAAGAAAGCAAAATGAAAGAGAGGAACGTCATATTAGCGATATCTTTCATTTAAGCCATACAGCTAACGTATGATCATTTCAGCATGTAATCAACATGAAAAGAATTCATGATTTATTTTACATCATTGTATCGCGTCTTCAAATCTAGAGGACTGCCTTATGGTTATGGCACATTTCTCTTTGGACTAGCCACATTTTGGGCTCTCAATAGCCACACGAACCAGTGGCTCCTGGACCGTGAAACTGTAGACTGTGTCCCCAGCTGGCAAGCCACTTTCCAGGCCACACCCAAGAGCCGTTGACTCCTCCATGAGCCCTGGAACATGTTCTACTAAGAAGCAAAACCAACCATGAGTTAGAGACCAAATTCCTAAAGGAGTGTGATTGTTTCCCTGGTTCTTACGGTGACCATAATGCCATTATTACTAGGGGCGCCTGGGCGGCTCAGTCGGCTAAGCGTCCAACTTCAGCTCAAGTCCTGATCTCGCGGTTCGTGGTTTCGAGCTCTGCGTCAGGCTCTGGGCTGACAGCTCAGAGCCTGGAGCCTGCTTCAGATTCTGTGTCTTCTTCTCTCTCTGCCCCTCCCTGGCTCTCTCTCTCTCTCTCTCTCTCTATCAAAAATAGATAAACATTAAAAATATATATAAAAAAAGAATTGCGATCTCGGGGTGCCTGGGTGGCTCAGTCAGTTAAGCGTCCGACATCAGCTCAGGTCATGATCTCATGGCCCATGAGTTCAAGCCCTGTGCTGTCACTCAGAGCCTGGAGCCTGTTTCGGATTCTGTGTCTCCCTCTCTCTCTGCCCCTGCGCCCCAACTCTCTCTCTCTCTCTCTCTCAAAAGTAACCATTAAATAAATAATACTATTATGTATTATAATAATACTAACACGTATTGAATATTATGTCCCAAGCACTGCACTACTCCACAAGATTATTTCATTTATGACTCATAACAAACCTGTGAGAAAATCATTCTACCACCATTTCAAAGGTAAGTAAACTAAGGATTAAAAAAAAACGTATGCCAGTCGCCCAAGGTCTCAGAACTTTTGCGCTGTGCAGCCAGAATTCATACTAAGGTGAACGTTCCCAGCACCAGCTTTTTTAACCGTAAGCGACAGTGTTCATTTCCAGATCTTTTGCTTTAATTTTTTTTTTTTTTCTGACACCACCGCCCCCTCCTGAGTATGAACTGCTATCTCCCGCTCTGACCTGCAGCTGCTATTACTAAACATGGGGGTGGAGGGAGGGTTTTCCGGTGCCTTTTTCCCCAACCTTGGGAGGTATGGTGGGTTTTAAACCACCCAGTCTTGAGCCCCGATCTCTCCCCCCAAAACAAAGAGAATCTTAAGATCTGAGCTTTCCACTGCCTTCTGAGAAAGGGCATCAAAACTCCTCTCTGAAGCAGGGCCATTCACAAATCTAATGCCGTTCTCAGAAACACCTCTTATTAAACAGCTTTCGTTAACCTTGCTTCCTAAGCTGAAACCAACACAATTCAGCGTTCTTATGCAACAGGGCAAATTCCTTGCCTTTCCGGGGCTCTCTTGTTCTTCTCGTTCATTCTCGTTCTGAAGAAGATGTCTGTCCCTCACCTCGCTAAGCGTTGCTAGAAGTGTTCAGAAGAATGAGCATTCCAAACTCCCTTGTCATCAAAATGATCAGTCCTTTTGCAAAACCAAACCAACCAACCAACAAAAAACAAAAAGCAAAAAACAAACAAGCAAACAAACAAACCGAAAAACTCAAAAAGACCTAACTGCTTGCATTTGGGCTTAAATATGTTCTTTAGCCAAAAAAACATTTTTTCCCCTTTCCTGGGCTCTGGTTTTGAGAGTAGTATTTAATTTTTTTCTTAAAATTTTGTGTCCTTTTAAACGACACATTCAAACTTCAAAATACATTCCTCTTACAGGAGGTTCGAATGACGCAGAGTCATAGAGAGAAAACCTTGAAGGATTTGCACTCCCGTCCTTCTCTTTGTCCTTTTCTCAGGAGACATTTCTGCCAGTAGTTTGGACCCTCTTCTTTCAGTCCCATTTCTGTGCATGAATATGCACATGTATCTCTCAATATTATGCCTTTAAAAAGCACAGGGGATCACTCTGTGCATATTCTCCAGTTCGCTGTGTTCACCTGAAAGTCTGTCTTTGCAATTTTTCCATATCAATGCTTTTTTTTTTTATTTGAGAGAGAGAGAGAGAGAGAGAGAGAGAGCAAGCAGGGGAGGGGCAGAGGGAGAGGGAGAGAGAGAATCCCAAGCAGGCTCCACATTCAGTGTAGAGTCTGATGCAGGGCTTTATCTCAGGACCATGAGACCATGACCTGAGCTGAGACCCAAAATTGGACGTTTCACCAACAGAGTCACCCAGGTGCCCCTCCATATCACTACATTTTTGACGTCTGCATAATATTTTATAATAAAGATATAGAACCCTTTATTTCCAGGCTCTCCTACTGATGGGCATTTAGTTGTCTATTTTATGCTCTTTCCAACTATTCTGCAATATGTATTCTTATACTGAAAGATCTCTTTAGCACAAGCACCCAGTTTATCTTCAATTTTAACAGATATTAACCAATTGCCTTCAAAAGGGTTTCATCAGGGCACTGTTCAGGTGACAGTGTCAGGGAGAATCTGAATCCTTCCATCATTACCGTTCTTTGACTTTATCACATTGAAATATGTCTGTCATCCTGACGAAAATTCTTTTTGGATTCTTCAGAAAATTTTTAATGAGGATCTCCACTCTGGATATAATTTCTAGAGCATGGAAAATGCAACCAGACTCTTTTGGTTCATACCATGGCTCTGGTACTTGTCAGCTGCATGATCTTGGGCAAGTTGCTTTTACCCTTCTGTGAAATGGTAACAATAATGATATCTGACTCCTGGAGTTGTTATGAGGATAAAGTAGTGGGTTAACCTATATTAAACACTTAGAGCCGCATCTTGCAAAATGTAATGATATATAAATGTTTGCCTTATTACTATTATTATATTTTTTATTTTCTTATATATAAGAAAAGAAATGGTGTTGTTATGTTGTCTTCTATTTGGCCCCTTGTTGAATTACCTTATTATTTATAATAATCTTTTAAATGGCTTCTCATAGACTTTCTTCATCAATAACTGTGAAAATGAGCCATTTGATGCCTTCCTTTGCAATAGTTAAAAGTCTCCTTTTCTTGTCTTGTTGCATTGGCTAATATTTCCAGTGGCGATGATAACAGAGATCCTCGTTTTGTTCTCAATTAGTAAAACCGCCTCTAATATTTCACAGGTATGTGGGATTTTTACTGGAGGATTTGGTAAAGACTCTATTTTAGAGACTAAGAGCATTTTATTCAAATAAAATAATATTATGAAAGTATGTTTTAATGAGGAAGGATGAAGAATTTTATCAGCTGTTCATGTTGGCATCTTTTAAGGTGACTACATACACACACACACACACACACACACACACACACACATTCTATTTTGAGCAGCCTATGTGGTGAATTATATTATTGAGTTGCCCAATGGTGAATGAGATAAACCATTTTGACATTCTATTATCAAACTGTTGGATTTGACTTGCTAATTTGCTACTTAAAATGTTTATATCTATGTATGTGAGACTGGCCAACATTTTTTTTCCACGTACTATCTTTGAAGATTGAGTTGAGAAATTTCCTATCTTTTGTTATGCTGTAGAATAAGTTAAATGACACAAATCCTTGAAGGCTTGGTAGAATTTGTGTATAAAACCCTTGGGCCCAGAGTTTTAGTGGCAATCTTTGATTACCTTGTCAGTTTCTTATCCATCTTATCTAGATGTTCAAATTTGTTGGCATAAAATGGTATAAAATACCCTTATAATTTAAAGCTTTCTCTATAACTATCAACCTATTACTTTTCTTGCTTTCACTATTACTTACTTTCTCCTCCTCCTTCTCTTCCTCCTCGTCCTCCTTGTCCTTCTTGTCCTCTTTGCCCTCCTCCTTCTTCCCCTCCTCCTCCTCCTTCTCCTTCTTTCCTTCTCCTTTTTCTTCTCCTTCTTGTCCTCCTTCTTCTTCTCCTTCTTCTCCTTCTCCTTCTCCTCCTTCTCCTTCTCCTTCTTCTTCTTCTTCTTCTTCTTCTTCTTCTTCTTCTTCTTCTCCTCCTTCTTCTTCTTCTTCTCCTTCTCCTCCTTCTTCTTCTTCTTCTTCTTCTTCTTCTTCTTCTTCTTCTCCTCCTCCTCCTCCTCCTCCTTCTTCTTCTTCTTCTTCTTCTTCTTCTTCTTCTTCTTCTTCTTCTCCTCCTTCCTCTTCTCCTCCTCCTCCTTCTTCTCTTCCCCTTCCCCTACTCCTCCTATTCCTTCTTCTTCCTCTTATTCTTCTCTTAGTCAGACATGCCAAGCATCTACTTCATTAGTCTCCATAAAGAATGGACCCTGGTTTTATAGATCAGCTATAACTTGTTTCTGGGATGACTGTTTTCTCTATCATTAATTCTCACTGCTACTGTTACAGTTTCTTCCTTCTACTTTATTATTTTGTTCATCATTTTGTAATACAGACAGTGATAGGCAGGAAAACATTTTAGACACCATAAGTTAGGTCTTTACTTAGCACAGTGAGGACACAAAATAGGAAGAGGTTGATTCTATAAATAGGGATAGGGTAAGTTTGAAGTTTCATGATTGAAAGATAAGTGAGTGCTGAGAAAAGGTTCCCAGCTATTTATACTCATAAATGGTTATTCACAAGTAAATATTTATCAAAAATTGCTACGCATATACCTATGAAATTTGTTACAGTAATTGCCTCTGAGGAAGGTAAGTTAGGGCTTTGGGTACATACCCTTTCATGCTGTTTAATTTCATTTTACTATAAGCATTTATCATCTATTCAATAAATAAGTTTAACATGAACTAACATAAAGGTCTGTTGAACAGAAAATCTCCCAGAACTGGAAGGAGTCTCAGAGGTGAACTAGTTTTAACTTCCTCCTTAATTTAAATGTCTGTTGAAACACCAGGAAGGCACTCTCAGGGGTTCCTGAGTACGGGTCTGGTATCTTTGGAAGAAGCCGGATGGCATGGCTACATAAAACCTGCTGTCTGGCCTGTTAATGTGTCTGTGGCTGCAGGCAGCAACCCGGGACTCCCGGACTCAGCAAAGCTGGAGAGAGGAAGGCTATCGTTGGATCCGGCCACAAGAGTGACAGAGGAGGGAATGAGAGGTTTCCTGTCCGAGGAAGGTTTTCGCTTTTGTTTCAAGATCCCTTATCTCTGTCAGGTTGTGTCTGCCTCCACTCACCTAACAGCTTGCCTGGCTCTGGTCTTTTGCTTCTGTGTCGGCTCCAGCCCGAGACAGTGTCCCTGTCTGCCCTGCCTTTGACCTGCAACATCTCTTTATTTCCCAGGCACTATACCTCTGTCCCCAAGTTCAGCCACTTTACTGCTTCAACCACCAGGGAACGGGAGGGTGTTGCAAATGCAGGTCGTAAATAACCACGAGGTCAAAATGGGTGTCGAAAGTTGAGTAGGACGGACATAGAAAGCGGAATTAGCTAGATGGATGGAGTCAGTAAGTGAGTATTTATCTGGACGAGGTGTAAGAGTACATTTGTGTGGGGCGGGGAAGGAAAGAGGGAGCAGGACACATGGTTTTATTTGGAAAAGGAAGTCACCAAATTCAAGATCTCAGAGAGTAGAGGTATGAGGGGCGGGGAAGGGGGGAAATAAACCTGCACTTAGAGTTCCTTCTGTGTTCCAGGAGCTCTGTAGATACCATCTCACCTAATTCAACTTTCCCACAATTTACAGAAGAAGCTCATGGGACCTAAACACGGCCAAGGAAGCACAACTGGTAAGGGGAGAGGCAGGGATTGATTAGGTAGACAATGGAGAGGTAGGCGGTGACCCAAGGGTGGTATTGGAGAGAGAAGCTTGAGGTATCCGATCAAGTCCTGCTGGACCTTGCCAATAGCTGCCCCTTCGTTATCCTCAACACGAGCTAGAGGGTGTTGCACGGTCCATCTCTTGTAAACCCCCGAGGGTTCACTTAAGCCACTTTCCCCTTTGCTGATGCAGGCGAGTCATCCTGACCTATTCTTGGTTTCTCAAACTCGATAAGTTTCTTCCGGTCCTAGGATGTTGAACATCTTCCTTTCTCCACTTAGCATTTGTTTCGCGATTTACCTCTTTTATTCTGTCTCCACCTTCCTTTTCAGTCTTTAGGTTCTCAGATCCAACGGGACCTCCCTAGGGCTATCCTTCTTACCCGTGCTGTGTAAACTGAGTTTTGGATCGATCCCCTTATTACACAGTGAATTGGTGGGATAATTTATTTAAACTCATGTCTGCCACTAGATGGGAAGCTCTGTGAGACCAAAGACTGTCTTCCTATTTACCCAGCTTGTAGTTGACCCTCATTTTGAGTGAAGCGATGAATGAATGAATGAAGTGAAATTGTAAATGAATGAAAAAAACTGTGTCCTTAAAGCAAATCACAAGTGTGGTCTTGCATGGTCTAACAAAGCGCATGTGTGAAGGTTGAAGCTGTCCCTTGCACAAACCCCCTCCTGTCACTCATGATAACTTTGAAGCCATGGCTCATAGGGGTAGCTCATTCGACACGCCATCCTGATGGGGTTCGGCTATGGTCTTCTTCCTCTTTGGATCAGGGAAGAAATCCTATGAACACTATCCCTTTGCCTTGGGTCTCATAGGTTCCTCTCTGGTTTATCCGGGCCCCTGCTACTCTTCCTTTTTAACTCTGGCTCAGAATTTTAGGTGTTCCTGGTAGGTTCTTTCTGACTCCTATATACTAAGTATCATAAGAGAGGGGTTTTTTTCCCCCTTGGGAAAATTAAAGAGCGACTGGAGGGAATACATGGGGAAGGAGGGGAACAAAGTCTCTCTGCTCATTTGGAAGCCCCGAAAGTCACCCTGGGACGGTGTCCTCATTTCTCCCTGCAAGGCTCCAGGGCTCCAGGATCTACAACCCCTGCAAACATTTCACTATTTCGCAGACCCAACAGTGATGTTGCCTGGCTCAGCAAGGGGGCACCAGGCTCAGCCGGAGGGATCTGGGCTTTTTCCACGTCGTGAGTCAATCTGGGCAGACCAGTCCTGCGGAAAGGAGTCATAAATTGGGGACTGTGAATTTCTCCCTCTGAGAGGCACTACCAGTTTATAAGGGAGAAAAAATTGATAAACCCCTGGGTATCATTTTTTGTTTGTTTGTCTTCATTTCACTCTGGGGCCAGCTGCCAAAGGGAAATGACCGCAAATAGCCCATTAGGAAAACTGCTTTAGTAAAAACACCGCAAAGGAAAGTCATAAGCCATTGTGACCGTCAGCCAGTGGGAAGGCAAAGGACGGAGCGTGAAGCCCCGAGGTGCACCTATCTTGCCAAAAACAAAACAAAATAATTCCAAAGCTCATCTTGTGCGCAGAGACGGGTCCTAATGGCACCATAATATGGCCACGCGTCCGGGCCTCCCGCGTCTTCTCTGGAATGGGATGGGCTCTGCACCGCTAATGGTTAGTCCTTCTGTTTCACCCTTCCTCTTGAACACTGATTGTGGGCAAAGCACACAGGGAGAAGAAATTGTGCCCGCAGCTATGCAATATTAAAAAAACACATTACAGGAGCACCTGGGTGGTTCAGTCGGATAAGCGTCAGACTTCTGGATCTCAGCTCAGGTCTTGATCTCAGGGTGGTGAGTTCAAGCCCCGCCTGCGTTGGGCGCCTGGCTGGGCACGAAGCCTACGTAAAAAACAAAACAAAACGAAAAAACCCAAAAAACAATAGATTACAGTGGCACGCCATAGGTCCAACCGAGTCCCTTAGAGAAGCAGAAGAGAGAGAGCTCACTCTGGCCTGCGTGGTTAAGCGAAGGAAACCTGCGGAATGCAGCTTCTGAACTGGATCTTGAAAGACAGGAGGGAGGGAGGCGAGGGATGATTCTGCGGGGAAGGGGCAGCAGGGAAAAAGGCTTGAGGGAGAAAATTCCCTCCTGGGGCTGGATGGCCTTCTGAGGCCAGCTGGCCAACGACTGGAATTGTAAATCAAATCGAAAGGTTTCACAAACTCGGATTTGGACGTCAGCCGCACTGTGACTGGAGTCACTCTCTTACTCTTTAGCTGGAGTCCACGGAGGCTATGGCGGCCTGGGAGAAGGGATTTCTGGTCGCCGTAAGGCAGCGTGGATGCCTCGGTGCCATGGGGCGCTGGCTTCCCCAGCTGGCAGTGCCCCCTTGGCTGTCCCTCCTTCTAGGGTGGATAAAATAAAGCCCTTGCTGCCTGTCCCCAGGTGTGGCTCCTCACGAGGCTTTCCAAACCCCAGGCCCCGGGGGGGACCCCGGAGACCACTGGAGACTTCTGTGAGGCCCATGTGAGGCCTTGGCCTCTTTGGCTGGGTTTCAGACCCAACACCTCGGGTCTCGGGGAGCCTGGCGTGACCTTATGGAGGGTTTGTTTATTAGCTGTTCTGTTCAAGTTCCATTCATTTATTTAAATAAACAACTCCATCTAACTCGAGGCTCTCCCCCGGCAGCCCTAAATCAAAGGCAGCTTCTGTTATACTTTATTGCTCTACTTTGCAAATTCGAATTAAAAGAAGGGGCAGCCAAGACCAAAGGGCTTTATGGCTCAGCTGCAGCCACGTAGCAAGTTCGGCTACCAGCCCGAGTTTGCACCCCAGACCCTGCGGGTGCTTTCATGCTGCGGGGCCCCTTTATTGTTCGAGCTGCGTGGGGCAGAGACCAGCATGGGCCGAGAACCCTTCGGAATGAACGCGCCAAGCTGGAGGTGGCGAGGACCGTGGGGTAGCGCACAGACTCAGGATCGGGGACACCCCGCTCCAGGCAATGCCTGGCCCAGTCGCGGCTCTGTGCTCACGGGCAGTCACTTCGCACCTCCGACCTTCGGGTTCCTCTTTGGGCAAAATGCAGGGACCGGGCAAGAAAAAATCTTCACGTTCTTTTCGGTTGTGAAATGCCGAGGCTCCGTGATGACCGGGTACCACGGCCCAGCAGGTGGCGGGAAGCCGGATGGGCAACAGCGAACCAGCGGGTGCCAGTTGGCATCCAAGCAAGGGGGTGCTGTCCACGGGGTTGTAGGAAGACACAGCATCACGTGAAGGTTATTTCCAACCCCAAGTCAGTTAGTTCCTTATGATTATATAGACTGGGATGGAGAGAAGGAGGTCAGATTTGGGAGGAGGTAAAACAGAGAGTGTATGTTTTATTTATTTTTGAGAGAGAGAGAGAGAGAGAACACAAGGAGGGGAGGGACAGAGAGAGAGAGGGAGACACAGAATCCGAAGCAGACTCCGGGCTCCGAGCTGTCAGCACGGAGCCTGACTGGGGCTTGAACCCATGAACATGAGATCATGACCTGAGCCGAAGTTGGATGCTCAACCGACTGAGCCACCCAGGCGCCCCTAAAGTATCTTTTTCAATTTTTTTTTAATGTTTATTCATCCTTGAGAGAGAGAGAGAGGCAAGCACGAGTGGGGGAGGGGCAGAGAGAGAGAGGGAGACACAGAATCCGAAACAGGCTCCAGGCTCCGAGCTGTCCACGCAGAGCCGGACGTGGGGCTCGAACTCACCAACTGTGAGATCGTGACCTGAGCCGAAGTCAGATGCTCAACTGACTGGGCCACACCAGGCACCCCTAAAGTACCTTTTTAAATCCTTATTAATTGAATACTTAAAGCAACATATACTCCTGTTATAAAAATAATACACAGAGAAAAATTGAAAGGCACAGAAAGTACAGAAGAAAACAAATCGCTCATAATTCCACACACGGAGATAATCACTGTTTGCAATTTAGTGGGTGCCATGAATTAGTGATTTATGGCATGGTTTTATGGTTATACACGCACGCACACACTCGCATACGTAATTTTTTCTCACAAATACCTTTTAATGACACCTCAGTTTTTATTGACTGTATTATTCATTTTGAAACGTGTTTTGTTCTTTCCATTTTTTCTGTTAACAAATAATGAATTAATATCCTTCTAGCTAAATCCCATGTCCAATTATCTCAAAAATATAAAGTATTAGAAGCAAAACTTCTAGTTAAAAATGAACATTTTCCAAGGTTTGATAGATACTGACAAAATACTTTTCAAAAGCTGGACCAGTTTATGCCCCCCAAAGATCTTTTCCTCTATCTTTGTCAACATTGGGAAATGTATTTATTTTCAATGATCATCAATCAAAACTACTTAGATGTTGAGTTATATAATACTTTAAAATATATTTATTTGCCACGTGTAATCCTTTTTTGCTAAATTGTCTATTCATGTTTTTTTTCATTTTTCATTTTAGATATTTGATTATATCTTATTGATTTCTTAGAGCTCTTTATATATTAGGAGTCTAGTCTTTTTTCTTGCCATTGCACATTTTTTTCCAATTTCATCTGTTTATAGTGTTTTGTAACTTATATTTTTAATGGTCCCATTGTATCACTTATTTTTTAATTATGTCTTTACTTTTATGAATATATAAAGATTATTTTTGTTTTAAATTATACAGAGATTATTTTCTGATTTTTTTAGGTTGCTGTTTAAATATTTTTACCTATGATTCACTTAGACTTTATTTTGAGATAGGACAACAATTCTTTCAGTGATAAGCTACCATCTGGTGAATTATATCACATATCTATTGACTCAAAATGTCTCTTTTAGCATAAACTAAATATTTGGATTAGTTTCTGGTCTTTATTTTGCAGCCTATTGATTTCACTTTTACACTTTATATTTTGCTTCAACTTGCAGGACTTTATACTTCAAGAGAGAAGCTTAATCATTTATATTTAACATAATGAGCATTATTTTTATTTTATTTCTACGATCTTGTTTTACACTATTTCAATGCCTTCTAGCTCCATCCATGTCATTGCAAATGGCAAGATTTCATTATTTTTCATGGCTGAATAATATTTCATTATATATATATATATACACAATATATATGTATACACACACCATATATTATATATTGTATATGCATATTATATATTATATATTTATATATATTGTATGTATATATGTATATATATGTGTATGTATTTATATGTATATATATTGTATATGTATATTATACACATATACATACATACATATAATATGTATATATTATATACATATATACATATGTATATAATATACATATGTATATATATATAATGGACACTTGGGCTGCTTCCATAGTTTGGCTACGGTAGATAAATCTGCTATAAACATAGGGGTACATGTATCTTTTTGAATTAACTTTTTTGTATTCTTTGGGTAAATACCCAGTTGTGGAATTACTGGATCATATGGTAATTCTATCTTTAATTTTTTGAAAAACCTCCATACTCTATGCCACAGTGGCTGCACCAGTTAAGAACCAAAACAAATGAACAAACGGGGGTAAAGAAAAGAAGGTGGGGGAGACAAACCGAGAAACGGACTCTTAACTATAGCGAACAAACTGATGGTCACCAGAGGGGAGGTGGGTGGGGTGTTGGGGGAAATACGTGAAGGGGACAAAGAGTATACTTATTGTGATGAGCAATGTGTAATATAGAATTTTTGAATTACTATTTTGTATGCCTGAAACTAATATAACATTGTATGCTAACTAAACTGGAATTAAAATTTAAAAAAAAGAAAAAGACATTACCACTCATTTGACTTGATACTTTGTGCTGTCATCCCTTCCTAGGTTTGGGTTGATAGAATATGACTGTGATCAAAGAATCGACCTTGTCTATCCCTAAGTTGCCTCATCTCTGACACAGGCGTAATAAGAGCATTCCAGAGTTACTGTGGAAATCAAATGAGATAATGTATACAAAGCATTGAGAACAGTACTTGGTACATGGTAAGCCCTCAGGAACATTGCAATGATAAATAAAAGGATCTAATACATCTTTTGAAATTTTCAAATTATTATCATCACATTGCATCACAAAACTTTTCATTTGGTGATTACTTGTATTGCCTTATTTTGGAATGATTTAGATTTTAGTTTCTACTTTACTAGTTTCAGAGCTTACAGTCTGCCCTTTCATACAGTATTTTCCTTGGTGCAAACTCTATTTTGATTCATCTCCCAGTTGGTTGGAATATTTCAACTAATTTTTAGGTTATTTAAATGCATTATAGCTGTATTGAGTTTTACAAGAACCAGGAAAAAAATCGTGACTTTTGCAAGTTTAGAGTTTGTTTTTTCTCTTGTGTCTAGAGGTACCCTGCGTGTTCAGTTTCACAGAGTCATCGGGAACCCCAGCTCCACCTGCCATGTCATTGGGTGCATTCCCAAGAAACAGAAGGGTGGTGCCAACACCATCCATCTTGTCTGGAAGATGAAGCAAGGAAGAGGAAAGCCCAAATCTGAGCATGGACCCTCCAAGGAAACTGCCCAGAAATTGCATCTACCACATTGGCTCACATCCCACTGGCCAGGATTTAATTACATGGATACAATGCAAGGGAGGCTGTGAAACAGAGTCTTCATTCCAAGTCACCATGTGCTCAGCTAAACATTTACTTCTGAGAGAGAAGAGAATAAATATTGGGATCAACGAGTTGGCTCTTCCAAGTCTGCCTTCTGGTCACCGGAATATCCATGTGCTGTTTTTCCCACACATAGGACATCCTCCTCTCCCACAGGAACATAGTCTCAAGTCTGGCCCAGTTAGTACATCCCACCTGACTCGTACGATTCCTAAGTGGTGCGCAACCCTTTCCATCAGATCCGGCATGGCTCCCCATGGGTCAATAATTTATAACTTCGGGGCGCCTGGGTGGCGTAGTCGGTTAAGCGTCCGACTTCAGCCAGGTCACGATCTCGCGGTCCGGGAGTTCGAGCCCCGCGTCAGGCTCTGGGCTGATGGCTCAGAGCCTGGAGCCTGTTTCCGATTCTGTGTCTCCCTCTCTCTCTGCCCCTCCCCCGTTCATGCTCTGTCTCTCTCTGTCCCAAAAATAAATAAACGTTGAAAAAAAAAATTAAAAAAAAATAATAATAATAATAATTTATAACTTCAACCACAGGTGTTCTGTCCCTCCCATACCTAATCTGCATCAACAAAGAAGAAATGTGAAAATTAAAATAAAAGAAAATAATACTTTTAGAGGAGAAAAGGTCACTGGTCAGTGACTACTGTGTCTTTCCAATTCGCTTCCTCTCCTTGGTTGAATCTATGACAACGAGCCAGTTCAGTAAGCAAGAGTCGTAAAGACCTTTCTTGTTGGCAGTGGGCAGGTTGCTTGGTGTCCCATCTCACGGACTCAGCCTCTGCTTCTTGCTCATTGTCCTCTGGGGTGACACCCATGGTAGGTTTGGGGAAGGTCTCTTCTTGTTCTTGAGGGTCTGGGAGTTGCTTAGAGGTTGAACAACATTTGTAGCCAAGCTAGTGATTTCTTTGGATACAATTCCTTCAGCATTTTAGTAGATGTTGTCTACTTGCTCCCCATCCGTTCCATCTACAAGTAACCACCTGCCAAAGATCTGGTCCTGATATAATTATTCCCCCAGATCTGTTACCTATGGGCCTCTATGCTCTGCCCAGCCCTTCTCTCAAGTCATCTCTTCGAGGATGATGACCTTGAAGTTGTTTGAGACAATAGGCTTCAGTGGTAACCCTGGGTGACCTGCCTGTTCCCACCAGCCTGGGACATGTCTTCTGGTCAAGAACACTTAAGGTATTTCAAAAGGGATTTGGGCCCAGAGTTTATCTCTTATGAAGTCCAGATCCTCAGGTGGCTTCTTCGAACTGCTTCCGTTTGGTCTGTAGTGGAAATTGTTTTGTTTGGTTTTCAGCCCTGCAAGACTCCGTGTTTCCAAACTCTCAGTCAGTTTAGACTGAAGACCACAGGGAGGAAATGTTTCTGCTAGAAGAGCCATGTTCCCCTCCATCCAGCTCGCAGCCAGACTAGCTGTGGGACAAAGTTCGTCTCCTTTGTGGGGTGTTGCTGAAAACGGCAAGAGGCAACCAACACATCGACATCCTGACTGTTTCCTACCTTGTCCTCCAATTCGTCCTCCATCCCAGGGGCACAATATTGCCCTTCCTTTATTTTCCATCCTGTTTGAATAATGTTCGGGTCTCGTATTTGTCCCCTTTCCATAGCATCTTCTCTCCGATCTAAACCTGGGTGGTCGGTTACCAGTAGGCCACCGAGCCTGTGGGGGACCTGAGTGAGAGGAGATCCTGCACTCTGAGCCACGCGAAAGCTCTGCAATTTCACCCGTCGATGGTGGCCAAGGAGAGTCCTCGAAACAAAGCATACAAAGCACTTTGAATTTTCAGTGTCCCCTCGCCTCCAGCCTCCCTCAACCCAGAAGCAACAGAAATTATAAGGCAAGAGAAGGTACGCTACGATTCCGCCCAGGCTGTCCTTCCATTATATCTAGTTTATAGTCTCACATTTAAATAGTGCCCTCCCCTTGACTGCAACGCTTCGAAGGACAGCTTTTCTGCTTCTAGGTTTCCTTATTCAGTTCATTCAGAGCCACAATGATGGGAAGGACAGGAAGCTGGTCCTCAAGGTGGCATTGTTATTCCCAAGTTCCCAGCCTGAACGTTACTCACAGGCAAGACGAGGTGGGAAAGGGGCAGCAGCAAGCTGACCTGCACGTAAAACAAGAAGCACAGGCTCTTCTGGAAGGAATCCACAGCAAACTGGGGGTCTGGCCTGAACTTCTGTCCAAGAACTCTGTGTGGACAGCAGCAATAACGAGAGCAAAAAGCAAGTCTTCAAGAAGAAAGGGTCAGTGTGTGATCAAATATAGCCTGAACATCAGATTAACAGAATCTAGGGACACCACACCGCCATCTTGACGCCTCCGCCATCTTGACACCACGGCCATCTTGACACCACGGCCATTCTGGGATGCAGATGGCGGCTAACACAGATGCCATCAGGGCAGTGGATTCTCTTTCTTTACGGTCAGCCTGGAATGCGGAACTGGAGGAACTTTGCACCGAAAAATCCTCCACATTTCATTGAATTCTTTCCTTATCTGAACCTCCCCTTTTGCAGCTTTGACTAGTACCTTTGCCCATTTGGAAAATATGTTATGATCAGATTTTCCTTCTTCTTTTTTTAATTCTATTTATTTATTTATTTATTTATTTATTTTAATGTTAATTTATCATTGAGAGAGAGAGACAGAACATGAGTGGAGGAGGGGCAGAGAGAGAGAGAGAGGGAGATACAGAATCTGAAGTAGGCTCCAGGGTCCAAGCTGTTGGCACGGAACCCAATGCGGGGCTCAAACTCAGGAACCATGAGACAATGACCTGAGGAGAAGTCGGATGCTTAACTGACTGAGCCACCCAGGGGCCCCTATTTTTTACTTTTTTAAAGTTTATTTATTTATTTTTGAGAGAGAGAGAGAAAGCACAAGTGGGGGAGGGACAGAGAGAGGGAGAGAGAGAGAGAGAGAGAATCCAAAGCAGGCTCCACACTGTCACCCGCAAACCCTGAGACCATGAGCTGAGCCTGAGTGGCGCCCCCTTATGATCAGATTTTAAGAGGACTCCATCTATGCCTGTTTGGGTTTCCTGAAACTAAACAAATAAATACATATCCACACATAAAGAAAGAACAATATCCAGATAAAGCCAATGAAAAAGTCTTTAAAACTTGCGTGTGTGTTCGTGCCGATCGTGAGTCTTGATGTTTTACTCTTCCCCCTCTTCCTGGAGGGAGAATGTGCTGGAGGGCGGGCTGGACGTGCCAAACGCTGATGCAGAGTAGACCCAGGCTGGCCGCTGTCGACAATTCTTTGATGGGCCTCTTCTAGAAGGAAGATTGATGTGAGTCAGCAAAGCCCTCATTAAGTGAGTCACGCCATTAATAAAAGGTGCAGATTGCAGAGTGGTGTTTATTTCAGTGTTGATAGAAACTGGGACACGGTGGCCTTGAATCAAAAATAACCTTGGGCCAGACACATTGAACTTGGATCAGACCTGCAATCCCCGGCATTCATTCCTCCCCAAGGCAAACACAGCGTTGCCTTCCTTGTCCTGCAGATGAGTTATTCCTCATCACCAGTTCTTGCCCTGGGCTTGACAGCTTACAGAGCCCATCCACTTAGGACGGCCTTGTCCCAACGCGAGCAAGCCTTAAATAATGGCTAAGTGATATGCCTAGGTTTCGGCCGGTCCCAGGCCTCTGCTATTTTCGAGCTGTGTGAAGCAAGTTGATTCATTAACCTCTTTAAATTTCAGATGACACTAAATAACCTGTAAGTACTCTTACTGGACTAACTCTCTCAGCTTCCTCATTTGGGCCCAATGTCCTTAAATTCTTCAATTTATTGGTGACGATGGTGGTACCTCCACTGTGGGGCATGAAGATTACACTGGGTAATTTAATTAATGAAATCATCTCAATGGGTGGCACACCATAAGAGCCCAAGATACATTACCCCTGAGATTCGGGGACCATAGACGTTGTGCCATTCACTGGATAAGGAAACTGAGTTGAGAAAGTTTATTCCTCCAAGATCGTAGAGGTAGAACCAAATGGTGCTACAATTTGAAACAAACTCTTTACTTCACAGCCAGGATTCTCTCAAAGCCACCCATAGCACAGGTCTCTGAAGGATAGGCACGTTTTCTTTTACCCTGACCCTGCTCCCCTTCCAGGAAAAGAAGTGGTCTCATACTTTCTTCTGGATTCTTCTTGGTTGACCGTTTTGTCCATATTCGCTTTGGTTTAAATGTCAGAGGCCGGGGACACCCTAGCAGACACGACAAGGTGCTTCCTACCTGCAGTCGTTATAGTTGAGTCACGAGGCCATCATAACTTGGCGTGATGGGTGATACAGGTACCATACAGGTGGCACCTCACCAGCCTTGGTTGGGGAGTGAAGCAAAGAGGGTGATCAAAGAAAGTGTGGCGTTTAGCAGGTGGTCCAGTAAATATTTATACACTGATTGCTAACGTCTCCTCAAGGAGATAGCATCGAAGCTAAGACCTGAAGGACAATAAGAGTCAGCCAAGTGAGTGTGGGGAAGAAACCCGATGAGGCAAGGTATGATGCATCCAAGGCTACAGGGGAGAGGGCATACCATGTTCAGGGAGATGCAGTTAAAGTGCAATGCCAATGCCAAAGGTCTAAAGATTTTAGACCTTATGCTACAGGCAGTAACTCAACATCCAAGAGGAGCATTTTGGCTTAAGTGACTTGATGCAGTCCTGTTGACATAGCATTTATTTATTTTGAGGGGGGGGGAGAGGCAGAGAGAAGAGACAGAGAAACCCAAGAAGGCTCCACACTGTCAGCGTGGAACCCGACACAGGGCTCAAACCCACGAACCGTGAGATCATGACCTGAGCTGAAATTCAGAGGCAGATGCTTAGTGACTGAGCCACCCAGGAGCCCCGATATCACTATTTTTTAACAGAGAGTTTGATGCAGAAGTAAAACATACCCCTTCGTAGGTTAAAAAGAAAACAAACAAAACTGTCTCATTACCAAACAAGGTACCCACCATAATTATGGTAGACATGGTCCTTAGTTCAGGTCTAGCCAGCGAATAAATCTGTTATGTAGATTTTTTTGGATACATTTTAGAGTTAAAATCTCAATAAGTTTAAAAAATTTTTTATTTATACTTGAGAGAGACAAGGACAGAGAGCAAGTGGGGGAGGGGCAGAGAGCTAGGGGGACGCAGAATCCGAAGCAGGATCCAGGCTCTGAGCTGTCAGCACAGAGCCCGACGCGGGGCTCGAACTCATGAACCCTGGGATCATGACCTGAGCCAAAGTCGGATGCCCAACAGACTGAGCCACCAGGCGCCCCAAAACCTTAATAATTACAGAAGAAAATGTGGACGACTATTTCTATTTTCCCAGGATAAGTAGGTAGAAAAATGTAGCGAGACATTGAAAGATGTGCCTACATAAAATCAAAACTTTCTTGAGCTGCCACAAAAGAACCATAAAAGCCAAAATATACACAGAATATTAACATTTTTGTAAGTAGGACAATAACTAAGTAATAATTTAATTAAATATTTTAAAACTCCCGATGCATAAATAGTTTCTAAAAATCAAAAGAAACAAGATGAGCGGATTAGAAGAAGAAATGTGGGCACTTGGGTGGCTCAGTCAGTTGAGAGACTCACTCTTGAGTTTAGCTCAGGTCTTGATCCTGGGGTTGTGGGATCGAGTCCTGCATTGGGGTCCATGCTGAGCAAGGAGCCTGCTTGAGATTCTCTCTCTCTCCCTCTGCTCCTCTCCGCTATTCGTGCTGTGTCTCTCTTTCTAAAATAAAAATTAAAAACAATTTTAATGCATGCGGGCGATGAATTACATCTGTTTCACTAATGTACATATGCCAAGTGCATGGAACAGATCTGGCATATGGTAGGCACTCTTTGCTGAGTGAATGAACAGAGGACAATCTTCAACTTCACTAGTGCTTTCAAAGAATACTTTCTGAAAAACCTTCAAGATTTACTTCCCAGTCATGAATTGAGTCAAGATTAAAGATACTGATAATATCTAATTACAGTTAGAGAGAATGTGGAAAGTTCCAACTATGATGTTCACTGAAGCACACTTTATTGATCATAAACTTAGAAACAATGAATCCCCACTAAAGAGGGGCTGATTCTGTTCCTAGTTTACCAAAGTTTTTTTTTAATTTTTAATTCCAATGTTGCCGATGAGAGCATTGTTATTCATCCATTTTTTTGTTCCTTATAGATATCCTTTTTCTATCTCTCCTCTTTCAAATCTTTATTTTAATGAAATTTTGTCACAATGCATCAAGATGATGACCCTTTTTCATTCAGTACTGCTCAACGTTTGATGGGTTCTTAATTCTGGCATTTTTTTTCTCTGTCATTACTTTCTGTATTTCCTTCTCTCCATTCTTGGTTCTATCCATCATATTTTAATTTTTATTCCATAATTATCTTTTTTTTTCTTTGTGATGAATATCAGATCAAGTTTTTACTCCAATATTAACTCTAGAATTTATTCTTTTTTTATCTGTATCCATGCCGCTATGGTCCATATAATGGAGCTTTTGATTTTTGTGATAAAATTTATAACTCATGAGCTCTCTACTTGATTCTTTGTCCTTTTATAAAATTATCTATGGTGCCTACTTCATATTGGTGAGGTGGTAATTGGTGGTAATTATATATTTTTATTTTGTTAATATTTGTTTTGAGATTGAGAAGAGAGCAAGCAGAGGAGGGACAG
Source organism: Puma concolor (assembly GCF_028749965.1). Lineage (NCBI taxonomy): Eukaryota > Metazoa > Chordata > Mammalia > Carnivora > Felidae > Puma > Puma concolor. The sequence goes on along the minus strand of NC_141680.1, from coordinate 7,915,026 downwards.
AGAGAGAGAAGGAGGGAGAGAATCCCAAGCAGGACCCACACTGTCAGCACAGAGCCTGATGTGGGGCTTGAACTCACAAGCTGTAAGATCATGATCTGAGCCAAAATCAGGAGTCAGATGCTCAACTGCCTGAGCCACCCAGGCACACCTAGATTTTTAAAACAATCATTCTCATTGCAGTATTAAGTCTGTCCCCTTGACTAGTATAGCAGTCAGCTATTGTTGTGATAATGCTGCGTAACATATAACTCTGAATAGCAGTGGCCCACAATAATAAGCATTTATTTTTCTTGTTTACAGGTCTGCGGACCAGGGTGGCACTACTTTAGATGGCCTTTGGCTGGGCTGGTGTCCTGAATTTAGGTGGGATTCAGGTCTTCCTTGCTTCACACTCTCTTTGGACCAACAACCACCTGGGGATATGTTTACCCCACGGTAGATCATGGGAAAACAAGAGACCAAACCAATCAGTGCAAGCATGTTTGAAGTCATGGCTCACAGCCACATGTACTAGAAGTGATTCTTGTTTGTATGCTCAGTGTTGCGTTTGATTTTCCTAACCAGTGTATCTGTGAGTGCTGTATTCGTTAAGCACTGTCTGTTTGGGCGGGAGGGTGGAACTTGGTGCCAGATTGGGTCTCCCCAAGCCCATCTCTAATGATTGTATAGCAGATGCTGTTCATGTCTCACCTGTGTCTCTGGCACACAGAGTTCTGACGTGCTGGGTTCATATTTGAAATTCTCATGACTCTCTGTCTAAGGGCTTTCTCTGGCCATGGTAGCTTGCTCAGCCTGTTCTTAGAGCAGGACCCAAAAGCCTGAAATGGGGGGCCAGTGAATTAACGCCCCCAGGAGCAGCCCTCAACTGATCTTGGACTGGGAATGGATGAATCCAATCCTTATCTCACATCTGCTTTTAGAGGAATCCAGCTTAAGACAAAATGCATATCGGCATGCCTGGGTGACTCCGTCGGTCAGGCGTCCAACTCTTGGTCTCGCGGTTCATGAGATCAAGTCCCACATCTGGCTCTGCACTGTCAGTGGGATTCTGTCTCCCCCTCTCTCTGGCCCTCCCCCGCTTGTTCTCTCTCCCTCTCTCTCTCTGCCTCTCCCCCACCCTCAAAAATAAATCAACATTAAAAGAAGAAAAAAGGTATATTTTGGTAATAAAAGTCAGTGTAAGGAATACATTTCCTTCTTTATACTCTACAGAATTGTCTGCGTGCTCTATATAATCAGGAAAAACAGCAACAAAAAAAACCCCACAAGTAAAACTCCTGTCATATCTGAATGCCCTGAACTTCCCCCCAGTTTCTCTTAGGATTTAGACAACTACACAAATCAGATAAATTAATATGCTCCTTTTCCACTAAAAACAAGCAAATTATTTTGGTGTCTATGGTGCAAATTATAATTTGGAAGAGGCATTGAACCGAACGGGAATAATCAAGAGTCTCAAAATTCAATAGATTTTCCCCAATTTCATCATAAAAAGAGAACATGAAGAGAAAAGCTGTCATTTCTTCAAAGTGCACTGATTTTTATGGGGAACATCATGTTCGTCTCGAGAAAACCAATGGATATAAAGTTGCAACATTAGTGGGAATCATAGCCCATCCATCTATGTCCCTCCTAGGCACTCACGGCCTCCAAGAATAAAATGGAGGAGCTGTTCATCCAGAAATTCAACAAATTCCTCATTGTTCTTTGCCAGTCACTGGGACAGGCTGCAAAAAGGCTATGGTAGAAAGTGCACAGTTCTCTGATATCAAGGTGCTGGTGGAGGGAGACAAAACACAGAAATACACGCACAAGGGTATTCAGCTTATGATGAGTCTTTGGGGGAAATAAATGAGCATTAAAAATATATATTACAAAGAAAGAGAAGCTGCCAGTTATGCAGAACTGCCCCTGGCTGAGGAAAGGACAGGGGTGAAGCCCCCACGCTGGCTGTTCTGGAAGAACAGAAGGGGAGAACGGCGAGTGTGATCCCATTTTGTGAAACAAACCAAAATACTCCCAAGCATAGACTGAAGCACACCATACTGTTACACCAACTCTTGGCAAAGAGAGAGAAAAGAGAGAACCCTCTCGTATACTGTGTGTGAGAATATAAATGGGTGCAGACTTTCTGGAAGGTGATTCCATAATTCCTACTTAGATTTAAAATATTCTCTTACTTTTTTCTTCATTTACTTCCATATGGCCTGAAACTTTATACTTATGTATGACTTCTACATTTAACAAGCTAATGAAAGAATTTAAACCTGTACTTTTCACGTACATATACCATGTCATGACCATGGCAGTGCACGCATAGAGTGTGGGAGGACAGAGAACGACCGCACAGGGTCGAAAAATCAGAGACCGGGGAGAGCCTGGGTGGCTAAGTCGGTCAAGCGTCCAACTCTTGGTTTCGGCTCAGGTCATGATCTAATAGTTCATGAGTTCGAGCCTTGTGTCGAGCTCTGTGCGGACAGTGCAGAGCCTGCTTGGGCTTCTCTCTCTCTCTCCCTCTCTGTCTCTGCCCCTCCCCCTTCAAAATAAATAAATAGACTTTAAAAGAAATAAAAATTAAAAAATAACAACCAGAGAATGAACAGGTATCTCCGGACAGAATTAAGCAAAGAACCCAAGTCCCTTCTAGCAGCCATGAAAACGTTGGATCAAATGTAAAATTCGAATCTAGATGAAACCAGCTCCATACCAATTTCTTGCTTTAATTAAAAGTGCATTACTTGAACTATGTCCAACCCGTGTCTTTCTGGAATTTCTAAGTCTGGCTTTTGGTTCCAAAACTTGACACCATTTATCGCGCTTTACAGCCACCCTCCTAGGAAGGAACACAAGGTTGGTCTGTGTAAGTTAAACTTGCGACTGTGTGTCATTGCCGTTGTTGTGTTATTTCCCGTAGGTGATCCAGGAGGAAGCTTGGAGCCCCAAAGTGGCAGATCATGGAGGGCCAGTTTATTACAATCAATTTTTCAATAACTCCCAACTGGGCCAGATTCAATCCAATAACAAAAGATGAAAGTCTGAGTCTATTAAACTACCAGGTGCCTGAATTTACTGAAATCACATATTAATTTCCTTCCCTGATCTCACTGCTAAGCTGTGAAAGCGCTATCCATGTGTCACTGAATCAACTATTCTGGGGTCAATTATGTTGAATTGCTTTGCTATTAATTGGATCACAGCCCAGCCGACTTAATTCAGTCTTCAGTCTGGAATGGCCTGCTATCCAGTCACCCCCATGTCCTCTCCCTAAAAGCAACACAAAGGAATGTGTTGTCTGATTGTCCTGGAGGTCAACCTTAAAATCCAGGCATGTACTCTAACAACCGGGTTATAGTCCTGTTGAGTATAACCATTTGCGAGCTGATGACTCTGGCATGTCCCAAGAGCAACTATTTTATACTTGAGTCATAATGACCCAGTCCTGCTTCCCCCTGCCCCCACCTGAATGTAGCACCATCAATGTGATGGTTTATTATTTCTTGAGCCCTCCTTTCCATCTCCATTCTTTATAACCCCCGTTCTTCCAGAATGGAATTTTCTGCCACCTACCCCAGACTTCTTTCTTTACAAAGTTAAGTCCCGTTCATCTTTAGCACCTTTGCAAGTGCCCACATGCTCTCACTCCAGTTTCCTGCTTTTAATGTTCTCAAAAGCCTGCTTTGCATCGTGGTTGACTGGAATGAGTCCAAGAGTCCTTTCAGAAGCAAGATGCATGGTATCCATTTTCACGGAGGAACCAGTGTGGCATCTTGAAGGAACAATGAAAGATTCTTCTTAGCTGCGATATTTTTTGCAGCTTTTAAAAACACCTGGATGTATTCTATGATATTCTTGATGGTCAGAATTTCTCCTTCCAAATATGGATCTAACCCACAGCTGGAAATAACATGTTCTCCAAATCCCCTTGCCAAAGAGCTAAATATCTTCCCAGCATTTTAAATCATTTAAAGGCACTTAACCACTCAAAATGGTATGAATTCTCCTTCCACTCACATGGAAAGCATTGCACAATTGACAAAGAGCATTAGAAGGGCTTCAGAACCAAAGCTGGAAAAAAAAAATCAGGAAAAGCAAACACTCTAGAGATTTATGAATGAAAATCTTTAAGTAAACCAGAGGGAAAGGCTTATCAGGAATGAGGGAACAGTCCTCTGTGGGTCTCACACCCAAATTGGCGAGAATTCATTTCTTCTGGCTGGAAAGACAAATGGACTTCTACAATAAATAAATAAATAAATAACATAAAACATGAACATCATAAGAACACATCATTTTTCTTTTTTTTTTTTTTTTCCTATGGGAAGTAAACCAATTCTTAGAAATCGGTCAGTAGAGCATACTCTAGGGGATGGATGCATTTTTTTCCATTCCTCTAAACCAAGCCACTCTGACCTCTTACCGGATCAACTACAGCACTGCCCAGTTGGACTATGGTTCCCACTTTTGCAATGCCCACCCTTTCTCCAAAGAGCCTCCCAATCATATCACCTTCCTGTGAAACCCTCTAATGACTTCTCGTCGCACTTAGAATAAAACCTAAACCCTTCACCATGGTCAGGAAGGTCACCATGCCTGTTTCTGTAGGTTCACCTTGAACCACTTGTACTGACTACGGAATTTCCACCCTGACCTGTTCTTAGAACACGGTTTCCTGTTCCAACTCAGCCCTTTCGGACTCACTATTTGTTGCAAGGACACTTTTCCTTGCTTTATTATTATTATTATTAGGAGAGTCTCATCTTTCAAATCTCAGCTTAAATCTCACCCCATAGAAGGCTTCTCCAGTCACCTCTCAGAAGCAGACAGCCCTTCACTCCCAGCCGCTTTGTATTACATTCATGGGTCTTACTTCTACACAGCACTTATCACTACAGTTATACTGTTTACTATTTTTTCTTTATCTATTCTGGAATAGGGGTTTTGTCCTTTTACTCAGCGCTATATCCTCAGCGTTGAGAACATTATCTAGTAAGTACACCTTGGATAAATATTTGTTAAATGGGTAAAGAATGAATTTAAAGATCCTACTCCTCAGCGTTCCTGATGATCAGAATCATGTGGGGCACCTATAAACATATGACCTCCGAGACTTGGCTCTCGGAGGTATTGAGAGAGTGGGTCCAGGATGAAGACCGAGAACTTGAATTGTTAACAAGTACCTCCAGGTGCCTTTTGCCACGGAAGCTTGGGAAACACCTGCTCCGGAGCAGAGATCGGACGACTTTGCTTTACATTTGAACCTCAACGCGTCCTCATGCCAAGTAAATCTGAATATTTGGGGATGGCGCTCAGGCATCCATTTTTTTTTCCTAAAACTCCCCATTATTCCAAAGTCTGTCCAAGTTTGACGATCGCTCCTCTTAAACAGTACTTCTCAAATTTTTACTTGCATATGCATCACCTGGGGACCTTGTTAAAATGCAGATTCTGGTTCAGTAGGTCTTGGGTGGAGCTTGAGATTCTGGGTTTTTTTTTGCCTGTTTGTTTCATAAACTTTTGGCGACGTTGATGCTGGGTCTCCCTGGATCGCTCCTCGGGAACAAAGTTCTAGTGGACCCACAAATGGTGTGTGGTGTCTTCATTTGTTTGGGATGTTATAACAAAATGCTGCAGGTTGGGTGCTTATTAACAACCGATGTTTATTGCTCACAGTTCTGGGACCTGGAAGTCCAAGATCATGGTGCCAGTGTGGCCAGCTGAGAGCCCTTTCCAGGTTGCAGACTTAACGTATCCTCACTTGGCAGAAGGGACTGGCGAACTCTCTGGAACTTCTTTTAGAAGGGCATGAATCCCATTCATGAGGGCTCTACCCTCATGACCTAAGCACTTCCTAAAGGCCCCACCTCCTGTCACTGTCCTCTTGGGGATTAGGTTTCAACTTATGAAATGGTGAGGGGGACACAAACATTCAGACCACAGCATATGGTGTCATTGGCCATGCATACAGTGTAGAAACTTATGGAAAGAGTTTCTGCCCTGACATCACCGTGTTGTTCCAATGAATTATATTTGGTTATAGCTATGCTTTCTGTCTAGGGCTCTGGGCTGAGTAACACAATGCATTTGAATTTTCTTGACATTTTCATCCGCGACTACATGAGGGTCCACTTCATGTTAGGGATGTGCTTACTCTTCTGTGGATGGGAAAAAAAATCACAAGAAAGCGAGCAATAAAAATCCTGCATGAAAAAAGTGGTATTTATGTGTCACAAATAATTTCACAGTCATCTTCCTCTGTCCTAAAAACAAATGAAAGCACTTAAAATTCTTCAAATATCTTAAATGGATAGGTTACCCAGCTGGATGATTATCTTCCAGGCACGTCCATGGTAGATAATTGTGATGGGGCTCAGGACGCACTGTCCCAAAATATGACACCTTGGCATATTGAATACCATAACTGAAGGAGTCTGAGAATCTGACAGAAGCAGGAAGCCCACTCTGACCTCCTCTCACCCTTCATCCCTGAAATAGGTCATAAAATGCCCACATGAAAAGTGCCCTTCCTGTAGGCAAGAAGGAAGACATTCTTATCGCCAGAGATGGGCAGTTGGGGGGCCAAGAATCTGCAAAACCAAACCTCATTAAACTAACTTTATCTTTCTAGTTTCTTCTTTGCCATTTACTGCCCTTTGCTCCAACCACTTTGTCTTGTCAATTCTTCACGACTTTATTGCTCCTCTGTCTAAAAGGCATAAAGGCTTTCTGATGTGATCAGTTCTTTGGGTCTTCAGTCTTTCGTGAAGGTTCCCATGTACACGTCAAAATTCAATAACACGTGCGTGCTTCTCTTGTATTAGTCTCTCTTTGTTGGTTTGAGATCCAGACCCAGCCAGGGATGCTAGGAGGGTCGAGAAAAGCTTCTCCCCTCCCCTATACTTGTAATCTTGGGTAAATAGTTCCACCGATGCATTAAATCTGAGTCTTGATTCTAGGGACACACACATATTGGTAAAGTCAATGATCAGTTTCTGGGTCCGGTCATTACCTATCACGGCAAGGCCTTGCTATGAGCAGAAGCCGTGATTGTGAGAAAGAAGTTTCCCTTGACTGGCTTTGGTCAAAGGCCATGTCTTTATAGTCAATTAGTCAGACCTTTGGCAGTTTCATCACTGAGCAATAGATCTGATTATCTTCTTAATGACTGACATAATCAGACCCTTTATTGATAAAGCCACTGCTTTGCACTCAGCAATAATGAGAGTTGAGGGAAAAAGAAATTGATCCCTTTGGTGAAGATTAATCTGTGCCCTTAAAATATCGAGCCTTTTGGGAAGGGGGGAGGTGACGTGATTCCATTTCTCTAGTGCGCTGACATCAAATGGCATGAACAGTCCTATTATTAAAGCTTGAATTAGAGGTACACAGTTATCCAGTGTGAGACGATTCCTCACGACTTCTACTCCAGGAACGAGAGACAGCTTGTTTAAATCAATACAAAGAGCCAGGTAAATTCAAGTACGGTATCCTAAGCTCCACTTGTGGAAAGAGACTCTCTCCGCTAGTCTACAGAGGTGGCCTCTTTAAGACAGAGGTATTATCACAGTGTGGAAATAAAGCCGGTCTTCCCACTTGCTAACTGTTCAGCATTAATCAAACTTCCTCAGTAATTGCGGATTCAACTCCCTTAAGCCTCAAATTGAGCCTCGAAGTCCTTTCCATTTTCAGAAGCCTATGAATCTTCGAGAATGTTTCACCTGGCGTGCTCCTACAAGGGCTCAGCTTGGAACCTGGAGGCTTGTGGCTTTCAGCTAGTAGACCTTCTTTATTGGATGGTTTCTGACAGCCAGTGAGCTAACTGGATATTACCAGGTCTATCCCAACCTCTCCGACCGAGAGCCGTAGCTTTGCTCTAGGAATAAAATGAAGACATTTGCCCTCTGAACTGGGCTCCGTGGGCACCTTTCACCGGGCGCAAATTCACTTAACAACATAAGAGGACGCATAGCCACATCCATGTTTATTCAGACCCTTGCAACTGACCCCGCTTCTCAGCACCCTTTTCAACACTGTTGTGAAAACGACAAGGTAATTGCCAAGTTCAATCTGCTTCCATGATGTAATAAATGGAAAGACCTGTGAATCGCTCCATTGCTAGACATTAAGGCAGGGGATGATGTCATTCTTTAAAAATAAATAAGCATAACCTAATGTCTTTTTATTAATAGCCAACTAATTGCTGCATCAGAAGAAGGAAAGCTTTGTAGAAGGGAATGAGAAACTGCCCCTGACATCATACCAACAGCACAAGAGGAACTTTATTCTCCAGGCGTACACCCATCCACACACGGGGAAAACGGCTCTTAAGTAACGAATCCCTAGATAACGTTGTAAGCAACATGAAAGCGGTGTGAGCAATCCGATTGGCTCACAGCTGGAAAAAATTAGCGACTGAAAAATGCCTGAGATGTGATACGATGTGTGATGCGTGGGGGAGAGGGCCGGCCGGGGACGGAGGAGAGTGGGGCGGCTCTGTTTCCAAAGCGACCCCTCCCGCCGTCCCTGGGAGCCCTTCCTCCCAGACCCCACAGCTCACCTGTGCGGTCGTGTGTTGGTTCACGCGCTCGACCGCAGAGGCAAAGTCTTGGTAAAGTGCAATTTGGTTGAATGGAAAGAGAATCAATGAAGAAAAAAAAAAAATAATAACACTCACCCATAGAGCCAGCCTTACATCTAGGTAACTTTTTTCCTTGGGTATCTTTTAACATTGAACCGCCACTGGAAGATTTACGAATCAATCACAATGAATAACTTATCAAAAGAGCATGAAATCATTCTTATGGCCTCTCTTGGTTGAGGACAAACAGAGATGATTGCTCATGCCTCGGGCCCCATCGCAGAGCTGAAACGGCCCTGTTGAGAGTGTCCCATGCACTGCACGTAAGGTGGAGGGACCAGTCTGTCATGGTGAGGCCCAAGCAGAGTGACATTCACAGTTAGACGCGTAATAGGGGCCTCCAGGGTAACAGGGGAAGAAGTACAGTGAAAAGCAGAATGAAAAGGGAGAAAACCCAGTTAGCGGATGCCATATAAACCACCTTGCAAGGAAGCAGAGGGAAGATGGAGAAAAGCACCGAGCTTTGAGAACCTTGCCAATGACAGTGGATAATTCTTAGCAACAGTAATGACTGACGATCAGGAACGTGAGTTCAACGTGCCCATCTAAGTCTCTGGTTCTTAAAGGGTGGCCGCCCAGTTAGAAATGCAAATTCCCAGGCTCCGTCAATCTATGAATCAGAAACCCTGGGAAGTTCAGCCACTTGCCCAATCGGACCTCAGCTGCCGTATCTACAAAATGAGCTGTTGGCAAAGTCCCTTGAGAACTAATATCATATGATTCTAAGAGCTGTGGGTGCTATTACCCTAACCCCTGAATATCTACCACTGTCCTCTTATTTTCTCATTATGTATGTTATCAAGGCATTCAGGAGGGTAAGGGAGTCTGATAATACTCAAGACAGCCGCACAAGAAACAACTGAAGCCTTGTAGCTAATGAGACCCTTAGCAAAAACTGCCTGTGACATCACTATCTGAGACAGGGAAAGTGATATGCGACAAACATGTCTGAATTCATCAGTCTGCATTCTCGGGACGTACACTAAGGATAGTGTAGTAATGTTAATAAAGGTGACAATGGCTTCTCACATGGGGTATTCTCAAATAAATACTGAACCATTCAAGGGTAAATTCGGTGACTAGGTAGGACAGTGAGGTTTCATAATAGATGTATTCAGTAATAAAATTATAATAATAAATGTAAGACCCAGGCCACTGAAAGCATTTTGGGAACCAGGTGGGGCTTGCCTAAGAGAGAAGAGGCAGCTTCAGGTTCATTTTGTTATTTAATGTTTTTTTTTTTTTTAAGTTTTTTTAGGTCTCTTTTATGGGAAATTTAAAACAGACGAAAGAGAGAGACAATGTAATAATGAGCCAACGTTTGGGGCAAAGGCTGTAGTCAGGAAATGTGCAAACAGGGTGGGTTGGAGAGTCAGGAAATGAGAGAATAGACCCAAGAAGTCACAAGAACCACATCAAGAGCTCAACGCTCTCCTTGCTGAGAACACGGAGAAAACCCGTGAGGCTGGGCTCTGCCCTTGGCCTCTGCATGACTCATGCCAGGTGCAGGAGGCAAGCCCTGATAATGGCACTGACATTAGTGAGCCCTGACCACTCTTCCAAATGCCTTATTCACTCTCCAAACACAATTGCCCAGGAGGCATTGATGAAGAGACGACAGGTGGCTGGTAGCTTAGGGGGGTGGGGATTTGAACCCTGGCGGGTACCTTCCAGGACCTGAGCACTTATCCACTGAAAGGTCCCTGCGCCTTAGAGAGATTCCAGGCCAGTCCCCTCATTGTACAGAGCGAGGAGAAGGGAGAGGGTGCAGCTTCTTGCTGGCAGAAGATTCTCGTGACTTGTACAAGGCAACCCCAAAATAACATAGAGATTCTGATGCCCCACCCAAGACAAATTAAACTCAGATCTTAAAGGACTAGGGCCTGGCGTTCTTTTGAAGCTCTCCAGAGGATTCTAATGGGCAGACAAGATTGAGAAAACACTCATGGTGGCAGGGCTCTCGGGCGTCATCTGTCATCTGCTTTGAAATCCCAACTCTGTCCCTGGACCAGCTCCTCACCTGTTTCACAGGGAAAGATCTTTCTGTTTAGAGGATTACAGCAAAGATAATCTTTTGAAGGCTTCTTATGCATTGCAGGTGCTCAACAAATTATAGCTCTCCTTCCTACTATTAGCTGCTGACATATCCAAAGTTAGAATAATGGATTTTATTTTACTTTGTTTTCTAATAAGCAGAGCAAATGATATCCAGCACTGGGGTCTTGGGCAGCACTTTGGAGTAATAGCTACCATATTAAAGGAACAGACTATAGTAATCAGGGCTTGTGATCTATAAAAGTCAACCCTGTTGACAAGGAGAGCTGAACACCATTGCCCTCCAGATGTCTTTCGTTTGTGCCCAGTAAAACCCAAATACTTCCATTCGGACCACGTGGAGAAATGTAAGTATTTTTTTTTTTCTTCCATAGTTGATCTACGCGAGCTTGCCCTTCTGAAAGAAACTAGTGAACCATGGCAAGTCTCAAGATAGCTTGTTCTCTGCCCTCCACGATTTGAAGGGCCTTTGGTGGTCACGAAGCTGGCACATTATTTATCCCCTGGGTTTACGGGGGGGGGGGGGGTTGCTCAGTGACGAGACACGGTTCTAAATTGAAAGGAAAGTTTTCAGATGGGTATCCCGGTCAATGCATGAAAATCTGCCGGGCACCCTCCTACAATCAAGTGCAGCCTTGTTCTGGTTGGGTTGACCTTACCTGCCTGGCTTATTTGGCACGGCCTCCTCCCACACTGTAATTCAATACTTCTTTCGATTCCCTGATTCAACATGACCATGAGTGACTTTGTAATCCCATTCGGGGCTGAATGTAAGCTGAAGATCCAAGTCCCTCTAGCCCTTTAACGCTTACTGGTCACGGGAGAGAGGACATTTCCTTGCCAAATCACCGCTCTCAAAACAAACTCTACACTAGAGGTCCTTTATGTCATGGCTATCTGTCCAACCCATGCTGCGATGCCGTCCCCGGCTGCTGGACCATCTCCCACTTCTGCCCCGTTGAGGTTGTGTGTTGATTTCACTCCCAAGAGGGATGATACTTTATGGGTATGAAAGAGATCACTCCAGAGAGTTTATATATTCCTCCCCTTTCTAGAAATCAGTCTTTGGTTTCTAAATACCTACGTTCACAGAACTTTAGAGCTGAAAGGGGCTGAAACATTCACTGGAGTGTCTTGAGAGAGTGAAAGAGTTTCAGCAAGGCTAAGTGATTTAGCAAGGTCATGGAAGTCATGGAATGAGCAAGCAGTCATCCCATGCTCAGATCAGTAATACCTCCTAAGCTGCCTCAAGCTGCCTCTAAGATTTTTAATTTTATATTTTACGTTATGAATTTTTTTAACGTTTTCATAACGGAAAATCTTAAGTCTATATAAAAGTAGACAGAATAGTACATGAGTCCTCAATACCCAAATGCAGCAACTATCAATGATGGTAGGTCAAATTTGGTCAATCTTGTTGACCCAGCATGGTCAGTTTTGATGTTATTATGGTCACCCATGTTTCGTCTATACCCTACCACGTCCCCATATTAATTTGTAGCAAATCCTAGATGTTACATTACTTCATTCATAACTATTATGTTCCTGTAAAAAAAAAAAAAAAGGAAATGCTCTTTTAAAAACGTATAACCACAGGGGCGCCTGGGTGGCTCAGTCGGTTAAGCGTCCGACTTCAGCTCAAGTCACGATCTCGTGGTCCATGAGTTCGAGCCCCGCGTCAGGCTCTGGGCTGATGGCTCAGAGCCTGGAGCCTGCTTCCGATTCTGTGTCTCCCTCTCTCTCTGCCCCTGCCCCGTTCATGCTCTGTCTCTCTCTGTCTCAAAAATAAATAAAAAACGTTAAAAAAAAATTTTTTTTTAAAAAAACGTATAACCACAGAATCAACATAGTATTATCATAGTTAAAACATGCACTCTCTGATACACTCAAATAGGCAATTTTTAAATGCCATGTAGATGTTACTTGTTCCCAATACTTTGTAGAACCATCATTTTAAATCATTAAGAAATGTAAGATATATCGTGTCTGGAGTTTCAAACTCTGACTGAATGACTTCAGAGTAACAACTACCAGTAATGGAAGAGATTTAAACAAGACTGTTATAAGATCATGTGTGTTTTAGAAAATCAGACAGCGGGATCACTGGAGAATACCACGCTCAGGAAAGAAGATTAAGGATGCCTAATTTGAAACCGGAAAATGAGGGCTCAGACAGAATTTAAAAGGGGGAAGATACAGAGTAGAGAGAAACACGCCTAAAATCTCAGATGCAAAATGTGCAAGGTCTACGTGTGAGAGGCGGAACAGGGCATTTGTTTACGGCACAAGTTCTGGAACCCTACAAAATACTGAATGATATGATTGGATAGTTCGGTTGGATCAGATCCTGAGAGTCGTTAAATATCAAGCTCAGGGTTTTTCGGCTTATCTTTGCATGCACTGGGGAGCCATCGAAGGCCATTGAGCTATTATAAAAGCAATTTAGCTTCATGGAGAGTGGCAAAACAGGAATACAACATTTTGTCATTATTACACAAAATAAATTAAAGCAGAAGTAAGACCTATCTATCTCCATGCTACCATCAGAAAAGATAATTAGGGAAAAAAGTATAATTCAAATGATAGTCACCAACACACTGTAGATATTACGATTTTTCCAGGGACCTTCTAACATCATTTGTCAGCAGACATCAAATTAAATTGGCAAAGAAAAAAAAAAAGAAGAAGAAGAACATGACTAGCTTATGTCTCCAGTAAAGATATTTGAAGTTGTTTATTGAACTGGAATTCAATCTCCATAATTTTGTGGCTCCCTCTTTTCATCCATAATAATTCATCTCTATAATTAAAGCCTAATGAACCAAACAATTTCTCTTTTCATAATCAACCTCATCTGGGTGAGTGGCCAACATTAAAACACAATCTTTCCAGTAAACGGAGTCAGCGCTCGCAGTAAGGAAAGAAAAAGACTCTCTTTCTTTTGAAATTTCACATTTACCCCCCATTAGTTAGCTTTATTTCCTTAAGAATGCTAGGATGTCGTCAAGAGTGCCGGTAGGGATTCCTGATCACCCCCAGAACGTGAACAAAGCTACGTTATTAAGAAATGAATTCACTGATGCTACGCAAAACCTAAGAACGTGTGCTGTCACTGTGACCTACTGAGGGCCTTCGGTCCCCCTTCCATGCTTTGTCACTAAAGGATGCTCTGGTTCTTGGGAGAAGGATGGCCAAGTAAAAAGATGAAATCTCCATCTTTGGGCCCTCATTTAAAATTTAAATATCTCTTGGCCATGTAAGGCCTTAAGCCATCATCAGCTAATGTCCCTGGGCATGATTAGCTGACATTCAGCCGGAACCAAAAGAAGATTCAGTCTAGGCTCCTGTTGGAATGGGGAGGCCCAGCCAGGAGCATTGCAGAGGTAAAGGCACCATAGACAACGTCTTCGGTCTCTACCGCCTTGCAGAGAGCCACGGTCAAGTCTCTTCCAAGCAAACCACTGCCTCCCATTGGCATTCACGCCAGAGGCCGCCAAACCCAAGTGGGTAACACATCTGCTGGAAAATTCTGTATTGTTGAAACACTTGGAAATGACATTCTAAATACATGCTTTGCATACAATACCCTTTGTGCGGGAGCCTCAAGAGCTCAGGGCCCTCATGACCTCAGGGTAGCCCGTAGCTGTGACCTCTTAGCCCTACTGTAGGATCCGTAAGAAGCTCAAGCCAACAGGGACTTGTTATCTCAAAGTTTTGCTTGTTTGAACGGTTTTTAATTTTTTTTTTTTTTGCGAGACAGAGAGCGACAGAGCGCAAGCAGAGGGAGGAGGAGGAGGGGAGAGAGGGAGACACAGAATCGAAAGCCATCTCCAGGCTCCCAGTTGCCGGCACAGAGCCAGGGCGGAGCCTGACGTGGGGCTCGAACCACGAACTGCGAGATCATGACCTGAGCCGAAGTCGATGGCTCGACGGACTGAGCCACCCAGGCGCCCCACAAGCCAATATTTAAAAGGGGCTATTTCGCAGGAAGATACACATTTCTAGCTTCTCTTGGAAAATGGGGAGATGTGGGAAAACGGCTGTAGTTACCAACGTGTGGGCTCTCAGGAGCACACCAAAGGGAGGCGTGTTCCCCATTTCCTTGCCCCAGAGCCCACCCCCCCACCTCTGAAGCTGGGTCATTAGCCATTCTCATTACCCTTAAACTGATTTTTTTCCTCCTTTAGTAGAGACAGATTTTCTGATACAGATGCGTCCGTACAAAGTGGGACACATTAAGACAGCGAAGGGGGGCGCCTGGGTGGCGCAGTCGGTTAAGCGTCCGACTTCAGCCAGGTCACGATCTCGCGGTCCGGGAGTTCGAGCCCCGCGTCGGGCTCTGGGCTGATGGCTCAGAGCCTGGAGCCTGTTTCCGATTCTGTGTCTCCCTCTCTCTCTGCCCCTCCCCCGTTCATGCTCTGTCTCTCTCTGTCCCAAAAATGAATAAATGTTGAAAAAAAAATTAAAAAAAAAAAAAAAAAAGACAGCGAAGGTCTTTTCCTAGGTCCTACCTGTCTGGTTCACTTGCATTTCTCACCTGGACCTCAGGAGCATTTGAGCTTGTAAGTCTGCCTCCAGACCTTGTACGGGAGGACAAACTTTTCCTCGACCCGTTTAGGGTGCCTGGCCGGGCCTCACAATTAAGCCAACACAGATCAGCGGGAGAAAAGCATACACATTTATTTAATAGAAGTTTTACCCAAGAGGCTTCACACAGAAATGAAGTCTTGACAAAATAGTTAAGCTTGCTGGGGCGCCTGGGTGGCGCAGTCGGTTAAGCGGCCGACTTCAGCCAGGTCACGATCTCGCGGTCCGTGAGTTCGAGCCCCGCGTCGGGCTCTGGGCTGATGGCTCAGAGCCTGGAGCCTGTTTCTGATTCTGTGTCTCCCTCTCTCTCTGCCCCTCCCCCGTTCATGCTCTGTCTCTCTCTGTCCCAAAAAAATAAATAAACGTTTAAAAAAAAAAAATAGTTAAGCTTGCGGCAATGCGAGGCTAGGTTTGGTCAATTGTTTGCAGCCCCTGTGTCTCCAGAGATAAGGAAGCTCTTTTCCTCCAAGCATGAGGGCACCTCTTCCCTGCTGGTTGTGTGACCTGTCTGAGGGGAGAAGCGTGGGTCAAAGGGACCTTCCCGCTTCTGTGGTTCTCTCTCTGGAAAAAGCAGATGTCCTAGTTTAGAGTAAATGTTAAAGATCTTACTGGCTTTACGCAGTGCTTCCTGACTTGGGCAGCCTCCCAGCCGGCAGATTGAAGGGAGCTCTGAGGAGCTGTAAAGACTTTTCGAGACTGAGAGAGGGGAACAAGGAAGTCACAGGAGGGAAAAAGTGGATTGGTTACCGGTTATTGGTTATTGTCTCCTTTAGGGGATGGCAGGGGGTCTACCAGGCGGGTGGCCTCGCTAGGGCTGATCAGGTGATTCCTGATCCATTTAAGGTTCTATTTCGGGGAGAGCCGAGACTATAATTAAGTCTCAGTTTGGTGACGTGGGGCCTAGCAGAAGTGACTCCCACTGGCTCCTATTTTTAGCATCCCAAGCTTCTTCAGCTTAAGATATTCAATACGGCAAGGTGCCGTATTTGGGCTCCTATGATCTGAGCCCCATCGATGGCAGGTGAATTCTTTCAGGGGGCTTTGCTTTCAGGCAGAGAAGCGGAATCCGGCAGAACCTGCCTCCTTCCGCTGCGGGTCCTCCGATGTCTTTGGCAAAATAAACCTCATGCCACAAGGGAATATTCGGAGCCCCTTCAAGAGCTTCTGGGGGAGAGATTGGCAAGGTTATACAGAGTCACAAGACCGTGTGAGCCACACCACGATGGGACAGAGCCTGGGTGGTTCAATGTGCACCTCTAATCTGAAAAGGCAAGGACTGAGGGTCGGTGCTGGAGAAATAGCAGAACTTCTGCTTTATCAGCATGAATGTTATCATTTACGGTGTCTTCTCCGTTAGCCCCAAATCAGGAACTAGGCCTCTGTGGTTCACCACTGTACCCCCAGGGCCAGACACGTAGGTAAATGCCCAACAAGCACCTGTGGCTTGCCATTCGAATACTAGGCTTCGTCATAAGGAGAGAATGTTTCACCAGGTAGGTTTCTTTTTTTAATCTTATTTGATAGAGAGAGAGAGAGCAAGCAGGGAAGAGGGGCAGAGAGAGAGAGAGAGAGAGAATCTTAAGCAGGCTGTAAGCCCAACACAGGGCTCGATCCCACGACTTTGGGATCACGATTTGAGCTGAAACCAAGAATCAGACGCTCAACCAACTGAGCCACCCAAGAGCCCCTTTATTTTTTTCTTTTCTTTTGTTTTGGTTGGTTGGTTTTTTTGGGGGGGGGTTGGTTTTTTAATATTTTGAAGATCTTTCAGAGGCTTCTCGCCACAATCCGCTTCACATGTTCTTTGGGAATCCAGGAAGCCGTCCCTCTAATTTCGCGCACTCTCCAAAAACCACATCCAACCTTACGTAGGACCTTTGCAAGTTCTCTGAAAGGCATGTACGGCGCGTTGACCGCAGGCATGGAAACAGCCTCTCACCCCTCCCTGAATCTTCGTCTTCTGCAACATGACACCCCAGAAAATCCTACAACGACGTGGAATTTGTTCCCCGCTCCTTGAATTCGGCCTGGCCTCGTGACTCACTTTGGCCAAGAGCTGGCAGGGCAAGTGACCGCGCGCCCGGTCCCACCCTACGCCTCTGAAGGTTTCGCGCACTTCCGCCCACTGGGAAATCCGCAGGGTCCTGGGAAGAAGCTCAGGTGAGTGGGCTGGATAATGGAAGCTCCCTGGTCGAGTCAACCCACTGGAACAGCCAACCCACCAGACACGTGAGTCAGGCCATCCTCCGCCTGCCCCGCGGTGACATACACCTGCACCTTGAAGACCCACGGGAGTCCGCCTGGCACAAATCACCAGTCAACAGAGGTACCCAAACGACTGGTTGAGTGGTAACCGATAACGAATGTTTTAAGTCCCCGGGCCTTGGGGCGGTTTGTCATGCGACAACAGCCAACTGATACGAGAAGGAGAAGTGATCCCCCTTCTCTGCTTTTCCTCATAGTCTACACCTTCTTCCTCTCCGAAGCATCCTCTCCCGTTTTTCTCCTTGGTGCCTCTCTTCCAATAGCCTTTCTCCATTATTCATCCTTTTAAGACTGTGGTCATCTTGCCTGTGGGTTTATACGTCACCACCGAGAACCGAAAATGGTTTCTGAATACATATGAAAAGGCATTTTTTTTTTTTTTTAAGTGAGAAGCATATCGTGCAGGAGCTAATTGTGTGTGCACGGTTGAATGACTAAACATGCCCCGGAGAGGTTCCACGGCATTCCATCATAGCTTTTGCTCGTAACAGGAAACACACAACAGTGTGCACAGCCTGATGTGAAAGAGACTCCAGGTCAGTGGCTTTCTAGATTGCTGTTCACGGGCAGAAGAGATGTGGGACGCTCCCATCTTTGCAGACAGACCCGGCTTGCGATTAGGGCATGTTTCCTGCCTCGATCCGGATGGGCACGCTCTTGAGGAGGTAACGGAAAGGCAAGTTTTGACATCAGAGGGGACGGAGGCCCTGGTCAACAGCCATATCTCCTTCATCCTTGGGACCCATTGCTTGGTGTTCCCAGGAGACCTAACCTACCCCCCCCCCCCCACCCAGCGTTATCACTGGGGTCAGTACCCAGATTCAAAGGTGTGTCATCTGTGCTGAGAAAAAGAGATACACAATTGTTGAGACCAGCCATGAGCCCGAGCAAAAGAATGCATCTCTCTGTTTCTGCAAAAAAAAAAAAAAAAAAAAAAAGTGCCAGTAATTATATTTGCAGTCTAATGTTTTCAAAGCAGTTTCTAATTATTTATGACACAGAATCCTTATAATGTGAAATAACTGATGACTCACTTGAAATCATAAAGCATTTTAGTGGCTGAGTGGCTAGCCACCGACGCTTTCACTTCCTTCATTTCATTAATTTAACAAATATTGTTTGATCGTGTGCCATTTATAAAGCAGGACTCTCCCTTCCCATACTCTGGATTTTTTTTTCCTGGAATTTTCTTTAATTGTTCATTTTTCTAACATAGGTGTGAAGTCTGAGTGGCTAATTTAACTGAAAACCGTGTCTTTTAGGAAGTTATACACTTAAAAATCTGGTACAGGTCTAACAAAGTGACAATGCATATCACAAGAAACAGCTGAGCACATTAAACAAAAAATAGTGACGTTGACTTTTGGTTAAGTAGAATACGCCAGAGGAAGAGAGCGGTGTTTCCCCAGGCAGCCCACGTGGGACATCTACATACAATGACAGGTACTGCAAAAATGATGAGGACCCAATGCTGGCATAAATCCTTTTTGATAAGTGGCAAAGCATTTCTGAAAAGCAAAGCATGATTTGAAACGTTAAGAGAAAAAGAAATGGTCCTGGGCTGCGGGTGGACAGAAGGCAACATAAGAAAAGCATCTGCATTTGCTCGGGAAATAAAACCCTTAAAAGGTGGGGTTCAAATGCTTGCAGTTCTATACGATCTGTTACCAGCAGGTCAGACTAAATCAGGGCACTGTCTGTCTTCAACTCAGTCGTCTGATTGGAAACAAAAGATCTCTCCAGAGACTGGTCGTGTCAAGATACCAGATGTGGGGGAGCAGAGCAGAGAAAGGGAAGCTGAGGGGGTGGTGCAGAAATGTACATGAAATTCAAAGAAATTAACAAAGTCCTGTCTGCTGTGAGTGAGGAGTGAGGGCTCCGGGTCTTAACCCTGAGTGGGATGAGATAAAGTGGAATTCTGAAGTCAGCAGGCAAGGGAGCTGTTTCAAGAGAAAAAAACCGATGCCTGTGTGGACCTCCTGGGTGTAGTGAGGCAGAGCAGAGCGCCAGAGTCTGCAAAATGTCCGCCCCTTCTGTGTCCCTAACAGCATCCTTCCTTTCCGTGTAGAGCCCCTGCCTTAGTGACTTCCCTGGCTTTGCCTTTAAGATCCCAAGCACGTTTCGATCGTGGTTAGTGCTGTCGGCCATCAGGGACTTCCTTCCCTGGATCACCTCCCATGGCCCCCAAGGTAGGCACTATCCACGTGTAATTCACCTCCATCCCCCCTCCACCCACCCACCCACCCAGTGAAGGCCGACCCTCTCCCTCTCCAGAAGCAGCTGTGGCTTTTCAATGTGAGACCCAAGCTAGAGCTCTGGGAAGAAAGGTCAGGGAAGTGAAGGCAGGGACCCAGAAAAATCCAGACAAATGATTTTTTAATTGAAAAAACTCCCTGATTTACGCCCTCCTCCCCTCTTCCATATTCCTCTGCTCCTGGCTGGTCCTAGCATTGTGTTTCTCGTGTGTTGTCTTTGTGTCAGGACTGGCTTAGGTGTTTTCCGAATGTGAAGATTTCCATGCCTAGTTCTTATCTGATTGAATCGGACATCTGTGGGTGGTGCCCAGGACCCTGTATTATTAGCCAGTAGTCCAGACCCAAGGATGTTTGAGAATTGCCCGAGTATTTCAGAACGTGGTGATCAAAAGTTGGAGGCAGTTCCAGAATCTTCTACAGTTATCAAAATTGCACTGCTTTCGTTCCACCCGTTCGCTGCACCAGCCTCCAGGGAGTGGGGTCCTCTGTCCCACTTGCCAACCATTAACATGAAACAAATATTTTTTGAGAGCCTACCATGCAACAGGTACTTTCCAGGTCCACAGAGACTGTAGAGCTACAATTCAGATAAAAATCCGTGCTCTCACAAAGCTAAAATCGGAGGCGGAGGGAACAAATGATAAACAAGTAATGGGTAATAGGAAGTGGTAACTGTGTCGAGAAAATGAGGCATGAACAGGGGGTGGGGGGCAGAGCTGGAGTGGAGTTAGGGCAGGGGGTGCAATTTGAAATAGGGGCCCCAGGAAGGCATCCTGGAGAAGAAAACATCTGAGCAATGACTGAGTGGAGAAGACACGATCATGTGTGGGGCTGCCCAATAAAATAAAGACACTGTTACAGACCGAATTGTGTCCCCAACATTCACATGTTGAAGCCCCAACCTCCAGTGTGACTGTAGGTGGAGTTGGACCTTTAAAGGGGTGGTCAATGGGGCACCTGGGTGGCTCAGTTGGTTAAGCGTCCAACTTCCACTTAGGTCATGATCTCACGTTTTGTGAGTTCGGGTCCCGCATTGGGCTCTGTGCTGACAGCGTAGACCTTGGAGCCTGCTTCAGACTCTGTGTCTCCCTCTCTCTCTCTCTGCCCTCCCTCCCTTGTCCATGCATGCTCTCTCTCTCTCTCTCTCTCTAGAAAATAAACATTAAAAAAAATTTTAAAGGGGTGGTCAAGATCAAAAGAAGGCATAAAGGTGGGGTCCTAATCCAATAGGGTTGGTGTCCATCCAAGGGCAGGAAGAGACACCAGGCACGTGAGCCCATAGAGAAAGGGCTGGGTGAGACACAGCCAAGGAGAGAGGCCCCAGGAGAAACCAACCTGGTCATCACCTTGATCTTGGGCTTCCAGGCCCAGGTCTTAGATGGAAACGAGCAACGTCACCGGAAACTGGAGGCAAGGTGATCCTTGTGAAAAAGTAGCCAGGAACTTGGCTGAATTGTGGTCTAGTGCTTTGCGGAAGTAGAAATTGTAAGCGACGGACTGGGATGTTTCGCTGAGGAGATTTTTCAGGCAAGTCTCAAAAGCTTGGTTTCTTGGGGCTTATAGTGAAATGTGAGATGCCTTGAAGATATTGTGAAACAAAGAGGATACCCAACATGAATATTTGGAAAATTCTCAGCCTATTCGTGTTGCAAAAAAAATGAGAAAAGCATGTCCTAGAGAGAGCACCCAGGGTGTTGCCAGAGAATCCTTTCAGAGCATCAGGCCAGAGGATTGCTGTCGAGCCCTAAGAGTGAATGGAATCTATCTTGCTAGATTTTGGACCTGCCAGAGACCCTTACCCCTTTCTTCTTTCCAATGTCTCCTTTTTGGAATGGGAATGTCCATCTCATTCCTGTCTCACCACTGTAGGGTTTTTTATTACTAAATTTTTTTTAATGTTTATTTATTTTTGAGAGAGACAGACAGACAGACAGACTGCGAGCAGGGGAGGGGCAGAGACGGAGGGAGACACAGAATCCGAAGCAGGCTCCAGGCTCTGAGCTGTCGGCACAGAGCCCGACGCGGGGCTCGAACTCACGAACCTCGAGATCATGATCATGACCTGAGCCGAAGTCGGACGCTTAACCCACTGAGCCACCCAGGCACCCCCCAACCATTGTGTTTTGAAATCACATGACTTGTCTGGTTTCCCAGGCTCTTGGCTCAGGGTGAATCTTATATCGAGTCTCACTCCTGCCTCACTTAGATGAGACTTTGGACTTCTAGCTGCCGCTGGAGTAGGTTAAGACACTTGGGGCTGTCAGTATGGAGGTGAATGTATTTTGCGTGTAAGAATTATGTGAATCTGGGGAGTCCCTGGGTGGAGTGTTGTGGATTACACTGTCCCCGCTATCAGCTCATGTGTTGAAGCCCTAAGACCCAAGGGCTTAGGTCCCAACCCAACGGGAGTGGGGTTCTCCTAAGAAGAGGAAGAGACACCCAGGAAACACATGCACGGAAAAAAGACCATGAGAGAAGCCAAGTGCAAGCCAAGGAGGAGAGAAGCCACAGGAGAAACCAAACCTGCCCACACTTTCATCTTGGACGTCCAGCCTCCGGAACTGTGAGAAAATACATTTCTGTTGTATAAGTCACCCCGTCTGTAGGATTTCGTTACAGCCACCCAAACCACGTAATACCTGGTTACACCTGCATTTCCTATAGAAAATAAATTTTTCCTCACATGCTACATACTTACACCAGGACGTTATCTGTTGTTGGTATGAAATTTAAATAACAGTGGGCATCCTATATTTTTATTTGCTGGATCTGGTAGTCCTGGCTGTGTGAGTACGTAGGAGAAGAGAACTCTAGACAGAGCGGACAACACGAAGTGCAGGGTGTGCTGGGGGAGAAGCAAAATTAAATTTTCTTAATGCGGTTTTTGAGAGAGCGAGAGACAGAGTATGAGTGGGGAAGGGACAGAGGGAAAGGGAGACGCAGACTCCGAAGCAGGCTCCAGGCTCCGAGCTGTCAGCACAGGGCCCGATGTGGGGCTCGAACTCATGAACTGTAAGATCATGACCTGAGCCGAAGCTGGATGCTTAACTGACTGAGCCACCCGGGCGCCCTGGGGGAAAGCAAAATTAAGCCTGAAAGGGAATGGGTGAATGAAAGATTGAGAAGGGAGGTGTCACAGTCAGGTGGCCAGAGAAAATTCGGGACACCCTTACACGATATGTCAGACTAACATACTATCTACTCTTTGTCCATCCAAAATTCAGATTTAACTAGGTGTCCTCCATATTTACTTGGCAAGTTTGGCAATTGTAGGTGGGGAGTGGAGTCTGTGGAGTCGGCTAGCCATTAGAGGACTTTTACCCTTTCCGAGACGGCCAGCAAGTGGCTGACTGTTGATAGATACAAGAAGCCAAATCAAAGTAGCCCCCCAAACTCCTAAGAGCTCTTTCCTCTGAAGGTTTTGGTAAATGATGTTCTAGTTCGGATCTTCTGCGTGTAGCAAAGAAGGTTTTCTTTTTAACTTTCCGACATATCAGTATGGCTCTCCCAAATCCCAGGTAACCCCACCGTGACTGGAATTGGGAACTCATAAAAAGGCTCACGCCGTCCCCATCGTGCACCACGAGCACTGTCACATATGTTCCGATTTTTGGAGCTTGCTCCGGTCCCCGTGGGCATACCTGCGTGCATACCACTTGGAAGGAAAGAAAGGAGGGTCAGGCTGCCTTGTTTAATTAAGGCTTTCTAATTGGAAACTTTCTGTAAATCAAAAATCTGATTCTCCTGGTTAATTTTGCTCATAAAACTTTGCAAATTAAAACCTAATGGAAAAGGACTAAAAAAAAAAAAAAAAAAAAAAAAAAGAAAGAAAAAAAAAAAGTAAAGCTTTGAAAAATTCCCAAACACCGCCATGAAAACCCGTTCTATTTGTTCAGAAAGTTTACTGGTAGGAAAATCTCATAACCTGTTTAATCCCCTGCAGCTGGGAAAAGCAGTTACGGTAGATGAGAGAGGCTGCTGGAAGCCTTTTGCAAAGAAGAGGGGCACAGAATTTCATTTCACTGTGAAGCATCACTGTTCGTAGCCTTAGGCAGAACCAACGCTTTGCTTACCAGTAGGGTGAAATATGGATTAGGACTTCGTTCCTGCTCTGACTTCCAAGATCGTGTAGACTTGACTTCTCTTACAGGTGCTAATGAATAATGAGACGGTGGCCTGGGTGGTTCAGTCAGTTAAGCATCTGACTCTTGGTTTTGGCTCAGGTCATGATCTCAAGGTTCAGCCCCACATCCGACTCTGTGCTTACGATTCTCTGTCTCCCTCTCTCTGTCTCTGCCCCTCTCCCCCTGTTGTCTCTCTCTCTCTCTCAAAAATAAATAAACAAGGCTGTAAAAAACAATTTTTTAAAAAGAATAATGAGGTGGAAAAGTTTTGGAGAAAATTGAGGGATGATGATAGTAGAAATGATTGAATGGGAGCAAAGTAAATGTACGTATTACTTGGTTTTCCTACATAAGTTCAGACACAGACATGTAATAGTATCGAGTTAGTCATGTTTCTAAAGCAGAAATTGGTTCCCGACAGTAGTTTAGACATTGAGTCAATGCAGGTATAACACACTCAAGAATTGTGTGTTGAGGGGCGCCTGGGTGGCTCAGTTGGTTGAGCATCCAACTTCGGCTCAGGTCATGATCTCACAGTTCGTGAGTTCAAGCCCCGTGTCGGGCTCTGTGCTGACAGCTCAGAGCCTGGAGCCTGTTTCAGATTCTGTGCCTCCCTCTCTCTCTGCCCCTCCCCTGCTCATGCTCTGTCTCTCTCTCTGTCTCAAAAATAAATAAAACATTAAAAAAAATTAAAAAAAAAAGAATTGTGTGTTGAGTCGTTTATTATTTTTAAAAATAACGCAATTTTTGAATATTTTAGTTAAAGGAAATTTTCTTCTGATTATTTCACTTATTTATTAAATTTCTAAAAAATTTTTCTTATTTTTGAGAGAGAGAGAGAGCTCACATGAGTTGGGGGGGGCAGAGAATGAGGGAGACAGAATCCAAAGCAGGCTCCAGGCTCTGAGCTGTCAGCACAGAGCCTGACTCGGGGCTTGAACTCACAAACGGTGAGATCGTGACCTGAGCCAAGTTGGACGCTCAATGACTGAGCCACCCAAGTTCCCAACTTTTAAATGAAGCTAGCATGTCCCCATGGACTTCTGTGATTTTGGGGCACGCCCAGATTTCCCTTATGCATTCTTTTCCTGGAAGTAACCTTCTTCTTCTGGGAGAGCTGGTGGGCACACAGCCGTGCTCTCAGGGGCAGATGCCAGGTCTATTCTGGGTCAATTAATACAACTCACCAGCTGGGACACTGTGGAGAGTCTAGAATATGGACAAGGAACCCCAGACTCTTCTGGGGATTTCGTATGCCCCAAGTGGGTAGAAACAAACTTGCTCATTTAAAATGGTATAAGGCTGGGGGCGCCTGGATCGCTCAGTGGTTAAGTGTCTGATTTCGGGCTCAAGCCATGATCTCATGGTTTGTGAGTTCGAGCCCTGCGTCCGGCTCTGTGCGGACAGCTCAGAGCCTGGAGCCTGCTTCGGATTCTGCGTCTCCCTCGCTCTCTGCCCCTCCCCTGCTCGTGCCCTGTCTCTCTCCGTCTCTCAAAAATAAATAAAAACGTTACAAAATTTTTAAATGGTCCAAGGCTGTAGCTGCCTGGTCTCTGTTTTTTCCATGTGGAGAAGCACTTTACAGAGGAAGAGAAAAAAAAAATGATCCCAACACATAGACAAGCAGAGACTAGAGGGATAAGTTGATCAACAGATTACTCGAAGATGAGAAGTAAATCAAGAGCGAATCATGTTCATTTCATTCTCAGATTCAGTCACTCCTGAACCCATTTTGTTCCTGTTCTCTGTTTACGTGAGCCACTAAGTTTCTTTATGTTTTGTTAGGCGGAGTTTCTGTCTTTGAAGCCACGAGCCCGGACTAAATGGAAGTTAATTCCCTTGCAATAGATATGACTCAGGTTGTATATAAGAAACGAAATCTACCTCTACGTGTGTATGTATACAAAGCTCAGCGTCTCTTTGGCCCCTCAAATGATCAGTTAGAAAAGATAGTGCCGTGATAGTTTTGAATCCTTACAAACTCTCCAACACAGTGTCTGCTTTCCCAACCACTTGAATCTGAACACCACCACGGCATTTGGGAAAGACACATTATCCTAAAACAGTTGCAATTTATGTCAATTTTGGAGTTTTATAGGGGGCACCTGATGTAATCTATTTTTGTTTAAAGGCAAGGAAATCTAGGCACATACAGTGATTATTCCTGGGTGGGGGGGTATCAGATTTATTTTTTTAATTTTTTAAAACATTTACTCAGTTTTTGAAGAGACAGAGACAGAGTGCGAGCGGGGGAGGGGCAGAGAGAGAAAGAGACACAAAATCCGAAGCAGGTTCCAGGCTCCAGGCTGTCAGCACAGAGCCCGGTGCGGGGCTCGAACCCACGCACCGTGAGATCACGACCCAAACCGAAGTTGGCCGCTTAACCGACTGAACCACCCAGGTGCCCCGGATTTTTTTTTAATCAAACCATTTAAATATCATTTTAAAAAGACAACAGTACATGAATATGTGATAGCTATCATACATTAGCCCCTCGAGAGTGAATGAGAACAACCAAAAAGCCACAGGAAACTGTCTTTATCTCACGAAGATGGAAATCTGTGGCCTGGGATTTCAGAGTCATGGTTAGACAGAACTTCAAAGAGTCCTTTGTCTCAGAAAAGAGGCAGAGCTGCTATGTTCTGGGAAACAATGAAAACTCTAGGAAGGTGGCTTCACGAGGAGGAACATGGTGATCTCAGAGCTGCCTGGGAAAAAGTTGAAGACCATCCTTCATCCAATGTGCATGCGAAAAAAGCAAGATTTCTGTACTAAAGGATCATTTTCTATACAGTATGCACGTTTAAGTATCCCACGTACCTAAATCATTTGCACACGCACGAAGCTTTTCCTTTTTCTGTTCATTTTTGACAACATTTTCATTGACCAATATTATATTCTGCTCTCATCGGGAAAGTGGAGAATCACCGTATATTTGGGGGATATACACTGGTGTGTGTGTGTGTGTGTGTGTGTGTGTGTGTGTGTGTGTGTAGTATATGTATTAGGTGTGTGCTCAGGGGGAAAAAAGATTTCAAGGGGTCAGAAGTACAGGTGGCAATCTGACCAGTGGTTTTGGCACGGGTCAGTGGGCAGGCCGACCAGGTAATCCAAAGCGTGTGAGCTTGAACTCTACCTGAAATGGTTATTCAGGGTGAGGTTTCTCTGGTTTCACATAAAGTAAATTTAAAGGTAACTACTGAGCAGCAGAGCCAAGAAAAATATTATAAAGCACTCTGCACATATTTAAGTGAAATTCTGCCAAAATTCCCTCCTCCCTGCCCCGGGCCTCTATTTGCCTAGGGATAGAGCACCGCGCAGGGCCTCGCCCCACATCCAAGTGCATTAAGCATGGCAGGTAAGGGCAGGTGAGTCCAAAGTCCATGCCTCTGCGTGTGATAAATGATGGAAAAGAGAAGGCATGTCGGGTGGGAGGTACGGTTCCTGGTCGGACTGGGAATCCCATTCCACCACGGTCACCATCAATGCTACTCATACGCATCACCACCATCAACAGACAAGTCCGATCTACACCGGAGAAGGGCTCACACTGTGCCCTGCGTTGTCCTAAGCACTCCTGGGGCTTCCTCTTGCTTATTGGGCGAGTTCACCTCACCGTCGAGGGGATGGCGCTGTGCTGATTTTTCGGGTTACAAAAAAGACACAACCATTATTCCTGCCTTAAAGGGAACGCAGTATGGTAGGGGAAAACACAGCAGATGGATCAAAAGTGAGCTAATCTTGGGGGCGCCTGGGTGGCTCAGTCGGTTGAG
This sequence comes from Puma concolor, assembly GCF_028749965.1. Classification (NCBI taxonomy): domain Eukaryota; kingdom Metazoa; phylum Chordata; class Mammalia; order Carnivora; family Felidae; genus Puma; species Puma concolor. Next base: position 7,887,332 of record NC_141680.1, on the reverse strand, counting down.
TGCCCAACTTCGGCTCGTGGGTTCGAGCCCCGCGTCAGGCTCTGTGCTGACAGCTCAGAGCCTGGAGCCTGCCTCGGATTCTGTGTCTCCCTCTCTCTGCCCCTCCCCCACTGGCGCTCCGTCTCTCAAAAATGAATAAACGTTAAAAAAAAAATTTTTTTTTAAAGTGAGCTAACCTTGAAGGTGGAGCTAAATGGCACTGAATGAGAACAAACAGTACCACGAAGGCGATTAGTTCATGCTCAGTGAACACATTTGGTTTGGCCACCTTGTCTAATACAGTTTACCTGGATCAGCTGAGAAAGTTATAAATGGGTACCAAGGAACACCAAAATAGCCAACCAATTTAATAGCAGAAATCACACACACACACACACACACACACACACACACACACACACACATTTTGAATATGACCACCTTCCCATTATCTACTCTGGAAGGAGAAATGAAAGTTTCAAATGAAATCTCACGGAAATCAACGGAAGTTTCCGTCCTCTGAAATTTCATATTCTGCGCATTCTCAGGTGGCTGCCGTTTGAGGTCAAGATTACTTTAGGTTAAGTAGATCCAAGATTACTGGATTAAGTCAAGATTACTTAGAAAAGTAATGCTAGAAAGCATTGGTCGCATTGACCAGCTTCCGCCATGTTGAGTGAAATATAAAGCACTCAAAAGCAACATCCTCCAAAGACTGGGGATGTGTCCTACGTTTTTGTAGTGGGTGAGGGTCGTCAGGGCTCGTAAGCGATCACAGAATCTGGGCCCCCAGGAACTGTTGGGAAATAAACAAGAATCGCCCTCGCTCTCCAGCGATTACTCACAATAAAATTATGTTTCCAGATCCTGGTACCTGGTTCCAACAGAGACTTAATGACATATTGGAAAGGAAAGTATAGGCAGAAAAAAATGTGAGAGAAAAGAAAAACATCATTGTGACCTCAGGCCCTGGGATGCCAGGCAGATTTTTAGGCTCGCTGTACCTAGTAGGCCAAAACATGGGAACTTAGAACAGTTTCTGAGAAAAGTCCCATCAAGCAATTCTGGTACCTTCCAGACTACGTTTTGGACAGATATTTCTGTCTTCCAAAGTGTGCCACGGTGTAAGTTTTTGACTCACGGGATACTATTTGGGCTTCCTCCCCACCCCCCCCCAGGGCCCGCCACATCCATTGTGAACCTTGTGATTTCTATCTCTCTCTGAGTATTTTTCTGGGCACCTGAGTATTGAACTGAATTTAGGCTCTAGTGACAGAACTCCTATTCTTTCTTGTTGGAAAGAATTCCTCACGATTTGTGGTGGGGAAATAGAAGCATTCATCGAGGACAATGTGGTCTCCTGTTCTTTCTTACTGTATCCCCAGCAACGGCTCAAGGCCCATGAACTCTGTGCTCCACATCTTTGCACTGGAATTTTTTAGGCTTGTAAAAACAGCTTCCGAGGGGGGCTTTGGCTTCAACTTGAGATTTGTTCCAGCAGGACGATCCCCCTCAATAAATTCTGGAACTGAAACTGTTGATGTATTAAACATCTGTGTTGTCAGTACCCCTGTGTGGACCAATATGGCTTCTGCTATGAGGTCCCTCAAACTAGTCTTCTGAAACGTTGGCACCTTCCAAAAAGATCAGGAAAACCCTTCAACCGAGAAATGTGAAAGTGTTTCATTTTCAGTGGTTCAATCAAGTTTTTCACAGTTTTACCGGTTTCTCAAATCTGTCCTTGTCATTCTCGACCACATGCGGGACTACACTGTTGACTGATTCTGAGGACCTGTCTTTCAACTTTCCCTTTTCTTTTTGTTTTTCTAAGATAGGATTCCAGATCTTTCTCTCGTGTGTCTGTCCTCCCACCCTACCAGCCAAACAGTGAAAAATATCAGTGAGATCTTAGGCTGCCAAAAAGTATCCATTGTGTAAATAACCCCCCTTCTCCTAGGATTGGATAATTCCCATGGAGGCCCTTCTATAAGCCTTAGGGAATTGCCTCCACAGACTTCGCCTGCATTCCCTCTCAGGGAATCTCTGAATCCCTATCTATAAAAACCACGTCGTCTGAAAACTCACCCAATAATATTTGAGATATTTGACACTTCCCTTCCCGTCTTCTTCTCTCACATCTACTCTGTGCAAAAATTAACTTCGTGAAACTTTTTTCTCTGGTTTGAAAACATATTCTGTCTGTAAATAGTTAGACAATACAAATTAGACAAAGGAAGCTTGAAATAACTAATACTTCCATGGGCCCTCCTAGGGGCATGGTGGGTGGCCCAGCACGTTGTACAAAATAGCTTCTCACATCATCCCCATCTTGCTAAACCTCTAGACTCCTCCCTACTGTATGCCAGGAACACAATTTTAAAATCTTGGTCAAGTTCAGGGTTTGATTAGGCAACCCAGTAGACTATTAATGCCCTGGCAAGGTGTTTGAGCTAACCTGCAAAGTCCCCAAATCTGGTGAGAACGCTTAGGTTGGAGTGTTCCATCAAATCGAAATCCAGATTCCTTCCCCATTGGTCCAACACCACGGGCATCCACCCCCACACACAGTCTCCAGGCCTCGGAAGACACACGTTAGCAAGATTTTGTCACTGCCTTCGGGGATAAACTGTCTTCTCCTGGAGCAAACCCTGTACCTCTGCATTTGGGCTGTGTTGCGTACCAAAGCATCTTATGGACCTAGAAGCAGTTGACAGTGTTGGGTGTGGTAGGGTGACAAGTTGTCCCAGTTGTCCCAGGATTGAGGGAGTTCCTTAGACACAGGACATAAAGTACTAAAACCAAGAAAGTCCCAGGCAAACTGGGACACTTTAATCACCCTAGGGGTGGGTCTTCAGTGAGGAGGCATCATCTTGTGGGGCATCAGTCCCAGATGCAGTCACTGAAAGGCTTTTATGCAGCCACAGGCTACTTAACTCACATAGGGAAGAGAGTGAGGCTGTCTGTTCTCGCAGTGGAGATTCAAAGAATTTGGATGTGTTGTGTTTAATTTTGTCCATGTCTGTCCATGCTTGTCTCATGATAGGTCTTAGGGTCCCATTTTTGCCCATTAATATCCTCGCCATAGTCAAGGTTTTATGGTGTTTAAAGCATTGAGCTGAGCTGCTTCTCCATCACCCTCCACTCATACTCTGGGTTTAGCTCTCTGCCACGTCATTCCTAGGACCACAGTCCTGCTGGGGAGCCTCCTGGTTTTCCACGAATGTTCTCAATTGTGTGTCCACAATTTTCTAGTTCTCTTTTTCTCTGCGTACGCTCCCTAAGGTCTAAGAAGATGCCTGTTGTCTCCATAATCTTTACTCTTCTTCTTTGCCACAGGTTTATGTTCTCTCAATGAGTCTCCTTCTCTTTCCCGGATTTTCTCCCGTTCTAGCCACCAGTGATCATGTGAATTATTGAATCCCACCGCTTACTCCTCTTCTAGTTTCCGGTTGTCCCTGCACCCCTTGAATTTATGACCAACCCAGTTTCAGAATCTCATCTTGAGGGTGTCTTTCTTGGGCCATTTCTGGAACCAGTGATTAGCCAAGTCCCAGCAGAAAACATGAGGCATTCAAACTAAGGTAATCCCATAGAGAAACACAAATGACACACTATGAGGTGTGGGAATCACACCAAGGGAATCACAAGGATGGTGTTGTTGCCTGGAGCTAGCAGAGGCTGAGCTCTCACAACCCTAGACCTAGACGGACAAGGGAGAGAGAGATGACTAGAAACCGTAAGAAGAGATAATGGGGTAGCCAATTCTCTTGAGGAGCAGAGAGATTTTCACATAGCTAGTCCAGGCTGACCTCGGAAGGAAGGACCCCATTTCTCTGCCTCCCTGTGATCTCTCCTTACCGCTCCCGGTGACAGAAACTAACCGGAAACTCTGAGATAAAGGAGTCCTGTAGATGGAAGTCTCTATAGGTCAGTCACTCAGACAACATCGCAAGGTGGAGACAGGGCTTGATTGGGCAACCCAGTAGACTATTAATGCCTTGAATTCGTAAAGGCAAACAAACAAACAAAAAAAAGCTATCCCACACCGTGTGTTTCTCATAAACTTCGTACAACTGCAATGCATGAGTGTGATCCTGAGTAACCCATTTTAACAATCCCCGCCTCTTTTATAGTGGAAATTTGCTTTTCTACTTTTAACTGCTAGCATGCCCAATATTATGCTATTTTATCTTATTTTACGTCCCCCGGTTATTTTCATTCCTTGTTTTCTTTCTGCCTGCCCCCCCCCACTTTATTTTTTCTGTTTGAGCAAATCGGTATTCACTCCAACTTTCTTCTCCTTGTTCAACCGGAAGCGTGCTCCACATTTCCTTCCCACCGATGGTTAACCTTCTCATATCCAGCACAGTCCCGACTGTATAAAAACAAACGACCAACTCTTTACTCCTCCTGGGTTCCGACTTCCCCTGCTGTTTCTGGATCGATTTAGCCCCCAAACAGGAAGCTTTGGAATAATTTCACTTCTTCTCCGCACCGCGACCGCCCCCCATCCCCAACTTCTAGGTCTGGAAAAGAATTCAGTATTGCCAGGGGTGGACTGTTTTCAGATTTCCCTTTGCAGCGCGTGCATTTCTGCTCCCGGCAACACCCCTCACCAGGACGTGCATGCAAGAGCAAAGGAACTGCTTTGATCCAAATCATGGCCACTCCCAGGGGGAAATGGTGGCCAATAATGAGAAGTCACTGTCGCAGAGGAAGATCTGGGCCCTTGCCTTCATTTGGGACAACTCTGAGGGGCCGTTTCAGCTTCAGCTTTCATAGGATTTGCTGAGGATTCGGTGAGGATCAGATTTGCCCTCTGCCCTCTCCCGGCTCCCTTTCCTTACAGGTATGTTTCCCAAGAGCTCTCTCCGGTAAACATTGCCCGCGCAATGCTCCGTTTTAAGGTCTGTTTCCAGAGAATCCACTCGAAGACCTCATTCTTCGCTCTGTGTCCCCTTGGGGCACAGTTCACCAAGGATCCTGAAGTGGAGTTTGGGAGACCAGAAAGTGGGCATGTCAGTTTCTTCCCCTTTGGGCTGGTCCTTGACCAGCTGGCACTTGTGGGTTCTTTCCGGGGCCCCAGGGTAACCCTCTCTGCTCCCTGGTGTCCTCTGCTGCAGAGGTCTGCAAAATTAGAGGGGAACCGTGTGAGCTTTCAGTTCCTCACAGTTTCTTGGTGGCCCCACGTCTCTTGGGTTGCTCTTCTCCATCGGGTATGTATTACTTTCCAAAGACTGCCATAACAGACCTCCACAAATTGGGTGGCTTCATAAAACAGAAACGTATTCTTCACAGTTTTGAAGGCCACAAGTCCCAAATCAAGGTGTTGGCAGGGTCACAGGTCCCCTGGAGGTTGTAGGGGAGAATCCTTCCAGCTTCGGGGGACGGTCAGTATTCCTTGGCTTTCTTGCTTGTGGCCACGCCGTTGGAATTTCTTCTTCCGCCTTCACATTGTCATGCCCTCTTTGTCTCTGTGTCTTCTCTTCTGTCTCTTCCTGTCCTTGTCCTTTACTTAGGACCACCCACGTAATCTTGCACAATTATATCCCAGGATCCTTGACTTACTCGCAGCTACAAAGATCCCTTTTCCAAATGAGATAACATTCACAGATTCCAGGGATTTGGACATGGATGTATCTTTGTGGGGGGGCCACCATTCACCCCGCTCTAAGGTATACGGAGCTTCTCAGATAAAGCTCTTTCCAGCAAATACCTTGAGTTTCAATTATTTCCCTCTACCCGTCTCTCAATGCTTATCAAGTCCAGTGGGGTCACTGTCCTGTGCCACATCCCTATATTCATATACAGCACGTTCCCCCCCGCTTACACATGGGCAGCAGGGAAGACACTTTTCCTCTGCATAAATCCTCCACAAGCCCCACATCTGGTCCAACCACGTGCTCCAGAAAGGCCATTTAGAGTTGGAAAAGGCAGAAAAGACAGGTAATCAGATGAATAGACATCCTACTTCCTAGGGTCTCAGCTTCTCCCTATCTTAAAAAAAAAAGGTGATATTAAGTTAATATTAGAAAGAACAATTTAAAAGTGCTTAGTCTGTCGGAGGGGACACTCACCCTCCCAACAGTCTAGTATACAATACATACGCAGATATAATGCGTCACTAATTATTTGCTACTCTGATCTAGTCAACTCAAAAGGTACCCAGCTAACTGATCAGGCAAAGCTTGCTAGTGTAATTCAAGGGTACACTCAGAGAGAGCTGGTCAAAGCAAAACCAAGGGGGATGAGAGTGGCTCCTTTTTGATATATGTTTCATCTAGAAGGCATTTCCTAATTTCAGTTTACTGGACAGACATCCACGGATCGAACGGCAGGCAACTTTATATCGTGAGATGCCCCTTGATTACCCCCCAGAGAAGCCACCTTTGCTGCCGTGCCTTCAAACTCAACCTTGGAAAAACAATATTTAGCAGTTAGCACATTTAGTTAATGACCATGGAATGCCACTCTCATATAACTTAATGGGGATGGAATCTGCTGTAACCGTCCTCATTAGTGACACATGGCAAAGGTTACTCATTCTCAACTCACTTCCCGCTACTGTTAAGGGATTTTTATAGTCCGTGCCGCAAGCTGAGATACTGGCCAGAGCACTGGTGTTCATTCCACTTTCTGCATGCGGCCACACGTCCTCCTTCCTCTCCTGTCCCTCCTGTTACCCTCTTTGGAAAACCATTTGGTTCATTCTGTGACAGCCCTAATTAAAAGAAAAAAAATGGAGTCAGGGCAACTGAGCAAGCTTGGTAACTGATGAGGGTTTGGGGAGCTTGAGACCCATACATGATAAAGGAGCTTTCCCAAGCAGTACCACGAACAAATGTTGTTGTTGTTGTTGTTGTTGTTGTTGTTGTGTGGTCCAGGAAATAGTATTTACTAGCAACAAATAAGCTTTGGACCTGTCCTCACACGTCTGACTACCAAAAGAGGGATGATCATGCCATGATCAGAAAGACAGCCCAGAACAAGACCAAGAGTGGGGAAACTTCAGTGAATGCTTCCCAAGCAACGTTCTTGAAGAAAGGCTCCGTTTGGAATTGATTTACACAACAAAGTGACCCGGCCTTTAAAGCAGCTGTTGATAAACCAGTTTTCAGAAGCATCCGGTGACATCCCCCCTCCCCCCCCCCCCCCCCCCCCCCCCGGAAACCCTCCTGAAGGGCTAACTCTACCCAGTCTTGCATGATAGTGACACGTGACCTGGGTTGCCTGTGACTCATCTGGGAAGGCAGGTTTGCACATGTGAGAATAATAAAGTAACAGGCATGTAGAACCTGCTCTTAAAAGGGGCAGAGGATGTAAGTAGCAGAGTTTTCAGGAAGAGCTACTGGAGGAAGTTAGACGGAACGAAGGTCTTAGGTTCTTGGAGAACTGTGTGCGTAGGGAATCAGGACAAGACCAGTAACTGAGAGGCAGTGGGTGGGGTTCTGGTCTGGCTCTGTCCCCTTCTGGGCGCAAGGGCACCGGCCTTCAAGACGTAATCAGTGTGATTACCTGCCACATAGGTCCTCTTCGGAGAGGAGTCCCTGACTGCAGCGTCTCCATTTGGTGGGGTGCTGTGCCTGGGAAAGCGCTTCCCTTGAATGTCGCCATGATGTCCTTCCTCCGTTCTTAGAGTTTTCCACTCAAGAGTCACCCAATCAGCGAGGCTGTCTCTGGCCCCTTTCGTTTTCTTATGTCTATTTATTTTTGAGAGAAAGACAAAGAGAGCGCGTGTGTGAGCGGGAGAGGGGCAGCGAGAGAGGGAGACAGAGGATCCAAAGCAGCCCCCACCCACGACACTGTCAGTGCAGGACCCGACGTGGGGCTTGATCTCAGGAACCCTGAGATCGTGACCTGAGCCAAAGTTGGACGCTTAACCCACTGAGCCACCCAGGTGCCCCTGACCCCTTTCTATAAAAGCTGCAAGCCCCACCCACACCCCAAATTGGCCACTGGGCAAACCCTATCTCCCCTGCCTTGGCTTATTTTTCCCCATTGAGTTTCTCATCTTCTCCCAAGCTAAATATTTCACCATGTATTTATTTATGTCTCTCATCCTACTAGAATACCCATTTCTTGAGTGCTTACTCCCAGCATTTAGAATATGTAGTGAGGACACCCAATAAAATCTCTTGAATAAATTTCAATGACAGATTTAAATATCAGGGTTTTTTTTTTTTTATTGAGGGTTTGAATGCAACTTATAAATCTTCTTATCCTGTTTGTAAAATCTAGTAAATTTTAACAAGCATCTTGAAAGAGGCCTTTGATTAACAATTCAATGGATGTGGTTCATTAAATTCCATTAAATACTTTAAACTGCCTTTATAAGTTAAATGTATTTGACTTTCCAATTGAATATGTGCCTCTTACAGGTGAAACTTTCCCAGTGCAGGAAATCCAATAAATCAAATGTACCTACAGAAAATCTTAATTTTTCTTAAATATTCCAAAATTGTACACAAACTCAGTGAAATTCTTTTATACCTCTCAACCAAATCTTGTATGTCTAAAATCAATTACTTGTGTGTTCAGTTTCAGTTGGGATTGCGAGAATATTCTGTCACATTAGTCAATGTGCCAGTCTCTCCTAATCATCAGAAATATTTTAAATATCACATGTGTGCAGATTCTTGCTAAACAACAATCGAATACATATCATAGGACTGATTTATCCCTTTCATCTGTCTCTCCAGTCTATAAAGCCATACCCATTAAAGAAATAATATGACAGTAGTTGGGGTTACCATCCTAATAGGCTGAAACTGTCTACAGGTCAGAGAGTTTATGCCAGAATGTGAAATTTGGAGGTTCCCCAAACACTCGTCACTGTTTAGCCTTTGTGAAAGTTCATTCCCTGCAAGTGGTGGGGCGTCTCACAGCCCATGTCCTTGGGCTAAAACACACCAGTATCTAATTCTTCCTTTTGATTTGTTTATTTTAAAATTTTATTTTTTTTTAAGTAATCTCTGCACCCATTGTGGGGCTCAAACTCACAACCCCAAGATTAAGAGTCGCGGGGCTCTTCTGACCAAGCTACCTGGGAGTCCCCAATTCTTCCTTTTGATTTTAAAGGGTTTTTTCTTTCTTGTTTGTTTGTTTGTTTATTGAGAGCTCTCTGTGCTTTTAGTGCAGAGCCCCATCTGGAGCTCAAACTCACCAATCGTGAGATCACGACCTGAGCCAAAATTAAGTGCCGGAAGCTTAACCCACGGAGCCACCCGGGTGCCCCATCTTCTTTTTGATTTTAAGGTGCCCCCTTCCCTTGTCACCTCCCCCTCCTCCCACCAGACTTCACAAACATATGTCGCTTTCCCATGAGGGGATAATCTAACTACTTTGTCTCTTACTTGATTTTTATTTTGAGTTATTTTCAGGGTCATTCTGTGTGATGCGATCAAAATTCTTCTATCTATTTCCATGACATGCTATTGGATTCTACATCTCTCTGTGTTTCTCTAAGGTCATGCTAATCAAGAGCACAGTCCCCTGTGGACAGCTGTGGCTCAACAACCTCCACCCAAACTTTCAGTTCCTTCCAGTTACTTCTCTGCCATGTCCGAATGGTCCCAGCCCCACCTTCCCCCAGTCTTCTTCCCAGTGTTTTCTTCAAGGAAGTTCTAACTCTACACCCCATTATTTCCCCAAGGATTATAAACATCACTTTTGCTACCAAGCCTCCTGTTGGGGTCTCATCCTCAAAGTATATCTTGAAACAAATACAAGAGGAATTGTGGTCAATATCATTTTCCTCGAGTTTATTTCAAATGAATAGCAAGGAAGTCCGAAAGAACGGATGCCAAAATGTTAAGTCTAGGTGGTGGGATTCCAAGGGATTTGTCTTTTCTTCTTTCATTTTTGTGTGCCGCGAACCTGTGCTACTTGTGTAATAAGGAATGAGAAAAATAATACGGGTGGAAGTTTGAGCCACAAGGCGCGCTCATTCGGGGATTCAGACCTATCTGGGCATGCTTCAGAAAACTGATGGACACGATGGTATTTGTGAGAACAATGTAATGGATGCCATCTCAAACTTGTTCTGGGCTCCTGTCACACAGTCTGTGGCTGAAAAGGAGCCGTTTTGCTAACTGTAGTAGGGTACAGTACTTTGTGATGTCTCAAACAGAGCCTATCGCGACCACCCATAGCATTGGGATCTTGAGGGCAGTAGAGTGCCATTTCTCTTGGAGGGTGTGGGACATGTAGGGAGGGCCTGCGGAGCCTGGTAGAACACAGAAAGCGGGCAAGGAAATGTCAGGTGACAGCTGGTAGACTATCAGTACTATTCTGGTGGGAAACAGGGCCCATCAGGGCAGTGGAAACAGAACTTCTCTGGGGGGTCCTGTGACACATCCCCTGGAAACTCCCATTAAAACATGGAAGATACTATTTTATAGACGGCTGGAGGTTGTGATTCCAAAGGAGGGGGTGTCCAAGAATCAGCCCAGTTATTTGGATTAATCGCCGATACTGTGATCCTGTCTTTATTCAGGATGTGAGGAAGTGGAGACGTTTGGATTGATGTTTTAGAAACATTTATCATGTGTCTACTATGTTCCCCTCACGGAGACAGACCTGGTGATACAAAGATGCCCGGTCCTTGCTGAAAAAATGCAGTTGTAGCAGGATGTCTGGGAATGTGTGGGTGCTGTGTGTGTCCAGAAAGGACAATATTACAATTGAGACATGGGCTGCATTTTAAGTGCCACGCCAGGGGCAGTGGCTCGATAAAGATCTGCAGATTAGTGGGTGCTGACGGACCGTTGAACGAATACATGTCAGAAAGAATCCACGTTCCAAGACTCCAGACGACAGAGGAAACAGACTGACCTGTTTTGATGCTCAAATCATATTGAAATAATAAATATTCTCTTGTAAGCGATACCTGCATATTTCAAGCAGTAAGGAGAACGGTCTCAGCCACTAAGGGACATACAGAGTGTGCTCGTAACTATCAAATGGAATAGGAGGAATAGTAACGAGTTCTCAGGGACCAAGATAAGAAGTTGAGCCAAAATTAAGAAGTTCAGTGTGAAAGCAAGGAGAGGAATAAATATTGCATGGAAAGTGTGGGCCCAAACCTTCACAGGACAGAAGACCGTGGCATAGCTGTTCAATGACATGGGAAGCAGGGGTGTAAATAACGCTGACGGGCAGAGGGGAGGCTGGGGAGAGACTCGTACCTTCCTCTGGATCTCAGCAGGTGCTTTACACCTTTGCCAAGAACAGTATGTTCTTATACAGAAGCTGTCACGTGAATTATCTGAGCGCAGCCTCACGCTTTCCGAAGCGCCCGCATCCCCATCAGCAATCTTCAAAGGACGGTTCTAGAGAGATGCCAAGCTGAGCTGGGAGTTTCTTTCCTGGGGCTTTCTGAAGGCCTGGCCGGTAATTCAATCAGATTCCACTCTCCACCTGTCCCGTTTTCCTCTCACCCTTGCCCTACCTGCAACAAAAGAAAGATGAATGGAAACCAGAACTAACTGAAAGCCGTTTGGAATATTACATTCCCGTCGCGGACTGTTTCAGCCCAAGCCCCTGGGATTTGGATTGTTTTGGGTCAACGCCAGTCCGGAGTTTCGCCGAGGAAGCTACGGACTCCACCCGTCTCACGGGTTTCCGGCCTCAACGACCCTGAAGGAGATGCCCTGTGAATCCTGCCCCCCACCCCGTCGCAGGCTGCAGAGAGGAAGAAGCCAAGAGTGCTCCCTTACACCGTCTTCAGCTGCATATCTGCAAAGCAGCACAGTGGATCGTTTCCGGGAAGGATGCGTCTGAGCAAGTAGTACCTATCCTACCAGAGGTGAGCAAGTGGGAGGGAAAGAACAGAAGAAGAGTGAGCGTCAGAAACCTTGCTCTTGGGAAAGCGCTCCTTGAAGCATCCACGTAAACATCTAACGCATATTCTTTGAGGACTTGCTGTATGCCAATGACCGTGGTGCATCACGCAGTCATCACGATGAACCCCCTGGACCCCTCACAGTCAGACGAGGTGAGAGAATTCACACAAAGAGGGGAGGGCACGTGAAATTCAGCAGCACGCAGCTCTGATTCGGGGTTTAAAAACTTAACTTCGTATGCTTCCGGGGTAGACTTTGTGGGATACGGGCTGGGGAATTAGACGATAAATAGATCATGCCATTCTTTACCTTGCAGATAGGGGTGCAGAGAGGGGCACTGGTGGATATTAAGGAAGGAGGGGCACTTAATAATCCCCTAGGATGTGATGTACAAAGGAGGAAGGGAGATCTTGAGGAAGCTCTTGCGATAATAGCCAAGCAAGAAATGAGTGGTGGGCAACCCTGGACAGTGGCAGGTGGGAGATTATCCCAGCACCTCGCAGCGTTGACCATGCTGTCCCACATTTGCGGCAGGGTGGGACAGGCACTGTGGGTGGCTGGCCTTGTCCCTTGACCCTGAACTCTGCTACGTGGCTTGTTTTGCCCAAGGGGGAATGGGGAGATCAACACACGCAGAGTTCTAGAAGGAGTTCACGCGCTGGGGCTTGTTCTCTCCTGCCCCTACCATTGCCCTGAGAACATGCCCCACCTAGCTTGCTGGAAGAAGACAGGCGTGAAGCAGGGCCAAGTCACCCAGCTGCCCCGGCGAAGGCCGGACCGGATCAGATAACCAGTGAGATGAGCCTCAGACACAGGTGCAAACCCAGCCACGAGCAGCGAACTGCCCAGTTTACGTCTCGTGAATCCCAGCCTCCCAGGATCTTGTGGTCGCTTTGTCATCAAAAGCTCACATCGTCATCAGAAAGACGTAGGTATGGATTCTATTTACGCCCCTGGAAAGTTGAGCGGTTTGGGGAAAGTTACTTCTTGTCTCTAACTGTCCGTTGCTCTTTCTGCAAAATGTGGGCAAAATATTTGTTTTAAGGGACTGTTATATTAAATGAAATGCATGCGTGGAAGGCACCAAGCACGACATACATAGTGTACTTTTAGAAATTATATTCGTTTATGGGGCATCTGGGTGGCTCAGTCAGTTGGGTGTCTGACTTCGGCTCAGGTCATGATCTCACTCCTCGTGAGTTCCAGCCCCGCGTCGGGCTCTGGGCTGACAGCTCAGAGCCTGGAACCTGCTTCGGATTCTGCGTCTCCCTCGCTCTCTGCCCACCCCCCCCCCCCCCCGCTCTTGCTCTCTCTCTCTCTCTCTCTCTCTCTCTCTCTCAAAAATAAATAAACGTTAAAAAATTAAAAAAAATAATTGTCCCAAACTGAAAACAAGCAAATACCTATCAACTGATGAATAGGTGAATGCACTGTGGTATATCCATAAAATGGAATACTACTGAGAAATAAAAAAAGAATGAAATGCTGGTAGATTGGAAGAATCTCAGCTTTGCTATGCTAAGTGAAAGAAATCAACTCAAGACAGTAAACACCGTACGATTTCATGCAGACGATATTTCAGAAAAGGTGAATCTATTTGAGGATATGAATAGTAATTAGATCAGCGGTTGCTAGGGGGCTGAAAGTAGGAAAAAAGGATACTGCGTAAGGAGAAACAGAAGTGTCTTGTCATAGGAAATGATGGTGCCATGTTATCCTCCATTGTTCACATTATATGTGGATAATCCACTGACTTGAATTTATCACACTTGAAGATCCTTCGGAAATCCAAGGGATCTGGCAAGGCAAGATAGCAGTCTGAAAACAACTGTTGGTAAAATGACGGATTCTGTTTAAATTAGGCACAAAAAATTTAAGGCAAGGAAACAAAGGATCATCATGAAGAAGGAGAAACAGACTCACTGATGGTCGGCCATCACAGCAACAGGCTGCGTGCCCAGGAGATAGCTGGAAGGCTGGCTGGCCATCTGATGACGATTTAACAGAATGGGCTGCTCAATGAGACAGACACAGCTTTAACGGGCCCCTAAGATCCACTCCAAATGTTCAGTTTTATAATTCTCAGCCATTCCATTTCTCATGACGTTTCAAAATTCCAGAGACAATACAGCATTCATTCCCCCCCAAACCATGGTGTCGCGCCTTTAGCGGGAATTAGGACCCAGAGCAAATACATTGGCAGGTGGTCCTTGAAAAGTTTATAAGAAGGTGCACGGGGGGACCCAACATGGAGCCATGACGAACCCAGCATGGCTAGTTTCTCCCACCGGGCCTGGAACAGACTGTCATTTCCTCAGGAAAGAGCCATTGACAAATGACGATGCGACACATGAACATTTACACCTTTACACACTAGGTTCACGGTCACGGTGGTGAGATGTTCACATAAGGGGCCATTCCAGAGCCACCGTAGAAGGCATGGGGTAGAAGGCATGTAGGAGCTCCTAGGGGCTGGCACTGTTCTATTGCTTGACCTGGGGGATGGGTACATGGGTGCTGACTTTCTAATAATTCATCGAACCATTCACTTATGTTTTAGGTACTTCCATATTGTGTTATATACTTACCAATGTCAAAAATGTCCCTTCACGTCCCCTACAGGACACTGCTCTTTGGATGGAACATGGGTGCAATCACCCTGGTAATCAATTAGCAATTCACAGGACGATGATAAAAGGGGCCGTTTACCCAGCTCCCCACTGTGGGAGGTGAGCGCTGAGGTGTGTGAGTATTAACATTAATGGATTCGGTTCGGAGCACATTAAACCCTTCCCACCCCTCTCTCGTTCTCCTTTGTGTTTGCTCTGTTGGTTTCTATCTCTCTTTCTTGGCCTCCATTCCTCCCGCTCTCCCTTCTCCCCTCTTCCTGAAAACTTTCCCCTCTCTCTCTTCCCTCACTGCTCTTACACCCTGGTTTTTAAAATCAGAAAGCTTCTCTGAAGAAAGTTGTTGGAAATTCCAAGTTCTCCTAAAAAACAACAAAGACACCACAACACACAAAAAACTGAGAAGTCCGAGGATCTTTTTCTGAAGCACTGAGTGTAAAAAATTCGTCACTTAAGAGTGCCATTATTAAGTGAGGTTGCTTACTTTATGCAGAAACGAACTAAGCCTTATTTCTGATAAGAATACAGCAATTTTAGTCATCTCCTTAAGTGGTTAGGTTTTTGGTGTGTGTGTGTGTGTGTGTGTGTGTGTGTTTTAAGAAACCAAAAGTTATCAGGAAGAGTATATAAGGATTAAAAAACAAAAAGAACAAAAAGCATGTAATTATTGATCCATATACAGAAGGCAAACTTTAAAAAACCAGAAATAATGTCAGGCACCTGGGTGGCTCAGTCGGTTAAGCATCCAACTTTAGCACGATCTCTCGATTTGTGAGTTTGAGCCCCGCATCGGGCTCTGTGCAGACAGCTCAGAGCCTGCAGTCTGCTTCAAATTCTGTCTCCTCTCTCTCTCTGCTCCTTCCTCGTTCATGCTCTGTCTCTCTCTCAAAAATAAATACAAATTTTTTTTAAAAAGCTAGAAATAATCTTAAATGCCATGTCGTTGGAGATTTTCATCACACACACACACACATACACACACACAGACGTGCAAACATATTCAATATTTATGATACAAAATGAGAATTTCCAATACATCTATACATACATGGGAGATTCGGTGGTCTGCCGAAAATCACACAAATTAGAGGCATAAATAGGATTAGCATTCAGGTCTTCTATCTCAAAACATAATACTGTATGGATCATCCTAAGTGTCAGATTTGTGGCTCTCTTTAAGGAGGACAGGGGTTTAATGGGGTAGAAGGCATGTAGGAGCTCCTAGGGGCTGGCACTGTTCTGTTGCTTGACCTGGGGGATGGGTACATGGGTGCTGACTTTCTAATAATTCATCGAACCATTCACTTATGTTTTAGGTACTTCCATATTGTGTTATATACTTACCAATGTCAAAAATTCAATATATAAATATCTACATAGTTATATAATATGTAGATACAGGCATTTATATATTATATATAAAGTTATATATAGGGACGCCTGGGTGGCTCAGTCAATTAAGCGTCCGACTTCCGCTCAGGTCATGATCTCGTGGCCCGTGGGTTCCAACCCCATTGGCGGGCTCTGTGCTGACAGCTCGGAGCCTGGAGCCTGTTTCGGATTCTGTGTCTCCCTCTTTCTCTCTCCTCCCCCGCTCATGCTCTGTCTCTCTCTTCTCAAAAATAAATGTTAAAAAAATGTTTTTAAGTTATATATATATGTTATATATAATGTATAGATATTGTATGAACATATGATATAAACATGTATGTATGTGCATGTGAATGTGTGTGTATACACATACGTTCTTCGGCAACGCAGTTTAGTCCTCATTCCTTGTTCCCTAATATACGATTAAGTAAATGCTAAGACAGATCCAGGCACTGAGATCAGCTGTGGACTTAGCAGCTCTGAGCATTCTGTTTTGGAGATTGAGATTGGAATTCCTTAACTGCTTTAGGTGGGGAACACACTCCTGGGCTTGGGGCTCAGGTTTTGTGGTGGAATGTATGCACACAGAGTAGTATGTGGCACCTGAGACTCGGCTTCTTTCCTCCCTTTCTTCCTTTCTCTCCTTCCTTCCCCATCACCGCAGAACTCCCAGCTGCCCGGAGAGTATCTTTCCCAGCTTAGCTTACACCTTGGTGCATTCCTGGGGCCAATTTGTGGCCAAGGGGATGAGACGCGAAAGGCCGCACGGCCATATTGGAGACCTTTCTTTAAGAGGCAGTTGGTTAGTCCCTCTGCCCCCTTTTCTCCGTCTACCTGCGGCCTGGAATACGCGTGTTGTTTCGCACCATGAGATGGAGCAGTGCCCCAGGAATGGCTGGCTGAGCAGTGAGCGGAAAGCAACGTGGGTCTCCGAGGACTTTGTGACACAGAGCTGCCCTGCCATTCCTGAGTTATGCGCCTCTGGGCTCTTCTTTGCAAGAGGACATTTCTGTCTCCTTCAAGCCACTGTTGTGTTCACTTAACCGTGACTCACAGTCGTTTCTATTTCTGATCAACTCACGTGCGTTTCTGTTGTGAGACAGCAGGCAGTGAATGGCGTTATGTAATTAAAAGGCTTTGGTAGCTGTTTACAACTGTATGGCCTGAACGATCCCACTTACGATGTTACAGGGTAGGAATTTATTAGCACAGAGAGCAATAATTAAACCATAAAGCCAAGGTTATCGCACTGTTCTACACAATCGTAATCTGAACGCATGGGATGAGTTTTGTTCTCTTTCAAGAAAGATGCTTAATGCGAGCTTCTTCGATTGTGCAGATGATTCATATTTTTGCCTTAGGTACCGAGGAAGCGACAAAGTTCAATAACTCATTCCTATACAGGGGGTTTAGGATCAAAAGTCAAGCGTCTAAGGCACCTTGCTTTGGAGTATAGTCTCTGATTGCAGGTAGATGTGGGGTCAAATCCTGTCTCCACCACTGCATGGATTTTGGTCAGTTATTTCATTTCCGCATGCTGTTTTCTTCTCTATAAAAGAGAAGTAACAAAAACAACATCCATTTTCTGGGCTTTTATGAAGATTACATGAGTTAAGGTTCGCCATCTTGGCACAATGGCACCGTCTCAGATGCAGCTCCCTCTCGGGTGTCTATCCCCAGACGTCAGGAGGCACACTTGTTCCTGGCTCTTTACCTCCCAGTGCCCTTCCCTCATGCCTCGCCCCAGTCCAGGGTTTGATTTTCTAATCCGAAAGGGAGGGGAAAAAGAACCACAGAAACAGGAAAGACCATGAGTTTTTCTACCAAATATTTTGTCTTTGTAACAAATCCTTTCTATCCCTTGAACGACACGTGTGCTTTGAAACCCTTTCACTGAGAGAAGATTTCCTATTTCTCTGCTCACTTTTCTTCCATTTCTTCTCCCAGAACAAGGCCATAATGCTATATTTCCTTGAAAGTGGGTAAGAGCAAGAGACGGAAATACTAGGGCAAGCATCCGTAAAGCTTTCCAAGTGCTACCCGTTGAGCAAACAGTCTGTGCAACAGACAAGTGAAATGATGCGCCCAAAGTAATGGGAGGAAACGGAATTGCAGTAACTTTTGCTTCTAAGTGTCGTGCTGAGGAAGTCAAGTTCTGCGTCCGTCCCACACGGACCCATTACTTAATTGCATTTTAGCTATACTAGAATTTAGAAAAGCACTGCTCCTAGATCTCTACTTCATCTCTTCTATTGATTTCCCACCTTCATGTTCTTTCTTGACTCATAGAGTATTCCTGAAGGTACGGGGATGGAGAGCTAACGGAAGTAAGATGTGATTCGAACAGTTGAAAACAAGGGAGGAAATAGGATTGAAGAAAAGCAATCTGGAAACTAAACTTTAAACATTACGGCAGTCTGGATTAATTTAACAAAAGAATAAACAGGTTTATATATTCCAGTTTCCCCCGAGAGCGAACCTGATTTACAACATGGAACAATTACTGTAATTCATAAGAGTGATGTGAATCATCAATAAAAGGTCACCTGAAGTTTAATATGGCCTGTCAAAGACCTTCTAAAATTATGTAACGTTTTTTAAAATATTTTATAATATTGTGTGTTTTTTTTTTAAAGTTTGTCCAGAGTAGTAATCCTTAATTATCTTTATGCACTTATGCACAGTGCCTCTCTGCCCAATGATACTGAAATTAATAAGACAACAATTTTTATCATGAGTTGCAAAGTAGATGGCTTTCCAAGGCAAGACTTGTGCTTGTTTATCTCACTTCAGCACTATGGTTGAAAAGCTGTTCAAAAGCGTGTGCCTTGATGAAAGACTGTGGGCTTGTGAAATTAATGTTCGTGGCCAATATTATTATATTTTGTATGGCTTCCCGAAATTGTTCAACGAAACTTTGCCTTCAAATTTCAAAATGAGGGTGAAATGAGAGGAAAAAAGATTTCATATGGAGGAGAAAACAAAATCCATGCGCCAGCCAATTGGAAAACACAGAGTTAACGTTTCCCACATTTTTAAGGGTACAACCCAATTCAGAAAGAAATAATGCTTTTCAAGAAACAATTCTGAGCCATTTCACACTAAAATCCCTGAGAACATAGCTACTTATCCCACTGAAAAAGGGCATCTTTAGTCTATGTCATATACACGGGAAACATGTTTAAAGAAAAAGAAAGATTAATTGTCCTATTAAAGTGCTTATTATACAAGAAATCATCTCCAAACCATTGGAAGTAACAAGTGCATTTAGCTAGTGACTAGATACAAGGCCAACATACAAAAATCTACTACATTTTTATGCATCATTAAACAAGTAAAAAAAAATGAAATGAAAAATCAGATATAATTTACAATTGTGTCCAAAAAAGTCAAACATCATGAAGTCAAATCTACCAAATATATATAATTTTCCCTACACTGAAAGCTATAGAACCACATTGCCCAATGCAGTATCACTAGCCATCATTGAATATCAAAGTGTGGCTAGTTCAAACTTAGGCGTGCTATAAATGCAAAATACACACAGAATTTTGAAGATTTAGTATGCAAAACATAATATAAACTGTCTCTTTAATAATTTTAAATGTTAGTTGCATGTTGAGCCTTTACTTTGGACATATCAGGTTAAACAAAAATAGTATTAAAATTAATTTTACCTGTTTTTTTTCTTTTTTTTAAAATATGGCTCCTAAGAAATTAAGATTAATATGTGAGTGGCATTTGTGGTCCACATTATATTTCTTCTTGATAATGCTATATATAACATTACCGAAATAAATGGAGGCTATACTATGTTCATGGATTGGAAAACATAATATTATAAATATGTCAAATATGTCAAATATGTCAATTCTCCCCCAAATTAATTTAATAATTAGATGCAACCACAGTCAAAATTCAAGGTTTTTTGGTTTGTTTGTTTGATTGGTTGGTTGGTGTGTATGTGTATGTGTAAGCATGGGAAGATCTGGTTTACATTTTATCTAGCTTACATACATATATATATGTTATATATATAGTATGTGCATTATATATGTATAAAATATATATAATATAATATATAAAATATAATAATATAATATGTATACAATGCACATACTATATATATAATTTATATACAATTGTATATATACAATATAATGTGATATTAGATATTATAATATATAATACTATATATATTTACAATAAGTATATTGTAAATATACTCACAATATATAATATTATATACTATACAATATATAATAAATGTACTCTTAGTAGAAAATAAAATACCACCTTGCTTTCCTTGTGTGCCTGTATGAGTGTGCGTGCATGTGCACACTGGATATTGTATTTGCAAAATAGTTTGTAGAAATCACATGAGGCTTAGGAAGATGTCGTCTTCTGAAGAGCTGTGTCTTCCAGCTGACAGGCAGTGCTACCAATCCCAAATTACTACCGTCTCATTTCAAGAACTGAGATGCCTTGAAGTTGTGGCGAGGTCCTCGGAAGACCTTGTTTATTTCTGGCTCGTGCCTTCTCTATGGATAAAGCCAATGGCATCCAAACCAAATGAAGGGCTCCATTCTGTAATGCACTCTGCCTTAGGCCTGGAGTGCCAGTTCCTGTTCTCTTAGCCCACGAGGCTATCAAAGTCACTGCCCAGCAACTCAGCCTCTCAGCTGCTTCCTTGGGCATCAACAAACAACCGCAGGTGAAAAGTGGCTCCCAATTCCAAGTTCACCATACTCTAATCCTGGCTCAATAATTATCCACTCCCTTATCATCTCTCTGTTGGTTTCAAGAAGAATTTCCTCCTTAATTTTGTCCAGCTTTTCTAGCTGTCCACAGAAGGATTGATTCTAATCCAATCCCGGCAGTAAAAATCTACAACTACTCTTTTTTTTTTTTTTAATTGTTAATGTTTCTTTATTTCTGATAGAGAGACAAAGTGAGGGGTAGGCGAGGGGCAGAGAGAGAAGGAGACAGAGAATCAAAGCAGGCTCCAGGCTCCAAGCTGTCAGCACAGAGCCCAACACGGGGCTCAAACCCACAAACCATGAGATCCTGACCTAAGCGCAAGTCAGACACTTAACCGACTGAGCCCCACAGGCGCCCCTGAAATCACAAGATACTCTTGACCCTGCTAGGCGAGATCAAGTCTTGAAAGCGAAAGCTTTTCCTTACACAATTTGGGGGGTTTTTTTGGAGGCAAGTTTTTGAGTGCCAAAAGAGTAAGGCTCCAACTGGGATACATGTAGCATGAAGTTTTTATCATAAAGAATAGAGCCGGAAAGAAGGCACAATGACCTAATGATCCCAGAACTGCAAAGAATAGGACTAGCGTGCAAATGCTGGTATGCCCCCGTGGTGTGTACTGGGCCCCTCCTGTCCCTTACTGAGCTTCTGGGTGCTGAAAGCAAGGGACGCATGGATCTGTGGGATTCACAAAACAGAAGGTGCTTGGGTCTCAATTCCTGATCCCGCTCAAGGAGGCAGCAGATTAGAAGAGACGTCTTCTCCATCACGGTATCTTGAAGGCTGCAAAAGCAGCAGCGGAATATAAAATCGTGTAGCTGCTGTGCAGAGCAGTGGAGCCACTCTTCAAAAATTTAAGCACAGAATTACCATATGGCCGAGCAACTCCTCTCCTGATGCACCCCCACCAGAATTGGAAACTGGTGCTCAAACCGATACGTGTACGTGTGTGTTTATAGCAATGTAATTCACAATAGCCCAAAAGTGGAAACAGCCCAAATGCCAGTCAAACAAAATATGGCATATCCATACGATCAGATATTATTCATTCATGAAAAGGAATAAATTACTGAGACATGCTACAACGTGTGAACCTAAACCCTTATGCAGAGTCAACGACATACACAAAACATCACACGCATGGTTTCCTTTACATGAAGCACGCAAAGCTGGTCAGTTCATGGAGACAGAATGAAGATGGGGAGCTGGGGGAAGGGTGGAGTGGGAAATGATTGCTTAAAGGGTGCGGGGTTCCCTTTGCGGGGGTGCCAATGTCTTGGCACTAGACAAACGTGAGGGTTGCACAACCTCGTTAATGCACTAAAGGCCACTGAAATGTACACTTCTAAATGGTTACGGTTGAATTTACGTTGCGTAAATTTTAGCTCACTTACAAAAGCAACAGGCAAGCAGTGGTCATCAGATGTCTCTAAGCAGAGTGGGCCTGAGACATTCCTATAAGACCTTAGAGAACGTTCAACATTTTGTGTTCCTAAGGGTGGCTCAGAACTGGCTGAGAGCAGGCCTTTGTGGTCAGGAAGAAAGTACCTTCAGGGTGGCATTGGGGGGGGAGGGGCGAGGTACAAGAGCAGGCAGTGACAACCAAAGACTAATGACATTTGGTACATCTCCACCAAGGCCCACCGGTGAATGCTGGTGGCCGTGAGCCTGTCTCTTTTCTCATGCCGTGAAAATCCTCAGAATGTAGATCACGGCCCCCAGGAAAAGCGGAGGGAGAGGATTCTCAACAGAGCACGTGAAATACTGAACGGATCAAGGTGAATTCATAGGCTGACCCCATGCAGTTCCAAAAGTGCATTCGTTTCCTTCAAAATTTCCACCATAGGGGCGCCTGGGTGGCTCAGTCGGTTAAGCGGCCGACTTCAGCTCAGGTCACGATCTCGCGGTCTGTGAGTTCGAGCCCCGCGTCGGGCTCTGGGCTGATGGCTCAGAGCCTGGAGCCTGCTTCTGATTCTGTGTCTCCCTCTCTCTCTGCCCCTCCCCCGTTCATGCTCTGTCTCTCTCTGTCTCAAAAATAAATAAAACGTTAAAAAAAATTAAAAAAAAAATTTCCACCATAAATTGGCAGACGGGGCTGGGAGTCACATGTCCAGTGGGATTACAGAAAATAAAGCTGTACTTTTTGGACACCAAAATGGGTCACCACGGAATGGGGATTTGCTACAAATCTTCCAAATGTGTTCACCTTTTAGTATTTCCAGTGGAACCTGTAAGCCAAAGCCTCTTTGGGCTGATGATGGACAATGTAATGGGGGAGCTCCTCTGTCCAGAAAAGAGGTTTTTAACAGATCTTTGTATTTTGAGGGGTTAAAAAGGAGAGGTTTCTGAGTTCCCAGGGAGAGGCTGAGGGAAGAGAGGCTGGTTGAGGTTTAAAGTTTGGGAGGTAGGGGGTAACGAAATCTGTGACGACTCAGGGCTCTGGCAGCCTTGGAGCCTGGGCGGTGGTCCGATAACAATAGAGGGAAAGTTCTCCAAACTTCCAGTGCCTGTTCCAGACTGAAGGACACTCAATGCCTTAATCTACAGACCCACTTTCCTAGGTCATCTTTATGCTGTTTTCCATGCGTTCCCTTGAAGTCATGGCAAGAGATGTGCCTTGATCGCTCCCGGGCCATGAGATGGGGTGGAGCCCTCAAAGAACTGAGCCGACTTACAGTAGATACAGCCCCTACTTAGGAAAGGAGACGAAACCCCACTTCCTACCTCAGTACTTAGCCTTATCTCTTCTGACTCCTCATTTTCCAACCTGGTCTCCATCACACAAAACTCCTCTCCATACCTAGACCATGCTGTCCCTTCTGCCTGGAATATCCCCTCTTTGGGCCCACCATCTTTCATTTCTACCCATGCTGTAGATCCCGCTGCCTCCAAGAAGTCTCCACGGATTTCTCAACTCAGGGTTGGATGCTTCTCTAACCTGATAAACCACACGTTTACCCCATCCCGGCCCTTGTCACTTTGATTGTAATTCACGCGCAGTGATCTCACTTCCCCGTGGAACAGAGGTGGGCAAGCTTTTCCTGTAAAGGGGCCAGACGTAAATATTTTAGACGTTGCAGACCACATACGGTTTTGCACAGTCTTTTCCATTTACCTTTTGTACTTGATTATTCTTAGTTGTTGGGTTTTTCTTTTTTTTAACCACCTTTTAAAAATGTAAAACCTATTTTTGGTTCACTGGCAGTACAGAAACAGGCCATTTGGCCCTTCGGGCAGCAGTTTGCGGATGCTTGCTTCAGAGGGAAACTTTTTAAGGGCGGAATTCTATCTCATTTGGCTTTGCACCCCCAGCGCCTAGCACGATCCTTGCAAGGGTGCTCGCAAAATATAACTGAACTAAACTGAACCCTGGATGTGAAGGCTGACTTCTTCTTCTTCCTCCAATCTTCCTCACCTTCAATAGCCCTGTCAATTTTTTGATACTTTATATGTTTTAGCGTTTGGGGGTTTGGGAGGTATTTTTTACGTTTAAGTTTGTTGAACTAGACCCCTAAGTCCAGGTGCTTGTCTGTCAACACAGTGTCTTCAGTTCAAAAACCTGCAACAGAGGCATTGAAGGGTTTTCTTTTCGTTCTTTCCTTCTTTTTTATTTTATTTTTTTTTTAAGAGGGAGCTTAAAGGAGCGTGCACGGGGCTCTTCTGGCACACTCAATGCCCACGAACTAATGACTGTTGTAGGGGTTCTTTGCAAACCCCTTCTCCCAACTTAAGTGACAAAACTTGGTTTCAGCCAGGAGTCTGGTTCTTAAATACACTATACATTCCCCTTCCCTCTCAGTATTTAAGAGAACATCTGAGGGGCGCCTCGGTGGCTCAGTCAGTTAAGCCTCGGACTCTTGGTTTTCGCTCAGGTCATGATCTCACGGCTTCGTGGGTTCGAGCCCCGCGTCGTGCCCTGTACCGGCAGCGTGGAGCCTCCTTGGGATTCTCTCTCTCACCTCTCTCTCTGCCCTCCCCCCACTCGCACTGTCTCTGTCTCTTTCAAGATAAATAATTAAACTTAAAAAAAAAATGGAGGGGCGCCTGGGTGGCTCAGTCGGTTGAGCGTCCGACTTCGGCTCAGGTCACGATCTCGCGGTCCGTGAGTTTGAGCCCCGCGTTGGGCTCTGGGCTGATGGCTCAGAGCCTGGAGCCTGCTTCTGATTCTGTGTCTCCCTCTCTCTCTGCCCCTCCCCCGTTCATGCTCTGTCTCTCTCTGTCTCAAAAATAAATAAATGTTAAAAAAAAAAATTTTAAAAAAATGGAATATTTGAATAGAGGCTTTGGAGGCATACGGGGCTGGCCTCAGGAACACAAAATACAAGCTATCTGGATTCGAACACAATAACAATGTTTGGACATCAGGCCACCACTCCCTCCCGTTACCACTGCATCACCCAGAGTCTTTGGACACTTTCCCATCACCTGAGACGTCACCCGTTACCTTGATAGGATGAGAAGAGGTAAACAAGAACACTCTCGTAGAATTGTGGTCTCATTTTTTTCAAAAACAGTGCACACCTCCGACTCCCGGACAACGCATGGCCAAACGAGACTAGAAAAACCCTCATGCCATTTTTACAAATGCTCCACACCAGCGATGGCAGCAAAGTAAAAAGCAACAACAAAATCCGCACCCATAAAAGCAGGTCCTGGCTGCTGGGACATTAGTCAGCAGGTAAAACCACAGGGCCGCCAAAAATACTTGTTGCCCTTCTTCGTAGCTGGTTTGAGTTTCTCTCTTTCCAGTCCATCTACACTGTTTTTACAGCAGGCTCGCATACTTCGGGAGTGAGAGCATGCCGCTTGTTGCTACAAACAGCCCCCATAAATGTTGGAGCCAAGTGTGTCTAAACATTACAGCATATTAAACACCTTTAAGCATGATCCATAACCTTGTAATTGGTACCAAAATAACAAGATGTGTGTTTTAAATGGGAATTTGACTCTGATTGCCGATGTCAATCTGTTCCACTAGAACGCAGCTGGGAACGCGGGCCAGGAGAGAATAATGGATGCGATCAAGGCGTGGAATCCTGAACTCTTCGACCGAACTCATCAGCTGGGCTAATGCCCATCTTTGGCGGATGAGGAAACTGAGGCCCAGTAAAGGTCTACGACCTGAACTTGTTCAATGTTTCCTGGCTCTTCCTTCCACGCTTTTTCCATTTGCCACAATGCTTTTCTAAAAAAGCATTTTTTGGTTTTTTTTTGGTTTTGGGGGGCTTTTTTTGGTATAAATAGTAATTGCATGGGCTTGGAAACGACCCAAATTCAACTTGAACTGTATCTCTGCTGGTAGAAAAGTGGATATGGCCTTTGTTTTTTCTGGGCATCACCAAAAACTTTCCTCTTCCCAAGTGACTCCAAATCTGCTGCAGATCCCCAAATCTTCACTATAAACATCACTTCTTTACATTTTATTTTATTTTTAATGTTTATTGATTTTGAGAGAGAGAGAGAGAGAGCACGAGCAAGGGAGGGGCAGAGAGAGAGGGAGAGAGAGAATCCCAAGCAGGCTCTGTGCTCTCATGTGAGGCTCAAACTCATGACCTGAGCCAAAGTCCGACGCCTAACCGACTGAACCACCCAGGTGCACCCCCTCTCACCCACATTTGTTCAAACACATGTAGAGTCCACTCTCTGTACCAGTTTCCTCATCTGGAAAGGAGAACCAGATTAATGGAACCATGAAGATGTTTAAAATGATGACCCTAGAGTTTTCCACACAGCTGACATTTAACCATTATGGGTAAATCTCAATGGGTGTAGAATGGCTGAGCCTGAGCCACAGTCAGACATGTATCCGACTGAGCCACCCGGGCACCCAACTGCCCAGTTTCTAAATTCACCAAGCGTGCACCAAGATACGTAATGAGATTCTGGGCTTGTTCTTTCAATCTCCTAATGATTGACAGAAGTCAGAACATTTGATGTTTTAATACTGATCTTTACTTAGGGGAGTAAGGTTCTGATTTACTGGCGTCTCATGAGTGAGAGTCAGTACTTAAAAGCCTTAAAGTTTTTGTTTCGTTTTGTCTTTTAATCTCTCTCCAGGCTGTGACTGAAAAATGCTTTCAGGACCCTTGGTTTCCTGGCCAGCCAGAACTTAAGAAAACTATTATCATATGGGGAACATACAAGAGAAAATGGATGGGTTTTCTTCAACACCTGTTTTCATTAAGTAAGAGGAAGGAAATGAAAGGATTTTTTTTTAATGCTTATCAAGTAAGTGCCAGAAGCATTACATATGTTGCCCCATTTAATCTTCAAACCCAAAGTGGTAAATACTATCGTCTCCGCTTGGGAAATGTTGGAGGACCTTCTCCAAAATGTTAACTTTAAGGAAATAGGATATATCTCTTAGGATTAAACTTTGAATGAATTAACATAGGATTCAAGTAGAGAGATGAGAAGTCACAAGAAAGAGGATAGTGTTGAGGCCAGTACAATATGAAGTCATGTTAACATTATTAGCATTCTTACTAAAGAATACTGCCATTGGATAGGGGTGTAGGACAGCCATGGACGTCCAGGAAGAAAGAGAGACACAGAGATAAACATGTGCTGTTAGAAAAAAAGGAAAAACTCAGTCAATAAAGTTGGGGGAGACCAGTTCCATTGCCAAGTTTTCTACGTTGTGGAGGTGTCCACCTGAGGCTATATTAGCTTGATTCCATTAAGCATCCAACCAACTTCTCTTTTTCTGATTTCATGCTCAACAAACAAAACCCTGGTTGTAATTTGACTTCCCGTGTAGATCTGCCTACAGGAAAAAGAAGTTGCTGACCATGTCGCCATGAGGACTCTGGCCCAAGTCCTATTTATTTATCTTGGGAGACTGATAAAATGGCTTTCTGGTTTTGTATGTCAGTTGTGTGATTGATTAATATTAATGGATCTGCCTGATGTCATCAGGTTTCTGAATCCATCTATCAGATAGCTCATGCCAACCTATGAGATCTCACTGGCATAAAACTTTCTACCTGCTCTAAGAGCCACTTTCTGAGACCCCCCTCCTTCCTGCCAATAACAATGATACAAAATATAAGCATTAGCTCTTGGAAAGAGTTGCATAACAACTGAAAGATGGCAGAAACTGAACGGGAGAAGAAATGTGAAACTGAAGAAGAAAATCAAGTGAGCTCTTTCCCTGAAGACCCCTCCCTCTTCTCATCTGCACACAGAAAAGCAGAATACCAGGAGAAGAGATGGTCTTATCGGTCTGGAAAAGAAAAACAAACACATCAGCTTCAGGATTGTCATAGCTCCCAGAAACGGAGGGGGGTGGGAAATCCCTGAAGATGGGTGAGGGACCCCTAACGTTTGTCTAAAAATTCTCCTCACCGATTCCTAAACTATTCCGTTCAGGACAGTAATGCCAAAGAACCCATGACAGAACTGCATTTGGAAAGCGAAATAAATAACTTGATAGAGATTTTGGGAACTGTCTGGTGCTGGAGAGCTTGGAGTCGAGGACTTGTCAGGTAGAGGAAATTGTAAATAGAGTGGGCTTCTTAGTAAAAATAGTGATCATGTATCCAAAGACTAATGACTATGCTGTCAGCAAACTATGGCCCATGGGCCAAATCTGTATAGGTGAGGCCCAAATCTTGACATGCTCACTCACGTGTTTATTACTTATGGTTGCTTTCACACTACAATTGCAGAGTTGAGTAGCCGCAAAGGGACCATTTGGCCCACAACGCATAAAATATTTACTATCTTTCTGTTTACAGAAAAAGTTTGTTGACCCCTGCTCCAAGAATAGGAGAAAATTAAAAGAGACCTGTATTAACAAAAACCTTAAAATTCTTCCAAATCAAGTTGAAATGTTGGTTTTGTAACCTCCTATCAGAAAAAAAAAAAACAAAAACCACAAGCAAATAAACGAAAACTTTTACAGGAAAATAACGCAATCCAGAGTCTCTATAACACAATCTCGATTAAGCAATAATCAATTCCTAGATCTGCAAAGAATTAGGGAAATGTGATCCATAATAAAAAGGGGGAAACGTTAATAGAAGACTTGATAGATGGTTATTAGAATGAGAACATAAGGACTTACGGTAGCTATTATAAATATGCAAAGAAACAACAGGAAAATACAGATGGAATGAAATAACGCACGTGGAATTTCTTCAGAGAAATGAAAACTCTAACGGAAGTCAAATTGGAATTCTACCACTGGGAAAAAACACATGAGACCTTCTGGCTTCAGCTCTGACATGTAAAGAGCTTGAGAATCATCACTTCCGTTCTTAAGACAAGAAAGGACGGGACAAATTAAAAATCAGTGATTCTTCTTGGATCTGTCAGAGAACTGAGGCTGCCGGGTCAAACTGTTACCCAAAAATCTAGAGTCAGAGTCTCATGTAGAAAGACGCAGCTGAGCTCTGCATACCTGGAGCAGAAGCTGTGACAGCTATTAACAAGCTCAGGTGCAGGCAAATTGTGGACTAGTCTGAGAGAAACTCCTAGGGACCACAGTCTGAGAGGTGGCCCCACACATTCCTGGGCTTTTACTGAAGGAATATCCCACCAGGTTCTCACAGTGAAGATCTAAGAAAGATCCTTTTGTGTGTGTGTGTGTGTGTGTGTGTGTGTGTGTGTGTTTAGTTTATTTATTTATTTTGAGAAAGACAGAAACAGCATGAACCAGGGAGGGGCAGAGAGAGAAAGAGAGAGAATCCTGAGCAGGCTCTGCACACACTGAGTGCAGAGCCCGATGCAGGGCTCAAACTCACAAATCATGAGATCATGAGCTGAGCTGAAACCAAGAGCCAGACGCTTAACTGACTGAGCCACCCAGGTGCTCTTCATGGTTTCGATAAGGAGAGGGAAAGAGTAATCACAGGAAACACCCTCAGAGGCATCTCTATACCAAATGCCTTTTCCAAGGGAAAAGGCTTGTTGGAGCCATACCCCAGTTGGAGGCAAAGCATTCTCTCTCTAACCCATCTCACCTATGGAAAACAAAAAAAAATGGAAAACAGAGTCAACAGGGGTCCATGCTTCAAGTTAATAGGTTGGAAATACCATAAGGAAGATAGCAGTGAACATAAAGTGGGGGGGATGCTATAGCACTGGAGAAGACATGGGACCCAAGACAGAGGCCCACTAAAATACATAAATTCAATCATATTACAGAACACCCTTTCTCCTCCACACATTACGACAGGGTGCCAGTGTAATACCTGAATTACGACTGAAAGTGCTTTCCCTGAAGATGAATACTTAGAAAAGCCCAAGGTCAAGAGGAAAGACAAAATAACACTAGAGGAATTTGAAAACTCTTTCACCTATAGTTACAACAAATAGTAAATCCAGCTTGACTCCTAACCAAGTTACCATAAATCCTCACAGTAAATTCCTAACTACCTCCATTGCTATTACCCAACACAACATGTCTGGTTAGCAACAGTAAACTACAAGGCCCACCAAAAAATAAGCAAAAAAAAAAAAAAACACTGCCTAGAAAGACAAAATGATGATTCAAACAAAACTCAGAAATGACATAGATGTTGGAATTATCAGGCAATTTAAATAACTATAATTAATACATAAAGGATTTAATGGAAAAAGCAGACAATGTGAAAGAAAAAATGGGTAATATAAGCAGGGAGATGGAAACTCTAAGAAAAAAAATCAAGGAATGAGAGGAAATCAATAACACATTAACAATGGGATAATGCCTCTGATAACCTGATCAACAACTCAACCCAGCCAAGGGAAAGCGAGGTGAGCTTGGACATATGTCAGTACAAACTTCCAAAACTGAAAACACACGTTACAAGGAAAACTATAGATCAATTTCTCTCTTGACCATGGGTGCAAAAATCCTCAAGAAAATATTTGCAAATCAAATCCAATTATGTATAAAACAAAATGTATGAAATTGTACACCATGACTAAGTAGGATTGATTCCAAATATGCAAGGCTGGTTCAATATTCGTATTAATATAATCCATCATACTGACGGGAGATGGAATAAAAGTGTGATTACATTAATTGACATACAAGACATACTTGATAAGATCTCATACCTATTTATGATAACAAGCCTCTACAAACTAAGCATAAAGGAAAACTTCCTCGATTTTATTTTAAAAAAATCTGTAAAACCCAACAGATTTGAATCTGTAAAACCCAACAGTTGACATCATGCTTTCCTGGTAAAATTGGGAATAAGGCAAAGAGGTCCTCTCTCACTACTTGTATTCAAGACTGTACTGGAATTCTTAGTGCGGTAAGACAAGAAAAAGGAAAAGAGCTATACAAATTGGAAAGGAAGGAAACTGCCTTTATTCACAATTAACATGGTTGTCGAGATTGAAAATCCCCCAAATCTACAAATAAAATTCATGGAATGAATAAGTGATTATAGCACAGTTGTAGAATACAAGGTTCATATACAGTTGGTTCTTATTGTTCACGGTAGTGGTCTTCTATAAAGTCATAATGAACTGAATGGGCAAATACTGAGGGGAAAATGCAGAGTTAGATTCCTACAAGCCTCTGGTCGCATTTTTGTCAACTGATCAATAGATAACCTTGTTTTGTATGTGTTTCTATTTAAAGACACCTAACTTCATATATATAAACTTACAAATATTGGGGCTCAGTCGGTTAAGCATACGATTTCAGCTCAGGTCATTATCTCGCAGTCCGTGAGTTCAAGCCCCGCATGGGCTCTGTGCTGACAGCTCAGAGCCCGGAGCCTGCTTCAGATTCTGTGTCTCCTTTTCTCTCTGCCTCCCCGTCCCTGCTCACACTCTGTCTCTCTCTGTCTCTCAAAAATAAATAAACATTAAAAATTTTTTTAATTAAAAAGAGTAAAGTTGCAAATATTTAATTACATCTAACATTTCTTTACAATTAAAAACTTACCGATGAGGGTTTGCCATTTTCCTGACTTTAAGCAATGTGATCATAAATTTCCTTGGCTGTTAACCTCATAAAAGTGCAGTTCCACTACATTTTTTTTAATCAATCATCGTCTCATGAATCCAGAAATTTACCTGACATTTCTATCTTTTCCATAGTTTCATCACATACTAGAGTTGATACTTGAGTACTTTCCTCTACCACCTCAAATACAGAATCGGTGAGTGTCCTCTTCTATTTCTCTAGATATACCATGTTACTGTTTGACACTGAAATTGAAGCCACCAACAATATAACTCATGCCTAAACGAATCTCATCTAATACACTATGAACACTAGACAGCACATCGCTCTACACTTAGGTGTCGTTTTAAACAGGGAAATCACCCACAAAAAAGCACAGAAATGCAAAAGAAAAAGTAGCAGTAAATAGATCGCAAAAAGAGCACTTATTCATAATACAGGAGCTTCAGTAGGAAGGCTGAGGGGTCACCTTGTTTCACCTCAGCTGGGAATGTGCGTATTAGGTGACTCAAATTTTTTGCTGCTTTCTACATATCCATGAATGGTTGTCAAAGCACTGACAGTATTGATTTGGGGATTACCAGTTAGCTTCGGTGAGTAGACAGATTTGCAAATATGGAATCTGAAAATAATAAGGCTCAACTCTGTAAAAGTCTATTGCTTTCCTATATTCTAGCAAGAAGCCATTGTAATTAGAAGGTAAAAATAAAGTACAACTGACAAAAAATAATAATAAATAAACGTTCCCCAGTGCAATATGTGGGTATAAATCTAACAAAATAAGTTTTGGATCTGTATGCTAAGAACTACAAAACACTGATAAAAGAAGTCAAAGGTCTGTATAAATGGAGAGATAGTCTATGTTCATTAACTGAAATAGTCAATATCGTTAAGTTGTCAATTCTTTCCAGCTTGATCTACAGACTCAGTGTGATTCCAATAACACTGATCACTAGAACACTACTGTAGTTTCATTAACATCAAAAAGAAAGGGCAATGAAAGATATAATGGAGGCTATTTTATAATGATAAAAGGGATAATCCATATGGACATAACAAACATAAATGTATATGCTCTGGCTAATATACTTTCAAAATATATGGATCCCCAATATATTTTGGTATATTCTGGTATAACACAAAAGATTAACAAATAAATCTGTAGTCATAATAGGAGGTTTTGACATTTTTCTCTCAGTAATAAAATCGTAGCACTAAGGATATAGAATAGTTGAACAGCACTACTAATGACCTTGGCCTTAATGGTATTTACGAACTGCTATTCCATATTTACAGTACATAGTGCCTTTCCAATTGTACTGAGGACATACAACCAGTTAAGTCTCAACACATTTTATTTATGTATTTTTTATTATTTTTGTTAACGTTTATTCATCTTTGAGAGACAGAGCATGAGCGGTGAAGGGGTTGAGAGAGGGAAACACAGAATCCAAAGCAGGCTCCAGGCTCGGAGCTGTCAGCACAGAGTCCGATGCGGGTCTGCGAGATCATGACCTGAGCGGAAGTCAGACACTCAACCAACTGAGCCACCCAGGCGCACCCCCACCAACACATTTTTAAGTATTGAAATCCTACCGAGTACATTCTTAGAACACAACAAAATTAAAATTATAACTGTAAACTAAACAAAATTATAACCATAAACTAAACAACACAAGTATATATAACTCATAGATCAAAGAAGAAATCAAAAGAGAAATTAGAAAATATTTTTAACTAAATGATGAAGAAAGCACAAAATATCAAATTTCGTGTAATGTAGATAAGCAGTACTTAGTAAACTTGCAAGTTTAAAGCCACATATAATGAATGAAAGAAAAAAAAGAATCAATGATCTAAGTTACTAACTCAATTAAGTGAAAGAATAAGAACAAATTAAACAAAGTAGACATTTTAAAATGAAGAGCCAAAACAAATGAAAAAGAGAGATAAACAATAAAAAATTGACAAAGCTAAAAATTTGTTCTTTAAAAAGATTAAATACACAAGACCTTAGAAAGATTGATCAAGAATTTTAAAAAAAAGGGGGCACCTGAGTGGCTCAGTCGGTTAAGCGTCTGACTTCGACTCAGGTCATGATCTCATGGTTCATGAGTTCGAGCCCCGCATCAGGCTCTGTGCTGACAGCTTGGAGACTGGAGCCTGCTTTGGATTCTGTGTCTCCTCTCTCTCTGCTCCCCTGCCCTCTCTCTCTCTCAAAAATAAATAAGCATTAGAAATTTTTTTAAAAAATAAAAAAAGAAGAAAATGACAACTTGCTAATATCAGGAATGAAAAATGAGAAATTTCAAAGATGCTAAAGGTATTAAAGTTTGTAAGAGATTATTACAAACATTATGCCAAAAATATTGATAACTGGGAGGAAATGAACAAATCCTTCTTTTGAAATGAATACAAGAACAAGTAGAAAATCTTAACATTCCTATGTCTTTTAAATAAATTTAACCAAATCAAAATCTTTTCTACAAAGAACATTACATCCAGATGGGATTTAGCAAGTAGAATCTAGCAATATATAAATAAGACAATAAGACTACAGATCCAAAAACCTCAGAGAACTCCAACACAAGATGAAGTTCACCCTGTGCATATTATAGTCACACTGTATATAAACAAAGATAAAAAGATTAATTTAAAGGTAACCAGAGTGAAAAAAAATCCCATGTACAGGGGAACAATGATTAAGAATTTTATCAAAGTCAATAAAAGCCAGAATACAATAGAATAACAACTTTAAAGTGCTATCTGCAAAAACAGTTTCAAAAATAAATGGGAGCATAAAGATACTTTCAAATACACAAAAACTGAAATAATTAATCTCCAGCAAAACTGTCTTATAAGAAAAGCTAAAAGAATTTCTATCGACTTAAAAGTAATGACATCATATAGAAATCCAGTTATACAAGGAGAACTAAAAAGCAGTAAGAGAAAATTAAAAAGTCTATTAAAAATGATTTCTTTTTTTCTCTACACATAAATTATTAAATCTTCTTAAAGACAATTGTCTATTTAAAGTGAAAATAATACAAAAGACCATGGGTTGTATAGAATATATAAAATTATAGTATATGGTAAGAAGACCACAAAGAGGAAGGTAGCAATGAAAAACATACTACTGTAAATATCTGAAATTGTGAAGCAATAAAATATTTTTAAGATAGATTCTGATAACGTAAGGAAATATATTGTATTCCATAAACAACTACTTAAGAAAGAACTCACATAACAAAAAGCTATTAAAAGGGACAAAATAGAATACTAAAATAGGATAACATATCATGACAAAGGTGTGTTATCTCTGGAATGCAAGGTTAGGTCAACATTCAAAAATCTATCAGCAGGGGTGCCTGTGGCTCAGTTGGTTATGCACTGACTCTTGATCTCAGCTCATTCTTGATCTCATGGTTGTGAGTTAAAGCCCCACTTTGGGCTCCACATTGGGCATGAAGCCTACTTAACAAAATCAATCAATATGCTTCACCATGTCAATAGAATAAAAGAGATAAATTATGTGATCATCTCAATATGATATAGAAAATGCATTTGGGGCGCCTGGGTGGCTCAGTCGGTTGAGCGTCCGATTTCAGCTCAGGTCATGATCTCACGGTCCGTGAGTTCAAGCCCCGCGTCGGGCTCTGGGCTGATGGCTCGGAACCTGGAGCCTGCTTCCGATTCTGTGTCTCCCTCTCTCTCTGACCCTTCCCCGTTCATGCTCTGTCTCTCTCTGTCTCAAAAATAAAAAAACTAAAAAAAAAAAAAAAGAAAAGAAAAGAAAATGCATTTGATAAAGGTCAACACCCATCCAAGTTAAAAAACAAACCTCTCAAAAAGCTAGAAATAGAAGGGTACTTTCTCAACTTGATAAAGTGTTATGTACATTGAACTTAGTATGAAATATTGGACACCTTTCCCCTAATATCTAGAACAAGGCAACTATCTCTGCTCTCACCAAGCCTGCCTAACATTGCATGGGAATAAGGCAAGAAAAAAAATAGAAGGCACAATAAACAAAAACAAATAAAAGTTATATAAAAAGAAGTAAAACCATATTTATTTACACATGATATGACTGTGAATATAAAGAAATCCAAGGAAATTTTAAAAAAAGCAAGAAGGAAATGTGGAAGTGTTTCTATTCACAAGCAACAAATAACAGGAAAATAAAATTAAACAAACAATACCGTTTAGTATATGTGCTGCCGAAGCGAGCACAAACAATACCGTTTATAAGAGTAAAAAATCCAAGTGCATAAGAATAAATTTAATAGAGGGTGTGCAAGACGTCTAAAAATACAGAAAGAAGGGGCGCCTGGGTGGCTCAGTCAGTTAAGCGTCCAACTTCAGCTCAGGTCATGATCTCGTGGTCCATGAGTTCGAGCCCCGCATCGGGCTCTGGGCTGATGGCTCAGAGCCTGGAGCCTGCTTCCGATTCTGTGTCTCCCTCTCTCTGCCCCTCCCCCATTCATGCTCTGTCTCTCTCTGTCTCAAAAAATAAATAAACGTTAA
Source organism: Puma concolor (assembly GCF_028749965.1). Classification (NCBI taxonomy): domain Eukaryota; kingdom Metazoa; phylum Chordata; class Mammalia; order Carnivora; family Felidae; genus Puma; species Puma concolor. The sequence continues at coordinate 7,851,315 of NC_141680.1, read as the reverse complement.
AAAAAAATTTAAAAATACAGAAAGAAGATTTCAGTAAATTTTAAAGTGTACCATGTTCATGGATTCAAAGATTCAATACTGTAACGATTGCATTTCTCCCCATCTTGAGCCATAGATTCAAATACTATCAAGTAAACTCTCAGAAGACCTTTTTGTAGAAATGTACAAGCTAATTCTAAAATGTGTATAGAAATGCAAAGTACCTAGAATAGCCAAAGCATTCTGAAGGAGGAATAAATTTGGGGGATTCACACTGCCTAATTTCAATACACGTTATAAAACTACAGTCTGTAAGGCAATTAGTGATTGGCATAAGGATAGACAAATGGGTCAATTGTACAGAACAGAAATCTGAGAAATAGATGCACACCATGGAGTTCATTGGTTTATTTTTAAATTTTTAAAAAAATTCAATGGGAGAAAAAGTCTTTTTAATAAGTAGTGCTGGAACAACTAGATATCTTTATGAGAAAAAAAATGAACCTTCACTTCTTTTTTTTATACCATACACAAAATCAATTCAAGATGAACCATATGCCTAAATGTAAGGGCTAATAGCATAAACCTTTTCAAAATATATTAGAATATTTTTATATTATTGCAGTAAGCCAAAAGCAAAACCATGGACGAATCGCAAAAATACTATGTGAGTGAGAGAAGCCAGACACATTTATATGAAGTTCAAGAACAGGAAAATTAATCCCTGGTTATAGAAATCAAGAACAGGAAAAGTAATCCCTGGTTATAGAAATCAGAACAATATTTTCCTCTCAGAGAGGGATACTGACGGGGAAGTGCCATGAGAGATCTTTCGTGGGTAGTGGACATGTTCCCTCTCTTGATTTCGATGATGCTAGATGGGTATGAACATTTGCAAAATTCACTAAACTGTACTCTTAAAGTTAAAACATTTTACTCTGTGTAAAAAAAAAAAAAGCCAATAAATAAATAAATAAACGAGAAATTCCCTGCTTTTAGTCCATTGACTACTGAAGTAGTCATTGAAATACTGAAGTAAACCAAGTGATTTCCTAGCAGAAAGGACAGGTCTAACCTGGGGGACATAGAATGTCTTTTTCTCAAAAGAATCTTCCTTGTGATGGCTCCGTATTAGTATTCTTTTGACAGAATGTGAGGTTGTGGGTTGTTTTTTTTTTTTTTTTTTTTTTTTTTTTAATTTATTCTGAAAGAGACAAACACGGATTAACCAAGGACTGGTTAAAACAGGAGGGAACAGCAGGAAATGAGATTATCAGGGAAGGGAATGAGCATCTTCCAGAAAATGAGACACCAGAGAAAGGGAAAGATTAAAAAAAAAAAAAAATTCTCTCCAGTCCTGAAGTTAAGACACCCCGAAACAAGACGAAGTCTTTATTTTGCAGCAAATGACTTCAACGTCCGACCTCAGAAATTTTATTCATGATATGTATGATGTGGGTATGCTGTGTGGACTGTTGGAGCCTTAGTTCCCTCACAGTAGAATAGTAATGGCTATGCCAAATACTTACTGTACATGTAATGTAACGAGCCACCTGGGCCAACCCTTCCCTCCAGTTCTTTGGGATCTGCTCTGGATTCGGGGAAATGACAGATTCCCTTACTGCCACCTTTGTGCTTATAGAGAAAACCAGAGAGGATATTTCGTCCACCAATTTGACTTGATTCAAAGTAACGAAAAAGCGTGCTCACAGACAAGCACTTGATATAGGTGACTTTGTGGTTTGGCAAAATGAAAAATAAACACCACTTGGTACACACCCCTCTCTTCTGGGTATGACTGGAAGAAGGGCCAAGGAGAAACGACCGATAACAACGTAAAACCCCACTTCTCTCACGGGCCAAGGAATCTGTTGATTATGCTGCGCTTAGGGAAAAAGTGTTGCATATTTTCCATTTAGGCCATCTGTCCTATAAAAAACAGTGTTTGCTTGTGTTGGGAGATGTGTATAAATCTTTGGTTTTACAGTGAAGTAAATCATAAGATTCAGGAAGGCATATCTAGACCTCACACAAGAAGAGAGACTTTGAGTAGGACTGTATTTGAAGGCTCACGACTTACCTTGAACTTGTCTACTCTGTTTTGGAGACCCGTAACCCAACTGCTCTTTTGAAAGAAACTGTGATGTTATTCTCAACTTAGTAACTCGGATTTTTTTTGGAAAATATCGCTGTAGGTTAAGGTGGTCTGTGGTTTGACCTGGAGGAAGAAGGCAATGAAATCTAAGCCGAGATCAACCCTTGTGGATTGCAGGTGCGGTTTTCTGAAAGACAAGTAGAGATTTGAAATAAGAATAAAAGAATGCGCCTCTCTCAGAGGGAAGGTAGGAAAGCCCCAGAGACAGAGAACAAGAGTGTGCTGGGCTCCTTCATCCATGCATCTAGCCATCCTTCTTTCTGTTTATTTATTGTCTTTTCATTTGGGACTCTAAGCACCATCACATTTGAAAACATCCAGTTTGAAGTTACTGCTGCCTCTGCTGTGCGGAAACAACATCCCCAAGTCTGTCATCATACCTGGTAGAAACACAGAGATCGGCACAATCTGTGATTGAAGGAATTAACTACAAGGCGGAAAACACGCGTCACCCCACGTTCCCCAATCTCTTGATTCCAGCCCAGAAGCAGCAGCATTTCCTCTTAGTTTGGGATACTGGCTGGCAGCACAGTTAGTGTGGTCCAAGAGGTATCTGGGAGCAAGTGAGAGCAGAATGCGTCCCCGAGATGCCAGGAGGAACAAGAAGCAGTTTTAAAACAACCACCCCCCTTTCCCAAAATACGGAGGAAGGTAAGCCTAGTACTTAGGTTACATGTGGATTATGTCAGATAATATATATTCTGCACATAGTAAGCACTGGATATATGGTAGTTATTAAAATAATAATAATAAATCTAAACTAATTCCACCTGGAACTATTTATCTGCGGAGGAATCTGGAGAGAGGTATGGCAGATCAGGGGGCCTCTGGGAATGAAGTAATGTTATTTAAAACATCAGCAAATACTGAAAACATAGAAGCATTGAATGCTGGAGCTGGGAAATCTCAAGACTTACTTTAGTTCAACATTCTCATTTTTACAAATGTTTAAACTGAGTCCCCAGGATGTAAAGTGACTGGCTCAAAATCACCCATCATGTGTAGCAGTGAAGTTGGACACACTTCCAATTGACTGGGATTTTCTTCTCTTTTCTCTTTTCTTTTCTTTTCTTTCCTTTCCTTTCCTTTCCTTTCCTTTCCTTTCCTTTCCTTTCCTTTCTTTTTCTTTCTTTCTTTCTTTCTTTCTTTCTTTCTTTCTTTCTTTCTTTCTTTCATGCCATTTTCCAAGAAAACTTTCATATCGAACATCCATAAACAAATTCAAGAAAGGTCTTTTTTCTTTAAAGTTGATTTATTTATTTTGAGAGAGAAAAAGCACACAAGAGGGGCAGACAGAAAGAGAGGGAGAGAATCCCAAGCAGTCTCCGCACTGTCAGCACAAAGCCCGATATGAGGCTCCAACTCACAAACTGTGAGATCATGACCTGAGCCGATGCCAAGAGTCAGTCGCTTAACTGACTGAGCCACACAGGCACCCCAAGAAAATTCTGAACGATGCCTATCATAAATTTATCTTCATGGAGAAATTATTGGAAGACATCTTGCCAGGGGAGTGGAACCATTCAGTGGGAGAAAAACAAAGAAACACGTTAGGGTTTCAGTGATAGGCATCGATTCTTTCTTTTTCTTTTTTTTTTTTTTTAAGTTTATTTATTTTGAGAAAGAGAGAGAGAATCTCAAGCAGACTCTGTGCTGTCATCACAGAGCCCCATGAAGGGTTCAAGCTCACAAAACCTTGAGATCATGACCTGAGCTGAAATCAAGAGTTGGATGCTTAACCGACTGAGCCACCCAGGCATCCCGATAGACATCAATTCTTAAGGAAATAAAATTTTTCCTCTAGAAAATCCCATAATGATGTTCAATATTCTGGGTGTTCTGAAAACACAGTTTTCTGCTTTTTCCATGTCTGTGCACTCAAAAAACCTTATTGCGATGGTAACAATGATCTTTAACTTTCTCCACCCTGTGAGATGGGAGCCCTTTGGAAGTAGAAGCAAGGTAAGGGACAGAGGTCAGCATGAATAATCGACAGGTTTATAACCATAGGATGAGGAGGGAGCTCCAGGAAAGCAAATCCCGAGAACACCTCCATACAGAGATACTGGTCTTGCAATATTAAATGCACCCTTTATCTCCATTTGGAATCTTTCAACTAGGACTACCTTTTGTCAGTAAAATTTAACCCTGGGAAACGATCGTGCTTCACAAATAGAGAAATGCTGTCACTTTGGGGGAGGTGATGGAATCTTTTTTTCCTAGACCTTTCTGGAAGATCAAGATGTTATGCAACCATTGTCAATGCCAAGTCAGAATGAAGGCGTGTGATGACCGAAGTAGTTGTGAGGCCTGTTTCACATGGCTCTGCCCTTCAGGTCAGGTTCACTAAATCAACTCTTTCTATAGCAGCGGAGCTGGTTTCACACATTCTCTCATTAGTTCAAATCCCGGTCAGCCTCGTAATGAAGGCGTGACCCAAACTAACCTGTATCCTAAAGCTTATGATCCCAATCTACACGGTTCCCTTAGAAATGACCCATGTTCTAAGCTTATCCAATCCTTTCTCCCCGGGAGCCTCCGGGAGATTCTCCAGATGCAAGTTGCATGCCCCGCCCCCATCCAGGCTCCTAGGCTTTCTCTCTACCCACCATCTTCCCAAGAGAGACCTCCTTTACAGGGAGCCTTGCTTTAGGAGCTGTCCAGCACCTTCTCCAAACAGTGTCAAGGGATTTTATCTTTAGGATACAGAAGCCCAAATTTCAGTTAGATTCACTGAATCTAAAATGGCATAGGTGTTGGGGTGCCTGTGTAGTTCAGTCAGTTAGGCATCCGTCTCTTGGTTTCGGCTCAGGTCGTGATCTCACAGTTCGTGAGTTTGAGCCCCACATAGGGCTCTGGGCTGAGGGTGTGGAGCCCTGCTTGGCATTGTCTCTCTCTCTCTCTCTCTCTCTCTCTCTCTCTCTCTGACCCTCCCGCTCTCTCTCTCAAAATACATAAATACACTTTGGAAAAATTAAAAAATTAAAAAATAACAAAGAGAATGGCATAGGTGTTGAGCTGAATGAAACCCAGAGAAGACCTGGAGATTTTCCTTTATTCTTTTCATCTAATACTCAGAGAAGATTTTAACTTTGAATGGCTTTGGGATATAGAGAGTTAAAAATACTACTCCAACAGTTCACATTATACTTGAAAATATATTAATATATACACTTGAAAATATATTAATATATATACTTGAAAATATATTAATATTAAGTCAACTATTAAATCAAATTTATTAAGTAGTGCACTTAATTTAATTGACTTAAAATTAAATTAAGTTTAAGCACTAATATTTAATTAATGCCAATATTAATTAAGTATATGTAATTAGGGGCACCTGGGTGGCTCCGTCGGTTAAGTGTCCGACTTTGGCTCAGGTCATGATCTCACGTTTCATGGGTTCGAGCCCCATGTCCGGCTGTGTACTGACAGCTCGGAGCCTGGAGCCTGCTTCGGATTCTGTGCCTCCCTCTCTCTGCCACGCCCCCACTTGTGCTCTGTCTTCTCTGTCTCTCAAAAACAATAAATAAACATTAGAAATAAATAAATATATTCAATTAATACTAATTAAGTATAATATTTATTTAATAATATTTAATACTATTAAGATTAATAGTAATTAAATACTAAATTAGATATTACATACAGTGTCAATATTGTTTATACATATGTTGTATTAAAAATACAACTCAAGGGGCGCCTGGGTGGCGCAGTCGGTTAAGCGTCCGACTTCAGCCAGGTCACGATCTCGCGGTCCGTGAGTTCGAGCCCCGCGTCAGGCTCTGGGCTGATGGCTCGGAGCCTGGAGCCTGTTTCCGATTCTGTGTCTCCCTCTCTCTCTGCCCCTCGCCCGTTCATGCTCTGTCTCTCTCTGTCCCAAAAATAAATAAAAATGTTGAAAAAAAATACAACTCAAATAGCTCCTGGGGTCAATATTAAAATTCAGTAGTTTACAGGACCTGTGATTCCTGTGGGAAAGATCAAAGTGAGTTGTTCTGATTTGTAAGATAAAGAGAGTAAGCCACTCTGAGGGCTATACCACTTGTCCCCACCTTGGTAAGTGCATCAGGCCTGGGTCCCACATCCTTATGTACACCATTCAGACAATGCAACGTCCAAGGTTTTCTACTTGCCATGTCATGGCCCCTGTGGATCCAAGGAAGGGCCATTCTTGCTTCCCTCTTAGATGTTCTCTGTCACACTTATACCCAAGAGTTAACAGGATTCAGAGAATTCTCCCTCAGATTTTTCTGCTACCCCTTACCTTCCTAAGTCACAGTTCAAAGAATTTCTTGTTACACTGTCAGAGGGACGGTCACATCATGAGTATGGAACTGTATGTCTTCTCCCTTAGCTTCTCCCAGAAAGCTGCTCTCTGTAGTGTCAGAATTGGGATTGTATCAGTGATTTTGACATTGTCTCTTTTGGATCTTTGCTTTCCCAAGGGAAGCCTAGTTTAATTGAGTGTGGATATATTAGTATTGTGTCATCAGCAGCCAGATGGTCCTGAGACAGGGGGATGTTGTCATACGTGGTCTCCATCCCTCAGAAGGAAATGACTTCTGCTTCTCACAGGACCTGAGATGCCAGAGGAATTGTCAGAATTAACAACAGTCTTCTCAGAGCAAAGCAAAAGTGGCATGGACTAGGGCGTATTCTCAGGGCGCCTGGGTGGCTCAGTCGATTGACTGTCCGACTTTGACTCAGGTCATAATCTCACATTTCATGGGTTCGAGCCCCGCGTCGGGCTCTGTGCTGACAGCTAGGAGCCCGGAGCCTGCTTCGGATTCTGCGTCTCCCTCTCTCTCTGCCCCTCTCCCACTCGCGCTCTGTCTCTCTCTGCCTCTCAAAAATAAAGAAATGTAATAAAAAAATTTAAAAAAAGAATAGAGTGTATTCTCCGTGGGAGATGTACAGACCCTACTCTCCACCACTTAGCCAGCAGGGCTGTGGAGACAGAATCCTGGCGCTGCAGGGGGGCATCTGGCTCGAGCTGAAATCCTCGCAGTTTGCAGGTGAGTAAACTGCACATTCTGATGTCCTCAAGCACGGTTCAAACGGTGGCTTTACAATTACCGTCCATTAACCCAGACGTCTGCTGTTGTGTCCCGTATCTCATTGTCAGTCTCTGCTGGCTGTCTTTTCTTCAGAGAATGGGTTGTGTTTCCTCCTTTAATCGTGTGTTCCGTAATTTTGGATTGTGCCCTGGACATCGTGACTGATGTTGTAGGGACTCCAAATTCTGTCGTATTGCTCGAAAGAGTTTTGCTTTTTCAAACTTTATTATCAGGCCACTAATTTGGCTACATTTAAACCCTGAACTCTCTCCCCCCCATGGTGGGCCCAAGTTTCAATGCCAATTCAGTTCTTTTAGCTTTAGCTGGATTTCTTGGAGACTTCTCCTGCAGGTAAGTGGCTTAGGGCTCAGCCAAAGATTAGAGTTTATACACAGAATCTGGGACTTCCTCGCTGTGGAATTCTTATTTCCGGGATTTCCACCTTACTTTCTAGTGGCTGCAATTGCTCTGAACTCTGTTCATAAACCTTCTGCCCGGTAATCACTACTATTTTTAAATATTTATTTATTTATTTATTTATTTATTTATTTATTTATTTATTTTGAGAGAAAGCACAAGTCAGGGAGGGGCAGAGAGAGGAGAGAGAGAGAGAGAGAGAGAGACTCCCAAGCAGGTACTGCACTGTCAGCGCAGAGCCCGACATGGGGCTCGATCCCACGACCTGTGAGATCCTGACCCGAGCCAAAATCAGGAGTCAGACACGAAACAACTGAGCCAGCCAGGTGCCCCAGGAATCACTAGTATTAACATCTTGCTCTGTTTTCTTCTGTGCTTCCTGCATGCTTCCTCCCTCTCTATCTATAAATGCTGTGTATTTTAAATTCAAATTGGGTTCCTATTACAGATACATGCTTTATTTCTTGCTTTTATCACTTCACATTGTATTTTGAGCATTTTTTCGTATTATTCTATTCTTCAACTATTTCAATGTAGAGATTTCTGTAATTTTTCTGGGTTTTTTTTTGAAGTTGTCATAAATGACCGTGCAGTTTACTGTACATGAAAGTTTGTGCATATCTCTGAATATTACCTTAGTCCATACTTCCAGAAATGAAGTTACTGAGACTTAGGTTCACTAGCTAACTAGTCACTGCATAATGTGGAAACTCTAGTGTTCATCCTCCTAGACAGAAGGGAGTACTAACACGAATTGTCAAACTGCGGGACATTTTGGGGGTTACCTTTACCACAATCTAGGTCCCAAAGTGTTAAAATGTTCAAGGGGTGCCTGGGTGGCTCAGTCGGTTGAGCGTCCGGCTTCGGCTCGGGTCACGATCTCATGGTCCGTGAGTTCGAGCCCCACGTCAGGCTCTGTCCTGACAGCTCAGAGCCTGGAGCCTGCTTCAGATTCTGTGTCCCCCTCTCTCTCCATCCCTCCCCCCGCTCATGCTCTGTCTCTGTCTCAGAAATAAACATTAAAAAAATAAAAATAAATACATAAACAAAATGTTCAAGATAATGTGCAGTCCTCTCTTTGGAAGTTTTCTGCATCCTGGAGACATCCAACCCACCATTTCAGTCAGCTTCTCTCTCTGCTTTGCATGCATTTCTCATTTTATTTGTGTTTGCTTTGAATTCCTGTACCATATGGATTGCCAGAGGGTGGTAAGATGTTAATATCTGTAAATATAAAACTCAAGGGGCTAAGAGATGTCTTTGAAGCACTGAATCTGAACCACAAGCTCTAAACCAGCTTTTTGAGGGTTTCATTCGAGGTTTCTGGCTCCCAACTAATAATAAAATGGCACCTGACATCTTTGACTAAAGCGCTTTGACTTTATTATGCACTTTCATAAATACAAGCAAAACCGCATTCCAGAGCAAAAGCATGTCAACTCTACCCATCACCAGTGGGTAGTATCTTGTCATGAACTTGTCTCAGCTGTACCCATGGGACTTTAATTGGTGGAGGTGACTGAGTGACAACACGGAGAGGCTAATGCCATTGAAAGAAGAATGTACTTATATTTCCCCAGAGGAGGGGGCGTGCCATGGGGACTGGAGGGCCACATGGGGAAGCACCAGTTTTGTCCAGAAGGCAGAAAGGAGGTGTAAGGAAAGAGCCCAGGCCAGAGCCTTCATTACGACAGTGTTGAGAAGTTGTCGGTGGCACGCCCCCTACTGGGCAGGAAGCAAAACACAAGTGTTGGGGTTTGTGGTAAGAGAATCTGTAACAAGTTTTGCATACCTCCGAAAGCTGGATGGCGGCACGTATGTAAATAACTCGGTCGTTTGGCTCCGTGGTTAACGGATGTCAAATAGATAAGGACAGAATCCAAGAAAACACAGAACACTTGTTTATGATGAAAAGAAAGCCACTAAAATGCAAACACATTTGGGTAAAGAAATGTGCCTTTGAGGGAATTAATACTCGTGATTGCGGGATAAAGAAACATTTATGTTTAAGGGAAATGAAAAGAAGCAGGAAGGCCTTACATGACCTGCCCTGCTCCCACTCTGAACACACCGCCCTCTACTCTGTGGCCTCCTCACTCCTCCCCAGCCGTGGACCTGTTGGCGACTCTGGAATAAACTAGGTGGGCTTTTGCCTCAGGGCCTTTGCACTTATGGTTCCTTCTACCTGGAAAGTGCTTCTCCAGATGCCTTCTTGAAGGCCTTCACTCAAAAATTACCTTCCTTGCCAATCCTTCTAAAATGAACCATGCTTGGCCCCTCTAATCTCCTTTCCTACTTGGCTTTTTCTCTTTCACCTTCGTCAATGTCTAATAGAATACATATTTCACATTTTTTTTTGGTCTATCCTCCACTAGAATGTACGTTCCCTGAGGGCAGGGAGTTGTTTGTTTTGTTCACTGATGCAATCTCAGTCCCAGTCTCTTTTAAACTAGTCTTAAGGAGGAAATGTTGTGGGATGGGAAACACAAGGTTAAGAAGGAGTAGAAGAAAAAGAAAGCTTCCCTGTGCAAAGAAGTTTGTAGGTTTAACCATATAAACATGGTTACATAGACAGATATATAGATAAATAGATGAATATAGATATAAATCTCTATCTACTTTATTTAAAAAATTTTTTAAATGTCTATTTATTTTATTTTATTTTTTTTTTCAATGTTTTTATTTATTTTTGGGACAGAGAGAGACAGAGCATGAACGGGGGAGGGGCAGAGAGAGAGGGAGACACAGAATCGGAAACAGGCTCCAGGCTCCGAGCCATCAGCCCAGAGCCTGACACGGGGCTCGAACTCATGGACCGCGAGATCGTGACCCGGCTGAAGTCGGACGCTTAACTGACTGCGCCACCCAGGCGCCCCAAATGTCTATTTATTTTAGAGAGACAGAACACGAGTGGGGGAGGGGCAGAGAGAGAGGGAGACACAGAACCTGAAGCAGCCTCTGGGCTCTGAGCTGTCAGCACAGATCCCGACGTGGGGCTCGAATTCATGAGCCGCAAGATCGTGACTGAAGTCGGACACCCAATTGACTGAGCCACCCATTAAGTGCTTGGTGGCACCAAGCTTTTATATACATTTATATATTTATCTATCTATATATGTATAATAATATACATATTATTATATATCTATTATCATATATACATATTATTATATATATACATATTACATATACATATAATATACATATTATTATATATCTATTATCTATATAGATAAATATATAAATGTATAATAATCTATGCATAATAGATGTAATTATATATCCATAATATATGTATATATTATATATGCATATATGTATAATATATGCATAACGGATGTATATATTGTGTTTAATAATATATGCATATTTAAGAGATATATTTATCTATATTAAGATATTTATCTTATTATAGATCTATATTAATATCTATATTGTGGATCTATATTAATATCTATATTAAGATATTGATATATATGAAGATATATATAAAATGAAATACACACACACATATACTGTGAGGTTCAATGCTTTTAGAACCTTCAGGACCCACTGACCTCTGCATGTAGCCTTCAAGGTTATTTGAACCACAAAACCCTTTACCACTGAAACCCATTTAGGAAAAGCTGGTTTCAGTTATGGCGTTGGGGAAAGCGAGAAAGCCACCATGGCATTCTTTTCTCTTCAGTATCCCACGACACAAATAGGAACCACTTCTGAAGATAGTTTCGGGTTACATTTTAGTGTTGCCTGGCCCCGGATGCCACAGTTTTATCACATCTCCTTTATTCATGTCTCCTCTCTGCCTGGAGTGACTCATCTCCCATCCCACTTTTACAGGGCTCTTACACCCAATGCAGGTACCGTCTTCTCTCTGACATCCTTCCCCGATGATCTCCTTCTTCCCGTGCCCATCTCCCCATCTCCTTCCTGTCTCCCAGCCCACGTCTGGGGTAGGCACCCTTCCACGTGCTCTTATGAAACATTTTGCACGTTTCTCTTAATACCTGTCCCTCTGTTTTGGTTGCAGATGGACACGTTTATCATTCAGTTGTTTTCTTCCCTGCTGTTGTTTGTTTTTTTTCTTAATTCCAGTATAATTAACATACAGTGCTATATTAGTTTCAGGTATATGATATGACAATTCAATAGATGTTTTGCTCTTAAAAGACATATCGCCTTGGTGCATCATAGATATTGAAACCTAGACAGCATTTCTTTCTTCTCCTAGTGTTTCCTAATAGTCTGACATCTTTTTTTTTTTAAATTTTTTTTAACATTTATTTATTTTTGAGACAGAGAGAGAGCATGAACAGGGGAGCGTCAGAGAAAGAGGGAGACACAGAATCTGAAACAGGCTCCAGGCTCTGAGCTGTCAGCACAGAGCCCGACGCGGGGCTTGAACCCATGGACCGTGAGATCATGACCTGAGCCGAAGTCGGACGCTTAACCGACTGAGCCACCCAGGCGCCCCATAGTCTGACATCTTAGAAGTGGTGAATATTCTGAGTCTGAGCAACATTTGCTAACACTGAGGTGACTTAGAAATCTCTATGTCCTAATATCACTAGGAAAGCCTAATCCCAAATGTAGTCCTATGGTTTTATTTTTGTTTTGTTATTTTTTTAATCTTGAGAAAGAGAGTGTGCGAGCAGGGGAAGGGCAGAGAGAGAGGGAGAATCCCAAGTAGGCTCCACGTTGTCAGAGCAGAGGCCAATGTGGGGCTCAAACTGACGAAACTGTGAGATCATGACTTGAGCCAAAACCAAGATTCAAACGCTCAGCTGACTGAACCACCCCAACGCCTCAATCCTATGGTTTTCTATTTAATATAGGAGATTAACAAGAATTTAAATGTTGATTAAATATCTGTACATTAGTGTTCATGGCATTATTATTCAAAATAGTCAAAAGATGGAAACAACCCAAATGTCCATTGACAGATGAATGGGTAAACAAAATGGGGCGTATACACGCAATAAAATATTATCCAGCCTTAAAAAAAAGAAGAAAATTCTGATGTATGCTACAACATGGGTGAACCTTGAAAACATTATGCTACAGGAAAGAATCCAGGCACAGGAAAGAGAAATACTCCATGATTTCCTTGATGGGAGATACCTACAATAATCAATTTCATAGACAGAGAGCAGAACAGAGATGACCAGAGTCTGGGGGAGGTGCAAAGGGGGAGTTGGTGTTTCATGTTGTTCTGTCTGGGCTGTTTCTGTTGGAATGATGAGAACATTCTAGAGATGGGTGGTGATGATGGTTGAACAACAATGGAAATGTGCTTCACGCCATTGAATTGTGCACTTAAAAATTGCTTAAATGGTAGGGGTGCCTGGGTGGCTCATCAGTTAAGCGTCTGCCCTTTGATTTAGTCTCAGGTCATGATCTCATGGTTTGTGGGTTTGAGCCACAAAAATAAATAAACTTAAAATATTGTTCAAATGGTAAATTTTATGTCATGCATGTTTTCACACAAAAAAATTGTTAATGGATTAAATTCTATACCCGGTTCTCAGACATCGCATCTCCTTGCGTCCTTCTGGTTAAAAGGTAAAATCTTAAAGAACTAAAGAGACAGGGTGATCATCATTGCGGTGTAGGTCAATGCCTGTGAAAATAAAGCCTGCAGTACAATCCCGACTGTCACCCGTTCTCAATTATCTTTGCTGTGTTCCCTTCCATATTACCGAAGGAAACACGGTCTTTTCTTCTCTGAGGCTGGCTACTTAAAATTTCCTTTGCCTAAAAAAATTCAGAGTTTTAGTGTATTTTGCCAAAGACCAGCAGAAGTCATAGGTTCCATAAATTTCTATCTTGTGCTGCATTTTGAATAAAGTATGACTTGTGAATTCGTAAGTTTATTTACGGTCAGTTTAGAATAATACTCTGAATAGCCAGTTCCCTAACATGCGGCAGCTACACACAAAAACACCTTTTAAATAACTCCAAATGCATTCCTTTCTACGTATCTCAGTGTCATTTTTTTATGTCATGTTCAATTTGGTTTAAAAATGACATTATTAAGTTGATGAAGGTAGGGTGGGAATTACTTCATTCATGCAATATAGGCTTCAGAAAAAAAATCTCATTGTTCATATTTTTGACAATAGAATCATGCAAACATCAATCATGGAGACGTTTTCATGGAATGCCGGCATACTGGTACTTTAAAAGCTTCTCACGCCCAGATCATTTGTTACGAGAAGGTGCTATGGACTGAATTGTTTCCACTTGCCCAAACTCAAGTGTCGAAGCTACAACTGCCGATGGGACTGTTTTTAGAGATAGGGGAAACTAATTCAGATTAAATAAGGTCATAAGGGTAGGGCCCTGGTCTGATAGGGTGAGTGTCTTTGTAAGAAGAAGAAAAGAGACCAGAACTCTCTCCCACCTTCTCACGCACTCAGGGAAGGCTGTATGAGGACATGGCATGAAGACGGCATTCTTCAAGCCGAGAAGAGAGCTCTGAACAAAAACTGAATCATGCCGGCACCTTGATCTTGTACTTCCAGGCTCCAGAACTGTGAGAAAATGAATTCGTGTTAAGTCCTCTGTCTGTGGTGTTTTGTGGTGGCAGCCCACGCCAGCTAAGACAGATGGCATTTCAATAAATAAGAATTTCCAGTTTAAGGCTAGTCTGTAATCGATCTAATGATTCAGAAAACTACCTCCTTCATAGGGCTGTTCTGCCCAAGTATACCGTGCTGTATTGTTAACATATATCTATTTCTACTTACATCCTTTTTAGTTCTGAACAGAACATAAGAAGCTAGTCTTTTCACGTGCAGAAAATAGAAAACCCTTTTTTTAAAAAAAATAAGGAATAATTTGTAGAACTAAAGGATCAGGTTCCATAGGTTGATCTTAGAATTCCGGGCACTTTGGGGAGGGGGGTGGGGGTGGAAATCCTTTCATTTAGCGGTTTCTGCATCACTTATCTGGACCAGATCTCCGGAGTGTCATCGGCAGAGCTCTCCAGAGCATAAATCACACCAAACGGGTAGTAAAAAATGATAGAAGGCATTAGGCTGATCTGTGCCATTCTTCTTTTGGACACTTCACTGTGGTATCTGCACTGGGATGGCTGTACGTTGGAGTCCTGGTCGACCCAGCAGTGCTTTGTGCCTACATCTCTGGGTGTGCAAAAGGGCACATCAGACCCCCCCCCCCCCCCCGAGAAGGCAGACAACGCGGTCAATGGGGCGCAATGGAAGAATGAGCCTTGGCTCCTCTCCGTGTGAGCCCCTCCAAAGTACTGCTTGAGCATCTTCAAGGCTGGGGCATTGGTTCCCCACAGAGAGCGTGCAAGAGAGTCAAGGCACAAGCGTCAGTGCCTGTTACCACTAGTCTCGGAAGTCACACGCTGTCGCTGTCACCTACCTGATTGGACCATGGAGCATCCCTGAGTCACACTAGAGTATAAATGTCAGGAAGTGTCGGTCATCAGGGTCCGTACTGGAGCCCGGCTCGCCCTCATGGTACAACCTTATGCTACTTTCTACTGGGGTCTCGCTGGAGCTGCCCTACTATTTCCCTCCGCCTCCTGCCCGGGGGAATCTCTTTAGGCTGCGGCAGGGCAAGTAGGGAAGTCCCGCGTTTCCTGCTCTTTCTATTACACCGTGTTTCTATGACACAACTGTCTATTGCACCAGAATACTGACTCGTAAGCACTCCAGATTCCTCTGAGGCATTGGTTTTCAATGTTGGCTGTTATTTAGAATCACCTGAGGAGCGTATGCATGCGTGTGTGTGTTTTATATATACATTTTATAATGTATACATATTTTATACTCTCTATATTTTATATTTGCATATTCCATCCATAATATACAGTAAAACCTTGGTGTGTGAGCGTAATTCGTTCCGGAAACATGCTTGCCATCTGAAGCCCTCATATAGCAAGGGGAATTTCAAGAACCATTGGCTCAGTTGTGATCACGTGATGTTCAGCGTCTCGTACTACTCGCATTGCAGGACATCGCTCGCTCATCAAGTTAAAATTTACTAGAAATATTTGCTCGTCTTGCAAAACCCTTGCAGAACAAGTTCCTCACCATCCAAGGTTTTACTGTGTATATAAGATACACACACATAATATTCTAACATCAATTTTACCCCATCAGAAATGAATGCTTCAACTCCACCCCTTTCCTATAGGTTCTCTTTTTAAATGTTTATTTATTTTGAGAGAGAGAAAGAGAGAGGGAGGGAGAGAGAGGGATCAAGCATGAATGGGGGAGGGGCACAGAGAGGGAGAGAGAAAATCCCAAGCAGTCTCCATGCTATCGGCACGGAGCCCAACGTGGGGCTCGATCTGACCTACCCTGAGATCATGACCTGAGCTGAAATCAAGAGTCGGTTGCTTAACCGACTGAGTCACCCAGGAAGCACCCCCCCACCCCATTCCTATAGGTTCTGATTTAATTGGTTTGGAAAGGATCCAGATCCAGTCAACAGTAATTTTTTAAAGTGTGCCTCAAGGATCTTCACACGCAGGTTAAAAACCACTGCTGATATTTTTCTAACACAAAATGCAGAGACTGGCCCAGGTGAAGGACACAAAAATCTTTGCATTTACTGCTCAAGTTCAGCCTCTGCCCTCCATCCAAAGAAGGAAAAGACAGTCAGAGTAAATATTGCAGATGGCCAGAACTTTGAGAACCCTTAGACATCACAGCCCAACCAAAGTTTGTATATCACCGCAGAGGAGGCAGATGTCACTCACCTGGTGACATACGTAGTTAGTGGCAGGGCCATGATTTGATCCCAGGACTCCCGCCTTCCTGTTCACAGACCCTTCCTCTATCTCAAAGCCTCCTGGAAAACCCCGAGGGCTACTTTTGAAGAATCCACATGAGTCTCCACTCTTAGATTACTTCAGTGTTGGCTCAACCTGTAAGCAAAAGACTTTCACGGTTCTTATTATTTCTCTCTGCCCAGTTACCAAGAGCCAATTGGCGAGAAACGAAAACATCGTAAACTTGGGGGTGGGCCAGGGTCGGGGCAGGTGCTGAAGAAACTGAGAGGCATAAAAAAAATATTAACCCAGGATGACATTGCCTTCACCTCCAGGCTTGAGCCTGATCAGTGTAAATTTGGAAAGGGCCTCTGGTTCCTTGCAGGCGTTCTGTGTTAGCTCACACTGGTTTCCTCTGCTCCCCCTTCCTTCAGGCACAGGTAACTGAGATCCATGAATACCACTGATTACTGCCTCACTTGCTTTGTCTTTCCTTCCGGCAAAAGCATTTATTTAGACCAGAGGTTTCAACTTGGCAGCCTGTGGGCTGGATGAGGCCTGGAGATGGGGTCATATGTATATTTCTTTTAAAGTTTCAATTGAAGAAAAGGAAAAAAACAAAAACTAAAACCACCAGAGCCTCTAGCTCTCTTGAGGAATCAGGATAAACAACAATCTTGGGTTTGCGTTTCAGTTTGGCAACATCTTATCATTTCCTTCTCCCTTCTAGGGCTTTCATTCATTTACATGGCTGCCTGTTCTCTGTGGGCAATTGATTGGGGGGCCCTTACTTAAACAATGACATGACTTAGGTCATAATAGTTTCTGCTTACAAACACAATATGCCCTGAAACTTAAAACAAACTTTAAAATTATATATATGTGTGTGTATGTGTGTGTATGCATACATATATACATACAGTCAAACCTTGGTTTGCGAGCATAATTCGTTCTGGAAACATGCTTGTAATCCAAAGCACTTGTCTATCAAAGCGCATTTCCCCAGAAGAACTGATGGAAACTCAGATGATTTGTTCCATAACCCAAGTGTTCATATAAAAATGATTACACTATGAATATAATATGTAATATAATATGAATATAATATATATGTAATATGAAATAATAAAGAAAATACATACTATAAAGGAAAATAAACAAATTCACCTGCACTTACTTTCAAAACCTTCGTGGCTGGTATGAGGGAGACGAGAGAGAGGAGGGTTACTGCGTAGGACGACTTTCACTATCACTAACGGAAGTTGACTACAGTACGGTATTAATGAACTCTTGTCTTATACTGTATTTAGTGTAACTGGCCATAAAGCAGCAGAGGAAAGGGTCTCTATCTGCAGGCAGCCCGACCTAGAGTGGAGCACAGCATTCCTAGGCTCGCTCTTGGATGGAAAAGCAAAGGACTGTCCAGGGGGTGCTGTGAAGTGACAAAAAATACACTCATGCCAGTTGTGGGCACCTTCCAATGTTCTGAAAAATCACTGATTTCTGCCAAACACCTCAGCCTGAGATGGAGCATCCGAGCATGGGAGATGATCACCCACAATCCCAGGGAGAGAAAGAGAGAGAGAAGAACCATTGGCTCAGTTGTGATCACGTGACATTCAGCATCACATACTAGGATTGCGAGACATGGCTCGTTTATCAAGTTAAAATTTATTAGCCATGTGTGCTTGTCTTGTGGAACACTCACAGGGCAAGTTACTTGCGATCCAAGGTTTTACTGTATGTATGTATGTGTGTATATATACATACGTACACGCACACGCACATACGCATATATATGCATATATGCATATGCATGTATATATGCACACATGCACACACACACATGCACATACATACCACCGGTTAGATCCTTTTAGCTCCCTTTCAATTGCATTTGGGCATCACAGATCCTGGAGCATTTCCGCCTCTAGTCAGTTGCTAGTCAGTTTCAGCCTCTAGTCAGTGGAATACAGGTATTCAATACCTCTTGGGCATCTCCCTGCTACTTTTTCTGAGCCCTAAATACCTTCAGGGGGATTTAAGAGGACGTTGGCATAACCTTCACTCTAAAGGAGCCCGTGGCTCCGTGAATGTCACACTCAGCCTCTATTTGAATCAGGATTTAGCTTTGACATTTACCACCGATTTCCGGGAGGGATTGAGAAGACTCTTCAAGGGGGTCTGTGTCCTAGTGCCATCTCAACCTCACTTGTCCCCCCTTCCTCCTCTCTGCTCAGTAAGCTTCGCCGAGAAGACGGTCCACCTTGGGTAAAACAACTCCAACCAAAGTGAAGATCTCACTCTTTCACCACAATGTAAAACAATACACATGCCTTTACAGCCCTTTATTTGGATGGTTCTGAAATTTCACGATTATTAGAAAACAAACAAATATAGGTTTCTTTTAAGAGAAAACAAAAGTGACCTAATGGTTTTATATGCACTCTCGCTCTGGAGGGGAAACACATTGTTGGAGAGTTTTTCCTTTTTTTGAGCTCATTCCAGGGATTCAAGGAACGAGGCTGGATTTTGCGGCCGTATTTCATGAAGTGTCATTCTTCCTCTGCCAGAGCAAACTAATGGATGGCTGGGAGGAAAGATACAATTTGGAGGCAATTAATTCTGCTTCAAGTCCCAATCCACCCAACGCTAAATAGCACTTGAATCCTGATTCAAGATTTAGAGCCCAGCAGCCTGTGGAAGTCAGCCGGGGCTGAGCAGCTTCCTGGCTCCCTTCTGCAAGGGGCCAGCCCTTTGTTTCACTTCCTCTTGGCCCTGTGCTTGCGGGCAATTAGATCAGTGATGGGACTGGTCCTTGTTCAGTTTTCTGGGGCCTCAGGCTGCTTTCTGCCCTGATTTACGGCATGAGGGGGAGCCCCGGGTAAGCTGGTACTTGCTACTTTGCCCGATGCGTCCCGGCCACAGCAGGACCCGTGCTGCCATCTGCTTGCGACACTGTGACAAAAAAAAAAACAAAAAACAAAAAACAAAAAACCAACAACAACACCCGAGGTGGGAGCCTGGTGTTGTCTCCCTCAGTGATGCTGCCTGATCTGCTCGGCACTGAAAACGGAATAAGTGAGCCAGAGGTGCTTCATGCAAATCTGGAATCGTCCTCACCGGGAGGCATGGCCAGCGGCTGTTCCACAGATCGGCTGCCCGGCTTGCAAAAACCTCACTTTCCGTTTATGATTTATAAACACAGGGGGAAGTGGCTGTTAAGCAAATACTGCTAAGAGATCAGCCCTTCAGCCCACCCTCTCCTTTTTTCTTCTATCAGGAGAAAAGCGGCTGCAGGTTGCCCTCTGGGAGCAGCAGAGTTTGCTGACAAGAAAGCAACCCCGGGTCAACGGGCCTCACTTTCCATCAGCACCTTCTAAAACACTTGGCTCAGCAAACCTCTGCTGGTTCTGCCTTCCTGGTCTCACGTCAGGCTTGGCCATTTCCTAGCCGCCCAGGGCCACTGAGTCAGCATCTCGCTGCCTCCGGGTTCTCATTCTCACGCTTGGGAGGCTGTGAGCATTTTGATGAAAAGGCTTTAAGTTTATTTACTTATTTGAGAGAGAGAGAGAGAGAGAGAGAGGCAGAGAATCCCACGCAGGCTCCATGCTGTCAGCACAGAACCTGATGTGGGGCTCGAACTCACGAGCCATGAGATCATGGCCTGAGCCAAACTCAAGAGTCAGATGCTTAACCAACCGAGCCACCCAGCCGCTCCTTGATGGAAACGATTAAACGGGACCTGGTGCCTCGTAAACCCTCAGTAAATGTTAATTATCATTACCGTTGTGGTGTTTCAACTCCCACCACAGCTAGTGAGCCAAACGAGAAGCAGGGAATCGAGCAAATACAGGGGGCACAGCCCTGCCTTGGGGCGTAAATCCTGACATGCTTGCTTTCCAGCCTCCGAACCGAGATCAGTGTGAGCTGGGCGGTCTTCACCTTGCAGGGCTGATGGCCGACTCTAGTGCTGGACTTGGTACCTAGGCTTACCTGTATTAACTCTTCCCAGGTGCCACACATCTCTGGGTGGCTTGCAACTACGTGTGTCATTATCTCCATTTCACTAATGAGTCACCTAAGACTGAGTAACTTCCCCTGTGCCCATGGCTAAGGGCCAGGATTCCAAGGCTGATAGACCGGTCCCCAGTGCCTGCTCTTGACTACATCTGTAGCCACGTCTCAGAACTGTATGGCCCCGGGACCAGAGATGGTCTGATTTGACCTTCTGGAGCTCCCAGCACCCAACTCCCTCATTTTGCAAACGAGGTAAGTGAAGGCGGAGTGGAGATCCTCAGATAAGGCAGTGCAATAGGGCAGCCTGGAGTCAGAGAGATTGCGAGTCCCAGGCTGCGTCACTAAGCGGCTCATGTGGCCTTTCGAGGTCGCATCTTGGCATGATCCCACACCCTGGTGTCCAACCAAGTGCCTGCTTCACAAGGCTATGGGCGGGACCGCCTGGGATGACAGGCGTGGGCGCGGTGAGCGCCCTCTGAACGGCGCGGTGGGATGGCTGTTGGGGGCCGACCCAGTGGCTGCCCCCAGCTCCAGGATTCGTCCCACTGCCGCCTGAAGAACCTCAGAAGCCCAGAAACAAAAATGAAACCAGAGCCATCCTACACGGCTCCCAAAAATTCCGAGCCATGGGTCGCGGGAAGAGAAGCACCACCAGTAGGAACAACCCTCTCCTGCGGGAAGAGAGCCCAGTCCTAAGTCCAAGTCCTGCCCCCTCGCCACCTGTCGTGCCTGCGATTGGCAGTCAGAGAAGTCAGTGAAGTTCCGGGTATTCACTGACCTGCCTTTCCCAGATCCAGGGCTCAGGCTAAATTGGTCCTGTTAATTACCAGATGTCCATTCTCTAAAAGCTCAGTCCATCTCAGAGTTCATTGCCAGATGCCTTGCTGGAGATACACAGACACGCCAAGGGAATTTAGAGAGAAATGGGGAAGCTGGCAGGCCTAGGATGATCACTCATGGCAGAGGGTGGGGAAGTTCAAGCCCAGGGATGGGGGAATTCAGAGAACGGTGTGGTTAACACGGTTAGGGGAAGGGGGACTGACCTCCATGGGATCTCATGTACTTCTGAAACCATTCCCGAAGGGATAAATACAGTCCAATTAATTTCACAGATGGAGCTTAAACGATTAAAGTCATATACGCAAAAGGGTCAGGGCTAGAAATGGAACCTGAGTTTCTTTTTTTTTTTTTTTTTTTTTTTTTTTTTAATTTTTTTTCAACGTTTATTTATTTTTGGGACAGAGAGAGACACAGAGCATGAACGGGGGAGGGGCAGAGAGAGAGGGAGACACAGAATCGGAAACAGGCTCCGAGCCATCAGCCCAGAGCCTGACGCGGGGCTCGAACTCACGGACCGCGAGATCGTGACCTGGCTGAAGTCGGACGCTTAACCGACTGCGCCACCCAGGCGCCCCGGAACCTGAGTTTCTACTGAAGCGAAAATCCAAAACCCTTGCTACTGTTTTCACATTGCTGCTGAACATTTATAAAGCACCAACTTGTACCAGGTACTCTGTGATGCATGTTGCACACATTACCGTATTTACTCCTCAGTCTTTTTGCAATAAATGTTATTAGTCCCGACTTCTTGTGAAAGGAGGCTTCTTCAGTAGATTACCCAAGATCATGCAATAAAGTAAAAGGGCAAGACTTGAACCTGACTTTGTGTAGCTCTAAACCTAGGCTCCTTTCATTGAACCCTGATTGTTCTGTTCCTATAATTTTTTAACAGAACATTTCCAAATCTGATCAGGGATTTCCTGATGCATTGCTATCTATGCAAATTAGCACGTTCCTCACAGTCCTTACCAGACTTTTCCTCCTTGGGGACCAAATACTCCCTCTCTCAGCCTGTACAGATGCCTAATCCCATCACTTCCTGGGATGGAAGACTTCTAGGTCAAGTAGCTCAGCAATGGCGATGCTGTGACCTTTGCATGCCTTTCCCGTCAGCACCCCCTCCAGCCCCACGTGAGACTAACCTCCCCTCCACCTGTGTCCTACATCCCCATTAACTAACAGATCCCTGACTTTCCAAGGCAACTCATCACTTCCCACATCCTATCTCAGATTCAGGAACTCCCCTGAACTTTATCTCTGTCTCCCATCTCTCCTTTGACCTTGAGATCCATATATATAACTTCCTACTAGAGCAGCACAGGAGATAAATCTGGACCAAAAAAAAAAAAAAAAGTACAGAGCCCTAGCTGAAACATGGAGAATGTTAGTGGAGACGGAAAGACTTAACTGGCCTAGCGATTTTCCGCTGAGGTTAGAGAAAGGTGACAAAAGATTGTGCCTTCTCCTCCTGGGTCTGCGAAGAAGCCTCTGAGCTTTTTCTCTAAAGGCAGACAACATTTATTTGTCAAAGGAGACGTTTTTCATACAAAATCCATGGGATTTTCCATCCTGGGAAAACGCCACGATCCCGGATCCCGGGTGGCTGGCCACCCTCTCTTGCGGAGATGAGAATAAACAAGGATCTGGTTGTAAGATGAACGTAAAACCCAAAAGCCATTTGCCTCCATTTCCTTCTCTTTGGAATGAGGAGAACACCAGAACGCCTTGGAAGGTGTTTTAAAGGCGCAGATGACTGAGCCCACGCCGCAGCTCTGATTCAGGAGGTCAGGGTAGCAAGTTGTCATACGATGCTGCTGCTGCTGGTCTGGGCATCATCCTCTGAGAACGGCCGCTCTCCGGTTTACAGAACTTCCCTGCAGAAAAATACAGGATTCCTCCAACTGTGATTACACCGGAACCATCTTGCCACTAAGCCTGACCTTGTACATGCCCACTGAGCCATTTTATTCTTGCTAAAGTCTTTATTGTTCAGAGACAGAGAGCGAGAGGTAGACCAGCAACATGGCCACCATTGATTAATGAGTCCCCTGCCGCCCTTGTGGGAGACTCAGGCATGCAGCTTTTGCCCTCAGAGCCCTGCATTTTGGGGGGGGGGGAGGGAGGAGGAAGAAATAAGAGGTCTCTTTAGAAAGGCTTGAGGGTGAAGGCTGGAGGGGCTGGGCAAGGCTACAGCTCACTGGAGAAATACCAACCTGACCCTCTCCAAACCCGAGACAAAACCTTTTCTTGAGTGATTAGCCCCGGAGAAAGGTGATTTGTTAAAGCCCTGGGTTCACTGCTTTTGTGTCCTGGGCCTAGGACATCTGGCAGGAGCCAGAGAGCTCTCTGATACCGGGCTTGAGCCCCATTCTCATCCACTGGACTGTGCATCATTGAAACACTGGCTACTCATTCTCATGGTAATCCGTGAACTCGGAGAGCAGATGTGAAACATTTCGTTCTGTTCCTGCTCACTTGTAAAGAACTAATGCCACTTTTTTTAAAGGGAAGGGCCGAATTGGGCTGGGAGAGGGGTGAAGGTGAAAGGGGAGAGAGAAAGGAGGGGAATGGGGTGAATTCCAGAAGGACAGAAAAGTTTTCTTTAATGACGTTCTCTCCTGGGGGGGGGGGGGGCCCAGCCTCTGCAGTTTACATGAACCTGGGGGCCAGATCAATATCAGACAGGAAGTGCAAATTCCTACTAAAATAGTAGGTACCTCCAACTTGCAAAGCGGACAACGTTTACGGCGTACAAAGGCAGAAAGATCTCGAAGGTTCTCCCCAGTGAGCCCTGCCCAAAAGCTTTATCTTCTGGGGGCATGGAGACTTCGTTGCAGTCCCCAAAGATTTGCTTGACGAATTATTGGCACTCTTCAATTATTTTATATTCAGAGTGCCATCGGAGGACGGAGGTAAGTTTAAAGTGGAAGCTGGTAGCTGTTCCAAGGAATATATCGATACTTCGATGCGTATTTCCTTTCCTCTACTGATGGAAAAAAATAGATATAGATTTAGAGAGAGAGGCACAGATAAATAACTTCTTAAGCTGTCGGGCATTTAATACCGTTATTCCTGTGCGCTTTGTTTGACCAGAGTGCCTGTATTATTGATTAAATTGTAAATCTGTTAATGACAACATTGATTCAGTGGAATATCTAGATTTGTTTCCTACACTGTCATCAGAAAAATTCTCAGGGAGAAAGACTTATGATACATTTGCTGATGGCAGACTGTCCCTCCCGCCCAGGATTTGTGGCCTGTTTAATGCATGCCACAGACACAGGTTGACGTCTGCAGAACATGCCAACTCGGAATTGTTTACAGCGCTCACCCCAATGTCCTCTGTGCACCACTGGCCTGCATTACTCACTGGAACAGATCCGCTGTGTCAGTACCCCCTTGCATGCTAAGTGGCCGGACCTCCTTCCACCCTGGCACCCTGGCACCTTTCTAGAAGTCCCTTAAATCAGGTGGTCCAAACATGCCCTGGGGATAAAAGGAACCCGGAGTGCTTGTTAAAGACCCTCCAGGGTCCTCTGATAGAGGTTATGGCTCCGTAGATGTGGGCGAGCTGGGGTTCTACTGGCTCACCAGTGTCCCAGGGGAGTCTGATCAACAGAAGATTCTGTGGCCTACCGCCCACACTCTTGTACTGCATTTGTGAAAGCCTCTGGCACGAGCAGGGGTCTAACATACAACCCAGGTTGCCCACTTCTCTCATGAAGTCTTTGCAGCGCAGATGCTCTGGGGGATCGCCTTTGACCTTGGATACCATGGGATGCCTCCGCTGACTGTAGGGCTGTGGCCTGAAATTCTTGGCTACTTGTCTCCACGTTGAAGAGGAGAGACACAGGGACGTTTGGTGATTACGTCTGGTCTTGGAATCTGAAGATTTGCTTTTGTTTGCTTTGCTTCGTTCAGCTCACGAAAGGCCTCAGGTGTTTTAAGTTGATTCTGTTCTGGTTGTGTCTGTTCTAGAGAAGACCTCAAGAACGCTAAAGGTTTATGTAATAAATCCTGAACTTGTTTTTTTCTCCGTGTCTATTGTCTTCTTTCTCATATTTTATTTTATTTTTTATTTTTATTTTTTTATTTTCATTTTTGAAAATTTATTGTCAAGTTAGCTAACACATAGCGGATACAGTGTGCTCTTGGTTTGGGGGGCAGATTCCCGTGATTCATCACTTACATACGACACCCAGTGCTCATCCCAACAAGTGCCCTCCTCCATGTCCATCATCCAATTCCCACTCCCCACCCCCCCACCAACCCTCGGTTTGTTTTCCACCTTCAAGAGTCTCTTACAGTTTTCTCCCTCTCTGTTTGTAACTATCTTTCCCCTCGCCTTCCCCCGCGGTCCTGTTAAGTTTCCCGAGTTCCACATATGAGTGAAAACGTATGATATCTGTCTTTCTCTGACCGACTTATTTCGCTTAGCATAATACCCTCCAGTTCCATCCACGTTGTTGCAAATGGCAGGGTTTCATTCTTTCTCATTGCCAAGTAGTATTCCATTGTAGATATAAACCACATCTTCTTTATCCATTCATCAGTTGATGGACATTTGGGCTGTTTCCATGATTTGGCTATTTTTGAAAGCGCTGCTATAAACATTGGGGTACATGTGCCCCTGTGAATCAGCACTCCTGTATCCTTTGGATAAATTCCTAGTAGCCTTATTGCTGGGTCGTAGGGTAGTTCTATTTTCCAGAGAGGCTGTGCCACTTTGCATTCTTACCTTCTTTCTCGTTTTTAAAATTACCTTTTTTTTTTTTTCTTCTTGCCACCCTGGCCTAGCTTCTTTTTTTTTTTTTAAGTTAATTTTTTATTTTGAGAGAGAGAGCATGAGCAGGGAAGAGGCAGAGAGAGGGAGAGAGAGAATCCAAGGCAGGCTCTGGACTGTCAGCGCTGAACCCGATGTGGGGCTCGACCTCACAAACCGTGAGATCACGACCTGAGTAGAAATCAGGAGTCAGATGCTTAACTGACTGCGCCACCCAGGCGCCCCACGAAATAGCTTCTTTAGGGGCGCCTGGGTGGCGCAGTCGGTTAAGCGTCCGACTTCAGCCAGGTCACAATCTCATGGTCCGTGAGTTTGAGCCCCGCGTCAGGCTCTGGGCTGATGGCTCGGAGCCTGGAGCCTGTTTCCGATTCTGTGTCTCCCTCTCTCTCTGCCCCTCCCCCGTTCATGCTCTGTCTCTGTCTGTCCCATAAATAAATAAAAACGTTGAAAAAAAAATTAAAAAAAAAAAAAAAGAAATAGCTTCTTTACTCTCGATTTTGTAATTCGATCTTCTTGAGAGTAAATTTTGTTTTTAAGGCTTCTAATGAATTTTAGACATTTTTTTTTTAAATCACATCTGGGAAGAAATGTCCCTAGGAGAGCAACTTGGGATCCTGGTGAAAGGGCTGTTTTTAGTTTCACCACCTGGAGAGACCCTGAAAAGGGGGCAATTGGATCACAATATGACGCTGATATTGGAATCACCACCTCATGACTGCTCTGTCCCCAATTGGGCCTGTGCATCCCTCCCTATTGTCCATATCTGTAAACTAGACACACACACACACACACACACACACACACACACACACACCTTCCAAATCTCCAAAATCTAGCCCTACCTCTGGAACAGGTGCATGTTACTTCTCAGAGGGCTGTTGGGCTCATCCAAATGAGAGGATATAATCAGGCACCTGTTTGGGGGAACCCCAAGCATCCATACATCGATAAGGAGGCTCCCTCTCCATCCTGAATTCAAAGAAGATCTCAGAAAAGGGTGTCCACAGGGGCATCTGGGTGACTTAGTCGGTTAAGCATCCCACTCTCGGTCCAACTCTCAGGTCATGATCTCACGATTTGTGGGATCGAGCCCCATGTCAGGCTCCATGCTGACAACACGGAGCCTGCTTGGGATTCTCTCTCTCCCTTTCTCTCTGCCCCTCCCCTGCTTTCTCTCTCTCTCTCTCTGTCTCAAAATAAATAAATAAATAAATACTTAAAAAAAAAAAAGGTGTCCACAAACTTTACCCATTGATATACTCAACTCAGCCAAGATACCCTGTGCCACACCCATTAAAAAAGTTGTCATTTCTTCCTGGACCCTATTTGTCAATGATCTCTACCCATATTTACTCCTACCTGGAGGCCATTACTTATGTCATTTCCCTTGCTTGGAAGGCCTCTCTTTTTCTTTCCACCTATCCAAACCCCAAGCATTAAAAAAAATCTATTCAGCCTTCTGCTTCTTCCAACCATCAGAAAGTTCCTTCTTCTCTGAATTCCTAATCCTGCATTATTTTTATCACATAGCCTTCATTTAATTATAAGTCATTTGTATCGTACAATGTCAGTTCCAGTATATGTTTTCATTAGATTCATGAACACTGAAAATTCCATTTTGACACCTCTTTGTCCAAATTCTATTTCTTCAATGGGCATGTATTTTCTTCCTTTTGTTGTTCTGTATTTTTTTCAGTAACCTCTACACCCAGCACGGGGCTCGAACTCACAACACCTAGAGCAAGAGTCGCACGCTCAACCAACTGACCCAGCCAGGCACCCTCTTACTTTTATGGTAAACGAGCTTTTCAAGTGGCTGTCTTCGGTCCCTAACTACATTGCAAATTAGTACATCAGGCAGCGAAACTTACCAAACACCCGCCATGTGCTTGCGGTTAGCAAGACAGATTCATTTTCACTGCCATGGAGCTCACAGTCTTCCAGTTTTCTCCAACGAAAAACCATTATTTCCTCCAAGGGACTTGCACGCTTTAAAGCCTTTCATTCCTGTTGCTAAGATAGCTTTGAAACAGGATATAAAACACACATGCCGTAAGTTTGGCTACCGGGTTTTGCCATTGCTGTGTCTAAAGAGTTAAGTGCGGTGAGATGATGGTAATTACAAGATGTAGCATTTATTGAGCACTTTCTATGAGTCAGGTGCTTTATGAAGCTCTTTACAGGTATGAGCTCATTTACTGCTCACAATGACTCACTCAGCTCTTAACACACGGACACATCAAGAGTTCTCATTCTTTCCTTGCCTCTAGACAGATATTTTAGAACTTCAGAGCTTTGATAGGGTTCCCCAGTAAAATGGTTTGATTATTTTCCTCATTATAAGAATGTGCTCTCACTCATCTTTTAGGGGTTCAGGGCATTGATTTAAAAGAAATATCTTTTGGGCGCCTGAATCGTGAAGCATCTGCCTTCCACTCCAGCCATGAACTCACGGTTCATGAGTTCAAGTCCCACATTGGGTGAGCCCCACTTCTCTCCCTCTGCCTCTCTCTCTTTCTCTCTCTCTGCCCCTTCCTCACTAGTGCCCAATAAATAAATAAATAAATAAATAAATAAATACTTTTCCCCTCCAAGGAAATATCAAAAATGTCATCTCAAAGAACAAAAAGGTGTCTACGTTCCAAAAATACTTCGGGGGGAAAGAAAGTAAAGAGATTTTCCAGTTTGGCTGTATTGCAATTTCTCCCATTTTTTCCCTTCCTCGTTTAGAAGAGGGGCATACACAAGTCAGTGTAGGGTCAATGGCAGGAAGGAGAAAAAAGAGGAAAGAAGGGGTGAAGAGCTCAGTGAGTTGCATTCCCTCCAACGTGAATGGTTACTTCCACTTTGCAGGCGTGTAGAGGGCAGTGCAATGTCATGCAGTGTTTAGGGGCATGGACCCCAGACCCAGACCGTGGGGTTCAAATCCTGACCACTTCCACATCATTTAACCACATCAAATACCTCGGTTATCCCATCTCAACACGGACGATCATTATTTCATCAAATACCTCAGTTATCCCTACTCAACATGGGAACGATCATTATTTCACAGCGTTGAAATCAAATGAAAATCAAAATAGTTGCTATGTGTGAAGACTCTAGAACAGCCCTATAGAAATGTTAGTTACTCTTTCCTATAATCCCTCAGTTTCTCATCTGTAAAATGGGGATGTTGGATTCAATCTGATAGCTCCAAGTTTATTTCTACCATGGGCATATGATGAGAAATTCACCTGTACACAAGTTCCAAGGAATAACAAAAAAAAATGTTTGTTTATTCATTTTGGGAGAAAGAGAAGACTGGGGGGAGAGGGGAAGGAAGAGAGGGAGAGGGAGAGTCCCAAGCAGGCTCCAAGCTGTCAGCCTAGAGCTTGACGCAGGACTTGATCTCATGAACCATGAGATCATGACCTGAGCGAAAATCGAGAGTCGGAAGCTTAACCGACAGAGCCACCCAGATGCTCCTGTCCCAAGCACTTTTAAAAAATGATAACTTTACTGAATTAAGAGTGTCTACAGTTGGTGATCGAGTATTAGATACGGCTCAACCATGATTCAAGTGCACAGGAAGCTATACTTTGTATCTATTTTCCTTCTGTTGGCAATCCTTCATTGTGTCAGTTTGGTGATGTAAATTGAATGGAGTTCTACTTCAGCAGCTTACAATTGTTTGAGGAATGACATTGCACTTCAGTTATAACTACTACTTGATCCAAGTACGCGAGACATACACCTGGCAAGGCTAGTTATGCAGCAGGAGCCGTGGGCTGGTGGCACACGTTTGCTGCCCTGTGAAGTCGCGTGCGGTAGCCAAACAGATAGAGGCCATTTGCTAATGAGACTTCTGGGGCACACCTTTGGCCCTCAGACCACTGCAAGTGCAGTAGAGGGGAAAGAGAACAGGCAGAAAGATCTGGAATGCATTCCACCCTACCTCGGTTCCACTTTCTGAGCCTGGTCTAGCGTTTCTAAGATCCTGTAGCTGTAAGGTTGAGCGTTGCTACAGGTAGAGAATCTCACATACAACTAATACCCACTGCATGTTCAGTAAGGTAGTACCAGTATGTGTTACAGTTAAGTGTAATTGTGAATAGATGTTAACAACACACAAGGCAGTAATCTCGTAGCCTTGAGGTTGAGAGTTCTACAACCTGAGGTATGTATCCAGATCCGCCATTTTCTAGGTCGGTGACTTTGGACAGGTTATGCTAGATAGCTGACCCTCGGTATTCTCATCTGAAAACTGGGTGTGATACCTGGAGGGGTGATGGTGACACAAAGTAGGAAATAATTTACGTAACCTGGTTGACTGAATGTGTGACGTAATAAATGCTCAGTAGAAGGAGATGGCCTTTCTTGACTCTTCTTCCATTGACCTTTCCCCTCCAACCTCTGCAAATCACACATCTATATTATTTGTATTCATAGCCCTCATTCAGTGTTGGAACTTACTGATTTCTTGTCTTTGTTTCTATCTTTCGTCATACCGCCTCTTGGGTGAGGGTCAGAATTGCCCTCCTTATTCAATACTACTCCACCTTTGGGACCACACGCATGGAAGGCACATGATAAATGTTCGCTAAATCAATAAAATAAAAACAAATAATAATAATAGCAACTGTTGTGGTTGATATGGAGACACAGGACTAAAGGACTCCCTCGGATTTTCATATATTTTAGATGTTTTTTTGTATTAAAATAATTTTTTGACATTTCCACAAGGCTTATCATCCCGAGTATCTCACACTCTAGCACAATGCTGACATGCCCTTTTGGCTAAAACTCAACAATTCATAACGTATGCATTCTTCTGGAAGTGGGACTTTTTAACACAAAATGTGTCTTAAACATCTGTTCTTATTCTCTGTACTTTAATAATAATGATCTGTTTTTCATAACTGAGTGTTCATGACAAAGGGATTCATGTAGGGGGACTTAATCATGGTCATAGGTAGATTTTGGATCAAATAGAAAGACGTAGCTTTGCTTCAAGAGTTTCTTGGATCCACTGTTATCCATACCAAGAAATTTAAGTGGAACTCTTCCTTAAAAGTCTCCTGCCTTCTGACTTCAGCAGACTCACTACAAGGCAGAGGACCATAAGTAGAAGAAAATGTACAAAGAAATGGAAGACATTTCAGGTTTAAAGTTATTCCCTGGGGGAGAAAATACTATTCGGCATTGGATAGTGTCAATTCAGTGACAGTTTGTTTCACTGACCCTGTTTTGGTCTTATTATGCCCCAAATTTCTATAATCTCATATTAAGTTTGATTAACAGCCCAATTGGAACCAGTTTACCCAATTGATCCTCCTTTTATTTTCTAAATGTTTTAAAGTTTATTTATTTACTTTTAGAGAGAGAGAGTACAATGGAGGGGTAGGGAGAGAGAGAGAGATTCCCAAGCATGCTCCGCACTGTAGCTCAGAGCCCGATGTGAGGCTTGAATTCACAAACCATGAGATCATGACCTGACACGAAATCAAGATTCAGCGGCTTGCGGGGCGCCTGGGTGGCGCAGTCGGTTAAGCGTCCGACTTCAGCCAGGTCACGATCTCGCGGTCCGTGAGTTCGAGCCCCGTGTCGGGCTCTGGGCTGATGGCTCAGAGCCTGGAGCCTGTTTCCGATTCTCTGTCTCCCTCTCTCTCTGACCCTCCCCCGTTCATGCTCTGTCTCTCCCTGTCCCAAAAATAAATAAACGTTGAAAAAAAAAAAATTAAAAAAAAAAAAAAAAGATTCAGCGGCTTAACTGACTGAGCCACCTAGCTCCGCCCGCCCCCCACCCCAATGATCCTTCTTAAAACAAGTTCTTCCTCCACATTATCATTTTCCTCCAACCCTACTGGCTGTTTCTTCTCACATTTCTTTTCTGACCACCTCCCCCCTTTTTCCAGTCTTTATTGGGACGCACTACATGGAACGTCTAACGTCTCAGAGCTTGGGTTTCTTCATTTTTTAATTTACGTTCTTCCCTTGGGCCATGATTGAACATACTTCCGTGGTTTTAAGTACATTCAACGAGCTGGTGGCTTCCATATTTATATGTTTGGTTCCAACTTCTCCATTGAGCTCCAGATTTGTATCTGTTTGACATCTCCATGTGGATGTCCAATGAGCATCTCAAACTTCGCGAGACCAAAACTCTACTCTTGATTCCTGCTTCTAAGCCATTATCTAATCTGTGTCCCCCCATTTATGTAAGTGTAATAATCATTCTCTGAGTTGCTTGGGCCAAAGACCTAGAAGCCAGTCTTGATTCTTCTCTTTCCCTTATGCTCCACATCTAATCCATCAGCGGATCCCATTGACTCTGCCTCTAAAGTGCATTTCAATATCTTATTGGTACCTTCACCAGTAACACCCAACTCCACAGAAGATGATTTCTGTACTGGAAAACTGTGATCGTCTCCTCTTTGGTATTCTTGTGCTTTCTCTTGTCCCCTTGGACCTTGCTCACCATGCATCACTAGAGTAATCTTTTAGATATGAAAATAGTACTGTATTACTTTTACTGAAACTCCCTCAATGGTTTTCCTACCGCAACTAGAATGACCTCCATACTCTTTTTCCCTGTCTTAAGAGACGCTAAATGATCTAACCCATACCTCTTCGATGTCGTAAGTGTTCAATGAATAAGTGGTTAGATAAATAAATAAATGAACAAATAAAGGCAACAGAATTTATGGTTCTAAGTGTGGGCTCTGGTATTAGATTACCTGTGGTCATATTTCAGATCCACCAACTAATAGTTATGGGATCTGTCAGGTTTAACTCTCTAAGGACTGTTTTGATTTTAAGAGATAGAAAATGACCTCGGGGCACCTGGGTGGTTCAGTTGGCTAAGTGTCCGACTCTTGATTTCAGCTCAGGTCACGATCTCACGGTTCGTGAGTTTGAGCCCCGGGTTGGGCTCTGCGCTGGCAGTGTGGAGCCCGCTTGGGATTATCTGTCTCCCTCTCCCTCTGCCTCTGCCTCTCCCTCTCTCAAAAATAAATAAACATTAAAAAAAAAAAAAAGGCAAAGAAAATCACCTCACCTAGCTGAAATCCAAAAAGAGAATGTATCAGCTTATTAAATCAAGAAATTCTAGGGGCGCCTGGGTGGCGCAGTCGGTTAAGCGTCCGACTTCAGCCAGGTCACGATCTCGCGGTCCGTGAGTTCGAGCCCCGCGTCGGGCTCTGGGCTGATGGCTCAGAGCCTGGAGCCTGTTTCCGATTTTGTGTCTCCCTCTCTCTCTGCCCCTCGCCCGTTCATGCTCTGTCTCTCCCTGTCCCAAAAATAAATAAACGTTGAAAAAAAAAATTTAAAAAACAAAATAAAAAAAAAAATCAAGAAATTCTAGTTCTTTTGGCTTCAGGTATATTTGGCTATAGGTGCTCAGACGCGATCACTAAGAATTTGCCTCTTATTCTCCGTAAACCACCACAGGCACCTTGTGATTGTGTTCAAACTGAGGCAAACTCTATCCACAATGGGGCAAAGATATCTCTGTTTTCATTTCGTCATGTAGCTGAAGATCCCACAGGAAAGAACATTTATTATTTTCTGAGCGTTTTAGCAAAAGTCCCAAGAAAAGCTCTAATTGGGTCTGGGTCATTTGCTTTGTCCTCAATCAATGACTCTGGCCACGGAATGACTCATACCAGCTCATGTGCCCCCCCCCCCTCAAAGTCAGGGTGCACCCATGCTTCCTAAACCACATGGGCTAAGGATAAGGGAGTACCAGTTCCCCAGAGACACGTTTTGGGTCCTTCACACCTAAAACAAAGCAAGAGTTCCTACCACATATGTGACACGTGGTAGGACTTAGGTAGGACACCTAACACAATGCCCAGCATATAGCCAGGAACCCATCAGATGCAAATAGCACACAGAAATGCTTTGGGATGTGGGCAAAGATCTACTGAGATAAGAAGTCATAACCCCCAAAACTTGTACCACTGAGCAAGAAGGAAGGAAAATGAATAAAATATGATCGTTGCCTGCTCAGGATTCTAGAATGCCACGACAAACACGCATCTGAGGAAAGAAGAAAGGAAATAATAAAGTTAGGAGCAAAAATCAATGAATCAGGTATGTGCAGCACAAGGGCCTTACATAAGAATTAGAATTA
Organism: Puma concolor; assembly: GCF_028749965.1. NCBI lineage: Eukaryota > Metazoa > Chordata > Mammalia > Carnivora > Felidae > Puma > Puma concolor. The sequence continues at coordinate 7,817,193 of NC_141680.1, read as the reverse complement.
TAGGGGCGCCTGGGTGGCGCAGTCGGTTAGGCGTCCGACTTCAGCCAGGTCACGATCTCGCGGTCCGTGAGTTCGAGCCCCGCGTCAGGCTCTGGGCTGATGGCTCGGAGCCTGGAGCCTGTTTCCGACTCTGTGTCTCCCTCTCTCTCTGCCCCTCCCCCGTTCGTGCTCTGTCTCTCTGTCCCAAAAATAAATAAACGTTGAAAAAAAAAAAAAAAAGAATTAGAATTATAAAGAGATGTCCTGTTTTTAAAAAATATCTTTAAAAAAAAAATTTTTTTTTTAATGTTTATTTATTTTTTGAGACAGAGAGAGACAGAGCATGAACGGGGGAGGGTCAGAGAGAGGGAGACACAGAATCTGAAACAGGCTCCAGGCTCCGAGCTGTCAGCACAGAGCCTGACGCGGGGCTCGAACTCACGGACCGCGAGATCATGACCTGAGCCGAAGTCGGCCGCTTAATCGACTGAGCCACCCAGGCGCCCCCAAAAATATCTTTGAATACATACACAATCTGAATGACTTGACAAACAGAATCACTTTTAGCATACTTATCATGTTTATTGCACAAATAGTATACAAATGAAGCATGAATAGATTATCACAAAAAGCAATTAAAGATAGCAAGAAAAAGAATGCCTCTTTTTCACATTTCTTTGCTTGCATTGTTTTTAAAAATAACCACTCAAGACTTGGGGATTCATTCTTTCCCCCCCATTGGTGCCTTTACATATGTATGTATTTGTGCCTTCTGTGTTATATGGAAAAATCCACATGTGAGTTAATATTATCCATACTGCTCCGAAACGTACTTTTTCGCTTAAGCAAATGAGTTGATGATAAATCTGGTGTTGACATATGGGTCTATCTCATCCAATTTTACAGCCTCAGAGTGCCCCTCAGGAAGGCTTGCCTTTTAAATTACTTAGCCACTTCTCTGTTGATGGACATTTAGGATGTTAACAATTTTGTTATTACAAACAACATGGAAACTGAGCATCTCTGTGTATGCAGCTTTGGATACAAGTGCAAGCATTTATTTAGCATAAATTCCTGGAAGGATTTATCATTTCTATTTTGATAGATGGTGGCAACTTGCCTTCATAAAAGTCAACACCAATAAACTTTCCGTATAGCTGTTTTAGATTTTCTCTGTTCTGCTCATCTCGACAACATTTTCTATCACCGATGTTTTTACTCTGCTAATTGGATGAGGCCACCCCGTAATTCATTCCATGCATTTCCTCATTGATCAGGAGAGTCAAAAAGATAAATCTGCCCCCGCAGTTTTATTCCCTCCTGATTTGGGAATATTAGTAAAAGTTCTCAGGATTGTGTCCGTTCACTGGAACGGTCTCTGGGGGTTGAAAGGCAGCTATAGGGCAGAATCAAGCCTTATCCCCCTGCCCTGCTCTGATTGAATCAGGATTCCTCCATCTTTCTTTCTTTTTTTAAAATTTAATTGATGAATTTTGAAATGCGGAAGAGGTATGTTGTTTCTTCATTGTTACTCATCTCTTTAGGTATTGGGAAAGAGACTCTCTGTGAAGACGTTTCCATTTTAAGGCAGAAATTGAGTTGCTTTTTTTCTATGAATGCAATATTCTCTTGATCCTTACCGGTAATCTTCATTTTGCTTTTCGAAAAGGGTTTTTAGAGTTGTCTCCTGTGTTAACCATTTTTCCTCCAATATTGTTTCTTCTTTTCTTTAAGTTTATTTATTTCTTTTGAGAGAGAGAGAGAGAGAGCACGTGCGCGAGCGAGCAGGAGTGGGGGAGGAGCAGAGAGAGAGGGAGAAAGAGAATCCCAAGGAGGCTCTACACTGTCAGCACAGAACCCAGCGCGGGGCTCACAAAGACCAAACCGTAAGATCGTGACCTGAGCAGAAATCAAGAGTGGGACGCTTAACTGACTGAGCCATCCAGGCGCCCCTGTTTCTCCTTTGAGTGCAACTAGGTATCGATCTGTCTTGGTTCAAATCAGGTTAAACCAAATGTCATTACTGATACTTGCTGTGGTGTAACCTACAAAAAGGGCAGTTTCGTATCTGGCAAAGCTTTAAGAATCTCTTGTTTTTCCACCTCCGCTTTTCTCTGTAGTGTGGCCACTGATGGGGGGTTAGGTGCTGTTGCCAGGTGAGGTGGGCTGACCCCTTTGTGAACCGGAGCCTCTGAGGGTTTCCCACCGCTGGGCCACACAGCAAGTGGCTGTGGGTGGAAGGGGAGGAGGGAGAGGGTTGAGCGTCATTTCCCATTTCATCATCCTGAGGAGCTGCCCTTCGCTTTTTGAGCCCACGTGTCGACCGTGACATTGGGACCACATGGGACCACTCTCATCTCTGAATCAGTGTCTCCTACAGTATTTTGGACAGCACTCGGCTCCATATAACTAATCTGTTTTTCTATTCTGCTTGCCTGCATTCTGCAACATTTCTGGTCTCCTTGTTACATTATTCCCCCCCCCCCCCCCCCCCCGCCTTACGGTAATTGATTCACTTTGAGTGGGTGAAAAAACGGATGGGTGTCCTCTTTGCCATCTGGACCTCATTCCTTGCGAATGACTTTAAGGAATCATTACTGATTCCAAAAAAGGCTAGAAGTTCTTAATATAACAACAGCGAAAACATTTTTCATTGTCTCTATTAGGGCCCCAGATCTGAATTGCTGTGTGGATAATTTTGATATTACTCTCAAGAAATAGTTAACCCATCGGTTATGTTTGCTCTTGGAGAGCCCTCAAAAGTACAGAAAGTTTTCATGTCATTTTAGAAAGCCAGCTTAATCATACTAAAACACCTGACAAAAATTGAACACAGCAAAAGGTGGCCTTTTAAATGACTGTAGATGTAAGCAAATAAAACCTTAGCAGAAAACATACAATAGCAAAATAACATAATAACAATACCACATTACCAAAGAAGTGAATGTGAGTGCATTAAAGTGCGTTAACGTGATTACCATAAAATAATGCATAAAGCATTAAAGTGATGCACTGTAAAATGTTACTAGATCACAAAAAAAAAAAAAACAAATACACAAAACAACCCCCCCAAACCTCAAGTATCTAAGCATCTGTAAAAGGTCCTACACAAAATCCAAACCATTTAGGGGTGCCTGGGTGGCTCAGTCAGTTAAGGGTTCATGATCTCACAGTTTGTGAGTTTGAGCCCCACATCGGGCTCTCTGCTGTCAGCCTTCTGTCCCCCTCTCTCTCAGCCCCTCCCCTGCTTGTGCACGTGCCTTCTCCCTCTCTCTCTCCCTCTCAAAAACAAACATTAAAAAAATTAAAAAAAAATTTTATCAATGAGAAATTAGGTAACTGTCTACTGGAACATTAAAAGTAATAGGCGTGGCCAAAAAAGGTGCCAGTTCCTAAAAATATATGGAAAAGCTCATAGCCTGCTTAGATTCAGGGGGAAAAATCATGAAGATATCACGGGGGAAAGATTCATTCACAGAGCAATCATTTATCTAAATGGTTTAGGAACAACCACAGCAAAAAAAAAAAAAAAAAAAGCAGGAATTGTACGAAGGCAATGAAAAATTTTCCCACGTCATACAATATAATAAGGCATTCCATGTTCTTTGAAGGGGTGATAATGTATTATATTATAAATATGTGAATTCCCTCCCCCGCAACAATCCATAAGAGTAATGAAAGTCCAATAAAAATGTAAACAGCATGTTTTGACGGTGACTGACCTAATAAGCCTAAAATCTGGGGGAGAATAACCATGTGAGAATAACCAAGACGTTTTGAAATGATAGCATTTGGAGTCTTTGAGTGAAAGCATGTAATAAATACTATGACGACAACGTGAGGTTCTGATGACAATGACCGATCGATGGACCAAAATAAGACGTCCCAAGAGAGATTCAAGTATGTATCAATTTAAATACAAGATAAATGTGTGGATTCACATCAGCGAGAAAAGAATAGGTATTAGGAAAACTAGTTCATCATTTGGAAAGAAAAAAAGTTAGATGGTTCCTTCATTACAAACAGAGAAATTGATCAGGTAAGAAGCTCACTGGGAGGATCTCTTGCTTGGTCACTCTCCCTAGTTGTACTCTTGCTCCCTGTTTATAAAGGAGAACAAAGAGACCTAATCATATCCAAGCAAAGAAGGAGCCGTTCTTAAACTCACTAGATAACCGTGTTGAAAAACATTATTTTGTCCTGTGTAATGGGTCTTGAAAAGTCACATTCGTACGTAGCGATGTGAGTTTTTCTAAGTCCTTTACAAGACTGCACCTGTGTCAGAGGTCAAGCTGTAAAAAGCATAGAGGTGACCTTGGGCGTCCAGTGTTTCGTTAGTAAAAATAAGCAGTTTCTTTGCAGCCTCAGCTAATATTATTTCAACAGTTAAAGGGCAGAATGCTAAAGAGAAGAGACGATCAGATGGATAAAATGGTCCTCTACCCGCAGAGAAGTGACATTTGCAAAATCGGTCTGTTTCTCTCTCTCTTTCTCTTCCTCTCTCTACTGCCTCTCTTTCTTTCTCCTTCTCTCTTTCTCTATCTCTCCCCTTTCTTTCCTGGAAAGCCTGCAAGAATTATGGAGGCAATCAGGGATGTAAGAGAATCAACTTCCGGTCTTTCCCAGGAAATGAGAATAAGAAGGAGCAGAAGCTTCCAGAGCAGAAATCTCCTGGGAGTTCTACCACCTGAGGACATTTCTGGGACACCTACAGGTATGAACAAGATACAGCAACGTGCTTCTGAGCTGCACAACTCAGGGCACGCTGCCTAGTCTTTGGGCCTCAACTTCTCCATCTGTCAAATAGGGGTAATAAAACCTACTCTCAGGGGTCCACGTGAGGATCGAGTGAGAGCCTGGTTGAAACGCACTTAACGCTGGGTGGGAGCTCATCAGTGTTAGCTGTTATTATTAAACTAACCGCATTGACACATTTGTTGTGCTTTGAATTGTGTCCTCCCAAAAGGTGTATGTTCGATTCCTAGTCCTTAATACCTGTGAACGTGATCTCGTTTAAAAATACGGTCTTCACGGCTGCAATTAACATTTACGTTAAAACGAAGTCATGCTGGATTAAGGTGGGCTCCCAGACTGATCACTGGCCTCCTGATAAGAAGAAACAGAGACGGACACACTGAGGGGAGATGACCTTGGGATATGATAGAGACAGAAACTGGAGCTAAGCATCTACGCGCCAAGAAACTCCAAGAATTAGTGCAACCACCAGAAGCCGGAAAGAGGCAAGGAAGGATCGATCCTTCCCTAGGGCTGACGGAGGGAGTATGGCTCTGCAGACACCTTGTTTCAGACTTTCCGTCTCCAGAACTACGAGAAAGTAATTTTCTGTCGTCTAAAACCACCCCGTTGGTGGTAAATCGTTATGGCGGCCTTGGAAAAATAATACAGCGCGGACTAACGAATCTTGCACTTTTAGGTGCTTAATGATATGACCGAAAAAACTATATTATTACGCAGAACATAATAGGCGGAACTAAAAAGAAAAATAAAAACCATCTACAGAAAGATGTGCCATCCATGGGTGTTTGAAGGCACGCCTTCTAGGTTCTCATGAGAAAACCAAGCATAAGCGTCTATGCCTACGTCAGGGAGTGCCACAGACACAAAAATGTCTGGCTGCGAGATCGGGTGGGCAAAAAAGGACTCTCTTGCTTGCGTCTTTGAAAACTGAACTGCGTTTCCATTCAAATGCCCATCTTCCTAAGCGGTAGAGATGTAATCTCAGAACATTCTGGGTCATCTCAGGGGCACTCCCTGATCCTCTCCCCCCTGTACCCTTATCCTGTACCTCTGCTCCCACCCAGTATCTCCTGGTTGGTCTTAGAGAGTGCCAAGACATCACAGGGAATCTGGGCTTTGGCCATTGTTACCCAGCCACGGGGCAAATGATGAGCTGCCCTTTTGCCCTACCCATCTTCCGTCACTAGTCCGTGACTGTCACAGTTGTGTGTGTGTGTGTTTGTTTTTAAATTTATTGATTTATTTTTGAGAGAGACAGAGACAGCGTGAGCAGGGGAGGGACAGAGAGAGAATCCCAAGCGGGCTCTGAGCCATCAGCACAGAGCCCGACGTGGGGCTCGAACTCACAAAACCGTGAGATCATGACCTGAGCTGAGATCAAGAGTCAGTCACTTATGGCCACCTGGGAGGCTCCATCACTTAAGCGTGGACTTCAGCTCAGGTCATGATCTCACGGTTCATGAGATCGAGCCCCACGTTGGGCTCTGCGCTAACAGCTCGGAGCCTGGGGCTTGCTTCAGAATGTGTGTCTCCCTCTCTCTCTCTGCCCCTCCCCCACTCATGCTCTGTATCTCTCTATCTCTCAAGAACAAATAAACATTAAAAAAAAATTTAAAACCAAAAGAAGAGTCAGATTCTGAACCCACTGAGCCACCCAGGCGCCCCTGTTTTTCTTTTTTTTTAAACCGTTGTGTTTTATGCCTTGTTCCAGATTGCCAGGCTTCTCCAGATGTCACTCCCTTATCTTGCCCCTGCTCCCTCTCTGTTATTTTCAGACCCTTCTCCATGCCTCCAGAGCTTTGAGGGACCCCTAAAGAGGTGTTGTGGGTCCTTTGTGCTAAGGAGCACCACAGCCCTTCTTTTCTGCTCTTGGAGACTTGCCCCTTCCCTGAACCCTCCTTGGGGACTGAGGTACAAGCCTCCTTTGCTCTGAGATTCCCTCAGGTTTAGTCTACGTCTCTCCTCCAGCTCCTGACGAACATATGCCTTGGAGTAGAAGTGACAGGAGATTGGCTTCTGCTCAGAAAGCATCAGCATATCACTCTTTCCCCTTCCCTCTGATTTATCCCCCTCTCTTACAACACAAAGAAAAAAAATTTAATCTCTCATAGAGGTGGGGACCCAAGGAAACTCCCCCAGAGTCCCCTTACGTTTCAGATTTATTATTTACATCCTACATCCTTTAAAGTTCACTTAAAAGATTAACGTAATTTTTATCTACTATGAAAAGTGTAGGATATATTTAAAATAAGAGAAAGTAGCTAAATTACATTAAAACAAACAAACAAAGCTGTGGACTGTCTTCTATGTTCAGAAAAGAAGCAGAACAGGGGCACCTGGGTGGCTCAGTCGGGTAAGCGTCTGACTTCGGCTCAGGTCATGATCTCACAGCTCTTGAGTTCGAGCCCCGCGTCAGGCTCTGTGCTGACAGCTCAGAGCCTGGAGCCTGCTTCTGCGTCTCCCTTTCTCTCTGCCTCTCCCCCACTCAACACTCTGTCTGTCTGTCTCTCTCTCAAAAATAAATAAACATTAAAAAAAATTTTAAAAAAAGCAGAACATGACCCTCGATGAATCGACTTTTATCTCTCCTTTACTTATCTAAACAGGACCCGTTTTTCAACGAACAGTTGTTTCTTCTGATGTTCTTTTATTATCATTATTATTGCACCCAAGAGATTTTGAAAGCTGAGATGGTTAGTCTCCTGAAAAAAAAAAAAAAAGGTCTCCACACTTTTGCATGCTAATTCAGTTTTTGATAGGGTGTCTTTCAAAACCTGCACCCCTTCCTTTCATATGTGAAATAATTGACCCAGACCAGAGGCAGGAAGCATGAGGAAATCTTTATGCAATTATCAATCTTTCCAATGATTTTTGGCCAAATCAATAATTCATGAAAATTGCCATTTGTCAAGTCCTTAGTTAAAACCCTATCCCTTGGGGGCGGTGGGCCTCTGGGGAAATAACAGAACAAAGAAAACCCCAGATACTTGGTGACTTGTCCTCCACCTGGTCTCAGAGTAAACCAAGCCCTTGCTGTATGCAGCTGAGGCCCCGGAACGTTCACAAAACACGTGTCCTCTGGGGTTCCTGACAATAACAAGTCCTGTACAGTTTAGGATTATGTTTCTTGACCCGTGTTCCTCAGAACAGTGACCGTTACTAGCTAGGGCACGGGTAAAGAGAGCCCGTGGTCCAAAAGGCTTGAAAACATCGGATCAAGCAAATTTCCTTTCTGTCTTCTTTACTGAAAAGTCGTTTCAGAGACTAGATTATGCTACTACTGAACAGGAATGCTCGAGACTTCTTACTATTGCCTTGCCCTAATTTTTATTTGTTTCCCAATCTGGAACAACCACCCCTCGCTCATCCCCATCTGCAAAAAATCGTACTCCTTCTTCAACAAGGTCTTTCTAAATTCCACTTACTTCGGAAATTCCTGGTCACCTCTCCATTGGATCTGAATTCTCAGTAACTCACAGCTCGATAATAATAAATTGTTCGCCATCAAGTCACTTGCGATCGAGGAAGCAATTTTTACCCTGGCGTGAGATTAGCGAGAACCATAGAGGATTTGGATAAAGGTCAGCAGAGTCCCTGCGGCCTCGTTGCAAGCCTGCCTCCACGTCTGGGGGGAACTGACTCGACACCAAGATGCTACCTTCAGTTCTGAATGGCACTTGACCCTCCTTCCATGTGGAGTGGGTCCCGACTTCTGCTATTCCTTCCTCTGTTGTATCGACTCTATCGAGTTCCTTGCTCTGGGAGATATTTTAGATTTTCTCTTCCTGTTTGTACCCTCTACAGACATTGCAGTTTGGGATACTACGATTCTATGGCTGGCATCTAACTATAGCCTCTTTACCAGGTTGTCGGCTGCAAGCTTTTCTCACTTGTCCCGAATTCGGTTCTCAGCGTCTTCTTCTAAAATGCTACCTTTATTATGCCTGGGGCTGAGGACCAGAAATTGGGCATTTGCGTTTGAGGTCTGAAGATCCTGGACCTCCTTGTTGCCTCTTTGTTTTTGTCTGTGCGGATTTATAAATAAGTCCAAGTCTGTGGGACCACGTAGGTCTATACCCCAAGCAAGGATGTACCAACCTTCTATTCTCTTCATGTTGTTGTGATTGAAGGAAGTTCTGAGAAGCAAAAGGTTTCCATTCATGAATGATAAAGCTTTTACAAACTGTATGGGAATGTTGCACATGTAGAATTCAAAGCAACAGGTATATCTGTTGTGTAAGAGTCGTCAGTTGGATTTCAAGGGCTAACGTTCTTATATGATGGTAAAAAAAAGAAAATTAGCAATGTGTTAAACCTCTCATCAGGTAAATACAATTTATTTTATGTTTAAAAATTTTTTTAATGTTTATTTTTGAAAGAGAGAGAGAGAGCATAAGCAGGGGAGGGCCAGGGAGAGAGGGAGACACAGAATCTGAAACAGGCTCCAGGCTCCGAGCTGTCAGCACAGAGCCCGACACGGGGCTCAAACCCACGAACTGTGAATCATGACCTGAGCCGAAGTCGGACGCTTAACTGATGAACCACCCAGGTGCCTCAATACAGAGATAACTTAAAATGTCAAAATGAGGGTCACCCCAGTGGCTCAGTCGGTTAAGCATCTGACTCTCGGTTTTGGCTCAGGTCATGATCTCACGGTTTCGTGAGTTCGAGTCCCGCACTGGGCTCTGTGCTGGCATCATGGAGCCTGCTTGGGATTCTCTCTCTCCCTCTTTCTCTGCTCCCACCCCGCTCACGCCATCTCCGTCTCTCTCAAAATAAATAAATAGACCTTAAAAATAAAATGTCGGAATTAGTTTACTGTGTTTGGGCTACACTTTCTGGAGTCAGGCTAGGTAGGTGGTGAGCGGTTCAGGCCTGGCTGGTGGATGCGCACAAAAGGGCAGGTACGATCAGTCAGGTGCATGGGGTAACACCTGGTCGGTCTCAATGGTGAGCACGCCCCATATAGGCTGGGGTCATTAATAACATCACTGGTGGGACGGTCTGGTCGGCTGGCGAGAGAGTCTGTGTGGTGGAATACGAAACCAGATCTGATGACACAGAGACAGGCATGCTTTCCTAAATCTCAAAGAACGTTGGAAAGAGCAGATTTTACTCCGCGGTGGAGATGAATCAGGGTCTCAGAGCAAGTTTCCTGGAATCGCTCTCTCTCCCTGGCTCACCTTCGTATTCCTGTGTTGACTTCAACCTCAGGCATGTTCCCCCTCAGTGAGGAAATGTAACCGCCTGGAAACCTAGGGCAAGGGCATGGATCCTCCAGCAGTCACCCCGCCCGGCAAAGCCCTGTCGTTGAAGGATTCTGCGTCTTGCTTATTTCCCCGAAGTCTGGCAAAGCAGATGCTACAGACTGGCAGATAGATTACTCTGACATCGAAAGCCAAGGGTGAGTTTAGCTGTACTGAGATTTCACGGCATGAGCGTAAGAAGGAGTTTTTGCCTAGAGGAAGCCTTGGGAGCTGTTTTTAGAAAAAAGGGCAGACAGACATTATAGACATCCATTGCAACAGCCACCCATCTCTGGTCTGAATTGTCAACACTTGGGGCAGAAAGCACCTCTTCCCAGGACCCCACACAGGTCATAAGCAAACTTCATCCTGGAGGCATTCAGCGCCCGTATGAGTGCCGTTGACAATGATCAAGGTGTTTCATCCCCAAAACACTGTGCTGCCATCGGGCAGGAAGCTGTCACAAGGAATTGTACCCCTGCAGTGATTACCATGTGGACGTGTCTCCTGGCATTCATGAAGGAAGGGACAGCCTGTACGTCGAAAGTCTGGCCCACGGTAGATATTCCTTTGGTCCTTGCCTCCCGCCTTCTGATGAACAAGGGCTTTTTCGAGGCTGTTTCTGACCGAAGTTGATCTTTTTGGGTCTTTAGGAAAATTCCTAGATGCAAAATGTCTGATGCAGGTCTTGAGAGGGAGAGAGTTGATGATAACAGAAGCGTTAGGTGAGAACATCAAGAAAAAAACGAAAATGGCATCTTATCTGGTAACTTCGTTCTCAGAAATAGGGAGTCCCCTAAAGAAAAGACAGGGGTACGTGGTTAAATAGAGACTAAAGCGGGGCGCCTGGGTGGCGCAGTCGGTTAAGCGTCCGACTTCAGCCAGGTCACGATCTCGCGGTCCGTGAGTTCGAGCCCCGCGTCGGGCTCTGGGCTGATGGCTCAGAGCCTGGAGCCTGTTTCCGATTCTGTGTCTCCCTCTCTCTCTGCCCCTCCCCCGTTCATGCTCTGTCTCTCTCTGTCCCAAAAATAAATAAACGTTGAAAAAAAAAAATTAAAAAATAAATAAATAAATAGAGACTAAAGCAATACAGGAGCCTAAGGCAAGTTCTGAGGCTACTAAAATCACACTCCGGCTTCTAGAAAACTTCCTTAAGTTCATGGATTAGGGGCGCCTGGGTGGCTCAGTCGGTTAAGCAGTTGAGTGTCTGACTTCGGCTCAGGTCACCATCTCACAGTTTGTGAGTTCGAGCCCCGCGCCGGGCTCTGTGCTGACAGCTTAGAGCCTGGAGCCTGCTTCCGGTTCTGTGTTCTGTGTCTCCCTCTCTTTCTCTGCCCCTCCCCTTCTCATGCTCTCTCTCAAAAAAGAAATAAACATTAAAAATAAGTTAGTTGATTAAGAGAAACACTTTCATGGGGGCTAAAACAAGTATAAATAAAGATTTGGTCACAGTTACGTATTCAACATTTATTGGCTGCCCGTTGTGACCGCCACACTGGGAATTTCCCCTGTGATCCAACCTATCAGGCCCCTGCCCCCATTCAATTCCTCAGGACCCACTTCAAAATCCACCCTCCCCCTAATTTGTAGCTGATTATTTATTGCCACAATGGCTCTGTGCTAACAGGAATCGGTCACTGAGCTGGAATCCCGCCCTCCAGTCTTGACGCTGCTGAGAAATCCTTCTCTTGGAGAAATCTTCCTTAAAAAGCCAAGCATTTGCCCGTTGATCTCCACAGATGTCCGATAAAAGTACAAACTCTCAAGAAAAATCACACGAGACCCTTGGGATCTGGCTCCTGGCTTTCATCTCTGTCGTCATTTCTTGTGTTCCTTCTAGCTCCCCTCCAGTGACTTCCCCAGGCCAAGCCCATGCTTCATTCAGGCTGAAACACGAGCAGTTTACAACACACAGTGCCCTCTCTTGACTCAGCCTTTTTGTGAGGTGCTCTCTGACGGGAATGCCCAGGTCCATTCTTCCCTGGGTCCTTTAGCTCGTCAACACGTCTTTACTGGACATCTCCTTGCACCAAGTGATATGCTAGATGTCCACGGGCACTACTGAGCGATGGCCTTGGGCTCTTCGGAGTGCTTATAGTCTAAGGGGGGGGGGGGGGCAGAGCATAAGCTCATACCTTTAATGTTACAAACCCTCATAGAGTCTGTAAGGAAGATAGCTGGGGACTCCAGAGAATCTGTGCCAGGAGACTTGATCAAAATAGGGGTGGGGGAGGGACACAGAAGGCATCCTTAAGATGTGTTCCAGCTGATAGCTGAAGGGTGAAGGGGATGCGTATTATAGGTAGAGACACCAGGGATGCTGAGACAGGAAGGCGAACGCATAGCCAAGAACTGAAAATGAATCTGGTGAACGTGTAGCAAAATATCTGCTACTTCAGTAGAACACAATGCAAATTTGCATGCTCAAGAGTGTGTGCGTGTCTCGTCTCATTAAGATTATAAGCTCCTAAGGCTAACGTTTCCCCATTTGCAGGACAGACTCTGCTCTGCCAGATCCATGTTACCCCCTGTTCCAGCCCCAGGAGGAGATGACTTTCATCTGTTGTATCAATGGGCTCCTGAACTCTCTGGCTTCCATGTTGGTGTGGCCAGTGGGGTTGGAAAGACCTGGAAGGAGGGCCGGGAGCGTAGGACGGACGGTAAAGGAATGGGGCAATGGAGCGCTATATGCATGTTTTCTGGGGTAAGGGAGGTAACACAGGTCCAGTGAAGCATGCAGGTTCTTTGAGCAGGACCATTTGTGGGTTCATACACATCAATTGGGCTCATTACTACAGATGTCCAAAGGATGCTCTCTGTATTCTCCACACTGCTAGAAAGTCTTAGTATTTTTAAAGAATTATCTAGCTCTATCATCTATCTGTCATCTATATCTACCTACCATCTATCTATTACCTATATATATATATATATATCTTTATCTATCATCTATCTCATCTATCTTTTTATCTATCTGTCTCATATATACCTACGTCCACCTGTCTATATGTATTTATGTATACTTATGTATATAACATTCTATATCTTATATATACTTATGTATATATATAGCACATATATATATACAAGTTATATATATATGTTATATATATATACTATGATTAGTATATATAAGCATATAGAACTATAAGCTATATATATACTACTGTAAGTAGTATATATATACTATAAGTTATATATATATACTACTTATATATATAACTTACATATACTTATGTATATAACATTATACAGAAATATATATAATGTATAATATATATAAATAACTGGCCAGTATATTAATCATGGTCATTTCTGGGCCAAAAAAAATTTGAAATTTTGGGTATGATTTGTTTTATTCTTTATGCTTTATTGTGTTTTCCATTTTTTAAAGTTTCTTTTTATGTATTTTGAGAGAAAGAGAGAGGGAGAGAGCACATGCGGGGGAGGGGCAGAGAGAGAGGGAGAGAGAGAGAGAATCCCAAGTAGGCCCGGCACTGTCAGCACAGAGTCCTGTGCCGGGCTCAAACTCATGAACTATGAGATCATGAGCCGAAATCAAGAATGGGACGCTTAACTGACTGGGCCACCCAGGCGCCCCTGGGTGCTGCATTTTTAAAAATAGCTTAAAGGATTGCTTTTGGGGCAGGTAGGAGAAAGTCATTCTTAAAGGGATTCCTCACCCTAAAATGTAAATCCACTGTGGGTGCCACGTGAGAGAAGGTAAGCAAGTGCCTCTACAGCAGAGTGAACGGGTTTTTGAGATCCAGGGCTGGGAAAGGTCTGAGGGTAAAGACACCAGACGAGGACGCCAGAGGAGGAGTGAGTGCTCACTAGGGAAAATGAAAGAAGCTGGAAGTCGCCAAACATCAACCTCATCTATGTCACTCCCCCTCCCCCACCAGTAGGAGACCAGATTCTATGACAGCAGACCCTTTCCCTGGCACAACCTGATCATTTTCAAGGAGTGGCTATGTGCTCTGCCATGGAAGGACAGGGGAAAGGGAGAAACAAGAAGAAATTGCAACTAAGTCCATTGTACTTGTTTTCATGGCCATTTTTTCTCTCTCAAAGAGTCCCGATAATGATTAGCTGCAATTGCTTTCCATTCTAACAAATGCATCTGAGTGGATCAAAGAAAAAGCATTTTCTAAGGAGTTGTGGAGTGGGACTCTCACAAATGTTATCCAGAAACTTTAATCAGGTTTCTGCATGTTTTTCCCCCCCCATGAGACAAAATGCCACAGTCTTCCCTCCTGCTGTTTTGTCAAAGATCTTTCTTTCCCCAACTGTTTCCCTGAGCTATTCATTGCCTTAGGTGGTCTGGGTCCCAGCAATGAAGCTTGCTTCCTCTGTGAAGGGTTTCCTCCAAAGGACTTTTTCCTTCCAGATTTTTTTATTTCTAATGTACAGAGCTGCCCTAGGTATTGTGAGTGATCCTGAAACTATGTCTCCTAAGTAGGGGAGGTCTTCAATATCCACATAAAGAAAATACCTATGTTTGAAATGTGAAAGCAGAAATGCACGACATTGTAACCTGTTGGAGCCAGAAGGGAATTTGGAGACCATCATTTCCCCAAGGAGGAAACCAAGGCCTGTTTGTCAGCATTTGTGAGACAGCATATGCTTTCAGACTAACTTTAAAATGGTGTTTGATTTTTTAAAATCTTCCCCCCACCCCGCAAATCGGACTGAAACGTCTAGAGAAAAAGTTCAAAATATATTACAGCTCAAAATAGTATTAAAACTGAACTGGTTTGTCGATATCCAATTTTAGGACACAAGGAGACCTCAGACCTTGGTGTTCGTCCTTGTAAAAGTTCATTGCTTTAAGGCATCAGAAGCTAATAAGCTCTTGGCTCGTTTGTAGAATAGGTTGGGATTGGTACTTCTCAACACAAAAACGTGTCTAGCAAGCCACAAGTACCCCCCAAACTCCACCCAAGCATAGAGTTAGAATCACCAGCTCTTCTTTGGAAGGTCTAGGCGGTCTTCGCTGACTTGCACTTCCAGGGTCAAATAGAGCACGCAGCGCAGGAAGGCGGTCAAGAGGAAGGCTGGAAAGTCCCAGCAGTGGGCAGCAGAATTCCCTGGAAGGCACAGGACGCCGTGCCTGCTGCGGGGCCAGGTTAGCAGGCCCAGAGAGCTGCCTCTGTAATTTACACGGGCTGGTGCCCAGCTGCCAGGCTACCGCCCACACTGCCGGGCGTCCCGCTGAGACCAGGAAGCTAGGAAATCAGCAACAAATCAGAATGGAATAAAAAAAAACCACCCCTACCTCATGCAGATTCCACGGGCCACCTCCCTCCATTACACAGCAAGGTGATTTGTATCCCTTCCTGACCTACTCTCAGCGGAACGCGCGAAGAGGATATAGGGTCAGGGGAGGCAAGAGAAAGAGGAAACCGCTGTTTATGGAAGGCAACTGAACTCCTTTACCGAAACGCGTGCGCACACGCGCGCGCGCGCGCACACACACACACACACGCACACGCAGCAATGCAAACAACATAAAAAAAATTCCTTCGTCAAAAGCTGGGCATATGGATTTGGAATCGGAGCTGATTTTTTTTTTTTTTTTTTTTTTATAAACCTCTTCATTTCTCTCCTTGATTCTACTGGCTCATTTCCCAAGAGGTGGTTCCTTTCTCGGTCCTGGGGAACTCTCGATCATCCTAGACGAACACAAGCCAAAAACAACCAAAAGCAAAGACGAAATACCGCCCTCGGGAGAAAAGGCTTCGCTCGCCCTTGGCCCGCGGCGGACCAACTCTTGTAGGTGCAAGTCAAGTAGGAGCTGCTGGGAGGAATTCGGGTCGCCCGAGACAAACGGGGGCGTGGCGAGCAGCGCGGTACGCGCAACTGAAGCCAACAAAACTTCTAGAGGGCCGGGGAGGTGGCAGGGGGCGGGGCGGGGTAGGGGAGAATGTAGGGACACAGGCGGGAGCGGGGACTCGGAGGAGGTCAGTGCTGCGATGGGCTGAGCCGAGTCTGAGAGGTGGCTCGCCGGGTGGAAGTCAGGCCCCCGGGGATCCGGCCGGTCCTAGCTGTCAGTCAGACTCCCCCGGAGCCCCCAGCTCGCCGGAAAGGGGGCGAGGCTGCGGCGGTGCGGGGAGGGGAGGGAGGGCGGAGTGGGGAAGGGGCGTCGCCCCGATCGCCCCCGCCCTCTCCAATGTCATTGGGCCAACGCTGCGGGGTCCGCGCCACCTTTTCTCCATCCCACCGGGTCCGCCCGGCTGCGCTCGTCAGGCGGCTGGTGCGGCCCGGGACGTTGACGTCACCGCCAAGTTTGCTGCCCTCGGCGCCCCACGTGTGGCGGCGGCGGCGACCGCCCGGAGGCGGCGGGGGAGCGTCTGCGAGCGCTGTGGCCGCGGCCGCTGACAGGTCCTGCGCCGCCGGGCTCCGGCACGCCGCACCCAGGTGGGGACCGAGAGCAGTTTGGAGCAGCCGGGAGCGCACAGAAAGGGGCGCACGGCTTGGCGCGGGCCTCGGGCTCCCGCTCGGGCAGCGGGACTCGGCGGGACCTCGCAGCGGGGCGCTGAGGGCGCGCCCCGGCGGCCACGGTCACGAAGGAAGAGGCACTGTCGCACGCTGTCGTCTGCAGCGCACGGAGCTCCGCGGCCCCGGGGCCTGGAGTCTCTTCCCCGCGACCGAGCGAGGGATGCGCGATCGCTGAGCAGGGATCCAGGCCGGGAGGCCGCTCGGGCCCGGGGCTGAGACGCGCGCCTTCGCCGCCGCCAGGACTCCCCATTCCGGTCACTGTCGCAGAGCGCGTCCCCAAGGCTCAGGACTCGGGGGAGTCTGAGACGATGGTTTCTTAAGCACCGCACCACGTCCCCCTCCCGCCCCCTCGACCGGAGGCAGGGATCCCGCGCCGGGCGCCCGCGGCTACGTCTCCGCGGGGCAGCGCGCACGGCCGCAGGGACGCACGGGCGATGCGGGCCCCCCCGCACGAGGTCGCGGCCCCCGGCGGAGTCCCGGCCTAGCATGGCCCGCGCGCGGCCCGACGTCGCCTCCGGCTAGGATGGCCCCTCCGGGCCCGGCCGGCGCCCACCCCACCCCGGCCGAGCCGCTGTCCCGCAGCATCTTCCGGAAGTTCTTGCTGATGCTCTGCTCCCTGCTCACGTCCCTTTACGTCTTCTACTGTCTGGCCGAGCGCTGCCAGACCCTGGCGGGCCCCGTGGTGCGGCCGTCGGGCGGCGGCGAGGAGGCGGGGGCCCCGGGGCGCGGCGCCCTGGCCGGAGGCCCGAGGGAGCTGGCGGTGTGGCCCGCGGCGGCGCAGAGGAAGCGGTTCCTGCAGCGGCAGCAGCGGCGGAGGCGCCGGCCGCCCGCGCCACGCGACGACGGCGAGGAGGCGGCCTGGGAAGAGGAGCCCCCCGGCCTGGCCGGAGGTCCCGGCGGCTCCGGGGCCGGGAGCAGCGCGGCCGAGGCCCCGCCGGGGACCCTGGCCCTGCTGCTGGACGAGGGCAGCAAGCAGCTGCCGCAGGCCATCATCATCGGCGTGAAGAAGGGCGGCACGCGGGCGCTGCTCGAGTTCCTGCGCGTGCACCCCGACGTGCGCGCCGTGGGCGCCGAGCCCCACTTCTTCGACCGCAGCTACGACAAGGGCCTCGCCTGGTACCGGTGAGCTGGCTCCGGGTGCCGCCGGGGTGGGGGGTAGGGGGCAGCCGGGGCTTCGGGTGGGCGAGGTGGGGGGGGGGAACCCCCTACTCACCTCCCTCCCCATTTTCTGCAGAAGGCAGAGGGTCATCAGTAATTCTTGGGTTCGGGGGTCTCGTTCGCCACCGTGCCTTCTGTTTGCAGGGAGGTAGGTGTTGAAGGGGGCGGTGGGAGGGACATTTTGGCCTTGATGACTTTTTCTTTAGTTTTTGGGATTTCCTTTCCCTCAAACAGCCAATCTTCCTCCTCTGTTTCTTCTGCTCAGCGAAAGTATCCCTGTTGTGGGCTAAAGGGGGGGGGGGGGGTACTTAAGTTAGAAACCTGTTCACCGATTAGTAGGCAACGTGGTTTACTCCATGCCTTTCCCAAGAAAGCGTGTTTTTATTTCTTCTCTGCCGAACAAACCCCCGTGGCTCACGCTTGGTCTTTGCCATCAGGCATTCATTTCCCTTGACCCTTTGCCAGATCACTGTCCTAGGTGGTAAGTAATCTGGAGACTTAGTAAAAGTGTCAAGAACCAGAAGCTAAGGCAGTCGGGAAATCGATGTCTATGTACGGTCAGGCAGCGTGCTTTAAGGAAAGGCTTCCTGGATAATAACTTTTGTTTGGAGTGAGGAATGAGTTTTGGAAAGTGTTTTCTATATTTAAAGGGGAAAAAAAGTACCTTGTGTCTTCGGCCTGGCTGAAACTTTTCTAGAGATCTTCAAGCACTTCTCTTTACAAATGAGGTAGCCAATTTTTTTTTTTTTTTTAAGAAGAAAGACGGGGGTGGGGGGGGTGGGGGGGTGGGAATGACACTGGTCACATTGTGAACAACTCTCCTAATAAAGTTTAGGAAACAGGTCTGATTCAGATCTTAATCTTAAATTTGCCAGTCTTCTCAAATTTAGACCACCTTTAATAAAGGAATCAGCCAAACTCCAGTAAATCCAAGTGTCACCTGCATTTTGTTTGCCATAAAATATTGGCGTGTTCTTTTTTCTCGGAGAACAAGGAAAAATCGTGTGGCCAGAATTTTCATTTTTTAAAGTGTAATCTATTTCATTAAGTATGCATTCTTTTTGTTATTTTAAGTGAAACAACATTACAAAAGTTATAACACAATTCAGATATATTTCAGAAGTCCACTAAGTAAATAATTCATCTCCAAAACAAAAATGAACATGATCTGACAAGTTTATTTACTTGAGGGGTCATGCATACCCCTCGGATTGATTTCGGGAGCCGAATTTACAGTAATCCAACTCATGAGAAAACATTTGGTCTTAAAAGTCAAGTTCAAACATTAAACACTTTTAAAACAGTAACTTTCCATTTGTTGGAAAGAAAAACAAACAACCTTCCCTTAATATAGAATATATATCATTTAAAATCATCAGCCACTTAAAAAATCCCCTTGTGTTTCTGACATTTATGTTGTATCCTCTGGGAAGTTCTTATAAAAATGACCTGTTGAATCTGGAAACAACAGGTCCTTCTTTTTAGCACAAAGACTTCTCTGTTTTTTCCATCAAGGACACAAGAAAGAAGTGATTAAAGACCCCTAAAACTCTTATCTGTAGCAGTTTGCATTGAATCGGGCCTTGCACGGTGCTGTAAGTGAACACATTTCAAGCCAACTTCGCGGAACGCCTAAGACAACTTTTGACTCTGAGGTGCCATTAAATATGGTGAAATATGTAGTCCTAAAAACCCTTTATTTTCGTATTGCTGTGTAGCCTTTGTTTCCACAAAGTAGGATGGTTTCTTCTTCCAGAAGTGAGTCCTTGAGGGCACAGTGTCTCTACAGACCTGGATCTTACTTTACGTGAATCTTTCTAAGCTCATGTAAGAGAAGGAAGGTTTCAAGGTAACTAGAAACACAAGTATTAACAAAAGAAAGAGCCGTAAGTTTTTAGGTCACTCTCTCTTTTGGAAACTAGATGCACGCTGTAAAGTAAATCTCTCCTTGGATTGTTTATTTCAGCAGAAGAGTGCTGTAAAGCAATTTACGGTGGTTACAAAAATACAGTAGACTTCATGGTTTGGTGAATTTAATTTTCTAAGTGTTGGAGTAATGTCTTTGTTTTACCATTCGCAATGGTGTTTTATTGGATGCATAAATTTAAGTTTAACTCAATTACGTATAAAAATCTTATTAAAAAAAAAACCCTCCACCTATGGAGCCAGGATCATGCGATTAGTTAATGAAATTTTGCCACAGTTCTCTTTGATCTTGTCTCTGAACTTGCGAGTCTGATGTTCATGAGAAAGATTGAAGACAAATATATGTATATGTATATATACATTCTCTTACGCAGAATGCTACTTACCTATATTAAGTACATGTTACGGCTTTGTGTTTAGCCCATATTTACAGTTAGGGATTCGGTGAGACCTTCCGGAGTCAGCCCCAAATTTGTAATATGGGATTTCTATCACATACTTCTGTCTCCCCCCACCGCCCCACCTCACTTCCTCCCCACACGTGAACAGAAGGAAAACTCCAGTGTTTGCGCCCTGAAGTGAATTATGGAAGAAAAAAAAACCCTGTCAGATATTTTTTTAGATGCTCGTTGACATGGGACAATCTTGTAAACCCAGCCTTGTTTTTTTTTGCCTGGTGAAATCTCTCAGTAGGCCATAATAGTTCGTTGTGGCAGCGCCCCCTACCGTCGTGACAGAAGGAGAAGTGTGTTCCTGTTAGGAAGTTGGAAAAAAACACTATGGACAATGAGTTTGAGAATTAAAACCACCCCAGCCAGGATGTCTCGGTAAATTTCTCTCACTGAGAGAAAACATAAAGTACTTTGTAAATTGCATCCCGAGAATAGTATAATCTGTTTCTTCGTGGGAACAGATTTGTAGTGATGGCAAGAAAATGAAATTTTACTGCAAATCTCTAAAAAAGTGGCTTCAGTGGAGTGTTCTAGGGATGAAACTCCACCCTGATGGGGTTTAAAACAACATTCCGCATTACTTAATTTAGCAGACATAATATCAGGACAACAAATGTCTGTGGCTTACGTGTCATGGGAAAGCAATCCTTTGCAACGAACAGTCTGCGTTTCCATTATAGGGGTGGCGGGTTCGTAAATGAAAGTAGGGAACTGTTTTATTAGCTTTAAAACTTTGGGAGTTTAAGAGCAGGTGAGCTTGGAATGGAATAAAGAGGACCCCCTCTCTCCCTGTGTATTTCTGCACCAACAAGATGCGGTTTGTGTGTGTGTGTGTGTGTGTGTGTGTAAGATAATAGATACGTATTTATAAAGTATTTAAAGGATGTAGTGTTTAAAGGACTGCGAACGTACGTATACGTAACACTTCAGTTTCTGTTTGGACGTACCTAATCTCTTATAGCATATTTCTTTCCTACGCTGTGATGTGTTTTTTTAGTAGTACTGGATAATTTGAGTGAAGAAGAATATCACTAAAATATTGTACTCTTACAGGATCCAGGAAGATCAAAGATCACTCAGCTTGTAGTTTAGTAGAAATGAGTTCTTCCCCCCTCCCGTCCCCCACTCCCCACCACAGCTTCGTCAAAATTTCAAGTGTTCTGGCCTCTAATGATCAGTGCCTTGTTTTTCAAGTCCCCCGAAGAGGCAGACAGAACAGAGGAACTTTCGGTTCCTATCAGGGGAAACCGGCATTTCTCAGCAGCTGGGAGCAGCTGCAGAGTACCTCCCTGTGCCATTTCCCCCCTCCCGAGCCACACACCCCTTCTGCATGAAGGGGTGGGAATGAAACTCGAGCCAAGGGAGCTGCGAAGTCTGTGGCCACCCATGCAAGGTCATGTGGACTGAAGTCCAGAGAGGCTCTTCTGTCCTTAGATCGGAGTGAAGAGCGCTGAGAAGGGGTGTGGGGTAGGAGGAAAGCGGGAAGACGTTGCTTTGGACCGCGAGCTGAGGGTGCACGTGTACAGGGGGGAGGATGTAATTTCTCTGGCGCATGTAGTTCCCGGGGGCTGAGAAGCCAGTGTTGTCATTTGTTAGCCGAATGTCTGTACTCTGGGCTTAGCATCCCAGTAGACTGCCCCAGCAGTACCAGACAGACAGCCTAGTTCGTGTGTGTGTGTGTGTGTGTGTGTGTGTGTGTCCACGCGTACGTGCAAAAGCAGACACCTAGTAGGTAGGGAAGGTGATGAAATTGGTAACAGACAAGTTGTTAATTGGGGGAGGAGCTTCTGGACAAGATCAGACAGCCAGCATATGGAACAGCCTCTTGATGATTGAGTCCAGGCATGAAAAACAACAGCAACAAAAAACACTTAGGTGGTGTAGCCCAGAACTGGAATACTTTGAGGGCGCGAATACTCGTTTAGAACAATGAGATTTATCACGTACGGATGCGTTTTGTGGATACATTCGATGTGAGATGCATAACTCTCTTGGATTGAAAACTCCTCCTTGATATGATCTGCTCTCCACTTAAAAAGAAAGCCCTGGGCCAAAATATTTGTCTCTTCTACGTAAGTCTGTTGATCGGCCCGGGAAAGAATAGATGCCAGGTCTGTATTTTGGAGGGGTCATGGGAATAAAACAATAAGCCTGTGCAGTTAACGACATCAGGGGCCGACCTTCCACAGACCAGATGCTCACATTGTGAGGAGACTGTCACAGAGTTGCTACAGTATTAACAACGAAGGGCCTCACATCTCTAAGGGATGCATTCGAACAACTGTAAATCGCAATTACCATGGATCAGATTGCCGGGCCCCGTTGGGAACTTCACACACGTAACGCTTTCCCTTGGGGGAGGGGACATCCTCTTCCACCCAAGTAATGGTAACTTGGCTGATAGAGAGCGTCCTCTCTTGGTACGTTTCCCGGTGATGTCCGCCTCCACGCTTTTGGAAAATTGGTTTCTGCCGAGGGGATGAGTTAACAGTGGTGAAAACGAGGTTTATCATTAAATCTGTGCCTTTAATATGTAATGGGAGTCATACTGTAACTACGGGCACGTAGAAGGCACATCTTAAAATGTTTGATAGCACATTCGCTAACTGGACACAGTTGAACCCTCTCTGGGGGGGGTGGGGGATAGTGGTCCAGTTGGTAGATAAACTGATGTGAAACCAGAGCTTAGAAGTTGAGGAAGTGCTGCGTTCAGTGCCCTCTGAAACCTCTCCCCAGTTGCTCGCTTCTGCTCCTGCGGTCGTGAGTACCATGGCCGTGACCGTTAACACGCGCCCTGTGATCACTTGAGGACCGTATTCCAAAAGTTCAGATTTGACCTGTTTCAGAACCCGTCAGGTGACCGTGCGTGTCAGAAAAGAGGAAGCGTTCATTACGAGTGAAATTTAGTGCTTGCCATTAGGCGCGGGACCCCCTTGCACAGCCGAAAAAGAAAATCAGTGGAGAGCAGCCCACGTTGAAGGTGACATCTGGTGCCACCTAGTGGGAGGGAGAGTCTGCAAGGGACCCAAGCCGCTGAACTTGGGGAGAAAAACCTCCCTTACCAGAGAGTAAAGTGCAGTCTTAATTAGGGGAAAGGGGGGCGGGTCACCTTTAGGTAGCATCTTACAGCAAGGATGGTCTGTTGGGCGTGGCTGAACAGTGTTTTTTTGCCTGTCTGCCTGAGCTCGCTCCTTTTCAGGCAGGGGGTTGATCCTTTGGAGAGGAATCAAAGAGACTTGCCTTCACAATAAACCTGAGAAACAAGATATAAGTGATTAGGAGATTTATATTGGAAACGTGCATGAGTGAAACGGGATGCCTGGTGCCCCAGATTAGTTTGGTTAGTGTGTTTTTTTCCCCCTCCCTTTCTGTAAGCCAGCTTCAAATGAAAATACTTCCAGATGATTTTAGTTCTACAGCAGTGATGCAGGCGTATTCCTTCCCCTGAGCCGTCCAGGAACAGGCACCGCACAGAAGCCTGTTTCACCCCGATTCCACAGACACACCGTGAAGATCCTGCCCATGAGGGACAGTTGCACGGGAAGATGATTTCAGGGTCCCAACGGGAGAGCCCTTCCTGTGACTGCAGCCCAGTGCCTGGGGAGGATGGAAGGGGGGGAGAGGGGTGGCGGTCAGGTGAAAGTAAGGCAGGGGGGAGGGGAAAAATAGGAACATTAGAGCGGAGAGATCGGCAGACCCCAAGTGTAGCCAGGCGATAATGTTAACACTGCCTTGTATCACGTGGAGATCACACACCCCCTGGTATGTGGCAGCAAGGGGGGCACCTCACCTGTGGGGGTATTCTTCCCCCAAATCCCTAATCCCAGTCTAATGAGAAAACATTGGACCAACCCAAATGGCAGGGTAGCTACAAAGTAAATCCCTGACCACTGGTATTTTTTTTTTAATTTTTTTAACGTTTATTTATTATTGAGAGACAGAGAGACACAGACCGTGGGCAGAGGAGGGGCAGAGAGAGAGGGAGACACAGAATCTGAAGCAGGCTCCAGGCTGTGAGCTGTCAGCACAGAGCCAGACCTGGAACTCGAACTCGCAAACCGCGAGATCATGACCTGAGCCGCGAAGTGGGACACTTAAGTGACTGAGCCACCCGGGGGCCCCAAAGGTATTCTTAAAAAAATAATCAAGATCATGGGGTGCCTGGAAGGCTCAGGCAGTTAAGCATCATGACTCTCGATTTCGGCTCAGGTCACGATCTCACGGTTTGTGGGTTCGAGCCCCGTGTCGGGCTCTGTGCTGACCGTGCGGAGCCCGCTTGTGATTCTCTCCCTCTCCTTCTCTCTACCCCTGCCCTGCTCATGCTTTTTCTTTATCTGTTTCTCAAAACAAATAAAGTCAAGATGGTGAAAACCAAAGACCGGTAAACTGTCACAGATCGGAGACCAATCACCAGTGAGTAAAAACAGCGCGGGACCTGATTAGATCCTGTTGGAAGAAGGACGTTGGTGGAAAAGCTGGTGAAACGGGTATTGCGCGTGTTTGGGTTTCGTTCGTGGAATTAGACCAAGGCTAATTTCTAGTTTTGATCACCGTCGTAGAGTCATGTGAGATGATCACCTTGGGATGTGGGTGGAGGGGTATCTGAGGCTTGGCGGTGCCATTATTTGGGAGCAGTTTTAACATCCCAAATTACTCTAAAACCGAAGGATGCCCGACAGCATCCAGGGATAAAGGCTTCTACTCCGTCGCACGCCAGCTTCCTTTTGTGCCTTCTTCCTCCTTTCCTTCCGAAGGCCCCCGGCACAGCCCTGCCAGCTTCTCCCCTGCCCTGCCAGCACCTGTTGCTCCCAGACGTGCTGATCTTTCTCTCGGCTTATTCCGTATTAAAATTGGCTCACGGCTCTCCTCCTACCCTCTTGTCCCTGAAACAGACACAGAGACGGTTTTGTTTTTCTTTCTTTCTCTCTCTCTCTTTTTCTCTAATGCCTGGCACATGTAAAGTGAAGAAGGCGTGAAAAGTCACCCGCCCTGACCGGATCCTCGTGCCGGAGAGCAGAAACTTTGATGTGAAGGACAAGGTTTTTGAGAACACAAAGAACTGAAGGAGGGGTCAGAGGAAAATCAGTCTGGGGCATCTGGGTTTCTTTTTTTTTTTTTTTTTGCTACAATGTAGGAAGAGCGGTTGTGGGGGGTTAGAAAGCTGGTTATGGGGTGGACCCATGGCACCGTGGCTCGTGGCTCGAGGTGACAGCACAGCCCCATTTTCTTGACCAGCTTCCCTATTCTATCTGCTTGCTTGACCTGGTGCTTTCCGCCTTTGATTTAGACACTGGCTTTGGTGAGTGGCTTATGAGACGAGCCACTGGGAGCAAAACAGACATGGAGTGACCACAGAGTTCATGGACGAGGAAGGATCGGAGAAAATCCAACTTCTAGAGTGCTGGAGAACCCGGACCAGGGTGTCCTGGGTGGTTCTTCCCGCCGGGGCTGCTGAGTCCGGTGCCACTGTCCGTTTGGACTCCCATGTCCAGCCCAGGTGACAGGCTGGCATCTTCCGCTTCTGTTTTTAAACACACAGTTGTGCGTCTGAGATTCTGGTTTGACACAGTAATGAAAATCTCCTTCGAAACGTTTCCTTTGATATTTTTAACGACTGTAAAAATAGTTTTATCCACGTTATGTTTTGACTTAAGCAAAACAAAACAGCCTCGACTGCATCTCAAGAACTTAGTGTTTCCTTTTAATCATCCCTCACTTTATCGGATCAGTTTTACGAGCCTGTTTTGTGCAAAGGACAGGCTACTCATGCTGATGTAGATAAAATAATTTTTGTGGTTTAATTCCTTACTTGTTTGGCTTTTTTCCATCTCAGTTGCATATGCTTTTCTTTATGCATCTTGAACTTTGAAAAAAATTTTTTTAACGTGTATTCATCTTTTTTGAGAGACAGAGACAGAGTGTGAGTCGGGGAGGGGCAGAGAGAGACAGACAGAGGCAGAGACAGAATCTGAAGCAGGCTCCAGGCTCTAAGCTGTCAGCACAGACCCTGACGAGGGGCTCAAACTCACAAACTGAGAGATCATGACCTGAGCCGAAGTCGGCTGCTTAACCCAGGTGCCCCATCTTGAAACTTTTTAAAAATTTTTTAAATAGCAAAATATTTGAACCCTGATGAAATATATCATTTTAGTCTCTCTGTCATTTATTTCTGCTCTGATCTTTGTTACTCTCTTTCTTCTACTAACTTTGGGCTTAGGTGGGTTTTTTCTAGTTCCTTGAGATGTCAAGTTAGGTTGCTCATTTGAGAGCTTTCTTTTTTTTCCAGGGTAGTTAGGCGTTTGTGGCTATAAACGTCCCTCTTAAATCTGTTTCAGGAGCACGTTGTTCAATCTCCACATATTTGTGAGGTTACCAGTTTGCCTCTTGTTATTACCTGCTGGTTTCATGTGATTTGGTCGGGAAAGATACTCGATAGGGTTTCAGTCTTCCTAAATTTGTTGATACTTGTTCTGTGGAGCGGCAGGTGATCTGTCCTGGAGAATGTTCTACGTGTCCTAGAGATGAAATGTGTGTTTCTGGTGCTGTTGGGTAGAATGGTCTGCGTGTATCTGTGAGGTCCATCTGGTCTAAAGTGTCGCTCAAGTCAGTGTTTGTTCCCTCTGTGATTTTCTGTCTGGATGATATGTTGCTAAAAAAAATTTTCAAATATTTATTCACTTTTTGAGAGACAGTGTGAGAGGGGGGGTAGGACAGAGAGAGAGAGGGAGACACAGAATCTGAAGCAGGCTCCAGGCTCCGAGCTCTCAGCACAGAGCCCGATGGGGGCTCCAACTCACAAACCTCAAGATCATGACCTGAGCCGAGGTCGGACGCTTAACCGACTGAGCCACCCGAGCTCCCCATGGATGATCTATCATTTTAGACGAAAGGTAACCATAGCCACTTGGGGTGCGGCTTCACCCTGTTGCTGAATGGTTTGCTGTGTGTAGTTTGAATATTTTATTAATGTGGTGACTAATATTGGGGAGATCATGTCACTGTTTGCTTTTTAGAGATCAGGAAACAGAGACCCAGGAAAGGTGAAGTAACTTGCCCAAGGTCTTTTAGCCAAGTGAATGGTAGACCAGTGCTGGATCCGGGTCTGTCTACCTTCCGCGTATCACTGCTTTGCCACCGGGGTAATCTGTCACATTCTCAGGATTGCTCTGTGTGGTTCCTGCCCAGACAGCAAGCCATCAGTGGCTCACAGCTTGTGGGTCAAGGCTGCTCCAAACTGGACGATGTAGGGGCACCTGGGTGGCTCGGGTGGTGAAGGGTCCGACTCGATTTCAGCCCAGGTCATGATCTCACAGTTCGTGAGTTTGAGCCCTGCATTGGGCTCTGTGCTGACAGTGCAGAGTCTGCTTGGGATACTCTCTCTCCCTCTCTCTCTGCCCCTACCTTTCTCTCTCTCTCTTTCAAAAAGATTAAAAAAAAAAAAAAAAGACTGGGCAATGTATCAGCATAGTTGAAAAAGTAAAATTTTAAGGGTAATTATATATCCTTGTGAGTGTTAGCCTATATAGAATAACTTAAAACCACTTGTGTTTTTTCTCGGCTTCTCTTTCTCCCTCTCTCTTTTTAAAAAGTAATTTGATCACAGAATTCATCTTATTGAGCATATATGAAGTCCTGGGGCACCGGGGTGTTTCATTCGGTTAAGCGTCCAACTCTTGATTTTGGCTCAGGTCACGATCTCCCGGTTCACGAGTTCCAGCCCCGTGTTGGGTTCTGCGTTGACAGCTCAGAGCCTGGCACCTGCTTTGGATTCTGTGTCTCCTCTCTCTCTCTCTCTCAAAAATAAACGTTAAAACAAAACAAAACAAAAAACATCCTGGGCCATTCAGTGGATTTTTCTCCCCATCCGCTAAAAACGACCAGTATCTCTGTCAAAACAACTCTTAACCATTACGTGGCCCCAATGAGCCAGTTTCCTCCTACGCTGCTGTGTGGGAAAGCCAAAATACTGTCGGAAACACAGTCAGAAGGCTTCTCCCTGCTCCTAGAAATTGGGGCCAGCCAAGCTGGTGGCTGTGCCCAGTTGCTGGCGTTACCAAGCGGTGCCTTGCCCTGTTTCCCTGCCGGCACCCCCCTCCCCCGGACGTGGCTGTGTCACTGCCGAAGCCCAGCTCTCTCACTCTTCTGTGCGTGCGTCTTTTGATTGACCTTCCTTTTTTAATTCATTGAGGTATGCTAGTCCTCCCAGTCAGGGCACAGCCCAGTTGTTACCCCACAGCACTGCCCTGTCCGTCTTCGTTATCGTTGTTATCAATAACCGTCATCTAATTGCTTTTCTGGCAGCTGGTCGTTATCAGTCCCCAAGCCCTTTCCTGTAGTGGTCAGGTCATTCATTGCTGCGTAAGACATGGTGGCTGATTCACATTTCCATTGGTTCGAGCCAGATAGGATCATAAACTCTGAAGGATGCTGGCGTTCGATGGTATCCGAGAGATTAAGATGGTCTTTGGTTTATGGAGAAAGCGAGGTGCCTCGCTCAAGGTTCAGCTAAATAGGAACCCAGGGGTTCTAATTCCCAGGGTAGAATTCTGCAGAATAAAATTACAGACCCCAAATGATAAAAATTCCACTTGGGAAGTTTTGCAACAATGACAGAAAATATTAAAATTTTCCAGAGAATGGAACAAGTCACAGATTTTTTTTTTTTTTCCTCCTCCCAGAATGGGTGAATTAAAGCATCGAATTCACCTGAGTCAGCGGTCAGGACATCTTTAAATGTCTGCTTTTCATCTCAGATGTCTTCCCCCATATTTTGATGCATATGGATTAGGGGACCCAGCTAGCACGACTGGCCTGTGGGTTCTCGTCAGTAACTTGTGTTTTATGGATGTTGCCTGCTTGTAGAAGATTAGTGGGGGAAATCCAAGTACAGACAGGTAAAAGTTTGCTTTCTTTCTTTTCTTTTTTCTCTTCTCTTCTCTTCTCTTCTCTTCTCTTCTCTTCTCTTCTCTTCTCTAGTTTGCTTTTTCTCTCCTGAGTGCTCAGAGTAGGAAGTAATCAATCAGATTATGGGAATAAAATTCTTTTTCCCTGTTTCAGCATTTTTACTTGGAGTAGATCTCTCCTTTCAATAAGAAATAACAAAAGTACCAAGCTGGGTAGGACAGAGTCAAAAACGGTGTGTTTGGTGCTGTCGTAAATCTTTATAGATTCTCACAAAGTTCAGGTGTTTATAAAGAGAGAACTGGATTAAGCAGTTAACTAAAGTGACATCCTTGGAGCTAAACATTGGGCTTCCTCACCTTTCCAGACCGAGGCCACGTTTGCTGTATTGATGGTTTGAAAAGCTCTGGCTGTAGGATGATGCTGCAGAGATGAAGTTACTTCGTTTCCCCAGCAAAGCTTTTCAGTAAACAAAATCTGGCGTCTGTTTTTTTTGATTTTTTTTTTTTTTTTTAATTTCCTGGCGGACGCTAATTATTCCTGTAGTTTCTTTCATCAAATGCTGTGGTTGCTTTTTTTTTTTTTTTTTTTAAGAAATAAAAGCTACTTGTTTTTCTTTCTAATGAGCTCTCACTCTTTCTTCTTAGTGTGGGAGGATTTGGGATTACAGAAGTATCTGTTAAAAAAGCCCTACCCCCAACCCAGCGGGTCTACTAGAATGCCCTGGGAGGGTTTAATGATGGAAACAAAACAAATTGGATCTGTTTTATATTTATCTTGGGGGGGAAGTCATGGGGAGCTAATGCCTGTGATGGGGTGGTGGAAATTCTTGGGATTTTCAGGTGCATTTGCCCTGTGGCAAAGGGTGGTGAGTTGCGTTGAAATAAGCATTGAAGAAATTACTTCCCAGCTCTAGCTCATTGTTATTACCAAGTAAGAAAGTAGACTCATTATGGCCATGCCCTCGGATGTTTCAAAAGAATCTTGGACTCTTGATTAAAAAAAAAAAAAAACAAAACTGGGAAATAATTTAATCATAATGAAAAACCCGAAGCAATGCTAAAAACAAAATTCTGCGTGGGTGAAGCAACTCAGTCTCATCTGAAGGTGAAACGTAGCCTCTGGTCTGTGGTGAAGGCCAGAGTATTTGTTAACAGTGGCCCCCGACGTAAAAAAATAATTGAAAAATTCTGACGAGTGTGAACTGAAGTCCTGTTTGAAAAGTCCAAAAAGAATGTGTTTTCGGCGTTCCTCGAGAAACTAAATGGGAGTGTTCCAGGCTGCAGATTCATCATCTCTGTGTTTTTCAACCTTGTATCTCCAGGGCCAGAAGCTCTCCTTCTGCCTAAGACATTCTTTATTGGTTTATTTTTTTTTTTTAATTTTTTTAATTTTAATGTTTATTTATTTATTTATTATTTTTTTTTTCAACGTTTATTTATTTTTGGGACAGAGAGAGACAGAGCATGAACGAGGGAGGGGCAGAGAGAGAGGGAGACACAGAATCGGAAACAGGCTCCAGGCTCCGAGCCATCAGCCCAGAGCCTGACGCGGGGCTCGAACTCACGGACCGCGAGATCGTGACCTGGCTGAAGTCGGACGCTTAACCGACTGCGCCACCCAGGCGCCCCAATGTTTATTTATTTTTGACAGAGAGAGAGAGAGACACGGAGCATGAGCGGGGGAGGGGCAGAGAGAGAGGGAGACCCAGAATCCGAAGCAGGCTCCAGGCTCCAAGCTGTCAGCACAGAGCCCGACGCGGGGCTCGAACTCACAGACCACGAGATCATGACCTGAGCTGAAGTTGGACGCTCAACCGACTGAGCCACCCAGGCGCCCCTCTTTATTGGTGTAAAGAAAAACTGACCCTTAGGCCAGAGGTCAGCCTTTCAGCCCCCCCCCCCCACCCCCAGAAAAGGCCAGGTAGTAAATATTTTAGGCTTTCTAGGCTCTCAGGTCTCAACTATTCAGTGCTGCTTCTGTAACAGAAAAGCAGCTTTAGCCAATATGTAAATGAATGGGCAGGGCCGTGTGCCAATAAAACTTTATTTAGCAAAATAGGCTTTTGGCCCCCTGGCTATGGATTGAAGACTTCTAGGGGAAGCTGAGGGCTTCAAACAAGCCGATTTCCCTTTCTTTACTTATCTTGCTCTCAGGTGAGTACCCCCACCCAACATTCATTGCGGGCGTCTTGAACACATGATGCAGAAGTGAACTTGCACTTGAGATACGACTCAGATAGAGGACCTCCTTGTGGTTGTGTAACAACAGAATAGTTCACCCCACCCCAGAGCAGCATGGCAGCGACCTGTGGGAACTTTTTGAAATCTGCGGATTTGTTCGGGATGGTGGCATTTCATGTCAAGAGGATTATACGCTCAACTACACGCATTCTATTTTGGAGCAGATTCCCTATGAAAACAAATCAAAGCAGCCTTTGGGCATCTTAATAATCCATTTTGAGATTTCCTTGACTTTGTACTTGAGTGCATGATTGGTTTATAGATTTTCCCTTGCACCTCCATTTTCTCTTTTGTGTTATGCCTGGGCATTCTATGAAGCATTTGAAAGGAGTCATGGGGGACACAAGGAGGTCATACTTATCCCCTGATGGATCACCATTATGAGGAACAATCCCACTATGTGGTTTAATTCAACATTGCCTTTGTAGAAGGGGGGTGAGACATCATGTTGGGAAGCAAGCATGGGGAAAGAGTTTTGAGGGTTAGTAAGTGGCATGTTTGAGGGGTTTTCTTCTAGATCAGCACTGTCCAATTGAAATATAATGGAAACCACATATGTCATTTTAAATTTCCTAGTGGCCACCTTATAAAAAGTAAGACCGAAGGGACGAAATTAATTCCAATAACTATTTAGATTGAAAGGTGGTACGTGTGAAATACAGTGATTTCAACAGATAATCAAAAACACATTCTTGAGGAGACGTTTTGCATTTTTCATGCAGCATCTTCCAAATCTACACGTTTTATGCTTGCAGTGCATCTCCATTCTGACTAGCCACATGTCATACAGTTTGAATGGCCCCGTGAGGCCAGTGGCCACCATATTGGACGGCATAGCTCTGGAAGCCGGGCCGGGGTGGGGGGAGAGGGCAGTGAAGGCTTTCAGCAGAGGACTGATCCTACAGACAGCCTTTGGTTCTGCTGTGGACACCTAATCCCAGGTGGCATAAGAGGACTAGAACAGGTAGACCGAGCTTCGTGCCTGTCTCAGAGTCTAGAAAATGGATGAAGGAGGCTTGAACTGGAGCACAGCAGTGGGCGTGGGTAAGTGGGAGAAGGATTTGCTAGAAGTTTTGGTAGTAGGAATTATAAAACTTCCCGTGGAATTCTAGGCATGAGGGAGGCAGGAGAAATTGGAGAATCTTTGAAGATTGCTAGCTCAGGTTTATTTATGAATAACTGTGACTGTGGTAGGGAGCACGGAAACAACAGGCACCATCGAGAGCAAACAACTTAGACGTGTCTTAGGCGTGAAATGGAAAGGGCTTTTGGGGTAAGCTGGAGCTCGTGAGTGAGGTCAGGCTTGGGAGCACGTAAGGCATGATTGTTGAGATTTTGCCCGCTGTCACAAAGCTGAGACGTGACAGTGTAGCAGACGCAAGGAAGGGGGGAGAAGAGAGCAGGACCAGGAAAACACGTTTATATTTTTGCCCCAAAGGAATATAGTTTCTATAGTTTATGTCATGCACGTAGAAGTGTTTAGAGGGAACAGGACTCATGTTTATAATTTATTTTGGAACACGGTAAAAAAGAGAGGATGAACTGGATGGAGGGATGGATAGGTAATGTGGTAATACAAATATAGATTCTTTAAAAAAAATTTTTTTTTAATCTTTACTTTTGAGAGAGAGAGAGAGAGAGACAGAGCACAATCGGAGGAGGGGCAGAGAGAGAGAGGGAGACACAGAATCCCAAGAAGGCTCCGGGCTCTGAGCTGTCAGCACAGAGCCCCGTGTAGAGCTTGAACTCGTGAACCGATCGTGTCCTGAGTGGAAGTCAGACACTTAACCGACTGAACCATCCAGGCGCCCCTAGATTCTTTTTTTAATTTAAATTCAGTTTAGTTAACATACAGTGCAGTATTGGTTTTAGGAGTAGAATTTGGTGATTCATCATTTACAAATAACACCCAAAGCTCATCCCAGCAGGTGCCCTCCTTAACGCCCATTACCCATTTAGCCCATCCCTCCCCCCAGTACCCCTCCAGTATGCCTCAGTCTGTTCTCCATACTCAAGAGTCTCTTATGACTTTTAAGGAAAATACAGATTGAGCATTTAGCTCGTGGGCAAAGGGTGTTTCTTTTTTGTACAATTCCTTCCAGTTTTTGCTGTGTTGAAAATTTTTATAATAAAATGTTGGCGGCAGAGGGGAAGAGTTTTAAGGTCAGTGTTACCAAGTGTTGTATAAAAAAACTAGGGGGCACCTGGGTGCCTCAGTCCATTAAGTGTCCGACTTCAGCTCAGGTCATGATCTCACGGTTTGTGAGTTCGAGCCCCGCGTCGGGCTCTGTGCTGACAGCTCGGAGCCTGGAGTTTCGGATTCTGTGTCTCCCTCTCTCTCTGACCCTCCCCCGTTCATGCTCTGTCTCTCTCTATCTCAAAAATAAATAAAAACGTTAAAAAAAAATTAGAAATACACAGGGAATGTAAATGAACGTCCCCCGTGTGTCTGTCTCCCGCTTCTTGCCTGGACCGGGGTCAGCCAGTGGGGTCTTCAAACATGCTTTATGACCATTATAGTGGGTCATCCATGTAGATAAAACTGCCCTGTGTGAAAGGAGGGCTTAAAACGTGTTTAGTGGGCTTTTATCTGGGTTATTGCATTTGTACAACCTGCTTTCTGCACCAATGTGATTAGTAATGTGCAGTGACTTGATCGAGAAGTTTTTTTTTTGTTTTTGTTTTTTTTTTTTAGTCAGAGGGCTTTAGCTAGGACTTTTTTTTTTTTTTTACTGGATGCTTAAGGCTTTCAGCATTAATTATCGAACACAAGTAGTGTCTGCTGTGCCTGTTTTCTTGAAAACTTTAGCCAATTTTCAAGGCAACGCTGCACCAGCCTATCCTAAATTCCCCTGCAAGTGCGCAAAGAAAAATTAACTTGCCTTAAGAGTGTTTATCTTTTGGGGCACCTGGGGGGGCTCAGTCGGTTGTGCATCCAACTTCGCCTCAGGTCATGATCTCTCGCGGTGCATGAGTTCAGGCCCCCCATCGGGCTCGCTGCTGTCAACTCAGAGCCCATCAGAGCCCACTTTGGATCCTCTGCCTCTCTCTCTGTGCCCCTCCCTGGTTGCACTCTCTCGATAATAAATAAACCTTAAAAAAAGAAGAGCATTTATCTTTTGAACACTCGCTTGGAAGTTCCATGAGAGAAGGCAGAAATTTAACTGCATTGTGTTTTCTTCTTCTGTCATCAGTGCTGAAATTTTTTTTCTTAAGTTTCAACCATAAAATATTCTTTCATCAGTGACCTCTCATTTCTTCACTATGAACACCAAGGATCAGACATTCCTTATTCTGCTATCCTTTCCTCTCTCCCTAGAGGGGAGAGGGTACAGAGCCCAGAAGAGAAAACGATGAAAAGAGCTAGGGGGCTCGAGTCGAAACAAAGACCTGCATGAAATCTTTACACGTCTAATATCCTGATTGAGATAAAGCCAGGCACCATATGTGGCCTCTGCGTGTATGGGACAGAACATGACAGCGTTTCTTTGGATGTCCAGACACCCTGCATAATGACAGCAGAGGAGAACGTAGAGAGCCAGAAGGGAAAATGAAAGAAAAAGCAGCACTGGACAGATGCTTTGGAGGGCCACCAGCCACCGGGCGAAGGGACCGCCACCAAGGGGAGCGGGATGTAAAAGCAGACACAGGCCTTGTGCATGGCCAACCTTGGCATTTCCAGCAGCAGCCTCTGGAGACGCTTTGGCATCCTGAAATTCTCAGCTGCAGAAATGTCGTTCCTGCCCCTCTGTGTCTGTGTCCCCGATCACACGCTTTTTCCCTGCAGCCATGGGTTTCCAGTAAATTTCCCGAGACCCTCAATGTATTGCCTTTTCAATTTCCACCATAATTTTTTCCCCTCGCTCTTTTTTGAAAAGAAACGTGTCCCCCTGTTTCTGGATGCCGAATGGCTGTGCTGTCTTTCGTAGGAATTTAAATCATCCGCTTCTACAAAAATTAGCAAATGGCAGAATCTCACGAACTGTGCGGTCTCTTTACACGTTATCAGAGCACGTGCCCGGGGTCACTCTACGTGGAGATGCTAGCTTAAAAAAGTAAGGCGTTCAGAAACATGGCTGGTATCTCAGATACTGTTTCTGATAATAGATGATTGATTTCTCAGGGGGAGGAAGCATGAAAATTGTTAATCAAATGATATATTGTGGGAGCAGTGCTCTGTAAGTGTAAAAGATGATTGTTAGAAAATGCTTAGAAATCCATGGGACGTTGAAGCTTCCGCGTGTAACCCCTTGATTGTGTAGCAAACTACCTCAAATGGATAAATTATAGTTTGGCTCTGTTTTCACAAGCATGTTTCACCTGCATGTATAAGAAAATCAAATAGGAAGGCCTGGCTGGCTCAGTCGGTTAAGCATCTGACTTTTGAGTTCGGCTCAGGTCCCGATCTCACAGTTTGTGGGTTCGAGCCCCGCATCTGGCTCTGTTCTGGCAGCACAGAGCCTGCTTGGGATTCTTTCACTCCCTCTGCCTCTCTCTCTCTGCCCCTCCCCTGCTCAAGCTCTTTCTCTCTCTCTCAAAATGAATAAACATTAAAAAATTAAAAAAAAAAACCAAATAAGTAATAGTTCATTTAGACAACTCTATTTTTTTTCAACGTTTATTTTATTTTATTTTATTTTTTATTTTTGGGACAGAGAGAGACAGAGCATGAACGGGGGAGGGGCAGAGAGAGAGGGAGACACAGAATCGGAAACAGGCTCCAGGCTCTGAGCCATCAGCCCAGAGGCCTGACGCGGGGCTCGAACTCACGGACCGCGAGATCGTGACCTGGCTGAAGTCGGACGCTTAACCGACTGCGCCACCCAGGCGCCCCTTAGACAACTCTATTAGTATATTGGCTTGAACATGTGAATTATGTATACCCGTTATCATAATATGCCAGCATCATTTGAAAGGTTTGGGTGAAATCATTGCCCTTCAAAACAGGAAGTTCTTAAAAATTGGAAAGTAATCAGATGTGTAAGCAATTTCAGTATATTGATCTGGACATCTGACTTCTATATGCTTATCAGAATTTTGTAGAATATGTTAGCTTAGTGGTGAAGGCTTGGGCAACATCATTTTCCTTGAAAACAGAAAGTTCTTTTTCTTTCTCCCCAAGGCCTCTAAAAATCTGAACTATTGAACTCAGATCTGAGTAATGATGTACTATACTTTGCCAAATGAGTCGCTTCCCCTTTTGTAACATCCATCAGAAAAAAAGGAAGTGTCCAGTCAGACAAACTGTTTCCCAGGAAAGGCCTTTTTGTGTATTTGCTGAAGTCAAGGTAATTTTAAAATCAGAGGAAAACTTGATATTGTTCTTTGGTGACATTCAGGAAGTGAAAAGGATTGAGTCTGTGGATTCTCTTCTATCGGCACAGAGATGGTAAGACAGCAGTCGAAGGAAAGAAGTGTCTTCCATAATCAGAAGAAAGTAATTTGGACTATTTCACGGCATATGTTCATATAAAAATGACAGAGATAAGACATGTTTCCCATGTTTGCGGTTAAGATGCTCCCCCAACAAAACACAAAATGTATTCTAAATGTTATTTTGGGGGCTTTTTTTTTTGTTTGCAAAATGTGAAATATTTAGGCTCAGAATGGCGTGATTGGATTTACTGTTATTATATTCAGTTCCTGTTTGGAATTTATGGAGCCTGTACTAAATCTCAGCCCTTTGGGACATGAACTCCTTTACTCTTCATCCAAAAATAAATACCTTGTTACATTAAGAGAAAAACAGCACCCTCTCAAAAAATCTCATCATTAGCATTGGGAATGACCTCTGGGTCATCTAGTCCACTTCTTATCTGATAGACGGAAGTTTCTCAAAACAGCTTCATAGCTATTCTAATCATCAAGTAATGCTTTTGAGAGATGTCTCCAAAACACTGACCTAACACAACTTCTTTGCAGAGCGAACTATTAAGTCATCTGTTGCTGCTTTTACCTACTGGGTGCCAGGCAGACTCACATCTATTTATGCTTCGTTCCTGGGACTCGGTGTTCTGAGACCCTGTGGAGTGTGTAGACGAATGTATTACAAATGTTTCATTAGCTCCTATTAAAGCTTATTTACTTGTTAGAAAGAGAATACAGCCAGTTGAAAGCACGAATGTGTCCCAACGGAATTAATGTATTAAGATGACGGTCAGTTAAGCATCTGACCATTTACAAAACAGGGGCACCTGGATGGCTTAGTAAACTAAGCGTCACTTCCCTGGGTGGCTCAGTCTGTAAAGCGTCCTACTTTAGCTCAGGTCACAATCTCACGGGTTCGTGAGTGGAGCCCCACATCGGGCTCTCTGCCGTCAGCATGGAGCCTGCTTCAGGTCCTCTGTCCCCCTGTCCCTCTGCCCTTCCCGTGCTTGCGTGCTCCCTCTCTCTCAAAAATAAACATTAAAAAAAAAAAAACCAAACCAAACCAAAACCAACCACTGTGGAGTTGAGAAGCCCAGGATCTAGTCCTGGCTTTGACATTGATGAGTGAACTTAAACTTGACTTCCCTGTGGCCGAATTCTTTCTTCTGCAGAATTACATCAAACGAAGGGATTTCTGTTCCCTTGGCCTAAAACTGTGCTGTTCTGCATGTATTCTGTACTGTGCTGTATGAATATAGGCTGAGGAAAGCTTCTGGGCTTTTCTGTCATGACCAATATTCTCAAGGTCCCATTCTTCCTTTCTTTTAGGAGGGGGCAGTGGGCTTTGTTCCCTAAAGGCTCTTCAGGGTGAAAGGCTGGGGGGAAGACAGGCTTCCCTATGGAAGCAGCTGGGAAGCAAGCCCATGGACCCATGTTGGAGACAGAGCCCGTAATAGCTCAGAGGATCGTGTCTAATCCAGACTAGGCAGGATCAGGATGAAGATACCTCAACTCCACTAAATGACAGCATGCTGGGTAGGCCATCCTACTAAACCCCCATGCCTGTTCTTGCAGGAATGGAATTTGGGAGGAGTGACACTCATCAGCTTAATGGCAAAGAAAGGAAGTAGAGTAGTTGCTTGTTCTCAGAATAACTAACCGAAGGTGACCATGTCCCTTGATCTCACAGGCTGCAGAGGTCTTCATTAAAATGGGTTCTGTGCGCTCTTAATGGTTTTTGGACACCCCCAACACTACTGTGGTGGTTTTGAAGACCGGGCCGCAGATTCTTTGATGGTCCTTCCCTCAAGAGGTGGAGCTTAATCCTTCTCCTTTGAGTGTGGGCTGAGCCCAGTGACTGGCTTATGACAACAAATTCAATATGGCCGAAGCGATAGAATGCTGTTTCTCAGGGTTCATTTATTAAGAGATTGTGCTTTCCAGGTTGGGTGTGCCCTTTTTCTGGGATTACTTGACATGAGGAAGTCGGCCGCCACGTTTGGTAGAGAGGCCCGTACGGTGAGGAACTGAAGCCTCCTGCCACAGCCACATTAGTGGCTTGAAAGTGGGTCCTTCACCATGGTCAAGCCTCCATGTGACTGCAGCCCCTGCTGACAACTCGACTGCAATCTTAAGAGATAACCCTGAGCCTGACAAGCTGTCTTGGACCTGTGAGAGGTAATCAATGTCTGCTGTTTTCAGTCACTAAGTTCTAGAGTTATCTGCTCCATGGCCGTTCCTAACACAACGTAGCACCATTTGTGAAGCTCTTCCTTCCCAAATCTAAGTGGGCGTTAGAATTTCCTAGAGACAGCCATGAAAGCACAGATTCTTTTGATGAAAGACGTTGAAGAAGACACAAATAAGTGGGAAGATGGTCTATGTTCATGCATCAGAAGAACTGATATCGTTAAAATGTCTCTATTACCCCAAGCAATCTACAGATTCAGTCCAACTCCTATCAGATATCAATGGCAATTTCCACAGAAATAGAAGAAAGTTCTAAAATGTGTATATAGCCATAAAAGGCCCTGTACTGTGGAAGCAATGTTGAGAAAGAAAAACAAAGCTGGAGGCATCATGCTGTCGGACTTCAAATGATATTACAAAGCTATAGGAATCAAAACAGTATGGTACTGGCATAAAAACAGACACCTTGATCGATGGCAGCATAGAGAGCCCAGAAATAAACCCATGCATAGATGTTCAATTAATTTATGACAGAGGAGCCAAGAAATCACAGTGTCCTCAATAAATGGTGATGGGAAAACTGGACCTCTCTCTTCTGCATTATACTAAAAGTAACTCACGATGGATTAAAGGCTCGAACGTAAGACCTGAAATCCTAAAATGCCTAGAAGAAGACATAGACAGTAGGCTCCTTGACATCAGTCTTAGAGATAATTTTGACAACCAAAAGCAAAGGCAATAAAACAAAAATAAATAATTGGGACTACACCAAACTAAAAAGCTTTTGCACAGCCGAGGAAACCATCAACAAAATGAACAGACCCACTGAATAAGGGAAGATATTTGGAAATCCTATGTGTGAGAAGTGGCTAGTATCCAAGATACATAAAGATCTCATAACAGCTCAGTAGCAACAAAAACACACAATTTGATTAAGAAATGGGCAGAGGATCTGAATAAACATTCTTTGTAAAGAAGACCTATAGACGGCCATCAGGTATGTGGAAAATTGCCCAACATCACTCGTTGTCAGGGAAGTTATAAACTGAAACCACAATGAGCTGTCACCCCACACCTGTTAGAATGGCTGTTGTCAAAAACACAAGACATAACAAGTGTTGGTGAGGATGTGGAAAAAAGAGAACCCTTGTGCATGGTTGCTAGGAACGTAATTTTGTGCAACCACCCTGGGAAACCATATGGAGGCTCTTTAAAGAGTTAAAGATAGAACCACCCTTATAATCCAGAGATCCCACTTCTGGGTATTTATCCAAAGAAAACAGAAACACCAATTTCAAGAGCTATATGTATCAGCCATTAAAAAAAAAAAAAAAGTGACATCTCGTCATTTGTGACAACATCATGGATCTTGAGAGCAGAATGCTGAGTTGATGGAAGTCAGAAAACGATAAATACCGTATGGTCTCACCTCTGTGTAGAATCTACAAATAGAAAAAGAACCAAGATGATAAGATACAGAGAGCAGACTGGTGGTGGCCAGAGGGCGGGGGTGGGCAGAATGGGTGAAGTTACAAACCTTAATTTATAGTAAGTCAGTCATGAGAATGTAGTATATACAGGGGGGGAAGGGCTGAGAGAGAGGGAGAGAGAGAGCATCTCAAGCAGGCTCTGCACTGTCAGCACAGAACACGATGTCAGGCTTGAACTCACACGCTGTGAGATCATGACCTGAGCCGAAACCAAGAGTCGGACGGTCAACCGGGTGAGCTACCCAGGCGCCCCAGCTAAGAAAGAGTAAATCTTAACAGTTCTCATCGAGAGATAATTCTGTAACTCTGCGCGATGAAGGACGTTAACTAGATTTACAGCGGTGATCGTTTTGCCATACGTACAAATATCAAATCATCATGGAGTACAGCGGAAGCTAACACAGTGTTGGATGTCAAATATATCTCAATAACCACAACCTCCCCCCCGCCCCCACCCCAACACACACATACGGACTCCTGGCCCCAGCTCCTGAGAATCTGATTGAGGAGGCTTAGTGTGGGGCCTCAGGCTTTGCATTTCTAACAAGTTCTTGTTTAAACGATGGTCAGGGACCGTCTGTTAAGCGCAAAAGCCTTTATCTCCTTCCTGGAAGACATTGCTGTGATCATCTCATTCACAGCAGAGCAGAGCTTCTCCATGGCACTGTTCTGGGGAATTTTTCCAGCCTTCCTAATCTACCTGAGGCTTGCTATTCGGCATTGAAGCTGTGAATGAAGGTTAATACTTACAGTGAAGCCTTCTGCGGCTTCTCAATCTGCTGGTGTGTTGGTGGCCATTCCAATAATGAGTCAACCTTCCCACTCACTCTTTACCAGTACAGTTTCTCTCTTATCTTGGCAGACTCTTTGCCAACCCTTGGCATGGTCTTGCACTGTCTGGGAATCGCTGAGACAAATGCAAAAGAACTAAAATCTCGGAACATCCATAGAATAAGCTGTAAGCTACAATGGAAGGGAGTTGAAGGGTAAAAATGGTTTTCCTGCTTTTTGTTCTCCCAACACGAGTCACCTAATTAGGGGAGAGAGGGAGAGAGAGGGAGAGCGAGAGCGAGTGCAAGAACTCCCCGATTGGAGCTAGGAATCCACTGGATCCAGACTCCTTTGTGCGCCTCTGTGGTTCCGTCTTTATCTAAGCAATGCGGTTCTGTTTACATTGTCTCATGAATTTGGCAAAGGGGGAAATCAGGATGAAGGCTGGGAATTGCATTCCTTTCTGACCTCGAGCCTCATTACCCGACTTTTTTGATACTTTCTACCCCTTCGTGCAGGAGTTTGCAGTTTAGTGGAGAAATCGGGAAAGAATCGTGGTAGAGGGTGGGAGGCACAA
Organism: Puma concolor; assembly: GCF_028749965.1. NCBI lineage: Eukaryota > Metazoa > Chordata > Mammalia > Carnivora > Felidae > Puma > Puma concolor. The sequence continues at coordinate 7,775,634 of NC_141680.1, read as the reverse complement.
TGCCCCGTGAGGGGGGGAACAGGTGGCAAATATCAGAGAATTTCGAGCTAAGAGAGCAGGAGAGATCTTTGTGTGGCAGGGCATTGGAGTAAAGCCTCCTGGATCATTAAAAATGGGTAGGGGGCACCTGGGTGGCTCAGTCGGTTGAACATCTGACTTTGGCTCAGGTCACGATCTCACGGTTCATGAGTTCAAGCCCTGTGTCAGGCTGTCTCATGTCAGGTGAGAATCCAAATCTCCCTCTATCTGTGCCCCTCCCCCACTCATGCTCTTTCTCCCTCAAAAATAAATAAACTTTAACAAACGGATAGAAATTAGATACACAAGGAAACATCGGGGAAAATTCCAGGTAGGGGCAATGGCAAAGTGGGAAGGGGGATTATACTTGGGGGCTGTCGTAGTGGGGAAGCAAGAGAATTCATTTAATTGGGCGCGATGTTTTGGCGACAAAGGGGATTATGAGACAAGATGAGAAAGAAAAGTTAGAACCTCGTGGTGGGCGATCTTGAAAGTCCCTTGAAAAGTTTGGAAATTCTTTCCCACGGAAGTAGGGAAAGTTTCAGAGCAGGGTGATGACGGGTGCCCTTCAGTGTTTTCGGAAGACTGTTACGGCACTGAAGATAGATTGAATTAACTGAGGGGGTGCTGGGTGTGGGCTGGAGCATAGTGGGGGGTGAGAACTCCCACCAGGCCACCATTTCTGTCATTTGAGCGAGAGGCGGTGAAGAGACAGTCTCGTATCAGGAAGACACCTGCAGGGGCCGAATCATCACATATGTCGGTGTCTGATTGGTTTGGGAGAATAACAAGGAATTAAAAGTGACCCTTTTTGGGGCTCCTGGGTGGCGTGGTCGGTTAAGCATCTGACTCTTGATCTCAGCTCAGGGCCTGATCTCCCAGTTCGTGGGTTCAAGCCTAAATCGGGCTCCACACTGATGGCGCGGAACCTGCTTGGGATTCTGTCTCTCCCTCTCTCTGCCCCTTCCCCGCTTGGGTTTTCTCTCTTAAAATAAGTAAATAAGCTTAAAGTGAGTGTTCTTAGATGTTCATCATGATTGTATGGCAACAGGGGAAGGTAAGCGAGCATGGGTAAAAGGTTGTGGTTCTGGATTCTCAGAGAGGTCGGGAGGTTAGTTCCAGGTGGAACCGTCATCAGCCGGAGGAGTGACGCTGCAAGGCCGACTTGGAGTGATGTTTTGGAGCACATCACAGGGGACAAACCGGGGATGGATTGCACTTACAAGAGATGGGGAGCAGGAGGCCTTGGAAGAAGCCTTCATCGGGGTCATTGGGCCACAGAAGGGTATTTGAAATGCATCCAAGAGGGGTCAGATGAAATGAAGGGTCACTGCCATGCCGCGGAGGCCAGGACGGTGTTCATCTTCCGTGCAGACAGGCAGGAGGCTTGGAGAACCCAGAATGGGGAGAATCGAGTAGGTTTGGCGGTTAGGAGGCCAGGGTGAGCAGTCTGATGGGCATTCGATATCTTGACCGAAATCCAGATGTAAGCAGGAAAACGCCAATGGAATGGGTTGTTCTGCTTCTCCAGGATCTCCTGAACTCCAGGCCCACACATAAAAATCGCTTCCTGCCCACTGGGATTGAGCTATTTAAATAAGCGTGATCATAGGGTTGGGAAACGGGTCATCACTTTCCTGCAATTCAATACATAACCTTTCAATTTACTCTTTTCGTGTCTCCTGTATCCTTAATAGGATGGTTAGTTCCTTGAGTGTGTGTTTTGCTGAATTAAAAAAAAAAAAAAAATTCCTGTGGTTTCTGGCCCAGTGCCCCACACCTGGTAGAAACTCAGACACTTAGCTCTTGAATTCCCCATCTCCTTGTTCTTGCAAAATAAGAGAGTGGGGTCTGAATGTCAGGCAGGTGGAATGACCTTAGGCAGATGAGTGTCACCTCAATCGCCTCTGGGCAGCCCAGACGTTCCCCTCTAGGGAGCCCAGCCTTTATGAACAGAAGTTCAAGAACAACCACTTTAGCTGTGCACCCGGTGTCAACCACGGAATCAAATCAAATCACTCCCGTCCCCTTGGCTAGCTCGTAGGTTGCGCTCAGCATCCCAGCTTCTTTAAAACCTCCACTTAAAGTTTCAAAACGTAGTGTTCTAGTCCCTCCCGATTAAGGTCCCACAAGAAGGAAGTCCAACTGTTCATCCCCTAGGAAGAAAAGTATACAGCAATGCTGCATGTTCTAGATCACAGAGGATTTGTCTTATGCTCCTGAACTTGCTGTGTGACGGCTTGATTTGGGACAAGTGGTTCCCCTTTTTAGGACTCACTTTTGTCCTCCCCAAAATGGGTTCGGCTCAATGCTTTTTGATCATGTTTGGTCATCTCTAGAGAAGTGTTCCCAAGCAATTCGTGGAGGTAAGAAGGAGACAGTGAGGGGGCGAGGTGAACAAAGACGAAGAGACATGGAAAAAAAGTCTAACCAGCAGCATTTTGTTACTTAGGAAAGCATTTTCTGGGGAGGCGGTCTCTCTTTAGTTTTCTTCTTTAAAATAGCATTTTCTTACAAAGAAAAATTAGATATGTAGCAAAGCGGAAAGAATTGTACAGGGCACGCGCATCCACTCACCGCCTACGTTCTACTTAACATTTGACTGCACTTGTGTTGTCGCATACTTTTCCATCTCTTTATCCTCTGTCCAGTGTGAATTCTCTTCCATTTTCATAGCCCTCAGGGCATGAGGAATCTCCCAAGGCAACACAGGGCCATGGGAAGGGTAGGAAAAGTTGCCAGTTAACCTCTGAGACAAATTGGAGTTGGCCAATTGGTCACCAGCGCCATCTTGGATGTCCTGTGCGGGAGATTGTCGTCCTTCAGTCTACAGAGGCCAGCATTTACTAAAGTAATGTGTCAACTGTATAACATAAAATACGAACATAAGGACACGGAGGCCTTTTTTTATGAAACACAAGATTTGTTGTTTTAAATGACTGAAGTTCATCAAAGCAGCCTTGCTATCACACAGAGTATGGGCGGGGGCGGGGGTGGGGGGGGAGAGGGATTTTTTTCTTCTCACAACTGTCCAGCTCACAAGAAAACTGGCTTAATTGCCTCTTGGTAGGCACGTGCTGATTAGACTCGTCATCGGCACTTCTCAAGTCACCACCTGTCCTCCTCTCTCCCTGTAGTTCTGGCAGTGGCTCCCCATTCACCACCCAGGAGTTTGTGTGGGCTGAAGTAGCAAATGTGAGCTCCCTGGGTCTGCAGTCAGTGAAGAAAAGCTTTAATAACCACAGACGCCTCCTGTCTCTCTGATACTGAGCAACGGACTGTCAAATGCCTGGATCTCAGTTTCCTTCTCTGTAAAATATGGCCAGGAATTTTTACCTTGCTCTAGTTTGAGGGTTGTTGTGATTGAAGAGAGAGAGAGTGAGAGAAAGGAAGGAAGGAAGGAAGGAAAGAAGGAAGGAAGGAAGGAAGGAAGGAAGGAAGGAAGGAAAAAGGAAGAAAGAAAGGGAAAAAGAAAGAAAGGAGAAGAGATAGAAAGGGAGGAAAGAAGAAAAGGAGGGAGAAGGGAAGGAAGAAAGGAAGAGGAAGTTTAGGAACCTAAAACTCCTATAAATACATGAAAAATTTCAACTATTGAAATAAAAATCGTAAGGCAAAAAAATGACTAGAAGGAAATACATTAAGAGGCTAGCATGCTAGAATTATCGATGAGGGATTATTTCCTCTTCTTATTTCCAGAGTTATTTATCAGGTGCTACTATCTTTATTATTATTTTTTTTAAATGCAGGGGCACCTGGGTGGCTCGGTCCGTTGAGTGTCCAACTTTGGCTCAGGTCATGATCTCTCAGTTTGTGAGTTTGAGCCCCACATCGGGCTCTGTGCCGACAGCTCAGAGCCTGGAGCCTGCTTCGGATTCTGTGTCTGCCTCTCTCTCTGCCCCTCCCTGCTCATGCTGTGTCTTTCTCTGTCTCAGAAATAAAGAAAACATTTTAAAAAATGCATTAGGACTAAGCATCTTTTCTTACCATTTGGGGACAAAAGGCAAGACATGATCTCTGTAGTAGATAGCTGAAGAAGAAAACAACCAGTCATTTGGGAGAGAAATTGAAATATTATAGAGATGACCTTTCTTTGCCTAATACGAACATTGACTCCTGATTTATGCTTTCCATATCCTAAGAACATTCCTTTACTTGCACCCCTGCAAAGGGGAGAGGCCTGGGATCTCTCAAATGTGTTGAGAATATTTGAAAGTCAAAACTTCTAGCAGATTTTACCACTTTTGAGCTAGAAGACGACTTTGTGAGGTGGGGTTAGCTGTTGGTTAACCTGCTAACTGCTGTCTGTGCTACTTTCCAAGCTGGATTAGTGGTGACTCCCAGAATAGAATTTCCAGTCTACCCATCTAGGACACAGTTTATGTGAGCAGGAAGGTGGGAGGAATGTGGAACGGCTACAGATCCATTTGAGATTTGTAGAGCACAGAATGTGAACCCCCGGAAGGTCACAGGGGAGGCATCATTGAGATTCTTCGCGTGTGCGATTCAGAAGTTCCCATTTTTACCCTTTTCCCCCTGCCCTCGTTTCCAAGGGATTGAATTTACATCAGAATTTGATTTCCAGTCTGGTCTTCCGCACTAAAGTTTTCAGAAGCCGATAGTTGTGAAAAATGAGAGCCTTAAAAATCGTTAATGGTTACATAGAGAGGTAGAGATTGCAGGAGCTGGCAAGGCACAGCTTGGGAACGTGAGCAGTGAATCATCTGATTCATTCTGGTATCATCTCGGGGCATCGGGCTTTGTGCCCCCGACGGCATTCCATAGCGGTCTCCACCGGAGGGCTCGTGTTGTCGCGGACGTCTGCTGTGTGAGGGCCCTGCGTGTAGGTGCTGGGTGCTCGTTAGCCTCTCGGCTCCTGAGATGCTGTACAAATATAACCTCGTTATTAAAGCCTTTCATTATCTCAGAAACACTTCCAGCGAGGAGATGGATGGAGCTGGGGAAAGATGAGATCTCCTTCCTGCCTCCCTCCAACGATGAACAATAAACACATAGGAATGTTGCATAAAAATCTAACAACCACCACAGTAAAAACAAGTACACCCAGTCAAAGTTTAAAGAAAGGAAATCCTGCCAGAACAGTAAGGAGACCCCGAGGCCGCAGGAACCCACAGAGGAGAAGCAGGAAAAAGGACCCGCAGGTGGAAAGGCTGGGGTTCTGGGATTTGGCCTGGGTTTGCCGGGAGATCCAGATTTTGCCCCCGACATAAAACCAAAATGCTTTGACAAACTCCGTGCTCTTTGACCTCAATGGCTCGCCTCCCAGCTCAGAACAAAAAGTGCTGAGGAAGCTTTCCCTCTCTCTAGGATTTTGGACACAAGAAGATATTTACCCCCAGGGAATTCAAACCACGGCTATAGGAGTTGTATGTTTGCATGTGGTCTGAATTTATATTTCCTGTGAAGTGTGAGAAGTCCAAGCTGAGAAATGAACATAAGAACCTGCCTTGAACACCCCGTATCTTAGGCAGAAGAAAACCTGAAACTACCCTGGGTGATTTTCTTTGTTCTTCTTCTTCTTCTTTTTTTAAAATTTTTATTTATTTATTTTGAAAGAGAGAGAGAGCGGGGGAGGGGCAGAGAGAAAGGGAGAGAGAGAATCCCAAGCAGTTTCTGGGGCTGTCATCACAGAGCCCGATGTGGGACTCAAAGCCACGAACCATGAGGTCACGATCGGAGCCGAAATCAAGAGGTGGATGCTCAACCGAGTCACCCGGGTGCCCCTGGGTGAATTTCGTAACTTGGTTCCCTTGCTTTTCACCACTTCCCCAGAATGAACAACCACGACTGAGGACAAGTGCACCATTACCAATGTCAGTTACTTCAGGACAGACATCAACCACGAGGGAGGGGCTATTGGCCTTGTAAACCTCAAGGGAGACTTCATATAATACATCCCAAAGATACAGAAATGCTGATCTCAAATGAGTAAAGAAGTCAAATGAAATGTAAAATCCAGGATGAAGACTCATGCCCGCACAAAGAAGATTTGAAAAAGAACCAGAGAGAATGTGAAATAAAAAGTAGACTTGAGATTAGCAACTCTGTGGATGAGATAACCCTCGGAGTGAAACAGGAAAACGCAGTCATAAATAAAGGATCACCCTGATAAGTTTCCAAACAGCAGAGCAAGAGAGCTGAAAAATAGGAATAACTAAAAGATTTGATAAAATTATCAAAGAGGTAATGAGATAGAAACTAAGATCAGGCAGTTTAGAGGCACAGAGAATAGACCACATAGGTCTAAGATCTGTTTAGTAAGACTTCCCTAGGACAGAGCAGGGAGAACGTGGACAGTGAACTAACTACACACAGGCTTTGAATGAAACCACTACTCGATGACGTACTTTAGCAAGAAAGACGGACTCCGTGAAGAAAGCGTGGTGTAATTAAAGCAGTGTTGAGGCAAGAAATTGTTAAACTAGGAGGTCTAAATGAGCAATGAATATAAAATGAACAGAAGGAATAAAGAAGTGAAGTGGGGCGGGGAAGAGGGGACAGTGTCAAGGCATTTTAAAGTCTTTGTGTGGATGGCAAGAAGGATAGCGACATTAACTTTCGATGTTCTTAAGTCCTTTGTCATGCACAACATTTCAACTCAGCTGCTAAAAGAATAAAATGCAAGCTGGAGAGACTATAGAACAAAATACAAATAAATTTGCTCGATCCAATAGAAGTTAAGGAAGGAGCAAAGAAACAGACCTAGCAGGCGGAAAGCACCCAATAAGGTTGTAGAAAACAAGTTCAGATGCGTAACTTATCAAAATAAACGTAAATGGATTAAACTCAAATATGGAAAGATTCTTGGATTGAGTGATTTCCTCAGAAAAATAAATCTCTGTCAAAAAGCACCTGGGTCTTTAGAGAAGATCCTTACGCCCTGCAAACTTCCTCAGTGCATTCCGCTTCTGGTGTTTTCTACAGCAAGGGATAAAAATACATGTTGCAGTGCACGGGCGAATAAAATCGGCGTATAGAAAAAAAAAAAAAACCAAAAACACATGAACACATGTCCTGAGGTGTTGCTGATGGAAGAACTGACTGCTTTTCTTGGATTAACATTAAAAACTTTCTAAAACCAATTCTAAACTCTTAAACTTCCTACAGAGCAGTGGTAAGGCAGCTTTTCGGTCAGTGGGACGGGTCCAAGTGTTTCTTTGTGTAAAAGAAGATTGGACCATTCATTCGACAATAATTAATTAAGAAAAACCATAACCCTGGCCCCAATGCTAACAGTTGCAATTTCGTGATTTTTACGTTGCCCTCCAACAGTTCATGAAAAAGCATTTAAAAAGTTCGGAAACGTAGACTCAGGCAAGGAAGGAGTGCCAGCCATGTTCTCTAGGGAGAAATGTCCACCGCCAGAAAGGGGGAGAATAACAGCCTTCAGTTCAGCATCATGGACATATGTCTTGAGGGAAGGACATTTCCTCATGTTCTGCTAGGCTAAAAACCCTCTGGACTCCATCCACTTACTGATTCCTTAGAGGCAGAGAGTGTCAGAGCTGGAAAGAACCTTCTGAATTTCCAACCCGTCAAGCCACTATCAAGGTGAAGAAAACTTTACACCTCCACCCCCCCAGCCCCCGCATGGGATCAGGGGAATGGCTGGACATCTGATACTTTCATAGTTTGCCCAAATTCCTATTTCAAGATGAGGTACAAGGGGCTCCTGGGTGGCTCAGTCGGTTAATCGTCTGACTTTGGCTCAGATCATGATCTCACAGTTCGCGGGTTCGAGCCCCGCGTTGGGCTCTGTACTGACAGCTCAGAGCCTGGACCCTGCTTTGGATTCTGTGTCTCCCTCTCTCTCTGCCCCTCCCTGGCTCACACTGTTGTCTCTCTCTCTCTCTGTCTCAAAAATAAAGAAACATTTAAAAATAAATGACGTACGAAAATCCTACTCGGGTTTCGCTGGTTCCAGCCGACGCCAGGTCCTGTAATGAGGCTTAATGATTTAGTGAATCATGACATTGGTCTAACCAACACACAGATCCTTCAGTTTCCTGAAACAGCAGAGAACTCGCTGCCCTTTTCTGTGGCAGGCGCTGCCCTTGTCACCCCCCTGCTCAGAACACCCCTTGTAGTTTAATTTTACTCCCTTTTGGTACCACGGCCCCCCATGAAATGATGACCAATGACTCTGACCTGCCCCGGGATTCTGGTGGCATGTTGGAGAGGTTCCTAACTGACTTTCTTCCTTTCCCAATGGGATCCATCCCTGGAGGAGGTAGGGTCTGGAAGGTTGAGGAAATCGGTTCTCTTCCTCCCACCGTGCATCTGGAGCGCGCTCAGACCAGGTAACTATTTCCCACTTCTGAGCGCACCCCCGATCACTGGGATCTTGCTTAGGGCCCCTTTACCTCTGACGCTGACCCCTTTTCTCCAACAAAAATGAGCCCACAACAGCTGGCTGACTTAGCTTTTCAGGCTCTGTATCTGCGCCTGATACACAGTCTCCTTGCAGGCACCCGAAGTTAGACAAAAATCATCTTTTTATGAACTCAAATACTGTCCTGTCATAGTAAATATAAGATGGTTTACGGTCGCGGGGCACATCGATTGGCTTCATAAACCCTGACTCCGGGAGCTCAGCTGGGTGCCTTGATATTTGACTCTTTGGATGGAGTTTGGCCCAGTGGAAATGTTTGCCAGCCGTTTCCATCAATGTAGAAAAACAGGACTTACAGCCCATAAATTCTCTTGCCTGGCTGGGGGTGGGTGGGGGGGAGGGTTGGGGGAAGGGCCTGAAGACAGAGGATGTTAAAAGACTGCCATCAGGATAATGTTTCTTCGGTTTTTGAATCTGTCTTTCACGCTGGACATTTTTATAGGGCCATTCAATCCCAGGATGTAAGGGAGATCAGAGGGGGCGGGAGGGGGCCGCAATGTCAGGAATCGGATAGGGTTACCGGCCCGGCCCACTGTTTGTCCGTGTGTGCCCCGGCTGCCTCCCTGGTGACAGGATGTGAGGTGTCCACAGAAGGGTCTGGGTGTCCCCACGTCTTGCGGAGTTGGCTGTCTCAGACTCCTCTCCTGGCCTGTCTCGGGAGCCCAGGAAACTGCACGTCGCAGGGCTCGTCTTCCCTGGAGCCGGAGCCCAGGTTCTAGAAAAGACAGTGTGGCAGTTGTGATGGGCAGAAGGGAAAGAAGGGACCGAGTCGTACTGCCCTGTGTTCTCATTTTTAGGTATTTTAGCACCAACGCTCGGCTTTGCTTGAGGATTGAACTGTCCTTAAGGGACATTTCGGTGCCTACCAATTTCTCCTGTCGCTGAGCATCCTGGCCCAGTGACCACCCTTCACGGCCAAGGACTTAGCTGAGAAAGCCCTGCACGGACCAGCACACCTCGTCCTCCCTTTGCTTTTGGTTCCTCCCTTCCCCACCCCGGCGATGTGGGACCTTCCCGCTGGCAGAATGCACAGCTCTTTTTTGGTGGGACCCAAAGACCTGCCGTGTCCACCCTGCTAAGAGAATTCCCCGGTGTCTCCAGCCTGGTGGGAGGTCTGCGGTCAGCGCCTTTAGGAACGGTTCTGGCCCGGCAGCATCTCGGGGTGAATGCTTGCTAGGAGATCAGCAGCAGGGGAGAGAAAAATGCAGGGTACCATGATGTGCTGAGACCAGAGACGGTTGGAGGCGGACAGAAATGAACAGCTGCAGCCAGTGCCTGGGCTTCTGTTCCTTCAGGACATTGGGTCCCCGAGCTGGCTGCTTCTCAGAATCCCCTGGGGAGCTTGTAAATACTGATGCCTTGGCTTTCTCCCTGGGACTCCTGTTTAATTGGCCCAGGGTAGTCTCCCAGGCATCTGTGTGTCCTTTCAAAGGTCCCGGTCCTTTTTTTTTTTTCTTTTTAATTTTTTAATGTTTATCGTTGAGAGAGACAGAGCGTGAGCAGGGGAGGGGCAGAGCAAGAGGGAGACACAGAATCCGAAGCAGGTTCTACGCTCTGAGCTGTCGGCACAGACCCCGACCCGGGGCCCGAACCCACAAACCGTGAGATCATGACCTGAACCGACATCGGACGCCTAACTGACAGAGTCCCCCAGGCGCCCCTCGAGATGGTTCTAAAGGGCATGATGGATGGGCACCTCTGTGTAGACGGGTTATGAACAGAAATATGGGACATGGAAGCAGTTTGCGCCTGGCCTGGGGTGACTCTCGCACCCCCCATCCCCAAAGGCTGTGTGTTTTAGGGTTTTGGGCTTTGCTGGACAAGACTGCTGGAATTTTAAGTCTGAATTTTACTGATGTTTCCTCAGCCAGTAAACTTGAGGCGTGCCTCTTTAATTTCTCAAACGTTGGTGTCTTTGTCTTTAAAAAAAAAAAAAAAAAAATTTAAAAAGTTTCCAAAGTACCAAGTATTGTAGTTCAACGTGAAGTTCTTCCCCGGGACTTGTACTGCAGGTGTACTTTGAGCAAAACAGAATTCGAGCATTTAATTACTTAGAGATATTCATCTATGGTATTGAGTTATGGAGCTGTCTCGTTTTGTCCTGAAAGAGGTCAGCTCACTAGCGTGGGCAGAAGACACGGGGTATCCAGACTAACGAAAACCCTATATTCTAAACCAAACATCCAGACACGTGTTATGACGAAAAAGCAGAAGTCTCTCCAGGTTAAATATGCAGAGTGTGATCATGGTTTGGTTACCTAGGAGAATGTTTTCGTTCTTTTTTTTTTTTTTTTTTTTAAGTTTATTTTTGAAAGCGAGAGAGGGAGACAGAGAATCCCAAGCTGTGTTGACAGCGCAGAGCCCGACACGGGGCTCGAACTCGCAAACTGGAAGATCATGACTCTGCTGAATGAGCCACCCAGGCGCCCCAGAGAATGTTTTTGTTCTTAAGAGGTGTCCTTAGAAGTCTTTAGCGGGGAAATGTCACCAGGCCTCCAACCATCTCTGCTATGCCTCCGCGAAAAGAACAGATATTCCCACGCACGCCGAGGCCAGTGTGGCAGAACCAAAAAAAAAAAATCAACAACAGTTGGTGATTCTGGGCGAGGAGTATTACAGACACTCGCTCTGACGACTCTCCTACAACTTTGAAAGTTTTCAAAATGAAAATTTGGGGTCGATTAAGAAAGTTGGCATTCCAGTTCTAAAGCGACTCTTTGAAAAATGAATATTGCTGATTGCACAGTCCCAGCAAAAATCTGTCCTGTCGATCAGTCAATCAGTATCTTGTCATATTGTTCAGGAGTCTCCTGTTACTTTAAGGATAGTACGTTCCTACGTTCCGGGCCGAGAATTCGAGGAAGACCGTGCTAGCCGCTGTCAGCTCTTCACTGAGGCTGTCTGTTCATGGTTGGCTAATTTCTGTGATTCTATAAGAGGAAGAATGCTGGAAAGATGATAAATTACTTAAATCTATATATATATATATACATACACATATATAATATATATAATACATATATATTGTGTGTGTGTATATATTGTGTGTATATATGTATGCGTATACACACACATATATGTATATATATTCACATATACGTATATATATACATTTATATATATATATATACACATACACACACACACACACATACAGCCTGGGGGGTGCTTTTTTAGGTTTGCATCAAGGTACTATAGGGGTGACAGGTTTTAACTCTTTATTTTGTAATTTTTAAAAAGTTTTTAAAATTTTTATTCATTTTTGAGAGGCAGAGAGAGAGACAGAGTGCAAGCAGGGGTGGGACGGAGAGAGGAGACACAGAATCCGAAGCAGACTCCAGGCTCCGAGCTGTCTGCACAGAGCCCGACGCGGGGCTCGAAGCCACAGACCGTGAGATCGTGACCTGAGCTGAGGTCAAATGCTTAACCGACTAAGCCACCCAGGAGACCCTAGAGGTTTTAACTCGTCACCATTCCTTAGGGCATCTTCCCTTTAACTCTTCCTTTTCCGCTTCAGTAATTTATTCATTTTTGCTTGGTCAGCTTTGCCTTGAGTTTTACTTTTAAAAGCCGTTTGGTGCCACTTTGTTTTAATATATCTTTTCAGAGAAATGTATTCGTGCATTTTTTAAAAAATACATCTGCCAGTCTGATAGGATTACCTCACTTTCTTTCACTGATGTCACTGTAAGTGGTGTATTTGGACAAACGATCATCATTTTCTTATATGGACTATGATTTTTGCTAACTCTGTAAACGTAATCTGAATGGTATTCATTTTTCTTATCTGCTAATTTAATATTTTTTAAAATGGAAAATGCATTTCTTTTATCATCAGAGCACAGAGAGAAAGTATCTATTTACTCTCCCTCTATAAAATGAACTAATATTCCTGGGGCGCCTGGGTGGCTCAGTCGGTTGAGCGTCCGACTTCGGCTCAGGTCAAGATCTCACGGTCCGTGAGTTCGAGCCCTGCGTCAGGGTCTGTGCTGACCGCTCAGAGCCTGGAGCCTGTTTCAGATTCTGTGTCTCCCTCTCTCTCTGACCCTCCCCCATTCATGCTCTGTCTCTCTCTGTCTCAAAAATAAATAAACTTTAAAAAAAATAAAATGAACTAATATTCCTGCTTTTACCTCTTAGCACATTTTTTTCTACCTGGTCCCATTTCTTTTGTTGTGGTGATAATAATATCCATAACTAATACTAATTGAGAGTTAGTATTTCCGAACTGTGGGATAAGAGATTTGTAGTCTTTGTTTTACAGATCTGTTATAATTACCCTATGAAGTGGCATTATTCACCTTTACAGAAAGGGAGAAAGAGGCATTGCAACTTCTAGTCACACAGCCATTAAGGGCTCGAGTCAGGCTGTGAACCCGGTTCCGTGTTATTCCTGAGCTCAAATCTTTAACTGTATTATACCACCTGGCATTTTATTATTACTTTTCAATGCCGTTGCCATTTTTTCAAGAGCTGTTCCTGACGCTGGCATTCTGTATAAACATTTTTATGACAATGGTATGGACTTTTGGGTTTCGCTTCTTTGATAAGCCTTTTATTCTCTGCTCTCTCCGTTATGCCGTTATTTAAAAAGACACATGTATTTCTTCAAGCATACACACGATACAGATAATCTTTTGGGTATTAGACTTGATACTTTGCTTCAGACTGAGATGCAGATGGACAGAGACATTTTTAAGAGACATAAACTTTGTAGTTAAATGTAGGCCTCTTGTACCTTCTCCCCTCCCTCCTTTCTTGAGGAAACCACACTCCTCAATCTGTTTTTGAGTCCTTTGCTTGCATATTTTGATATTGTTATTACTTACGTATACTGTAAATAACAACAGCTGTTTTTTTATTTTAAAATTCGTATCACATATTTGGCATTTCGATTTTGATTAAAGGGCTGATTTCTGTCTTCGTTGTAGTGCTAGTTTTAAGTAATATTTTCAGCATTTCGCTATGAATCTTTGCACTTCAATTTTGTTCCTGTTTCTTTATTTTTGAGAGAGAAAGAAAGTGCAAGTGGGGGAGGGGCAGAGAGAGAGGAGAGAGTGAGAATCCCCAGGGGGCTCGGAGCTAGCAGCACAGAGCCCGATGTGGGGCTCAAACTCACAAACTGTGAGATCATGACCTGAGCTGAAGTCGGACACTTAACCGACTGAGCCACCCAGATGCTTCTGAACATCAATTTTTAAAAAAGTCTTCTCATAGTGAAGTCTTGGTGGAGTATAGCTTTCCTGAGTCACAGATCCTTCCTCCAGAAATTCTGCCTGATCGGAGGCCCCGGTCTCCCAGCACTTTAATGTTGGGACACCGGTGCCTTGGACAACTTCTTTGTGTCTTGCTGTCTGGTAACTTACGGGATTCTGTCTTTGTTCTTAAAATTCAAAACATTTGCCGGGCCACGTCCCACGATGGTCCCTTTTCGGTAAGTTTGCCTCGTCAGTGGTAAATCCCTTCTGCCTGCAGATTCCAGATTATGAGAGATTTTTCTGGAACATCGAGTCACCTGCATCCTCAGACTCTGTTCCCTTAGCTCTAATCTCTGTTCTCCTCCCTTCCTGTTCTGGTCTCCTGATGGCGTTTCTGAGCAGCCCAAAAGCACTTCAAGTTTGGCCTCCAATGGTTAACTTGTCAGCTGGTTCGGTTTCTTTTACTGATGTCTTTGACCTATCTGCTTTTCATTTCTGTCTCTCTATCCAGCAACTCCTTCTTTTTTCTTAAAAAAAGAGTTTATTCCTTTATTTTGAGAGAGGGAGAGAGAGCACGAGTGGGAGAGGGGCAGAGAGAGGGAGACACAGAATCCGAAGCAGGCTCCAAGCTCTGAGCTGTCAGCACAGAGCCCGACGCGGGGCTCGAACTCACGAACCTTGAGATCATGACCTGAGCTGAAATTAGATATTCAGCCCCCTCCAGCACCTCCTTCTTAGCCTGTTTTTAGTCTTCATGCTTTATGCCTGCTCTATTTTTAGAGTCCTTATTTCACTTTTGTGAGCATATGGGGTTTAATTCAGGTTTTGTTGTTCTGTGCTTTTTTTTTTTTTTTTTTTCCTCTCCGAAACATACCTTTGTTGTCTCTTTCTATTTAGGGCTCTGTTCCTTTCCTTTAATTCTGTGGCTTCCCTTTCTAGAACTGATGTCGGTTGTTATCTGTTGACTCATACTTGAATGCTCAAGGTTTTATTCAGCCCTTTAATTTGCTCAAAAGGACAGGGTGGGCGAGCCACCTCCGATAAACAGGATGTCCAGTTAATGAAACACATTCTGATGAAGTGCTTCGGCAGCAGCCGGGAGGGGAAAGAGGCCACAGGGCAGAGCACCCACCAAGAGAGCCTTTCTGGGCTGCCCCTCGGACCCCTGTTCACTCTTGCGGATCTGCTGGATAAGATGGCTTCCTTCTCCATGGGCGTCCCTTGCGAGTCTGTGCTTTTTGTCCGATTCGCTGGGCTGAGCCCTGCCTTCGGGTAGATGATGTGACTGTGTCTGATACTCCTGTGTGGCTGCCTTTTCTTCCAGGGAGAATTTCTGCTGCCCTGAGGATTTTCTGCGGGGTGCAAGCACCAATGAGTTTCTGAGTGGTTCTTTGTGGATCCTAGGACTTCTCCCTGCTCTCTGACCCCTCCCCAAATCGAGGGGGATTCCAGATGTTTCCAGATGTTCTTCTAGGATATTCCCTGCTTACCGCTCGTCACAGCACACTGCTGTTTAGGAAAGATACCGGGTACCATAGCCCTATGACCATCCCTTGGCTTGATTCTGTCTGTGTCCCCTCCGCAGAAGGACCTGGGCACTGAACGTGACTTTCAGTGCTGGAGGGAGGTTTCCCACACTTTGATCTTCCTTTGGTCGTTTTGCCTAAAATGGATGAAGGGTGTGAGAAGGAGGGGTGGTAACGAAGCCAGAGGTATCTTTGACCTTCGTGATTTGTTCCTGTCATTTATACTTCAGACAAAAACCTCTCCAGGGATGCCTGGGCATTCATCTCTGGGTTCAAGGTCTTCTGCCGTAATATAATACAGTCATATACACATTTCACTCTTCACGCATCTGGAACGAACTTCTGTGTGTGGCCAGAGGTACAGATGGAACTTTATTTCTTACTTCAAATAGTTACGTTGATCGTCCCACCTTTACTTTGTGTGTGTGTGTGGGGGGGGGGGGGTCGGGGGGGTTGGTCATGTCTTGTTTGGGTGTTAAGTCTTCTTTTTTTTTAAGTTTATTTATTGATTTTGAGAGAGACAGAGACAGTGTGAGTCGGGGACGGGCAGAGACAGAGGGAAAGAGAGAATCCCAAGCAGGCTCTGCACCACCAGTACAGAACCCTATGCGGGGCTCAAACCCACGAACCATGAAATCATGGAGTGTCAGCCCCTTCCCAACCTTCTAGGTCATGAGCTCCCAGCTGACCATCGGTTTGAATCCCCTGCTCTGTTTCACTTGTGTTCTTTCTCTGCCACCAAGTTGAAATCTACCTAAGGGATTTGGGTTTAGTATGACACTTTTTTTTTTTTAATGTTTAATTTATTTTTGAGAGAGAGAGAGAGACAGTGCAAGCAGGGGAGGGGCAGAGAGAGAGGGAGACACAGAATCCGAAGCAGGTTCCAGGCTCTGAGCCATCAGCACAGAGCCTGATGCGGGACTCGAACCCACGGACTGTGAGAATCACGTCCTGAGCCGAAGTCAGACGCTTCACCGACTAAACAAGGGTAGGGCTGGTGATGCTTTTCCATCCGCTTCTTCTCATTCCCACCCTGCAGGTAGCCCGTGGTCGGGTTTAGAAGGACAAGGATCTGGGGAAGGGGAGTGGCCGGACAGTGAGCTTCAGGCAGACAGAGGGCTCCGCAGAGAGGCATGATGGTTCAGTCTGTACTCGGGGAGCCCTAGGTGTTCCAGATCAGCAGAAACGTGGGTCTCAAGCTGGGGAGGGGTGCGCGATCACGCCGGAGAGGCAGGCGGTCTGGGGCTCTACTGGGGGACAACTGTGAATTCCAGACTGAAAGGTTCCATCACGATTTGCTAAGCAGCCGGGTGCCACTGAATGGCTTCAAGTGACACCATCCTTGGGGGACTTAGGGAGGACAAAGTTGACAGCACCTGGATGTAGGATGGAACAGAAAGGGGGCCGTGTGCCAGCAGGGAGATAACTTAGGAGGATATTGCCATAGTTGCGTTTCGAGATTATAAGGCAGTAAGGAAGTTGGATGGATGGCCAGGGAGGTGGGATCTGTTTTAATCTCAGGGGTGGCACTTTTATCCCACGCTGGCGGGGTTGGAAAATCTGGATGCGCTTCTCCTCTTCTCGCTTGGAAAACGCAACTTTGGCTCCTCTTGCGAAGGAAGGCTGAACGTGCTTCTAGCTAGGTTGGCCTCATAGGTCTGGGACTTGACAGTTCCTAAGCCACCAGCGCTTAGCAAGGAGTGCGGGTCAAGGCTGAGAACAAGTGTCCATCAGGGACCACATCGCGGTGACATCAGCACCACACGGGACCTCGTGCTGTGCACTAGTGGGTCCGGGAGCGGTGATGTCTGGGACAACTTTGTGGATTTGCCATTTCCCCTGGTAAGCACTTGGATTTCCCACTTTTATTTTTAATAAGCTGGATACATTATACAGTGCTCATTTGCTACTAAAATTGCAACCAGTAGAGCAGTGATCCGGCAATTTACTCTTTTGAGTGTTGTGGATTTCTCTGCTACTCGTCTGCCTTCGGCAGAAGGTTCTGAGCTCCCCAAACGGCTGGCTGGACAGTGCTGAGCCCCGTCCTGCCTGGAGCACAGGCTGGCCACTCAGCAGAAGCGCTCGGAAACCAGGCGAAACAAAGCAAAGCAAACTAACAAACAACCCCCCCCCCCAAATAAACCTACAGTCAAACGGATATGATGTCTTGTTTACGAGGCAGGAAATCCCCAACTCTGGTTAATTCTCCAAGGGTGTGGTTTTTCCTTTTGAACCCTGATGTTTTCTCACAGTGCCCAGGGCCCATCCTTGGGGGTGATCATGTCAATGGCCTCATTCCTGTATCTTGCTGTCTACTTTTCCTTGAGATTCTTGCCTAGACTTTTCAAAGGAAACTAATCAGATTGTCCGTTGCTCTAAAGTACCTATCCGTAGGGGCGCCTAGGTGGTCAGTTGAGTGTCTGACTCTTGGTTTCGGCTCAAGTCATGATCTTGTGGCTCAGGTCATGGGATTGAGCTCTGCGTCGGACTTTGCACTGGCAGCTTGGAGCCTGCTTGGGATTCTCTCCCTCTCTCTCTCTCTCTGCCCCTCCCTGCTCTCTTTCTCTCTCTCTCTCCCAAAATAAATATATAAAAACATTTAAAAAATCAAGTATCTATCTGTAAAGGGCATCAACATCAGAGAAAGAAAATTCCCTCTGGATATCATTTTAAGGGAAGTTTGATAAAGATGTGGGTAGGTAGGCTATGAGCCTACGAACAGTTTTCAAAGACAGTACTTGAAAGAAGAAGGGTAGAAAGTTAGGGATCAAGAGCTTATTTTATTTTATTTTATTTTTGAGGAATCCATCCTATTTCATATGTTTAGAACTCTAGGAGCATTGAGAATGGAGTAATTTAACGGGCCAAGGCACCTCAGAAGAAAAGTCTTTATTTTTCTTTTAAGTTTATTTATTTATTTGGAGAGAGACCGAGAGCAAGTGGGGGAGGGGCAGAGAGAGGGAGGACAGAGGATCTGAAGCAGGCTCCGTGCTGACAGCAGAGAGCCTGATGTGGGACTCGAACTCCCCAACTGGGAGATCATGACCTGAGCCAAAGTCGGATGCTCAACCGACTGAGCCACCCAGGCGCCCCAGAAGAAACGTCTTTAAGGCAGAGATTGCTTTGAATTGGAGCTTGATCTTGATTGGTGAGGCATCCTCATCTCAGAGACTTTTAGGGAGATGTGGACTACTGCTTAGAATTTTGGCCCACGGCGGGGAGGTGGTTCAGAAAGTAGTCTGATCCGGACAGGACCCTGCACCAAGCACAGTAGACAAGTTATCAGTGGCGTCCACTTAGAGATCGTTCTCACAGGGGGGTCTTTACTGGTGCTGGTGTAAAGCCGCCGGCACGGTGATGGCTTCTGGCAGCTTCCGCGTTAGCAGGTGCGGCGGCGGAGAACTTCTCCTTCCCGCAAGCAGGGGCTCTGCACGCACCGGGTCTGCGCAGGGGCTCTCCTCGGCCATCCTGGCTGCACCTGTTGTAGGTGGGGAGCAGTGTGTGTCCTGTCCTGGGACTCGAAGGGCCCCCTCCTCACTCTCCTGTCCCACCTGTACTCTCCCTACCAGCAAGAAGCCGGAGGAATGGGCCCCCGCCATATGACTCTGCGTTAAAAACAGTCTAATCGCTCCTTAACAGGGCTCTGGATTTGGTATGTGCCTTTGGGCCTCTAGAAAAATCTGGGCTTATTCTGTAGACTCTGCTCCATGGGAATTTAAAACAACAACAACAACAGAAACACGAATTTAAGTTAAACGTGATTACGGAAAGGGCAGGAACCCTTAGACCCTGGGAACCGGAAGTCCAAATGACACTGAAAGGCCACTTTCTGGGGCAGTCGATTGCAGTTCTCCTCCCTGCTCAAGGGGAAGGATTATGTGTGAGTCAGGAACCACCACGGAGAGAAGTAGTTGACTGGGTTTACTCAAGGTTCAAATGATTTGCTTGCTGTGGAAAAGGTAAGCCGTGGGAAGCCCTTCACCCCCCTCTGCTGTTGGAATAACCTCAAGTACAATGGCTGTTGACGAGGCTGGACGAGGAAAAGTTTTCTCTGTACCTTTCTTAGCCTTCAAAAGTCGCCCAGACCCGCCTCGAATGTTCCTAACCAATGCGCCACTGAAAAATCGCGAAGGTAGATTTTAACACTCTCCCTCGAGCCCCTTGGGAGGGAGACGTAGTTCTGGAGAAAAATACATTTCAGTACAGATGGGAACTTCTTCCATATTTACGAACAGAGGTGACAGGGCTGAAGCCAGACACCTAAGGGGAGGTAGAAAGAGCCCCCTCCCGCAGGGCACGCACAGATCCACGTTTGACGTTGCCCTTGAGAACGCTTTCTTGGGGAAGCTATATTGATCAGTGCTGCAGTCGTTATTTCGCCCTGTCATACCTGGCACTTAGGTTATAAGCACTGTGGTCAGCCGAGGGAAAATTAAAGTGTTCGAGAAGCAAATACAGCAATTGCCAGTCAGACAGCCATAAACTCAGGTCTAAATCAAATCAGTAAGTGCCCATCAGTTGAGATCTTTGTGCTTGGGGATTAGAAGGAGGAGGCAGACAGGATTCTTGACTTTTCACAAAGCATGTCGCTGCGTTGGACAGAGTAGACTCAGACCCGGAATGTTCAGTAGTAATTCTTGGGTTACATAAGGTACGGAAGGAAGCCATAAAAGAGAACAAGGAAATGACATAAGACAAGTAGATCGTTATGATGAAGTCTCGCGGAGGAGACGCTTGGACCTTCACCGAGGGGGGTTTGGTCGGATGAAGACGGTAAAGAAAAAAGAGCTAAGGAATGGAAGCCGTTCAAGTACCACGTAAAGATGGAAGAAAATGCAACTTATTCAAAAGAATGTTTTAGAAAATTCCTTTTTTCTCCCCCCAGAGAACGAGAGATCTATTTAAGCAGGAAGAACGGTTTGGAGCCTGAGAGGGAAGGACTCTGTTTTAGCAGATTCATAATGCGTGATAACATTTTAAAGCTCTGACAATAAATGAAACAAGCTTGTTTTCATTTAACCTTATGTTCCCCCAAATATATAGGACCGTGGACATTCTCATAGAATGTCTGTCAATATCCTGTGGGCATTTTGGGAAATGGTGTGTCTAGAGGAAAGGAAAGTTTTCAGACAATCAATAGGAAATGAATAAAAGGTCCTCCGAGAATCATTAACCATTAACAGCCCAGTTATATTTATTGGCAAGAATTTATGTTCAAGCATGTGGCTGGTTCGGTCGGTAGAGCGTATTGATTCTTGATCCTGAGGTCACGGGTTTGAGCCCCACATTGGATGGAGATTATGTAAAAAAATAAAAATAAAATCTTTTTTTTTTAAAGGATTTCGGGGCGCCTGGGTGGCGCAGTCGGTTAAGCGTCCGACTTCAGCCAGGTCACGATCTCGCGGCCCGTGAGTTTGAGCCCCGCGTCAGGCTCTGGGCTGATGGCTCGGAGCCTGGAGCCTGTTTCCGATTCTGTGTCTCCCTCTCTCTCTGCCCCTCCCCCGTTCATGCTCTGTCTCTCTCTGTCCCAAAAATAAATAAAAAACGTTGAAAAAAAAAAATTTAAAGGATTTGTTGGGACTTACGGTAGGCAGATTTTGTGACTTTTTGCAGTAAGTTTCCTAGAGGCTAGAATGGAAAAAGACCTGGCAAGAGAGTTCCAGCTATGACAACTGTAAATAGTGAAGTCTTTGTGGTGGTTGAGGGGATTTGTGTATGGTAGTGTTGATGAGTTCAACTACAGGGTCCCAACAGAGTGAGGAACGGTGCAGTTGGTTCATGGGGGAGGGATCAGTGTCAGGTCAGTTTCCCTGAGGTCAGGGGATTGTTGAGTGGTGGTGAGCAAACAATACAGCAAGAGAAAATATCCCCATAAGAGGCATCTGAGAGCTCAGAGACTGATTGGTGCTGTACCATTAACTAAGCTTGTGCCTTTGTTGATGGGTGGCAGGTGTGGAATGGAGGCTATCAGCGAAGTCTTAGAAGATGGTAGAACCAAGGTCAAGGTGATGGATGGTTCCATTAACCCTGAATACTATCTAGGATGTTAAGAAACATGGTGGTTATAGGCTACGGATTGAAAATATGCATCCCCCTCAAGTTCATATGTGATGATATTTGGAGGTGGGGCCTTTGGAACGTGATTAGGTTTAGACGAGGCCATGATGGGCGAACACCCAGGTTGGCATTAGTGTCCTTATGAGAAGAGGAAGACAGAACCCTCTCTCCCTGTGCCACGTGAGGACCCAGTAAGAAGGTGGATATCTGCAAATCAGGAAGAAGAGCTCTCACTCAGCACGAGACCTGCCAGCGCCTTGATTTTGGACCTTCCAGCCTCCAGCACTGTGAGAAATAAAAGTCTGTTGCCTAGGCCACCTAGTCTGTAGACTTTTGTTAACAGCAGCCTGACGCTGGATAATACATAAAAATAGTACAGCTGCGAAGTCATTTAAAGACCGTGGAAATGACTCTCGGAAAGCATCAGAGTATGAACATGAGACGTGGACTTGTTAGTGTAATTAAATAATGGGGACTTGAAAAGGCACGACATATAGTGTTAGATGCTGAGGGGAGAAATGGAGATTTTTCATGGTACGTGTATTTTCATCCATTTAACACCTATTTACTGAACATCTACTGGATGGCAGGGTGCTGTGAAAGGTTGGTCTCGTAGAGAATTGGTGTGAAAGGATTGGTAGAAGTTAAGTAGAGAAATACATATGCATAATCCCACCCTCAGGCAACCTCCGAAATGGCAAGTGATTGGAGTTAAGGATTCATCTGATACTTTCTGAGTTACTGTGTTTCATGCCCTGGGTGACGCAGACACGAGGAAGACAGCGTATCCCTTCCGTGGAAGAGAGGACTTCTCCATGATCTCGCGGGAGATGCAATTCCGCCTCAGATCCGGGATCAACCGTATTCCGTGTCCCAAGCCCACTTGGGTCATTTCAGAGATCACAGGACTACCTCCTCCAGGGCCAGTGGACTGTTCTGGAAACTATAAAACCTCCTCCCTGCAGAGAGATGCTTAGCTCCCAAGCATAGGTAGGGAGAAGGGAGAAAAGGTTTCTCAGATGGTGAAGGCAAACCAATGGAAGAGAAAATTCGAGACGTGAAAGCTCCGCCATGAGGACAAGCAGAGCCTAGGACGAGTTATTCGGGGCAGCGCTCTCTGGAGCGCGCCGAGCAATCGATGTCTCCATTCGTTGTGCACGGTCCCCTCGCACGCTGCTTTCATTATTTGAACACTATCTGCTGTCATTAAGATATCAACGCTATTTAGGTGTATCTGCATTGGCAGTTTCATTCTGTCTGGGTAAGGCTCGGTGTTTATTCATGGGGATCTTGGGGAATTGTCAGGCACCAGCCTGGAGATAAAGGCGAGGCGCCTGAAGAATGCTAATCCTCTTCAGCTCGCCACTTGACAAACCCACACGCCACTTATTACCCAACTGATTGTTTCGATCATTAACAACACATACATCAGCCTCCTTCGCCCGAGAGTGCCGCACGCATCCGTCTTCCCGTAAGCAGTCTTGTGACAAGGGTGCCGAGAATTGATGTTCCGGGGGCATCGCCCAGTGTGGGTCAGCCATGGGATGCGGCAGGCCGGCCACCCCGTCAGCGTCACCGTGTCATTAATCAGATGGGGACAATAACCCACGGAGTGGGCACCACGTTCGTAAACAATAGCCAATCAGGGTGCCTTTGTGTTGCCCTGGGCAGCGGCTGCCTGGCTGTTTTGGAGGAGGCCGCTCTCCAGATCCCCGTGGAAAACGTGACTCTCTGCTTATCCCATCGCTGCCCGTTGGTAATAATTAACTCTTCTTCCAAGGAGCGGGGGCCCGGGGAGAGGATCCAGGGCTGTGGAGGGTGCCATCTGCCCCTCACGGGTCACCTGAGTCAGAGCCTCCCAGCATCACTTCACAGCAGCACGAGCCAAACAGAACAAATAAAGAGGAGGGGGCCGGGCCAGACGTTGCAAAGGATGAGCGGGAGCAGGGGGACACAGAAGTGCTCCCAGGCAGAGAGCCACTGCCCTGGAAGGGAGAGGCAGGACAGACGGCGTTGCCCACGATCGAGAGGTCGTCCTAGTCTGGTTCTAGACCCTTCTGATGAAGGATGGGTGGTTTCTGCATCCACAGCTGGTTTGGGGTGATCTCTCACCCATTTCGGGGAAGAACCCCCCGTCCAATTTCACCGAGGCTTTTTTGTTGTTCTTCTGAAGGACCACCGATTTTCAGAGTTTGGCTTTTAAGGAGTTTCGACGATTACCTTTTTCTTTATTTCTTCATTTTGGATAATTTTTTTAAAGTTTTAGTTTTATTTTGAGAGAGAGAGAGAGAGCGAGAGCAGGGGAGGGGCAGAGAGAGGGGAGAGACAGAAGACCCACGTGGGGCTCAGACGCATGAACTGTGAGATCATGGCCTGAGCCAAAATCAAGAGTCGGACGTGTAACCGACAGCCACTGGGGGCCCCGAAATCCTCTTTTTAATAATTGAGCCAAAATCTTTTTATAAGTTTATTTGTTTATTTATTTTTTTGAGAGAGAACGAGCTGAGGAGGGGCAGAGAGAGAGGAAGGGTCACAGGATCCAAAGCAGGCTCTGTGCTGACAGCAGACAACCTGACTCGGGGCTTGAACTCACGAACCATGAGATCATGACCTGAGCTGAAGTCAGATGCTTAATTGACTGAGCCACCCAGGTGCCCTGAGCCAAAAATCTTTATCTTTGTCATTTTCCGCCTATTCTAGATTTCCTCCTAGGTACACGTGGAAAAAATCTGATTCTGGTAGCCCGCCAGAGGTTTAAAGACAGACATAGGAGTCTGGAATCTTCTTTCCTTCAGGCTAATTTCAGGTATGGAGGTATGTGGTGGTGTCTCTGTCTTCTACGGTTGCCGTAACAAAGTACCAGAGACTGGGTGACTTAAACTACAGAGATTTGTTGTCTCTTAGTCTGGAGGCTAGAAGTCCAAGGTCAAGATGTTAGCCGGGCTGGTTTCTCCTGACGCCTCTCTCCTTGCCTTCTTGTGTCCTCACATGGCCTTGGCTTTGTGCACATGCGCCCTGGTGTCTCTCTCTCTTCTTTTTTTTTTAATATATATATTTTTAATGTTTATTTATTTTTGAGAGACAGAGAAAGAGTGTGAGCAGGGGAGTGGCAGAGAGAGACCCAGACACAAAATCCGAAGCAGGCCCCAGGCTCTGAGCCGTCAGCACAGAGCCCTACGTGGGGCTTGAACCCACAAACCATGAGATCATGAACGGAGCCAAGGTTGGACGCTTAACTGACTGAGCCACCGAGGCGTCCCTCTCTCTCTCTTCTTATTAGAAGAGTCTCTAAGTCTTATTAGACAAAAGCTCACCCCTAGGACCTCACTTAGCTGTAAACACGTCCTTAAAGGCCCTATCTCTGAATATAGTCGCGTTGGGGGTTGAGGGTTCAACACATGAATTTGGGTGGGGGGGGGGCATGACTCAGTCCATAAAGGTACAGTTAAGTCAAGGCATCCGTTTCTTCAGCCTGTGTTGTCACCTGTACAGGAAACGGAAAGCCAGCACCATTCACAGGTAGAGAAGGCCCCGAGGTGCATCTCTGTTATTTGAGTAGATTTGAGTGGCCTTCAGGGGCTGTGTCCACTGTGTGCATTCTGTGTCAGTGGCCAACAGATGGCTATCTGGCCATGGCACTCAAAAACTCAAGCTAGATCAGCATTGAGGATGATCAAACCCATTGCAAGGTCACCCCCAAGGCAAGGGGTACGATTCCACGAAGGAGAGAGAGCTCTCCAGGAACCCGAGTCTCTCAGAGCAGCACAGGATGTAAAATCGGAAGGCTCCCCCCACCCCTCTCAAATCTCAAAGACCCTGGACTCAGATCTTGTTTTCTTACAGTCTGTTTTTGGGAAAGTGGTGAGGGTAATTACAGAAACTGACCCTTCCATTCCCAACGTGTATCCCAAGAGTGAGTGAGACAGTGATGAATTACCCGCGATGAGGTTAGAATAATTTAATAAGAAAAGAGGTGGAAATGGGGCCTTTAATTCCTAACCTTTTGAGCTGTGGCTAAAATCCATTAATAGAACATGGATTAGGAAGCCCAAAGTCAGATTACTCAGCATCACCGACCAGTGAATCACTCTGGCACTGGGGTCAAAATTAACATCCGAAAATTCTTTAAAACTTTAGGGCTGAGATTTCTTTTTTTCCTGGCTTGACTTCTTCTGTAGTCTTTTTAGCCAGGGAGATAGAAATGTGTGGCATCCATTCAAAGCTCATTCAAACCACAGGGTAGAACTATAAAGGTGGCCTTTGGGATATGTAGGGTCAGTCTGAATAGTTTCTATCATAGTTTTCAGGAAAAAAAAATTCTTTTACAACATCAGTAGGGAGAATTCTATCACAGTATACAAGTAGACTTAGCAGGATTTACAAATCCACATGTGTTCCCTTAAGCAGTAGTTTTCAGATATTTGATGACCTTGGAAGTCTTGGTTCAAATGAAATTTTACACTGAAGTGAAATGAAACATAATTGATAGATACAAGGAAAGTGGATTTGTTTAGATCGGGGTATGGGGTCTCAGAGACCCCAGTGTTCCTGTGTCACCCTTTTGGGTAACCCTTAAATGCCAGATCTTCGAAGACGATAGGTTGAATACTTATTCTCTTAGAGATTATTACTCTGCAGTGAATGTCTCCCGGTGAACCACAGAACATGTGTGAACGACAGTCGATCATTAAATAGTAAGTCACACCTCTCCTTAAGTTTTGCAAAAATATTTTGAAAGCGATGCGGTCTTCCAACATAAACGCAGAAACGAAAGGAGGTGAATTTTCCTCACAGCGGGAACATTTAAAACTCGGACTGTTTAAAACAAACTGCTCAAAAAAAAGGGGGGGGGGTTTGAACATGGAGGAGACCTTGTATATTGACATCAAATGAGATCATTACGTAAAACTATTTTTTGTAACATCTAGAACGTTTTGCAAGAGTAAGTGTTGATGGTGATGTTTCCCTCCTTTCCTTTAACTGGAACTTTAATATTCCTTTGATGTTTAGCCCCCGACCCCCTTAAATGGAGCTCAGAAAAGGGGAAAATATCTTGCCCAGGGTCAAGCAGCTAGTCAGTGACACAGGGGACACTAGAACATAGATTGTTGCTTGAGGACGTTTTGATCAAGTCACAAAAGCCTACTGGTCAGAGGCCAGTCAGAAAGGACAATACTTTCTCTCCTATAAAAAGTGTGTTTCATCTCTCCCTGAGGTGAATCCCAAGGAACTGTTTGTTGTTGGTACACAAAAGACAAGGCCATCAGACTGGACCTGTAAGTCTGAAGCCTGTTCATGGAGGGCATGGAAGCTGACTGACCTAAGCCCAAACTGGGGAGCACAGGGGCACCCTCCTTCTCTTTATAGCTCTTCAGTGATACATGTTGGAAAATGTAGAGTGGACTTTCATCTTATGTGGTTGCTGGTGAGTTTCTAAAATCAGTATAAAAGGCAAAGATCCTACAAAATCAAAATTATCTCTGAGAATCCTTTGGACTCATTTTTTAAAAACATTTTATTCATCGTCGGGAGACAGAAAGAGACCGAGTGTGAGCGGGGTGGGGGCAGAGAGAGAGAGAGGGAGACACAGAATCCGAAGCAGGCTCTAGGCTCTGAGCTGTCAGCACAGAGCCTGACGCGGGGCTTGGACTTCCGAACTGCGAGATCGTGACCTGAGCTGAAGTCGGACACCTAACCGACTGAGCCACCCAGGCATCACCCCACCCTTTTTAAACGTCCTTTCGACTCTTAGGAGCTCGAAGACCTATCATCTGTTATTTGTGTCTCTGAAAATTTGGCTGAGATGTTCCTTTTCCTGTGATGTTGGAAGCCAGGGTCTCTTTTGGACGGAACAAGGTAGCATAAATATGTTATGCGTTTTGTTCTCTGTGACCTTGATTGGTTGAGTATGTGGATGGGTTTGCACATGATCTGATTCCACCATACAGATGTCCTACTTTAGCCACAGGTTGACTCATGGAGATGGAACTACCTTGTGACTTAAATAAATTTGAAACTAGGACATAATACCAAATACAAGGAGAAAAGTGTTCTTGGGCGGTGTTTCTAACCTGTGGAGTGAAATTATGGAGAATCACCATGACCCCACCCCCACCCCCAAACCTGGCCGTTAGTACCCTCCTGTGAAGTAGGGTCTGGATTTAGAAGAACACTGACAATAGTTGTGGGATTACTCCAACAATGGCAATCCACATTTGGGCATTCCACATCTCCCATCAAGAGGTAGAATCCGGTTATTTCCTCCCCCTTGGATCTGGGTTGGTCTGTGACTTGCAGAGGCTGGTAGAATGAGGCAGAAGCAATGCTGGGTCAGTTCTAGGCTTAGCCATGTGGAGGCATGACGGCTTCTCTTGAGCCTTGGAGTGCTGAGCCACCATGTCAGAGGCCAGTCACCCCACTGGGGAGAGAGGTCAGCCAGCCCCCAGGTCTTTTGGCCTCCCAGCTGAGCACCTAGATACATGAGGGTAGCCATCTTGGTCATTCTGGCCCCCGCTGAGCTCCGGGATGAGTGAAGGTGAATGGGTATGACTGACATCACACGGAACGGAAGAACCACTTAGTCGAGCCCTTCCTAAAATACGGAAGCATGAACACATGAATGCTTTGTATAGTTTTAAGCATTAAGTTTTGAGCATGTTGCAAAGCAGCAGTAGGTGATCGAGACAGTTGGCCAGGAGATTTCTAATGGGTTTTGTTTTGTAGCCGCTTCACTGCTCTCTCTCTTTCTTCCAAATAGACTCTTCTTCCAATTCCTGTTGCAAAGGGACCTGGTGACAGGTGGCACACAGTTACTTTCTAAAGGATTCAAATCCTCAGGGAGAAGGAGTCAGCGATAAGGATCCGAAATGGGAAAACTAGACACTTGCAGGGTAAGGAAGGGTAAATGAATTTCTAGGAAAACAAAGGGCCACCATGAAAATGTCAAGAAACAACCTCAGCGGCTTGCAGGATGGTAAATGCAGCTCTCCTGGGTGACTCAGTGGGCCTTCTGAATGGCTGGGAGTAAGTCCATCATAGAGCCATTTCAGTCAACTAGAAAAGAAGTTTTTCCGGGGGTGGGGGGGAGGTGGAAACACCATCTGTAAACACAAAAGGAAGATTTTCGCAGGCAGTACCCACAGGGAGCTTGGTTCCGTGAAACACAGTTGCTAGATGTCTGAAGATTAAGTAGCGAGACGCATCACTTCTGTGGGATAGAGAAACACTATAAAATCACCGTGTCACTTAAAATACACAAACGTAGCACTTTATAGGCCAAATAGATAATTCTTGACAGAAAACGCCTTTTAAGACCTTGGCAGGGAGAAGCAGCGTCTCAAGAATGTTTATCGTGTTAGTCGAAAACCTCCGTTAAATTCAGCCCTGTTGTCACCTAAGGAAACACCAAAGCCCAGACTTTCGCTTTCCTGGAATATCGATGGCATGAAGTGGAGGCTGATAAAATAAATAATTGTCATCACGTTTGGTACCTTGGAATGACCTTCTACCTGTGCAATATAGGAAAATGCTTCCCCCCCCACCTGCCCTTTTCATCCCTATCCTGTGCATGAGGTATCTCTCCCCTCAGTTGATAAGCATCTGGTGGAAATTTTCGAAGATTTTTTAGCGGGGCACGAGTTTGTCTTTAAGACTTGAAAGAAAATGGAAGAGAAGGATTCAATTACTCCTATGAGAAATGAACGTCCTACCCAAGGTTTGGCCACTGCTCGAATGCTTGTTTTAAAACTGAATTATAGGCGTAATACATTTGCCAGAGACACGGGCATTAATTTTTCCCAACCCATTCAAGACTGGGAGGACAGAACAGGAGGGCGCAGAGAGAAAATAAGATAATCAGAGTTTCACGTTGATTTATTCATCCTTGTGCAAAGTTAAGGGGCACGTGAGGGATACTGTTCCAGACCCCGCAGAAGGAAGGACGCTGGGGCAGCCTGCCAAACAGAAAGTCTCATTGTTGTTCTTAGATGATCTGAGATTGCTTTGTTTCTCTAGCTGCTTTATAAAAATACATATGCATAAAATACGCCCCATGACACAGAAGGAGTGAGCGGGGGCTGGGCTGTTTATCCGGGAAACGACTGTATTCCTAACCTGCCTGTCTGTCGGCTCATTCCTTTCATAAAAATAAAGTGGGTCGGTGCAGAGCCGAACTGAGGCTGTCATTCCTGTGTGTTTGAATCGGGTCGTGCAAGAGAGATCGACACACGGCCCGCCCTGGGCCAGACGGATGGGCTGTGGGTGAAAAGTTGATGCTGCACAGAAGTCTGTGTATGCGACCTGTCTGTCTCGCGGACCTGACGTCGATCGCTCAGTATGGGTGGGAGAGAAGCACTCCTCCAGGAATCCGTGGATTCTTCCATCCGTCAGCGATCAGGCTTATCGTGTGGGAGGCAGAGCTCACAGTGCAAGTGTAAGGCTCCTGGTTACAGGGCTGAATATCGTGGCTTTGAGAGTAGGACACAGAACAAAGGCTGAAGCTCTCCGAAGCGTGGCTCCTGGGAGATCACATTGGTGTCATGCCTCAAAAGCCCATCCTGGCTCTAGGACTTTGTGACAAGAAGCTTCTCATCTGGAGTCGTCAGTTTCCATTGTATGAAAAGAAACCGATCGGGGCTGGGGACGGTATTGGAACATTGGTGAAGGCGGTTAGCCGTATTGTTAAGTTGGATCTTCTCTCCATCATAGAATCCAGGTCTTCATTCCAAAGAACCTCCTGGCATGCCGTTCTTCAAACCATGTATCTGATGTATCTGTGCAAAGAGACGTATCTATGGACCCTCTTGGGTCCCCAGGAGGTGGGGAACAGAGAGTGCATGGCTATTGTCTCGTGAGGCAAAGGAGAACTTAGTTGAAAAACAACAGAGCCAGGGGTGCCCGAGTGGCTCGGTTGGTTAAGCGCCCTACTTTTGATTTCGGTTCAGGTCATGATCTCACGGTTGGTGAGATCGAGCCTCGCATCAGGCTCTGTGCTGACAGCACGGAGCCTTCTTGGGATTCTCTCTCTCTCTCTCTCTCTCTCTCTCTTTCTCCCTCTGTCCCTCCCCCACTCTCGCTTGCTCTGTCTCTCTTTCAAAAGTAAATAAGTAAACATTTAAAATTATAAAAAAATTTTTTAATGTTAATTTCTGAGACAGAGAGACAGAGCACGAGTCGGGGAGGGTCAGAGAGAGAGGGAGACACAGAGTCCGAAGCAGGCGCCAGGCTCTTGAGCTGTCAGCACAGAGCCCAACGTGGGGCTCGAACTCACAAACCGCGAGATCATGACCTGAGCCCAAGTCGGTCGCTCAACCGACTGAGCCACCCAGGTGCCCCTAAAAAAAAATTTTTTTAAAGAACATATCTTCTCATATCCATAAAATAAAATCAAGTCTATTCAGTTGCCTTAAAAACTACTCCTCGCCTTTCTTCTAAGGCAACGTAAACCACTTTTTGCCCCCAAACAAAATTAAAAAAATAATAACATAAGCTCATTTATCTTAGAACTGGCTTTGCAGGCAATGTTGGCAGGTCTATCTGTTTGAAAAGAGACCTTGAAACCCTAGTGCCTTCTTTAAAGCTTAGGTCTTGAGGCTGACCCTCGGGGAGATGATAGATGAGATTCGGATGGAGCATCACGTTTTTCTTGCTCTCGCCATAAAAGGATCATGAAACGTGAACGTAGAGATTTGGCCTGTGACTTCTGAGAAACATCACTCTCTGTCCAGCAGCTGCAAAGTGAGTGACTTTCTGTGGTCCTCCGGGTCACTTAGGAAAGGTTCTGGAGTCGCCACAAAAACATGCTGATTTTCCAGTTTTCGGGTCTTGAAGAGAGAATGTAATACAATTCTGCAGATCTCTTCTCTCCCCCCTCACCCCTTTCTTGCCCCAGAGAACAGTGGGTCACTAAATCCCCCTCAT
Source organism: Puma concolor (assembly GCF_028749965.1). Taxonomy (NCBI): domain Eukaryota; kingdom Metazoa; phylum Chordata; class Mammalia; order Carnivora; family Felidae; genus Puma; species Puma concolor. The sequence continues at coordinate 7,744,507 of NC_141680.1, read as the reverse complement.
TAGCATAAAGATGGCAATTTGACATCAGCTGGCTGTTTTGTAGGAACAGATGTGTTTCCGACCTATGGATGTTTTCCTTCTTTTGGAAGAGAGGAAGCCCCAGTTGGGGGGAGCCCGAGTCCTGCAGTACCTGGGGTCCACTTTTACAGGGTTTTAATTTCTTCTTTTCTCTTCAACCGCCTAATGAATAAAGTTGACCTTTGTTACTCCCCGGTTTCTATTTGTGAATTCGCCCACTTGTTACAATTTGTTTGCAGCCCCCAGATTAACACCTGCAGTGCTTTGGTGGCCATTTTTGGACATGCTCAGAGCAACAAGATACTTCAGTCACCCTGGACATGTGTTCCGAGTTGAAGTCAAACAAAGCAGTGCTTTGCCTTCTTGTTTTACGTCTCAGATTGTCAAGAAGTGTCCTTTTCGTGGTCTGTAGGATGCCATGTTTTTTTATATTCTTTGAGTTTCTTTAGTGCCCCCCCCAAGATACTGCCAAAGTGCTGCCTTGTGTTTCTAAGTAAAGGAAGGCTGTGATGTTCCCCGTGGAGAAAATACGTGTGTTAGATAAGCCTTGTTCAGGCAAGAGTTACAGTGCGGTTGGCTGTGAGCTCGAGGTTAATGCATCAGTAGTCTCTATTAAATAAGGAGGTTTTAAACAGAAACACATAGAAAAACAAGATTTTGTATTAATTTGTTGACAGCAGTGTCACCAGAGGCTCATGGGAAGCTAACCCTACATTTCCCCTGAGATTCATCGGTTCGGTATTCACTAATTCAGCATTCCCGGGACTTTATGGACCGTAACGACCTCGGATAATGAGAACAGACTTTAGAGGTGTGGAGAGCCCACCCTGTTCAAGAGCCCTGAAGTGAAATAGAATGTATCCTGTTCTCAAGAAGTGTGTTTAAAGGCAGTAGTAACCATTTTGAGCATTACTCACTCCAAGCACCTGAATACAGTACCTGCCTTAACTTATCTCAGTGATAACGTTAAGTTGGGCATTAAACTATTTATAGGAACAAAGATTCAAGTTGGCACAGCTACTAATGGAATAGCTAGGATTTGGACCTGATTCGATTCATGGGCTCTCCAATTCATTGTCCCATGCTCTTCTGTCTAGCTAGCCAAGGAAAAGGCCACTCACCTGCTGTCACTCTTGGACCTAGAAAAAGAAGGGCCCAAAATGGGTATTTCTGGTTGGTTTTCGTAAAAAACACCCCCAAGTTCGTCCTAATTTTTCTCTCCGGGCTGCTTTGGGATACCTGTAAAGCTGTTCTGAGAGAAGCTTTTCTAGAATTTACCACCCTTCATTTGTCCCTTTTCTTCTGATTGGTTGCACTACATATAAGACAAGAATTTTAAACAAGAAAAGAACTTTATAAGCTAGTCTGTGATCCTTGATCATAGTAAATAGCATTTAATGTTTTTTGTTCATTTGTTTTGGTTATTGCTGTCTCATCTGATCAATTTACAGGTCACATCTAAAGCATTAGGGAGTTGTTTTTATGAAAGTAACATCTGTTTATTGAGATACAGTTTCTTCCTATTATTTATTATTTTGAATTAACCGATTTGCAATGGATGTCACCAACCTCAAAGGACAGATACAGGGGGATTTCCTGTGGACTTAATAAAAAGTTTAGTAGTTTTTCAGATTATGACTTATTTTTTTTTTCTTGTTCTTACTGTTGTCGTCTTTCCTTGAAAAGTCTGGGGACTCTCTTTAAAGTAGGGTCTGTGTTTCAGACCTTTCCCCTCCAAACAGGACTTAGGACAGTGACAACTTTTCAATGTTCCTCAAAGTTGCTGTAAGGACAGAGTGGAATCATTTATAAAAATCACCTTCAGTGGGTCCTAGAGCTGGACTCCTTAAATGTTTGTTCCTTTTCTATTCCCCTTAGTTAAAAAAAAAAAATGTTTATTTATTTGTTTTGAGAGAGAGCGTGCGAGCACAGGGGAAGGGCAGAGAGACCTTAGCAGTTTATTTCTCTTTAGCATTTATAAAGTCATTTACAAGGCCAGTGTATAAATCAGAAAGCCTAACTTGTACAGCTATTACCACACATAATAACTTTGTACATGTAGATTTCTCTATAGTTTACAGAGCCCCCTTCTCACTCTCAGACATATTTCATTCAATTTAATCCTTACAGCATCCCTGAGAAAAGGACAGAACAGATGCCATTGTCTTTTTTAAGGTAAGATGGTGAGGCCGGGGTCTACAGAGGATGAGGTTATTCGGGATAAGATTGAAGATGTCACTGAAAATAACTTGATAGAATTCTTCCATTTTCAAGAATTCTTCCATTTTTGGGGCGCCTGGGTGGCGCAGTCGGTTAAGCGTCCGACTTCAGCCAGGTCACGATCTCGTGGTCCGTGAGTTCGAGCCCCACGTCGGGCTCTGGGCTGGTGGCTCGGAGCCTGGAGCCTGTTTCCGATTCTGTGTCTCCCTCTCTCTCTGCCCCTCCCCCGTTCATGCTCTGTCTCTCTCTGTCCCAAAAATAAATAAAAAAAAAAAAAAGAATTCTTCCATTTTCGTTATGAGTCCAAGTACATATGTCACCAAATTGTTTACCAGCTGCAGATGCTTCTTGGAAATCACCAGAACCGGACTGCAGAATGCTACTGTTCGATGTTCTTATCTTGCACTGCCCAGATGTCCCACATTTCACACTTTTATTGGAGGATGCCAGAGAAAATGGTTGCCTTTTTCCATCTTGGGTATCCTTTCTCCGGATACCAGAGAATTTCTTAACCCTCTTCTAAACTCTGAACATCCAGATCCCTTTTCTTTGTGGGTCTCTCCTTCACTTTCCTTCTCCATCTTTTTTTAACGCTTATGTAGTTTCTGAGAGAGAGAGACAGAGTGTGAGCAGGGGAGGGCAGAGAGAGGGAGACACAGAATCCGAAGCAGGCTCCAGGCCCCGAGCTGTCGGCACGGAGCCCGACGCAGGGCTCGAACCCACAAACCGCGAGATCATGACCTGAGCTGAAGTCGGATCCTCAAGCGACTGAGCCACCTGGGCGCCCCATACTTTTCCACGTTCTTTCTGACACCTCGGGCTTTGGGTTCTCCTGGAAAGCTCAATTTGCCCATCTCATGGTCTCCATTTCTTTGGTCCCAGGTGTTCAGCTTCCTTCTTCTGGAACTTACTTCTGGCCCCTGACAGCCTGAAGACCATTCATTGGCCCGCTTGAAATCTGAACTTCCCAGGGGCCCATTCCTGGTCTCCCCCGGTCCCTCTGCTGACTAGGAGAACCTACCATGGCCTTCTCCCTGTTCCGTGACAACCAGGTCTTCTGTAAATGAACGCGTGTGCAGGGATCACTCATGAGTGCAAGCGAGAGCCCTCTGCCTGCGTCTGCGGGAGACCACGTTCCCTACCCTGGGCTTCACAGTGGTGGCCGGAGAAGTCACTCACTGGTGAACTGTGTCCATGGCGTCTCCACTTGGGCGGGGGCCGTTTCGGCTGGTCTGGCTCCCTGTGCCTGCAAAGAGGCTTGATTTGGAACTCTTAATTACAGCCGCTCATTCAGGCCTCGCCTTCTGATCATTCGTCTTTTAAGTGTTCAGCTTCTGAATCCCATTTGGTTCCTTGTCCCCCCTCCTGGCCCTCCCCACCTCCCCTTGATGTGGCCAGAATAGTTAACTCAGACAATTAGTAAATGCTGAATCATTGAGTCAGTGAATAGAGCAAGGGTCTGTGTGAGATATACAACTTCCTGAGTGGGTTTAATGGAAGTCTAAAGAGATTTTTCACAGATTCATGGGTTTTCAAAGGAGAAATTTGCATATTAATAAGAAGCTGTTCAGACTGATTCGCTTAATGTGTTTGGAGTAAGTATAATTAAATGTCAAGGGAGATAGATCATGAAGTAATGAAGCTGAAGCCAATTTATCAAAAATAAGGTCTAGGGAGAGACATTTCAAATAATAAACAGTTCTCTAACCTTCCTTTTTAAGGTGATTTGCTTAGTCTGGGCCAAGATTTACATGTTTTCTGAGGCTCGTGCAAACAAAGATTCTGGGAACGGGGTGGGGGGTGGGGAAGGAGAATGGACATTTTTCCTATTCAAGTTTATAACATTCAAGGAGGTCTTTCCTGACCGAAACACTTTTAAAAGGGACAAAACCTGTTTAGTTTTGCTCTCTTGGATATTGAGATGTGGTTAGGATCAGCACCCCCCCGCCCCCATTCTACCCCCATGCACACAGCTGCCATTTGCAAAATCCTGCTCCTAGGACCGGAAACGACATTGGTGGAGGGTGGCTGGTCACTCAGGAATCGCACCTATAGCAAAAACTGATGGAGCGTTGAAAACCAACGCTGGGTTCTGGGTTTTGAATCCTGAGCTATTTACTCACGAGCTATTTACTAAGGAGCTGGCCATTCCTTGAACAAACTCAACCCAAGCTTTGCTTTGAATTCACTTAGGAAAGAAGTCATGATGCAGTTACACAGGCATCTTTGTATGCTTTACTCCCTAAGTGTTTGATTGAATTAATCAAGACATTCAGGCTCGTGCAGTAGACGGAGTCTCTTGAACTCTGCACGACACTAAAGTGACCTCAGGAGAAGTTGCTTAACAGGGTCAAATGGAAATAAATTCTAGTGTTTGATGCTGTTTCTCAGAGTGGGGAAGCCAGGGGATTCATTCCTGGGCAGACTGAGGTGAGCAGGACCCTCACTGAGGTCTCCAGGAAAGAGAGAGGAGGATGAGTCAATGCTGTAAAACCACTGTGTGGAAGGAAGAGAGGAAATGCCTCCCTCCTACCCTCTTGTTACAGTGACAACATGGAAAGCCACATTTCAAAACAGAGATAGGAAAATTAATAAATAAATAATAAAAATAAAAACAGAGATAGGGACGCCTGGGTAGCTCAGTGGGTTAAGCATCCGGCTTCGGCTCAGGTCGTGATCTCACAGTTCATGGATTCAAGCCTAGTGTCGGGCTCCGTGCTGATAGCTCGGAGCCTGGAGCCTGCTTTGAATTCTGTGTCTGCCTCTCTCTGCCCCTCCCCCGCTGTGCTCTCTCTCTCTCTCTCTCTCTCTCTTTCTCTCTCAAAAATAAATAAACATTAAATAAAATAAAACCTCAGAGATTACAAAGTGTTTCCGCTTGCGATGACTGTGGGTTGTACTGACTGGGGCCAGTGGGAGGGTTAGGAAGATGCCCTGATTCAGGGATCTAAGCTTTTTGAAGGATCGTTTAATTTTGGATGGTGACAAATTCCCCCATGTTCCACAGAGTGAACTGAGGATCTATTTTGTCCTACATCTGAACAGATCGTGGCACATGGTGTTTTTTAAAAGTTAGTTAATGTGACCCACTGCCTTTGGACTCTGCCCATCGTGGGTTTAAGTCCCAACACCCTTTGTGATCCCTTGGGTGACTTTGGACAAGTCACTTAGCCTCTGGAAAAGTAGAAATCATAATGTCTGCCTTGTTTGGCTTTGGTCAGGAGTAGAGATGTGTATGTGAACTACCTTACTGTGATCATTGTGGTTGTATCCTTTCTCCCATGACCCCATGAAGCCTTCATTTTTGGACCCATCCTTTGTGAGCATCCTTCACACTTTGAGTGACTAAACTTTGAGTGCCTAGTCCAATGACTAGAGACATTGGACCCTCTACTCTCTACTTATTTTCAAAGTTAAAATAAAAATAATAGTGTAGGTGGAATTGTGTATATGCAACCAAGAGAATTCCTTGGGAACTTTGTTTTCTATCTCTTCGGAGATTAAAAGAAAAGCATTTCAGGGGTGCCTGGGTGGCGCAGTCGGTTAAGCGTCTGACTTCAGCCAGGTCACAATCTCGCGGTCCGTGAGTTCGAGCCCCGCATCAGGCTCTGGGCTGATGGCTCAGAGCCTGGAGCCTGTTTCCGATTCTGTGTCTCCCTCTCTCTCTGCTCCTCCCCCGTTCATGCTCTGTCTCTCTCTGTCCCAAAAATAAATAAACGTTGAAAAAAAAAAAAAAAAGAAAAGCATTTCTTTCCTGGCGATCTAGCCTCTCATCATGTCTCTTTTCCTAATGACTGATGTATGTTCCTCTGCGTGTGTGTGTATGTGTGTGTGTAGATGGATAGAGTACAGTTGTGGTTTTAAATGTTTGTGCCACTGGGACTCAGTCTTAAAATTAAGAACAAAAACAAACACCGTGTTGCCAACTCTTACTATATAATAGAATACGTGCTAGTTGATTGAGGGAGGGGTGTGTCAGGAACCCACCGGCTTACCCTCTTGCTTGGTCAGGTCTCCCTAAACCCTTTCCAGGGGACCTTTAGGGCTGTATTCAGCCTGGTTTGAATGCATAACTCACCGGCTCACATTTTCTCTAGCATGTGTTGGTCATATTTGTCATCATGGTCTTAGTAATGTGCAATTTTTATCACATCACTGCAACTTGAAACAAACACAAGAGTATCGTGCTGCCGTCATAAATGTTCTTTCATTTCGCACAACGGGAAATTCTTTCCGTAGATGGTTGTTCGGCGACTCAGCAAAACGTAGGCCTGGAACTTCTCATTCATACCTTCCAAGTGTGCTTCCCGGCTGTTAAGCATTTCTTTTTCGACCACAGGAACAGTACGTCGAATATTCCCCAGTCCCGCCATTCACTGGACCTTCCATGTCATGACCAGTTGGAAGGACTGTCCTCGTATCTAGCTGGAGACAAATCTCTTTAACTTCATCCTTGAGTCCAGAGGCAAGTTCAAGAAAATAAGTTCAGTTCTGGAGCACCTGAGTGGCTCAGTCAGTTAAGCGTCTGACTCTTGATTTCAGCTCAGGTCATGATCCCACGGTTCATGAGTTCAAGCCCCGCATCAGGCTCTGAGCTGACAGTGTGGGGCCTGCTTGGGATTTTCTCTCTCTCCTTCTCTGTCTGCCCCTCTCCAATTCGTGCTGTCTCCCCCTTCTCTCTCTCTCAAAATAAACAAATAAACTTTAAGAAAAAGAATAAGTTCAGTTCTTTTATTTACTGCTAGCCCATTTTGATACGAAATGCTTTTGAAATCCTCAAAGTCAGCTTGCAAAATGTATTCCTTATAATGTTACTTCTATAGTGTTTTATGGTATCATGAAGGAAGAAGGATTTATGGTCAAATATGAATAGGAAATGAATTCTTTCTGGGGTAGATTTTTTTGATAGTGGACTTTTAATAGTTGTATGTGTAAGGTTCACTGTGGCCGACCAAATGGGATTTGTCGTCGGCACTGTTTTCCAAGGACAGTGACGGTGCAAAAGCATTTGTCATGAACATCTGTCTGGACGGTGTGTTCCTTGGAACACGGTTTGGGAAAGGCTACTTTTTTTTTTTTTTTTAATTAAAGCAAAAATTGTGATTGATAAAATGAAAACTTCGTGAGGATAGACGAACTTCGTTGTTAGACTTTGATTGTGGCCTTTGGGAGGTTAACTGAGGACCCATATAGGCAGGTCCTTTTCTTCTCCGGAATAAGTAGACCGAGAGGAATGTTGACTGTCAGTTTCGTTCCTGAAAACATGGGCCTAGAGTCTGAATTTTACATGATAGGTTGGTGTTATGATATGATTGATTTTTTTTTTTGTACATGGGACAAGCAGTTTATTTTCTCCCTAACAAATAACAGGTGCTATTGGTTCAAGGAAACCACCTACATAGAGATAAAATATCTTTCTCTAGGGCTGTCAAAAGTACTATGCTATGGAATCTTCCATATTTTATTGCTTTGGGTGCCTCGTTACTCTCCCAGGGTTACCATTTCCCTATATCAGAAGTCTACAAACCAATAGGACTGTGTATATATATAAGGCATTTGTGACAGCTGTATATCTTGGACCCCATATTTTCCAGCTTTATCTCCCTGCCCGCCCCCACCACTGCATATACTTCATTCCCAGGCGCTATCCATTGTCCACATCCACAGCTATTACGTCCTTGTTCCTTTGTGCGCGTGTCCATCCCCGTGATTGAGATGCCTGTTTTCTTTATTCTGTCCATCCAACCCCCACTCATTCTTTTTATTTTCAAAAATTTTTAAAAAAAATTTTAATGTTTATTATTTTTGGAGAGAGACACAGAAGGGGGAGGGGCAGAGAGAAAGGAAGACACAGAATCGGAAGTGGGCTCCAGGCTCTGAGCTGTCAGCACAGAGCTGGACGTGGGGCTCCAGCTCACAGACGGTGAGATCATGACCTGAGTTGGATGCTTAACCGACGGAGCCACCCAGGCATCCCCCCTCCACCAACTCATCCTTCAAAGATACATTCACATGCCACTTTCTTCACAACTTGGCTGGCCCCAGTGTGGTTCCGGTGGCCGGACTTCCTTTCCAGAGCTGTAGGCCATTTCGTTTGTAATTCATGCTTTGTCACCATTTGAACTCTCCAGAAAGCAGATCCTTAGAAGGGGTTAGGAGTATAAATGATGTCTTGGAGATAGCCACCTGCACAGGAACAGGGAAGTAAGCTGGATTGGACAGAGCCAGTGTAGAGTAAAGATTGCTCATCGAAGAAGGTCCCAATTCCCGCAGACGGGGCTCAGCTCCTGTGCCACCGAGATTGACCCCATGGAAGGACTCCCAACAGCTGGAAGCTGTCAGCTGATGGCACTTCCCACAGCTGGGCTATGATACGAGTCCTTTTCGTGAAGAAGGATCAGAGTAGCTCATCTCGTGTCTTCTCTCTTTTTGCTGCCTCTCGGAGTTTTTATTCCATGACCCACATACCCCACGTGTGAGAACTCGAAGGGGCTTTTGTTATCATGCAGGTGAGCCTCCACGTTTTACAGACAAGGACACGGCAGCATTTTTCACCCGCACTGGATTATGACTTCCTTCTTTGTATGATCCATACTGACTTGAGTCCCAAATCAGAATCTAGTGGGTCAGTCTAGCTGTTTTCATTCCAATGACATCTGTGTATCCATTTATCTGTACCCAGCAAGCACTCTCTTCCTGGGGGCCAAAAGATACTGTATCCATCCTGTTGATGGATTTTGGGTAGAAAATGAGGCAAATATTAGTGATATCTATAATAGGCTATCATAGTTCAATGACACATCAAAAAAACCCAGCCCTGACACTTTAAATAGTAGGCTTTTATGACTTGCAGTCCCCAAACAATTATGGATAATGAAGGGACCTGGAACCCAACAACAGCAGATCAGCTGCGGCCATAGTTGGGAATTGGAACCGATTTTTGTTTGTAGAAGGAGGAAAATCAATAAGCAGAATGGGTCTGAATCACAGCAGAGTGTCTGTTTTCCTTTCTGTTTATCCATCGCTCTTTCTAGAAACCATAGTGGCTCCAAGGCTGTCTTAGATGCACTTTTCAAAGCTCTGCTGTCTTTTCACTGGCTCTTGGTGCTCTTTGAGGGCGTGGTGGTGGAGAAGGGGGGGGCCCCACTCTCCCACAGGGGTCTGCCCCCCTCTACTGGTGACCAGTAATGCCTTAATTACCCAACCCAAAGCAGGTGATGTCTGTCTTCTTGGTCCTGAGGGCTCTTGATGGCTCAACTCCCTAAAAGGGAACACTTTCCACATCAATAATTAAACAGAGCAATTAGGGGAATTTAAAAAGTATAATTAGACAGAATCAACTCTGGGTCCCTTGAGCATTCTATGTCTTTTTCTTTGTCATGCCCCATTCCCTCCCTCCCCTTCCCTTAAAGTGTCATTTTGTGGACATAGGACGCCTCTATTCTGTCTGTGTTTTTAAAGCCCAGGCAGAAGAGGGGGGGAAAAATCAACTGAAAGGGATAAATGTGAGGAGCGGAAGCTTGAGTGCAGACGCAGACTGCCGGGTTCCAGTTGTTGGGATTTGGTATTTTCTCCTGGCCGGCCACAGCTCTTGGGGCTGAGGCGTAGAAAGGGGGCAGGGTGTTTCAGGCTGGCACATCCAGATGTGCAGGAAGTCTCTGGAAATGGGGCTCCTTATCCCCAGAATAGTGCCGCGCTTGTCTCAATGGGGCCGCATTTACTACAGAAATTCCCTCAGGGGGCGCCTGGGTGGCTCAGTCGGTGAAGCATCCGACTTTGGCTCAGGTCATGATCTCATGGTTCGGAAGTTCGAGCCCCGTGTCGGGCTCTGTGCTGACAGCTCGGAGCCTGGAGTCTGCTTCCGATTCTGTGTCTCCCTCTCTCTCTGCTCCTCTCTCTCTCTCTCTCTCTCTCTCTCTCTCTCTCAAAAATAAACATTAAAAAAAATCACAGGCCAGACCAGAGAATATGGTAGAATGGTAATATGCTAATATGAATGTAAGTTTCCCCTTCTCCCAAATCCCCAATGAAATGGCCAAAGAAATAATGGTAATGAGGAACAAACAGTATCTGTAATGAAACAAAAGCAAGGCGCCATCAATCTACCAAAAAAATTCGTAAACCTCTCTAAGATACAACGCAGGGGAATTTGGATTAGGGAAAGGGCAGGCAGGCCAGGAGCCAGGGCAGAGAACAGAAGGACCCACTTGGAAGCCTGTACCCTCAGATACTGGGACCTTGGGGAGAGTAGGCTGTAGTGCAGTGACCCAAGGGCAGACACAGGTGTACCGTGGGGAGACCCCAAGGGCCCAGGTTGATGGGGCAGCGTTCACCCCTGCAGACAACCACGTGGGTCCTGCTGCCCTGATCCCGCCCCCTCCAGCGGCAGGTGGGGGCTCAGCACAGCTCATGCCTGGTGTCCCCTCCCTGGACCCAGCAGCTTCTGTGCTCACACCCCTCCTTCTCCATATATATATGTGACTTAAAAAAAATTTTTTTTAACGTTTATCTTTGAGAATCAGAGACAGAGCGTGAGCAGGGGAGGAACAGAGAAGAGAGGGAGACACAATTCGAAGCAGGCTCCAGGCTCTGAGCTGACAGCACAGAGCCCGATGCGGGGCTCGAACCCATGGACCGCGAGATCATGACCTGAGCCGAAGTCGGACGCTCAACTGACTGAGCCACCCAGGCGCCCCATTTGACTTTTAATTAGACCAAGTAAAGCCCAGATAATAAGGTAACAATTCTCTTTTCCCTTCCTCTGGCCCTGGAAGATTTCAGCAGGAACTCAGAAAAACAAAAGCCATCCCTGCCCTAACTGTGAACAAATACGGATTCACCTCTGACACCCTGTAAGGGCAACGGCAAGGGCACATGATCAAACATAAGGCTTAGTCCTTTCAGAGAATATAACCGACTGGAAGAATCCCCCAGGATCTAGAGTTTCAGTGTGAAATAAGAGAAAACTTGGAAAAATCTCTCATTCATTTCCCAACAAGATTTAAGTTTTCAGTTCAAAAGGCTAACCAAATACCATGCAGAAGTAATGAACACGGCCCTCCATGTATCCTGATTCCACAGAGAAAAGTTTCTCAAAGGATGAAGGGGGAAAAACAAAAAATCTTAATCATCTAGATGACAAGCACAGGTTCCCCTAAAAGAAGAAAAATGATGTTTCTCTGAGATGTCTTTCTCAAAATATCGTCTTTCAAAAAGCAGTAGCCTGATACTACAGACTTTTGAGGGAGAAAAAGACATGGTTAATGTAAAGACAGTTTACGATAAAAACGAGTTAACTGGATGGAGTTCTTTGGTAGAAAAGGGAATTAGTAGGGGCGCCTGGGTGGCTCAGTCGGTTAAGCATCTCACTAGAGCTCAGGTCATGATCTCATGGTTCATGAGTTCGAGCCCCATGTCGGGCTCTGAGCTGACAGCTCAGAGCCTGGAGCCTGCTTGGGATTCTGTGTGTCCCTCCCTCTCTGCCCCTCCCCTGCTCAATCTCGCTCTGTTTCTCAAAAATGAGTCAACGTTAACAATTTTAAAAAGAAAAGGGAGTTAGTAATCTGTGATTACTCTTGTTTTCAAGAGATTTAAAAAAACAATATGGAGTAGTGTTTACAAATAGAAGAAGGGCCAAAGCTGACTTAGGTGTGTGGGCATGTGCATGCCCACACACATGTGGACACACATACGCATGTGCACGCACATACGCACACACATACACACACACTCAAAGGAAAAAAAGAAAGGAAATTAAGCTAGCTGGCATGACAGAATTGGCATCAATATAAAATTCAAGATCTACTGTATCAATATAAAATGAGATCTACTGTTAATAATCAAGATGGGGCACCCGGGTGGCTCAGTCTGTTAAGCGTCGGACTTCAGCTCAGGTCATGACCTCATGGTCTGTGAGTTCGAGCCCTGTGTCAGGCTCTGTGCTGACAGCTCAGAGCCTGGAGCCGGCTTCAGATTCCGTGTCTCCCTCTCTCTCTCCCCTCCCCCACTCGTGCTCTCCCTCTCTCTCTCTCTCTCTCTCTCTCAAAAATAAAGGTTAGGGGCGCCTGGGTGGCACAGTCGGTTAAGCGTCCGACTTCAGCCAGGTCACGATCTAGCGGTCCGTGAGTTCGAGCCCCGCGTCAGGCTCTGGGCTGATGGCTCGGAGCCTGGAGCCTGTTTCCGATTCTGTGTCTCCCTCTCTCTCTGCCCCTCCCCCGTTCATGCTCTGTCTCTCTCTGTCCCAAAAATAAATAAACGTTAAAAAAAATAAATAAATAAAGTTTAAAAAAATTTTTTAAACAATAATCAAGAGTACAACCTGTAGCTTAATTTTCGTGAACCTTTATGTACCAGATGGCTTAACCATGTAGCGCCAAGATATATGAAAGCTGTTAGAAATGCAAATACATTTTACATTTTGTGGGTTTTTTTTTTTTACTTTTTATTTTGAAATAATTATAGATTTGCAGGATTGCAAATAAGTGGACAGAAAGTTCCTGTGTACCCTTCACCCACTTCCCTCAATAGAAACATCTTGTGTCACTATAGTACAATATCCTAACCAGGAAATTAGCACTGATATAATTCACAGAACAAGCAGAAATTGCTTAAAATACCACAATAGCAGTAAAATATTCCAACACATCCATTTGAATCTTTGCCAGAGCAGTTGGGAAAGTATGCATAAAAAACATGGGAGTCTCCAAATACTCCAAGATACTTAAAAAAATAAGTATCAGAAGGCTACCTAATCCTACAAACAGAAAACAGGTGGTCTTTTCAAAAGTCTGTGAAACATTTACAGAAATGTTTATATACTTGGCCATAAAAAGCATAGTAAGTTCCCCGAAAGTTTAAATAATATGAAACTCACACTTTGACCACAAGTAAAAAATAATAATAACAAGGACAAATGAAAGTAATGACAAGATTAAAACCTCTTTTCTTTAAATCCTTGAATTCAAGAGGAAATCAAATCTTCGGTTACAGGTCAGTTAGAGAAAAGCCAGATGATCAACTAAATAGCTGTCATGCCTCTGTAGTCAGTGACGTAAGTGGAATGAATTCACGTTTATATATTTTAACATCACTCTAGAAAAGAATGGAAATGAGCCGAGTCAATGTTGAAATCCAAAAACTAAGAAAGAAGCAAAATAGAGTAAACCGATGAGAATAGCTATGGCCAGAAATATCGAAGACCATGGAAAACACACACTATATAACTTTAAGATAATGAATTTGAAACAGACTAGAAATACATTCTCTATCAAAAAGGTACCCATCACCAAAACTGCAGGAAGCAGAGACGACATCAGCTGTTGAAAGAGAATCCAAATTAAATTGAAAACGACTGAAGAAGAGCAGGCAAAACTAAGGGAGAGAAAACTGTTAGGAGTTTCTCCCTATAAAACTAACCCACATCTCTTATCTGAAGCCTAAGAGACCCTGCCCTGCCACAGGGGCAGGAGAGGAGTGAGAGAGAGAGAATCCCAAGGAGGCTCCACACTGTCAGCTCAGAGCCCAATGTGGGGCTTGAACCCATGAACCATGAGATCATGACCTAAACCAAAACCAAGAGTCGGATGCTTGACGGTCGAGCCACCGAGGCTCCCCCAGGACCACTTTTTAAAAATCCACCCACTGGTTTTGTTCCCCACCATCACCACCCTCTTCCTTCGCTGTCTTTTCTTTCTGATTTTACCCCAAGTCCAGGCTTTGTCGTTACCAATTGTTAAGTCGTTTGTCTCAAGGAACCCATCCTTTTCCTTCTCAAGAAAATAATGGGACTGGCCTCATTCTTGGCCTTTTTCTTATTATTTCACCCACTTTCTATACAACTACATGACCAGATCTTGAAATCACTTTTTTTCCCCCAGAAAGGATCGCACGTAAGAAGAGAATGGACAAAACTTGGCTTGATCTTTTTGCTTGATCCCAGAGTCTTACATGCTGGACCCTTGAGATCGAGTTCCTCCGCTGTCCTTTATGAACTTCCTGGCTGGTATAACTTCTCCCTTTTGATATTCCTTCTGCCTCTGATTCCTATCTTCCCCCATTTATTTCATTTCCAAACACTCAACATTTATAGCTCATTCCAGATACCCATTTCAGCTTAAAAACTCGCTCTACCAATACCTACAAAATCGCACTTCATTGTTCTGTGGTAATATGGCACAAACCAGGAGCGTCCTCTTCTGAACTCACTTTGTGTATGTGTGTGTGTGTGTGTGTGTACATGAGTGGCCTATGAAACTTGAAATAGCTTTGGTGTTGTTAAACATTATTTGACCATTATATTCTTGTTCTAGTTTTTATGGATTTGTGTCGGATGGTCTTAACTGAGCAAATACCATTTCTTGTACGACTCCAATATTCACCAATGAACTCTGCATGATCTGTCCACAAAGTGAGATGTTCACAGACATTATTTAATAGATTTTATCCTGAAATAGACGATAAATCCTCACATGGCAAGATCTGGCTTCACACATTGTCCTTCAGCACAGAGTGAAGACTCGCTAATTTGCTAGATGACCCGTGATGTTCTGTTTTGGTAGTTTTGTGTATCTATGGTACAGATACATTACCATAATTGCCTTAACTTGATAGAAGACAAAATTTCATTAGTTTTGGTAGAAAACTATATTATATTAAAAACAACCCCAGGGGCGCCTGGGTGGTGCAGTCGGTTAAGCGTCCGACTTCAGCCAGGTCACGATCTCGCGGTCCATGAGTTCGAGCCCCGCATCGGGCTCTGGGCTGATGGCTCAGAGCCTGGAGCCTGTTTCCGATTCTGTGTCTCCCTCTTTCTCTGCCCCTCCCCCGTTCATGCTCTGTCTCTCTCTGTCCCAAAAATAAATAAACGTTCAAAAAAAGAAAATTAAAAAAAAAATAAAAACAACCCCAAAAAGCATGCCATAAATCACTGAGAAAAAAATTAGACATTTCTAAGTGGGAAATTTAGCAGTAACACAGATAAATACTTTTTTGAAAGGTGATGTACTCTACCAGTATTATTCATACTTTTAAAATTCACATTATTTATATGCATAATCATACAAGTAAACAAGTGTGAAATATATGTTCATGAAAGAATACTTTCCCTTAGTTGATTCTGATAATTTCTATCCTTATTTTATTCAATTTTTTTAAAAAATTTTCTTAATGTTTATTTTAGAGAGAAAGAAGGAGAGAACGAGGGGGGGGGCAGAGAGGGAGAGAGAGAGAGAATCCCAAGCAGGCTCTGCATTGTCAGCACAGAGCCCTATGCGGGGCTCGAACTCATGAACTGCAAGGTTGTGTCCTGAGTGGAAGTCTGACGCTCAACTGGCTGAGCCACCCGGGCGCCCCTATTTTATTCTATTTTTTTTTTATTATTTATTTATTTATTAAAAACGGCCGAGCTGATGGCCTCCAAGGCCCCTTCCAGCTGCACCTTCTTTTTTTTTTTTTTTTTAATTTTTTTTTTCAACGTTTATTTTTATTTTTGGGACAGAGAGAGACAGAGCATGAACGGGGGAGGGGCAGAGAGAGAGGGAGACACAGAATCGGAAACAGGCTCCAGGCTCTGAGCCATCAGCCCAGAACCCGACGCGGGGCTCGAACTCCCGGACCGCGAGATCGTGACCTGGCTGAAGTCGGACGCTTAACCGACTGCGCCACCCAGGCGCCCCTATTCTATTTTTTTTTTTTTTTAATGCAGGTGACAATCTTGTAAAGCACTGACTCTGAATAAGGGGTGATTTTGCTTCCCAGGTGACATTGGGCCGTGTCTGGAGACATGTGTGGTTGTTGTCATGCTCTGGGGGCGGGGGGAGCGTGTTACTGGCATCTGGTGGGTGGGGATCGGGGACGCTGCTCAAACCCCACGTTCCATGGGACAGCTCCACAACAGAGAATTATCCATCCTAAAGTGTCCGTAGCGTTTAGGTTGAGAAACCCTGATCGAAAACCCACCAATCTAGAAACACCTCTGTGCTCGCGTTTCCAAGAGAGGGGGAACGTTGCCTATAATAATAATATGCCAGGGGTCTTTCCAGAGGGATAATAACAGCTTTTGTCTTCATGGGGACCCCACAAAGCAGACCCGTTTTGCCTCATTCGAGCGCCCGGTGTATGCTCTTCTTTGCGTTTACGTCAACTTGTGAGACTTAGGTCTTCAAAGTACGGGGCACTTTGAGGTTAAAACGTTAATGAGTGTGTCTCCAAGTGCCCATGAAAGCTGATTCAGCGCTCAGGGCAATTAGCAGTGTTGGGTCAGAACTAATGAGCTCTGGGTGGAGTGGTTGGTATTTGAGCTTAGTGGGGCATGAACACCCAGCAGCGGTCCACTTTTTCCTGACCTGCTTGCGCCTCTGTTTCTTCAAAACCCAGTAGTGAGAAAATGGCTGACATGGCAGTTTACTCCCCATCAGGCTAATTACTTCTTTTCCCAAGATCAAGACTAGAGTTTGGAAAGGGCTGGAGACATCTGGAAGCAGAGAACATCCTGACTGCTGGGGCGGGGACGCTGAGGCGGTTTTGTACCCTTCGGAAGAAATGGGCGTTTAGCAAAGAATCGGAAGGCGAGACGCCACTCGAGGCGGAAGGACTTTTAACGTGATCTGGAGAACAACATGGCCAAGAAGCAGGTTGTGGGTACAACTCAGTAATGTGGGTTTGGGGACTGTGCCACCACAGACAGCTGCTGCTGGGGAGGAGGAAGGGACGGCAGTGGCCCTGGGGACGTTCATCAGAGCTCGCGTGAGCCACTGAGAATCTGGGAGGAAGCATATGAAGTTGCTTTTATTTAAAAGGGTTGAGGGGCTACCCGGGTGGCTCAGTCGGTTGAGCATCCAACTTCAGCCTAAGTCATGATCTTGCCGTTCGGGAGTTCGAGCCCCGCGTCGGGCTCTGTGCTGGTGGCTCCGAGCCTGGAGTCTGCTTCGGAGTCTTGTGTTTTCCTCTCTCTCTGCCCCTTCCCCACTCATGCTCTGTCTCTGTCTCTCTCAAAAATAAATAAACATTAAAAAAAATTTTTTAGACTAGAAAATAAAAGGTTTGAGGCTGTCTCTGCAAGCTCTCAACAAACTCAACATGTAGGGATGTTATTCTAGTTTTTCTGGGAATAAGCGATTTATCTGAGTGGAAATGTTTTGCACATTCTTTAGCATTTTTAGCTCTACAGATTGCTATGGGTTGCTTCTACAGACATGCACTGGTTGGGGAATGTTGGACAGGCTGTTCTGACATGGAGGATAGGGTCCTGGATTTTTGTCCCTATTTGATTCGTATGATGTTGGACAAATTATTTTATGTCTCTTAAGTAGGCACTTGTAAATAAACATTTATATTTACATTTAAATGTAAGTGTATGGTTGGTCTGGTATGATTCATAAAGGTGTGTTTTCCCTTGACTGTACGATGGATTTAAGAGGACTGGGTAATCATGGAACTTCCCTGACTCTAGCCGATCTTTTCTATCTCCCCAAGTGGACATTTGGAAAGTAAAGCATACCAGAAAGGGAAATTAATAACGAGTCAAGGAGCGCCTGGGTGGCTCAGTCGGTTGAGCTTCCCACTCTTGATTTTGGCTCAGGTTATGATCCCAAGGATCCTGGGACTGAGCCCCATGTCGGGCTCCATGCTGAGTGTGGAGCCTGTCCCCCTTCCCCCCCCACTCTCTCTCTCTCTCTCTCTGCCCCTCCCCCCACTCGTACTTCCTAATAATAATAATAATAATAATAATAATAAAGTGAAAATCTTTTGGTTATAAGAGATAGGGAGAGGGTCCATAGCAATAGTTCATCAGTTCATTATTGATCCTTTGCCAGACTTCTCACTATTTTTAACGTGGAAGTAGGGAGATGATGGCAAATGATTGAATTTGATTTTCATAACAGGAGAACTTTGGCTATTTCCATTAAATGGATGAGGACACATAGACAAAGAGAAATTTTGATATTGTGGGTCATCCACCTATGAGGAAATGGGACCAAATAACCTCCTACCTCTCAGTTCTGTGCTTCTCACCAAGGGATGCTTCCCTGATATTTTGGGTTTCTACAGTTATTTTAAATGCCCTGCAGGCAGTTAACAGCACTTGTTGAAGCTTAATGTGGGGAGGGCAGTCCAACCAAATCAATAGTAGTTTGTAATTACTGTCTTTTTTCTAGACTTGGTGAAGGTTAAGCATTAACCGCATCTTCTCCTGGATGGTTGGTATGAATGAGTGAAATAACTGTACGCATCAGTATCCAGCCACCTGATCTCATTTTATTTTAATCACCTAGTCCACAAACTAGATCAACCTCAAGGGGTTTAAGAGATCAGGTGGCTGTCCCTGGGGCTAGAAATACACACACAACCGCCATCGTCGTCATCATCCTCATCATCGCCATGCTAAGTACTTTTCAGAGTATTTGCTCATTGGTACATCGTTTCAGGTAGCTTGAACAGTTTCCGTCATGGCTTCTATCATTCAGAGTAGACACCATGATTATCTCAGTGACCACCCCACCCCCCGCAGGAACCCCTTGCATCTTTACAGAAGAAAAATGGGCTAAAAAAAGAGCGGTTACGTGGCTCATTCACCGATGTTCTATTAGTGTCCAGACCAGAACAAAAGCTGGCTGTTCTAACACTTTTGCACATAGAGTCGGTGCTGTAACCATTTAGACTTACCCTTCAGGCGGCAGGCAGCTGCCAGAATCAGGATCTATTTTCTTATCTACTCTATTTTTGACATTTAAAGAACGGGGTAGAGAAGGACAAGGAATCAAATCAGAAGCAGCAACCCCGTTTCTTAGAGAGTACAGCAATGCTTTCAGTGTTTGACCGCCCATTCCATTCCCTGGAGGTAACCACTATTAATAGTCGGGTGTGCATCTGTCCAGATATTTGGTAAGCCTGTGTTATATACAAATACAGCGTATTAGTTATCTATGGCTGAAATAATATTCCATGGCATTACCACAAAACCTCAGAGACATACAGTTCTTTATTTTACAAGGCTGCTGGGTTCCACGCTTGGTTTGCGATCTGAGCCAGCCTTGTTCATGTGTCTGTGGTCAGCCGTGATTCAGCCAGATGGCTCTCTGATCTTGTCTGGGTCTCTGCTCACATGTCTGGGAATCAGCTGGCTGAAGGCTGATCTAGGGTGGTCTTTGCTCGAATAACTTGGGTGACTCAACTCTGTCCTCCTTGTCTGTCATCCTCCAGAAGCCTGGTCCAGACATGTCCTCACAGTAGTGGCCATGTGCAAGAGCACGAGTGGGATGGACAAGAGGCTTTTCAAGCCTCTCCTTGAAATAACTATACCCTTGCTAATGTCCACCGGCCAGAGCAAGTCACGTGACTGAACTCAGTACCAAGGAATGGGAAAAGAGACTCCACTCAGGATTCAAAAAAGCTGCAAAATCCATGGCCAAAGGCAAGGATGGAGACAGGTGCAAAAAATCGGGGCCATCAGCACTACCCACCTAATGATCACTGAACGTCTTGTAACACACAAGCATTGTTTTTTTTTTATATTGTAGGCTTTTAAAAATATGAGATAACATCCTATCACTTCGTGGTTTACGCTAGTTTGAAGACCTTACTTAACTTCAAACAGATTTGAAAAGATCTTAATTTGAAAATATGTAATTCGATCTCTTTGACACTGAAAATATTCCATTATAGGAGCGTACCAGAAGTTTTTATCCGGTCTCTTAATGATGGACATTTAAGTCGTTTCCTGTTTTGGAGACCATTTTGACAGTGCTGTAGTGTGCACCTGATTGCATAAATGCTTGTGTATTTATACTGGTATTTCTGGAAATTGAACCTGTATATTCAGGACTTAGGGATCCGTCGTACCTCATCCTCCCGCAAGACTCAGCCACTGTCTCTTAACACCTCTGTGTTCTCAGACGCTATTTCTTCTGGAATGCTCATGCTTCTCTGATTTGACTTTGATAAACACTAGCAAAATCCACGGTAAAGAGAATGTACACAATTGAAGATGGGCTCCCAGCCTCCGTATCACACTCACTCTGCAATAACCTCAAGTTCCCAGTGTGTGCCATTGACGTGTTCTGGAAGCTACTTAGAGCTCAGTTGTCATCAGCACTCTGGTCTCCACCCAAGCACCACTGTATTTGTGAAGCTGCTTCTCCACAGTCCTTAAGCAGGTCAGGCGCTCCTTCTCCAAACATAATGAACACTCCCATCCTGTTACTTCTCCCACTGAAATACATTTGTTGTTACGCCTTTCTCTTTGAGAGGAGGATCATTGCCCTTTTGTCCGTGAAGTTCCATGTTCCAGTAGGGTCCTTGGCCAAAGGAGGCAGTCACTAAATGTTTGCTGAATAAAAATCATGGGGCGCCTGGGTGGCTCAGTCATTTGAGCCTCTGATTCTTGGTTTTGGCTCAGGTCATGATTTTACAGGTTCATGAGTTTGAGTCCTGTGTCAGGCTATCTATGCTGACGGCCTGGATCCCGCTTAGGATTCTCTCTCTCTCTCTCTCTCTCTCTCTGCCCCTCTTGCACACTCTCTCTCTCTCAAAATAAATGAATAAACAAGAAAAATCTTACGCTTGTAAGATGCAGATGTAAGATACACTTGTCATGTTTTCACCGTATAAGAGTAATTCAGTATTTATTCGTTCATTCGTTCAAACATACTTGTTGAATTTGTACAGTGAGTTGGATATGTTCGAAATGAGAGAATGGGGAGAGAACAGGCATGTGCCTTCTTGAAATGGAATGGTGTTTTTTAGAGAGTGATGAAATTTCAGTCTTTTTTCCCAGAAAAATGCACATATGCTCACCCTCACGTTTTTACATACACACACGTGGGCTCACTACCTCTCGATTCTTACTCTCAGAATTTAGGTTAAAAACTTACTGCCTTTGGGGCGACTGGGTGGCACAGTCGGTTAAGCGTCCGACTTCAGCCAGGTCACAATCTCGCGGTCCGTGAGTTTGAGCCCCGCGTCGGGCTCTGGGCTGATGGCTCAGAGCCTGGAGCCTGTTTCCGATTCTGTGTCTCCCTCTGTCTCTGCCCCTCCCCCGTTCATGCTCTGTCTCTCTCTGTCCCAAAAATAAATAAACGTTGAAAACAAAACAAAACAAAACAGAACAAAACAAAAAAAACTTACTGCCTTCAGTTCGTAGGAGCATGGCCCCATGTCAGACTTGACTACACCAGAGGCAGATCTGGGTACTTGAGGTTAGATCATCATTATGACCGACTTGCCCATCCGTCATAGTTCTTAATTCTTACCTCGTAACAAGTGTGCAAGTGGCCAGAATATGGATTCTGTCATATCCATATCTTAATCTATATTTTATTTTATTTTATTTTATTTTTCTTAATCTATATTTTAGATATCTAGTCTACCCCTAAAATATTTTTGACACTCATGTATTCTTGTAGGCTATTGATAATGAGATAGATGCAAATGGAAACATCCGTCACAAATATGCCGTGTGACCTGTTTGACGTTACATAACCATAATTCTGTGTAAACAAAAATATGTTCAATTTATTGGAAGAAAGAGTTTCAACGAAAATTGCCACGTAGGACATAGGACTTCTGCATCTTAATAAACATTTTAAGGTATATTTAGATAAAATGAAAAGTCAATAACCCATTCAAAATAGTAGCAAAAATAAAAGCTATTTAGGAATAATGGCAACAAGAAATACACACAACCTGCCTAGAAAAAACTTCACTGGGGACTTGTGACCAAAGAGTTCATAAACATGGCACCAAAAGCATAATCCAGGAAGTAAATGGATAAATTGAACTTCATCAGTATTAAAACTTTTGCTCAGCCAAAGACACTGCTAAAAGAAAGACAGGTACTATGTAGTATCACTTTTATGAGGACCTAAAAAGAAAAGTCAAAGTGAAACAGAGAATAGAAAAGTGGTTACCAGGGGTGCCTGGGTGGCTCAGTTGGTTAAGTGTCCAACTTTGGCTCAGGTCATGACCTTGCACTTCATGAGTTTGAGTCCCACGCCGGGCTCTGTGCTGACAGCTCAGAGCCTGGAGCTTGCTTTGGATTCTAGGTCTCCCTCTCTCTCTGCCCCTTCTTCCCCAAAACTAAACATGAAGAACAAAAAAAACTGGGGTGCCTGGGTGGCTCAGTTGGTTAAGTGTCCAACTTTGGCTCAGGTCATGATCTCACAGCTCGTGAGTTCGAGCCCCACGTCGGGCTCTGTGCTGACAGCTCAGAGCCTGGAACCTGCTTCAGATTCTGTGTCTCCCTCTCTGTCTTCCCCTCCTCCTCTCATACTCTGTCTCTCCCTCTCTCTCAAAAATAAATAGACCATTAAAATCAGATTTAAAACAAAAAGAAACGTGGTTACTGAAGGCTCGGGGTTGGGGAGGTAGGGACAGGCTGGTAAAAGGGCACAAACTCATTTACACGATGAGTAAACCCTGAGGATCTAACATAAAACATGGTGACTGTAGTTGGGAACACAGTTGCATAATCGAAATTTGCTAAGGGAGTAGCATTTAAGTGTTCTCCCCCAAAATAAAAAAGAACGGAAAAAAAAAAGTTCAAAATTTAATCATCACAAAATAGTCAAGCAGTCATGAAAAAAAAAATGAGAAGACCAACCACAGACTGGGAAAACATTTCAGAATCCCGTATCTAAACAAGGACGTCTAGGTAGAATTTATAAAGAATTTTACAGGGCGCCTGGCCAGCACAGTCTGCAGAGCATGTGGTCCTTGATCTTGGGGTCCTGAGTGGAGCCCCAAGTTGCCAGTAGAGTTTACTTAAAAAATAAATAAATGTACAGCTTAAAAAATTTTTTAAAAGAATATATAAAGAACTTTCAAAACTCAGAAGTAAAAAAAAACATAAATAAACAACCCAATTTAAAAAATGGGCCAAAAACTTCAACAGACATTTCCCCAAAGAGGCAGTTGAGCAAATGAAAAGATGTTCAGTCCCATTAGCCGTTAGGAAAAATGTAAATGAAAACCACGATGAGATACCACTGCATAACTGTTAGAAAGACCAAACACACACACACACACACACACACACACACACACACCCCAAAGAAACAAAACAAAAACAAAACACAACCTTCACAGAGTATCAAGTGTTGACAAGGGCTGAAACAATTGGAATTCTCATACATTGCTTTGGAAATGTGAATAGTATCGCTACTCTTTCAAATAATTTGGCAGGGCGCATGGGTGGCTCAGTAGGTTGAGCGGCTGACTCCTGATTCTGGCTCAGGTCATGATCCCAGGGCTGTGGGATCAAAGCCCCACATCGGGTTCTGCACTAAGCACGTAGCCTGTTTAGGATTCTCTCTCTCTCTCTCTCTCTCTCTCTCTGTTGCCCACACTCTCTCTTTCTCTCTCTCTCTCCAAAATAAAAAATAATAATTTGGCAGTTTCTTGGTAAGTTAAATATATAACTTATTGAACGACCCGGAAACCAGACAACTTGCTAGTTATCTGAGAGAGAAAAAAAATCGGTTCACACAAACCTACACCAGATGGTTTATAGCAGTTCTATTCATGATGGCTGAAAACTGGACCCGACGTGACTGTCCTCAACATGTGAATGAATAAGAAAAAAGCTGTGGTATGTCCATACAGTGGAATACTACTCAACATTGAAAAAGAACAAGCTCTTGATGCATGCAGCCGCTTGAATGGATCTCAGAGGCACTATGCTGACTGAAAGAAGCCAGGCTCAAAAGGTTATATGACAAAAATTTCCATTTATCTGATAATTCTCAGAAAGTCAAAATTACAGTGATGGAAAGCAGATCAACATTTGCTGGGGGTTAGGGATGAAGGAGAGGGTAAGACTACCAAGCGAGAGCACAACATCAGAGTGATAGATGTGTTTTATACGCTGACTTGAGGTCGTGGTCACACAGATCTAGATACCTATCGAATTTCATAGAACCGTGCTCCCAAAAAAAGCCAGTTTTGCCGTGTGTTCATTTAAATACGAAATAAAAGAAAAGTTTTATTAGGAACGTAAAAGAAAATCTGTATGAATGAAAGCCATCTCATCTTTGTAGATTGACGGATTCGATACAGTGAGCTGTCGTTTCTTCCTAAATTAGTCCGTGCATGTAATGGTGTTGTTGGTGCCAGTGGAAGTGAAGAGGGGAAGAGGAGTTGATGCACATATTTTATAATTCTTTCTTTTGGAAGAAAACCCATTTAATACATAAAAAGAAAACATTTTCAAGAATAGAAGGCAGAAGCCATGTCATTTTAGATTTAAGACATATCCTGAAGTTATAATAATTTTAAAAGTGTCCTCCTAGTGCCAACATAAACATAGAATAGCAGAACTTAACGCACATGACAGTGACATGGGATTTCAAATATGGAGTAAGTGTCAGTCCTGGATGAAAAGTCAGTTATCTGTCATTTAAAAAAAATTAGAATTCAATCTCAGCAGTCACTGAAAATGAATTTCAGAGTAAAATTAAAATCAGAGGTGAATGTCTATTTCATGTTAGCAGCAGCACAACCCTACGTAGAAAACATCATAAAAGAAAAACAAGGGTCATAAAGAAAAGACCTGGAAGATGTAAAGACGTTTAAAAGTTTTTGTAAATACCAGAGCTCCTGGGTGGCTCAGTTGGTTAAGGGTCCAACTTCGACTCAGGTCATGATCTCACAGTTTGTGGGTTCGAGCCCCACATTGGGCTCTGTGCTGACAGCTCAGAGCCTGGAGCCTGCTTCAGATTCTGTGTCTCCCTCTCTCTCTGTCCCTCCCCTGCTCCTGCTCTGTTCTCTCTGTCTTAAAAATAAATAAACATTTGAAAAAATTAAAAATTTCTGTAAATACCAGGGCGCCTGGGTGGCTCACTCGGTTAAGGGTCCAGCTTCGACTCCAGTCATGATCTCACAGTTGATGGGTTCGAGCCCCGCATCGGGCTCTGTGCTGACAGCTCAGAGCCTGGAGCCTGCTTCGGATTCTGTGTCTCCCTCCCTCTCTGTCCCTCCCCTGCTCCTGCTCTGTTCTCTCTGTCTTAAAAATAAATAAACATTTAAAAAAATTAAAAATTTCTGTAAATACCAGGGCGCCTGGGTGGCTCAGTGGGTTAAGCACCAACTCTTGATTTTGGCTCAAGTCATGATCTCCTGGTTGACAGGCTGTGTGCTGATGGCAAGGAGCCTGCTTGGGATTCTCTCTCTCTCTCTCTCTCTCTCTCTCTCTCTGTGCCCCTCCCCCCTCAAATTAAATAAATAAATACTAAAAAATTGTAAATACCATAAACAAAGAGATTAAAAATGACAAATCAGAACATTTGCTACATATATACAAAAACATGTAAGTGTATATAAACACATACATAAAAATGTATAAGTATTGTCAACATAAGGAAAATGCTTAAAATCTAAGGAAGAAAGCATCCCAGCAAAAGAAATACATAACCAGGAAATGTCTTAAAAAATCATATAACTAATAAACATCTGGAAAAATGCTCACTAGTTTAAAATGTAAGTATTAAAATATTGAAACATCATTTTCCTATGTTTATCAGCAGTAATTGTGCAATACCAAAATGCATAGTATTAATTAGGCCATGAAAAACATGT
This sequence comes from Puma concolor, assembly GCF_028749965.1. Classification (NCBI taxonomy): domain Eukaryota; kingdom Metazoa; phylum Chordata; class Mammalia; order Carnivora; family Felidae; genus Puma; species Puma concolor. The sequence goes on along the minus strand of NC_141680.1, from coordinate 7,718,701 downwards.
ACCTTAATCTACTCAAGTAGAAATAAGATATTCAAAAAATACATTAAAATTCAAGGACAAAGTGTAAATACCTTCATAGAAGACAAGTTTGCAACACGATTTAAAAACTTTCAAAACATACCTACCTTGGGCACTTGGGTGGCTCAGTCGGTTGAGTGTCCAACTCTTGACTTTCGCTCAGGTCATGATCCCAGGGTCGTAGTATGGAGCCCTACATCGGGCTCCCGGGCTCCAACCTGAGTGTGGAGTCTATTTGAGACTCTCTCTCTCTCTCTTTCTGCCCCTCTCCCCTGCTCGCACACTCGCCCGCTCTCTCAAAAAAAGAAATAAAAATAAATAACAAACAAAATACACATGCTTTCCTTTCCAGGTCAAGAAAATAATAAAACATTAGAATCTTTACCTATGGAAACAACCTAAGTGCCCAACGATAAGGGATTCAGCAAACACTTTATGGCGATTCGTACAATGGGATACTGCACAGTCATTTAAAATGAAGTTGATGCGTAGTTCATACCAGGAGTGATGTTTTCTGTTTATCCCTAGTGCTTTTAAAAAGCTGTGTAGAATGGCATATGCACAAAATGATTTCATTTTGCAAATCAGTTATGAAGAAATGCATAGTCTAGACGGATATATTTTAAAATGCTGCATCTGAGTGATGGGTGGTGGGTACTTCTCCTTTTTAGGATTGTATGCTTCTCTGATTTTTTTTCCTATTTCTATGGTGTAGCTTTTTGACATGTGCAAGTTTTATTTCATTTTTTATATTAAAAATATACTCATGGCTTTAAACGTAAAGCATCCTTCCTCCAACCTCCTGCCTGTTGTGATCCTTCCCACCCCAGCCCGGTGTTTCCCTATGGCCCCCTTCCCAAGGGTCTGTCTATAAATAGGGGTTCCAGATTTCTCTCACTGTTGCCAGAATTCTATGCCCTAAGGTCTGTCACAGTTCTGTTGGTCAGAAGCCGGAAGATCTCCTTCTCTTTACTGGCATTTGTCTGATGTAGGAGACCAAAGAAAACAAAACCCTCCACGTATTCCAAAATTCCATGAAAGAGTCCTATCACTCACTCATGGAAAGGTGTTTTGGCCCCAGAACTCTGTAGAACATTCCTTGGAATATTAGTAGGTGGAAATCGCGATAATTATTAAAAATCTGTAAGTCTGCCAATGTTCTGGAGACAAAAGACAACGTACCCCTTCCGTTGTCTTTGTTTCTTATTTGTTAAACTTCAGATTTCAATAGTTACTATTGTATTGTTCTCCCTTTTCCACTATTGACCTGCTATTCTAATTAGTAAAGATTTCAGAGTAGGGGCGCCTCGGTGGCTCAGTCGCTGAAGCACCTGAGTCTTGGTTTTGGCTCAGTTCGTGAGTTCAAGCCCCGCATCAGGCTCTGTGTTGACAGCAGGGGGACCTGCTTGGGATTCTCTCTCTCTCCCTCTCTCCCTGCCCCTCCCCTGCTTGTGCTCGCTTGCTCGCTCTCTCAAAATAAATAAATAAAACTTAAAAATGTTAAAACAACGTACATTTGGAATGCAGGTGTTTTCTGGATGGTCTCACCCTAGATCCTGTGACTTTTTCTTCCCCTGTGCAATCACTCAGATATTGTGAGAGCATGTCTGTGACATCTCTCATTTGGAAAGTCCAGCTCCTGAGGGCCCTCGGGCTTGATTGGAACCAGAGCCTCCTTTGTGTGCCTGCTTCTTTTTTAGGATGACATTTCTAAGCCCCGTGACTTCCCTCAGCCCCGACATCCACGCCGTCCGGTCCCTGAACACGAACGCAAGTGGAGGTCCCGTATCCCATCGGTCTGAATGCTTAAAAAGTCCTAAATCAAGCTAATAAACTGTTCAATGACATATATTCTCTTCTCTATTTAGGGATATTCCTTCCTAACAACGGAACAGAAAAGTATGTTGAAATCTTTTTTTTTTTTTTTTTTTTTACATGTCTGAAAGTATTGGTCAAATGCCAGAGATAACTAGATGTCATTCTGTTGCTCAGCTGGGTATTCTGTTGATGGGTCAGCAAAGCTTAGACGAGTCGTAAAATTAGGACACACACAAATCATGAGCTCGTCTATACTTCGGCAGTATCTTCCGTTTTTTATGCTTAATTTCAGGCAGATGCTAATTCTGTTACTAAGTTTGTCCTATTGACAAAAACTGTCCAAAGTAGGGATTGGCAAACGTGTGTTTTTGAAAGGGCCCAGATAGTATATTATTTTATTTTAAATGTTTTAAATTTATTTATTTTGGAGAGACAGAGGCAGAGTGTGAGCAGGGGAGGGGCTGAGAGAGAGAGAGAGAGAGACAGAGTCCAAAGCAGGCTCCAGGCTCTGAGCTGTCAGCGCAGAGCCCAACGTGGGGCTCGAACTCACAAACCGAGAGATCATGACCTGAGCCAACCAGGTGCCCCTAAGATAGGATTTTAGACTTGATGGGCATATGGGCTCTGTCACAGCTGTTCCCAGCTCTGCTGTCATATGCAAAATGGTCATGGCTGTGTTTCCGTAAGACTTTACCATAAAAACAGCCGAATTTGACCAGTGGGCCATAGTTTGGCAACCCTTTGAGAGATTTTGAAAGAGCAAATGTACACATTTGGACATCTTTTGATTGAAACCGTAAATTAGAGTTGATGTAAAAATTAAAATGATTTTCCTTAGTTTTCATAAGTGACTTTTCTTCTAGAGGATTCTAAGTTAGCTATCAAAATCCAAAGGTAAAATACCGGTTATAATGAGTACATATCAAAATTTGAAAGAAAAAAATCCTAAAGTTCCTTTTTTAATTAAAAAAACTTATTTATTTTTGAGAGAGACAGCATGAGCGGAGGAGGGGCAGAGAGGGAATCCCAAGCAGGTCCCGTGCTGTCAGCGCAGAGCCTGACGTGGGACTTGAACTCATGAAGCCGTGAGATCACAACCTGAGCCGAAACCAGGAGTCAGACGCTTAACCGACTGAGCCACCCAGGCGCCCTGATGTTTTGTTTTTAATTTACAGCCAAGTTAGTTACCTTACAGTGCAATAATGATTTCAGGAGTTAGAATCCATTGGTTCATCCCCTATGCGTAACACCCAGTGCTCATCCCAACAAACGTCTTCCTTAACGCTTCATTTTTAAAAATGGGGATTGCACATTATGAAACATTTTCATAAAATTAAAACCGTTCCAAAGCCTGGCTTTCAGCATCCACCGGGCTGCCCAGGCAAAGACTTCCGTGTCCTGCTTTGCCTGTTTCCCCTGGACCCTACGTATTCACGAGGTTTTGAGTAGCACCATTCGCTTTGTGATGCGGAACGTCCCTCCACCTCCCAGTGCACCTGTTGTGAGCACAGGGCTGGCCTGTGAGCACCTCTGGGGCTGTGAATTGGAAGAAGAGGTGAAGCCAGGAGATGAACGCTCAGCATCACTAGCCGAGCTGGTGCAACTGCTACTTTCGTACCCAGTAGGTACTGCGTGCTCTCTGATCAGCACTATTCGATAAGCGACTTGTCTCTTCTCGCCGCGAACTGCTTCCCTCCCTCAGACCTTCCCGGAACCAGATCTGTGTCCACTTTCGTGTCCGCGTCAGCAGAAGCCCAGACCCGTGTCAGTTGTCGGCATTCAGCCGTTTGCTTTGAAGCCACGGGGGGAGATTTCTGGAAGCTTCTTCTGGGACCTGAGCAGCGTTAGTCATGAGTCGTGATGTCTATGGTAATAGGTTGTGTCGATAGGCTAATAAATGTGTATGTGTGCAGCGAGGACTTTCTGAATTTGGGGCGAGGGGAGGGCTCTGAGCAGGGCTGTTTCTTGTTGAAGGGCACCGCTGATGCCGTTCCCCGGGGTCCCTGGAGGAGCGATGATGGCTTTCCCCTTCAGAATGGCGTGTGGGACAGCCACATCGACCGACTGTGTCTAATGGACACTCGTTGATGGCTTTCCCAAAGTTTATTTTGTCTGCGTGCTTCGTTTCAAGATGATGTCATGACTTTGGAGGTTTTCTTTATAGCATACGGGTGACATTCTGTGCGTGGGACAGACTGTGTATCCTTTTCTACTGTTCAAAACCAAGAGGTGGTGGGGGGGGTCACCTGCTGGCAATTTTAGTAAGAACCTCCAGGCAGTCCTAATCCCCCAGATCATGCAAAACCGCAGCGTCGCTTTTCCTGTTGGAAACTTAAAAGACACATTGAGAGGCGCCTGGGTGGCTCAGTTGGTTAAGTGTCCAACTTTGGCTCAGGTCATGATCTCGCGGTTCGTGAGTTCGAGCCCCACGTCGGGCTCTGTGCTGACAGCTCGGAGCCTGCAGCCTGCTTCGGATTCTCTGTCTGGCTCTCCCTGCCCCTCCCCTGCTTGTGCTCTGTCTCTGTCCCTGAAATAAATAAACTTTAAAAAAAAAAAATTGAAGAGAGACACATTGACTTAGCACCTACTCTGTGTCCGGATTGTAACAAACAGAAGGGAAAAAATAAAGCAACGGAAAGAAGCAAACATTGCACAAATGTAACAAAGGACCTTCCTTCTGGTTTCTCTGCATCCTGCCCTCCGCACCTCTCTGTTACCTTTCCCACTGTCCTTAGATTGTCCATTTCCAGGCAAGGAAAACACGTTTCTTTCCTTATCTCCAGCAGCACATATGCAAAGAGCTGATAATTCCAGGCTATGAGAGAGCTCTGCATCGAAGCAGCTGTCCACAGTAGCACACAGCTGATAGCACAGCTCTCAAACGGATCATTTATAAAACTCCTGTCAAGGCCAAGACAAGCCTTGATGGGGCTTTGTGGGGGCAGCCGCCACAGAGCCGGGAGACGTGCCCACCCTCGGCCCCCACTTCAGTTAGCAACCCCATATTCCCCTTCTAGATTGTTGATCTCCTAACGCCGGGTAAACTACCAGATAGGACCAAGAAAAACCAATTCTTGTAATCAGGGCTCACGTTCAATGTCACTTTCTGCCTCAGAAGCACTGTAAGGGAATTTTCCCTCTACGGGGGGGATTTTATCTTCCAGGGACTTGAAACGTAAAGGTGGTCGAGCCCTGTGCGTAGGGTATTTCTAGGATTAGAGAAGAATGTCCTATTACAGAAAGAGAGGGAACCGGAGGGGCTCAGTGGACCAGAGTCTAAGCTAAGCTTTGTCTCTCCCTTCAGCTGACTTCTCAGACCTTTCTGCGCCTGAAATGACGGGGCTGGATCAGCGGGAGTTCTGAGATCCTTCCTATTCTAATACTCAGCACTAGCCTTTTCTAGAACATTCTTGACTTCTTTGTTCTCACTTTCTCCATCTCTTCTTTGTCTCCCTATAGGCAGTCTCCTTCTCTTCCAACCTCTTTCTCTCTCTCTCTCTCTCTCTCTCTCTCTCTCACACACACACACACACACACACACACACTTCTAAGGGTCTATAAATAACAACCTTGAGATACTCACTAATTTAATTATACTTTACCTTTGCTATTTATAGTCCTTTATTGTAACTAAATGTAGAATCATTCTTTAAGACTTATTTCTACTCTGATTTTATTTTATTTCATTTTATGTTTATTTTTGAGAGAGACAGAGACAGAGCACGAGCAGAGGAAGGGGAGAGAGAGAGGGAGACACAGAATCCAAAGCCGGCTCCAGGCCCTGAGCTGTCAGCACAGAGCCTGATGTGAGGCTCTCAGAGCCTGATGACCCAGGAACCGTGAGATCGTGACCTGAGCCAAAGTTGGATGCTCAATGGACTGAGCCCCGCAGGTGACCCTGGATATTCTTCGATATCTTCATACAACATTGGGACAAGTGTGTCAGTTCCCAAGAGCCAGACGCCTTTTAAGAACAGAATTGGGGACCCATGGATACAGAGTTAAAAATGATATTTTAAATCTTACAAATGCCTAAATTCCCCAGTGAAGTAAACTTGGAAGGAGAAAATCAGGGGGTTGAGGCAACGAGCCTTGTAAAAAAAGTGGTCTATTTCTGCATTTCCTAAGAGTCGATGAATAAGATAATTTGTGTCATTGCTTGGGAAACCCATGGTCCTACACAGACATAAAGGATTAGTGCTTGAATTTATGATCTAGGATGACTCCGGCTCCTTCCCTTTCAGGATTATCCTCCTCTCTGACCTGGATACAGATGTATTTTCTGCCATTTCATGAAGCCCTCCCCCCCGCTCCTCCCCAATTATCAACCAAGAAGCGCATTGAATTTTCTCTCTTCCCCTGGAGTGCCAAGGAACATAACGTGTATTTTGTTTGCTTGGTTTTTATTTTTTTAATATATATATATTTTTTTTTAGAGAGAGAGAGAGCAAGCATGAGCAGGTCAGGGGCAGAGAGAAAGGACAGAGGATACCAAGCAGGCTCCCTGCTGACAGCACAGAACCTGGTGTGGGGCTTGAACTCACAAACCATGAGGTCTTGACCTGTGTCAAACTCACTGAGCCACCCAGGTGCCCCTGTTTGGTCGTTTTTTTTTTTTTTTTTTTTTTTTTTTTTTTATGTTTATTTATTTTTGAAGGAGAGAGAGAGACAGAGCATGAGTGGGGGAGGGGCAGAGAGAGGGAGAGAGAGAGACCGAATCAGAAGCAGGTTCCAGGCTCCGAGCTGTTGGCACAGAGCCCGACTCGGGGCTCGAACTCATGAGCTGTGAGATCACGACCTGAGCCGAAGTCGGATGCACAACTGGACTGACTCACGCAGGTGCCCCAGTCGGTTCTTTTTTTTTTTTTTAATTTTTTTTTTTCAACGTTTATTTATTTTTGGGACAGAGAGAGACAGAGCATGAACGGGGGAGGGGCAGAGAGAGAGGGAGACACAGAATCGGAAACAGGCTCCAGGCTCCGAGCCATCAGCCCAGAGCCTGACGCGGGGCTCGAACTCACGGACCGCGAGATCGTGACCTGGCTGAAGTCGGACGCTTAACCGACTGCGCCACCCAGGCGCCCCCAGTCGGTTCTTTTAAATGAGCTTTCTCCCTTTGTCATCAAGCCTGGGGAGAGTGAAGAACCCTTTCTCTTTTTTTACTTGGTCGTTCACAGTTTTAGAAGGAATCTGCTATCAGTGGCCCTAGGAAGTATGCCAGGTTTTTAGCATTGATGTTGACGTACCTCGACCACAGTTTGGTTACTAGAATCGCACGTCTAGGGGCGCCTGGGGTGGCTCAGTCGGTTGAGCGTCCGACTTCGTCTCAGGTCATGATCTCGCGGTCCGTGAGTTCGAGCCCCGCGTCGGGCTCTGTGCTGACAGCTCAGAGCCTGCAGCCTGCTTTCAGATTCTGTCTCTCTCTCTCTCTCTCTCTCTCTCTCTCCCCCTCCCCTGCTCATGGTCTGTCTCTCCCCAAAAATAAATAAACATTAAAAAAAAAAAAGAATCCCATATCTTGATTCGGTCAGTGTGGGAGCCGATTCAAAAACATAAGTCTTCCTCTCCCACAGAAGCCAACTCAAACAACAGCTAAAGGGAGTTTTATTTCCAGCCTTACAAGTCACGTTTGGAGGGGGGTCCGACATCACAGCAGCAGGAAAAGAAATACTGATGTGTTGGGACCTTGGCCCGAGGGATGGCAGGCTGACAGCGCTGGGAGCTTTCCTGCTCCAGGCTCACGGCATCGGGGACCCCTGGGAACCACCTTCACGCCAAGGCCATGCAAAGAGCATGTGTTTCCCAGAATTTTCTGCTGCCAGAGGCTTCCAAAAGCAGACACACCGGTTGTACAGAGTAAGAAAATGCGTGGTGAGCGTGAGCGCCAGGGCCAGATTTATTGACTCCTCAAGGTAAATCACCTGTGTGTTACAGCTCAGGGACTTTCCTTTCGGAAGAAAGCCTTTGGAAACCACGTTCTAGCTCTTCCTGCCTGTTTGCACGATTCCAAGCAGAAACATTTTCGCGGTGTGATGAGTAGGGAAGAAACGTCAGGCATGCTGATACGTTTTGACAGAATATCGAAGGTGGCCAGTTACGGCAACCGTTAAGAGTCCTGCTAAGGCTGCTGGCATGCCTGGGGAGGTTCAAAGATTTTCATGTTCTGTCTCTTTTCACTCATCACCGTGTGTCTTTGGACAAGTCCCATTCCCTCTCTGAACCCATCTCCAACTGGGAAATGATATCAACAATTCTAGCTCTTCGCTGCTGTCGGGAGATGCGAGAAACACACATCAGATCGGGGTCTGCCTATGTTAAATGCTTAGTAAGTGTTCATTGGCTTCTGTCTTCAGATACCTCCTTTTGAATTTTTGGCTGCCCTGTGTCTGTTATTTTTCACAAAGCCCTATCTGTGAATCTTCGTCTCCTAGCCGGTCTAGCAGTGACCTGTTGTTTTGATGTCGAGGCCCAGAGAACTGATGTGATTTGCTCAAGGTCGCACATTTTAGGAACAGCAAAATCAAGGTGGATTCGCTTTCCTAGTCCCAGTTTTGAGTTTCCTATTAAACTATGTTGTCCTCGTGGAGGTAGGTGATCCATCCAGGCCATATTTTATTGTAAAATCAATAATGCTTTGTCCTCATTAGAATTCTTAGGCAGAAATCCTAACCTTTAAAAATTAGCCTCAACTCTACTGAAAGAAAAACATATTCTTTTCCTTTTTTGGGGAAAAGGGAGCCCACTTCTTTCTTCAAAATAACTTTTTTTGGCGGGGGGGGGTGTTGATTTGTTTCAGTAAATTTCCTGGCATTTTCCATGTGTAAGCCTTTGGGATCTTCTTTGAAAACTGCTTTGTTCCCATCGTAATTCAGCTTTTCAGCCTCATCAAAAGACCTCTTCCTTTCCCGCATAAGCCTCCCCCCAACCCCCCCTGCAGTCCAGGTCTTTAGCTCATGTTAGCAGAGCCTCCTACCCCAACTAACCACCTACTTTGTTTCTTCGTCCATCCCAGCGTGCAGACACATTTCTTCATCTGCATTCAGTTCAGAGTTTGGGGCTCCCAGGGTCTTCACAGATACCCTCTGGGCAGGTGTCTCACGATCCCACGTTCTCCACCTGTCAGATTTGCCCATCCAAGCCATCTTCAGTGTATTCTCATCCCGTTCCTTCTGTCTGCTGACTTCCTCTTATCCGATGCAGTGGACATGAGCTTGCACTAGGCATTGGGGCACCCATCCGTCACCTTCCGTACTGCCTATGGGAACTTGTGTCTGCCACTTAGGCTCTCTGAATCTCAGCCTGCTCGTCAGAAAAACTGGGGAGCACGATGCTGTCTTATCGCTCCTGGATCCGGGTAAAGCTTAAAGCAATTGCTAAACTGTTTTTGCAAACATAATGCATTCTTTATCATCTCTGTACCCCTGTTGACGCTCTAGAGACACATCCGCTGTGATGCCTGATGCTGTGAACACTGCCGTGCTTACAGAGCCATGAGAATCAGTGGCCCGGGTGTGGGACAGAGGTTAGGTGGCTCCTGTTCTGATCACTGATCTGGGCAAGGGTGGGGGGAGAGGTCATTGAGAGGACCACTGATTTCCCGTGTATGGGAGCTGAGCTCCTTTTCCTTTATGATCTGAATTTCCACCAGTTGGAGATGTGGTTGGTTTAGCAAATGCACTGTTTTGAATGGCATGTTTTTCTTGGAGAATTAGGGAGAATTGGTCCATTTATTTTTTTATAAGTGTTGGAAACGTTTTACTGCAGTGTAACCGAATCCAGAAAAGGACACAAATCCTGCATTATGGAGGGGGGGTTACTTCCATCTCTCCAGAGGCACCTTGTGCCCCGTTCCAGTCTCTCACTCCCCCAAGGGCATCCACTGTCCTGACGTCTAACACTGTACATGGATTTTGCCTGTTTTTGAACTTTTTAGAAGAGAAATCATTCAGTATAGATAATTTTGTGTCTGGCTTGTGTTTGTTAATAACATTGTGTTTTGGGGATTCATTTACAATTTACATCATCAAAAATGACACACACACACACATATATATACACACATGTATATGCGTATGCGTACATGAATTTACATATATGTATACATACATATATACATATATATGCTTCTATTTTTGATGGATATTTGGGGAGCTTGTCTTTGGGGCTCTTGTGATTAACTGTGAATGTTCATGATCATGTCTTTTGATGAACATATGTATGATTTCTAATTTTTTTTAAATGTTTATTCACCTTTGAGAGAGAGAGAGACAGAGCATGAGTAGGGGAGGGGCAGAGAGAGAGGGAGGCACAGAATCTGAGGCAGGCTCTGGGCTCTGACCTGACAGCACAGAACCCAATGCAGGGCTTGAACTCACGAACTGTGAGATCATGACCAGAGCCAAAGTTGGACACTCAACCGACTGAGCCACCCAGCCACCTATGCATACATAGGCTATTCCATGCATATGGTCCTGGGAGTACAATTGCTGGGCCATAGGGTATGCATATGTTCTTCTTTGGTGAATAGTTCCAAATAGTTTCCTAAAGTCTTTGTGCCAGTTTATACTCAGACCAACAGGGAGCCAGTTGTTGCACATCTTTGCCCATATTTGGAATTCTCTGTGGTTTTTATTCTAGCCATCCACGTTGGGTGTGTGTTACTGTGTTTTAATATGCATTTCCTTGATAACTAATGAAGTGCAGTACCTTTTCATATGTTTATTGACGATTTGGGTACTTTAATTTTTGTATCCGTGCCTGTTCAAGACATTTGCCCATTTTTCTTTTATGATGTCTAGTTTTTTTTTAACTCGTTGATGTGTAGGAACTCTTCATGTATTACGGATATGAATCTTTTGTCAGGTAAATGTATTTTAAATATCTTCTTTTAACACCTGTCTCCTTACTCTCTTAATGGAACCGTTTGATGAACAGGAGTTCCTATTTTTAATATAGTCCAATTCATCATTCTTTGTGGTTATTCTTTTAAGACACTTCAGAAATACTTGCCCCCCTCAATCATTAAGATGCTCTCCTAGGTTTCCTTACAAAAGTTTTTATTATTTTTGTCATTCGTGTTTATGTGTACCAGCCATCTGGAGTTGACTTCTCTCTGTGGGGAGAGACCAAGATTTATTCTTCCATGTGAATAACTGGTTAACCAAACTAAAAATACAATGAGGGAGGGTCATTTTTTAAGGAAGAAGTGCCTCTGGAGAGGGCCAGCAGCAGTTCCAGCAGGAAGGCAATATGAAGTCAGTGTGAATTCAGAGGAAATGACCCAAATGAATACAAAGGGTGAAGCACATGATGAGGTCGGTTCTCTTTTATACTTTCTTGAATGTATTACACGCGCGATGAATATGTGTTGTTGAGTGCCATCAAGGGCTACCTCTTGGTGGTGCCCTTGACCGTGCCAGGTGATGGTGGTGCACACAGCACTAGAGTGGCGGGTGGCCTTGTCTCTGGGACTGTCACTGGACATGGAGGCAGATCTGTCTGTTCAGCAGTGTGGCAGAAGGAAAAGTCTTCTGGGTCACCTGAGTACTCCTATCACAAAGTACTCAGTTGACTTAGGGCTTAGGTAAAAAAGAACAGACTATTTAGCAGGTGTATTATGGTTCCTACTTGGCCATTTCCTGTACCACAGACATCTGGAAAACTGCTCAAATATAACTGGAGGCCCATAGAGATTGATCCCAGTGAGACTGATCAGATCCAAAATGAAATCCTAGGGCATCTGGGTAGCACAACATCCCGAGGCACATGGAAGTGTTCCCAAACAGTTTCCTTCTGGGGACAGGTGTGCCACATGGCATGGGAAGGAGTTGAAAAACTGAGCTCACCTCTCTTCCACCGGAACAGGCCAGTCCTTCCAAATAACTTGGCTTTGCCAGGCTGTAGCTTTCAAACCAGGCACTGTCCTTGTCTGAACATCATACATACAGGGCCTCTAGTGGACAGGTGTGCAGATGTCCCGGGAACATGTCAGAGGGTCTCTGATCTTCTCTGGACCCTTGTGATCTGGACTGGATGGGGTTTTCCTGGAAGCTGGAAATTCTAAACACCAGGTATCCCCTTCTTGAGAACAATTATTGGTATGTCCCTTGCTATAATGGTCGTGTCAATACTGCTTATGGTCCAGATTTCTGAGCCCTTTGGCTTGATTTTTTTGGGTGAGGTGAGTAAGCGGAGATTAGAGAGGTTGAATGACTCACTCACAGTCACCCAGCCAGCAGTGGGCAAGAAGCAGGCCAAAAACCTCATTTCTTAACCAGACAGCTCCAGATACGACATAAATTCTTATATTCCCCTTTGGTCTAGCAAGAGGAGAGCGAAAACCACAGCCTCTCTCAGTACCTTGTGCTGAATGCTTCATGATCTGCAAAACCAGAAAGGCTCTTCTGTCTGATTAAATTCTGTGGATGCAATTGGAGCCCTTGTCTTCTTGGTGCGTTGTGTTTTTTTCTTTAATGAATGACAACATGATACAATCGACAGAACGTAGTATTTGCCATCTTAACCACTCTTAAGTGACCAGTTTGGTAGGGTTGAGTGCATTTACATCGTGGAGCAATCATTCCCCAGAACTCTTTCCATCTCACAAAATTAAAACTATGTATGGTTAAACAGCCCTTCCCTCTGCCCCCACAGCCCGTGGGAACAACCATTCAATTTTCTGTTCCTATGAACGTGATGGCTCTAGAGACTTCACATACATAGAGTCACAGTCCTTCTGTGACTGGCTTATTTTTCAGACCATAATGTCGTCAAGGTTCGTCCTTTGTTGGAGCACATGTCAGACTCCTCTTGCTTTTTAAGGCTGAAGCATATTCCATTGTGCGTATGGAGCCTGTTTTGTGTATCCATTCATCCGCCGATGGTCACTTGGTTGCTTTCGCTTTTTGGCCGCTGTGATTCCTGTTGTGTCCCTGTTGGTGCCATCCACTTTGTAATAATCCTTCATTTGCTTATGAGATCCCCTCTTACCCTTGGCTTCCTCGGGGCCGGGGGGGAACAAGCTTATCTAATGTTTCCTCAAAATTCTAAGAAATTTTTTGAATGTTTTTTATTTGAGACCGGGAGAGACAGAGCATGAGCAGGGAGGGGGAGGCAGCGAGAGAGAGGGAGACACAGAATCGGAAGCAGGCTCCAGGCTCTGAGCTGTCGGCACAGAGCCCGACGCGGGGTCGAACCCACAAGCTGTGAGATCGTGACCTCAACGGACTGAGCCACCCAGGCGCCCCTCGAAATTCTGGGCTAAATTCCATTTCCCTATCTCCATACCTGCTACCACTGTCTCTAAATCTGTGTCGCTGTTGAGAGGTGAAGTTGGGATAGGGTACATAGCTGGGAATTGAGGCCTCGTAGGATGTACCCCTCCTATCTACCAATTGAATTTCTCACTCCCCACCCCTACTCATTCTGTTTTTAGGGAACCTTCACGCGTCTTACTGCACACACCTTTCTTCTCCTTTAGCCTGTCTGGTGTTTCTTCAAAACTTTCATGATACCGGGATGGCTTTCTCCCTGCCCATTCGGGGCCCAAGTCCTGGCACGGCGTAGGGTCCCGGTCTATGCCTCACTCAATAAGGAAGGTTGGTTTGCAGGTTGTCCTCAACAGTTTGAAATAAGATATTGCAAATCACACGTGCATTTCCTTTCCTGTGATAGATGAGCTCGAGTTTGAACGTGACAATTCAACTTGCAGTGTGGAAAGGAATAAAGAAATTAAAAAGGAGATTCCTCTTCAGCGAATCCTGTCGCGAGTCCTTTTACGGCGTCAGCTTGGTTAAGGATCTGCGTAGACGATGATTACTTGGTTTCTGAAGAAAGTAGCCTGCAGGCAGCTTCCAGTTAACTCGGACTCCCCATCCCCACCCGCCCTGTTAAAACCAGTCCGTTTCTTCATCCTGTGGATGACAGTAACGAATGTGTTTTTCTTCTGAAATCCCATTTGAGCTGTTTCCTCTTTTAAACGCCTATCTTGGATAGCTCTTTCCCCTTCTCTGTTGAGATCGTTTGAAATATGGTTTCTTTTTTCAGGGACATTAGCCGGGTTTCCTCTGGTGCAGCACAATCTGTAGCCATAATCTCTGCTGAAAGGCTGCTGGGGAATCTGTGTGTTCTCCAGAGACAGGAGGGGGGGGCGGATTGAGATCACCAACCAGTAGCTTCTGAGCGAACTCTGTTTTCTCTATTTTACTGGCCAAAAAAGGAGGTAGAGTAGTTTGAAAGTCCGAGATCATAGGAAAGGAGGCAAGAATGTGTACTTTTTTTTTTTTCATCAGCCAATCCTTTTTCTTATCACGTCACTGACATTGAATGTTTGCTTTTGCTACCCCAGACCTTTTCACACAGGTGATCAAATTTCCTTCACTGATTTATGCCAACAGTATCTGGATGGATCTCCTGGCTCATCTTGGAAAAGCGTAACCTAAGCTTCCAAAGGGGATTGGCCTAGCCAGTTTGTCAGATCTCTGTGGGGAGCGTCACCGTGACGAGTCCGTGAATGGAGGTCATACAGAGACACCAGTGCTGCATAAGGCAGTGACCGCAATCTGTGTCTTCCTCATGGCAACACTGAACTCTGGTCTTTGCTGAATCTTAACCCCGACCGGAAGGCGTATTTAAGGAGTGGGAGGTTCTTTTGCAGAAAGAATTGCAGATTTCTTAAAACAACAAAAAGCAACAGAAATCAGATATCTACTTATCAAGTCCTTCTCCAAGGAAGAAAGTGAAGATAAACTGACTGAAGTAGCCAAGACCGCAAGAATCTGAGAATACCCAGCATTACTAAACTAACCCAACGTCGGTGGCTTATTGCCACAAATATTGAGGAATCTGCCACGAGGAAGCAGAATTGTTGTTGTTTTTTTTAAGTTTTCATGTAAACTCCAGTTAGTTAACATACAGTGTGATAATGCTAGTTTCAGGTGTACAATATAGCGATTCAGGAATTCCATACATCACCGGGTGCTCATCGTAAGTGCCCTCCTTAATCCTCATCGCCCATTTTACCCATCCCCCCTCTCATTACCATCAATTTGTTTTCCACAGTTAAGAAGAGTCTGTTTCTTGGTTTGCTTCTCTCTCTCTCTCTCTCTCTTTTTTTTTTCCTTTTTTTCTCATTTGTTTTAGTTCTTAAATTCCACATATGAGTGAAATCATATGGTATTTGTCTTTCTCTGACTGGCTTATTTCACTTAGCATAATACTCTCCAGCTCCATCCATGTCATTGCAAATGGCAAGATTTTATTCTTTTTTGATGGCTGAGTAATATTCTGTTGTATATATACCACATCTTCTTTATCCATTCATCCATCGATGGACACTTGGGCTGTTTCCATAGTTTGCCTATTGTAGGTAGTGTTGCTATAAACATTGGGGTGCATGTATCCCTTTGAATTAGTATTCTTCTATTCTTTGGATAAATACCTAGTAGTGCAATTGCTGGGTCATGGGTAGCTCTATTTTTTGAGGAGCCTCCCTATTGTTTTCCAAAGTGGCTACACCAGTTTGCGTGCCCACCAATAGTGTGTGAGGATCCCCCTTTCTCCACATCCTTGCCAACAGCTGTTGGGGAACCAGAATGTTTATGAACCAGTTGATACGACATCTGAGACAGACTTTCGGGTAATTCATTTGTGGAGGGAGGGAGTAGAAATGGAGGGTGTTATGAATGACGTGAAATTAGCCACTTGTTTTTTGGGTTATTTTTTTGACGTTGGATGTAAGGTACGTGAGATTTGCATTACCTTTCTCTCTACTTCGGGGTGTGTTTGAAATTTTTCTTAATACAACATTAGCATTATTTTATTCCAGAGGCAAACTAGAAACACATAACCAAATTAAGGGGAAAATACAGTAAACCCACCTTTAGAAATAAAAGTAAAAAGCAATCGCAGATAATACCTGGATTAAAAAGGAAATAAAAAGTATAAAACACAATTAACATATTTATGAAAATGACAACAGTGTGTGAAAACGTGAAACTTGACCAAATTTCTACGTCAAGGGGAAATAATGGTCTCAAAATGATTTTATTACTGGAGAAGAGAGATTGAAAATAAATGAAGCATCCTGCGAAATGAATTTGAAGAACAACAGAGCAGAAAAAGAAAAAGACAAAAGGGAGCATTAAAAAAGCTAAAATGCAAATAAATGAATTTAAAAAGATAAACGAATCTAGAAAGCAGAAAGAAAGGCAGAAAACACGAAATTACGGGAGACTGTAAAATTACGGTCAAGACTGGGATGTAAGGCTGGGTGACTTAGAAACATCTTAATTGCCAAAATTGACACAAGACAGAGTATTTACAAAAAATAAGTAAGTAAAACTGAAAAGGTTTTTGAAAATTCTAGTTTCTGGGGCGCCTGGGTGGCTCAGTCGGTAAGTGTCCGACTTCGGCTCAGGTCATGATCTCGCGGTCCGTGGGTTCAAGCCCCGCGTCGGGCTCTGTG
This sequence comes from Puma concolor, assembly GCF_028749965.1. Classification (NCBI taxonomy): domain Eukaryota; kingdom Metazoa; phylum Chordata; class Mammalia; order Carnivora; family Felidae; genus Puma; species Puma concolor. The sequence continues at coordinate 7,702,401 of NC_141680.1, read as the reverse complement.
CTGACAGCTCAGAGCCTGGAGCCTGTTTCAGATTCTGTGTCTCCCTCTTTCTCTGACCCTCCCCTGTTCATGCTCTCTCTCTCTGTGTCTCAAAAATAAATAAACGTTAAAAAAAAAAGAAAATTCTAGTTTCTTTCCTATCCTGCCTCCCACAAGAACCAGTATTAGATGGCTTTGTAGGTAATGCCCCCCAAATTTATTTTATTATTTTTTTTTTTAATTTTTTTTTTTAACGTTTATTTATTTTTTTGGGACAGAGAGAGACAGAGCATGAATGGGGGAGGGGCAGAGAGAGAGGGAGACACAGAATCAGAAACAGACTCCAGGCTCTGAGCCATCAGCCCAGAGCCCGACGCGGGGCTCGAACTCACGGACCGCGAGATCGTGACCTGGCTGAAGCCGGACGCTTAACCGACTGCGCCACCCAGGCGCCCCAATGCCCCCCAAATTTAAAGAACAGAAAATTATTTTCTACTTAAACTTCTCTAGGATATGGAAAAGTACAAAACATTGCTCAACTCATTTGTGTAATATTTCATATTCTAACATTGATTAAGCTATTGATCAAGAGAAAAATGACCGGAACAGCTCATAATGAATATGAATGAAAATCCAAAAGAAAATAACGATGAGCCAAATCCAGGTCTATATTAAAAGAAAAATAGATCAGAAACGGTCTGTATTCCAGGAATAAAAGTGAATCCAGTGTAAGAACATACAGAAGTTCGATTCTTCTTATGACGGATCAAAGAACAAATTTAGTCATTGAAATAAATCTCCAAAATACATTTGTTCTAGTAATGATTTGTGCAACAGCTATTTCTTACAAAACTTGTAATTAGGGAGACAGTGTTTTTATATCAGATGGGGGGTTTAATGGTAAGTAGTACATTTAAAATGGAAGAATAAATAGGTTAACTCTCCTCACACTTTAAAAACATGTTTATTTGTTTATTTTTAATTTTTTTAACTTTTATTTATTTTCGAGAGACAGAGAGCAAGGAGGGGAGGGGCAGAGAGAGAGAGAGAGGGAGACACAGAATCCGAAGTAGGTTCCAGGCTCCGAGCTGTCAGCACAGAGCCCAACACGGGGCTCAAACTCATGAACTGTGAGATCATGACCTGAGCTGAAGTCAGACACGTAACTGACTGAGCCACCCAGGCGCCCCTGTTTATTTATTTATTTTGAGAGAGAGAGAGAAAGAATGAGTGGGGGAGGTGCAGAGAGGGGGGAGAGAGAGAGAGAGAGAGAGAGAGATTGAGGATCCCAAGCAGGCTCTGCACTGTCAGCTCGGCCTGGGGCTCGATCCCACAACCTGTGACACCATGACTTGAGTTGCAGTCAACAGTAGGATGCTTAATCGACTGAGCCACCAGGTGCCCCTCTCCTACTCACACTTTTTGACTGGTTCTGAAACCCATCAGTTCCCGGTAAGACCACGTGCTTGAACTGGATAGCAATGTCTGCTCCATCAAGACTCCAGTGGCATATTTTTCTTTCAGCGTGGCCAAGTGATGCTAACGTTCATCAGGAAAAGTGAGCAGACAAGAATCAAGAATGTTCTGAACAGAGAGCCAGAATTCACTTTGTTGTCGTGAAAATATGACATGATAATAATGCCATAATCGAGCCAATGGATGTAGACTGTTGGAGTGACACCTTTTCAAATTATTAGATTAAGTTTAATAAGTCTTGTCTGTTACAGGAACATTCAGAAATTCTAAAGGGAAGTATGCTGTGTACTATGCAGGGGCATTAGGTTAAATCTAATTGCTTTGTTTATAAGAAAACTACAGAAAGTGTTCAGGGTATTTTAATACCATCTCATAGTAGTCATGTGTTTATTATGTCTAATTTGCCTGAAGAATTTGATCAGGGTTATTTTCTTACAGCATCGTGGGCTAATAATAATAATAATAATAATAATAAGGGACATCTAGGTGGCTCAGTCCGTCAAGCGTCTGACTTCGGCACAGGTCATGATCTCCCAGTTCTGAGTTCAAGCCCCAAGTCGGGCTCTGTGCTGACAGCTAAGAGCCTGGAGCCTGCTTTGGACTCTTCCCCTGCTCATGCTCCCTCTCTCTCTCTCTCAATCTCTCTCTCAAAAATAAATAAACGTTAACTTTTTTTAATAATAATACTAAATTGCATAGCTCTTATTCTGTGCCACTCTTCTAAGGTATTGAGATATATTAACTCCCTTAAGCATCACTAACGCTGTATGAGATCCATAATGTTGTTGTTTCCCTCGAGGCACAGTATTCGATCAACCTCTCCATCTAGGAAGTGGGAGAGTCAGCCCTGAGCTCCGGCACCCTGGCTCCCGAGTCTACAGGACGCGTCCCTCCTCGGAATGCGCTCTCTCTGTACAGCTGGGGAGGTCGCTCCTTTTTTAGGCTCTCACGTGACCTTTTGCTTTCCCCAGGGACCTGATGCCGAGGACCCTGGACGGGCAGATCACCATGGAGAAGACGCCCAGCTACTTCGTGACCCGCGAGGCGCCCGCGCGCATCTCGGCCATGTCCAAGGACACCAAGCTCATCGTGGTGGTGCGCGACCCGGTGACCCGGGCCATCTCGGACTACACACAGACGCTGTCCAAGCGCCCCGACATCCCCACCTTCGAGAGCCTGACGTTCAAGAACCGCACGACGGGCCTCATCGACACGTCGTGGAGCGCCATCCAGATCGGCATCTACGCCAAGCACCTGGAGCACTGGCTGCGCCACTTTCCCATCGGCCAGATGCTCTTCGTGAGCGGGGAGCGGCTCATCAGCGACCCGGCCGGCGAGCTGGGCCGCGTGCAGGACTTCCTGGGCCTCAAGAGGATCATCACCGACAAGCACTTCTACTTCAACAAGACCAAGGGCTTCCCCTGTCTCAAGAAGGCCGAGGGCAGCAGCAAGCCCCACTGCCTGGGCAAGACCAAGGGCAGGACCCACCCGGAGATCGACCGCGAGGTGGTGCGCCTGCTGCGCGAGTTCTACCGGCCCTTCAACTTGAAGTTCTACCAGATGACCGGCCAGGACTTCGGCTGGGATGGATAACAGTATAATTTAAAAAGAAAAAGAAAAATATCAAAATATAATATATTTTTTTACCACTCGGTAGGGAAAAGGCAGTTTAATATTTGTGCTGAAAATATTTGTTTCCGTATTTTTTTTTCCCCCAGTGAATGTTAAAGAGAGTGTTCTGGCCTCCGCCCGCGTCTCGCCTTCCACGTGCGGACATTTGGACCAGCAAAAAAGGAAAACCTCACTGGTCTAAATACTTTCAGTTTTCTACTTTTATTTTATGTGTTCTATACACAGTTATAAACCATGAGCGTTGGTGGCCATTGAGGGAAATCCTGAGGGTAAATCGATCGATCTCGGTGTCTGTCTCTGCCTCTCTGTCTCTTGTCTGTCTTTCCACGGGTCCCAGATAAAATGATCTCTGCTTCTATTTCCTCCCTTGTCACTTTTTTTTTTTCTTGCACCACTTTTCAAAAAGCGTTTCCCAGTTAATAATACTCCCATATTTGTACACCGCTTCCCAGTTACCATAGAACTTTTGAATAAAGCACCTTTTCCCGTCCTTATCCAAAGGTGGGGTAAGCGCATAGCACATAAAGATTATGATTCCCTTTTTACAGAGAAGGCGACTGAGTCTCAGGGACGTTAAATGACTTCTCGTAAGGCCAGATGGTGGACCTTGGGCAAAACCCCATCTTCTAACTGTTCCCTACATCTTGCCACTTGTTCCAGAGAGAATTGGAAGTGAGGCATGTATCCTTTGAGAGGCGGTTAGCTAGTCTGAGGACGATCGGAGATGGGACAGCGAGGGTCTCCTGTCGCCTTCTGAAGTTCCAGGCTAGCTTTGTGACACGCTAAGTCACAAGGAGTCACCCGTGTTCGAGGACACCGCTCAGACGTGGGCATAACGTCTTTTAAGGGCCAGTCTCAGCTTGTTGAAGTACCCGGAGATCTAGAAATCTTGGTTTTGTTGAGGTTGAGAGAAATTACTGAATCTGTGTCTGGAGAACCAGACGGACACTCACACTAGGAACAGGAAAAAAATGGTAGGAGCATAAGTTACCTATGTGTGGTGTTCACTGTCCTTTTTTTTTTTTTTTTTAAAGAAAAACCCACTTCAGCAAGAGCTTATGAGTATGAACCTCCTTTTTTGTTACCTCTTTTTTTAACAAAGAAAACCTGCTTCTCTTTGTAATGTGTCATTTCTAATCTTGGAGCTAATACTAAGAAAAAAAAAATAAATGTCATTATTTTTCACGGGTCGGAGACTGTCACCGTCACTTTCTTTCTCCCCCTGCTTCCTGTTCATACCAGGGATAACCGAATATTCATTAATGTTTGGGAAATATTCTAAGAAACACAGATGTGGGTAAAATGGCAGTTTTTTTCTTCTCCCCATCTACTTCCTCCCCCTCCCTTTAAATAGCTCAAATAAATCAATAGTTTATTAAGAGTATTCCTTTCCTCTCTGAGTGGGCATTAACAAGATTAGCATTAATGGGAATTAAATTGGTTTAGAGAGAAGCACATATGCACGAAATATATAAAACATTTATAATTAGTCTGTCAGCAACCTTTTATTACAGTTGTAAACCCAAGAGGAAAATGTCTCCCATCTCATGGAAGTTTTCCGTATCTGCCAAAAATTTAAAGGACCAGACCCTACAGTCTCCTAAAATAATAATTCTTTTTCTTCTCCGGCGCGGTCAATCAAAAGAAACTAGAGTTGTCTGCAAATGTGCAGCCAAATGTGCCTCAACCATAGACGCTGCCTCAAGGGAAGTAAATCTTTCCGGAGAGACCTAACACGGGATTCAAATGAAGGGGAAAAAATTATTTAAGTTTCAAGGTGTTCCAACATTGCTCCAAACCCTTGAATTTTCTGTACGAATATACCACTTAGGAGAGTTAAGAAAACCCCAATTCCCCATCTCCTTTGCCCAGTTGATTGCCTTGCCTTCCGTGCCCTTAATTTTCCAATGCAGCACCCCTGGTTTTGTTATTCATAAATCCTCACTTTGAGAAACTAGATACTCATCTGAAACTCTCTGCATCTTTTCTCTTAACTCATTTTGTTCATGCCTCTGATTCCTTGGTAAGCATTTGCCTGGCATTGCGCAGATGTGCCTTGTGCAGGGAAACTAGCACATCTGACAGTTGTATTCCGCCATTTTCCTCTTGTTGTGTTAAGAAATAATAAAAGAACGGAATTGAGTTCAAAGCACCTCTTCTTGCATGTAGATTTTTTTTTGAAATTCATATTATTTAAAAAAAAAATGAATGACTCTAGAGCCCGCCAGAAGAGCTTTCTAACTTCTCAAGTTTCATAAGAGGGTCAGAAGTTATAGATCCCAGCCAAACAGATCTAGAGTCAGTGTACTGGAAGTTTCCTCCAGAGCAGAAATTGCACTTAACTCCTGCTGTGTGTGGACTTGGCTTCACATTTCTTTTGTCCATTTAGCTATATCAAATAGGGGGGGTTTAAGATTTTTTTAGAGAGAGAGTAAGTGGGGGAGGGGCAAAGGGAAGAGGGAGGGAAAGAATCCCAAACAGGCTATACTCTCCGTGCAGAGCTTGACACAGAGCTCCATCCCATGACCTTGAGATCATGACCGGAGCCAAAATCAAGACTCAGACACTCAACCTACTGAGCCACCTAAGCGCCCCAGGTTTTGTCCTTGCTGTGAACATCTTAGCCAAGCTTTCTCTTCAGTTGTCTGTTCCATAGCCATGCTGACCTCCTGCACGCTTCTTAGAGGTGGAGAATTCTGTCTCCAGAAGAGCATATAATTCTCTAGGTAACTTGGTAACTTTCAAGGGGAACTCATTTATTCTAACCACTGGACATTAATAAGCTCCTTCATTATTGCAGAGTATTAATCCCACTGTGATTTTATCTTCAAAGAGCTCCAAAGTCGGAACAAACCTCATGGATCCGGTCACCATTTGGCACTTAAATCCTTTCTATAACTGGTTACGTGGGGGTTTAAACCATTCCTGGGTCTGGACATTCTTCACTCTTGATTTTGCTGTTGTAGCAAAGAGGAATAATTTCTCCTAAACCCCTTCATCCGGTTCTGTCGGCCGAGATCTGCTCAATCTGTTCCACATGGAGATCTCTCCAATTCAATGTGTGAATACCTAAACATGTGTATTAGATAATAGCACGTTCCATTCGCGTGGCAGATTACCCTGTCAGAGGCATCCCCTTAAACCAACAGCAGCCCTCCGCTCTGTTGAATTGCACCTTACAGATAAGGAAAGGAACACTTAAGAGAACGAAAGACGCCTTTGCTTCCCAGGAAGGGTGTCTGGAGATACTTCTGTTGACTCAAAGGTGATGGAGTGTAGGGTGCTTCTAGTGGGCAGATCCCAGGGATGCTGCTCAAGACCGATGATGCACAGGTGAGCTCCTGCAACAACGAATCATCCTACCCCAAATCTCGGCAGTGCTGAGATTCCTGGTTTAAGAAGAAGTAAAGCATATCCAGCGAGTGCGGGTGTAAAAACCAGATTCTACTGAATGCTTGCCCAGTAATTTTTTCCCTTGTCACTCTAGGTTTTGCTCTTGAAAACCCTTCTTTCCCCAAGTCCGAGAGTGATCCCATCGTAGTAAGCAGATCTATGTTTCGTGTCACACTTTGCCAGGAGGAGCGCGAAAGAGAAACATCACTGAACTGAGTTTTTCCAGCTGAGGTCCAGGAGCTCCTAACAACAAACGGACAATGGCATTTCTGTGAAGTGGAATCCATCAACGTCGAGGGGGAAAAACAGCTTCCCAATAAAACGTGTCTGAAGGCTTTTTCACGTTCAAGTCTTGGGGTGTCTTATGTCTCCACGACAGCACCGTGACCATATTTCTTGTTACCTGACGTAACAAACGTGTCCAGAGACAGAAGTAAATGGCCCCACTTCTGGTAAACAGCTGAAATCAGACGGGGGTGCTAGGGTTTACAAAGGGCTCCAAACTGCTGAGCGATGGCAAAGGGAGGCAGATTCTTGACTGCCATGCTTTCCAGAAAGCCCAGAACTTTGTGTGTGATTTCCACAGAATCAGGGAAGAGAAGAGCTTAGGACTGTCACACATGGGGAAGTGTGGCCTATTTTCCTGTCCTCTCCTACAATTCCTGAAGAATGGGCCACTTCAAACCCAAACCTCAAGCCTTGTTGGGGAAACATCCACGTTATCGTAGCGTATCTGGTGCTTGACACATCAACGGGCAAGCAGATTTGCATTCAGCCTCTCAAGTGTATGGACGGAAAACGTGGATAGGGAAATTCCCAAACCCATTCGTCCCATCATGGAATGTTGGCATGGGAGACCCACCCTTTAAAGCCTGAAAATTTGGAGCAATTAATGGAGCCGAGCAACTTTATACCCAGAGTAACAAAATGATGGATTTTAGTTATGCCAGGAGGAAATAAAACTGAAAACAGAAATTGTTTCTAATGTATGGACCCATTGTGGGCTGTTAGGAAATGTGAGTATGTTTCAGGCTATCACCCTCATTTTCCCCTTCCGTTGAAGCTGTCAGTCGTGTTCCTTTAATAGTTATATGTTCAACAACTTCGTCTCCTCGAGTGTTACTATCAGAATAAAAGGTGACAATTAATAGGGGACATACCTTCTGCTGTCAGCCCTTTTCATCCCACTGTCCCTGGGTCTGATATCTTATGTGCGTCGGAAGGATCAGATAGGAGGAATGGTACCCTTTATTAGCTCTCCTGTTTGGATTTTTAGCGTGGTGCTAGCTGTTAACTCCTAAGAGGGCTTTTAGGTCACTGTCTGGTCCACACACGGACACACTACAGTCTCTGTGCTTCATGTTCCTTTTTTTTTTTTTTTTAATTTTTAAAGATGTTTATTCATTTTTTGAGAGAGAAAGGGAGAGAATGTGACTAGGGGAGGGTCAGAGAGAGAGGGAGACACAGAATCCAAAGCAGGCTCCAGGCTCTGAGGTGTCAGCACAGAGCCAGATGCGGGGCTCGAACCCATGAACCGTGAGATCACGACCTGAGCTGGAGTCGGACGCTTAACTGACTGAGCCACCCAGATGCCCCCACTTCTGTCTTGAAGTCCCTTTCTAGTAAGCCCAGAGTGTCTACTTCCATCCCTGGGGCTTTGTTTTCATTGCAAATAGGACTTGTCCCACCTATCCCACTCCATGCTACCTTCACTTTCTAGCGCCTTCTCTTCCTATGTGCTACCTGTGTCCTGTGATTCCCGGCATCCCCGCCTCTACCAGCCTACGCTCGTCCCTCTCTTCAAATGCACCATGCGCAATGGCGTCCACTTCCTACTTCCGATTCCTGGGGAAAACTGCTCTCGGCTTTGGCTTTGGGGAAGATAGTCTGAACGATGTAGACACCAGGAGGGACGAAACAGAAAATGCAAGGATGTGGGCACATTTTTTGACGGGAGACGGAGACGTTGTTGGAAGGACACATAACCAGGTTTCCAGTACCCCACCTCTCACCATAGACCTGAAGAATGGGGTCAACAACTTGGCATCCCACTTCTGAAGGGCTGTCTGCCTCTGGGCTGGGCAGTGGCATCCCCCCTCCCCCCCCCCCCCGCACCACCTGCTTTCCCAGAAAGTCTTCTCTAAGCTCCTATTTCTTTTTTTCGAGCCAGCAACAGCTGGTCAACCAGAGAGCAGTAGGAAGCGAGAAGACTTTCACTGCCATTTTTCAGCATGAACAAGAGTTCTTGATGGTCTCCCATCAACCGAGACCTTTAGAGGTCAAACGTATTCTTTTTAAGCAGGTTCACACACAGCACAGAGCTTAACACGGGGCCTGAACTCATAACCCTGAGATCAAGAACTGAGCTGAGATCAAGGTTGGATGCTCAACCAACCGAGCCATCCAGTCGCGCCTAGAGTTCCAACCTAATTCCACTGGACCACTTGATGTTAGTCTTTAAACTCCAGATCCGTTCTTTGTTAGGCAACATCCAACTAAATACTCTATAATAACAGCAACAACTTACTTTATGTAAAATGATTCCGAGCATTCTTACATCCAACTTGAGGCTGGAATAACTTTTTTGCTCTTGTTTTCCCTTCTTTCTAGATTAAGAAAAAGTCTATACGTGATCCTATTTTCTCATTTCCAACAAACTCCACATATCCCCTCCACAGAATTCCTTGCAGACGTCTTTTCATTCTTTTTCTTTCCACCTGCCTTCCTACCATATTATTTCTCTTCTGCGTGAACTGTTACCCTTTAATATTTTCCTACTTCCCTGTATCCAGCTCCTTAAGTGAAAAGTTATTTCTGTCATTATTCCTCCTTGGCTTTCAATGGGACTCAGTTACGCCTTCCCCTTTTTTGACAACCATCTGGCCCCAGCATTATACCTTATTTTTCATTTCAAAAGTTGGCCTTTTTTTTTTTTCTACCTCCTTTGATCTCCTTTACCTTTTCTCAGATGGTGACTTTCCATTTCGAGAAAAGCTCTCTTTAGAGAAACATCTCCTTTCCGCCAGCCTTCCAGCATATGGCATTGGAAACTTTCTGGGGATGTAGCCGTGTTATCCCTTCTTGAGTTGGTTGTGCACGTCAGTCTTTCAGTGTGCGTCCCTAGCTTTGTCACCAGCCTGTTCTCTACTCTTCCATGCCCACTCATTCCTGCCACGTTTACACTGAAATTACTCTGGCTCGAATTTCTCCAGCCCGGTCACCATCATTTTTACTATCGTCTCCCTTATTGCTGCTGTTACCACTACGATGCTTCCTAGGTGTCTAAAACTGCGCCAAATCTGCCTTTCCCCAGTGCTGTCTGTCTGTCTGTCTTCAGGAACATCTTCATTTCCTACATTATTGAAGATGTTTGTCCATTCACTGTTTGAGTCCTGGGAAACAGCTACGTGATAAATAATGTGACTATGTATTTGTGAGATTTCCCTGGCTCTTCACACCTATTTATACCTTGAAAGGAAACCATAGCTTATCCAAATCACCCATTTTTAAAAAAATTTTTTTAACATTTATTTATTTTTGACACAGAGAGAGACAGAGCATGATCAGGGGAGGGTCAGAGAGAGAGGGAGACACAGAATCTGAAACGGGCTCCAGGCTCTGAGCTGTCAGCCCAGAGACCGTCGCGGGGCTCGAACTCATGGACCGTGAGATCGTGACCTGAGCCGAAGTTGGCCGCTTAACCGACTGAGCCACCCAGGCGCCCCAAATCACCCATTTTCTTGATCCTACTTACTTCAAAAAAAAAAAAAAAAAGGATGTTCCTTTACTTCATCAGCTTCCTGTGCCTTAATGATGAGACCCTATATCTTGTGCATAATTCGGTGAATAGTCTTGATTTGACCACAAATAAGGAAGTGTTGCATGAATCATTCAGTGCCACTGAACTTCAGGGTGGTTTGTTGTTGTTGTTGTTATTGTTTGGATTTTTACTTTTTTGATTTACTAAAAAAAATGCAGAGAATAAACTGTGCTCGTCACAACTGAAATGTCTGGAAACATTTTAGGGTTGGGGCCATCGCTAATACTTATTTTTCTTCTGTCTCTCAAAACGGTTGTCATTAAATCAATCATCTTACCTATTTCACATGGGCCACTGAAAACTGTAATCAAAATGTGCTTTTATCAGTAAGACTCAGTGCTGGCTGGCCACGGAAACTTTCTTCCTTGTATCACTTGGTGACACCTGTCAACATTGGAGGAGTGATAACTGTCTTTGAACTGTGAGTTTCTGCCTATTTTCCTTGAAGTCCATGCATTACCATGCCCCCTTGGCTGTGAGGTCCCATCTTTTCTGGATTCTGAAAAAGTTCTGTTGGGGGAAGAGAAGTCCTTAATGACAGCTTCTAAATTGAGCCTATCTTAACCCATCCCTTTTAGCCCTTTAATTTACAGACTACCCCCCCCCCCCTTGAACAGTAAAATATAAAGAAACTCGTTCATTCTTGCTCTAACCGTTGCTTTCACCATCACTTTGATCTGGTCTGGATAGGGCATGTCTTTCCTTTCACATGTGCTATTCTCTGCAAATTTTCATATTCTTGCTTCCCCCCACCTCCTGCACTATCCCTTACTTTTGCAAAAGAAGGAGGTAGGAATCCTTCAATCCTTTGCTACTGAGAGAATTCACCCTTGACAACCATTTGAAACTGGGGACAGTGTTTCTTGCCTCCTGATTGGACATAAAGATGACTTCTGAGTCTAGAGTTTGTCCAAAGAGTGTCACTGAGTGACCACAAAAGCCAGTATCTGTTGCTTTGAGTCCTTGCCTCTATGGTCCTTACCATTAAATCCAGTCAATTTTCATTTGTGGGAATTTACTCAGGTCCCAAGGTGTCTTTTGAACTCCCTTTTCCAAAAAGGATCATCTAAAACAAATTGGGGATAAAATACACATCACATAAAATTTACCATCTTAACCATTATTAAGTGGATAATTCAGTGACATTAAGTACATCCACAGTGTTGTTCTGCAACCATTACCACCAACCATTTTCAGAACTTTGTCATCACCCCTAACAGAAATTTTGTACCCATTGGACAATAACTCCCCGTCTTACTACTCTCCACCTCGGTGATCTCTGTTCTGCTTTCTGTCTGTGTGAGTTTGACCCTTCTAGGTAACCTCATAGAAGCGGAATCATGCCATTTGTCATTTTGTGCTTGGGTCACTTCACTTATAATGTTGATAAGGGTCATCCACATTGTGGAATGGATCAGAGTGTCCTTCGTTTTTAAGGCTAAATAGTATTTCATTGTATGTGTATTCCACATGTTTAGTCATCTATCAATGGACACTTGGTTGTTTCCACCTTTTGGCTATTGCGAATAATGCTGCTATGAACATGGGTGTGCAAATATGTGCTAGGGTCTCTGGCTTTGGGGTACATGTCACAAAGTGGGATTTCTGGATCATAGAGTTGTTCCATGCTTAACTTTTTGAACAACCACCAAAGTATTTTCCACAACGGCAATGCATGAGTTTCCAATTTGTCTACATCTTCCCCAACACCTGTCGTTTTTTCTTTGTTTCTTTTCCTTTCTTCCTACTGCCTTCCTTCCTTTCTTCCTTCTTTAACCTTTCTTTTCTTTTTTCTTTTCTTTTCTCTTCTTTTCTTTTTCTTTTCTTTCTTTCTCTTTCTTTCTTTCTTTCTTTCTTTCTTTCTTTCTTTCTTTCTTCTTTCTCTTTCTCTCTCTCTCTCTCTCCCTCCCTCCCTTCCTTCTTTAAAATAATAGTCATCCTAGTAGGTATGAAGAAAAAGGAGGGTTTTTTTTTTCTTCTGTTCTTATTCCTTAACTCGAAGTCTTTGGAGGCCCCTTTCCTAAAATTTTTCTAGGGGGACTTTTAAAAACTAGTAATATCCAAACTTGCTTCTCATGTTCTTGCCCTTTTCTGTCCTCTCTCCCCATCTCTGTCCCTGAGATGAAATCAGCTTCCTTTTTTTTCTTACCACAACAGGACACTGCAACTCCTCTACTTTCTTCAACTGCTTTTTCGGTCTTCTTTCAAACTTCCCACACCTTGGAAACTCTGCTGATCATCTACCGTGAAAGCATATGGTGGCTTCAACTGACTGGTGCCTGATTTTCCCAACTTGTCTGTCCTTTTCCTTCTGGACTCTTGAAGCTGACCACCCTGTACCTTTTTCTGCCTCATCACAGTAAGCACGCAGAAAGGGTGCCCACGTTCATGAACCCACACGCACACACTGGCACACAGCCTTCCCCCAAAGACCATGTTCAATCTCGCCTTTACCCCAAGTATTGCCAGATTCTTGGTTTGAACATTGGAGATGCTTTTTTGTTGGTATGTAACACTCAGGAGACCCCCTTCCACCTAGTCTGGACTTCAGTGAGTGGTCCATGTCTTTGGCTACCGGCTGTGACTAAGCAAGTCCCAGAGAGCAGATGCCATTCACATTTCCTTTTTCACATAGTATATTCACCAATAGAGTCTCTGGGCTGGCTTGTTGGCCTCCTCGGAACTGTAAACACAGCCACTGCTTCTTCACTTGGTCATGATTTCTCCTTTATTCAGAAGACATAAGCAAAATGTAAACTTAAGCCTCCTTAGGAGAATCACTGTGAATAAAAGTTATTCATGGTTTTCGCTTTTAAAAAAAAAACATCAGAAAACAAGTGTTACCACGAATAAAGAATCTGTGTGAATTCTTGCTGCTGTCTCTTGAAAAATGCAGATCAGAAAAATACGACCGGGAACAAATGCAGAGCCACCCCAGGTTCACAGCCTCATCCTGTCTTTAGATGGGAATAGATGCCTAAATGTTTTTTTTTTTTATTTTTTAATGTTTATTTTTTCTCGAGAGACAAAGCATGAATGGGGGAGGGGCAGAGAGTGAGGGAGACACAGAATCCAAAGCAGGCTCCAGGCTCCGAGCTGTCAGCACAGAGCCCGATGTGGGGCTTGAACTCATGAACCACAAGATCATGACCTGAGCTGAAGCCGGACGCTCAACCGACTGAGTCACCCAGGTCAGGTGCCCCAATAGATGCCTAAGTCTTAAGTAGACAGCCACAAACACTGAGGTCCTGCCTGCCTTGACATAGCCTTCAAATTCTTTTTTTTTTTTTAATTTTTTTTTAACGTTTTATTTATTTTTGAGACAGAGAGAGACAGAGCATGAACGGGGGAGGGGCAGAGACAGAGGGAGACACAGAATCGGAAACAGGCTCCAGGCTCTGAGCCATCAGCCCAGAGCCCAACGCAGGGCTCGAACTCACGGACTGCAAGATCCTGACCTGAGCTGAAGTTGGGACACTTAACCGACTGAGCCACCCAGGCGCCCCAACATAGCCTTCAAATTCTAACGATTAGGTTCATTTTGCTTTTCTGTGATCAAGCTTTCAATCTCACATAATTCTGCCCAGTAGGTTAGTGTTGTCTTCTATCTCTATAGCTGGGTTTCCTCCTTTCTAGCCTCTTCCTCCAGTTACTCCAGGCTCAGGAGGTACGTCCAAGCCTGTCTCTTTTTTTTATATAAAAATTTTTTTTAAATGTTTATGTATTATTAAGAGACAGAGACAGAACATGAGCATAGGAGGGGCAGAGATAGGGGGAGACACAGAATCCAAGGCAGGCTCCAGGCTCCGAGCTGTCAGCACAGAGCCCAACACGGGGCTCGAACCCTCAGACTGTGAGATCACGACCTGAGCCGAGTTTGTGATGCCCAACTGACCGAGCCACCCAGGTGTGCCTCAAGCCTGTCTCTTTGACCACATTCCTGATGTCTTCTGCCAGACCTCCTTTGCTTCGTCTACCTAGGTAGGTCAGAAGAAGGGACGATAGACTTCCTTTTGAGTTTGCCAGAGCACCTGACCTGTGCCTGTAGTATTCTCTATTTATTTATTAATAAATAAATCTCATGAATCATGAGCTGATACCAGGAGTTGGACACTTAACTGACTGAGCCACCCAGGCGCCCCTCTGTTTCTTTTATTATGTTAGTGATAGTGTTGTTGGCCTACGCTAAAGCCAAAGGAAGCCTAATTCTAAAGACCATGTTTCAATGACCATGGCTGATTTTCTTTTTCATGCACTTTCCAAGACAAGCCAGTTTTCTCTCTCAAATTGAATGTGTTTCTTGTAGGAGTTTGAAGGGTAGCTCATGTGGCCTTAGCTCCTCCCAATTTGATTGATACTCCCTGGAGGGGGGGGGGGGGCTGTTGCTTCTCTTGAAGGGTGTTCTTGAAGCAAGCTCCAGTCTACCTGGACACCCAGACAGCACTACCTTCTGTCATCTCCGACCTTTACCCACAAGCAGGTGAATTTAAAGATCCTTTCCCCAATTTTGTGTCTGTGGTTGTGTATTCTTTTCTTGAAAGAACGCCCAAAATGGTCTGAGTTTCAGGCCCCGTGAAACCTGCCTCCACTTCTGTCTGTGTGATTTTTCGGGAGGATAAATTTGCCACATCAGCAGGACTTGATATTTCCCCCCTCACCCCATTCTCTCAGCTGCAGTGCTAACTTCCAGAGAGGCCAATGGAGCCACGTAAAAAACAATGACAAACAGGTGCAAAGAAATAGCATCCTGTCAGCGACATTGGAAAGAAATGGCAATGATGCATTTTAATTTATTAAAAAAAATTGTTTTACGTTTATTCATCTTTGAGAGAGAGTGAGAGAGAGAGAGAGAGAGAGAGAGAGAATGAGTGGGGGAGGGGCAGAGAGAGAGGGAGACAGAATCGGAAGCAGGGTCCAGGCTCCGAGCTGTCAGCACAGAGCCCGACGTGGGGCTCGAACCCACGAACCGTGAGCTTGTGACCTGAGCCGTGGTCAGATGCCTAACAGGCTAAGCCGCCCTGGTGCCCCATTTTATTTTTTTTAAGTTTATTTATTTATTTTGAGAGAGACAGAGACAGCACGAAGGGGGGAAGAAGCAGAGAAAGAAAGAGAGAGAATACCAAGCAGGCTCCGTGCTGCCAGCGCAGAGCCCAACGTGGGGCTCTATCCCACTGGGAGATCATGACCAGAGCCGAAATGAAGAGTCAGACACTTCACCAACTGAGCCACCCCGGAGCCCGATGATGTATTTTAGTTTGAACTGATAGGGCCAGATAAAACTGACCAGCACAGGCCTGAACCCACAGTGATACCAGGGACACTAGATACGTTAATATAACAACAAAAAATCACCTCGCACCCTTCTTAGACCCTTCTGAAATGGCCTGATTTTTCTGCCATACATCTTTATTCCTGAGAGTTAGTGGGGATTATTAAGAGGGTGGGCATTTGATTTGGATTCTAAATTTGTCAATGTCGAGCTGTGTGACTGAGAAGCACACCTAATCTCTCTGCTCCCCAGTGTTCTATCCTGTAAAGAAAGAACGATAATAGTAACACCCCACACAGTTGTTAAGAGGATTGAAATATTATGTGAAAAAAGTGCTTATCTCAATGCCTGGGACATAGCCAAGAGAACATGAGTTTCAGCTTTTGTTTAGAAGATTTGTGGACGATTCTGGATTCTGGAAAAGGACTGTAGTTTGCATGAACATGCCCACATACATCCACACACTTTCGGGCCTCTTTGCGCAGAGATAATGCAAGTTGGGATCACTGGATTACACTTTAATAGCATTGTCCCTTGAAACTAAAAGATTGTTCAGAAACGCACCAAAAGTTTCCAAACCTTAAATCTGTCTAATTAACTAAGTAGAAATCATTTCAACTCAGTGACAGAGAGGAGTCATTTCAACTCACTGACAGAGTTCATGTTCGTCATTCCATAGTTACATCCCCACATTTTCCCGAAACAAGTCGTGGGCAGGAGGGACACCAGCTAGGCTTCCCCACCATCAGTCATCCAACAGAAGACAAATCCCTGAGCTCCCTGGCTGGCTCAGTCAGGAAAGCAGGCGACTCTTGACCTCAGCGTCGTGAGTTTGAGCCCCACTTTAGGGGTAAGACTTACTTAAAAACATTTTTTTTTTCAATAAAAAGAAGGTAAACACTTGGGGTTGCTTGATAGAGTAGGTCATCCCACTACACAGTTGTGAGGCTCTGTAAGGAGCAACCTCAAGCAGGTCCTAGAGTTTTGCTCTGCCTGGAACTACCCTGTGGCTTTACATCAATCCTTCAGGTCTCTTAGAGTCTCCATTTTCTCATCAAGGAGTAGGTTGAATGGTTTTGAAGGTCCCTACCAGCTGTGAGCAAATATATAAATGCAGGTTTCATCAAACTGTCTGCTGGGGGAATCCTAGTGATGTCACATTTCACTTGTAGACCACATTAGAGTTTGCACAAGTCTTGACGACACAGACTACAGGTTTTCTTTGGTTAGAGGTCAGTCTCCCTAAAGGTGAGATATTTCCATTTTCATTACTGTCTACTCCTAAAACACCTAAGTTCAATGACACTTCCTCAGTAACACCTCGGCAGCAACGTGGCAGAGTATTTTCTTTATTTAAAGAATCATTTCAGGGGCACTTGGGTGGCTAAGTGCCAAACTCTCGATGGCATCTCGGGTCATGATCTCATGGTTGGTAGGGTTGAGCCCTGCGTTGGGATCTGTGCTGGTGGCTCAGATCCTGCTTGGTATTCTCTTTTTCCTTCTCTCTCTGCCCCTCCCCCATGAGCGTGCGCGCGCTCTCGCTCTCTCTCTCAAAATAAATGTTTTTATTTTATTTTTATTTTTTAAAATTTGAGAGACAGAGAGAGCACAAGCAGGGGAGGGGCAGAGAGAGAAGGAGACACAGAGTCTGAAGCAGGCTCCAGGCTCCAAGCTGTCAGCACAGAGCCCCACGCAGGGCTTGAACTCACAAACCGTGAGATCGTGACCTGAGCCGAACTCAGATGCTTACCCGACTGAGCCACCCAGGTGCCCCAATAAATAAACATTTTTTAAAAAGAATCATTTCATGGCACAGCAATTGGGTAGATTAAGTAGTCTATGCCACACCCCGCAATCATCTAGTATAGAATCATCTAGGATAGAAACATATATTTTCATTAGAAGAGGAAAATGATGGTGATACAGAAGTTAAAAATTGATTGGTTTTTCAAGTAATAAGCTTTAGAGAAAAAGGCTTGATGGGAGATGATTCATACCCTGGCAAGGTTGCTGTTCAACCCAACAACTCTAAAAACTAGGTTAATCAAACGGGGATGCTCTGTTTATCAGAATGCTTTGAGGTCATGTAATTAATTCATGCTTACAGTTGCAAAACTTCCACATGATGAAATGGTCTTAGCAGTGGTTTCACAAGATGAAGATATTTACCATGAAATAGGACTTCTATGCTATGAAATAAAACTTTACAAGGCTCCCAGCTTTATAGACTAGGGCGATTAGCATTTTATATATCTATCAAGTTGGCTCAACAGTTTTAGCTTCCCTGCCTTTTCTTAAATTATAAGTTGTAGCTTTTCAAGGGTAAACGTGGGCTTCCCAGGGATTTTTGCAAATATATCAAGGTTCATAAAAAACAAGAAAATTAATAGTTTCCCTTATTGGTTTGGTCCTGTGAAGCTGATTGTATATTTCTGTTTATTTTCTTCCCCCTGTAGTGGAAAGGGAACTGAAAGATCATTTGTGGTGGTGGGTGGTGATTTGATGCAATTTGTTTTCTCATATTCGTTGAAGTAGTAATTATATTTATGCATATGCTATATTAAGGAGGTGCTCTATTTGAAGTTCCAAGATTTTTGACCATATTTGATGATCATTAACATTTAAAAAAAGCTCCTCTCAAAGGTCTTTTAAAATATTTTTCTATGACTAAGTCGTCAAAAAGGTAGCTTTTATATGCTTCAAGTCTTTGAATTTTTTTAGTATTGCAAAATTTTAGCCCATCTGAGAGAACTCATCAGGTTCTTTCTCTGAGGAAATACAATTTCTTCTCCTGTTTTATATCCATCCTCATTGATAATTTCTTACGAAAGTTGTGAAGGTCTCTTATTCAAAATGCTTCTCTGAGAATTTTCTTAATTCTGTACCTTTTCTACTTCAGTAATTTAAACTGGGAACTATTTCATGTATTACATGTAAATTCACTGTGGCAAAACTATCAGGAAAATTATAGACAATGACAACAGATTACAAATTTAAACTTAAAGTTGGAAAATCTCATTTTATATGTATTTATCAAATTGTATCATGACACCAGGTTTTCTGGCTCCTTTTATGTAACCAGAAATACGTATGTTTTCTGTGATAAAGATTTAAAGAGTTTAAAACATTCGTCTTCACAGGTTTTGTTGAACATTTTCCCTTCAGTGTTATTTCTGTTTAAAAAAATAATTTTGCTTCTGTTTTTATTTTATTTAATAAAAGGCACCCATTTCATACAATAGGTTAGTTGCTCTCATTTATTGATGCTTATTTATAGAACATAATGCTTACACATCCCAATATTACTGATGAGGTAAACATTATTTCAACATTAAAGTTAGTCTTATGTTTTTGACAATGAAAATGACCAAAACCTTAGACTTGTATATGTTCTTTTCCTTCCTTAAAATCAACTATGTCTAACTTCCTTTTGGTCCAAAAGCACAACATGGGAGGATTTGGTTTTTTTGACAAAGCAAAAATTAATGTTAATTTATTATTTGTTCATTTTATTCTTTTGGATTTCAGAAATACTTTTTAACAGCTCTATTGAAATACAGTTGAACATAATAAACTATACATATTTAAAGCTTATGGCTTGAGAAGTTTTGAGATACATAAAAACTATGAAACCATCACTATACTCAAAATAACAAATACATCCAACAGTCCAAAAAGTTTTCTATTTCTTCTTACAGTTTTATTGGATTTTATTTTATACATCTTGAAGTTCTCTTATTAGGTACATATATACATTTAGGATTGCTATGTACCTTTGATGAATTGACCTCTTTACCATTATGAAGTAGTTTTCTTTACCCCTGGTTATATTCTTTTCTTAGAAATATACTTTGTCTAGAATTAATAGTCATTCAAGCTTTATTTTGATTAGTGTTAGCATGGCAAGTCTTATTTTTCCATTCTTTTTCTTTTAATCACTTTGTGTCTTATATTTGAAATACTTGTCTTGTGAGCAGCATATAGTTGGGTCTTCCTTTTTTTCCATTATGACAGTCTCTGCAATTTAATTGAGGTAATTAGAACATTCACATTTAATGTGATTATTGATATAATTAGGTTTATTTTTTTTTTTAATTTTTTTTTTCAACGTTTATTTATTTTTGGGACAGAGAGAGACAGAGCATGAACGGGGGAGGGGCAGAGAGAGAGGGAGACACAGAATCGGAAACAGACTCCAGGCTCCGAGCCATCAGCCCAGAGCCTGACGCGGGGCTCGAACTCACGGACCGCGAGATCGTGACCTGGCTGAAGTCGGACGCTTAACCGACTGCGCCACCCAGGCACCCCTAATTAGGTTTAAATCTATCACCTTGATATTTGTTTTCTAGCTGACTCATCTGTGCTTTTTTCTTTATGTATTGATGTCTTCCTTTGGATTAACTGGGTATTTTTATGATTCCAACTTATCTTTTTTGCTCATGGAAGTGGATTATTTAACATAATGAGTTTTATTCTTATGTGATATGTGTAAGAAAAGTGGGCTTGTCACATTGCCTGGTCTTTATAGTTTAGTGACAAAAACAAAAGAACTATGTTTCTTCTACTTAACATCTAACATTAAATCCTACCTACCATCTGCTTGTTACGGTTGATCACATGTGGTTTAAATAAGTGTGTGCACACACCTCATTTCTGCACTGCTCTCATTTGGTCTTTCACCTCTCTAACTCTGTCCTGGGATCTTATCACTTTTAAAAAGCACTCAGATTTGGGAACATTGAGAATTTGCATCGATAAGCTTACTTCCAAGGCATGTTTTTTGGTTTCTTTGGGCTGCCCTAACAAATCCCCACAAACTGAGTAGCTTAAAACAACAGAAATTTATTCTCTTATAGGTAAAGAGTCCAGAAGTCTGACATCAAGGTGTTGGCAGGATTGGTTCCTTCTGTAGACTCTGAAGGAGAATCTGTTCCATGCCTCTTCTAGTTTCTGGTGGTTTCCAGAATCCTTGTCTTTCCTTGGTGTATCACTGGAATTTATGTTTCTGTCTTCATATAGCCATCTTCCTTCTCTATGTATCTGTGAGCCCTCTCTGTCCAAATGCACTGTCCTTATAAAAACATTGTAAGTCATTAGATTCAGGGCCCACCATCTAGTGTAGTATGCTCTAAGCTCTTTGGGTTTTTTTCCTTATTGGAGTATAATTGACATATAGCATTGTATTAGTTTCAGGCATACAGCATAATTATTTGATAATTGTATACATTGTGAAATGATCACCAGAATGAGTCTAGTTAACATCCTTCACCATACATAGTTATTAATTTTTTCTTATGGTAAGAACTTCTAAGATCTACTCTCTTAGAAAACTTTTAAGTCTATAATACAGTATTATTAGCTATAGTCATCATGCTGTATGTTACATCCTCATAACTTACCTATTTTATAACTAGAAGTTTGTACCTTTTGACCACCTTCACCCATTTCATTAACTCCCCACACCTTGTCCTTGGCAACCACCCGTCTGGTCTCTGTAACTATGAGCTTATTTTTGATTTGTTTGTTTGTTTGTTTAGATTCCACATATAAGTGAAATTATACAGTATTTGTGTTTCTCTATCCGACTTATTTCTTAATGCCCTCTAGGTCCCTCTGTATGGTCAGAAATGGCAAGATTTCATTCTTTTTCATGGCTGAATAGCATTCCATTGTGTATGTATTCCACGTTTTCTTTATCCATTCATTTATCGATGGGCATTTAGGTTGTTTCCTTATCTTGGCTATTGTAAATAATGTTGCAGTGAACATGGCGGTACATGTATTATTTTGAGTTTTCATTTTCTTCAGATAAATACCAAGAAGTGGAATTGCTGGGTCATATGATAGTTCTATTTCAAACTTTCCTGTTTTTAAATAGTATGACCTCATCTTAACTTGTTTAGATTCTCAAAGACCAAACAGAGCCAATTTCACAGGTAACTGGGATTAGGATTTTAACAGATCTCTTTGGGGGAACACAATTCAATCTTGAGAAGTACCATACATTCAGAGGGCTTAAAATAAATATTTACTGAGGTACACTAAATTCACCATAGAATAATTATCTATTTCCCCTGGGGTGTGTGTGTGTGTGTGTGTGTGTGTGTGTGTGTGTGTGTGATCTATTGCTACAGAACAAACTGCCACAAGGTTCTTAGCTCGCAGTTTCTGTGGGTCAGTAGTCAGGCACAGCTTAGTTGAATCTTCTGATTGGGGTCTCACAAAGCTGCAGTCACTCAGGCTGCCATCTTATCTGGAGGTTAGTCTGAGGAAGAATTTGCTTCCAAGCTCATACAACTTGTTGGTGGAATTTTGGTGTTTTTTTTTGAGGTTATAGAACCAAGGACCCAGTTAGTTCTTGCTGACTGTCAGCTGGAAGCCACTCAGCTCTTAGAGGCCACCACAGTTCCTCTCCATGTAGATTTCCTCAACATGCCTGCCTGCTTCATCAAGTCAGCAAGGAGAGTCTCCTGAGTCAGCTAGCAAGATGAAATCTTGTGTCACATAACCTGATCACAGGAATGAGACTCATAACTTTTGCCATATTCTGTTGGCCAGAAGAAAGTCCTGACCACACGCCACGGGGAGGGGATTATTCAGAGGCATGTACACCAGGATGTGGGGGATGTTGGGGGGCACTTTAGAGTCTGTCTGCCACATGTTCCCTTGTCTGATGAATGAAGGGAATAAAGTTGATGCTAAGGTTTCCTTCAGCTCTAGTATCTAAATGTCTAGGGAGATCCTTCACCCCTAAGTTTACATCTGCTGGCAATCTCTTCCCCCACCCATTACGTCCCACTTCTGACTTGTAAGCACGGAGCCGTTCATAACTGTATCCATGTTTTTGTCAATGAAAGACCCAGACTTCTCAACTACGTTTGCTAAGATTGGTAACCACTCATAGAAAGGCTTCTATAACCAACGTAAGGTGGCTTTTAATTCCTGTGTACAACAAGGCTTTCAAATTCCTCTGAGTAGAATAACTTGAATTTATGGCACTCTTGTCTTTTTTTTTCTTGATACATTCTCATGTGGAGTCCCTTGAAGAATAAGAGTACTTCCTTTGCTGATCTGAAGTTATCGTCAAATCCCTTGCTTCTCAAAAGGTGAATTCCAGAACTATGACTTTTTGATATAACCTACTAGTTGCTAAGAAGGTCCCCATCATATTGTATTTCCCTTCCCTGGGTTGCTTTTATCATATCTGGTCTCCATGTTACTCTTGCACGGATGCAGCTAGCTTTACTATATTATTTATGATTCAAAATGATGTCCTCCGGGAGCGAAGAGCTCAGAACTTACATGCTCCTACTTCCAGTTTCCTGCTGAGCTGCCACTCTGGTCACTGTCCATACACTTGGGAAGACCTTCTCCTTCCCCTTCCTCCCCCTCTCCACCCCCACCTGGGACACTAGGTTCATTAACTCCTGGGCTAAGTTCACAGAACCGTTCCTGAAGCCCTAATGCCCTCTTCTCTCCTCCTCAGTCTGTTCTACTCTCCACGCTCACCCCCAACTCCACCTCTTGCCTCCCTGGTGAGAGAAAAACATTCTCAAACCTGAGATACAATGCAGAGCTAGGTCAGTTTTACTCTGAGATTCCAGTTAAATAATTTGGATTGCTGGCCAGTCTCTGTTGAGACTTTTCTTTGAATCTCCAGCCTTAGGACAGTGAACCCATTCTTCAGTGTAGTCGTCTTTGACTGTGCTCTCAGAGGATAGGTGGGATTATTTTTGGTGGCGTGAGGGCAGGAAACAGCACAGTGCCACCACAGAGAAGCTCTTCAGAAAACCTAAGTTAATACATGAGTTTATTGTTTTGGGTCATTAGTGGAGCATCAGCAGAGGTACAATGGCACCACTGTGGGTATGTACATTACCTGGGTCATATGCCTTGTATGCTCCCTTCGTACCCACAGAAGACATCGCTAGCTGATCATAGTACTTTGACATACCAAACCCCGATTTGCCCCAAGAATCTTCCCCAACCATACGCTTTGGGGAGCCACTACCAATTGATTGAAGCTGGTGCATGTGATGACAACTTCTTTGCTACCCCTGCTCTAGAGCTCAGGGAATACAAAGGGATAAAACGAGGAAAAGAGGTTTATAAAGGAAAATGGACGGGATTCCTGGCATCTCAAATGACAGCTTACTCTTGTTATAGCCTGATTAACTTCACCACACTTCAGCCTCCCACCCTATACCTCAAATATGGGTACCCGGAAGATATCTGGGTCCACTAAGATCACAGAAGTGGATGATCGTGGTTTTAATTTGCTTCCTTCGCATTGGTAAATCAAGAGCAACAATGGCTTCAAGTCTGTAGAATTGTTGTAAACGTTCGATAAAGTTATGTACATCAGGTGCTTAGAGTAGTGCTTCGTATGGCATAGGTCCTTGATAAATATTAGCTATCACCGACAGTAATATTGGTTAGGATTTCCAAGAAGTTACCCTTCCGATGAGGCTTGGGAAATACCTTTTCCCACTAACACAGTCTTCCTTGTGTGGGCTGGGAGGGATTCTGTCTCTGCTGCAGGGACAAGTCAGGGAAAGGGACTGTCAAACTTGCTTGCCTCTACATTTACGATGTCACAGAGGAGTGGATATGTCTGCTGGGTCCACAGCATTGTGTGAATCATAATAAACTTCTCAAGTGCAACCTGACCCTGGCCCCTCACTGTGCTTCCCGTTAGCTTTTACCTCACCTCAGAAAGACCTTCATGGGAAATGTGGTTTTAAAAGTGTTGGAGGAATTCGTCATGAGGGACCTCTTTAGTTACAGAGCCCAAGTGAAGGAACCAGGGCAGGAAATGCATCTGTCCCGCAGCACCAGGCTGCCCCGGTGGGTGCACAGCTCTCCAACTCCAAGGGAATTTTCCAGAGCGGCATCTCACGTCGTAGCCATCCGCCCCAATAAATCCTGCACCTAGTGCTAGTTAAAACCCATGGTATCCAGGGACGGAATGCTTGATTCATTAGCTACTGATGAGGCTAAGAATCGAAAGGCCTGCCTTCCGTTTTCTGCTTCATTACATTTAAGAGCAATTAAGAAAAGCAATTTTGTCATCATACTCTTAGCAATACATGGCAGCTTCAGTGGGCTTAGCTGGAGCCTTGAAGCACAAAAGGGTCACAGGTTTCTACTATATTTTGGGGGTTGAAGCTAATGGCGGTCAGGGTTTCAACCTCTTTGCCTATCTTTGTCTCCATTTTGCTTCCTAAAAATAAAAAGAATGGATGAACACTCTGACTTCCTTTCAGTAGAACAATGAAAGGTGGAGCCAGCTGGCCCTCAGGGGCCGTCTTGTGGCACCTCGGGGTCACGTTCCAAGTCTGAGAGGCTGGAAGGAAAGGCGCTATTCAGCCCGGCCCTGGGATTGGAGGCTCAGTGTTGGCAACAGGCATAAGGGACCCCCTCCCACCCCCCAGATTTATGAAGTGTTCTGAGATTTCAACTTCCATTCTGGACCTGGAAGGTACATCATGTCCTCTTCCTTGTTCCTTTGGGCCACTCACTGTAACACTCCGAAGGGCTGTAATAGGGAAGGTGGGTTGATATTAAAGAATTTGGCGAGAGAGCCAAAGCATAAGAGACTGTTAAAAACTGAGAACAAACTGAGGGTTGATGGGGGGTGGGAGGGAGGGGAGGGTGGGTGAGGGGTATTGAGGAGGGCACCTTTTGGGATGAGCACTGGGTGTTGTATGGAAACCAATGTGACAATAAATTTCATATATTGAAAAAAAAAAAAAAGAATTTGGCAAATCAGTGTCTTTTTCTCTTTTGCCCATGCTCTAAAACACAAACAAACAAAGAAACAAACAAACAAAAAACAGTATTTGAAGGCAATGAAAAAACAAACTAAAAAAAAACCTCCATGAACTCAGTGATTCCAACTATTGACAGTAAACAATGTTCTCTGCTTCAATCCTAATTATATCCTCAACCTACACTACCTTCTTCAGGAATAACAAAAGACACATTAATTTTTAAAGTTTTCTAACAACTCAGAATTTGAAAGACAGCAAAGCAATCTGATCTTTGTCCCAACCCCGTGGACCCAAATCCAAGGATTCAATATGACTGGCCGGGGGCATAAGCAAATGCCCAGAACTGTCGATAAAATGTCAACCGCGGTGCAGAAAATCTCAGTTAACTTTGAATTCAATTTTTTCTTGGAGTTCAAAGGGATCTTTGTTTGGGGTTAACCGTTCCAGCACTGTCAAGACCTACCCCAAGCCCCCAAGGGTCTACCTTAGCACTTCTTTCCAGGGGTCACATCCAGATTTTCTCGACCTCCTAAGAGGACAGAGGAGAAGACCCTTTCAGCCGCTCTTACTCTATTAACAGTTCGGAAGTAAAGAGACATCCTAGAAGGGCCCTCCATGACACAACGGGAGCTTTTAACTGTATTTCTGCAACTTCAAGTTGCATCCAGCAGCACTGCGGAAGCACTTTTTTTTAGATTAGGAGGGGAGAATCCAGTACTTCCTCTCGAAGTTGCCGGTTACCACTGACAATTCCATAGTTCAGGCACCCTTGCTTTGGCCTTTTGGATATCCATCCAGACCTGCCTTTGTGGACTCTATATAATTTGCCCGAGCAATGTCATTTGGTCCACCTGTCTCACTCATCACACCTTTCGCTCATTCTTTTCCTGGCATACTACACTCCTAGTCACAATGTCTGCAGCCTGCGGGTTATTCGAGCTGTCTGCTGAGTTCTAGGTTCCTTCTGACTTATCTTTGGACTCAATGCAGAGAGCATCAGGGCGTCTACCTGCAATGACTAGACAGCTTCAGAGTGGGAGGGAAGAAATGGATACCATTGCATTGTATGGCACACTGAGCTCAGCTCAAGGGTTGGCATGAGACATTCTTCCTGATGTTAATGCAAACCACATGTGGTGTGGGGACAGAGAGAGGTTTGCTCCAACTCCTACAGCCAGAGTCTAGCACAAATAAGGCTGTAGTTATAGAGTCAGAAAGCTTAAAGATGGAAGGAGTTTACTGCATGCTAAACTCACTCTGATGCAGGGATGGCATGAGTTGGGTGAGAGAAAGCAAAGAAAAAATCAAGATAAGACAGCGTGAAAACAGTATTGGCCAAAGGGACTTGGGAAAAGATGAGAAGGTCAGGGTTGTGAGACGTGCATTGATTTCATCAGTAAGGCTCTACTCCTCAACTCCTGGTTTATTCCAGAAGGAAATCCTTGCCAGCCAAAGGATGTCACCCCATTAATCCCAGAAGCTCCTGGCAGAGGGAATGACTAAGGTCTCTCTGCCAAGAGTCATCTGCGGAAGAATTGAGGACATCCTGCCCAACGGAGCAAATCAGGAAATTGCCTTGTTTTTCCCCCAATCTGTCTACACAAGTATTTCAAGTGGTTGTAGTAGGAATCCCTGGTGGATGGGCTGTTGCCCTTATTTTTAACACTTTACTGATCTCCCTAATTATCATTAATACCCTGCAGCTCTGACCCTAGTGGCTGCGTGCTGGGTTCTTCTGTGAGTTCTCTGTGGTTTATTTCTGGCTTCAGTCTACACTCTACTCATGACACCCTCATGGATGCCTATTCTAAAGGATATCACTCTTCGGTGGTGGCTGCCATCATCACAGGCACAATCCCCGGAGGCTGTGCCCCAATTCCAGGAAATGTGCCCACCCACAGTTCCTTCTGTAAATCTTTAATGCTAAGCTATCGTGCCGCAGAAGACTGACTACCGACCACTAGGGAGTATTTTCACACATGACACAATACCCGATTTCTGCATTTGCTTTTTTTCCCCCACGTCAAAACCTACATCCCTCTGGTGCGGTAACTCGAGCTACGTTCTGATTATTCTCTCAGCTTGAAGATTTCCTTGATATTGAACGAGAAGTTCTCACTTCAATTAATCCAATCACAGTGTCTCTGAAGGGAGAAACTTAACTGATTCTTTTATATCGTCAGTGAAAGGGAAGTGTTATTCATCACAGCTCATGGGTTTCTGGAACCATTCAGGTCAGTGCTGTTTGCCACCAAAGGACACACGAGAGAGGTTTCCCCAACTCCTGGTACCTTCTGTCCCCTCCAGCACCGCAGGTTTCCTTTTCACCTGGGCTGGTGGTTGTTCTGGGACCTCGCACCAGCAAGGAGGAGACCGGGACTGGGTGAAGATCTTCGAGCCTAGATAAATGTCCCTCGTGGTCAGCAGTCCCGAGATGTGAAAACGGGAGTCTCATCAGTGACCGTGGATGCCATATTTCGTGCAAAGATGCTTTCCTGGAAAACCCGCCTATTTTAAAAATGTACTTAAGGCAGGAGAAATACACTCCTGGACTGCGCAGGTCTGCCATCACTGGCAACAGTTCTGTTGTTATGCTTCCTGTCTTCCCCCAACACGATCTAATATTCTCTAGAATTTTCTTGGTGTCTAACAGCACGGTGCATCACAGGGCCTCTTTGGCCTTTATCATAGCAATGTATGCCATTTAAATTCCACACGGACACCTGCTGATTTTCATGGGTGATTTTTGGCGTGGCATTACCATTACCACCTAGTGACCATTCAGATGACGTTGTCAGGCGATTAAAAGGGCTTTCAGATTACACTTACGACGCACGCTGAAATGGAGGCACGCCAGACACACGGACCGCTCTGACCTTTGACAGTGAGAAACAGGTACACTTGAATTTAGTGGTCAGTGAGAGGAACATCTTAGAAGAGAATTCAAAACTCCTCTCTCTCTCTCTCTCTTTCTCATTCCTGTCCGTCTCTCAGTCCATGAAAACTTCAACCTAGTTTGGTGAAAATCCTTCTCCTTTTTCTCCCCTCCACCCCCTCACCTAGTTGTTTGGATTATACCCATGGATCCCATTCATCTGAATATCATCCTGCGCCTGCTCGCATGTCGGAGGGCGATGGAACTCAGAAAGGCGTTCTAACCTCCGGGGAAGGACGGTGGGAAAGACAATGACCAGAGTCATTTTCCAGCGGGGTTCTGACAACTGGTGAGACCCGGCCAGGTACAGCAGCCCACATCAACATGCCTTGCCGGGGAAAATTGCCAAACAAAGTCAGAGAAAATATTAGGAGGGTCTGCAAAGTCTGCATGCTTCAGAAATCCTGTGCTTGTGGGGCAAGTGTGGGAGGGAGAAGAAAACCTTAGAAACCATTGTGTTTGCTCCCCTCCCCACATGCAAGCCTGCCTCCCACCCTGTGAATTAACCATGGCACGCCTATTGATTTGGTCTTTTTGAAAATCATATTTGAGAATACATGGCTGGGTGGCTCAGTCAGTTGAGCGTCTGCCTTTGGCTCAGGTCATGATCTTGCAGTTTATGAGTTCGAGCCCTGAGTCTGTGCTGTCAGCACAGAGCCTGGAGCCTGCTTCAGATCCTCTGTCCCCCTCTCTCTCCACCCCTCCCCCACTCACGCTCTCTCTCTCAAAAATAAATAAAACATTAAAAATTTTTAAAAAGAAACTGTATGAGAAAGGGATTAGTTATTTTCAAAATACTCACTTCGGACAATGAGGAATTGCTGGAAGAAATTCTCCCCATAACTGGAGAAAGGCACTGAATTTTTTACCCCCCAGTTTTAGTGAGATACAATGGGCACATAACTTTGTATGAGTTTAAGGTACACAAGAGCAGGATTTGATATATGTGTATATTGTGAAGTAATCGCCATACAAAGTCTATTCAACACCCATCACCACACATAGTTACAATTTGTTTTCTTGTGATGTGAGATCTTCCAAGATCTATACACTATTGTTAACTACAGTCACTGTGTTGTGTGTTACATCCTTACGGCTTATTTATCTTCAGATCGGGAGACTGGCAGGCATTTATGAAGAAAGCTGGACTGAGACGGGAAGTTTGGGGGGAAA
This sequence comes from Puma concolor, assembly GCF_028749965.1. Taxonomy (NCBI): domain Eukaryota; kingdom Metazoa; phylum Chordata; class Mammalia; order Carnivora; family Felidae; genus Puma; species Puma concolor. Next base: position 7,672,951 of record NC_141680.1, on the reverse strand, counting down.
GTAAGAAAGAGCAAATTTTGAGGGAGGAACAAGGAGAAAAAACGAAGTCTTCTCATGAATTGCATACGCACATTGGTTTAAAAAAAAACAAAAGAGGCAAGGTGCCTGGGTGCTTCAGTTGGTTGAGGGTCCAGCTTCGGTTCAGGTCATGATCTCATGGTTTGTGAGTTCCAGTCCTGCGTCGGGCTCTGTGCTGTCAGCATGGAGCCTCCTTGGGATCGTCAGTCCCCTTCTCTCTCTGTCCCCTTCCCCCCCCCCCACCCCGCTTCTCTCAAAAATAAACATTAAAAATAATAAAATAAATGAAATTAAATAAAATAAAATGAAACAAAATAACAAGAGGGGAGGGCAAATATATTATCCTGAAGTAAAATTAGCTCCAGAATTGAAAGTACTATGAATTGGGGTTGGGAAAAGAGGCCCAAATTTCCAGAGTCGTGTTGTTGGGTCAGCAAATAGCAATGGAGATCCGCAGATCTCTGTAAACCAGCACGAAATGAAGCAGCTTTAAAGTTTTGTTTAAAACTCTGTTATAGGGAACCTGGGTGGGTGGGTCGGTTAAGCATCCGACTCTTGGTTTCAGCTCAGGTCATAGTCTCACAGTCCGTGAGTTTGAACCCCACATTGGGCTCTGCACTGACAGTGCAGAGCCTATTTGGGATTTTCTCTCTCCCTCCCTCTGTCTTGTGCTATCTCTGTCTTTCTCAAAATAAATAAATAAACTTAAAAAAATAGAGCAAAATAGAACTCTGCTATAAATGTTGGAGGTGACCTAACAATGTAAGAGGAGGAGGAAGAGGAGGTGAAGAAAGAAAGAAAGAAAGAAAGAAAGAAAGAAAGAAAGAAAGAAGAGAGGAGAAAAGAAAAGAAAAGAAAAGAGAAAAGAAAAGAAAAGAGAAAAGAAAAGAAAAGAGAAGAAAAGAAACCTGGCCGCATTAAGAAGCCCACTTAGACAATAAAGGAGACATGTTCTCAGAGGAAAGAGGCAAAGACTCAGGAATTCTTATGCTCCTATTAAATAATGCACTTCCAAATGCATTCCCATTCCATTTTCCCATCCCCCTGGGGGAGGAATTTGGCCTTGCACAGGATAGGGGAAGAAAGAACAAGCTCAGTGATCTGGACCAATTCAGAAGAACTGATCGGAGCCTAAAGGCTCCAGAAAAACATCCAAGGATGACTTTGACAGAGAGCAATTAAAAGCCCTTATTGTCCACAGACTAAAACAATTTATCATGAAGACAATTTCTCTTAAAAGCATCAGGGGATGTACTGCAACAGGTAGAATCGGGAGGTCTGAACATGGCCCGCCTCCATTCTGGATATTATAGAACTTCAACAAACGCCCACCTGCTATGAACAAAAATAAACATTCCATAAAGAAAAATTGATAGGTATCACAGGTTAATATTTATTGAGTGCTTATTATGTGTTAGGTTGTATTCTAAGTTCACATGTGGATTTGCTTAGTGTTCCCAGCACCTCAGCATTAGTTTATGGAAGAGGAAACTGAGTCACGGAGTTGCTCAGTGCTTGTTTACGTTTCTGAAGGATGCAAGCGATAGAGCCAGACTACGAACTAGACAGTCAGGCTCCAGAGCCTTCACCCGTAGCCCACCATTCCACTACCTCTGGTCCATGACAGGCAGCTCATCACAGAGGACTTTGTTCTTGAGAGTTTCAAAGTCAAATGAGTCATACTGGAAAGCATTTCTAAGCAGTTCCTATAGTTACGGTGTTAGATGGTGTTATGTTACTTTTTGCAACGACCCTGTGATGAATCTATTGAGTTTCTTCCAAGTCATGTTCTCCGGAGAGTAGGTCTATAATCGAAATGCTATTGTTTCCTCTGGAGACAGCACTTTTATAAAGAAAACCCCAAAGAACAGTTTAAATGAGTGAATCCTATTATCTCCACTTCCTTTGATTATCCATACCTCATTCCTGTTGTAGGAACCAGCTCTCCCCCGTGGCAGTTACCCAAGTCCTGGCAAGATGTCCAAGCTGGGTTCACTTACCTCCAGAGATGGCATTCCACATTTCTCCTTTGCTTTTCATCGATGCCAGATATCATATCTGTGGTCATCTTTTAATTCAACTGGCATCCTGACCAGAAAAAAAAAGTTTCACTGTCAGATTGTTTCGGGGCGAAATAGGATCTTGTTTCTTTTATGTTCCTGGCTTCACACTGTCTGCACAGTCATCTTCCAGACGTTCTTAGAGAGACTCCCTCCTGCTCAGAAGTTCTCATTAACTCATTATTTGTCTTCCCATACTTCAGTCTGGATTATTTAGTTTTGATGTTACTTTCTGTGGTTTTCTTTCTTCCTTTCCTGCGCCCCATCTTACTGTCCATGCCTGCCTGCGTCTCAGACACTGGCTCATGCTTTCTGGAATGTTCTTCTGTTCTCCCCAACCTCCTAATTTCTCTGCAGGTCTTTGTACTGTGAATCCTTCCAGGCCAGGTTGTGATGCTGTTTCTTCCATAATCTCCCCAACCACTCCATAATGTAAGCTCTCCCCCCTCTTTCCACAGCCTTCAGTGAACCTGTTGGTGATCAATTCAATGCTGTTATTTGTATGCTAATTATATACAAAACTCATTTTTCTAGACTGCAGTGTCCTTGCGCATAGGACTGGCTTCACTCTGGGGTAGAGGCGGACACAGGTTGTTGTGATGAAGGGAACGAGAGCCTGGGTGCGGTCATTACTGCACTGGGTGTGCCTCACATTCTACAAAGACCCGGAACAGCTTCTCAGCACTTCACAGAGAAATGGCTGAGGGGAAATGACTCAAATCTTCTGTGTTTACTTTACATTTATATGTTTTCCCAAAGAGGACCAATGGGGTCATTTTGCCACCAGGCTGTATAAGTGCCCCCCACTGGGACATGTTTGTCCCAGATCACCCCAGAGGCCATTGACTTACTTCCACTGGCCCCACCCTACCTACAGTGGCTTGGAATCAAGCATTAATCTTTGAACTAATCTGTGATGAGCAGGGAAGGCCAGGTGCCTCATGCAAGTTCACTTTAGCCATAGCAGCTTATACAGAAAACTCACCATGTTTCTTCAAAGGCAGTTAGATTCATTTTCCTGTCCGCCCAACACAGTACAGCACTACAAATCTGGTGATTTGTTTTCAAGGCTGGATGAAAAAAGGTTGAGTCCGAATTCTGTGTTTCTTCACGGGATGGCCAAACCGAAGCAGGAGTTTGAGGACCAAGACAGGAGAGCTTAACCTGTCCCCATTACCTGATTCAACGTCTTGAATGGCCAATGAATGGTTCTTACCGGTCTGGTCTCAGGCTGGAGTAAAACCCATTGTATCAGCTAGCTTGGGCTATAGCCAGTCATGCCCCACTTCTCCCCATTCCTACCCCCTCTATCACTTGGATTCAGAGCTTTTATTATCTGTGCTGGCTTGAAGAATACAGGCCAATAAGAAGTTCCTATGTGTACCCATCACACAGCTTTGTATAACCAACCAACATGCTCATGAGCTGGCCTAGAGCTGACTCCTGTTGGCTCACCGGAGGCAAATCTTTGCCATCTCTTCCCAACTTCATGGGCTCTGAATTCAGTGATGGTATGCTAGTAGCTTGAAATTGACCATGGCGGGAGTATTTACACTGTGGAAATTGGCAAACGCTACAAATATGGCCAGCCCGCCTTTTCCTTCCTTCCTTCCTTCCTTCCTTCCTTCCTTCCTTCCTTCCTTCCTTCCTCCCTCCCTCCTTCCTTTTCTTCTTTCTTTCTTTCTTTCTTTCTTTCTTTCTTTCTTTCTTTCCTTCCTTCCTTCCTTCCTTCCTCTCTTCTTTCTTTCTTTCTTTCTTTCTTCTCTTTGTCTTTCTTTCTTTCTTTCTTTCCTTCCTTCCTTCCTCTCTTTCTTCTTTCTTTCTTTCTTTCTTTCTTTCTTTCTTTCTTTCTTTCTTTTTCTCTTTGTCTTTCTTTCTTTCTTTCTTTCTTTCTTTCTTTCTTTCTTTCCTTCTTCTTTCCTTCTTTCCTCTCTTTCTTTCCTTCCTTCCTCTTTCTTTCTTTCTTTCTTTCTTTCTTTCTTTCTTTCTTTCTTTCTTTCTTTCTTTTTCTTTCTTTTCTTTTCCTTCCTTCCTTCCTTCCTTCCTTCCTTCCTTCCTTCCTTCCTTCCTTCCTTCTCTTTCTTTTTTTAGAGAGCTGTTTTACCAAATGCCATTGAATTGAGCCCAAATGACCACTCCCAACAACAAATATAAGACAGACTACATGCCACAAAAGCATTATCCCATTTCTCCAAATACACAGAAGGCATCCTGTTTCTTGAGGTCAAGCCCGTATGAGGAAGGTGGAGCACAGCTGACGGCTCCTGGGGAAAGAACATGCAGTGGAGCTCCAGAAATCATCTGGATTGGCTGGATTGGCATCTCAATTCCACCCAGAGTCAGCCTAAGCTACCCAGGCTTTCTGCCCTGAAGAGACAGAAGAACCTAAGGAGCGGGGAAGCAAAAGCAGACTAATTAACTTTTTTAAAAGGATAAATGAAGTCAATCAATGTTTGGAACAGAAAGAGCTGCTCCCGCTCCAGGCCTCCAGCAGTCTCTAGTACATTTCCATGTCATGCTGGCCGTAATGGGAAGTGACAGCTGATGAAAGCTGCTATTCACGGTCATCTGAAACAGCTTTTCCTCCCAGATGAAATTCGGTGTGGCATGAGTCTAAACACAGACCAAAGGCCGGGCGAATGTATTCCCCAGGTCCCCCGGGGCTGGCAGAGGCGACTGTTTGTGAAGGGGGCTTCCTGACTGGGCATCAGAGAGGCCCAGTGTAAACAATAGGAGTCTTTATGGCCTCCTATGCTCACACCCGAGATGGTGGTCCCGACCCTAGACTCTGCCCATCTCAGGCCCTCCTCTTTGTTTATAATCAACCATAGGCACTCAGGGGGACTTGGGAGTTTGATGACTAGTATTTTCCGCCACCCTAATGAACAAAGCCCAGATTTATCCTCACTGCCTTCCAGGTAAACCGTCTCCCTGTAGGGAGCAACGTTGGGGTGGGTGACACAATGCATGAACAACTTCAATTTTGAGCGGACTGTTCTGACTCCTTGTCTGGAAGGACCAAGAGCAAAGGCGAGTCTAGCAAAAGGGTTTTTGTATGCAGTTGGGAATGCTGAGTTATCCCAGCAGCCTGTAGGATGGATCTGAGCCTGAGGCAAGCAAACACTCCTTGGAACCAGAAACCATAGCTCCTACTCCACGTCTTGCCATCTGACACGGACACGAAGTTACAAACATATGGTTTCCATCAAAACAGAGTTGGCAGGAGTCCATAAGCCTCAGGGAGCTAGAGACTTATTAGCTAGGGTAGCTGGTAGCTGAGTAGCTAGAGGCTGGGCATTTGGAATAACAGCATCTGGGCCAAAAGACAAGTCCTTCTGGAAGAGCCAATACGCAAGCTACTCGAGGGTGAACATTGGGCAAAGTGGTGATATCAAAAGTGTAAGACTGAGAAATCTAGAGTCCCATGGGTTCTGCTCCTATTCTGAGCCACCTATCAAGATAGCTCTTCTTTCTTGCTCTGAGGTTAAACTACCAGAAGGTTGCTGTGAATGTCCTCCCAGGAGAGCTGAAGAATACTGTAGATCAGGCTGGTGGCACAAGAAAGTTCTCAAGGTGTGGAAACCAGAGCAAAAGGTCAATGTCCTTCCCATCGTGCCTCCTGATTCCTGCCACACCTGTGAGATTCCCCTGGAACAAATACTCATCTCAGGCCACAAACTCACATTTGCAAGACATGTGACTCTTTTCTGTAGCTTATCCTATTTTCTCTTTTAGGATGCTATGCCACTGGGTGTGGAAACTAAATTTTTTTATGCACTCTGTATCCCCAGAATCCTAAAATGATGTGTAGAATGCAAGAAGCAAGTTCTCGAACGTGGGAGTTTCAGGATGCTCCTAGCTCGTGTGTGTCTGTGACACAGTTTCTTGCCAAGTGGCAGGGGAGGTGTGTGGGCACACTAGCGAGTGTGCGTGGCAGTGTGTGTGTGAACAGGGGGCGACATGTCTGGCCCTACGTTGTTGTCCATCACTGCCAGCATTCAATGAGCAGACTCTGTGCTCATCACTTGTGCAGTTATTTGACTATTTGGCCTATTGCTTCATCATTCTTGTCTCAGCCAAGAGGCTTCTTCTCACAGACCTGTCTCGTTCCCCTTCAGAATTTGCTGTCCTACCTTTCGTTGCCTGTCCTGAGGCTGCCACTCCTGTGACCCCAAGTGGCCCTCAGGAATATTTAGGGGAACAGTCCAACATATATTGCCTATATTCTGAGATTCAAAAGAACCTGAAATGTAAAGATCCTGCCAAAAACTTTGGACAAGGGGGAAATAGGCTCTTCGTTTCTCTTGCAGTCTCTCAGAATGGGGGGTGGTGGTAGATGACGGTCTTACCACACAGCACATTTTACTGAGGAATATTTGAAGTGTCTCCAGCCTGTCTGTCATCCCAGTATGTTGGAGGACTTAAAGCTGATGAGTAGGGGGCAAGATCCATTTTTCCCAAGGTGTGTGGATTTCAGGGTCTCTTCCCACTGGTGGGGAAAAGAAATATGGAGGTTTATGTCTGCTTTCCTTTCTCTTAGAACATTGGCGTGGTTAGGCATAACCAAGGTTTAACCCTGTGTTTCAATCCTCCCACATGTCATTTATTGGTTTCTGTCTTTCATTGTCAGGACATTTGTTGTGTGCCTTGATGGACAACCAAAGGACTAACATCTAACCCCAGAGTTAGCAAACTTAGCTAAGTGCGTCAACAAGACCACTGCCCCTTCCAGAGCAGGTGAGAATGTGAGTCTCGAGAGATGGGGGGTTGGGAAGGGTGGTGTGTGTGAGTGTGTGTGGTGAGGCAGCGACAGATACACTCTGATGCCAGGAAAATCACTTTCTCAATTCTCCCAGGATGGCCGCAACACTCCTTGACATTCTTTACTCCTGTCAACAGAAAGGCTGAATGCAACTGATTTATAGGATTTACCAAGTATCTTTTAAAATGTATATATAGGGGTGCCTGGGTGGCTCAGTGGGTTAAGCATCTGGCTCTTGATTTCAGCTCAGGTCATGATCTCACGGTTTGTGAGTTCGTACCCCACATCAGGCTCGACACTGACAGTGCAGAGACTGCTTGGACTGCTTGGGATTCTCTCTCTCTCTCTCTCTCTGCCTTTCTCCTGTTTGCGCTCTTCCTCTCTCTCTTTCAAAATAAACAAAATAAAATAAAATAAAATAAAATAAAATAAAATAAAATAAAATATAAATAGGGATGCCTGGGTGGCTCATTTGGTTGAGCATCTGACTCTTGATTTTGGCTCAGGTCATGATCCCAGAGTTATGCGATTGAGCCCCATGTCAGTTCTGCACTGAGCATGAAGCCTGCTTAAGATATATTCTCTCTCTCTCTCTCCCCCATGCCCCTCCCCCCTGCACTCTCTCTCTCTCTCTCTCTCAAAATAGTCTTTTTTAATTTAAAAAGCTTTTAAAAGTGTAAAAAATATATAAATATACCATATCTATCTACCTACCTACCTATTATCTATCTCCAGAAAACATAAAATTTCAACAATTCATATTGTTGTATGAATTCATTTCTCAGAAATTGCTTTCAGTTTACAATAGGGATTATAAACTAGGTAGCACAGGTAAGAAAATGGAAGCCAAGGGAAATGAAACTACTTATCCAGAATCTTCAGCTAGTTAAAGGTGGGATCCTGACTTCCATGGAAATTCTTTTCCTACTTTGAGTTTAATCAGATTTCTGGAAGTTAGAATAATGGGGACTGATGGAATAAGGGTTTTAATATGGATTTTAGATGAGCACCAAGAACACATTTGGATGGTGAGAGTTCTGATTTGCGCATAGCCATCAAGGTCTTAGAAAATGCCAAAAGGAAGCTGGAAGTCACTGGATACCCGGTGGTGCCTGGGAGATTATGTAAAGAGGTGTGTGTGTGTGTGTGTGTGTGTGTGTGTGTGTGTGGTGAGCGAGGAACAGCAGACATAAATTCTGTGGGGTCTTTGTTCACCAATGACTACCACTGTGTTAGAACTACTCCAGGTGCTGGAAATGATAATATAAAGATGAATAAAACATGATCAGGTAAAATTCAGATGCAACAGCATAGGAGGGTTTCACCAATTGTTTTGCAAAGTTCAATTTTATTTTTGCTGTTTTCTTTGCTTCGTTAGAAGGGTCCCTCTGTCCTATGAGGGAGTGGAGGACAGAGGACCAAGATTTACCCAGTACAGAGTGGAGACTGGAAGGCAAACCAGTTGTTTTGTGTGTGTTCATGACTTGGGATTAGCTAGGTGGGATAGGTAGTTCTTTCTGATCTTCCACAAGAAAAGGAAAGGAGGGAAGAAAAAGGCTATCGTGGGGGCAGATATAGGATCGCGGCTACGAGCCTGGAGGAGAATGAAGAACGAGGGTAAGAAGGAAGAGGAAATTTGGAAACCAAGCCTTATCCATTCAGGCTCTCCGGAAAGCAGACGCTGAAATGGCACAGGAGGAGAGGCTTTCTGGGGGAGGATGCCTCTTTATCTTTCAGTGAAGGGGACACCCCTGTTAAAGGACACTGGGTAGGAAGAGCCTCACACTCCAAGGCAGCCCTGAGAAAGCCTCTCTGATGGAAAACCCTAGGGCATGGACTGCCCATTGAAGGGGTTCCACATCAGGGAAGAAATGGCCTGCCTCTAGTCACCCTCCCCTTCTTCCACCATATTCCATCATCTACCGGAAGCAGCCTGGGGGGAACATGGCGTCAACATGCACGCTGCAATGGATCCAAAGAGGTGGCATCTCCGGGCTGTTATTCAACCACTCTCCACTCAGTAGGCTCACCCAAAGGGAAATCTGAGCCATGTACCTTAATGGAACCCCACATCTGGAGAGCCTCAAGCCAGAACAAGCAGCCCAAGAGTAGACTGCCCCCTGGGGGTGCTGGGTAAGGAACCCAAGTGCTGCCTTTTGCTGTTGGCACTACTCAAGTGACTCAGAGCTGTGTTGGGTCAGAATCTTTGCCAGCCAGCCACCCAAACCTTACATGAGAGGACTTCACAGCATCTGTGTCGTGGAAGCCCTGGATAGCTGGCTGGAAGAGAAGGAATTCCTGGCCCACACCAAGGACCTGCCCTTAGTTACAATCCAGCTGTGTGCTGTAGCAGAGGGGCTGGGGTACACGGATCCGTGGACCGACGAGCCCCCTGGAGAACCTGCACAGGAGGCCGTGGACATCTCACTTTCCACTATTTGCAGTTCCCACACGGACTGTAGAAACTGGATCGTCTGATCCGGCAATGTGGTGTGTGGACCCAGACCTCACGTGAATGAGTCAAGCGCTACAGAAGAAACACTTGAGAGATAATGTCACTCTGATTATGCCCTCACTAGAGTTAGGATAAGCCAGTGATGCCTGAGAAGATGTTTGCTCCCAGAACATAGTTTAATGATTTAGCTGTGCAGTAATTCTACTGGGGGGTGGGGGGGATGTGTATCAGTGAATGAATGAACTCCCAATATCCATCTGTCATAACTCCTGGGTGTTTGACTACAGGGCAACAGAGGGTTCAGGTAAGTAAAAAAAAAAAAAAAAGTCTAATGAGCTAGAAATCTTTTATCAAACGTACAGGTTGCTACAATGCCACACACTTTGAGAGAGAACATCCACCACGATGAAAAGGAAAATTACATGTTTTAAAGTAATAAAAGCAGACATGCTTCATGTACACAAAAAAGCTGTACTTGGAGACAGGGAGTTCTGAATAAATAATTGATGGTTCTTTCTGCTGGATGCACAATGGATTTCTGCATCATAAATAAATGAGCAACCTTTTATTTATACAGTGAGACCTCTTTTGCACACACACCGAACATCATTCTTGTATCATCTTGTTCATTGAAGGGCTACCAGCTGTTGGCTCTGTGATCTGTGGAGTAGGGGAAATGGTTCATGCAAATGAAAATAGCCAATAAGTGTCAGCCACGGGTACTGTGAGGGCCTCGATTTGATGATATTTGATGATATTTTCTTACACTTGACATGAAGAAGAATGGAACATGGTTTTCTGGGAGACGGGTTTCGCATATCTGGAGCGGGAGTCGTGATATTTGGTAAAACTCCCAACTTATACGTGCGTCGCAAATGCAGGACTCAAGAAGCTGATCGCTTGGGATCTCTTGACATTCTGCTTGCCATTGACTGAACAGTTCTGCTTTGCTGGGAGTTCTGTGGGCCAAATGACGAAGCCTGTGCTGCACTATCAGGGGATTAAATTTTCCAATCAGTTACATTCCAATCGGTTACATTCCCTTAAAGTCATCAGTCCAGGGGATCGTGGCTGTGTGAAAACCTATCTGCAAATTTTTGACGCTCCTGAGCTGGGGAGGCGGAAGCTTGAATCCGGCCAACCTTAGTGATGGGTTAACCCGCAGGCTGTGGTAAAAGCGATGCTGTGTGGCTTTGGAGGCTGGTCATTAGAGGTACGAGGCTCTAGCCTGGGGCCCTGGAGCCCTCAAGCTAGATCTGTGTCACCCACCGAGTCTTACCACTCTGCGGACCCTGCACTGTGAGGAAACGCATGGTGACCAGTGTGGAAAAAGCACAAGAGAAGCTCTGAGACTCAAGGAAGAGAGAGAGAGTGAGAGAGAGCCATCCAGCAGCCCATTTGTGTGAAATGAGAGATCTCAACCCCCAGACTCCCTCTCTGAACCCTTTCCGGATTCCTACCATTCAGAAACTCCCAGAAAGAATAAAGCGACTACCTTTAGGTTAAGCCACTATGTTTCAGAGTGGCTTGGTGGGCGTCAATAAATAACAGGAATACGGTAAGTAACAGGCATCATAGAGTTATCATTACGGTCATGGAAATGACTCCACTTATTTTCAGTTCATTGTAACCTACTGCCCAGACCTTGTTCAGGACACCCATTCCATGGGTATGTGGACCATGTTACTCACCTGCGACTTTGAAGCGTCGCCATGTGTCAGGGCTTTTATTGTCAGCAGCCATTATTTTGGACAACCTAAGGCCTTCACAGAATCTTTTCTAAGACTTCTTCAAGCCAATAAGAAGAAAGTATGCATTGTCCTTTCTGATTTCTCTGCTTGCTATTCTTAGCAACTGCAACCTTTCTCCTTAGATGATATGCTCCCCCCATCCCCAGGCGTCTCACTGGGAGCCCCTTTAGGTCCTAGATTCATTTAATTACTTAAGAAAGAATCCCTCCAAATCCAGCAGCCTATTAAAAGGATTATATACCATGACCAAGTGGGATTTATTCCAGGAATGCAATGGTGGCTCAACACATGAAAATCAGCCAAGACGATGTGTGCATTAATAGAAAAGAAGAAAAAACCAAACGGCTTTGTCAGTTGATGAAGAAAAACCATTGACAAAACCCAACATCTTTTCATGATAAAAACACTCAGAAACAGGAATAGAAGAAAATTTCCTCCACCTGGTAAAGGACACTTATGGAAACAAACCACAAAACACACATCTGGCATCATACTTAACAGTGAAAGGCTGAAAGCTTTTCTTCTAAGGTCAGAAATAAGACAAGGAGGACATCCACTCTTGCCACTTCACTGAACAGAATACTGGATGTGCTAGTCAGAGCAATTTGGGAAGAAAAAGAAATAAAAGCCTCTGAATTGGAAGGAAAAAGTAAACTCTTCACAGATGATATGCTCTTATACACAGAAGATCCTAGAGTCTATTTAAAAAAAAAAACCCATTAGCATTAGTAAACGAATAGAGCAAGGTTGCAGGATATAAGATTAACATACAAAAATTGGTTGGATTTCTACACCCTGGCCAGCTAACTATCCAAAAAGGAAATCAAGAAAACAATTTCACTTATAATAGCAGCAAAAAGAATAAAATAGTTAGAAATGAACTTAACCCAGGGGGTAAGACCTACACACTGAAAATGAACAAAAACACTGCTGAAATTAACACCTAAATAAATGGAAAATGTCCCTGTTAATGGATCGCAGCCCTTCATACTGTTAGGATGGCAATGCACCAAAGCAACCTATAGATTCAATGCAATCCTTGTAAAGACCCCAGTGGCCTTTCTTTATCTGCAGAAATGAATGAGCCAGTCATAAAACCCATATAGAGTCACAAGGGATCCTATCTAGCCAAGACAGTCCTGAGAAAGAACAAAGTTGGAGATCTCGCATTTCCCTTCCGTATTTAAACACTTACATAATCCTTGTCATCTTAAGGTCCTTTGATCTGGCATCTTTGAACACCATCCTAGATGTGGTCTCTCCCTCCATATCCTCATGTACTCTGCACCTTTCCTAAAGCCCTGGTCACACTTTACCTATTTTAATGGTCATTTTGTATATATCTTTTTACTTACAAGGCTGTGCATAGTGTAGTATGAAATTCAAGGTCCCACATGTCCCAGTATAAGCAGTATAAATTCTTGCGAGCATCGCAACTTCTTTCTAATCCCCAGTTCCCTCAACGTGATGATGGCAAAGTGGCTACATTTCTGGTTCCAAGTCTGAATATACATCAGAATTACCTGCACTACCATGATTCTATGAAAATGGACCAAATCAGAATCTTCAGGATGGTGTGGAGTGCTGGCATGGGCATCTTACAAGCTCTTCAAGTGGTGCTAGAACACACGCCTGGATCATGGGAACCAGAGACTTGCCTGCTGTGGCTTATTGCTATCTCCTGAGTGTTCTGGGGGACACAAGGCTAGGCACCCAGCAGTGATTCAGTATCTACGTGAATGAATTAATGAATGGCTTCTAAGACCCTTTCATCACTAATACTTATGTCTCCTGTCTTGTTCATTTTTGCATCTTCAAGGTGTTTAATGTATGTCTTGGCTGTACTAAGTGATGACTGAGTATCTGTTGCATAGGATTGGATTGGATTGGATTGGATTGAATTAAACTGAAGTGAATTGAAAGTCAGAGAGTTAATTTGAGGCACAGAGGCAGAATTCTGGGAACCCATCAAATGAAAGCAGATACTTTTCTACTATATAACGGAGACATTGTAGAGGCATAAATGTCATCCATGGAATGTTTCTGGAGATTTTTTTAAAGAAAGCATTTTAGGATAATATGATTTCAACTCTCCCTATCGCATATTTGATTGTTGCCAAGTTTTAGTTGGTTTTATCCACTGGAGTCGTTTTGTGTCCACACTGTTGTGAAGTCTCTGGGTTCTCTACCCCTGGGGGAGGCTCTGTCTGCATTTTATCTCTAGTCCATTCCTGCAGAAGGAAGGGATGACTGCAAACCAGAAAATGAGACAGCAGAATGAATGCGGTGCCTCCTTGGTCCACTCTGGTTCCCTCCCCCAGATGCAGTGGAGCTGCCCCAGGCACGGCTCTCCCCCAGAATGTCCAGCCAAAAGGACAGCTTTGAATAGGCACCCTTTGATTCGGCTATTTATACCTCCTTGTCTTCTAGACTCCTACAGTTCCAGGGTCATTTACTCCCATTCCTAACACACCCTTGTCTTACACTACAGCTCGAGGCTCATCTTTAATAACCCCGGCTTGTTGTTTTGTCTTTAAAAAGCCCTGGGAGGAGCTGGTTGGTAGTCTCAAGCTTCACAGAGGGTCTTTTAAGTTCAACCACTGCTTTTTAGGGAGGATCAATTACAGGGGAAAAAAATGCTCTTCATAAGTTCCATTTGCTTTCCTCCTTTTTTTTTTTTTTTTTTGGACTAAGAGTAAAGATAACTTGCATACGTTTAGAAATATTAGATGTTTCTGTTATTTATACATCAGTCTGAGAGATCAGGAGGCTACGAATCCAAGCTGTGAAGCCGGGGAGCCCTGCCAGAGTTGGGGCTGGTGTTTGCCCTGAGGGACTGGCTGGAGGGACGGTTTGGTTTGCTGGGTTTATGGATTTTGTTTGCTTCTTTGCCGTCAACTCTCCATGCAAAGCGTCAGGCCCTTCACATCTAGAAGGAGGAAAGGTGTGAAGCCATGCACGGAGGCTTAAAATGTCTCTCTCCTGCACAAGCCCCTGGAACGTCGGTACTTGGAACTGTGCTAAGCCTCTAGGTCCATACCACTCAGTCAACCCTGTTGACGCTCAGCCACGTAAACTGCACACTTAGCTCGTTCCCCCAGTGGCTAATCACCATGCTGCAGGTGCCACTGTCCTGAGTGCTGGGTATGTATGAACAGAAAGAAAAGACACAGTCTCTTCTTAGAAGTGGCTTTACTTGAGGCGCCTGGGTGACTTGGTCGGTGAAGCGTCCTACTCTCGGTTTCGGCTCAGGCCGTGATCTCACGGTTCATGAGTTCGAGCCCCACACCGGGCTCTGTGCTTACAGCACGGAGCCTGCTTGGGATTTTCTGTCTCTCTCTCTCTCTCTCTGTCCCTCCCCACTCGGTGCTCTCTTTTTCTCTCAAAATAAATAAATAAGCACTTAAAAAAAGAAGTGGCTTTATTTCACACGAGGGAGGCACATGGCAATGTGCAGAATGAGAATGTCAGAACAGGCATAAATTAAATATCACTTCATTCATTCAGATCCTATTAATTCACGATTTGTGAGGTCCTAGATATGGGGTGAACTAATACTTAAATTGGAAATGTCTGAAGAATATACAGCTTACGTATAGGCACGGTTTTCAAATTCTGTCCCAAACTCCAAAATGTAATTCCAAAATGTTTGTTTGCATTTGGGTTGCTTCTGAGTCGTAGCTATTAGAACTAATGCTGAACATGGGGCTCCAGATATCTTTTTGAATTTATTGAAATTCCTTGATTTCCTTGAAATGCATACCCACAAGTGGAATTACTGGATGCTATGGTAGTTCTGTGTTTAATGTTTGTAGGACCCTCCCTACACTTTTCCATAGTGGCCGCAACTTACATTCCCACCAAGAGTAAGAAGAATCACTTGGTGAATTTGTGTAAATGTAGATTCTAGATACACAGTGGAGAGAAAAAAGGGACAGAAGAGACGATACAGTATGATTTTTTTTTTTTTAGTGTGTGCATGTGTGTGTGAATGCTTGTGTAAGTATGAAATCTCTGAAAGGATTCATGAAAAGCAAACAAACTGGGGCACCTGGGTGGCTCAGTCGGTTAAGCGTCTGACTCTGGCTCAGGTCATGATCCCCCAGTCAGTGGGTTCGAGCCCCGCGTCAGGCTCCTGGGCTGACAGCTTGGAGCCTGGAGCCTGCTTCAGATTCTGTGTCTCCCTCTCTCTCTGACCCTCCCCCTGTTCATGCTCTGTCTGTCTCTGTCTCAAAAATAAATAAACATTAAAAAAATATTTTTAAAAATCTTCTGACTCTGAGGTTAAAAGTCCCCATTTACCTCTGTCGGTCCTCGGAGGCTTAGTTTTGAGTCTCTTGGTGTTTCTTCTCTGTAGACCCTGCAACGTGTTAATATTCTTCCAATAGGGTTACCGAGAATTCATGAGTCCTGAGTCTGATGTCTCCCCGGCTCAAGGTGAAGCATCTTTGACCTCTTCTGGAGGTGCAGAGTAAATTTGTGGAAAGAGCTGTCTGACCAGATCTCAGCTCCGCCTTCAGCACGTGCATTAGCTGAGTTCATCAACCTCTCTGAGTCTCACCCAAGTAATAAAGATTATGATACCAAACTTGGGTTGAGGCGGAGATGAAGACTGAGCAAGAGAATAGATGTCAAACACCAAGTGCGACGCTTAGTACACGCTGACAGGTGTCGTTGCCAACACCTTCTATTCTGTTAGGGTCAGATGGAGCCTCCTCCTCTCTCTGTCCCTCCCACGGTGCCAAAAGGCCAGCTCCCTCACCCTTCTTGTCCAAAAAAAAAAAGCCGTCCCCCTGCATTTCACGCGGTTCCGTTGCGCTCAGCTGGGTCGCTCTGTAACATCAGCGACACAGCGTAGCTCCTCCTGACCTTCGGGGGAGAGCAAGGTGATGGCAAGATCCAAAGAAGCCCTGTTGACAGGGAAGGTTCAACACAGGGTAGGAAAGAGGGCATTTTTCATTTTCTTGCTATTCCCAGAGCACTAACTGGTGGGGAGTGGGAAGGCTTGCAAAGCAGGGAAAGAAGCAGAACATCTCCCTGAGATGGCTTTTCTGCACGGACGTGAGTCCAACTGGAGTGAGAGACCCAGGAGTTGATGTCATCCCACACCTGGGAACTTTCTCTCGCAGCTGCCAGAAAGAACTGGAAGAGAGGAAGCCTGAGTGGAGTCCTACCAATATGGTGGTGGGGGCTGACACATGCCACCTCACTGGTCCCGAGAAAAGCTCAGTGGTCCCAGGAGACTCTGGGGTTACAAGGACAATGTTGATTGCATTTCTCCCCGCCCCCTTATTTTTCTCTTACTTACTGCTAGTGTCTTACCTTTGTTTTTCATAATACGTGTGTCGAAAAGCTAATTTCTTAAATCTTGTGCCCACGTCTGCTTTAAAGTGAAGATCGCATAACGATAGCCCCCCCATTTGCATTTACTGATATTTATACATGAATGTGGGGGCACACACGCAAACATACACAATCTTCAAGATATTTTAAAATTAGATATCCGATGAAAATTGAAACTTGAGTTTCTCTTTATTTTTTTTAAAGTTTATTTACTTATTCCGAGAGACAGAGAGAGAGAGAGAGAGAGAGAGAGAGACAGACAGACAGACAGACAGCAGGGGAGGGGCAGAGAGAGAGGGACACAGAGAATCTGATGTGGGCTCAGTACTGACAGCAGAGCCTGACTCAGGACTCGAACTCATGAACCAAGAGATCATGACCTGAGCTGAAGTCAGACACTCAACTGACTGAGCCACCCAGGCACCCTGAGCTTCTCTTTAAAGCTCCAAATATCTGGGGTTGCCTGGGTGGTTCAGTCGGTTCAGCAACTGACTCTTGATTTCGGTTCAGGTCATGATCTCACAGTCGTGGAATCGAGCCCCGTGACAGGCCCCGTGCTGAGAGGCCTGCTTGGGATCCACTCTCTCCCTCTCTCTCTCTGCCCCTCCCCTGTTCACATTCTCTCTCTCAAAATAAATAAGTAAACTAAAAAAAAAAAAACCTTCCAAATATCTGCCCACGATTGGTGCTGCAGACAGAAAGGACCAATCTTTTACTGGGGATGTCCTCTCCAGTCCTTCATTGCACCCACCTCTTGTACTGGGCTGGTCTGTGTCATTCACATCACCTACCACATCTCTGTAGCTATTGAATTTGAGGTACCTAATGGGAGGTTTTCTTTCTCTTCCTTTCTTTCCGGCATAAGTGACACATAGGCTGTCTTAACCCGTGCACCCCTGGAATTTTATTGCACCTTCCCATTTTCATGAGTCTTTCGAGATTTGGGGTGGGGGGACTGGCCCTTGTGTGTGTGTTTTCTTCATAAAGACAACTGTTCTGGTCCCTTCTTGCTCCCGCAAAATTGGTGTGTGCCACAGTGGTGAGGCTGGCGGCCTTCAGGCTTTGGTGTTTCTGTATAATGACACCGGGTCTTATGGCCTGACCCAGCAATCTCCACTGACAGCTTGGTGGCTAACAGGAGTTTTAACCTAGCAGGTAATGGAAGCCCCCATAAGCTAGCTAAGAAAATGAGGCAGAACACTCCACATCATTCCACATTCTGGACTATGTTGACTCTGGAGAAGTGTTCCGATAAAATGAGGCTAGTGATGATTGTAGTCACAGAGGTTAATGCGCTGTTTTCCTAAAATGATGGCGCAAGCTGAGAGAATGAGTGAAGGGGCATAGCTTTGGATGGGAATGTTCTTGAACGTGGAACGTTTCTACAGGTCATTATCATCAACGCAGCATCATCTTTTCAACGAGTCCCGTGGAAAACAATAACGTTCTCATTCCCCAGTGCAATACCATCAAAGTGTATCTTCGAAATGCATTATATTATACAGCGAATTGAGGACAAGAACCAAACAAAAGTAACCCTCACAAGCACAACACTTAATGCCTTTTAAATGCAGTTATGGAAACAGGTGGAAACAGCCAGCGTCTGCCAGCACAGGGATTTTCAAATGTGATACAATAATCGTATCTCCACGTTTCTCAGGGTTGCCCTTCCCAACGTATCAAAAGCCACACGAAATTCAAATAATAGAGTCAATCATCTGGCAAATTCGATTTGGAGGAAAAGCTTTTTCGTTAGATTGTTTTGAGAGATACCCACCCCCCCCCCCCAGACCCAAAACCCAGACAGCGTTTTGTTCACAAAACATTCAAGCGGCCGGTTTTTATAAACGACACCAAGGAACTCATAATCAAACACTAAAGAGCTTCTCTGAAGCCACGACACCAACGTGGGCAGGTGACGCAATGTTTACAGTCATCAGTTTTCAGAAGCAAAAACCAAATGGCAGCCAGTCAGGCGGCTACTTCTAGCTGAGTCTAATCCGTCAGGTTTCCAAGTATCATCAGAACCTGGGGGAATGACTCACTCCAGATGGATTTGGAAGAGTGGGCTCTCTTACCAACTTAGTGGGCAAAAGACTTGAGTTGAGCAGAGCGTGCTCATGCACCAAGCCCCTGACTTTCAGAGAGCCATCACAAACGTGGAACTGTTTCGCGACTTGGTTGGCCAGGGGTGCTGTTTCTTTGCCTTAGTTAACACTGGGAGATCACCATCCAACTTGCATTCTCGGTCTTCACTGCCACTTTCAACAACCACGGCGGCAGCCACAATAACAGGAATAGAACGGGACTGGGAATAGCAGATGGCAGCAGCAATAGTGGCTTTTGAAACATACAAGGTATGGCTTCTACTATTAAATTAAAAAGAAAACCCAAGGAGCCCAACACAGTGAGGTGGAAAAGTTGTACTGTCCATCGGTGAACCTGACCCCACACGTCAGCTCAGGGGAATGAGGTTCTGGGGTAGCGAAGGGGGGGAAAGTCTTTCAAACCCCAAAGGATGAAAATGGTCTCCATCCCATGTCAAGGGAGCAAAGTCTTTGCATGCTGCTGCTTGGCTGGGGGTACTAGGCTATAGGGGGAAATGAATACTCTGTCCACCGAAGGCGATCTGCCATGAACACGGGTGCACACCTCGGGATCATGATGACCAGCTGGCCAGGCTGCGTTGATGACATCTGAGACCAGCAGCCTAGGAAGACAGGTCAAGATTTACACTGTCTTGAGGGACTAGGAGTAGCTCAAGCTTTCACAGGTAGGATATATTCCTTTGTCCATAATTTACTGTATACCACTCATCATTGTAGATATCTGCTACCTTACCACCCAGCATCTGTTCATCACTTGATGTCCATTGCCTTTTGGAAGAACCACCTCATCCTACTCTCAGCTCGTGTGGACTTGGCTCTACCTTCAGGAGTCGAGCATGAGCCAGGCTAGGGCAGTCAGTACATCATTGCCCCCATACCCAATCCCTCTCTCCCACAACTGAGTGTTTCCAGGATGAACCAAGTCAGATTACGCAGAGCCCACAATTCTATTTTGAGGATTTCATTTGATCTGTGGGGGGAATCAACTCTTCTCTGCTTCATCTGAGCCCGAAACTATGAGTAATACTACTTAGAGCTTAACTCTGGACACAACCCCAAAGATAATGTGAGTCTGGCCTTACGCCCGCCATGTCTAAAGAAGCCATGTCTAAAGCTAGCTCAACCTCCTGTATTTTCCAGTTTAAATTACTTAGAGTTGGGGTTGGGGTTTCCATCTTGGAATCTAAAGGCCCTAATTCTATTGGGGGGTGGGGAGAAGGTTAGGTTGTCTTCTTTGGTGGTTTGTCAATAAAAGAAATGTTCATGTAAAACACGAACACATAAAGCTGTAGGGTGTATTTCTTTCTGCTTCCTGTTGTCCTTAATCAATGGAAATCACTCTCCCTTTCTAGAGGGTAAATTCCTGGAGGACAGAACCCTAATTGTCTTTGTTTTCCTCCTATAGCACACTCTCCGTACAAGTTAAAGGATTTTGTTCATTAAGCACAGAGATGGGCAGACATCTACAAATTTAAACACGGAAGCCCCGGTGAGTGAGTTGTTTTGGATATTAACACTGTATAATTTTCTCTTTTGGGGAGAGACGGTGAGAAACTCAGAGATGGGGGAGAGAAGACAGAAGCTAGAAAAACTGGAGACCCCTTTCTTTTAACATCCTCCGCACATCTCCAAACCTTAGTAAAATTAAAAGATTATATATGCTTCATTGGAACTGTGTTAGCTGTGTGAAGCATAGTGCCAAACCTGTAACAGGAGTGAGAACACAGTCCGACCTTGAGCCTATCCCTGTGAGATTTGACAAAACAGGGTCATTTCCCAAATCAGATTCGCAAATACCTACCCGCTCCCCCTCCACACCCACGCAGTCAACAATCCACATGTAACTTTGACTTCCCCCAAAACATCACTACAAAGAGTCTACCGTCGACCAGGAGCCTTACCAATAACATAAACAGTCCGTTAACACATATTTTGTTTGATCTATGTATATCTTATATGGTATTCTCACAATAAACTAAGCTAGAGAAAAGAAACTGCTATGAAGAAAAACATAAGGAAGTGGGGCACCTGGGTGGCTCAGTCGGTTAAGCATCCGACTCCCGGTTTCAGTTCAGGTCCTGATCTCACAGTTCGCGAGTTCAAGCCCCGCGTCAGGCTCTGCGCTAACAACACGGAGCCTGCTTGGGATTCTCTCTCTCCCTCTCTCTCTGCCCCTCCCCCTAATTGCTCTCTCTTTCTCTCATAATAAATAAACTTACAAAATTAAAAAAAGAAAATCATAAGAAGAGAATAATCCATTGACAGCATCATACTGTGAAAAATCTGCGTACATAAGGACATGTGCAGTTCAAACCCCTGTTGTCCAAGGGTCACTTGGACTTGTTACTTTGGGGAGGGGGGGACTGGACCTCCATTATCTGTAATGTGGTCATACCACACTATCGCTGGAGGAAAAGAGAGTGGGGACAGCCCCATTCATCTAGAAGGGTTTACTCTGGCCAATTACCTGGATAGGATAGAAAATAACTATGGGCTGGGGGTCTGCCAGAGCCTGTAGTAATTATTTCTGCCAGAGACCTCCATGTTCCAGAAGGCATCCCTGAGGAAATCAGACCCCGGGTCGGCTCAATGGCCTTTCTGAGCCTCACCAATTTAAGTGATTACTCCTGTTTGCACGCCCCAAGTCTCAGAAGTCATGAAACAGAACTGAAAAGAAATGTTTGTCAACATGTCTTGTGAGAGTGTGCTCTCACAGTTGCAAAAAAAAGGAAGGATAGGGGCGCCTGGGTGGCTCGGTCAGTTAAGCATCCGACTTCAGCTCAGGTCATGATCTCACGGTCCGTGAGTTCAAGCCCCGCGTCGGGCTCTGTGCTGACAGCTCAGAGCCTGGAGCCTGTTTCCGATTCTGTGTCTCCCTCTCTCTCTGCTCCTCCCCTGTTCATGCTCTGTCTGTCTCTGTCTCAAAAAAATAAATAAACGTTAAAAAAAAAAAATAAAAAAAAAAAAAAAAAAAAGGAAGGATAAGCTTCATGTTAGCGAGGGGGCTGATCCCCTATTCCCCGCGATGGCCTCTGCTGTCCATTACCCGTTCAAAAGCAAGCCTTGATTATTATTATTTTTTACCAAAGTAATCTGATGGCTCGTTAATAAAATAGGAGCTCAAAGCACTGCTTATTGCTTGGAAAAAAATAAATTCTAAGTTTAAAAAAATACGACATCCCGCTGTCACCTGGGAAAGGGAAATCAGTGAGAGCCAGAGGCAGACCCACATTCTGTCAGATAAAGTGAGCTCTATAAAGAGCTAGGGTCACATCTTTTTTATTTTCTTATGTTTATTTTTATTTTTTATGTTTGTATTTATTTTATGTTTCCTTTGAGCAAGAGAGAGAGAGAGGGAGAGTTCACGAGTGGGGGAGGGGCAGAGAGATAGACGGAGACAGAATCTGAAGCAGGTGCCAGGCTCTGAGCTGTCAGCACAGAGCCCGAGGCGGGGCTCGAACCCACGAACCGTGAGACCATGACGTGAGCTGAAGTCAGATGCTCAACCAACTGGGCCACCCAGGCGCCCCAGACTAGGGTCACATCTTAACAGCCAACTGGGCTCAAATAAGCAGAGAGCTTCTTACTGTGGGCAAAATAAATGCATGCCACTGGGGCCACACACCTCAGAGAAGAAAGAGAACCAAATATTAGAAATCATCCCTTCACAGACAAAAAAAAAAGCAAGAAAACAGGACATTTGGGGGAGTATTGGGGAAATAGGAATATAGCTGCATGAATTGAAACAATGTTAAACTTTTTTTTTTTTTTAATTTTTTTTTTCAACGTTTATTTATTTTTGGGACAGAGAGAGACAGAGCATGAACGGGGGAGGGGCAGAGAGAGAGGGAGACACAGAATCGGAAACAGGCTCCAGGCTCTGAGCCATCAGCCCAGAGCCCGACGCGGGGCTCGAACCCACGGGCCGCGAGATCGTGACCTGGCTGAAGTCGGACGCTTAACCGACTGCGCCACCCAGGCGCCCCGTTAAACTTCTTTTTTAAAAATAAACATGTATTTCTTTTTTTTTTAATGTCTATTTTTGAGAGAGAACTTAAGCAGGGGAGGGGCCCAGAAAAAGGAAGACAGAGGATCTGAAGTGGGCTCCACTTTGACGGCACAGAGCCTGATGTGGGGCTCGAACCCACGAACTGTGGGCTCGTGACGTGAGCTGAAGTCAGACGCTTAACTGACTGAGCCACCCAGGCGCCCCAGGAGGCAGTCTTAGGACCAGTTCTGATCTGCTGTGGGGTGAGACACCGTGAAGAACTGGTCAAAAACAACTGGTAAGCGAGCAATCAGACCATTCCCTCCCCCATCCAAAGAAAACAGGCCAAAATGAAGGCAAAGGACAAGCTGTTTGTGTGTGTGTGTGCGTGTGTGTTTAAAGGTGGATGAAGCTGTATTTGTTAAAGTGTCTATTATATGTGAGGGACTTCTCTTATCTTACCCTTAGAATAACCATACAAAGTTGGCAATATTATATTCAGTTGACATATTGAAAACAGGCTCAGAGGGATTAAGTGTCCGACTTCGGCTCAGGCCATGATCTCACGGTTCGTGAGTTCGAGCCCCGTGTCGGGCTCTGTGCTGACAGCTCGGAGCCTGGAGCCTGCTTCAGATTCTGTGTCTCCCTCTCTGCCCCTCCCCTGCTCGTGCACTCACTCGCACACTCTCTCTCTCAAAAATAAATGAACATTTAAAAAAAGAGAGAGAGAAAACAGGCTCAGAGAGGTTAGGTAACCTACCCACAGTCACACAGCTCATGTGTTTAAGCATCGGGATGCAAAGTTAGGATTGTGTTCTTGTCACTCTACCTACTGGACATCAAAAGGTATTGTCCAGGGGCGCCTGGGTGGCGCAGTCAGTTAAGCGTCCGACTTCAGCCAGGTCACGATCTTGTGGTGTGTGAGTTCGAGCCCCGCGTCGGGCTGTGGGCTGATGGCTCAGAGCCTGGAGCCTGTTTCCGATTCTGTGTCTCCCTCTCTCTCTGCCCCTCCCCCGTTCATGCTCTGTCTCTCTCTGTCCCCAAAAAATAAATAAATGTTGAAAAAAAAAAAATTAAAAAAAAAAAAAAAAGGTATTGTCCAAAGGCCTTGTAATTCAGTCCCTTCCCTTAAGTGGCTCTTGAGGGTCACTCCAGTGAAGGAGGCATTGGGGGTAAGAATGGAGCCTGCCTCTGTGCTTCCGTTTGTCGGAGAGAAGTCCTGGCTCCCCAGGGCTGTCCTGCTTCTCTATCTTCCCCCAGCAGATTTCAGTCTCCTCAACAAACACAGAGAACTTATCCAGTACATGAACCTTATATAAAAAAGAAACAGGACCCACGGACTTCCTCTTTCAGGTTCCATAACATGTTAAGAGCTGTCTTTTAAACCTGGCATCAGCAGCCTGTTTGGTTGCTGTTGTTTGTTTGTTTGTTATAAATAAAGTTTTATTGGCACCCAGCCACACCCATTTGTTAACTATGGAATATGGCTGCTTTCATGCTGCAATGGTAGAGCTGAGTAGTTGTGACACAGATTAGAAAGCCCACAAGCCTAAAAGTTTTACTATCTTTTCCTTTACAGAAAAAGATCTAAACATAATGACCTGTCTTTCAACCTCTAACGCCAAAGCTCTCGAGCTTTCCATTTCTTTTTTTTTTTTTAATTTTTTTTCAACGTTTATTTATTTTTTTGGGACAGAGAGAGACAGAGCATGAACGGGGGAGGGGCAGAGAGAGAGGGAGACACAGAATCGGAAACAGGCTCCAGGCTCTGAGCCGTCAGCCCAGAGCCCGACGCGGGGCTCGAACTCACGAGATCGTGACCTGGCTGAAGTCGGACGCTTAACTGACTGCGCCACCCAGGCGCCCCTCGAGCTTTCCATTTCTAAAAGAAGGCAAGTATCCGCAGACTACCAAAAAACGTTAATAGATTTTAAAAATTTGATATATTATATGTACATTCCCTAATCATTGTCCAAGAAAACTGAAAGTTAATCCTTAAAATCAAAAAACAAACAAACAAAAACAGGAAACCCAAATCATTAAACACACGTCCTACTAACTGTAAATTCATCACTACTTTTTCGTTTAAACACTCTTGAGTCAAAGAAAAAATAAAATCATGTGGAATAAGAGTCCCATGATACAAATGGTAACCAGATAGAAACTAAGATGAAAGAAAATGTCTCATTTAAAAATCAATGAAGATGGGGCGCCTGGGCTGGCTCAGTCGGGTAAGTGTCCGACTTCGGCTCAGGTCATGATCTCATGGTTTGTGGGTTCGAGCCCTACATCAGGCTCTGTGCTGACAGCTCAGAGCCTGGAGACTGCTTCGGATTCTGTGTCTCCTTGCCTCTCTCTCTCTCTGTCTCTCCCGTGCTTGTGTTCTCTCTCCCATTCAAAAATAAATAAATAAATATTTTTTAAAAAATAAAATAAATGAGGATAAGATCAAGACAAATTGAACTTTATCGAAATCAAAAACTTCTCTTTGAAAGGCTCATTAAAAGTAGAAAAAGACTCACCACAGACTTGGAGAAAATATTTGCAAAGAATACAACTAACACATCTAAATATAAAGAGTGTATTAGCACACATCTAATATGTTCTTGTATTCAGAATATACAAATGTTTCTCAAAACTCAATAATAAGGAAACAAACTACCCCATAAGAAAATGAACAAAAGATCTGAATGGACACCTACCAATGAAGACGTATGGAAAGCAAGGAAACATAAGAAAAGAGACCCAAGATCTATTAATCATTAGCAGAATGCACCCAAAACCCACAATGAGATATTGTGGCTATTTTAACCCCCTATTAGGATGGCTAAAATAAAAAAAGAATGACCACGGTAAGTGCTGATAAGGATGTACAGGGACTGGAATTCGCATACACTGCTGTTGGTAATGTAAGGCGGTGTAACCGCCTTGGAAATCAGTTTGAAATTTCTTAGAAAGTTAAGCTTGCATCTACCGGGTCATTTGGCCACACCGCTCTTAGGCGTTTGTCTAAGAGAAAAGGAAGCATGCGGTCACACAATACTTGATAGCGAATGTTCATAAAAATGGAAACAACCTAAATGTCCACGGACAGATGAACCAATAAACAAAATAGCAGATAGATATGCTGCATAAAGTAGCTAGACAATAAAGGGTACATTCGGTATGACTCTATAAAATTCTAGACGATGCCTGCTAATACATAGTGATAGAAAGCAGATAGGGGGGCTGAAAGTTGGGAAGGAGGCTTATGGAGGGGCACCAAGAGATGTGACAGACATGCTCGTTATCTTGACTGGTGAGGGCTTCTCGGATATAGAGATGTCAAAAGCTATCAAACTGTATACTTCGGATGTGCGCTGTTTATCAGATGTCAGTTAAAGCTGTTAAAAATATTGTAAACGAAGCCATATACAAAAGAAAAAAACAAAAACACTTTACGATATACACCCTACGCTACGCACTAAATCTTTTTGCAAAGGTTTTAGAAATTATATTGACAATATTTCCTTTAACTTTTTAAATGTTTATTTATTTTTGAGAAGAGAGAGACAGGGGCAGAGTGCAAGCAGGGGAAGGGTAGAGAGAGAGGGAGTCACATAATCCAAAGCAGGCTCCAGGCTCTGAGCTGTCAGCGCAGAACCTGATGTGGGGTTCGAACCCACGAACCGCGAGATCATAACCTGAGCTGAAGTCGGACGTTCAACCGACTGAGCCACCTGTGGACCCCTACTGGCAATATTTCTAAGAAAGCTTGTCAGAAGAAAATAAACAGGCCATTTTCAAATAATTGAACAAAAAAATAACAGCTAGTGAAAACATGCTTATCTTCCCTTATAGCTAAAGAGATACAAATTAAAGAGCAAATAAAACATCATAGTTTGTTACTAATCTGGTGAAAGTTTAAAAGTTTTCAGGGGTGCCTGGGTGGCTCGGTTAAGCATCCAACTTCAGCTCAGGTCATGATCCCATGGTCTGTGAGTTCGAGCCCCACATCGGGCTCTGTGCTAACAGCTCGGAGCCTGGAGCCCGCTTCGGATTCTGCGTCTCCCTCTCTCTGCCCCTCCCCTGCTCATGCTCTGTCTCTCTCTGTCTCAAAAATAAATAAAAACATTAAAAATGTTTTTAAAAAAATTTTGGTATACTGCAGGGTTGACCAAGGTCTGGGATAAAACACTCTCTCATGCACTGTTGGAAAGAATCTATTGATAAAACATTATTTGGAGGTCAGTTATCTACCACAACTAAAAATGCACCAACTGTGAACCCAATTATTTTGTAAGCGTTTGCTCTATGCATATCTTGGCAAATATATATTGACTATAACAATATTTGATATGAGAAAATCAATCAAATTGTCAAAATTTTAAAAATATTCTGTATGTTTTGCAGCAGAAGGAAAGTTATATAAGTTATAACACTACGCAGTTTTCAAAATATTGATGTAAGATAAATATGCTGGTTTAGAAAGGGCCTAGAATGTATGTTAATGAATGAAATGAGCAAGGTACAGAACAGGGTCCACATAGATGAATTGCTTTGTGAAAAATTGAAATGTTTTACACACATCACATGCGCGTGCGCACACACACACACACACACACCTGTGCATAAGACTCTTTAGGAAGAAAGGAAAAAAAGAATCTTCAGAAAAAACGCAAAAAAGAAAAAAACAGTTTAGAGTAGTTAACTTTGGAGAAGGGTTACCTCTGTAATCTTATGTATGATTTCAAATTACTTTCAAAATTTTTCTAAGTTCTATCGTATGTGTATGTATGTGTACCTGTACGTGTGTGTATATGTGTGTGTATATATGTATATACATATCTTCCTTATCCATTCATCAGTCGATGGACACTTGGGCTGTTTCCATAATTTGGCTATTGTAGATAATGCTGCTAGAGACATCGGGGTGCATATATCCCTTTGAATTAGTATTTTTGTATTCCAGTAGTTTGCTGGATCGTAGGGTAGTTCTATTTTTAACTTTTGAGGAACTTCACATTGTCTTCCACGGTGACTACACCATATTTGCACTCACACCGACAGAGCAAGAGTGCTCCCCTTTCTAACGGGAATTTAAAAACTTAAAGAACAAAAGAAACTAGGTTGTATTACTACTGCTGTGAAATTAATAAAACCGAACACTTGAAACACGAGGTCAATTCATACCAAATTTCAGGTAGTGGAACTAAAAATTGGCATTCTTGATATTTGAGATTGTGAAAACAAAATATATGGAGAATATGTGGAATGTTTTCTGAATGTGATTGACAGAAGTATCATTATTTTGAGGCTCCAACCTTTCGATGATCTTCTGGAAGATGTATGGCTGTTTGGCTACATCCCCGGTGTGGTGTAAAGATGGCACGTCTTCTGGTCTGAGCAGAAGTCTCAACCCTGTTCCATACAGGATATAGGACCTTGGCCAAATTACTTCCTCTCAAACCACAGTCGCCTCACCTGTAAAATGGTAAAAATCTTTGTCACGGGGGTGCATGATTCTATGGAAAAGATAAAACACAGTTTTCTGAAATTATAGAGGAATTTCTTCCTATATGCCAAGGATATTTTCTTCCACATCTTGTAGACACTGCATGTCTAACGTGAAGCCTTCCGTCACTGATAGCATTCTTGCTCCTGGCCCAGAGGTGTGGTATTGGGACTCTGTCAGCCAAATATACTCAATCGACCGGTCAGATGACAGATATACCTGATGGCCTAGGTAACTTGGGAGGATGGCCGTAGACGAACTTTACTATTTTTCATTCCCCGGGCTGTCTTTTGGAAGAGTGGATGTAGCTGTGTGGTCAGTGTTTGTGTGTATGTGCTTTTCTTTGGGTAAATATTGATTTTTCTTGCTGGATCACTGAACTCCCAAGAAAAACTCTCCATTTCATAAGAGTCCATTTGTAAGACAGCAAATACTGGTCATATTCATAAATACCAGATGAAATAAATTTTATGCATGCTTGGGCCTGAGTGATGGAATCACTGGTTTTATGATGTGGAAAAGTAATCAGGATAGGATCATGGAATCTGAAAGCAAAGTGCCATTGAAAGTCTGCCAACAAAGACCCCAAGAGAGGGACATTGGTGACCCATTTTTCAAGTCTGCCATTTAGTTGGTGAGCATTCGGCATGTCACCCAATCTTTTGGTCCCATACACAAGATGGAACTATCTAGATACACCTGTTCTTGCAAGGTATCAGGGATATTTGCATAAACAGTAATACTGTGTATTTATAAACATCATCAGGATGTTTCTACGCCAACAGTAGGCATATATCGCCTAGATTTTTTTTTAAGATAGAGGAGAAGAAAGATGTTCTCCAAGCATCACGGGAGGAAAAAGGAAAGGGAAGCAGAAGTAGAAGACTTTTCTGAGTTATCCTGCTGAGGATTTCCGCCAAAACTTAAGCACTTTAGAAATGCAACTAAGCCCTGGCTTAATTTGGTCGTAAAAAATGTCCGTATTTTGAGAACAAAGAAAACCAAATGTAGGCTACAAATCTGAGAACGAATCAAGAAATACATCTCCAGGAAAATCCCCTGGGGGTGACTACGGTCAGGTCGCTTCACCTACCAGGCAGAAAATCTGCTCAGTTCTCTGATAAGAGTCCCCCCAGTTGCTGCAGAGGTTAACCCATTCCTGATGCTGTTCTGTGGAGAAGGAGATGATTATCCAATGTGTCATGCCAAAGCCATGACTTCGGTGAGCCCTGTCGGTCACCTCTCCACCCTGGCCAGGCGAGAGGCCCTGGCTGGAATCCCAGCTCTTTCCCACCAAGCACAGAATTTCCCCCTGGGTTTGCTGGGCATGTCTTAATTCCTGCTAACTGATGGCAATTTTGACCCGTGAGTGAACAGGAACTGACCTTCGAATTTCTTCTGGCTTCCATGCAATCTATTAAGGCACTTAAGCTCCTGCCTTCTACATAAAACACTCCTGTTTTTAAAAACAAACTTCTAAGTCCAAAATGACAGGGTTAATTATTCTGAAATACGCTGTTTACAGCACAAACTCCATAAAACAGAATACATGATTTAACACACCATCCAAGTCAGCGCTGGTTTCCATTTCTGCCCAATCAGGGACTAAATCTATGTCACTCACTCCTCTTTGTGCGCTGGGAATGGTTTTATGTTCCATCTTACTGTAAATTATACACATCAAGATCATAATGGGACACAGTCCACTTTGTTGCCAAAACCTGCTAGGTTAGATCATCTATTAAACTCTATTTATTTTTTATGACAAACAAGAAAAATGACAAGGCAGCTACTGAATGCCTGCTAATGGACACCAAATGCCTTTTGAGGTCCCCTTCATAGTACACTCATTTGTTCGAGAGTCCAGCTAACTTCCTCTTTGATGCTCTACCTCCCAAAAATAATCTTAAGAAGAAGCTGGTTTTCATAAGCTACTGGGGACTGACCTGCTTACCATCTGCCCTCCGTGTTCTGATTCTGGGGTCAAAAGTTTGCTTCTGCTCTGACATGCAGAGTCTCAGTCTCGCTAAAAGGAGAAAAATCACGCGTTCCTTTGAAATCCTTTGTCTTAGGGGCCGAATGAATAGAATGAAACATCAGCTCCAAGTTTACAAGAGTCACCTTCGGATCCACAAATAGCTCCAGAAAGGGTTACAGAAGAAAACACGAATAGGAAGTAATCAGAGTTTGCTAAGAGTTCTCCTCAGGGGATTGAAAGGAGCATTTGGACTCCATGCGATCAATTCAGATGTTGATCACATCACAGATTTTTATCCATTGTGCATTTCCGTTCATTCTCTTGGGAATCTTTCTACATTTTGTTTAAAACCATCCCTAACATGCCGTGTCCTGGGCACAGCCCATTCAAGAGCAAGTTCCAGAATGCCCTGGTGGCACCCGCTTGCCCAGATGCTTTCTGGGATTCAAGTTTCTAGAAGCAGAAAGATGTCCGTGGGACCCTGAGATTCAAAAGCAGTGTTTTGCCTTTTTCATAGCATGGCACAAAGGGGATCAAGAATGGCTGCCTAGTCCCCTGGTCCCTGGTTAGCACAGACCCTAGTTAATGTGGCCAGCGGAAGAGAAAATACTGATGGCTGTTCTTTCCAGAGCGGTATGGGGGATGCAATGATATGAAAGTTGAACAAGTTTAAAAAACAAAACAAAACAGCTCTTTTGCCTCATCCCCTGGATACGAATTCATTTGTCTCTTAGTCTTGGGCTTTTTGGTGGTGGTGATGCTTTACTCTTTTCTGTCTTCACGGGTCTTTACACACGAAGTTACGGGCATGGAGGCCAGTTGCCATCTTGAACTGGAAATCTGGAATGTTCTTGTAACTTTATCACACCGATTTCATTTGACTCTCTCGGTGTTTTTATTAGATCCATTCATTGAGGCTGGGGGTATATCAAGGCACAAACAGGAGGCTATGTATCTTTTGAAGGCGGCAAGCGGGTCACGAGATGGCAGGTGGGCACGTGTTTTCATAATGCTCCTAATGGAAGATGGGGACAAAACGCTTCTGCCCCCACTCGATGGGCGTTGGGCCGGGGGGGATGTCTGCGTGTGTTTGCAGTGAGGATGGCAGAGAACACCAAAAGACTAAACTGTTGCCCTAGACTCGGAATATTCTGGCTTGGAGGGAAGAGTGAGGAAGCGGCCTTTTCCCATCTGCTTTATCAAGCAGCCTAAGTCTGTTAAAATAATTCCCGTGTTGAACTCCTTCACGCATTGCTGGCTGTGGCCTCCTGCCTTTCCGCTTATTCCTCACACAAGGTGAGCTGAATGATAATATCGGAGGGAGTGCAGATGAAGCTTACGGTCATGGCTTACTTCATGTGACTCCACACGGAAGATCGCTTCATTGAGCCAGATCCTGCTCTTAATTTAAATTCACTATGGTCGGGACCATGAGGGAATTTTTTTTTTTTCTACTTTAAATCTTTGGCAGACAGGTAGGTTTGCCAGAGAAATTACAAGAGGGCCAATTAAACTTGAGTTTCAGGAAAACAAGAAGTGATTTTTTTTTTTTTTTTTTTTTTTTTTAGGATTTCCCCATTATTGCATGGGACACACTCATACCAGAAACCGTAATTCATTTTCTCTGAAATTCAAATTGGATTGGGTAGGCTATATATTTTGTCGTTGCTAGTGTTGTTAAATCTGGCAACTCTACCTACAGGGCGCCCTGTTTGTAGGTCGCTTTTATTTTTTATTTTTAATTAACTTTTTTTTTTTTTTTGGACAAGGGGAGACAGAACGTGAGCAGGGGAGGGGCAGAGAGAGATGGAAACAGATTCTGGAAACAGGCTCCAGGCTCTGAGCTGTCAGCACAGAGCCCGACGCGGGGCTCAAACTTGTGAACCACGAGATCGTGACCTGAGCCAAAGTCAGACACTTAACTGAGCCACCCGAGCGCCCTGACAATCTCTATTTTTATTAGAAAATAAGATTAAAGAGACTCAGACTACATCAAACATTAGATTTTCTTATTACCTTAAAACGATTTCTAGTCATACCTCAATTTAGTCAAGTTGAACGCATATTGGAAATTGAATGTGCCTTTCATATTAATCTTACAAGTTGAGGAAAGACAAAGTAACTTTCATGGAAAGATCAACCGTTGACTGACTTGATTCAAAGTCATCGAAGCAATCATCTTTGGTCATCCTCATATCCTGTCTGATTCTTCCACTGGCAACACACACTTAGAGTCTCTGGTCTTCATGGTTATGTGGTTATTTTCCTATGCAGAAACTAAATTGGGATCACAGTCATTTGTAAAGTTCTCTCTATGAGCAACTATACAGTCATCGTTCAATGTATTATCTCGGGAAATTATATATTTACATTAATCCAGAATTAATCAGAGTTCAAGAGGGTTCCTTGTGGGTGAACGTGGTCAAAGGGTCTAGATTTCCACTTAAAATATAAGTAAGCCCTGGGGATGTCATGTACAATGTGGTAACTATAGTTAACAAAAGTCTACTATGTATTTGAAAGCTGCTAAGAGAGTAGATCTTAAAAGTTCTCATCACAAGAGAAAATAACTATGGGAGGTGATGGATGTTAAGTAACCTTGTCGTGGTGATCATTTCACAATATATACGTGTATCAACTCATTACGTACACCTAAATCTAGTGTTATGTTTCAATTAGATCGCATTTCTTTTAAAAAGATGTTAAAAAAGAAGTCTCTTGTGGATTTCAGTTTCTTCACAAGGGAAGGATGAATGGATACAAGTCTTTCCAATTTAAATATGAAAAACTGAGTGGTTATGTTACTAAGAGCTGACCAAGAAAAAGAGTTGAGGTTATAATCTACTGTCTCTTCTTGGGAAGCCACCAACACAGCTCACTGCCAGCCAGAACCACAGCGACAGGGTGGGCTGAGTGCCCACAGAAGAGGCTTGAGTCCCTTCCCACGATGGGTGAGTGTGGTGTCCAGACGCTGCCTGGGGAACAGTCCTGCACATCCACTGCTCAAAGAGGAATGCCAAACGCGGGCCAAGTTGTCCTTAAATTGGGCGGGATCTGTGAAATCTGTGGCCAGAGGTACCAAATCCCTCTTCCTGGAGGAACACTTATTTGAGAACTTAAGGCTCTTACTTCTTATTTTTTTGTCCGTGGTCTTTTAAAAATTAGTTTAGTTTTCAAAAATAATTTTTCAAAATTTGTATTGTTGGAGTATAGCTGACATGCAATGTTTTATTGGTTTTAGGTGGTCAACATAGTGATTAGACGATCCTATTCATTACTCAGTGCCCACCCACCACAAGCGTGGTCACCATCCAACACCACACAGCGTTACTACAACATCATTGGTCATATTCCCTTTGTTGCACTTTTCATCTCCGCGACTTATTTATTTTATAATCGGAAGTTTGTACCTCTTAATTCCCTTCACCTATTTTGCCCATCTTCCCCAGCAACCACCACTTTGTTCTCCGTATCTATGAATCTCTTTCTGGTTTTTTGGTTTGTCCATCTGCTTTGTTTTTTTGATTCCACATGTAAGTGAAATCCTATAATGTTCATCTCTATCTGACTTGTTTCACTTAGCAGAATAGTCCCTGTGCCCATCCATGTTGCTGCAAACGTCAAGATTTCATTCTTTGTGGCTGAGTAATATTCCATTGTATGTATGTATGTACCACATCTTCTTTATCAGTTCATCTGTTGACACACATTTTAGGTTGTTTCCACCTCTTACCTATTGTGAATAATGAATGTTGCAATAAACATGGGAGTGTAGGTATCTCTTTGAGATCATGATTCCCATTCTTCTGGATAAATACACAGAAGTGGGATTATTGGGTCAAATAGTTCTATTTTTAATTTTTTTGAATTCTCATATTGTTTTCTATAGGATGCACCATTTTTTTATCCCCACCAACAGTGCACAAGGCTTCCAATTTCTTAACATCCTTACTAGCACTTTTATATGTTTGGATTTTTTTTAATAATCACTATCCTTACAGATGTGAAATAATATCTCATATCTCATTGGGGTTTTGATTTGCATTTTCCTGATGGTGAGTGATGTTGAGCATCTTTTCATGTGTCTGTCAGCCATTTGTCTGTCTTCCTGGGAAATATGCCCATTCAAATCCTTTGCCTATTTTTTTAATCAGGTAATTTAAGGGTTTTTTGTTTTGTTTTGTTTTTATTGCTTTTGGGTTGTTGGAATTTCTTATGTACTTGGGATATCAATTCCTTATGTGGTTTTCAAATAGCTCTGTTGATTGTCCTGTGCTATGCAGAAGCTTTTGAGTTTGATGTAGTCCCACTTGTTTGTTTTTGTTTTTCTCACCTGTGCTTTTGGGGTCTTCTCCAGGAAATCATTGCCAAGGCCAATGTCATTAAGACTCTCCCTTATGTTTTCTTCTAGAAATTTTATGATTCCAGGTCTTACCTTTAAGTCTTCAATCCATTTTGAGTTGATTTTTTGTGTGTGGTGTAAGAGTCCAATTTCAATCCTTGGCATGTGGATATCCAGTTTTCTCAACCCTATTTATTAACAAAACTATCCTTTCCCCAGTGTATATTCTTGGCACATGTATCAAAGATCAGTTGACCACAGGTTTATTTCTGGGCTTTCTATTCTGTTTCACTGACCTATATGCCTGCATTTCTGTATATTGTACCATACTGTTTTGGTTACTATAGCTTTGCAATGTGTTTTGAAATCAGAAAGTGTGGGGTCTCTAGCTTTGATTTTGTTTTTGTTTTTTCCAAGACAGTTTTGGCTATTTTCTGTGTTATTTGTGGTTCCATGTGAATTTTAGGATTGTTTTTCTATTTCTGTGAAAAATGCCATTGGGGTTTTTATAAAGATTTCACTGAATCTGTATATCATTTTGGGTACTATGGACATATTGTTTATATTAACTCTTACAATCCATAAACATGGGCTGTCTTTCTGCTTATTTGTGTCTCCTTTAATTTTCTTCCAGTAGTATTTTGCAGTTTCTAGTGTACAAGTCTTCTGCCTTCTAGATATATATTTATTCCTAAGTATTTTTATGCTTTTATAACTTTAAATTTCCTTTTTTTGGAATTTTTGTTGCTGGCATATAGGAATGCAACTGATTTTTATGTGTTGATTTTATATCCTGAAATTTTAGTGACTTTATTAGTTCTAAAAGTATTTTTGTGGAATCTTTTAGGGTTTTCTACTTCTACAATTGTGTCATCTACAAACAGAGAGACTTTTACTTCTCCTTTCCCAATTTGATGCCTATTATTTCTTTTTCTTGCCTAATTGCTATAACTAGAACTTCTAGTACTGTATTGAACAGAAGTGGTGTGATAGACATCCTTGCTTTGTTCCTGATCTTAGGAGAAAAACTTTCAGATTTTCACCATTGAGAATGATGTTACCTATGGACTTTCAGACATGACCTTTATTATATTGAAGTACTTTATATTTCTGATTTGTTGAGTATTTTATCATGAAATGGTGTTGAATTTTGTCAAATATTTTTCTGCATCTATCAAGATAATCAGGTGGATTTTGATCCTTTGTTCTGGTACTATGGTATATCACATTTATAGGTTTTCATATATTGAACTATCCTTGAATCCCAAGGATGAATCTCACTTGGTTATGTTGTGTGATTCTTTTAATATGCTGTTGAATTTCATTGGCTACTATTTTGTTGAGGATTTTTGCATGTGTATTCCTCAGGGATGTCAGTCTGTAGGGTTTTTTTTGCCTGTTTGTTTTTGTTTTTTGTTTTTCTTGTAGTGTCCTCTTCTGGCTTTGGTATCAGGATAATGCTGGCCTCATACAATGAGTTTGGAAGTCATCCCTCCTTTTCAATTTTTTGGAAGACTTTGAGAAGGATGAGTGTTAATTCTTCTCTAATGTTTGGTAGAATTCACCAGTGAAGCCATCTGGTCCTGGGATTTTCCTTATTGGGAAGTTTTTGATTATGAATTCAATATTTGCACTAGTTATAGGTCTGTTCAGATTTTTCTATTTCTTCATGATTTAGTGTTGGTAGATTATGTTTCTAAGAATTTATCCATTTCTTCTAGGATGTCTGATTCACTGGCATATGATTACAGAAGGTAGGAAATAATAAGGAAAAGAGCAGAAATAAAATAGAGAAATAAAAAGTGATAGAAAAAAATCAATGAAACTAAGAGTTGATGATTTGAAAGGATCAGCAACACTCATCAATGTTAGTTGGACTATGAAAAAATGAGAGAAGACTCAAATAAAGTCAGAAATGAAAGAAGAGACATTGTCATTGATGCCACAGAAATCAAAAGGATTTTAAGGCTCCTAGCTCCAGTAGCTTGATGAGTTCTCTCCTACCTCCATGACACACACGCTTACTACTTAGTTGGAAGGATTTTCTTTCTGCAATTGCAGACTAGATAGGAACGTGGATAGCGGGTAATGCTCTACCTAATAGAGCTTGGTTTGTTGGGACACAAAAACCTCATTTGAACCCTCCTAAGTTGGAAATAACGATGACTCAGGCAAGATTCAGGGAGATTCCAATAAAGATGTTTGTTTCACAACAGTGTAGTAGTTATTCTCTGTTTCACTCTCCTCCATTTTTATTACCCGTGTAAACCGTGGTCCCGAAGCGTATGATCCTCCTTCTGACATATCCCCAAAAGGTCAAAAGTAGCCTAACGTCACAACGCCTGCGTCACTCACCTCAGTTCATCTTATCACATGGGAATTTTATCATCTCCTATGATCGCAAGAAGGGTGAGTACGAGACATTTTGAGAGAGAAAAACCACATTCACATAGCTTTTATTACAGTATATTGTTGTAACTGTTCTATTTAGTTATTGTTAATCTCTTCCTGTGCCGAATTTATACATTAAACTTCATCATAGGTATGTACATGCAGGAAAAAGCATAGTGCATATAGGGTTTGTTTCTGTCTGTGGTTGCAGGCATGCTCTGGGGGTCTTGGAACATATCCCCTTCAGATAACGGGGGTCCACGATACTTGTAAAATTGAGGCTAATTAAACAAAAAGACAGACTTTACTGGGATGAAGGACAAATGTGTAGCAGGTCAGTTCTGAGACCTGTCTCCTTTGCTTTATTTACTTCCTAATTTTCTAATTTATGACTGCTGAGTCTCAGGCTTAAAGATGTATGAATCTTGGGGTGTGTAGGTGGCTCAGTCAGGTAAGCATCTGACTCTTGATTTCAGCTCAGATCACCATGATCTCACAATTCATGAGATCAAGCCCCACGTTGAGCTCTGTGCTGACAGCACAGAGCCTGCTTGGGATTGTCTCTCTCCTTCTCTCCCCCCCCCCCCCCGCCCCCGCTCTCTCTCTCTCTCTCTCAAAATAAATAAGTAAGCTTTAAAAAACATGATGCATGAATCTTGACCAGAGGTTTATGTAGTGAAGCTAGGAATCAAACCTGCCTGTCTGTAAGAAAGCAGTCACATTTTATGTGAATCTGAATTAGGCAAATCTGAAATAGTGTGTACAAAATATTATTTAACATGTTTAATTTTTTAAATTTTTATTTAATGTTTGTTTATTATTTTTGGTACAGAGAGAGACAGAGTGTGAGCAGGGGAGGGGCAGACACAGAATGTGAAGCAGGCTCCAGGCTCTGAGCTGTCAGCACAGAGTATGACATGGGGCTCAAACTCACGGACTGGGAGATCATGACCTGAGCTGAAGTCAGATGCTTAACTGACTGAGCCACCCAGGCACCTCTAACATGTTTTATGCTAAAATAAAGTATACAGATCTCAATTTTTTAAATCAAAACTGCAGAATTTTGAAACTGATAGGACTCAATAGTAAGAAGTTTTTATCCCATTGCTACATAGTATTGTAATTTGGCTGGTTAAACACACACACACACACACACACACACACACGCGCGCGCGCGCCACCATTTTTTGTCAGTATTTCATGAAGCATGTTGCAATTAACAGGTATTGTACTCCTGAGCAATTTTGGTAAGCCTTGTGTTGATCTGGATATGTATTATCGTTGCAATTTATTATTTAATACGCGTTGTTATTACTAATGGAAACCTGACAAAGTAACTCCTTTAACAATATCCTCCAAATGTTCACTATGTTGTGGCATTACAGCTGCAGCTGAAAATTGCACCTGGAAGTCACTAAGTTCTAGAAACTTGTTGGATGTGATAAAAACACTATAAAGTAGGTCAAACTACCAAAATGTGCTGTGCTGTTAATTTTGGAGAGTGTACTAAGAGAACGTTAGAGACACTGCTGAGGAAATAAAAAGCAGTCTTAAAGCAAAACTATGTAATAACAGTTGAAAGGGTATATGGTCCCCGAATTTAATTTGCTCTCCACTCCTCTTTTACATTTGTTCCTAGGGGAAAATTAGTCTTAAATAATGGTAGGTTTTCAGGAATGCATCTTTTGCACAAAGTTCAACCGCCCTGCATTTTTCATTAAAAGCATCTGACAACATTTTGCCTTCTTGTCCAGTTTTATGAAAGAGTCCTGTGGTTTATCAGCAAAATGGAATTTCCATGAGGATGAAGACAGATGTAGCCTCAGAGCTTAATACCAGGTTTGCCTGGAAAATAACAGTGTCTAATAAATATTTGCCGAATAAGTAAATGAATAAGTATACAACCTCAGAAAACTTAGCACTGACACCAGTCCCAAAGGTTTTGCTCTAAAGACTAAATCCCTCCAGAACATTTGTAAGAGTACTCATTCCTGGGAAAGATATTAGTACTTCTTGGTTCAGAGAATTGACAATTTATCCCTAATTTCCCCTGCCAAGTAATGAGTAACTAAATCAGTTTACAATCCTTTAGTAATCCAAATAAATAAATCAGTCTCTGGCACAAAATTGTGTCAAAGGCATCAAGGTCTGCCCCTTGTGGGATTTTTTTAAATACAATGCTTTGTTTTGATGCTTTCCATCTATATTGAGAGTAAAATGTTAGAAATGGCTTTCTGAAACTCAGCGCTGTGTTCACCATAATTGACGATGAGCTGTTATATCACAGAGCCCCCTTTATGAGAACCCCACAATAAGTTCCTGCCTGGTGCTGATTATCAACAACAAATAGATTCCCCTGAGCAAATGAATTGCTTTCATCACTTTGAAACAGTAAATTCTATAATCGACGATGTTTCTTTTTGTACGTGTGCCTATGTTAAGTGCTAGAAAACTTAGAATCTAAATTTGTGGCCCAGTATAACAAGGGTGTAGCCCAATTTCCAGCCATAGTTTTCGTTCTTCTCGTTCTTTTCTTGCTTTCTCTCTTAATTTAGCTTGTGTTTTGTTCATCTCTCCTAAGCCCCTTTGGAACAAGGCAGGGTCTCAAATAATGTCAAAATAAATAATGTCAAAATCTATCAAAGCCATTAGTGGTTTTTTTTTTTTAACCCTTTGAAGGGGGAAATTAAGGCATGGAGCTCCCTTTAATAAATGAGACAAGCATGCATTCTTTGTGTGGTGTGTGTGTTTTTTTTCCCCTAGGCTAGATGATATTTTGTTAAATACCCAGTAACTAACTTTGGTTATAGGTGGCTGTAATTTATCTGGTATGAAATCTAAACTCACTGGCCTGTAGTTCCCTCCGGGCTTATTTTGGGGGTGGGGAGCAGGTTGGGGGTGGAGCATAGATCACATTACTCATCTCTCCAGCTCAGAGGCTATGTCAATAACCCCACAATTTTCCAATGACCCCTCATGTAGATGCCATCTGGTCTTTACGTGCTATATTTATATCTGGCTTGACAGTTTCACCTTGTGTGTTTCCCAGTAATTGATCCAATAACTCTGATGTATTTGGCAATTTGCTAGCAAAGTCAAGGCACAGACTAGCAGACTCAGACCTGTGTTCCTCACTCAAATCTGTTACT
This sequence comes from Puma concolor, assembly GCF_028749965.1. NCBI lineage: Eukaryota > Metazoa > Chordata > Mammalia > Carnivora > Felidae > Puma > Puma concolor. Next base: position 7,633,112 of record NC_141680.1, on the reverse strand, counting down.
TACCAGCTGTGTGACATGGGACAAATACTTAACTTTGCTGTGCCTCAGTGTGCTCGTCTGTAAAATGAAATTAATAGCAGGAAGTTGCAGGGATTAAATGAGGCAACATACATCGGATACTTGGTGTAGCGGATGGCGGATGGCGGGCAGTCCCTAAAAATGTTGTGTTGTTGCTGTTGCTGTAGTTTGAATTCTACGTTTGCACAACATCCATTTACCCAGCTCCCTGAGCCTCTAGCTGACCTTGCCCTTTTTGTGGATATAAAGAGTCTATTATTTTTAGCCTTGGAGTCCCTTACCAATACTCTCTTAAATTCCTTTTTTTGGGCATGTCTAATTTCTAGTGTATGCCTTCCTGTTGTCCTCACTTAGCCTGTCTTACCATTTTTGAAAAATGGCAGGAGAAAAAACCTATTTTGTTTTGCCAGTTGACCATGAAGAGTTGTATGTGTGCTTTTGTTGTTTCCTTTAAAGTGCCAGGTCTATTTGGTTCCTTGGCATGCATTTATCCTGGACTTTTAGCAAGCTATTCTAAAATAGTCACCAGGCTGTCTTAGCTTTTAAACCCTTCCTTTCAATTTTTCCCCTAACAAATGTTCCCACTCGGCCATTAAGCTCTTTCCATGAATAATAACATGAGGCATTGCTTTAGTTTTCCCTCTCCCTCTGGAAAGTGAAAATTGCCCTGACAACTGCTCACGAGTGCTTCACCCTCCATTCCTTCCGGCAAGATTCACGGTCATGTCTTGGGAGCCAATTTCCACATATTTCCTTCCATCTGGATTATTCTTAACTTTACATCTACCTGTCTCTTCATCAGTCCTTCTGCCTGTCTACTTGTATCCCTTTATGGCCCTCTCCTTTATCCACTCAACAAGTAGTTGACCCTGTGAATAGACACTGCACTGAACGTGGGAATACATATGTTTCTTCTGTAACTTGTTTTCATTTCCTTTTTTATTATTTTAATTTTTTTTTTTTTGAGAGAGAGAGAGAGAACATGAGAGGAGGAGGGGCAGAGAGAGAGAGGGGCAGAGAATCTTACGCAGGCTCTACGCTCGGCTCAAAGCCCAGGGCAGGGCTCAATCCCATGACCCTGGGATCATGACCTGAGCCGAAGTCAAGAGTTGGACGTTCGGCCCACTGAGCCACCCAGATGCCTCTCATTTCCTTTGGATACACACCCAGAAGTGGGATGGCTAGATTGCATGGTAGTTTTCATTTTGTTTGAGGAAACTCCAAATTGTTTTCCACCACAGCATTATTCACAATAGCTAAAATGTGGAAACAACCTAAGAGTCCATGATTGGATAAAGGAATAAAGAAAATGTGGGATATATTCAGCCATTAGGGAAAGAAAGGAAATAACTCCCATGAGCAACAACATGGATGGACTTTGAGGCCATTATGCTAAGTGAAGTAAGTCAGACCAACAAGATAAACACTGTATGATATCTCTTACACGTGGCATCTAAAAGAAACACTTAAATTGTAAAAGCAGAGCATAAAGTGTTGGTTACCAGGGCCCAGGGGAGGGGGTGGGAAATGGGAGGGGCATAGTTTAAGGACACACACTTGTAACTGCGGATGGTCCCCAATTTACAGCTTACGATATTTCCACTTAGGATATGCCACACTTGCGATGGTGAGAAAGTAGTACATATTCCGTGGACACTGTACTTTGAATTTTGATCTTTTCTGGTGCTACCAATATGTGGTATGATCCTCTGTCATGATCCAGGGCAGTGAGCCTCAGCCCCACAATCACAAGGCAAACCAACAATACACGTACGACCATTCCACACCCATGCAGCCATTCTGGGTTCACTTTCACACTCGTCAATAAAATACACGAGATATTTAACACTTTGGTAAAATACAGGCTTTATGTTAGATGATTTTGCCCACTTGCAGGCTACTGTAAGTGTTCTGAGCACGTTTAGAGGAGACCAGGCTGAGCTGTGATGTTTGGTACGTTAGGTGCATAATCTTATGATAGTTTCAACTCACAACTGGGCCTCTCAAGATGTCACCCCATTGTAAGCGAAGGAACGTATTCAGGAGAAAAATAAAACCTGGAGACCTAATACACAGTACGGTGATTATAGACAACTAAGCTGTATTATAAACATTAAATTTAAGAGACTAGATCTTACGTGTTCCCAACACCAGAAGAAGGGACAGTTACGACATGATAGGGGTGTTAACTAATGTGACCACGACACTCATCTTGCAATGTAAGTGTAGCAAATCAGTAAGCTGTACATCTTAAACTTACATAAATGTGTATCAAAAACTACAATGAAAAACCCAACCAAACAGGTCTTTGGGTAGCCCTATATATCGCTTGTCAATTTCTCTAAGTGAAGGGAACCACCCCCCTTTCCACAAAATACCATTCCTGCCCTAAAATAATTTACAATACGGTAAGGACTAATGTTATGACCGGGTGAGTACAGGAACTACGGACGCATTTAGTGGAGGTGTCCCACTCAGTTATGTTGGTTTAGGGACGTCTTCCTTAAGGGTATGATATATTAGCTGAGATAAACAAATAAAAGGAATTATTACAAATGTTTTCCCACAGTAGTGGCGATCCGGAACAAAGAGACAACAGAAGCGGAGTCCTGTTTCTGAAGATTGAGCAATAATGAAATAGAGAAAAAAAAAAAAACAAAAAAAAAACACACATCAGCCAACTCTTCCAAGAAAATTGGCCATGCAAGATTGGAAAGAAAGAGGATGTGATAGGGACAGTAGAACAATTGACTGACAGAGGCAAAATAATGAGATGTCTCCAAGGACTGGAGGTCTGGATATTATGACCCAAGGAATAGTGTGATAACAACTAACAGAGAGAGTTGTACGTAGCGAGTTGTTTGGAGAGGAGGTGGTGGCCACATGGGCGTTGAGTGGCCACAAAGAGTTGAAGCTGGGGTCATCAGGACAGCAGAGCTCACCTGACCATTGGGTAGACTGTCAACAGGGAACCTGAACCTATTCAGGCAGCATTGGGGGTGGGAAAGAAGTCAGTAAGCCGTGCACTAAAGATTTCAGTAAGTGAGGAAGAGAGCTGGTTCAGACAATACATTCAAGAAATAATGGACAGAAGTATAATAATAGCCTGGGCTCCAAAGTCCAAGAAACACAGCCTAACATCCAGACTTGTCCCTGTGTGAGACTGGACAGTTCATCCTACTGCTCCCTAAGCCTCCTGGTCCTCATCAGTGAGTGGGGGATAATCGTAACGATACCCTCATTGGTCATTTTACACTGTTGTGTGAAAATAATGGCACGTGGTAAACTGATGAATGCTCAGTCAAGATGCCAAAACTCTAAGACAACAGATATCAGATTCCAAAGTGAGGAGCCTGAGGGAGTGTAGATTATCAGAGAAAATATCTAAAACAGACACAAAACCACAAAAACCAGGATCAGTTTATGGAGGGAATGAAATGAAACTATCCTTTGTTAGCTATAAGGAGAGACACTTGTTAAAGGGCTTTCCCCAGAGTCAGTGATGCTTGAAGTTCTTCCATGAAGCGGGGTGGGGTGGGGGTGGGCAATTGAACTACTTCTCTATGCGATCCCCGTGGAATGAGAGAAAGTACCAGAGTCTTGTCTCTTCCTGAGAAATCGCAAAGGCTAACTGCTGATAGACTGGTCAAAAGAGAGATTCAGCTCACACTCTTGGGGTTGAGAAGAGTGAAAACTCGGTTGGCATTTCCCAAGGATCAGATGTGGTCCCGGGTTGTGGTTGTGTGGTTGTATTAGGCCCTGTCCTACTATTATTAGATGACAAGGATGAGGGTGAGCACAAATGGACATCACTGTTTACCATGAATCTTCAAGAAACAGAGCTTTATTTGAAGTTGGAGAATTCACTGAATTCTGGAAGCAGCTCTGAGGAGAAAAAAGCAAGCCTGAGCTTTGACCCTGAGATACCCAGAATGGGAGTGGGCTGTGTCTCTCTGTGAGAAATCCTGGGATGGTCACATTTCAGTCAAGCACAGAGGAGGAGACAATGTTTGTGAAGAGGCTGAGTGTGGAGAGAGTCTGCTAATCTGGAAGGGGTGACCCTGAGTGTCCAGTGTGGACATTGACTCAGCGAAGAGAAAGTAGCAGATGACAAGATAAAATGAAGAGAGTGGATTACAGAGATACTTAACGTTGCCACTTGGGACAGAGGTGGACACAGGGCAGGTAAGCTCCATAGAATCGAGATGATTTTGTGTCTGATATTTGTTATTTGTGTATGATGTCAAAGACCCATAAAATATAATAATGTGTAATGGGAATGGTAACATGATTTTAAAATAAAGAGTAATAATAGAATTGCCCTTCTGGTACGCATTTGCACATTTGATTTGCCTGGGCTGTAAGGCTGGTGTGTGGAGAGCAGCTCTCTCAAGGTGTATATTCATTCAATATCTTCATATAACTCAGCAGTCAATGGGGAGTTGAGGACATGCATGGCTGGGGGAATGGGGAGTAAGCTTTCTTCCTCCTTCCTGACTCTTCTGACTCCCCATAACTCTGTAACTCCCAGTGGGGTGCTCTTTGGTCTTTCCAGTCATTCCTTTTTGGGTTTGCAACTGGTTTTTCCTCTTGTGTCACTGCCTCCTATGCTCTGACTGGAGGTCACATCACTCCATCTGAGTTCCAAAGGCAAGAATGCTAAATCCATTGTCTACTTCTCCATCCAGGCATAGAATTGCTTTTGGAGCCTTGCCCTGATGTCAGGAGGAGGAGGGCGGGGAATGAGAATCTGCGGCCCCTCAGAAGATACTACCCAGACCTCACTCCATTCCCTAGCACCCTCCAGGGCACCAATGGCTGTGCAGAAACATATGCTAGTATTTGGCATCCCCTGGAATTAAGCCATGTCACAGGCAAGACACGCATGTTAGTTGATGATGTGCCATTTGCTTCAGGAAATTTCATTTTGTATGTTTATGCACTTTTTAATATATTTTACTGATACGTGTTTGCTATGCATTTCACTCGGCAACTTCCCAAACATTCTCCTGCCCAGTGTCTCAAACCCAGTGGTAAAAAAAATACATAGGTTTTGCTAGAGATAGGCCTAGCCTTTCAACTTGATGGCCTGAAAGGGTATTCATCGAATAGGATTGCCTTAGGGAACCAAGTGATATAAATATAATTTAAAATTCTTAACCTGTTGACTGATATTAAATAGAATTTTGGTTACTAATAATCAGGGCACTATTACCGATAACTCCACAGGGGCCATATACAGGCAAGATAGGCTCAAGAACTTGAGGATATGGTTCCAGATCACACACTGAAGCAGTGATCTCAAGTGCTCTTTTCACTGTGTTGTGACTGACTCAATTTCAGTGTTCAGTGTTAGTTAATGCTGGCCATTCTCTCTCTCTCTGCATCCATATATCTATTATCTATCTGTATCATCTATCCATCATCTATCATGTATCCATCATTTATCCATCCACTAACCATCCATCCATTCATCCCTCCATGTACCTATATGTTTCTATCATCCGTTCATCCACCCATGTAGCTATTATCTTTCTATCATCCATCCATTCATCCATTGATGGACCTATTATCTTTCTATCATCCATTCACCCATCCATCCATCCATCCATCCATCCATCCACGTACCTATATGTTTCTATCACCCATTCATCCATCCATGTAGCTATTCTCTATCATCCAACCATCACTCATCCATCCATCCACCTACCCACCGGTCCGTCCATCCATCCATCCATCCATCCATCCTCCATCCATCATCCATCATCCATCCATCCATCCATCCTTCCATCTTATATATAGGATTTTTAATCATACAATGATTGGATAATTTTTTATAGCATTTGCTGCCTGCCTGTGTGTCAGACAAACCTGAGCCAAGTCTGACTGACCTTTATTTAAGATGATTTTTTTTTCCTTAAACTCACAATTTTATGAATTTTTCCCCCTTCAGAGATTAACTTAGAAGAACTCAGGCAGTTCAATTTACTTCTTAGGGCTTTAGGCGTTTTATCTGTAAAAACAGAAAGACACTACTTTCCTCCTCCAAAAGGAATGTGAGGGACTTGTTTCTGCAAAACATGGTGTCATGTTGGCCTCCTGAACAGAGGTCTGCTCCTAAATGGAAAGAGACTTCATAGCAAGAACACAAGCCCAGCGTGCAATCTAAATACTCTTTAGTTGAACGTCAGGCGACAGCTTGGATTTCTGTGTTTTCTGAGTGTGACTTGAGCAAGGGAACCTGGCCTGCCACCCACGTTTTTGGCAAGCCACGAGGTTTACAACTGTCCTCTGTGGGCTCCTGTGTACGAGCACTTTGAAGGACGTCTGCAAAGAGCCAAAAGTGACATCACCACTGCTGTTATCAGATGAAATGAGATCCATACTCAATGGCTCTGAGTTTGGGCTGCTTGGTGAAGGAATCACATCAGGAGTCACCCTTGCACCAAGTAGGTGCTTGGTATTTGTGGATATGACCTACTGACCTTGGGAATCAGCTGAGTTTCAGAACTTTCCATTCATTCTATAAATAGCTCTGTTATCCCCTCGGTGACTAATGAGTCTGGGTCCCTCTTTTCACCACCTTCTGCAATAGCCACCATTCATGAAGGCTTGAGCGTTCCTGTGCCAGACACATTTCATCTGGCAAAAGTGATTTTATGAGCTCATAGTGTCATTTCAGGAAATGAAAGATGAATTTCATCTGGTATCTTTTGCTTAGACTGGATGCCAAGGTAGCTTATCCCACCTGGAGGAACAATGAAATGTTTCACTCTTTTTTTATTATTTGGAAGATTCTTCTTTTCCATCTCAGTTTGTAGCTAAGCTCTGTACTTTCTCTGGGTGCGACCATCCTCCCATACATGTCTGCCTACCATCTCCATGCTGAACTCTCACCTCCATAGCTCTGGACCCAAACCATGCTATCCTTCATGAGTTTTCATCAGAGCTATCTTCACAAAAATTATCATGGCCATATGCTACTTGTGTTATAACTGTCTTAATATTTTTCTTTATGTTGATTTACTATTTATATATCTATATCTATCTACATATCTATCTACCTACCTATAGCATGTATATTATATATGGGCATACATATAAAGCTTTAGATCTCTTCCATAAATAGAAAACCCAGTATTATCAAAACTACTTGGCAACTACTTGGATGTCCATGAGAGACCAGGTGATCCCCAAATCCTGTTGATTTGAGCTCACAAACAATTTAAATTCAGACTTATTTCTCTACCCCCACTGCCAAAGGGTGAGATTTTGCAACAGCCTCCTTCTCTTTCTCTTTCACTTAATTCAGCAGCTATACCACACTATTTTTATCATATTTCATTATTCTACGTGCACATTTTTTCTCACTGTAGTATCTCTGAAGTCAGCAGGCTTATTTCAATGGATGACGAATCACTGGGTCCAATGAAAAATGCTGCAATGAAGGATTTGCTCTGCTTAGCCGTACATATGAAAATGGAGATTTTACAGTCAATCGCCTCTTAGATTTGATGAAGGACGGTGGTCCCCTGCATGTTCCCACCTGGCTGTTTTGTTCACATTTCCCTCTGCTGATGGATGCTCTTGTCCACCTTTGCCCATTTCATGCCTTCTTGTCTTCTGAGGCTCAACTCAGGAACCCCCCTTTCAGGAGGCTTTCTCAGACCACCCTCTCCTCCTTCCAGCTCAGGTATATCCTATCTGGGTTCCCATAATATTAGGCCATATCTTGATTATGGTATTTCCACACTTTGTTATAAATATCTATGCAGGGCGCTGTGTCACGCACCAGACTGCCCTCTTTGCAGACGGTGACTTTATTAAAGTCAGTACAGACAGCATGGTCAACAGCATAGACGGACTCTGCAAGTCACAATCTATGACCTTGGGTAAGTCGTTAACTTCTTGGTGCTTCTGTTTCTTTTCTGAAAAACGAGGACACCATTATGTTACTTATCCCACAGGGTTGTTGGGGGATTAAGTTAGTTAATGCATGCAGAGAGCTCGTAACAATGTCTAGCACACAACCATCACTATGTAAAAGCATTTGTTCTTAATATTATTCTCTTTCTATACCAAATTCCAGCATAACCCTAAGGCAGAAAGAAAGGATTAAAATTAAACCTATGTCTCATGCTTTATTCTAGGAAGATACAACTTGCTTTCTGGCTGGAAAGCTACCCTACCCATGGTCCTAGTGGCCACCTATAAGTGTCCAGATAAAATTAATCTTTTTTCAAGAAAACAGATCATAACACTATTTCACACACCAAAACTCTTCAAGATTGTAGAATCATTCTGGGCTCTCACTGAAAAAAATGACTTCAAAGTCACAATCTTGGCCCTCATGATGGTTTACATTCTATGAACAAAATTACATTTACCTAAGATGTAGATAAATAAAAATAAATATCAGAGGGGATAAAAGAAAGCCACATTTGTTTGCCAGCTGATGTCATCTGAAATCGTGTTTAACCCCCGTGTGTTTTCAAACAGGCTGCGTGAGGCTAATTAGACAAAGGAAAAAGAAAAGAAAAAGAAATATTCTGGAGATATCTGACTTATGGCACCTTTTCCTTTAAAAGTTGAATTATTGACCAATCATCAGGTGAACCTTGTTGGCTGGTACGTTTCTTTCATGAAACGTTTCTTTCATTTTTCATGAGCCAATAAGCAATAGGAAAAAATTAGTAAGAGACACGGAGGGAGAATTTACAACAAAGACCACCTTTTTATTTAATTTTGAAAAGGACTATATAATCCTAGTCACAAATGCTAAAACAATGTACATTTAGTCCATGTTCATTGCCAGTAAGTAAGAAAGTTAGAGGAGAGGGACACATAAAAGCTGTCTCTCTTACACCCACTTCAGATGTTGGGGCTAACTCAGCATTTCAGTGTGACGTTGTATTTTCTGATTTCTGGAAATATCTCAACATTTTAGTGTTTGATCCTTTCTCGGAGGATGGATAAATTCAGGTTGGGGGGGTCATACGTGGCCTTCAAACTAGAATTTTTCTAGCCTGGTGCCTGGAATGAATTAGTAGCTAAAGTAAATCTCATTCTCTTAAGTTCGTCTTTCAATACCTGTAAGTTTAAGAACTCTTAAATATCCAGCTATGAAAGGTAAGAATGCACGGTGTCAGCATATAATGGGCATTCAATTGTATTTGCAGTTGCTTTAAGGTGCCTACATCACACTCTGCAAGATTAGGTCATAGACGTTGAACTCAAGAGCGTTGGGCACGTACCTAATTCCTATCTTCTAGCTGGAGACAGAGGGGTAGACAGAACAGTCTCTTGCCTAGGACTGACTCTATTGGCATGATTTATTAAATATGAAAAGTCAAGAAACCCCTCCAGATACTGTTTCACCATAGAGTCAATCTTGTGATGTGGAGAATTCTAACGCAGTAACAGAAAATAAGCAAACTTGCCAAAACACAGGATTTGTTTCCCACGTGTTCTCCAACCTCTCGACAGACAATCTCCAAGAATAAGGAATATACCCATGTGTATATTGGTGTATCTGGGGGAAGAGGTTTGGAGAGACTCTGTCCTTTTGTGCTAGAACATTGAGTTAGTCCTGTTTAGCCTGGGTGCTGGGCGGACCATTCCTACCTCTACACCATTGGAAGTGGAGTCTTGGTAATATATAACCTTGAACCTGATTTAGTTTTGTGTCTCATTTCCTATGACAGACATTTTAAACCTTCCCGCTTTCCTCCTAACTTGTCCTATTCTTCCTACTTCTCTTGTTCTCTGCAGTCAAAATTTCCTCATTTCCCAGATACACTGAGGCTGTCAGAAAGGCCAGCCTTCACTTCCATTGCCACTGTCACATGCAGGGGTGCTGGCCTGGTGGTCTTCTCTACACTCCCTGGGTTCTCTCTGGCTGCCCCTTCTCTTCACTCATCTCCAAATGCCTGAAGCCCTGTTTTCTTTTTCTTCTAAGCACTCCCTCTAGTTTTTCTTTATGACTCTCATGACTTTTAATTGGCCCCGTGAAATGTTTAGCATTTCAAGATACACTCCTGCTCATCTCTTTTCAGGGCTTCAGAGTCATGTACCCAAATGCCTAAGTGGCATCTCCATTGGGAAGATTTTTCCAAATCAGCCTGTAGGAACTGAACCCAAGCTGCTACTCTCTTTGTGGTGCCATGTTCAATGAATGGCACCACCAACCCTGCAGTTGCCCAAAATCTGAATCTTAAACCTCTTCTGGGACTCTTGTTTTTTTGTTTTTGTTTGTTTTTTCTCATTTCTTCAATCTCCAAGAACTTTGGGCCCAGCATCTAAATACATCTAAGTTCTGTTTACCTCTCTCCATCCTCAGTGTAAACACCCTAGTTCAACATTATCTTTCACTAGGAGGACTGTCAAAGAAAAAGTACTGGGGCACCTGGGTGGCTCAGTCGGTTGAGCGTCCAACTCTTAATTTTGGCTCAGGTTGTGATCTCAGGGTTGTGGGATTGAGCCCTGTGTCGGGCTCTGCGCTGAGCCTGCAGCCTGCTTAAGATTCTCTCTCTCCCTCTCCCCCTTTCTCCTACTTGTGGGAGAAAGAAAATTTTAAAAAAGTAAAATTATCTACCAGACTCTTGTTAAAAATTATAAGACAGATTTTATTAAAGCTACCGCAGTAAGAGAGACAAACTGAGCTCAATTCCAATCTGTACAGAGGTGACTGGGTATTTTAAAGGGAGAATGAAGGGGGGCACCTTCGTGGCTCAGTTGGTTGAACGTCTGACTTCGGCTCAGGTCATGATCTCACAGTCTGTGAGTTCAAGCCCACATAGGGCTCTGTGCTGACAGCTCACAGCTGTTTCACATTCTGTGTCTCCCTCTCTCACTGCCCCTCTCTCACTCGCACTCTCTCTTAAAAATAAACATTAAAAAAATTAAAATAGAAAGGGAGAATGAGGGAAGAGGAGAGAACAGGACTTCATAGGGCCCATCAAGTGGAAAATCATACGCATCAGGTAGAGGGACTGCACAATGTGATTAAGCCATCTGTGTCCGCTGACTGGTGTTTATTGAAGTTAGCCTCCTGCTCACCCACAGAGATTGGGAGACAAGGGTTCTGTCTTTATTGATGATTATATTTCAAAAGGATGACCCCAGGTTCTTGTGAAAGACATTCTAGGGTTCCTCAAAGGAACAGAGAAAGGATTTACAACTGCAAGTTTTCTAAAGTAAATCCTCTAAGAAAGGGGAGGTCAGGGGTTTATAGTTAGGTTTTGGCCAGAACAAGGAGTAAATTATCTTGGCCACAATAATTTTTCTCAGGCAGACTTTTAAGGAGATGGGGGGTCATCATCCTAGAGACACAGTCTTGAGCCGATAGAAGCTATGCTAGTATTTATTGAAGTCTCTAAGTGTTGGTGGTAGAGGAAATTGTTTGTATGATAGGCTGTAGTTGCCATAGGCCAAAGTTGAGGACTAGTTGAAGAGAGGTCTCCCTTCTTTTTAAATTTTATTTTAGAGGGAGAGAAAGCATGAGCAGGGGAGAAGAGCAGAGGGAGGGAGGGAGGGAGGGAGGAAGTGGGGGGAGAGAGAGAGAGAGAGAGTGTGTGACAGAGAGAGAGTGTGTGTGTGTGAGAGAGTGAGAGTGTGTGTGTGTGTGTGTGTGTGAGAGAGACAGAGAGAGAGAGAGAGAGAGAATCCCAAGAAGGCTTCATGCTCAGTGCAGAGCCTGAAACAGAGCTCCCTCCCATGACTGTGGGATCATGACATAACCTGAGCTGAAGTTAAGTCAGATGCTCAACTGACTAAGCCACCCAGGTGCCCCAAGAAGGCCTCCTTCTTAGAGCTTGGCTAGAGTTTGATCAAGAAGAGAGTCTTTGGGGCACCTGGGTGGCTCAACCAGTTAAACATCCAACGCTGGCTCCAGTCATGATCTCATTCATGGGTTTGAACCCTGCATTGGGCTCTGTGCTGATGGCTCAGAGCCTGGAGCCTGCTTTGGATTCTGTGTCTCCCTCTCTCTCTCTGCTACTCCCCCCCCCCCCACACTCTTTCTCTCTCTCTCTCTCTCAAAAATAAATAAACATCACCAAAGAATAGAAGAGAGTCTTTGCCGGTACCCTACTGCAAAAGAAAATTGTAATAGATGGTCTCAAATATGGCCCCCAACATTTCTTCCCACCCCTCTACCTACGTGTCCCCCTAACAACTGGTGGATTTGACTTTCCTCCCCTTAAATCTCGTCTGGTAACAAGTTCTGATGAACAGAATGCAGCAGAACTTTCTGCCCCTTAAGAACTCTTTCACTCTTGGAGAACTCTGAGCTACACTGTCCTACTGGAGAGAGAGAGAGGCCCAGCTCAGGTCCCAGACATGACAGTGAAACCTCTCTGGATGTCCAACCTCAGCCAAGCTCCTGGTTGAATAAGCCTTGTAAAGGCCCCAGCTAACACCTTGTGAAGTAGCCTTGGGCCATCTCTGCAAAGCCCTGTTCAAATTGCAGAATCATACGCAAATAAATGGTTGTTGCTGTTCCAAACCATTAGGTTTTAGGGTGATTTGTGTCATCTCTGAATGAACACACACACACACACACACACACACACACACACACACACTCCTACTCCTTTGTCACATCTGTCTCTTGTGCTTTCCTCACTTTGCTTGAGAAATCCGGAGTGATCGCGACAACATTTCATTTTTCCATGATAATGCTTTCTTAACTAACCTCTCTGAAGAAAAATTATAAGCTTCAATTGTTTAATTCCATGTATTCCAACTTTTGATGATCTTGCATACTCTCAGATCAACACTCTCCACCTTTTCATTCTGAGGTTTACAAATAGCACATTTATCTTCATTATGGGCTGTTTCAGCGAAGGCAACAGGACTGGGTGGATGGATAATGTGAAACCATTCTTACAGCTTGTGATTCGCCTTTCCTAACGCCAACTGTCACAACCACACCGTTATAATTAAAGAGTTTTCGCGGAGATCATTTCTCCGATTTCCCTGGTGAACCCTGAGACATTGCAGGTTATTCAAAAGGATAGTTTATATTCTGTTGTATATCAGGACACACAAGAGGAAGCAATGGAGGTTATATGCCAGTGCGGGCCAAGCAGGGAGGGGATGCCCATCTATCCTTTTGTAGGAAAGCACATGTCAGGACTGTGAGGACACATTCAAGGCACAGAAGGGATAAGACCTGAATATACATCACGAGAAAGTCAGGGCTAATGGCGGTCCCTGTATTTTCCTCCATATTGTCCTTACCAGGCCACTGCCAGACCTGTGAAAATAGATGAACCTTCCTACTGGGAAAGGAGCTTCCCAACCCCTGATGATACACCTGTGCAGATAAGAATAACAAAGTTTTCCTTGTTCCATTGGAATTCCAGAAATTCCACAGACCAATGCCTGAGCCAGTTGGTTTCCTTGTCTATAAGAAAATGGAAACATAAATCTGATAGAAAACAAAAATTGAGGAAGATAAGTAACATCTGGAAAACTGGGTTTTTGGGGGTTTTTTTTTTTGGTTTTTATTTACAATTTTTCCCCTAAGTTCTCCCCTAAAACAAACACATTCCTGTGGGAGGTTCACAGCATAAACAAATCCATTCACAAGGATGCTGCCTGGAGGACCAAATCCAACTTAAGGTCAAGGTTAAGGCTTGGTGCCCGTCTCACCAGGTTTTGGCGCTCAAAGAAGTTCTGATCCGATTTGAATTTCATTTTGTACTTCCTTTTTTAAAAAACAAAAAAAAGTAAAATATGCCCCAGCAAATAAAAAGTAAACACCTCAATTACTTCTCTTCCAACCTCAGTGGCTTCTCTGCTTCCCTTCTTATCTGAACCCTGTCCAGATCAAAAGGCTTAAATTCCACCATCTGGAGTCATGCCTATAGTAGTTCTATATAAATACAGTTTTATTTCATTAGTTTGTCCCCTATTAGATGTCATCGTAGATGGAAAAAACACAATGTCGTGTGAAAAGTATGACCCGTGAGGGGAGAAGCCTGGCTCTGCATCACACAGCTTTGCCACTTCCTGAATAAACCTGAGCAAATTCCTTAATTTCTCAGGGCTCGCTTGTTAAGACAAACACGGTTCATGAACAGATTTAAAGGGGATGGCAGGTAAAGGTGCCCGGCAGTGTGCCCCACATGTCACAGATACTCAGGGTTGAGTATGTATTCGATCATTGTAGTCTTTCCACAGCTGGTGAAAAGGGGCAGAATCTGTATGGGGCACCTCATCAATTTCAGTATCCTTGCTTCCAATGGAAATGCTTCCAATGGAAATGCCTTCCATTTGAGGAGGAGGAGGAGCAGTGTATAATTCACCATAACCATTTACTGCTGGGGAGCCAAGAGGAGGGCTGGTCAACAAAGGAGACTTCATGTTCACAGAGCAGATTCCAATTAGGAATCAGGGATTCTGTAAGACAGGTAACAGTAACACCACTGCACCACTGGAATGTGAGGCTCAAAATGGCAACCAGTGTAATAAACAAGGGCTTTTTATAAACAGCGTGACAACTCATGTTGTTAATAGCTTGGTTTCCATTGATCGTTATTTTCTCTCCACAGGGGTTGGAGGAAGCTAGGGAAAAGGGATGGCTTTTTTGGACTTCTTAGTTATTAGTGGATCGTTTTGCTGTCTCTATTCCTCCCCAAAACATGTTGTCCTGAAACATGGGAAGGAGGCCGGTATAGTAGGAAAAGTTAAGAATTTAAATGCAAGTGGATTTGTGTCCAAATCAGTTTACAGGTTATCCACTATGGGCAACCTTATCAACTGCCCCGTACCCCCCACGCCATGTCTCCCATATTGGATATCCGTACCCATTGTATGCCTCATGGAGAGATGTGAAATATTAAGAACGGGGTATCTGGAGCCAGAGGCCATTCCTGACTATAGGATTCCTAAAGATATGGAAGCTGATGGCCAGGCTTCAAGAGTGGGAGGTAGGTACGGCACTGAGTGAGTCACAGAATAGAGCTGGTAACTAGGTCAGTCTTCCTGAGGAGTGTGTGGTTAGAATTAAGTACAGGGAAAGACAGCAGGGGAATTCACAACTGTGTTTGTATTAACATCAGCCTAATAATCTGCTGACTCGAAGGATTATTCTGCTGCTAACAAATTTCCATGGAGTCATTTTATTTGGTTTTTTGTTTGCCACCACACAGGGGACCCTGTTGCTTACATATCCTCATGCAGTTTGCATGCAAACTGCAAAGCTCTGCTTGGAACCACTCAGGTAAACAGGATACATCAGAGATGTTTAAAAGTCGCCCACATCCTAATTTTCCCAGCATCTCTTATATTAAGATGTGCTGTTTGAGGCGGAATCAGAGAGGGTGGGAGGCACAGAATCCAAAGCAGGCTCCAGGCTCCGGGCTGTCGGCACAGAGCCCGACCCAGGGCTTGAAGCCACAAACCGTGAGATCATGACCTGAGCTGAAGTCAGGCGCTCAACCGACTGAGCCCCCCCAGGCGCCCCTCAGGAGGAGGTTTCTTTGGGAGTGAAACCGTAGTCATGGTGGGCGTTGACCATTAGCTTGTTTTTAAAGCGTCCCAAGGGTCTACACAAACATGTAGATCTACCAGAAAAATGGAGTGGAGATCATTTGTGCTGTGGATGGGATACCCATTGCCATTCCTTGAGGTTTCGTTTCTGGTGTATGTCTATCCCCGGTTTACATAATCAACCTTACAGACAAAAACAGGAAGGGATTAAATAATCCAACAATCTCCTTTCCTCTCACCCCAGCGTCGCAGTTATCCCTTTTTGATTATTCAGTCGCCTTCTGCCCTACCCTACAAACACACCTTCTTCCTCCCCACTTTTGTTTTGTACTTTGCTTTCCCATGTGGGTAAAGGGGGTAAAACCTCACCGGATCCAAGAATCACCATTGCTAGAAACTTCTCATGGCAATGCTCCCCTCCTTGCCAGTGATTGGTTTCAACATGGTCACGGACATAAAGCCCAAGAGGCAGTATTCAAAGAAACTTCTGGTAAAGGTTTTCGTCTCTACTAAATAGACATGCATGGGAGAAATACTCTGTTTCTTTAATGGACATCCTTAACTTGTGTTTGATGCCTGGAGATGCTGCAGCCATCTTGTGACTATGAGGAACAACTGCCCTGATCGACTGAGCTGGCAGAGAGGAAACACAGGACATAGTTGTGCCACTGAATTAAAATTTCCAGACTGACCTGTCTCTAGACGTGTTGTGATAGAGAGAACGAAGCCCGTACGATACTCTTGTTCGGTGTTGGTTATTCGTGGTCCAAAGCAGCCTAATACCTCCTAACTTGCTCCTTAGAAAGAAAAATGGTATAAACAGAAATTACTTCTTTAAGACAGATGAAGTAAGGCTGCAAAAGTGTAGAGTATAAGTTTCTGACATGTGTAGGGCTGAAACGTCGCTCTGTTCTGGGAACTGCTCTTGATTTTGGCTGCAATGGGGCTATGCCAGGAGTGGTTAAGGCTGAGGTCTGGCACTGGACATCTTGGGTCCGACTCTTGATTCTGCCGCTTCTTGGTTATATGTGTGTCTGTGGGCAAAATACTTAACTATGAAGCATAGTTTCCTCATCTCTAAAATGGGGATAATCATACCCTTGGAGATGTTTTGAGGATTAAATGAGATGATGCATGAAAAGCATTTAGCGCAGTGCCTGATACTTGGTTAGTTTAAATCAATCCAATGTCATTATCATTTTCATCTGCTCTGAGGACTGACATTTTATTTTCCAGTTGGCCACATCTCTTTTGCTTTTACCCTTGGCTTCCACACCCTCATGTTCTCTTTCTGCTAATTCCTCTGGCCTGGCATGTCTCGGACCAGCCACTGCCTGTGACTCAGGCTCCATCTTGCTCCTGGGTAGCATTTCCAGTCCGCGGCTGGGATGCTTCTGGACTCTGAAGCTGACCTTCCTTCCTGTGTTGCCAAGTGCTGTTGGCTTCTTACGTAGGGCTTGTGTGTTTTTTTCAGTGTGGGCTTGAATGAAACTAGCCTGAGTAAGGCAGAAGACATTCTGCATGGGTGAGGGGACCCCCCGCGAATGACCCTGGACAAATCACAGGGCTGACAAGGAAAGATTCTTCAGCTAATAGAAGGCATAATGTTGCTGGCTGTGATCCTTTGTGACAGGGATGCAAATGAGCTGGTAACAGGGCGACATCCATGAAAAACCTGGGGAGGGTACCTACGTGGTAACCTGTAGCACAGGAGAATGTAGGACCCAGCACATCTGTAGCAGGAGGCAGAATGGTCAGCTTGCAAGGGACAGAGACCTGCTTAAGGGAGAAAATAACTAGATAACAGAGTTGTTACTCTCTAAAAACTTCCGGTCTGCGGAGGGAAGTAGGAAGTCCATGAATGAGTAAGTGGGTAGATAGATGCATCCCATTTTACCGATGAGAAAACCAAGATTGAGGATTTGAGTAACTTTGCTGGTCAAAGGTCACGCAGATACTATGTGGTAAGTGGACCGATCTGTAGATTACCGCACCTTCTACACCATAGCGAAGGAAAAATCGTATCTGTTTGGTGTTCTTACGCTTTTTCATGAGAACCGTTTGTTAGAAAAACATGAGTGTACAGACCTTATCGGCAACCCACAGATATCTGAATTCATAAAATAAAGGAGGGACTTTCCACATCCCGACCCTGCAGTCGGCTTGCTGTTTCTGCTACGTACTTTGATTTGGGGCCATTGTGCGCCCTAACCAGGGAAGCATTTCACCTCCATCAACCACTGTGCATCTGTAAGTGTAGAATAACAAGGAGACTTGGCCAAGTGATGCTGTATACGTTAATAAACTCATCAGCGTTTGCCAGAGAGGCGCATGACCTGTGGGACTGCCGGTGTGTACCAATATGATTGTCAGCCCAGAAGGCGGTGTAATGACATCTCCTGACACATTGGTTGGGGGCAATACCTTGGGGCAAGATAATGTGAAATTCTTTTGACTACTGAACAAAAAACGCTTGAAACTCACCCTTCATGTTCCCTTAACTCTTCTCCCCACTACCAAACTCCAAGGATCCCATTTCCTCCCACAGTGTCTAAGTATACTCATGAAAAGGAAATATGTCGTACAGTATCTTTTTGCATCCGATCGTCTCAAGTAAATGGAGCTGCAAAATGAAATGTTGGAAATGACGATGGGTATATTCATTACACCTCTGTGAGTAGCCTGTTTCTTGGAAATTTATGCATATGCTATGCTTAATAAACCATAATTTAAAAATCACCTTGCATGCAAATTTCTAAAACGGTACTATCACCCATTATACGGTTTCTTGTTTTCTTGGCAGAATGTGGCACCGTCCCACCCCCTAGGAAAGCAAATGGATGCACAAATGTTGCTCTAAAGGTTGATTGATTCCACTGGAGAGAAGAGACATGTATCAAAAGGGACTTTATTTCTGTTCTCCCCAAGTAGGCAGAGAGGCTGACATTCATTTTTTTGTCTCTTCCATTCATTTATGTCTCTTCCATCCATTTTTTGAGGGAGCAGTAAACACTGTGAGGGGTAGGTGTTTATTTATGTCTTCCTGAAAAAGGACAAATAGCTCCTGAAAAAGGAATGAATGGATTCTCAAATAATGGAGTTAGATAGGACCTTACAAATCATAGAGTCCAACGCTCTTCTTTGGCGGAACAGTAGCCGGGGTGCATAAAGCGTGAAAGACATGATTTTTTAAATGTAAAAACGATGCATTCGTGGCAGGCATCTTCCCTTCTGACACTCTGAGGAGGGAGCTCTGTCCACAGCCACTGTCTCCCACCATCATTTCCTACCTATTACCATCCTGGATGGTAGAAAGTAGGTCATGAAAGTCTTCACAAAAGTAATGGAGTTAGAAAGGGCCTTGTAGGATGCTACGATGAAAAACGGCAGGCATTTCAATGGCGTAACAGCTTGAATAATGACCCAGGAGCATGACTAGGCAAGGTGGATTTGTGGGACAGCAACTATATACTCTCTGTCCCTAAGGAAGTCTTTATACAGAAGGCGGGGGGGGGGGGGGGGATATGGAATCTAAAATTCAAGATAAATTGGTGCTAGGTCATAGATGACCTTGAGTGCTTTCCCTTAACTATCTCCAATCCAGATTTATTTACTGAGCAATGGGAAATCATTACAAGTTTTTGAATATGGGAGAAATTCAGAACAGCAGTATTCCAGAAGGACTGACATAGGGGTGCAGGGGCGGAAAAGTTTTTCCTTCTTCTGTTCTAGGTTCTTTGCTGGCCTAATTAAATTGACGGGAGACAGACATACAGGAGAAAAACAAACAAAACTTTAATACATGTGTACTTCCTGTATATGGGGGAAAGACCCAGAAAAACTGAGTAACTCTGAAATAGCCAAAGCCACCATCACCTTAAATACCATGTTCAGCTAAAGACAAAAGAAGATGTTGGGGGTGGAAAGTCAGGTGTGGGAGTTGACCAGGAAAAGCAGAGTAAACAAGGATAAGGATTTTATGCAGATTTCTGCATTGATAAGGATTTCTAGAGATTGAGTCATACTCCCTTCCAGGTACAGCGAGGGACACACCCTTACAAATGGAGATTTCTCTTACAAATGGATTTCTCTTATAAACACACATGTCTCCTATAAAAGGACAACTTTTGATTTTTCACAGCTTCTTTTGTGTCTCTCGTTTCTTAAAAATAACTAGCTTAAAATAATCAATATGCCAGAGAGACATATTTTGGGGGTGGCAAAATTTGCTCCCCTACCCTGGTGGTGTGGTCAATGGCTCAGACCAAGAACCTCTTGGCCTTAACGTTGATGCTTGAGGGGGTCTTTGTCTTTTGTTTTTGTCGGTCCTGCATAGGTTCCTCACTCCTTCCAATACCAGAGGTCCTCTCCCTGGCATGGAACCTTCTTCACGTGGCTAGGAAGGATGACCTCTCATCACAGAGTGACGTGGCTAAGCAGGTCTGGGTGGAGTAAACTGCACCTCTGACTGTAAATTTTCATCTAGCAGGGATCATGTGTCCTAAGTTGTTGGGACAGTCTGAGTCTTTCCTAGACTCTTAAGAACTCTTGAAGAAATCCTTCCAGTTAGAATTGCTAAGCAGATATTTGTGACTGAGGGGCCACAGCAGCCATTTCATGCAACATAGGAGAATTTCCTGATCTACAAGCTTAATCCAAGTACTCACAAGTGGCAAATTCTAAGCTCTAGTGGTAGAAGGAAGTGGACCAGAGCTGAGTCTGAGAGTTGAATTGCTCTACATGAGAAAACAGGAAGAATCTGTTTTTGTTTTTGCTTTGCTGGATTAATGCCTGTTAAACCAAACTTTCTTTAAAAGGCTGCAAAAAAAGAAGATCCCTTTTCTTTTTAAAAACACCACTATCTGTTATCGCAAATAAGCCATGGGATGCTCGTATGCAGTAGAAAATAAGGTGGAGTCCGTGAGGTATACATTTCCCAGGGAGCCAGTTCCACGATGTTCTTCCAATTAATCTGGGAAAATGGAGGAATAAGACCTTTCTGAACATTTAGGGTGTTCAGCAGGTGCAAGAACCCTGTGGGGCTGGAAAACAGCTCCAAGTCAATAGGGGCGGTTTAATTACCTTTGCTCTGTGCCAGGCACAGAGAAATAGGACTTAACACGTATTATCTCTATGACACAGCTCTGGGGCAGGGGCTGGTAGCATCACTTTCCCGGGAAACTGAGGCACAGCGATTCATCAACCTTCCGAGTTCACACCTGCTGAGAGTCATCTGGTCGGTAGAGTCCAGAGGCCGTTCCCTCAACGATGGCATCTTCCTGTCACGTGGTTGTGGATGGCTGAACTGGCAACACCAGTTTCTCACACACGTTTGAGGTCTGTCGGGCGAGTCTCCGAACGTCTCTGTGACGGGGTAGCACCAGGATCACTGTCCCAATTGGAGAAAGTGAAGGGTCTGCCCAGAGCGCACAGAGGAAGATCCAGGACCCAAATCCGGACTTTCTGATGACAATGCAGTGTCTTGCTAGGGCACGTACCAGCGTCATAGACCAACGCCATAAAATCACCCACTGTGCACTCAGCATCCGAGACTCAGGTACTCCAAGCCCCTAATGGGGGGAGTGGGGAGTGATCTGTCTGTCCTGGGGCTGGGGGCAAAGAGCACATTATTTGCAGATGGAAGACTCACCTGCTCACTCCCTTCTGCTCCAGAACGATCCCCATGGCACATAACCAACAGTCTCCGCCATAATCTTCTGCCAACTTTGCAGATGGCACTTGAGTTCTTGGGACAGGACCAGCGTGTTGGCAGCTGATGGGGAGAACACAGCCTGCAGGAGCATGTAAGGGAGTCTCTGATACTCGAGGCTTGGCAGTGCAGGAGCCCTCCTGGCGGGTCCTCTGAATTGCCCTGTCCGCACAGTGTCTGCCTGCGAGTGGAAATGCATGCCTTTCCACCAAGTTCCAACCAGAGATTTGTGCCGATGTTGAATCAGGTGCTGTAATGGGACCAAACTACCAGCCGGTTTTCCACCAAGTCCTCGCTGTCTCCAACTGACTTGTTCACAGCTGCCCGACTTTCTGCAGTGGTTCTCAGTCCTGGTTTGTATGAATACAGCCTAGACGATGTCAGTGGTAGTGGATTTTAGTTCCCTGGCACTAACAGGGGTTTTCAGAAGGAATGGCTGTATCTAAGGAACCACCTGAAAACCTGCCAAGGCCACAGCACATCATGATTTACATTGTCCTGATGACTGGCGAGGTTGTAGAGAAATTAAAGCCTTTGTGCACTGTTGGTGGGAATACAAAATGGTACTGCCACTATAGAAAACAATATGGCGGATCCTTCAAAAAACGACAAATAGAGCTGCCATGAGATCCAACAATCCCCCTTGTGGGTGTCTATCTGGAAGAATTTAAAAAATTTTTTTTTCAATGTTTATTTAGTTTTGAGAGACAGAGAGAGACAGAGCATGAGCAGGGGAGGGGCAGAGAGAGACGGAGACACAGAATCCGAAGCAGGCTCCAGGCTCCGAGCTGTCAGCGCAGAGCCCAACACGGGGCTCGAACTCACGGACCGCGAGATCATGACCTGAACCGAAGTCAGACACTTAACCGACTGAGCCACCCAGGCGCCCCTGGAAGAATTTAGATCAGGATCTCAAAGAGACACTTGTGTCTCATGTTCATGACAGGAATAGCCAAAATGTGGATACAACCTAAGTATCCGTTGACAAATGAATGGATTAAAAAAAATTACACACACACACACTGGTATATATTGCAGAATTCAAAAAGAAAAAAATCCTGCAATGTGACAACACAGATGAAACCAGAGGACATTGTGCTAAATGAAATAAGCCAGACACAAAAGGACAAATATTGTATGCTTCCACTAATTTGAGATAATTAAATAGAGAAAATATTTTAAAAATGGACGCAAAAATAGAATGGTGGTTGCCAGGGGCTGGAGAGAAAGAAAAATGAGGGGCTGCTAATCAACACGTATAAAATTTATGCAAGATAATTCCGAGAGATCGGCTGTACAACCTTGTGCCTATAGATAACAGTATGGTAGTGTACATTTAATAATCTATTAAAAGGGTAAATATGTTAAGTGTTCTTAGCACAATAAAATTTTAAAAAGAAAAAAGAGAGGAAAATGTGTTGGGGCTAAAGACAAAGGGTGCTTCTTTCTCCATCTTTTTTTTTTTTAACGTTTATTTCTGAAACAGAGAGAAGACAGAGCATGAGTGGGGGAGGGGCACAGAGAGAGAGGGAGACACAGAATCCAAAGCAGGCTCCAGGCTCTGAGCCATCAGCACAGAGCCCGACGCAGCGCTCGAACTCACAGACAGCAAGATCATGACCTGAGCTGAAGTCGGACGCTCAACCGACTGAGCCACCCAGGCACCCCTTTCTCCATCTTTATATTCGTCTCCTAAGAGGAAATCACCTGCATTGCCCCAGAGCCTGCCCAGGCACGCAGGCCTTTTAAACTTAGAACATTTTCATTTTAGCTTCAAAGGAAAAAGTAAGAATTTTTCCCCAAAGAAAGACCTGAGTCGGCAGAACTAATTGGTTTACTAAGCACTGTGTACATTTTAAGAAACAGGGCTAAGATCCAGACTTAACCTTAATGATACTTAAAAATTTTTAAATGTTTATATATTTTTGAGAGAGAGAGCGAGCGAGCAGGGAGGGGCAGAGAGGGAGACACAGAATCCGAAGCAGGCTCCAGGCTCCGAGTTTTCAGCACAGAACCCGACACGGGGCCCACACCCGTGAACCTCGAGATCATGACCTGAGCCAAAGTCAGATGCTTAAATGACTGAGCCACCCAGGTGGGTGGCAAGATATCAACTTGATGATATTTTAGAGTTTCAAGAAAATTACTATGAATACATCCAAACAGGGGAGGAAAAAAAAAAATCTAAACCCAAAGAAACAAAAAGTGGACTGATATCAGATTCTTCTCTACTTCTACTTTTTAAAGTTTTTATTTATTTTTTTAATGTTTATTTATTTTTGAGACAGAGAGAGACAGAGCGTGAGCTGGGGAGGGGCAGAGAGAGAGGGAGACACAGAATCCGAAGCAGGCTCCAGGCTCCGAGCTGTCAGCACAGAGCCCGATGTGGGACTGGAACTCACAAGCCATGAAATCATGACCTGAGCCGAAGTCGGTGCTTAACCAACTAAGCCTCCCAGGCATCCCTTTATTTATTTTTGAAAGAGAGAGAGAGAGAGAGAGAGAGAGAACGAACTAGCAGGAGAGAGGCAGAGAGAGAGGAAGTAACAGAACCCCAAGCAGGCTCTGCACTGTCAGCACAGAGTCCGATGGGGGGCGTCTTGAAATCATGAACAGTGAGATCATGACCTGAGCTGAAATCAAGGGCTGGATGCTTGGGGTGTCTGGGTGGCTCAGTCGGTCGAGCATCCGACTTCGGCTCAGGTCAGGATCTCACGGTTCCTGGCTTCGAGCCCCATGTCGGGCTCTGTGCTGAGCGCTCAGAGCCTGGAGCCTGCTTCGGATCCTGTGTTTCCTTCTCTCTCGTCCCTCCCACTCCCCCACTTGTGTTCTGTCTCTGTCTGTCTCAAAAATAAATAAACATGAAAAAAAAAGAGTCAGATGCTTAACCAGCTGAGCCACCTAGGCGCCCCTTCTTCTCAACTTCTAAAACTCCATAAAAGAGTGAGGAAAAAACTACAGAGTTTGAAAAATGGCTCAACCACTCCACGAAAACACAAACACAGCCGCAAAGAGTGGGAGAGGGTCTCGGTACGTTGGAAAATGAGGTTTGGATTGGTTACTGCAAGACTGAACACAAAATGAACCATTCAGGCACATCGTTGAGCTTGCTTCTCACGTGGGCGAGGGTTTCACAAGCCACGTGTATGTGATGCTTGCACAAAGAAATAAGCTACTGTAGACGAGGGGAGTCAGGTTCCCCTCGGTGAGGGAGAATGGCTAGAAACAAGCAAGTAGAAGATGCTAGCATGAAGCTTCCGTTGCTGCTAAGAGGCAGAGGCTGCTGGTACCACCTCATGATTATAATTGTCATGATGCTATTATTTCATATGGGTCCAAGTAGGTACAGAAGTATAGACCAGGCTCGGATACAAGGCTTAGAATACACGCGGATATTATCCTGCTCTCGACGCGGAGTGCTTCTTAGAAGTGACACCCCATTGGCAACAGACAGGTGCACTCAGATCCTGGTTTCTGTCTCCGTTCGGGCTGCTCTAGCAGAATACCACAGATTGGATGGTTTAGAAGCAACAGAAATTTATTTCTCATAGTTCTTGAGGCTGGCAAGCCCAAGATCAAGGTGCTAGCAGATCTGGTGTCCGGTGAGGGCCCACCCTGGTTCGCTGATGGCCATCCTTCGGCTGTGTCCTCACATGGCAGGAGGGACAGGGGGCTCCTCGGGGTCTCTTTCCTAAGGACTGCCCCCTCATGAGCGCATCACCTCCCAAAGATTTCACGTCCAAATAGCACCACATTGGGCGTTTGGATTTAACATATGAATTGGCGGGGAACACAAATATTGAATGTATAGAATTACCCAAATACTGTTCTTCAATAAAAGGGATCAAGTCTCTCTAGAACAGTGGCTGATTCTAAGGCTGTGCGGGGAAAATACAAGATGAGGGTCTTGTAGCGCCCCCCCCAAAAAAAACAATGAAATACTTAAAAACAAAATAGGGGCACGTCAAAAAGACACAGGGTAACCCAAAAGAGATCCTGGTGGCCAAGCTCGAGCAAGGTGAGCAACGAAATATATAATAATAGCATTTAGCTTTGGATCATAACCGAAGAATAAAATAAATATTCTCAAGTCCATACCGCTTTCAATACTTGATGGAATAAGTAAATAGGTGAAGAGTGCACTTATCTTGATGAGCATGGACGAGTGTATGGAAGGGTCGAATCATTCTATTGTACACCTGAAACTAATACCACTCTGCACGTGAGCTATGGCGGACTTAAAATAAAATTAAAAAATGATCATCCGTCAATCAATAAGTGGAGAAGGGACAGACAGCCCTGAAAGAAAAATTCTAGTAAGTAAATACAGAAGGGATCAGGGAGAGCTAACACCACCATTAAAGTTCCATAGTGATGATTGCTGCAGACAAGATCCACTGATAAATGGTAAAGCTAGCGGATGAAACACGAAGGGTATCTTAAACAGGGTATTTGCACAGCCACAGAGTTTCTCCCATTGTATTTGTTCACTACCGTGGTGGTTTTAACAGATGTCCACACAATTCTTTGGTATTCTTCCCTCCAGGAGGTGGCATCTCATTTCCACCCCCCCCCCCCTTGAATTTGAGCTGGATTCAGTGACTGGTTCTAATGACTAACATACAGAAAGGGCCAATCATGATTTTGTGGTGGAGAAACCCGGAAGATGCCATCTTAAGTGAGTGAAGAAGGTCAATATCACCAGTTGTAAGTCATGGTATCACATGCTGCCTGATAGCATGTGATGAGAAGCGACTTCCTCTGCACCATTTTCTCCCCAAATCTATAACTGTAGACCAAGCATGAGAAAACGTGAGACAAACTTAAGGTGAAGGATATTCTACCAACATGTCTGCACAGTACCCTGCAAAACGTTGACCTGAAAAATAAGGAAAGATTAAGAGACTGTCATATTGGAGGAAACCAGGGAGACATTTTAACTAAATGCAACCAGCATCCTGGATTGGAACCAGAAATAGTGGAGAAACTAGTGAAGTCCCAGTGAAGTATTAATTTAGTTAACAGGATTATACCACGGCTATCTAAGATGTTAAGATTAGGAGAAGCCTGAATGAAGAAGGTGTAGGAACTCTCTGTAACCTTCTGGAAATCCGGTAATCTAAAATTCTTTCAAAACGTTTGTTTTTCTTAAAGCACAAGCACGCTTCAATTAATTGAAAGAACTGCAGCTATGTGATGATGACTGTAAGAAACACAACCAAAGCCAAGTATCACGGAATATATGTGTGATGGATGAGAATGCATTAGGGCAAGTTTGAGCAAAAAAGAAGACAAAGGGACATTACCACTAGACGACATACAATGCCGGGTAGAGTGTATTAAGGGGAAATAATCCATTTCAGTTCGATAGTAATTATCAGCCTCAATAAAGGTATAATTGAACGAAACTTGATCCATCAAATGAAACGTCTTCGCAGTATATAAAGGAAAGACTCTTGGTAAGTGTAGACAACATTAACAGAAATATGAATGTTGATGATTTTAACATACCACATTTGGTCAAGTAGACATAACATGCGTAATTGGATAATAAAAGAAATAAGGTTGATTTACTAGATATGTCAAACTTTTTAACCAACAGAGAATACATATTCTTTACAAAGCCCCAGGGAGAATTTTGAAAATTGATCATAATCTACAGTACAAAAAGCCTTCAATGATTTCTAAAAGGAAAGAATGTGCAGACACTCTAATGTGGTCACGATGCAATAAAACTAGAAATTGACAGAATTTATGACAAAGCGACAAAATCCTAAATACTTAGAAATGGGGAGAAAAGAACCTAACACCGTCCTGTAAAGTGTGTGTGCAAAGACGATGTTTTAATTACAGAGTATTTGGATGAAAACAAAACTGGGCAAAACTTCAGAATGCAGTCAAATGCAAGCTAACAGATTAAATCATTTTATTTCAAAATGGAATAAGAAAAACTAAATGAGATGATGAACTCAATGAGATGGAAAATGGGCAAGGGAATTACAAACTGCAGGAGAAAATGAATGCGTCTAAAATCAGAAAAATAATTAGAAGAAAGTAAATAATAGAATCAGTAATTTAAGGGCTGGCTCCTATCATTTCTAAAGAGTTCATGTGAGGGGCGCCTGGGTGGCTCAGTCAATTAAGGACCCAACTCTTGATTTCAGCTCAGGTCACGATCTCACAGTTCATGAGACTGAGCCCCACACTGGGCTCTGCATTGACTGTGTGGAGCCTGCTTGGGACTCTCTCTGTCCCTCTCTCTCTCTCCCCCTCCCCCCTCCCAATAAATACACAAACAAATAAACATTAAAAAAAAAAGAGTTCAAATAAAATCGGCAGTTTTTCCTTAAATGTTTGACATAATTGGAGCTTCTTTGGTGGGAGAAGGTATTTGATCATGAATTAAATATCTTTAGGGGCACCTGGGTGGCTCAATCGGGTGGGCAACCAACTTCAGCTCAGGTCATGATCTCACAGTTAGGTTCCTGAGTTCAGGCCTTGAGTTGGGCTCTGCACTGTGAGCAGAGCCTGCTTTAGATGCTCTGTCCTCCTCTCTTTCTGCCTCTCCCCTGCTCACTCTCTCTTAAAAATAAAATAAACACATGAAAAAAATATCTTTAAAAGAGTTGAAACTATTCAGATCTTCTATTTCTTCCTGAGTCAGTTTTGGTAAATTATGCTTTCAAAGGAATGTGCTTATTTCATTTGAGTCATTGTATTTATTGGCATAAAGTCCCCATAATATCCTTTTTAAAAAAATCTATAGAATCTGTGATGATATCACCCTTGTAATTCCTGGCGTTCATTTGTGTCTTCTTTTTTTTCTTTTTCTTGATCAGTGTTCCTAGACGCTGTATCAATTTTCTTTAGTCTTTTCAAAACAAAAAAAAAAAAAACAAGCATGAATTTTGTTGATTTTCTCTATTAGTTTTTCCTATTTGGTTGCTGTTGTCTTTATTATTCTATCCTTGCTCCTTGTCTAAGGTATGATTTATCCTCCTTTTCACAATTTCTTAAGATGGAACTTGATTTGTGATTTTAAACCTTGCTTCTCATTTATTTATTTAAAGACGGGAGGGGGGCGGAGAGAAGGAGAGAGAGAGAGTGAGTGGCGAAGGCGCAGAGAGAAAGGGAGAGAGAGAATCCCAAGCAGACTGTGCTGTCAGCGCAGAGCCTGATGCAGGGCTTGAACTCACCCACTGTGAGATCATGACCTGAGCCCAAACCAAGAGTCAGACCTTAACCAACTGAGCCACCCAGTTGCCCCTAAATAATTCCTTTTGATGAATAGTTACTTATCACTGGTACCATTTGTCCCTGGGTGTAGTTTTTTACAGATCACTCACACAGGCTCAGCAGGAAGCCAGTATCTTCTTGCCTGGTCAGTCTCACCTGGTGGAGATTCTCATCCGGGCAACCCCTCTGTCTGTCTTTTGCTTGTACCATGAACTGCCATGCTTCTCCAAATGTTAAGGGACAGTAACATCTCTCTCTGAGTTCCGGTCATCATCCAGAGTTTTCTCTAATATACTCATTTGGTCATTTGCATTGGGAACTGAATCCAGTGGAGAGCCCTGACTGAAACATCTATGTAGATAACCTGGAATCCTTCCCATATCTTTTTTTTTTTTTTTTTTTAATTTTTTTTTCAACGTTTATTTATTTTTGGGACAGAGAGAGACAGAGCATGAACGGGGGAGGGGCAGAGAGAGAGGGAGACACAGAATTGGAAACAGGCTCCAGGCTCCGAGCCATCAGCCCAGAGCCCGACGCGGGGCTCGAACCCACGGACCGCGAGATCGTGACCTGGCTGAAGTCGGACGCTTAACCGACTGCGCCACCCAGGCGCCCCCCCATATCTTTTAACTATTGAGGTTGTTGCCAATTCTGTGCTTCTCGATATTAATGTGACACGTGATTTCTTTTCCCTTTGCGTTTAACGGACATGTTTTCATATCCTTTGAATGTAACTTCTCCAGGTTCCTTTGTCTCCATTACACTCAAAATAGTTAACCTCTCCTTTTGTGCTGTGAGCTTATGGTCTTTGTTTTCTTATGCTGAACCAGTTTCCAATTTACATTTATTGTCTCCATGCCATCCTGCTTTATTCTTTCCTCTCTATGCTCATACATTGCTTTCCTTTTCCTATCTTTTGGGATATGAGCCATATATATGTCTTTGTTTTCTCTAGGGAATTTAAAAATATAAATCCTGCTTTTAATTCAATTATAGCTTCGTTTTAAGTTTGTTTTGTTTTTTTTTTTAAACTGCATCCATTAGCACTTTCATTATCAATCTCAAGTAGGAAACACTATCTACCATTTCTCTTTCAGTTCGGAAAATTGTAAAATTCCTTATTTTTTTCCACTTTCTGTTTTATGTGAAATAGGAGATTTTAGAAGCTGCTTATTATTTTTTTCCTCATTTTAAAGCCTTCTAATCTTTCAAAATCACTTATGGCAATTCCACAGTGCTTTGCAACTTTATTTTAAATGTATTAAGACTTAATTATATATGTAAACAATTCCAAGTTTCATTTCTAGCCCTTTATACTATTTCCTCATGACAGAGTCTGAGTTTTTAAAGATTGCCACAGTTTCTTATTACATTTGAGTTCAGTTTGGGGTAACATTTTTCTGGATAGGTATGTGGGTTGCATGCTCTATTTGCATATCTGGGAGCTTTTCCTATTATTTTCACACGTGAGTAGCATTTTGCCTAGGAATTGGGAGGTTAGTCAATTTTCCTCTCAAAATTCTTTATGGATTTCTCCAGCGCCTTGACACATTTAATGTCACAGAGGAGCGGCCTCAACCCATCCTGGTCCTTGTTTGCTCTGCAAAAGAATTTACTAGACAAGTTCCTTCCTACAATGAGCTCCCCATACTGAGCCTGTGGACTCGACAATATCAGTTGAGTTGTAAAAGTTTAAATTACATTTTAACGTGGTCCTGGTAACTTGTCAGAAAAGTCAAGACGAACCTGCTCAGAGCACATGTTCCCAAAGGACGGAATAAGATTGTGATGTATGGTATGGTTTAGGGAAACGAGTCTCCTGCCCTAGCCCTTGGTCGCAAACAGGAGAGTGCAGGGGAAGCAGGAGGGTGGTCATGAACAGAGAACAAGGAAACGTGGTGGAGATGTGAAATCACCACCAGTTGACCTACGTTCAGTCAGTTGTCACGGGTTTGGTTAAAGTGCTGAAAATAAGATCACAACAAAAAGTCCTATTTGCTTCCTATATAGAAAGAGGTCTAGAAATGTTTCTGAAAATAGAATATGTATGTTTTGCCACTTTGTGAAAACTGTCCTTCGTATTACGATTGTGTCTATGGACTTTTCTGTTTTTAGAGTAACAGTTGTGTAGTATTTAAGTGTTCTGTTTATTGGAATAATAATATTACATACCGAGTATATTGCTCTGCTGGTAAATATCATGTATATTTATGGGAGGTAAGTGTAATATAGTATTATATAGCTGAGGAACCCAAAATAAAACTTATTATGGCCCGAAGTATATTATAGACTATAGAGCTAATAATCTTTTGAGATAGATAATGCTATAAATGATGATTTTTGTGCACTCGGCCAAAGTACCCCCCAACACACACCAAAGGGGGGAAAACCCGACAGGGTGAGGGGGAAGAAGCCATCTTTCATATACTATGACTTTCTTATGGTTTCCAGAATTCCGATGAGTCTAACTCCTGCTGGGATATTTCCTCTGGGCTGACACGGGTTTCAGAAAAGACATACAGTGGGACCGTTTCCTCATAAACCTGCGCGTTTGTGTGTCGGATGTCTCGGAGCTGTCCCCGCACAGACCTGCTCTGCCCACATTCCGCAGGGAGCAAAAGCCGGGGAGGGAAGTGTCACAATCTATGCCCAGCTGGTCTGGATTATCCAACCTCTGAGGTGTATCCGCCGGCTGCCCCCGTATCCCATTATAAATCACCTCCTTGCTGAACATCAGGCCCGGCTGGGGTCTGATTCATTGGCTGCAGGCTGCTACCTGGCTCCCTAGAAGCCTGT
Organism: Puma concolor; assembly: GCF_028749965.1. Taxonomy (NCBI): domain Eukaryota; kingdom Metazoa; phylum Chordata; class Mammalia; order Carnivora; family Felidae; genus Puma; species Puma concolor. Next base: position 7,601,854 of record NC_141680.1, on the reverse strand, counting down.
GTCTCTGTCCTGTAATAGTCATCATGTTTTAAGCAACCTTCACATTTCTGAACAGTTACATAGTGTCCTCAGCTGAAGAAAGAGGAAGTCTGGAGTCCATTTCCGGCAGCTAGCAGGGAGCTGTTTTCCTCTCCTTGACATTAGCAAGGTTTGTCAGCTTGTTAATCTTTAAGGGGATTTGGGGTTGAATTTTTTTTTTTTGGGGGGGGGAGGTGGGGTGGATACTATAATCAGAGCTCTTCAAAATGGTTTGAGGGAGTGAAATAGATGCCCATGTTTTTTATGGCTACGATTCCCACTTGGCCTTGGGTTTCAAGTCCCAAGTTTATGCGAAGGGAAAACCACAAACTGTTGGATGTATAAGTGCTCTAATAATAGTCTCTACCTTTTTTTCCTGATGACTTCCAAGTCTGTTTCCATCATTCTGAGGTAGCAGAAGCAATCAATAACTGTAATATAAATTATATTTGGATTGAGCATTCAAGCATTACAGTCTGCCAGAGTCTCCGCAAGGCCAAGGTTAACCAGCAAGGTTGGCCCTGACAACAGTTTCCTCCTTTCCCATTATTTTTCTACCCTGATGCCCAGAAGCCACGTAAGATCTGGTGAGAAACGCAGAATTAGGGAGTCACTAGATTAATCCCCTTTCACAGAATAGCTTTGTTCTGATATACTCCCCTAAGTTGCAAAAAGCATATTAGCAATGAGATAAAACAGGGGAGGAGAAATTCTCCCACAGAGACTGCTTCTAACAGTCGCGCTTACCAATTATTCTCTGACAAATACATATTTGCCTTAGACAAAACGGTTGAGAGATGCTCCATCTGGCAAACATCTCACGAAGCTTCTGTACGGCTCGAACAATCACGGCATTGTTTCCAGTATCAAGTGGTAGATGTGGAGTCAGAATGACGTCTGCCCCTTCTAGATCCTGGGTTCAGGTTCCCTCCTTGGGGCGAAGAGAGACGTCTTCTAAAGAGCGTCCTCTCTAGACTTTTTCTGGAGAAATGCTGTGCTCAGAATGCCATGCCCTGTCCATGAGGGCAGTAGGTAAACCGTCTTTCATGAACCACGAAGGCTGCAGAAGTACTTAAGGTCCCCATGGGAACGTGGAGGAAAAGGAACGATGTCTGGAGCCACCCGGGAGCACCTGGGTGGCTCAGTCAGTTGAGCATCCGACTTCATCTCAGGTCGTGATCTCACGGTTCGCGGGTTCAAGCCTCGCGTCGGGCTTTGCATCAGCCTCCACACTGTGTGGAACTTGCTTGGGATTCTCTCTCTCTACCTCTCTTTCTGCCCTTCCCCTGCTTGTGCTCTCTCTCTCTCTCTCTCAAAAATAAAGAAACTTAAAAAATATTGCGGGTAGCAATATTTTTGGAGAAAATTTCTATAAGTTTGGAGAAATTTCTGTAAGATTTGAAATATAGCAGAGAAAAATGCCAGTGTTCCTGACTACGGAAAGTCCCAACCCTTGATGAACCCACTTTACACAATCAATGTCTTGTAACAGAGATCTTTTCTTCCTCCAGGATTTAGTAGCATTTCATGCTCCTGAAGAAGCAGAGGTGGGTCAGAAATGCTTACCAAACATAACATACATCCTTTTCTTAATGGCTTTATTTTTGAGGGAGAAAGAAAGAGAAGCTGGGGGAGGGGCAGAGAGAGAGAGGGAGACAGAGGATCCAAAGCGGGCTCTGCACTGACAGCAGAGAGCAAGTCCGATGCGGGGCTTGGGCTCCCCAACCACGAGATGACCAGAGCCAAAGTTGGATGCTTAACCGACTGAGCCATCCAGGTGCCTGCCCACACCCTTTTTAAAAAGCTGTTTTTTGGGGCTCCTGGGTGGCTCAGTCGGTTAAGCGTCCGACTTCGGCTCAGGTCATGATCTCGCCGTCCATGAGTTCGAGCCCCGCATCAGGCTCTGTGCTGACAGCTCAGAGCCTGGAGCCTGTTTCCGATTCTGTGTCTCCCTCTCTCTCTGCCCCTCCCCCATTCATGCTCTCTCTCTGTCTCAAAAATAAAATAAAAATGTTAAAAAAAAATAAAAAATAAATAAAAAGCTGTTTTTTTTTGTTCTTCATGAAACTAAAAAATACTGCAAAATTTTCTGTCGACATTTATTCTTTTGGCCTGCCTTCAGTGAACTTTTAAGGAGAGGCAGGGAGGCCTGACAGAAAAATACAAGGAATGTTTGTAATTAGAATTGGGTTTGGGTCCTAATTCTGCTACTTATTATCTACATATTTTGGGGTAAGTTACCAAGTCTCTCTACGTTCAAATGCCCTCATTTATAAAACAGAAATATCTAAGCAGCTTCATTCCTATGAATGTTAAATAGAAAAACCACAGAACTGGTTACAACAGAGACCAACAAACTGAGGTCTCCATTCATTTGTTTATTTGAAGTTTCTTTTGAATGAATCTTTAGGAGAATGGCTTTGTAGCTCTGTGAAGCATTCAAAACCCTATCGATTATCATTAAAAAAAATTTTTTTTTCAACGTTTATTTATTTTGGGACAGAGAGAGACAGAGCATGAACGGGGGAGGGGCAGAGAGAGAGGGAGACACAGAATCGGAAACAGGCTCCAGGTTCTGAGCCATCAGCCCAGAGCCTGACGCGGGGCTCGAACTCACGGACCGCGAGATCGTGACCTGGCTGAAGTCGGACGCTTAACCGACTGCGCCACCCAGGCGCCCCTCGATTATCATTTTAATATCTGTAAGCATTGGGTGGTCTGGGAGGATGAAAGAATGCAGGCTTCCATCAAGTTCAAAGGCATTCAGCAGTAGACAGAAAATACACCTACATAATGTAAGATCTTGCCTTACAAGGCAAGAGAAAATCTGATGAGGTAATCAACCTAGGTTCAAGTTGCAGGTGTCCATGAGTAGAAGGAATTGAGAAATGCCCAAGACATGAGTCCAGAGGTCTCGCACCACATGAAAATCTAGAGTCATTGACGCGTACCAATTATCAACATGGTTTAAGGTACCCCATCAAAGTTGCTGACAAGAATCCAGTCGGCGTCCTGGCTGAAATTTTTCTTTTTGTCACATGCTGAAAAAGCAACTCCACATCATCCGTGGATTAATATAATAGTGTCCTTCCTTGGCAGAAATAACGGTCCTGAATGCATGCAACTCTGGACCTCCCACCCGTCAGAAATATCTTGCTCAATTTCACATAGATTACTTGAGAGGGAAAATAGCCTCCTTAGTGGTGTGCACCTTATAAACCGCCCCCACCCCCCCCCCCCCAAAGAGTCAGAACTCAGCATTCAAATGTGGAATTAAAAGAACACAGTGGTGGGGCACCTGGGTGGCTCAGTCAGTTAAGTGCCTGACTTCGGCTCAGGTCATGATCTTGTGGTTCATGGGTTCGAGCCCCGCATCGGGCTCTGTGCTGACAGCTGGGAGCCTGGAGCCTGCTTCAGATTCTGTGTCTCCCTCTCTCTCTGCCCCTCCCCCATGTGTGTGTGCTCTCTCTCTCTCTCTCCAAAGAAAAAAAACCAAACATTAACTTTAAAAAAACACAATGGTTTTAATATTTAGTGTTAAACATTATATTTATGCTTGTTTATTAGAAGTCTAAGGGATGGCTTAAGTTACAAAGAAGTTAAGGAAGTCAAACACATCATATTTAAATATGCAATCTGAGATACTCCAGGGAATTAAATTATTTAAATTTATAACCAGGACCATGCACTAATCAAAAGAACTTTGAGAGTGAATAGTAAAATTGCTAAGGGAATAAAGAGAATAATAGAATTTATAAGTAGAATTTATTTATTTATTTATTTATTTATTTATTTATTTATTTATTTTTGAGAGAGAGAGAAACAGAGCGCATGAGCAGAGGAGGGACAGAGAGAGAGAGAGAGAGAGAGAGAGAGACAGAGAGAGAGAATCCCAAGTAGGCTCTGTGCTGTCAGTGTAGAGTCCAATGTGGGGCTTGAACACATGAACTGTGAGACAATGACCTGAGTGGAAGTCAAGAGCCAAATGCTTAACCGACTGAGTCACACAGGCGCCCCTATAATTAGAATTTAAAATTTTTTTTTTCAACGTTTATTTATTTTTGGGACAGAGAGAGACAGAGCATGAACGGGGGAGGGGCAGAGAGAGAGAGAGACACAGAATCGGAAACAGGCTCCAGGCTCTGAGCCATCAGCCCAGAGCCCGACGCGGGGCTCGAACTCACGGACCGCGAGATCGTGACTTGGCTGAAGTCGGACGCTTAACCGACTGCGCCACCCAGGCGCCCCTATAATTAGAATTTAAAAGAATTTTTAAAAAATTAACAAAAGAACTTAAAAGTGCAAGGCAGAGCTAAGCTTTTAACTTTGTAACTGAAACATGTCAAATATTAATCTTAGAAACTAAATAGGGGCACCTGGGTTGCTCAGTTGGTTAAGTGTCTGACTTCAGCTCAGGTCATGATGCCACAGTTTGGTTCGTGGGTTCAAGCTCCACACTGGGCTTGCTTCTGTCAATGTGGAACCTGTTTTGGATCCTCTGTCCACCCCCCCCCCGCCCCTCCTCCACTCATGCTCTCTCTCTCTCAAAAATAAACAAAACATTAAAGAAATTAAATAAACTTCTGAAGAGTCCCTTCTGTGCACAAAAACTACCCCTCAGGTTAATTCTCAAAAACAAAACAACAACATTCTTTTTTTTTTTTTTTTAACATTTATTTATTTTTGAGAGACAGAGGGAGACAGAGCATGAACGGGGGAGGGTCAGAGAGAGAGGGAGACACAGAATCCGAAGCAGGCTCCAGGCTCCGAGCTGTCAGCACAGAGCCTGACGTGGGGCTCGAACTCACGGACCGTGAGATCATGACCTGAGCCGAAGTCTGATGTTTAACTGACTGAGCCACCCAGGCGCCCCTAAAACAACAACATTCTTAAATTAATAACAGTAACTCAGGGATATTATTTTCGCAACTGGAATGAGCTGGACGCCACGAACTGTGGGCTGAAATTTTTTTCACCATCTCCCATTAACCTTGTTCTGTGGAAAAACTCTCTATGCACCCCTAGCTCTCATCTCATGTGGGCTCCCCAGCTTTTTCTGTCTCTCTCATAAAATGAAGACTCCAACCTTGTCTTCCTAAACAAGTAACTCCAGTTCGGAGCAGTGACAAAACCCCAAATTCCATTCAAGTTTAAGATACACCCCCGCCCTCAGTGTGGCTCACCTGCTTCCGGACCCGAAGCCCAGAGCAGAGGGCAGGGGGCTGGGCTGCCTCTTCGCCGAGTCCTGGCTCCATTGCTCTTCCTCAGGAAGAAGCTCCCGCAGTGTTGGAACCAGAAGGGCAGGAAGGGAGGGCAGAAAGGAACTTGCATGGCATCATTACAACGTGTCTTGGTACCCTCCGGCGGTGGCAGATTCCACAGACTGATTCTTTTGATGTGGCATCATTTGAGAGTCTTCCACAGAGCCTCCTCTGGGGTCTTCTAGCTGTGGTTTCTATGACTCAAGGAGGGTTAGGCAGGCTGGGCTTCATTGTAACCCAACGCTGTGTTGGTGCTCCTCCCCCATTCCAGATATCATCTTGGATGGGAACCCTTTGAAAGACGACACTACGGTGGCTCCCTTCCAATGCATCCACATCTAATCCCAAGGGAAACCCTTTTTTTTTTTTTTTGCCACCAGTGGAAATGCAACCCATCCCCCCGCCCACCTGTGCATTCATCTCCCTTTTCTGTCAGCTCCATTTTCTTAGGTCTGTATCACACCCCAGACCGCATCTCCGTGGTCAGAGAACACAGATCTGAGTCGTCAAGGATTTTTACTTGCGTTGGGGAGCATGGAGGCACTCTCCTCCTCTCCAGATCGACAAAGGAGGAAAGGAAGAAGGAATAAGTGCCATCACTTTTTCCACCATTCTCTCCAAAGCAATTTTCTCCACGTCAACTCTTCTGATACCTTCAGGTTGGGTGACGGGCTAATGAAGGCAGAGCCAAATCCGCAATCTGTTGGTGGTCCCTGCCCCTTGATTTGGGAATGAGGATCCTTGGACTTATTATACCTTTCTTAGCTTTGGGGAACGAAGCTTGGTAGTCTCATGGCAATATTCTGTCATTCAATTGCTGTGAGCAAACATTTTACGCAGGTAATCCACAGAAGATATTTTCATAGCCTAAGAGTTCAGTATCATTGAGTAATTATTTCTCAAGTTGAGAAATGTGCACCCTTACAGGCTCACTGGCATCTCTAAGATATGTGTCAATGTGTCACTTCTCCTTTAAAGGTATGAAAAACCTAAGACTCTACTACAGGCTGTGCATAAACACTTTATGCACAGATGACCACTGTTAACATCTTGCTATGTATTTGTGGGAAATACATTTCTCACAATCCTGAAATGCTATTGTTTTCGCTGGTTCTTTTGTAATCTACTAGCTAAATCCAAATATTTTACTATTTATTTTGTTATTATATGTATTTCTTTGTAATTTATAAAGTATGGTTATGCACATTATAAAATCTAATGATACAAATAACTTTATACTAAAAAGCATAAAGTCTCCCACTGCAATCTTTCTCAACTCAAATCCTACTCCCTAGATGTGACCACTTTTAACAGTTGCTGTATTAGATACTTCTGGTGTCTCTAAGTCAGAGGTCTGGTTTCTAACTTCACATTAAAAAAATACCCAAGAATTTTCTAAATTTCTGCATCCTAGACCTTCCTTAATATTAACTGACCTGGATTCCTGGGGGCAGGACTCATGCAATGATATTAATTTTAATGCCCAGTTGGTAATTTTGCAGCATCTTGAGAGTTAAGAGCCACTGAGCTATATAATATGCTTACAGAATAATTGTTTGACCTATCCGTTTTAGGAACTATTTATTAATTATCTGTTATGAGAACTGAAGATTTCGTTTGCTTACACAATCCCTATCTTTCCCCTTCCACATGCTTCTCACTGTGGGTAATTACATAATTATAAATGTCTTTCCATTGGCTGCATTTAGAATTTAACACCAATGCTGATACTTCTGTATCTGGTTCATCAAATTTAGACATTATCCCCTTATTACCCATTACATGAGATGACACTATTACCCTCCTTTTCCTCTCTTCCACCTTCCCCCCGTCCTACCTACTGACTTCTGTGAACTGTATATATGTTTGCATATTGTGAGACTGACAGCATGAACATTACATTCTAGAATGTTATATATATGTATATATATATATATATATATATCATTATTATATACTTATATATAATATACTATTATTGTATATTTTTTAACAATATCATATAATAACATTAGTAAGAGTCTTGCCCCATCACTTATTAGCTTTGTAATCTTAGTCAAGTTGCTTAACTACTTTTTGCCTTAGTTCTTCATCTCTAAAAAGAGGAAAATAATGTATATCTTTGGGGTTGCTGTGAAGGTGGTATCACTAACCCATGGCAGGCAGTAAAGACTCACTATATGTTAGTTACTGTTTACTGCTTAGCTCAGTCATGTGTAAGCATCACATTTTTACTGCTTCGACATGATTGTCTCTGGACCACCTAAAAGCAGAATCCCTCTTGAATCAAGGTTAAATGAATTTCTTTTTCTTATGTTCTAACAACAGCTTTTTCAAAATGCCATTGTCAATTTTTGTTTCATATTCTGACCTCAGATTTCCTGTGCGGTTTCTCCCTCACCTTGCCAGAAGTCTCTACGTGCCTTTCTTTTTTCTTGTTTGAAAAAATGTGGTGTGTCCCACTACATCTTCAAAATATTTCAGCCTTTCCATTATGTGCACAGAATTTCCATTATGACTGCACGGAATCCACTTTCTTCCTGGGGACACTCATCCGCCCCCTGACCTCTTGCTACAATCTAGACCAGATGCTTTCTAGGCTTCATGGACACCACTGGGGTCTATCAGTGTTTCCTGCATTCCACTATTTCCTCCCTTTGATCTCTCTCTATTTTTGCTGGTGTAAATCCTCAAATAATTTCCTCAGAATGGTACATGAAAGGCGACGTTTCTTAATCTTTGCATACTTGGAAACCTTATTATTTGCCATCAGGCATTCACAATGAAACTCTTAGCAGTATTTTTTTTTCTTTCTAATTGACAAGCTCATTCTAAAACCCATAGGGAAACAAGAAAGACCCACACTAACCAAAACAACTTTGAAAAAGAAAAACAAACTTGGAGAGCTAATTGTACCAAACTTCAAGGCTTGTTTTAAAGCTACAGTATTCAATAATGTGTGATATTGGTATAAAGATAAAGAACTCAATGCCTTGGGTATCTTCCAAATCTCAACCACTTTAAAGGGTCATTTCTTTCCATGTGGGGCTCACAAGGCAGACCTGACCAACTCCCAGCTGGGCATGATCACCCACAAAAATGCATCTCTGGTAATACATGTGTTCTAGATCTCAGCAGTCCATCAACGGTATGGGTCCAACCTCAACAGAAGAATCTTCTTGCAATTAGGATGCTGGGAACACCTGGCACTGTTATTGAACACCTTGGACTCTATGTCGTTTCGTTACCACTGTGGCCACTGTGGTTCATACAACCATCTCCCTGAGTAGATTTGGATGCCAGCCTCCCACTGACATCCCTGCTTTCATCCATTCTGCACAATGAAGTTACACTGCTTTGTCCGAAATGCAGATCCAGGGGTACCTGGGTGGCTCAGTCAGTTAGGCATCCAACTTCAGCTCAGGTCATGATCTTGTGGTGTGTGAGTTTGAACCCCGCATTGGGCTCTGTGCTGACAGCTCAGAGTCTGGAGCCTGCTTCAGATTCTGTCTCCATCTCTCCCTGCCCCTTTCCCTCTCGTATTCTGTCTGTCCATCTCTCTCTCTCAAAACGAATTAAACATTGAAATGCAGACTAATAAATTCATCCCTCCATGACACCTTCCCTGCCAACATGCTCACAGAGATCCCAGATTCTTCAACATGACTTCATATAACCTATGCAAGGTGGCTCTCTCTCAAGTTGAGCTTTTCCAACGTACCAGGCTCTCTCTCACATTCCGATTTACGCACCAGCTTTCTTTGAGCCTAGAATGTTCTTATTTTTCTGGTTCTCTCTTCTCCATATTTCAAGTCTCTGCTGAGATTGTGCTTGCCCTCGCAAGCCTCCTTGAGGCCCTGACCGTTGGGTCAAATGCTTCTTGTCTTTTAATAGCACTTTCCTTCATTTTGCCACACTAGACCGTAAGCTCTTTGGGGAAAGGTACAATGGCCATCTGCTCATACGCTTCTGGTACACGGCAGATGATCATTAAACACTCATCAAAATATGAAAAGGAAGAAGAAAGGGTGCAAGAGAAATAACTCTTAAATCAATCCTCTTTCTTGGGCTGTGGCTGGAGAGGAGCTGTCATTATTTTCAAGCACAAAGTTCCAATGCTGTTGGCCTGGTTTACATTACTCTTTCATGAGGGCTAAAAAAGGAAACCAGGCTGTTGGCTGAGTTTTCTAAATATGCTATTAGCAGCGATCTCTTTTTAACGATTGCCACCTCCTTGCCATTTGGAACACAGAGTGGGGAAGTCTCGTATCTACGACGGCGTGGCCTTAGCGAGAGCTGCCGGCCCGAGCCTCCAGGAAGAGAATGTGCTGTTGCTTCTGAGGACAGCGGCTTCTTGCCACAGTCGAGCCAAAGGCTTGCAGATTGCAATGTGCCTGTGCAGATCTCTGTGTGATTATGTTGGCTGTTTGTGTTAGGAGAAGATGGCAAAACCAGGAGGCTTCTCGATGCATTTGTAACTGATATTCACAGTGGAGGAAGGATTTGAGAGTCGAATAGCAAATTGGCCCTTTTCGGAAAGTTTTAGAAGAACGCTCCTTCTCAACCCACATTTGCATTCCTGCTGAATGGGCTTTTTAGATTTTCCTTGTGAACATGCATAAAATCAACAGCCAAAGAAAATGCATTTTGGAGATGGCTTCGTACCAGGATAAATACAGGTTGATTTTATTCAAAGATAATGAGACTTTTTTTTCCCCAAGTTATGAAGGTAATGACTCTGATTTCTTTTATCAAACATACCAGACGTTAAGGCCGTAAATGAGTTCAGGGATCTTGAATGTAGGTCCCTTGGGAAGCCATGCACTTATGAAAACCACGCTTCCTTTCCTCACATCCTTTCTGGAGCCCCTTGCGGGCATGGCCCCTGAGCCTGTGACACATTCCTTTGGAAAGAGTCAAAAATCACTCAGAATTATAACGGTGAATAGGGTGGGTAATTAAAAGGTATTTTTCTCTTACAGACAGAAGAATGAGAAGACAGAGAAAGACCAAGTCGGTGTGAGACATAACTGCAATGCCACGGAGGGATTTAGCACATGGCTGTGCCCTCAGGTCCCTGTGGAAGTTCAAGGTTGGTTCTTAGGCTAGAAATTGGCTTAATGGAAAGTAGTTCTGATGGTTTAAAGTGCCCAGGTGAAACTCATTCAGCATCAGACAAGACTCCCTATACCAGAGCAAACTTCAAGTTTTATTCCTTTTAAAAAAAATCTAAAGCAAGGAATGCCATCAAGCCCTTATAAATATTTGTCTTTTCATTAATGATGATCTTAGAGAAGTCCACCGGCAACAAGACCCGCCCTTCTCTTATTGGCCAGAGCAAAAAAGGAGCCACAGCTACACATCTGGGTAAATTCATGATGATGCAAGTGTGGGTGGAGGCCAACTGTCTGCCTACCTGTGCACAGGACACCCCATAAAGGGAACCTTGGGCTCCCCTGCTTCTGACAAAGTGAGGCTCACACAAAATGTGTACACCTGCCAAGGGGTAGCATTTTCTGAGTTCTTCCTCCACTCTAGGCAGCCTTCTAAACACTTTCCATTGATCATCTCCTTTAACCCTTACTTACCACCATCATCCCACGCTATTATTAACATAAAATGTTTCGACTGTACAAAGACACAGAGAAGTTTCATTACTCTTCCAAAGCCACAGAGCCACACTCAGGCAGATTTCAGAGTCCAGGGGTGATGCTTAAGAATGTGCATTCTCTCCTGTAAAGGGAAGAACCGAACGCCTGTGGCTTTTTATCCCTTTGTGGGGATATTTCCTTTGTGGGGCCGAAGACATTCATCTGCATTTTGTAACTAGGGAGCTGGACACAAGAAAATGTGGGTAACTGGTCAAATACAATCCACAGTGAAACATTACCAGACTTTGATCATGAATTGGGCATAGACTATGAAGACTGGCAGGACTGAAATACGATCTCAGCATGCATGGTTTCACTGAAATTCAGTGAGAGGGATGGGATGGGGGGAAAAAAAGAGATTAGTCTGTTTTAAACATTCGGAGCTTGAAGAAGGATGGAATATCCAAGTGAGGCAAGATGGTCAGAGAATGGAACCCTGGCTTCAGAGAAAGGTGTGGTGTGTACTAAGACTAGATTAGGACAAGACACCATCAGAAAACAAGAGGAGGAAAAGAGTGTGGGGAGCCACTGAAGAGTTGTTTCATTGGAGGTTCCCTGGTATTCACCGATCAAATTATAAGTTTCCTTATTCATGTTTCAGGAGAAGAAACTTACAGTAATGACTGAAAGAACAGAAACTTTGTGATATTGCTCAAAAAAAAAAAAAAGTGATACATATTATATAGAAAGAAGTAGAGACACGGTACAAACAGAAGTACAAATAGATGATCTAGATATGGATGTAGGTCAAGAGAAATGTTTGGATGAGAAGCGAAGTTACAATACCAACGTATAATCCTTTTTGATCAAGCCAAAACTGCATCTGTAATTCCTAACCAATTTTTGCATCACCTTGCGATGCATCATCTTATTCTTCCGGGTGTATATACCACTTAATTGGGCATCTTCAGTCACAGAATTTAGCTAATTTTAGTATTTCAGATCAATCTCTCATCTGAATTGAAAATAAATTGTGGTCCTGGGTGGCTCAGTCAGTTAAGCGTCCAACTTCAGCTCAGGTTATGGTTGAACATGGTTCAACATGGTTGGACATGGTTTGTGAGTTCAAGCCCCGCGTCTGGCTCTGTGCTGACAGCTCAGAGCCTGGAGCCTGCTTCAGATTCTGTCTCCCTCTCTCTCTGTTCCTCCCCCACTTGCACTCTGTTTCTCTCTCAAAAATAAATATTTAAAAAATTTTAAAATGGGGGGGGGCACCTGGGTGGTTCAGTCGGTCAAGTGTCCAACTTCAGCTCAGGTCATGATCTCATGGTTTGTGGGTTTGAGCCCTGTGTCAGGCTCTGTGCTGATAGCTCACACCCTGAAACCTGCCTCAGATTCTGTGTGTGTCTCTCTCTGTGTCCCTCCCCTGCTCGTGCTCTGTCTCTCAACAATAAATAAATATTTAAAAAATAACAAAAAATAAATTAAAAAAAAAGAAAAGAACTTGTGGTCAAGATTCCTGTCTGCCCTTCCTTCCACACAGTTATCGCACAGTGGTGAATTGATAGAGGCACAGTTGTTCATTCAAACAACCTTTACTTACTGGGAACCTTTTTTGTACTTGGCGCAAAAATAAATAAGTCATAAGTAAAATGCTGTTACAGCCAGTTACAAAAGACCACATATTGCATGATTCTAGTTAAATGAAATGTCCAGACTTGGGAAATCTGTAGAGACAGAAAGCAGACATGTGATGGCCCAGGGCTTGGGGAGGGCTGATGTGGGGTTTGGTGGGATGATAGCCAAAAGGGTATGAGAGCTCCTTTTAGGAGTGATAAAAACGTTCTGCGACTGATTATGGTGAGGGTTGCACAACTCTGTGTATGCAATAAAAACCAGTGAATTGCACACTCTAATGGGTGAATCGTACGGTGTGCCAATCAGATCTCCAAATTGCTATTACGGAGTTTGTTCCCTCTGGAGGAAAACACTGTATTCAAAGAAAGCGGAAAGTACAATGGTTCTTTGCTTGGGCAAAGAACTCTGGACGCAGAGCAGAGGAGAGCATTTATTTTGTCTACGGGTTTCAAGGAAGCACAACCACCATTTGCAAATTGATGGATTGGCCGACTGACGACCTTCTTGCCTTTGGGGCTCAGCACCATATTGCTTTTAGCCTCAGTAGCTCTTGGCTTTCTCAGAGTTGGATATTAATTCATGAAATCAAGGCCAGATCATACGGGAGAGGAGCACGCCCCCTAGCTGCCTGGAGCTTTCTGAAACATTTGCTTTGCATTCAGACCAAACCCAGAAGAACAGGAAATCAAGCTCTGACATATGGGCTTTTGGTCCAGTGGCCAGAGCTTTCTTTCCTTCGAAGATTAATGAAGCACAAGGATGCCAGCCCTTTCCTTTCAACTAGCCACCATAATCGGCTCTCAGCAGCCTGCCGGTTTAATATTGCTTCACTTCAATGCTCAGGAACAGTCCCAACTGGAAAAGGCCAGGAAAACTTGGTCCAAGAGTTTTTATGAAGAGCAGCTTAACAACCTCTCTAGAACATTCCATAAGCAATATTACAAGCTTGCCTTTCTTTTTATATCTAGGAATGGGGGAAAGCATAGGGGGGAAGGGCATTGTAATCATGAGTCAAATTTCAAAGTCAACTTTGTGAGGCCCTGGCTATTTTCTAAATTAATTGACCATCAAATTCTTACCCTCTACATCTGCCTTACGTTATGGATCATAAAACTATTTGGGGTTTTTTGCTACTTAAAGGAAAGACTGTGTGGCATAAGGCACTGAGAGGGCCTGTTCCTTTTCAAAAATTATTTCGAATTCATAAAAAGAAACGAGATGATCTTTTGTGTTTATGCATCACCATTCCTCTCTAAGAAGCTCAAAGGACTTTGCAGAGCTTGTCGGTCTTGATAAAGGAAAATGGAGACAGACTTCAGCGTTAGCGGCGAACTCAGGGAGAACTTGGATTTCCTGCTAAGCTTGTCAGTGCTCGCAGACTGTTTCGTTTGATAAATTTTGTAAAAGAAGTGCATTCCTTCAGCCCTTTCCTTTATTAACCTATTCTGTTAGTCCTTCAACAAATGTTTAGTAAAGACTGAGCCAGACTCGGCATAAAGCTGGGGCTACCAAAAAAACAAAACAAAACAAAACAAAAAAACCCCAAAAAAACAAAAAACAAACCACACACAAAAAAACAAAAAACAAAACAGAAGAGCTTCTGCTCTCAGAGTGTTCACAGGCTGGTGTGGGGGACAATTAATATAGAAATAAATTAATATAAAATAGTAAATAGTAAATAGTAAAAATTAATATAGAAGTAAATAAATGGTCAGAGAAATAAATCTAGTGCTATGATAAGGCAGGGAATCAGTTTACCTACTCCACCTAAAATTACTCCAAAAACCTCCTGGAGGAAGTGGCGACTGAGCTAAAATAGGAAGAACAGAAACCAGCCACACAGGGAAAGAGTCAAGGAAATGTGCAGCAGGCATGGGGAGAGAAGCAGATAGTGCAAAGGTCCTGAGGTGGGAAAGAGTTCCTGTTTTAGGGGCATGTAGGCTACCATGGCCAGATAAAGTTAGTGGGGGGGGGGGGGGACTGGCAAGATAGAAATGAATATTGGCTAACTATATTTGCTTTTTTTTTTTTAAGTTTATTTATTTATTTTTGAGAAAGAGGGAGCATGAGCAGGGGAGGGGCAGAGAGAGAGGGAGAGAGAATCCCAAGCAGGTTCAGCACGGCCATCGTAGAGCCCAATGCGGGGCTCAAACTCACAAACCCCTGATATCATGACCCGACCTGAAATCAAGAGTCGGACCCTTAATGGACTGACCCGCTCAGGCGGCCCTATTTGCTAACTCGTCTGTCAACTGTTACGACATAACCACACATTAGGCTAAGCCATCCCCATGCTCCGTCTTACTCCAAAGGTATGAGATAGGCATCATCATCAGCATCCATATTTTACATATGAGAAAAGAGAGTAAAAAGTTGAGTCTACTGCCTAACACACACAGCTAACAACGTAGGTCAGGGAACAGTGATTTGAACCCAGGCGTTTGGATGCCAGAGTGCGGTCACTTAATCTGCTGTGTTGTTCCTTGGTTGTTGGGTGACACTCAAGGGGCAGGGGGTCCAGGGAAGGAAACAAGGAATAAGAGTACAAAGTCTTGGCTCCAGAAAATCATAGGATGCTCGTGGAACATCTGGACAAGGCTGAGGGTCAGCCATGGCTTGCTCGGGGAACTTTCCGGGTGGAGAGTGTGAAAGCAGGGCCACTGTTCCAAGATGGAGACCGGACACTCTCCAAACCCATGAGTAGCTCAGAGGACCCACGCCGTTGTGCGCGACTGAGACACAGGGACGGGAAGGGGCTGGGCCTTGTTGAGAGAGATAATGGACCAACAGTCAGGTTCAAAGCCATAAAGATCGAACCCTCCTGGCTGACTTCTACCTTCACCCAGATCACCAAAAATATCGAGCCTCTCATCAGTGCTAAAGGCAACAGCAACATCTTATGTTTGGAGGCAGGTCAAGGGAAATCAATGAAGAGAAAAGGCAGAGTGATGTATTTGCGAGGCTACGCTCATATTCAGGCATATCCTACAAAAGACCACCCGATACCCAAGTCTTGCTCAAGTCTGGGAAGCTATCTGCCTACTCTCCTGAGTCACGGAGGAGCTTTCTTCCAAGGTTATATAACCCTGTTAAACAAACCCTCACACACTGTCTTTGAATCTGCCTTCTTGAGTTCAGGGATCTACAGTTTGAGTTTGGGTGGAAATTGCCTTTTTCTAAAGATAATGTTAAATCTAGCTCTTGGCCAGTGTTACGTGAAGGACAGTGGGGAGCCGAAAGGTCAAGGCAGGAAATGTCAAGGAGGAAACGCCCTGGAAAGTCCTTGGAGCCAGGCACGCTCTCTCTTTAGCATGATACAAGCCTATGGCTATTTCCCCTTCTTTCTTCATTGTGCTCTGTTTGGTCCCAGGAACATGCCATTTGGGGGCAGGCTGGGTGGGCCAACCCAGTCCTCACAATGGCTTCCCCTGTGTAAGACATCAGCATCTCGAGGCCAAAACCCCCATACTGGGGACCTTCAGTGAGAGTCCCGAAGCTTCTGCTCCGCCACCCCACCCCAACGAAAGCATGTTGAGGAAACCAAATAGCGCAAGAAAATTAGGTAGTGAGTCGTCCCTTTGTTCATATTTCTTCTAATTTTTACAGCTGTCATCAGTCATTCCGGGAGTAAAATGCATTTATTGCTGAATGTTCGGAAAATCCAGAGAGGCAGAAAAGAAGCAAATACAGATTATCCGTGATCATATAACACTTTTAACAATTTGGGGCACATCTCTTCAGTTATTTACAAATAAATACAATTATTTATTTAACTATAAAATGTATTGCTTTTCTTTTGTTGTACAGAAATGCGCGTTTTTACAAAAGGCATATTTAGGTACACACACACAGAAAAAGAGTACTCACAAATGTGTCGTTACCAAAAAAGTTCTGGCCTAAAGTAGACCCTCTTGCATATGTGGTATGTATTTCCCGTTTTTCTGCCGTGTTTTCTTCATTATTGGTGAGTTCTTTATTAGGAGGTCTCATCCTTTGTTAGTTATATATATCGCAATGGTTTCCCAAATGTTAGTCTTTTATTGGCCAATCCTGTTTGCATGCAAGTGTTTGTAATTTTTATGTTGTTGAATGCCTTATATTTTCCTTAAAACTCTCCATCCACCCAAAGATATAGAAAGAATCACGTGTCCAGGGGCGCCTGGGTGGCTCAGTTGGTTGAGCATCTGACTCTTGCTTTTGGCTCAGGTCATGATCTCATAGTTTGTGGAATCAAACCCCACATTGGGCTCTGTGCTGACAGTCCAGAGCCTGCTTGGGATTCTCTCTCTCTCTCTCTCTCTCTCTCAAAATAAGTAAAATAGAAATATAAAAAATTTTAAAAAAAGAACCACCTGTCCCCGTGAAACTTTTATGGTTTTCTTTTCTGAAGTGAATCATTAATCCCTGTGGAATTTATGCTGGTGTGTGTGTGTATATATATACATATATATATATATATATATATATATATATATATATACATACACAAATCAATATATTTTCTTCATAGTGAAGAAGTGATTTGTATTTTTCATTAAGATGAGCCAATTACTTCAATATCGTATGTAAGGTTTTTTTTCTTGGCAAATCTATCCTGTCCTCCCTGAATGAAAATGCCACCTTTATTATATAATAACTTTTATATGCTCACAATCTGTTTCTGGACTTCACATGCTGTCCCCTATTCATCAGTCTGTCTGTCTGTACCACAGTCTATCTCGGTATTTTAATGTATATCTTTTAGCTGACAGGGAAAGACCCTCTTCATTACTCATCTTGTAGTTATTTCTGAGTATTTATTTTTCCCACTTAAGAATCATGCTGGGGATTACAAGTAAAATCCTCCTGAGATCTTTCTGGGAATGAGGGAATCAGAGGTGGAGGCAAATATAGCTTTGGGACTCTATTCTCCCCCCCCCCCCCCCGTGTCCCCCTTTCCTTCTCCCTCTCTCATTGTCTCTCCCTCTCTCTCCTTTTCTCCTACTGTCTCTCCCTTTCTCATTTGTTCACTGCCTATGGGCTTCCCACATCCCTTCTTGCTGTAGCAACAACTCTCGTGGCTGTCCTGATCTCCTTACACCTTTGTTCCTTCACTGCAGACCCTATTGTCAACGGGTCTAGTTTCTTAACATTTCTCAGTTGTCTCTTCTAGAATCTCAGCCTACCCACTTGTACTAGGCCACAGGTCACTGGTCAGCTATTGGATCACCTCTCTTTGTACCAGATCCCTAATCAGCTGGAGACATGGGGATAGGAGTAGAAGAGTAGAGTTACATGTGATAACCATGGCTATCTAAGTATCAGGGGCTGTGGGCAGGGTAGATTTTCTGAGACAGGAGGGTGTGCAGTGCAAACATTTGGACACTTGGCCAGAATAGGTCATAAATACAAGCAGAATGTGAAGTATATAACACTGTATTTTCCATATGACTTCAAATCTTAAATAGATCAACTTTAAATTACACACACACACACACACACACACACACACACACACACACGTATTTATACTAACATTTATTGAGTCCTTATAACTAGACACAGTGCTAAGTGCTTCACCACCATTATTACATTATTAAACTGTTCTCAGTCACAAGGTAAATCTTGTTCTCCTGATTTTACAGCTGGGAGAACTGAGACTCAAAGACATTTAAAAAAAAAATTACTCAAATTCACGACATTAATGCCAAAGCCAGAAATTGAACCAACCTCATTCTGTCTCCAAAAGCCAGACTTTTCAATGTTACACTGCTATGCTTTCTTTTTGTTTTTGTTTTTAAAGTTTATTTATTTATTTTGAGAAAGAGAGAGAGCAAGGGAGGGGCAGAGAGAGAGAGAGAGAGAGAGAGCACGCATGCATGCACACGTGAGAGAATCTTAAGCAGGCTCCGCACTGTCAGCACAGAACCCAATGTGGGGCTCGATCTCACGAACTGTGAAACCCTGATGGGAGCTGAGATCAAGAGTCTGATGCTTAGCTGACTGAGCCACGAGGCACCCCTAACAATCCTATGCTTTGAAAAGGGTTGAAGGGAACTGCATGGATATTAATGGGGTTTACCTATGGTCACAGGATTACAAATGATGGGATCTTCATACAAGAGAGCCCAGTGGGGACTACACAGTTTCCAGAATCTGATCTGCAGTATTTAAATCCTGATGCTGTTGCTTACTTGCTGCTTGTCTCTGAGCAAGTCACTTCACCTTCCTAAGATTCACTTTTTCAAGCTACGAAAGAGAAATTTTTCAAAATCTATGCCCTAGAGTAGTTCTAAGAATGAAGCGAGATTGGTTTAATTAATCAGTTAATTAAATGTAAGGAACCACAATGCACTGTCACAGAGCAAGTCCAATAAAAAGAGTAGCTCACGTTCTTCTAATTTCCAGTGTTTCCCCAAATTTCTCAGTGATCATATATTTTACTTCTACCTAAGTGGAGGGGGGAGGGGAGAAGTTAGTGGATCTTTAACAGTGGATCCAAATATTTGAAATGGCAATACTGAATTGCATGGAGCCATAAATAAAGGTATGCGTGTTTAGGAAAAGCTAACAAGATTTTTATTTGTAGTCGAAGGATCCAAAGTGCAACAGCGGACCTATTTTTATTTTCTGAGCAAACTTAACAGAGCCACATGAAAACTGCTTCTTGTAGCACTAGCTTTCACTGGTTTGATGACCCAGCTACTCTCTGAATGGTGCCCACTGATTCCATGTTCCATGAGTGCTTTTTAGGATGGTGTTTTTCAGAGTGAATTATTGAACCACCAGCATCAGAGTCCTTTGATCGAAATGCAGATTCCTGAGCCCTAGCTATCACCCACTGAGTCAGAATCTCAAGAGATGTGTTATGTGTTCCAGGAACCTTTAAAAATGAAACAAAATGAAACACCAGTTCCCCTGCTAACTCTACGCACACTGATTTTTGAGAGTCACTACTCTAAAAGACCTGAAATTGATGGGGGGATAAAAAGGAAAAGTGGGTTTAACCTCAGTGCAGACATTCACTAGCTGTGTGTCTTTGAGAAAGCCCCTTCAACTCAGCCTATCAGTTTCCTCATCTGTCCAATGAATAATAAGACTTCTCAGGTCTCTTTCATGCTATTCTTTCTATCCATGTAAAAATGCATGTCACAAAAGATAACTGGAAAATGCCTCATGGAGAATACGGGATTTGATCAGTACCTAAAGGAAAAGGGAGAACTTATGTGACAAAGCACCCCAGCCATCAATAAACACAGCTGATATTGGAGGGACAATGAGACAATATTCCTGAACTGAGTCACCAGTTTCTTATTGGAAAGTACCCAGAGGCAAATTATGAGCAAAGACTGAAAACAGCCTAATATGTCAAGATAAAAATTTTGGATTTGTGTAAGTAAGCAACCAGAGGTCGCTGATGGTTGGAGCTGAGAAATGGCATAGTAGAAGGGATGTCCTGGATGTTAGGAAACATCAAATTCATGCGGTGGAATGTGCATTTAGGTGGCTTCTGGGAAGCCCTGGGTAAAGACAGAAGTATATGTTAAACTGAGATGAGACACGAAGTAATGGTTCAAAAGACGTAGAAGCTTCCGCTTCCGGCTCGGACATAAGGAAGGCTTGAGTGTTGTCACTCCCATCCTTACAACAGGACAAAGCTGGGCCAACTGAAAATTAGTGCCTTTTCATGGACTTTTCAGAGAGCGGAGGTCACGGAGCAAACCTCCACATCTGGAGAGGGACATCCTGAGAGTCACAGCCCAGGTCTGTCACCTGGAACAGAAGCTCCTGGAGCCATCACGTAGTAGGAATGTCTAAACTTGAGGAAATGGTGGAGGCAGGGAGGAAGTTAGCCTGAGAGTGAGAGAATCACAGTCTTAGGGAGGTGGGATGTACTTTGATAGGTTTTACCTCTAGGAACCCGATCATGCTATCAGAACAAAGAGCTTCAAAAAGATCTCCTCCTGGTCCAGGCAGGCAGAGGGAGAGAGTACCGTGAAATCAACCTGAGCAGTCTCTGTAACAAAGTCCTAACAGAGCCTCATCTTACCTGGGGGTGGCGGGGCGGGGGTGGGGGGGGGGCTCCTGCCATTGTAGCCTCTTGTATGCTTTCTGTCTCGCCTAACAGAGTAGGGAGGGGAAAGAAAGTTTAGAATCACCAGCCTGTGAAACTGAAGGTCACAGCTCAGGGACACAGGCACGTTACAAAGAATGGGATTTAATCATAATATCATAGAACACCTTCCTTCCCCACACTGTGACACCAACAGGGCTCTGACAGAGTAACAATCGGTCACAGCTGAAAGAGTCACAAGACGCATATTCTGTCTAAGAAGTTCTTAAGAGAGCTCCAAGTCAACAGGGGAGACAAAAACAAGGATGCTAGAGGTAATCGAAACCTCCAGCAACTGCAGCTACAGCATCCATTGAACACAGCTCAATATCTAGCCAGATGAACGGCTTACTTACCTCAGTTTCCTATTATCTCTTTCTATCATGTCTGGCTTTCAACAGAAAATCACTAGGCATGCCAAAACTCAAGAGAAAACAAAAAACAAAAAAACACAATGTGAAGACACAACACCAGACTGAGCATCAGAACCAGACTGAGATACAGGAACAGATTTGGAACTGTCGGATTTGGCGCAGAAGTTAAAATCCCTGAGATGAGTACGTTAGGGGCTCTCGTGAAAACGCAGATCGCATAGAAAAAAGGAGACGTATGAAAACAGAGAGATGGAAACATTAAGAGCCGAAAGGAAATGCTAGAAATCAAAAACACTGTAAGAGAATGAAGAATGCCTTTCATGGGCTCCTGAGTAGACTGGACACCGCCTAGGAAAGAATCAGTAAGTACGAAGATATGTCGACTGAAACATCTTAAACTGAAATGCAAAGAAAAGAAAAAAGAATGGGGAAAAAAACAACAACCCAGAACAGAACATTCAAGAACTGTGGGACAATTTCAAAGGGTATAAGCTATACTCAACTAGAATGCCAGAAGGAGAGGGGCTCCTGGGTGGCTCGGTTAAATGTCCTACCTCGGCTCAGGTCATGATCTCATGGTACGGGAGTTTGAGCCCCACATCGGGCTCACTGCTGCCAGTGCAGACGCTGCTTCGGATCCTCTCTCTCCCTCTCTCTCTTCCCCTCCCCCACTCGCCCTATCTCTCAAAAATAAATGAACATTTTTTTTTTTTTAGAAAAAATATCTTAAAAAAGAATACCCGAAGGAGAAAATGAATACAGCAGAAAAACATTTAAAGTAATAAAGTTCACAGTTTTTTCAGAAAGACTGACAGTCACCAAATCACAGATCCAGAAAGTTCAGAGAATACCAGGGAAGACAAATATCCAAAAATTGACATATATGCATTTCATATTCAAACTGCAGAAAATGAAAGACAAATTGAAAGTCCTGAAGCAGGCTGTGAGTGGGGAAGTTCTTCTAATAGAGGGAAAAAGGATAAGAATTACAGTGGGTTTGTCATCAGAAACCCCACAACCAGGAAGAGAATGGAGTGATGTATTCAAAGTATTACAAGGAAACATAAATCAACACAACAATCTAAAAATTCTAAATCCAGCAAAATTGTTCCTCAAAAGTGAAGAGGAAATCCAGACCTTCTTTGACAAATAAACACTGAGGGAATTCATCCCTTCCAGGCCTTCCCTGCAAGAAAAGAGGCACTTGCAACAGAAGGAAAATGGCATGGGTCACAGACTCAGATCTCCAGAAAGAAAGAAAGAAAGAATCAGAGAAGGATCATATGAAGGAAAACAAAATATTTTATTTGTATTATTCTTAGTCGATCTAAAAGACACCTGTTTGTTTAAAGTAACATATTAATAAAATAATATATTCAGTTATTATATAAAGCTATGGGTAAAGGAAGAGAATAACAACAAAATCATAGGGGCTCCCGGGTGGCTCAGTTGGTTAAGCGTCCAGCTCTTGACTTGGCTCAGGTCATGATCTCACGGTTCGTGAGTTCAAGTACAGCATCAGGCTCTGTGCTAATAGCGTGGAGCCGGCTTGGGATTCTCTCTCTTGGCCCCTACCCCACTGGCTTGCGCACGTGCATGCTCTCTCCCTCTCTCTCTTTCAAAATAAATAAATAAATAAACTTAAAAATATACACAACAAAGTCATAAAGAGCAGAGGGAGGAATTAGGATACTTTGTTATGAGGTACCTATAATACATGTAAAGTGGTATGGTCTTATTTGAAGGTGGACTTAGGTTATTTAAAAATACGTATTACAAACTCTAGGGCAACCACTATTTTTTTTTTTAAAGAAGCATAGTTTATAGTCAAGGAAAGGAAATAAAATGGGATCGCATGATATGTTCAGTTAAAAGCAGGGAAGGCAGAAAAAATGGGATGAAATAGGGGGAAAAAAGGACAATGCAGAGAACACATTTACAAACATACTGGCTATTTCCCCAATTACATCAATAATCATGTTAAATGTGAATGATCTAAATACTTGGTTGAAAAGACAGAGACTGTCAGAGTAGATAACACACGAGACCCTAACTATATGTGATTTACAAGAAATGCACATTAAAGACACATAGAGTTTAAAAGCAAGAGGATGGTGAAAGACGTATCCTGCTAACACTAATCAAAACAAGTTGGCGCTGTTATTTTAATTTCAGACAAAGCACATTTCAGATCAAGGAGAATTATCAGAGATAAAGGGAGACACTGCATAGTGGTGAAGCGTTAATTCTCCAAGAAGATATATTAATCCTACATGTGGATGCATCTAACAACAAAGCACCAAAATATTTGAAGTACAAACTGAGAGGAAAATTAGACAAATCCCTACCCTAGTTGGGGATTTTACCACACTTCTATCAGTTAATGATGGGTCAAGAAATCAGTAAGGATATAGCTGACCTGAAAGTAATATCAATCAAATTGTTCTAACTGACATTTACACAACATCCCATCCAACAACAGCAAATTACACATTCTTCTCTAGCTCACATGGAGCATTTGCCAAAACAGATTAACTTCTGTGCATAAAACAAACCCTACCACATTTCAAAGAACAGAAATCATGCAAAGTATGCTCTCGGATCATGATGGAATTAAACCAAAATCACAAACAGAAAGAGAGTGGGGGCAATTCTCAAATGTTTGGAGATTAAACAACCTCTAAATAACACAAGGATCAAAGGAGAAGACCCCAAATTAAAAAAACAACAACATTATTTTGAACCAAATGAAAATACAACTGATCAAAATGTGTGTGACGCAGCAATAGCAGTGGGAAATTGGAGGGAAATTTATAGCTTTAAATGCCTATATTAGAAACAAATAAAGTTCTAAAATCGATCATCTAAGCTTCTATCTCAGGAACTAGAGAAAGGAGAGCAATTTAGACCTAACACAAGAAGGAGATAGTAAAAATTAGATCAGTAATCAGTAAAATTGAAAACAGGAAAACGACAATCAAGTGAAACCCAAAACTGGTTCTTAAAAAAAAAATAGATCCATAAAACTGATAGCCCCGCCAACCAAGGATAAAAGAAAGAAGACACAAGTTACCAATGTCAGAAGTCAAAGAGGGGCACCATTACTGATCCCGTGGACAAAAAGAATGATACAGTGAAGTCTATTGAATTTAATATTTTTTAATGTTTATTTATTTTTGAGAGAGAGAGAGAGAGAGCAGGGGAGGGGCAGAGAGAGAGGGAGACACAGAATCCGAAGCAGGCTCCAGGCTCTGAGCTAGCAGCACAGAGCGTGACTCAGGGTTCGAACCCATGAACCATGAGATCAAGACCTGAGCCGAAGTCAGACACTTAACAGACTGAGCCACCCAGGTGCCCATAGAGTCTATTGAATTTAGTGGATGAATTGACCCCATTACAGGAATGACAGATAAGAGCCACTGCAGATCACAGGTGGCCATTTTATTAACAGAGGGGAGAATGAGTGAGTTTCTAGAAGAATGTCTAACATCTTCACCGGATGTTAGCAGTAACGGGATGCAGGGGAAGAACATGGACCAACCCGGGTCAGGACTGGGGGAAACGCCCCCCACTGCCCCCACAAGGAGGAAATTCCTGATGCTTCACAGTTGCTTGGGAATAGGTCTTCCAAATTAGCTCACACAAACATGCAATACACATAAAAACAATATACTTGCCATGCATGTGGAGTTTTAAGGAAAGGCTCCTAGAAAAGCCCCTTCCCCAAAAGGAAAGGCTGAGCTTAGGGCCCCCTTGTATAGAAATTCTGAAGTGACAATGAAGTGTCACCAGTGAAATCTAACTTCAGTATCCCAGGGAGCTTCCTGTGAAGGTGGGTCACACCTACAGGAGCATGTCAAGAATGATAATCACCGGGGCGCCTGGGTGGCTCAGACAGTTAAGCACCCAACTTCGGCTCAGGTCATGATCTCGTGGTTCGTGAGTTTAAGCCCTGTGACGGGCTCTGTGTTGACAGCTCAGAGCCTGGATTCGGCTTCAGATTCTGTGTCTCCCTCTCTCTCTGCTCCTCCCCCACTCGTACTCTCTCTCTCTCAAAAATAAACATTAAAAATAAAAAAAAAAAAAGAATAATAATCACCAGTGTAGACAGGTAACCTCATCGTGGTTCCAGCTGAGCCATGGGCCTTTCACCTCTCAGAGGACAGGAGGACAGTCCAAGCATCCAGCAGGAGATATAAGGGTCAGGTCACATGCTCTATCACACTCAAGACAAGGTTGCATGGGGAACAGGGGGTATGGAAAGGAAGACAGAAAATCCCAGTGATGTGAACAGGACACACAATGACTTAGAAAGACTCTCACACACCTCTTCATATCTGAAGCCAAAAGTGTGTGTTCTAGACCCCAGCTTCAGGTAGTTTCGTCATTATTATATTGTCAGAGCAATTACTTAATAGAGGTCAGAGCGATTACTTAATAGAGCTAATAAAATCATGCAACTCTTAAGTGACAGAGTTAAAACTCCGTCTCCATCACCATATGGCCTTCTTGCTATTAATTCATTGTGCTCTATCACCTTTGTCAGCTCTATGCCTTCCAGCACCACGGTCCTTCTGCTAGCTGGAACTTACACTAACTCCAGATCACTCGGGAGTATAACTTCTCTAGAGTTTATTCCTGAAGTGGGGATAGTAATAAGAATATCAACATTAGCAGTGGTTGGGAAAATGACGCATGAATCATTGGGATAATTGTAAGAGTACTTCTCAAAATCTAGCAGGCTATCTACATATCTGGGTGAAAGATTTTGTGAAGACATGTACATGGAGGGCATCAGAAATGCACGGATACCCGATGGAGTATTAGGCATAAAAAAGGAAGAAACCCTGCCATTTGTGGCAACGTGGATGGAGGACCTTGAGGGCATTATGCTAAGTCAGACAGAGAAAGGCAAATACTGTATAAGTTCATTTCTAGGTGGAATCTAAAAATAAATGAGTAAATAAATAACTCAGAAGAGATGGGTGGTTTGCCAGGCGAGGGTGGGGGGTGGGTGAAAATGTTCCAAAGGCACAAACTCCCAGTTATAAGATAAATAAATCGTAAAAAGAGAAGATAAATATGTAGAATAACAAAAGCCATAAAAATCAGTGAGTTCTCCATAGGAGAAAACTGAGAGTGTAAATATAAATACAGAGAAAACATAAAGAAGCAAGGAAGTCACTTGCAGTTAGGCAGTAGGGAAATCAGGGAAGTATTTGGTCACAGACTCCAAGGGGTAGCAAAGTCTTAAGAAACCATGAAAAGTCAATGTTATTAAAAGTTCTAGAAAGTTCCATGAAAGTAAAGTAACTGGAAGTGACTAGAAGGAGACCGTTGTTCATCTTGATGAGAGAATTATGGGGGAAGTTGTTGGCAAGAACGCCACACCACTTGAGTCAAGGCTAGCTTGAGCAGATGGCATGTGCAAGCCAAACAGGGAACACACTATGTGCGTTAGGATCTGGGCAGTAAAAAGAAGAGACGGCAATAGCTAAGAAGAAAAGCAGTTTTCTTTACAGCTGATGGGATCTGTGCAAAAGAAGAGTAGAGACATGGAAAACAGATGGGCGTGGCATTGGAGGCAAAGCTCCCGGCTGCTGAACATGAACAGAATCAGAAGCACAGCCACAGATATGAGACAGTCACCTAGACACGGAGCCCTGTTCAGAGGGAGAAGGGGATGGATGCACTTACAGAGATGGTTTCTCTTGTTAGATGGAACTTCGAGTCAGATTTTCAACTCTCTGCTGTCATATGTCGTTGGGGAGGGGTATGGTCAGGAACTGTCACATCTCTTGACATTCGAAGAAAAGCCAGAACACTAGATGTTTATGTGAAATATCCTGATTGTTGTGTATGTTGGCTCCACTGAAAAACAAAACAAGACCATGTAGGCCATCTGGGCACCAGACCTGCCCACGCATCAATCTGCATCCCCTGTGGTACACATTCAATTCAACCTGTCACAAACCTGGGAGACAGCTTTTGATACCTGAGAGTCAAAGTTACTTGTGGTTTCCTTTGGTTGCACTGATTAAAGGGAAGGGAAAAATAAATCCTTCAAAGCCAAGTGAGCAGTCGGGATTAACGGTTTACCAGGACAATTGATAATGAGAAAACAGAGCAAGAGGCTTAAAGTAAACGGCTTCTCTAGCAGTTGAACAGTTGTCTGATTTTGATAGCAGGAGGTGTTCTTGTGGTCCTTAAATCAGGTTGAGTTAGGGTTCACTTTACTTACTATGATGAAACTACATGTATCGGTAATCCAACAATGGGGTATGAATTACAGTGAAACGCTATGCGGGCATGAGAGGCATGATTTAGAAAAATACTTATTTCTCTGGGTAATTTCTCGCTTTGTATGGGTGATAGATCAAATGATATTATCAAATGTTCAAGCTTTAAAACAGATTCAGGTATGATACATAGCGTGATTCCATGGCTTCATAAATTATTTTATTGTTATTTTTTTCATTTCCTAAAACAAAAGCTTCTTTTACCTAAAGCTGTGTTGTTTAAGTTCTGGAATAACAGAAACTAATGCTCTAGGAGGGCTGTGACTCTGGTTGACAGAATGTTGGGAGATTTGGGGTTACTTCCTGGTCACACTCACATTAAGGGAGCCAAGAAATATCCCCATCTATGCTTATTTCAGAGATTTCACAAAAATGTTCACAAATCCCAAAATTACACGACTTGCCCTGACCACCCCCCTTCAGTTCCTTCTCCTTTCCCTTAGCAGTGGAGAGTGTTGGTTTTCTCCTAGTATCCATTCCTTCCGGGATAGTAGGATTTGAGCTGGATCCCAGGCTCCTCAGAATAGGGCAAACGTTCCAGGCTTCGGTGGCAACTAGATATCACGTGTGGCTCAGTGGCAGTCCAGGTGACGGAAGAAGACCACTTTCAGGAATCCTCCTCTGGGGCTGTTTGTCTTCTCCCTCTGCTTAGCCTTCTCCTCCATCTTGCTTCCTGGCATGTGGACACTGCCATCTTGGATCACAAAGATGAGAGCTCTATTCTAGGGATGACTAAATGTGGTCTGGAATAAGAAGTCCAAGGAGAGTTTCTGGCCTCCCGAGCCTAAATGCTCACAGCTGAATTCCATCCTAAGTAATATACCTTCCTCCCTAACACTATAACTAGCTACATCGAAAGTTTGTGTTGGGATGAGATGGCTAATAAATTACAACTCTTGTCTTCACTCTTTGTCTTAAGAGGTCTAATCTCATCCTTCAGTGATCTAACCCACCCACAACCAGATTCCTCGATGCCCCAATTAAAGTTTTAGAAGGATAAATTGATATGCTGGATAAGCCAGAACATCTATTCTCTACCCTTTTCATCAAAATTTCGCTTACAGTTTATTTATTTATTTTTAATGTTTATTTATTTTTGAAGGAGACAGATACAGAACATGAGCAGGGAGGGGGAGAGAGAGAAGGAAACACAGAATCCAAAGCAGGCTCCAGGCCCTGAGCTGTCAGCACAGAGCCCGACATGGGGCTCGAACTCACAAACTGCCAGATCATGACCTGAGCTGAAGTCAGACGCTTAGCCAACTGAGCCACCTAGATGCCCCAACTTTGTTTATAGTTTTAAGAACCATAATTAATATTGCAACTGGAAATGTAGCCAGACTAGTTCCACAACCCCATGTATTTTTTGTTGTTGTTTAATTGGCTTTTCTTACTACTTTATCCCACCAGGTAAATATTAAAATCGTTACATTATGCTTCCCCAGAAATCATGCTGAATTTTTTTGGCAGTTCGTTAAATTTATGTTCATTCAGAGAGAATCTATCACTTTTCTACACTAAACCATTTCGCCCAAGGAAATATCTCCAAGTAGTTAACCAAGTTTTCTTCTCTGTCTGTGGTTGTAGGTTAATTAATATACAGTGAATTCCTGGATATTTTTTATAAATTTTGTTTCTATTGAACGGTCAACTTATTATTTAGTATTTTGATCTTAATGCATCATAAAACTAAACAAACATTTGACAGAAAAAAAACCAAGATTGTATTATAAACTCGTAACTTTTTAAAAAATCATTGCTACTACCACAAGCGAAAATCACACTGTGAATGTTCTGGTAATTTTGCAGACAACAGAGTTTAAAAATTGGAATGTTTTATTTAAAAAAATTTTTTGTTTAATGTTTGTTTATTTTTGAGACAGAGAGAGACAGAGTGTGAGCCAGGGAGGGGCAAAGACACAGGGAGACACAGAATCCAAAGCAGGTTCCCGGATCTGAGCTGTCAGCACAGAGCCTGACGTGGGACTCGAACCCACAAACTGCGATATCACGACCTGAGCCAAAGTCGGACACTCAACCGACTGAGCCACCCAGGCGCCTTAAAAATGTTTTATTTTAAATGCAGAGCTATCACACACAAACGTGTTTTTTGAAAGCTTTGTCTCATTTTGACAGTAGTTTATCTTTTTATATCAATTACTGATCTGAAAACCTTGACGTTTCTATTCCTCTTTTTTTTTTTTTTTCAACGTTTATTTATTTTTGGGACAGAGAGAGACAGAGCATGAACGGGGGAGGGGCAGAGAGAGAGGGAGACACAGAATCGGAAACAGGCTCCAGGCTCCGAGCCATCAGCCCAGAGCCTGACGCGGGGCTCGAACTCACGGACCGCGAGATCGTGACCTGGCTGAAGTCGGACGCTTAACCGACTGTGCCACCCAGGCGCCCCTCTATTCCTCTTTTATAGAGTTGGAAGACTCACAAGATTAAAGAAGATGCTTATGATTATTTAGTTCATTCCTCTCATTTTTATGCACTATGAAGCGGGCCAGGAAAGAAAATGTGCCTTGGCCAAGAGCACCCCATTATTCTTTTTTTTACAAGGGCATCCACAGGTACCATAAGAGTGGAACAGTAAAAAGAGAAATGGCTTATTGTCCAATAAACAGGGGGTTGAATCGCACACTGCCACATACAAACCGAGTAACTACGGCCTGTCTGTAGGTCAGTCACCTGCTCTGTGAACATTCTGGACCATAACATTAAACTTAGAGGGCTGTCCTGAGGATTAAATAGCAAATTGCGTTAAAAGCTCAGCTTCCCGGGGAGCCTGAGTGGCTCAGTTGGTTAAGTGTCAGACTTCAGCTCAGGTCATGATCTTGAGGTTCGTGGGTTCGAGCCCCACGTTGGGCTCTGTGCTGACGGCTTGGAGCCTGGAGCCTGCTTCGGATTCTGTGTCTCCCTCTCTCTCTGCCCCTCCCCGGCTCATACTCTGTCTCTCTCTCACACACACAAAAGTAAACAAACACTAAAAATAAAAGCATCCAGCTCCCGGCTGAGCACATGACACTGTCTGCCCTCTGCCCCATCTCCATCCGGGGTTAGGATGGTTACTGCCAACAGATACCGAAGGGAATTCTCCACGAAACAGAGTGATGACATTATTCCAACAGCCACAAGGAAAGCTGAGAAAATACCCTTCATTCAAAATAATCATTGGAAGTAAGATAATGAGACCGCCCTAGAGCAGGATTCTCGCACAGAGAATCGTGACACAGAGGCTTTTCTTCCCAGGAAGCAACCTTATTTGTGCTGGCCCCGCTCAGCTGGGTCCGCACCCAAAGAACTGAGCCCCGACCGCCACGTGGCGTAGTTTTTTTTATATTTTTTTACTTTTTTGTTTCCCATA
Organism: Puma concolor; assembly: GCF_028749965.1. Lineage (NCBI taxonomy): Eukaryota > Metazoa > Chordata > Mammalia > Carnivora > Felidae > Puma > Puma concolor. The sequence goes on along the minus strand of NC_141680.1, from coordinate 7,571,211 downwards.
CGTGGTAACACACACACGTAGCCTGATCAAGTGGTCTCATGTTACGAGGTGGTGAAGAATGTTGTCACGTATGCGTTGCCTTGATATGTTTTTTTTTTCTTTCCTTAGTGAGGGGCCCATACCACAGCCCCCAAGACAGCAGAAGATATTTTAACTTGAAAGCTTAAAGATGAGGGGCGCCTGGGTGGCTCAGTCGGTTAAGCGTCCGACTTCAGCTCAGGTCACGATCACGCGGTCCGTGAGTTCGAGCCCCGCGTCGGGCTCTGGGCTGATGGCTCGGAGCCTGGAGCCTGCTTCCGATTCTGTGTCTCCCTCTCTCTCTGCCCCTCCCCTGTCATGCTCTGTCTCTCTCTCTCTGTCTCAAAAATAAATAAACGTTAAAAAAAAAATTAAAAAAAAAAAAAAGAAAGCTAAAGATGATTAGTGGCAGGCATGGGGACATTGCTACGGCGTCCCTGTCCGGGTCTACAGCTTGTTTACAACTAAAGCAGCACGGAGTGCCTCTAATGTGGGCAGTTTAATGACTTAGATTTGGAGCCACTTTAATATTTCCTAACTGTGGGTTTCCTCCCCTTCCTTTTTCAGGGCAATCACTGGAGAGTACATAACACACTTAGAACTTTGATCTACGGACGATCCAGCAGCCCATTAGCGTTTTCTCCGTACAAGGTCCCACGCCGTGCAAGTCTGTTCCGTTCGGGTTTTTTCTGGGTGTTCTTGCAAGCAAGAAACAGTGCAGGAAGCTTAGCGTCCTAGGAGGCAGTGGCTGAGACACACGCCAGGGCCAGAAAAGCACGGCATCCGGCCGGCTCAAAAATAATCAATTCCGACAATCACAGATGGAGAATTTATACACAGGAAATGTCAGTCAGAGAACGTCTCTGCGTAATATCAGCAAAGCTCACTTTGCTAACCCAGGAGCTTTTAGTGTCACTTGTCAGTGGAGGCTGATTATGCTGATGTTTGTTGTTTGTCTACTTGACAATTTCCCTTCTTTCTGTGCTGTGTTCGGGACAGGTGACTCCTGGAGTCAGCTTGTTTTGCTGGTCATCTGTACACTGAAAGGAGCATGCTACTCAAAGCCACCGTGTCACCCAACGGTTCTCCAAGAAATATTTTATTGTGTTTGACACAAAGTCCAGAAATCATCATCACAGCATGCACGGTATTGGAGTTCATTCAACTGAGACTATCCTGGTACCTGGAGAGAACGAATTAACTGAGTAGCTATGCTCACCCCAGCAAAACAAAATTACGTATGTTGTAAAAAAAAAAAAAAAAAATCAGGTAACACTTTTATTTCCTCCCACCTCATGTGTTCCCTTTCTCATATAACTTTGGCTTCTATTTCATTGAAGAATATTAAAGCTACACCACGTGGGTCCTTTTGTAAAACTGTCTCTTCATCTGCAAAACAGCTCTGTTGTTGCCATGTTAATCCCTGTTCACCCATCCAACTATAGTGAAGTATAAAATCAGTAGGAAAATCATAAAGGAAGAGGGTGCTATCTAACTAAACAAAAAGTTAACATCTCCCAAGTGTCCAAAACACCGCAAGAAAACGTAAGCGTAAAATACGAGCTGGAAAAAAAATCAAGGCAAATATCTTCAGTAAACGTGTATCTATTAAAATGCAAGTATGGGGGAGGCGCCTGGGTGGCTCAGTCAACTGGTTAAGTGTCTGACTTCAGCTCAGGTCATGATCTTGTGGTTCGTGGGTTCGAGCCCCGCGTCGGGCTCTGTGCTGACAGCTCAGAGACTGGAGCCTGCTTCAGATTCTGTGTCTCCTTCTCTCTCTCTGCCCCTCCCCCACTCACACTTTTTCTCTCTCTTAAGAAAAAAAAAAACAAAAAACACCACCCACACAAGTAAGAACTATTACCCCAAAAGCAAAAGGCACAAAGAATGCAAATGGGGAATTTACAAGTGGAGACACAGAAGTGCCCACTTGGCGCAACAAATACTGTTCACATTTGGTACTAACTGATCAATGGTCAGCAAGGCAGGACTGAAATCAGATGATCAAAAATGAAAAATACATTTTTATATCTCACCCATCAAATCTATACAGATTTAAACGTTTGGCAATATCACTTGCTGGCAAGAATGTGGAGAAATGGGTGGGGTCACACCTTGTCAGCAGAAGTAGAAGGTTTTGTGACTCACGCAAAGAGCATTTTGTCAGTAGTCTGTAAAATTAAAAAGCACATATCTTATCGCTCAGGGATTCCACTTACAGTAATTATCATCAAGAACTATTTGGACACAAACATGGAGAGACGTGTGAGGATGTTTACAATCATTGCTTAGAACCATCAAACTTTACAAACATGATAGAATATTATACGGCAGTTACAAGGTTTTAAATCATCTTGTCTTCAAGTGGAACGTTATACAGTGATTAAAAGAAACTTTTAAGGGGCATCTGGGTGGCTCAGTTGGTTAAGCGTCTGACTTCAGCTCAGGTCATGGTCTCACGGTTCGTGAATTTGAGCCCTTAGTCGGGCTCTGTGCCTGGAGCCTGCTTCGGATTCTGTGTCTCCCTCTCTCTCTCTGCCCCCTGACCCCACCGCTTGCACTCTGTCTCTCCCTCCCTCTCAAAAATAAGTAAACATTAAAAAAAATTGTTTAAATAAATAAACTTTTAAAATATGTATTTCTCTTTTTAACATGTAATGGGAAGAGCTAAAAAGCATATTGTCATGTAAAGAAGCACTACAGAATATGGGTATGGAATTTTACCATTTATATAAATTTAAAACACACATGTAAGTAATATACTATTTAGCACTCATGGTTGCTGTAGTTAAAACGTACACTTCTATCCACAGTGCTTTACTTCTATTAAAGACAGATAGTGAAAATGTTCTAAAATGCTAATCATCATCATTTGTAGGCATGGGTATGGCTTTTATTGTTCTTTTTATTTTAGGAAAGTGAAAGAAAATCTTATTTTAAAAAGTCAAGAAAGATACACTGACCAAGCACATAAATAGGTAATCTGCAAAAGAGAAGTACAAGTGAAAATGTATTCAACATCATCGTTAGCCAACGGACTGCAAATTAAAACCACAATTGGTACAGATTTTTTTAATAAAGGGTGGGGTGCACAGTAGGCATACTGCCCCACGAAGCCTGGGGTGGCTGGGATAAGGCCCCTTTCCTACAATCCCCATTTTCCCCAACCTTGCCCCTGGGGGAGCCAGAAGCAGTGAACTGAGGAGAACACAGAGGATTCAAAGAACAAGAGACATAGAACGGAATTCGCCCTTTACTCTGCTAGTCCTGAGGGTCTGATATCAGGTCGGGGTAAAATGCTGAGTTACGTAAGAAGTTCCAAATCTGTCTTTAGGACTTTCCTCCACATGAACATGGGACTCAATAACCCTAGTGGGAATATTCTTACAACTGAATGGGACAGATTCAGGATGGCGTCATGAGGCTTGGATAGATTTCATTCCTTACAGTTGAGGGCAATGATAGAAAAATTGAAACAAAACACCATCTGCCAACAGCCCAGATATGCCAACGGCTAGAAACTTGGAAGACCAGTCACATTTTGATAAGAGTAACCATCTGTCTGGCTTGCCCAGGCCAGTACCTGATTATGATTGCTTTACCAGAGTAATTATTGACAACACTTCTTTTAGTCTGGGAAGTGGCCCAGCTTGGACAATGATGAAACTCATGAAGATCAAGTCACCTGTCCAAGGACAATCAGCTAAAATGTAGCATCAGGGTGCCTGGGTGGCTCAGTCAGTTGAGCGTCTGACTTCAGCTCAGGTCACAATCTCACACTTCATGGGTTCAAGCCCCGCATCGGGCTCTGTGCTGACAGCTCAGAGCCTGGAGCCTGCTTCCGACTCTGTGTCTCCCTCTCTTCCTCTGCCCCTCCCCCGCTTGTGTTCTGTCTCTCAAAATAAAAATATATTAAAAAAAAATTCATCAAGCTTCACACTTAAGTTAAAAAAAAAAAAATGGCAGCACTGGAAATCAAACCAGGTCTGTCAGACTTCAAATTCTGCATTCCTTCTACTGCTAATAAATATCCCTAATCTAGACTTGTGGCTTGACTAGTAAAGTTCTGTAAATGAAGTTTTAAGAAAAAACGAATTCTAACAATTACTTTCAAGACTATGCCATACTTTGTACTTAAGCCAGTAATAGCTACCACATAGGAACCCTTGAGGATTGGTCTTAATGAATAAATAAGTTAAGATGTGCATACAGTAGAAGCATCTGGTTCTAAAGAGATTGAAATAGGTATTTTCTTAAGTATATCAAACATGTAGGGTTTGCATTTTCCATTTGCCTACATGTTTTCCCCATTAGCCAAACAAAGGTAAACGTGTATGTTTGAGTGGTCATGAATTTCAAATTACTAGACTTCCGATTAAATTGTTTCTAGGCGTATTAATAAAACTAATGAGATGGGATCAGTCTTCCCAAAAGCTTAAAATATCAAGCAATAATTTTAATACCATGTAAAACAGCATAAACTGCATAAAAATTATATATCACTTCCTTTTACATCTCAAATGACAGAGTTGTGGCCCTTTTTAAAGAGAGTGAAACTTGAGTGTGCATTTGCAAAGAATTCATCCTTAGGGACATATTTTGAAATATTAAAAATATCTGCAAACCACATATGCTTCATTGGGCAAGCTGCCTTTTACATGCTTATATGTGAATGCCCACCGATACATTTAATCTCACGGCTTATTTGCAAATATGCTATTGTTTTCTTTTAGATTAAAAAGGAGTATTTCGCAAACCAGGAGGCAACTTGTCAACTTCAGTCTCCCTAGGTCCCGTCTTGGAAGGAAATTTCCAAGAGATCGGTACTGATACGGAATGGTAGAGAGAAGTCCTGTGTTTTCTCCCCCTCCTGGCCCCCCCCCCCGCCCCCAACCCTCTACTCCCCATCAGCTGTGTGACCTTGGGAAAACTTTAACCTCTCTGAATCTCCATTTCCTTTTGGTGGAAAATTGGAATGTGACTATCTCGGGATTTTCAATGAGGCTAAAAACCCAATGTGAGCTAATTTTGTAGAGCAACGTCTTCCAAAGTGCCTTTAGAAATAATAGTCCTCGTTTGTCAGAGGACCAAATTTAGTGTACTATTATTGTTGGAATGAGTCTCTTCCAAGAAAACACTAACCTTAAGCAGCAAAGAACACCTCCTAACATGGGGCTCTGAGAATTCCAGAAGCAAAGAAAGGGGCGGGACAGGCTAACAGAGGTGGGTGGTGGAATCAGAAGCCCCCATGGAGGGGTGAATCAACTCTCAACAGATCCCTGCTTTTCAAAACGTGCACGTGTTGGGGTGGCTAAATCCTCAGGAAAGCTCACGGTCTGACAAGTTCAACCACAGTTGCCAATCTCCGCAGAAACGCTAACCGAGCCCTCTTGAGCTTGGGGAGGGAACTCCCGCCTTGGCCCAGACTCTCCATCTTCTGCAACTCATCTTCCCTCAGCCCTTTAATGAAGGTTGACACTTGGCAGAGGTGGGGAGCCGAGGCTCATGCTCTTAACGAGCTCTCGTTCCTAAGAGGCTTTGGCGTCACAGAAGCATACCTCCTGCCATATGCTTCCTCCAGTTATCTGCCCCCGCTCTCAGGGTGCGGGGGGCCATAGTTCGCTACTGGCAGAGATGCTGCATCAGGCCACGTCTGGCTGGAGATCTGGGTGTCAGCCCTTGTTGTCGGGCGTCAGATGGAGGGGAGAACAGGTGATCATCAGTGCAGACTCCAGGGATCCTTGGTGGACTCAGCGATCTGTATCTTCTGCGGGGCGGGGGGTGGGGGTGGGGGGTCAGTCGATGAAACCCACCTGCGATGGGCAGCAAGTCACATGGGACATCTAGCCTTCCGTGTCAAACCCCGAACGTCATCTTATGTGCTCAAGAAGAGAGCATTCCCTTGCCCCCAAACGTGTCCAACAATGGCTCTCCCGGTGGCTAACGCTCTGATGGTTAAATGGCACCATAGGCTTGGAATCCATCCACTCAAGCGAAGGCTTAACGCTCACTGCTGTCAGGCCATCTTCTACCCCTCCCCTGTGGGGGCTTCGGGCAATCATCGGTGCTGGAACCGATCCCGCTTTTCCGGAGCCCGGGTTCTACCAGGGAGAGACGGATAACGAAGAGTATGCCTAATGTTTGAGGAAAACAAGGATGATGTGAGAGAATAAAGGGGTCTGGTGTTAGGAGCACCACTCTGGGGAGGGCAGAGGAAGACCCCTTGGAGATGGCGACATCAGAGCTGAGCTCCAGGCTGGATGGGTGGGGCTTGGCCATGGAGGGGGCGAAGAGCATGCCAGGTAGGGAGATGTGTGCACGGGAAAGGGAGGGAGAAGCCTCTGGAAGCGAAGGATTGCACAGGGAGAGGCTTTCTAAGCCACAAGGCATGAGAGAGCGATGTTTTATCAGCATCATTATTTGAATGGTCCTTGTCTTGCACCTGTGTTGGGTATCCGTACCCCTTGTGCTCATACGGGTGGGCCCCTTCACTTATCCTGCAGAGTCTGTCATTATGGACTGTCCTATCCTTCTTCCCCTTCTGACTGAGAGTTCCCCTGAGGCAGGTACGTTGCCTTTTGTTTTTGAGGCATTCATACCTGATAGAGCAATTTCACATACAACAGGCACCTTATAAATATTTGTACGAATGAAGGACACAACATCTACCGGGGTGTGGGACAACAGGCTCCTCTCCAGGAGGCCATAGGAGGGAGAGGGGCTGACATTCCTTTTCTTCCCCTGGTCTTACTGAGATACAATCGACATACAACACCACGTAAGTGTAAGCCACAGGACAAAATGACTTGTGAAACTCTCATTGCAAAGTTACCCCCAAGGGAACCTGTCACCCCACGCACATCACTGTGACCTTGAGACGTGTCCCATCTATCTCTCCAGGTATGGAGTTACTTTTTCAGTTATTATTATTTTTTTTCCTTCTCAGTTGGGGGGAAGGATCCACGTTCTTGATAGGCAGGGTGTTATCTCTGCTAGTTAATACAAGGTGTAATGAAATCCATGTTCGGCAGAGAAAAAGGAAGACTCAAAAGAGAAAAGCCGAGAAAGTGTAGAGAAGAGAATAAAAATTCCAGCCCCTTGATGGTCACATCCTTTTTTGACAATGGCCAGTCTCTTAATACCTTGAGTTCATGAATGGGATTCAAGAGCAGGTCTAAAATGTGGCTGTCTCGAGGTTTGAATTTCATATGGCAGTTATCTTACATTATTTGAAATGCCAATTGATTATTAAAAACACATTTTTTAGCTTTGACTACCATGTAATAGACAGGTAACTATTATACCGCTGTTAAACCCCAGTAAATACCGTTTATTGGAAACACATTTCTTTCAGCTCAGCAATACGATTGTGTATGTATCTGTTACCGAGATCTTGAAACTCTATCAATTTGTGCCAAAAACACATCACTTTTCTTTTGAATTCGTCAGGCTGAAGATACTGTCTCAGATGGACGACACCGAAATCCGCAACAAGCTTCTCCGTAATAAATGATGACTGGCCCAGCACAGGCTTGGAAGTTTTCTTTAATCACTCAGAATAATAACGGGAAACAAGCACTCCGCACATTAAAAGCAGATTTGTTCAAAGCATGTTGGCCACTTTGCGTCTAGACTGAACTGCTGGCTCAAATGTTCTGGGACAAAAATTTGCAGCAGCAAAACCCTTTTCAGGGACGAGGGAATCACTCTGTGGGTTGGGTGCATTTTTCTCCCCAGTAGATTTATCATAACATTCCTACCTTTTGGCACTAGGGCAAAGCTCTGGGGCCCGGGGCTATCACTCAACCTGGGCCTGTGTCATGAACCAAGAAAAAGGAACAGAGTTGCAAAGATACGAAGGTAACTTACTCATGCCCCCAGAGATGCCCAAACAGGCCACTGGATAGTGCGGGGCCATTTACCCAGTTCTGGTCCATTTACCCTTTTCGGGGAATGTAACAGAGACGCAAAATCTGAACACAGCTCTGCGTTAACATTTTTTTTTTTTTTTCTTTTTCACTAAAGGGAAAGAGGCATTCACTGCTCTGGAATAGGGTGGAGTATAAAAGACGCTCACTGTTTTATAACTGTATTTATTTCCCGCTTGATTTTGGTTTGGGATAGTAAGAAAGAACATCATTCAGATGGTAGCTGGGAAGCCAGGCTGACATCCAGTTTGCGGGGGTGGGAAATACGGGAAATGCTCTCCTACAGGGGGCGTGACTGACGCTCCCTGGGGTGCGTGGAGGGCCCTCTGTCACCATTCCAGCATTAGGTCCCTGCCCCAGACTTCCCGAAATCTGGCATCTAGAAGGTTAATGCTAGGAAGCTCCTGTATTTTTTTTTTTTAAACTTTTACACGTTTATTTATTTGTTTCTTTATTTACTTAGGGAGAGGAGGGTCACAGAGAGAATCCCAAGCAGTCTCTGCACTGTCAGCACAGAGCTGGACAGGAGCTCAATCCCATGAACCAGGAGATCATGACCTGAGCTGAAACCAAGAGTTGGACGCTTAACCAACTAAGCCACCCAGGCGCCCCTAAGATGTCCTTTAGGGTGGTGTCTGTCCCTTATGATTGGTCAGTGCCTTTTTTTTTTTTTTTTTTACGTATTATTATAGATTTTGAATCTCTGTCCTAGATAGGAGCATAGATTTTGCTGAAGAGGGACACAGTCCTAAGAATTGTGAGAAATGTTCTCTGATGTAAGCCACATGAAGTGTAGTTAATAGAATGGACATAAACACTAAACATGATATTTCCAAAGCAATCTATTCTTATAGTAACACCTCTAAAGTGCATGTTAAGTGAGAAGTCCTCTTTGATGCTTGGAGCTATTATCCTATAGAACAAAGAACAGAGAAGTGAATTAAACTGGCCCCAATTCAAACAGCCAGGAAGTAGGGGAGATGTGGCTAAGTCTGAGCTGAAACACTACCACTCTAGAACCCAAGCTCTGTATCTCCAGAGTGAAAACTCTCTTTGGGGCAGAATGTGGATCCAGAGTGTAGATTTGTATTTGTTGGTTCTTTCTAGATAATAATAAATCAGAGTAACTGAGATTTAGTGTTGGGACGGTTTGACCTAATTGTTATTGTGACTTAATTTCCTATTTAAATGCTAGAGGTAGGTACCCTTGTTCACCTGGCTTGCACTCTTTTGAAATTAACTAGTTCTATTTGACTATTTTTTCCCCCTACTGGTGATTATCAGTGAATTGTTTGGATGGATGATTAAATTATTGAGCTGAGGGGTTGCCTGAGTGGCTCAGTCAGTTCAGCGTCCTACTCTTGGTTTCCGCTCACGTCACCATCTCGCAGTTTGGGGGATCGAGCCCTGCGTCAAGCTCTGTGTGGACAGCGTGGAGCCTGCTTGGGATTCTCTCTTTTCTCCTTCTCTCTTTTCCTCCCCTGCTCGCCCACTCTCTCTCTCTCTCAAAATAAATAAACAAACATTTAAAAAATAAGTAAATTACTGGGTTGAAATCAGACGCGAGTCAAGGATAAAAGACCACCTATTACATGGTGCCATTTATATGAAATGTCCAGAGCAGGCAAATTCATGGAGACGGAGGTACGCTGGTGAGGGCTGGGGGGCTGAGACAGAAGAAGGACAGGCGGTCACTGCTGAAGGCTAGGAGGTTTCTTTTTGACGTGATAAATGTGTTCTGGGGTTAGATGCTAGTGATCGTTGCAACACAAGTGTAAATTTTGTGGTTTGTGAACTATACCTTCATTTAAAAACAGAAATTAGAGGGGCGCCTGGGTGGCGCAGTCGGTTAAGCGTCCGACTTCAGCCAGGTCATGATCTCGCGGTCCGTGAGTTCGAGCCCCGCGTCGGGCTCTGGGCTGATGGCTCGGAGCCTGGAGCCTGTTTCCGATTCTGTGTCTCCCTCTCTCTCTGCCCCTCCCCCGTTCATGCTCTGTCTCTCTCTGTCCCAAAAATAAATAAAAACGTTGAAAAAAAAAATTTTAAATAAAAAAAAATAAAATAAAATAAAAACAGAAATTAGAAAAAAAAAAGGGAGTCAAGGGCGTGTCTGTCAGGAAGCTGATCACTACTGAGGGTGCACTGGTCACGGGAGATATTTAGACCTTGAGCTCTTTGAGGACAAACTATGTCTAGAAAGAAAAAAACTCGGACGGCGCGGAGGGTAGTGGAGGATTCTTTGATTGACAGAAACATCTGGAAAACACTCAATTCAATTCAACGTGCCAAATAATTGCCGAGTCAGTACCGTGTGCCAAGCGTGGTGCTAGGCAGGAGCTATGAAACAACAGTGGTTCCGGCAGAGGGAGAGCAGACCCGGATCATGGTGAGGTCGGACGACTGCCGTCAGCATGTGCCCAGGGACCCTGCAGGTGCCTCAGTTCAGAAACTAAAGGCAGCCCGGGGTTACCCTCTCCATCCGCCAGATTCGGACACTGGATTTTATTGGAATATCTAAAAAAGATCTTCCTGCTGTTGCTTAAATGATAGTCACTAAAGTCATATGACATTAATAAATCACTCAGAACGACATGGCATTAATGTGAAGAAGTGACCCAATGCTCACGTTTCTCTCTAGGCATGCCAGCCCAAGATCCCATGTGCACATCAAGCATGACCGCTGACCAAAATGGACCTTGGTGAACACAGAATAGAAGGAACCTCTCTAAACCCTGTCTTTTTGAGTTTTTATGGAGGCTTCATTAACATAGGTATGGTTGATTAAATCACTGGCTATCGGTGATTGAACTCGATCACTCAATAAGTGTCTGACTTCGACTCAGGTCATGATCTCATGGTTCGTGAGTTTGAGTCCCACATAGGGCTCTGTGCTGACAGCTCAGAGCCTGGAGCCTACTTTGGATTCTCTGTCTCCCTCTCTGCTCTCTCCCCACTCGCACTCTGTCTCTCTCTCAAAGATAAATAAACATTAAAATAATTGATACAAAAGAAAATAATAGATGTAAGAAGCAACGTATTATTTAAACATGAATCAATCTAAGTCCCTTTCAGGTCTATTTTTTAAATACGCAACCAATGAAGTATAAACAGAGACACATTAAAACCTTGGCTTACGAGCGTAATTTGTTCCAGAAACTTGCCTGTACTCCAAAGCACTTGTATATCAAAGTGAATTTCAAGAACCATTGGCTCGGGGCGCCTGGGTGGCGCAGTCGGTTAAGCGTCCGACTTCTGCCAGGTCACGATCTCGCGGTCCGTGAGTTCGAGCCCCGCGTCAGGCTCCGGGCTGATGGCTCAGAGCCTGGAGCCTGTTTCTGATTCTGTGTCTCCCTCTCTCTCTGCCCCTCCCCCGTTCATGCTCTGTCTCTCTCTGTCCCAAAAATAAAATTAAAAACGTTGAAAAAAAAAAATTAAAAAAAAAAAAAAGAACCATTGGCTCAATAGTGATCACGTGACGTCTGGCATCACGTGCTACTCGTATTGTAAGACATCGCTCGTTTATCAAGTTAAAATTTATTAGAAATGTTGGCTCATCTTGCAGAACACTCATGAACAAGTTACTCTCAATCCAAGGTCTTACGGTACTTGCTAACTAAATGCATTTCTATAACCCCTCCCCATTACAAAATTATATATTGCTTAAAGCACTGAAAGCAGAACAACACGAAGGCAGTAAAAAACAAAACAAACAAAAATCAGCCATCTTTCCTTCCACCGTACAGAGTATTGTATGTATTTATGTATATGATTATAAACCTGGAAGGTTTACTGTTGCTGTTCTTACTTTCTGTTCAAGGCCACGAGAAAATACAGGTGATTCACCACGTGAGGCAATCACTCTAGAATGTAGCATACAGGACACTCTGGAGAGTTTGAAGACATATAAAAAGAGACTCCAGGTTATGGCCTATTTGAAAAGATACAGTCTGAAGAACTCAAGCTAGTCTAAATGAGAACTTAATGGGAGTACATAATGAAAAGTACAGAAGAAGTGTAAATAGAGGAAGGAGATTGAGTGATAACGATCATTTATTTGGGTCAGTTTAGCCAGGCTATGGTGCCCGGTTTTTTGGTCAAAGATCAGTCTATGTGTTGCTGTGAAGCATTTTTTAGAGGAGATAAACATTTAATTCTGTAGACTGAGTAAAGCAGGTGACCTTCCATAGCATGGGTGGGCCACATCTAATCAGCTGAAAGCCTGAGAGCAAAGACCGTAGCTTTCTAAGAAGGAACTCTCCTCAAGACTGCAACATAAAAACTCTGCCTTAATTTCTAGTCCGCTGACCTTCCCTACAGATTTATTCATTTATTTATTTTTAATGTTTACTTTTGAGAGACAGAGTGCGAGTGGGGGAGGGGTAGAGAGGGAGGGAGACACAGAATCCGCAACAGGCTCCAGGCTCTGAGCTGTCAGCACAGAGCCCGACGCAGAGCTTCAACCCCCAAAACCACGAGATCATGACCTGAGCTGAAGTCGGATGTTTAACCGACTGAGCCACTCAGGTGCTTCCCCCCCACCTACAGATTTTAGACTTAACAGCCCCCTGAATCACGCAAATCGATTTCATAAAAAATAAATCTGTCTCCCCGCCTCTCCCCACAGGTGTAATTTCAAAAAAATTTTTATTGGATCTATTTCTCTGGAGAATCATGGAGAATACAAAGGGTCACAAGAGACAGGCTAGGCTCTGAGGGAGACGTGTCCAAACACAGGGCACCCTGAGTAGGAGGCTAGCCAGAGGGCCTTGAGTGCTGTGCATTGTGTAATTGTGTATCACCCATGTGTCCGGTAAAGGCATTGTACACAAATATGCTCTGTGTGGATGGTGGGCTAGAGATATTTATTTAAAAATTGGAGAGTGCAATCAATGTTCCATGTCTAGGTTGGCTTTGGTCAGAGAGGAGAGCCCAGGTGCAGACCTGGTAGGCTCAGAGTTTACTGAGACAAGATGGGAACATTGAGGGTACCGTGAAAAGTTAAATCCCTAAACCTCTCAGGAATGTTGGACAGGTTTTCAACCTTTCGCTGGGTGAGGATGAATTTTAGGTGTCCGTTTGACCTGGCCAGAAGACGCCCACGTAGCTAACTGAACATTATTTCTGAATGTGTCTGTGAAGTATGCGTTTCTGGAAGAGACCAGCATTTGAATCAATGGACTCAATGAAACAGACTGCTCTCTTCAGTGTGGGCAGGTAACCTCCATTCCTGTGAGGACATGAATAGAGCCAAAAGGCAGAGGAAGGGAGAATTTTCTGTCTCTGTGCCTAACTGCTTGAGATGGGAATCAATCTTCTGCCTTCAGACTTGGACAGGTCCACACCGCTGGCTTTCCTGTGTCTCCAGCTTACAGAGGACAGATCTTGGGACTTTCTCACCCTACACGCTGCATGAGCCGTTTCCTTATCATAAATCCCTTTTTATATATATGCACACATACATTATACGTATGTAATATATAGAAAGGATATAGATATCCATTCATCTATTTCTCTGGAAAACTCTGGGTATTAACACCAGATATGGGATAGTTGGTTCGAGTCAATTTTAGGTGAATCTAAGAATAATTACTGAGGGAAATTTGGAGAAGGGATCTAAAATCCTGCAGCGATGGGCATATTGCGGGTGTCACTACTGCTAAAACTTCATCTGTGTCCCCTTTCTCTCGAGGACTGAGGCATCTGGGTTTCCTGCAAATGGGATCTCCCATGCCTATGGTTTCATGGACTGCTTCTGTCACCCAGCAATAACCTGTGAACATTTCCCGAGCCCTTTGTCTTTTAGATGTCTGAGTACATACTATGCTCCCGTGAAGGAATATTTGCAGAACGACTAGATAAAAGAATCTTAGGTACCTACTACAGCTTATTGAATCCCTCTGATTTTCTTCAACATTTAAATCTGGCCCACATGTTGACAGTAACGAGAGACAGAAGGGTGATCATCCTTGCCCGGATATTTTTCTATATATGTATAATCAAGTCCTAAATGTGGCATGCGTTGGTGAAAAGATATGCACATTTTAATGGGTTTGAAATACGCTGCCAAATTGCCCTCCAGAAATGTTGTTCCAATTTGCATAGCCACCACTGGAATATGAGAGTGTCCATTTCTCTTCATCCTGCCTACCACTCACATAATTATTCCTTTCAGCCACTGCCAACTTGAGACAAAAACAGTATTCCATTGTTACTGTGATTTTCGTTTCTTTGGCTACTACCGTCGTTGAAAAAAATTTTAAACCGCTTTACTGGTCGTTTATGTTTCTTCACTGGTAATGTGCCAGTTCATGCCCTTGCTTTTAATTTCTCCTGTGGTGGTGGTGGTGGTGGTGGTGGTGGTGGTGTGTGTGTGTGTGTGTGTGTGTGTGTGTGTGTTTCTTATTGATTTCTAAGAGCTCAATATATTGAGGATAATAGCATCATTTCATTAATGTCTAAAAAAAAAACCTGTCCTTGTTGATAATTTAATTTATCCTTTTTGTAGTTTTGGGGGGAAAACGTTTATTTTTAGGTAATCATATATGTGAATACGTTCCCCTTTAATTGCTTAAAAGCCTTCTCTAACCCTATTATTGTGTTAATGTTCAAATCAATACTTTTAGTTTTCTTACAGATTTCTGTTTATTTCTCTCTATGATCCACCTGGATTTTATTTTGCAGTATAGTTTATGGTAGGGAATTAAATTAGTTTTGAAATATTAAACAAATATAATGTGTTGAATAAATCCATTCTTTATCCGATAATTTTAAGAGCTACCTTATTTTTTTAAATTTTTTAAATGTTTATGTTTGAGAGAGAGACAGAGTGCAAATGGGGGAGAGGCAGAGAGAGAGAGGGAGACACAGAATCCGAAGCAGGCTCCGGGCTCCGAGCTGTCAGCACAGAGCCCGACGCGAGGCTCAAACCCACGAACCACGAGATCATGACCTGAGCCAAAGTCAGATGCTCAACCAACTGAGGCACCCAGGTGCCCCTGAAGAGCTACCTTATTAAACACTAATTTATCTATATATTATACGTGTATATACATTTATATATGATAATATTTTATATCCTATGTAAGTATATTAAAAATATATACTACAGATTAGTGTTCAGTTAAGAATATATACCCTGAATTTTCATTTTTCTTCTTGAGTAGTCTGTGCTATGCTATTGTCATTACTGTAGGTTTATGATAAATTATAAACAAAATACTTCACAAATTCTTACTTGCTTGGCTCTTTTTCTCACTGATTCTTCACATGAGCTCAAGAAATATTTTGTGAAAATTGAAAAGGAGAATCCTGGAATGACATTTGCTAGACTAGTACTAAAATTTTAAACGAGGGTAAGAATTAATAGGTTTACAGTATTTTTCCCCATCCAGGAAGAGAGTAGTCTTTTCTTTTTTTAAAGTATTTTTATGCCATTCAAGAAAGTCTTGTAGTATTTGCCATATAGCAAATGAATTTCTTTTAAGCCCATGTGCATATCGTTGTACATGGAATATATTTTATTAATTCCTATTAATTGCTGTCAGTATAATTAATATAATCTAATTCTGTTAATTGGATATATTGTGTTTCATTTATATTAATTGCTGTTTTAGGGCAGTTTACTTTTCATACAATTAGTTTTTTAAGTTTAATGATTTTTGTACAATTTTTTTTTGTCACTGATGCAATTTCTTCCTTTGTAATGCTTTCTTATCACAAAACCTTCTATTTTTAGGTTAGGGAAGTAACATCATTTACACCTGAGGCTTTTACAAAACTCCTCTTTTCCCATCATGTTTTCTATTTTTCTTGACTTGCTGCATTATCTAGGATGTCCGGGAGAAAAACTGTAAATTTTGAAGGCAAGCACACTTCTCTTGTTCCCTGTTTTCATAGGAACTTCTATGATATTTCACCGTTAAGTGTATTTTGATACATATTTTTGAAGTAGTCGTGTTAAGGAAGTAGCCTTCTAATCTTAGTTCTAAGTGCTTTTAGTTCTCTTGGGTTCATACGTAAATAACTTAATCCAAGATAAAAGAAACAGCGTTGAGTTCAAAGTCGGGTACCATGTCACCAAAACTAGAGATGTCAGACATCCTGTACATAACGGATTACCCTGTATTTCACAAACAAGTGCGTCAGGATGTATAATCATTCTACATTTGATCTAGATCTGGCTCTCCTGATGACATCTGCTAGCCCGTAATCTTCCCCTTGCCAGTAATAATATGGCCCACGTTCGCCGAGAATAAAATATGGCAACCGTAACAAAAAGCGAACATGGAAACAAGGCTGTCGCATAGCGGGCTGGGTTTGCTCAGGTCAAGCTGCGCCCTCATGTTTTCATTCTATAATCAGCACAGTCCCAGGTGCAGCCCTGAACTTCACTGTGAGAAAGGAAGAGCAGAGCAGGTTGTTAGGGTTTGAAATCGTGACTCTGGAGAACACCTGGGCACATCCACTGAGCCACCTAGTGGCTGCAGAGCGCGCCTGAAAAACAAACAAAAACAGAAAACCCCACCACACACACACACACACACACACACACACACACACACACAGGTGTGATTTCAATTTCAGACTAGAGATGAATGGGACAACATCGCTGAACCTGCCCCCATCTCCCAACTCAACAGTTCTCCGAATCAACAATGGGAGTGCAGTTACTACCGACGTGCAAAGGATGTGGTCAGCACACGGGAAGCATATCCAGACTGATGCATAAGCGTACGCAGCTCAGACGTGCATTTATGGGACGTGTGCAAAACGATCACTGAGGAGAGAAAATGTAGGCTAAGGCAGCACCAGATTGCGGTCAGGGGCCACCAACATGATCAGAGAAAAGCCTGAGTGCAGAGGAGTTGCTGGCACGAATGTGTACATGCACAGACCGTGACTGCTAAAGAGGAAGGGGCTATAGTTGGACAAAATGCATTCCTAATAGAGGCGAAGTCCATGGCTCTTAAAGCATCCCACCCAGTTTGGACAGCGATAAAATTACCAACGCTATCTTTCATGTCTTCCTTGAATTTCTTCTTCTGTCTACATACAGGACCAAAAACAAAAACAAAAACAAACCACCACCACCAACGAAAAAACCAACCAGCAGACCAAAAAAGGAGTCAGCTTGGATCGTAGCTGAGAGAGCCAAAGAACAAAGATAAAGCAAATTGATAGCTTTTGAATGTTAATAGGGTTTGTCACCTCCGAGGGTGTGTAAATTAAAGACATCTGTCTGGTCTCAAATAAATTCCAAAAATCCCAAACTAATTGCTTGGTATACACAATGCGAAACCTCAGAATTCCATGCAAAAATAAACCTTCGTTTGGAAAATAAACTTCATACAATCGTGATAAAAGAAGTCTTGTCAATAAGCCAGCGCTTAATACAGAAGGATTATTTTGAAATAAACTTCTTCAGAGTTCGTTAGAATCGGAAAGAACTGTGAAAATAGATCCGCCGACCCAGGTCCTTAGGTATGTGGTGGCGTTTGGAGGCTCTTGGCTGCAGTGAGTGCAGGTTTACATCAGAAGGTTCTGTGGGCTTCCTGGCAATTTGATTCACTTATAACACACAAAAGGGAAATAACATGGTTTTTCTCATCTGACCTCGGAAAAATAAGTACAGCAACACGGTTCCCCACGGAAAGGCCAGATGAATCACAACACAGGCTCTCACCTCTTTGACGGACGTACTCTTCTTTGGCACGTTCCAAAAGGGGGTTATTAGCGTTGTTTGCCAGACGGGTGGGAACAAAAAGGCGTCTTTAAACATCTTCTACGAATGGATCAACATTGGCAAAGTCCTCTCTAGGAAGTACATTAGTGCATTAGAAATAATTCTAGATGAGTATCATACCGCGGCGGGAAGGAGGGTAGTTTCATTTCATGCTGTTCGAACTCAGACACTCACAAGAGCACTGCATGGTCAGAGGCATTAATGGCCGGAAAAAGAGCCCACAGTTAAATATGCTCAGGCAAGACACGAAAGCGTATGGACTGACGTAGGTAAGCTGTGGGAAGGGCGGAATCCGGGTTCTCCGGGTCCAGCTCATTATTTTATTCCAGAATCCTAGTGTGGACACCCCAAATGAAACTCATTCTCTTTGTGTTCTCGCAGAAATAATCACCTACGCCCCCACCCCTACCTCTAAGGCTAGTGCTTATTTTTGGAATTGGTTAAGGAGAAGGGTTTGTCCCAAAAAAGTACAGAGGAGATCCATTATGATTTTTCAGAACGGTTCTGCCCATTACACTCTATGCTCTCTTGCCGGTAAGCCTCCATGACCCCTCGAAGGCATACACGCCTGCCCGAGAGCACACTCTGCCCCATGATGGAAGATGCCAGGTCTCCAACTAGAAGCTGCCATTGGTTTATGACCCAGCCTCGCTGCGTGTTTGGGTGGAGTGGGTTTTGACGACAAACCTCATGTATCTCCTAGAACAGGCTTGTTTCTCATTCCTCTGAGCTATAGTCCCTTTTTATTTTAATTTTGTTGTTTTATTTATTTTGAGAGAGAGAAAGCACAAGTGGGGGAGAGGCAGAGAGGGAGAGAGAGGGAGGGAGGGGGAGAGAGAGGGAGGGAGGGGGAGAGAGAGGGAGGGAGGGGGAGGGGGAGAGAGAGAGAGAGAGAGAGAGAGAGAGAGAGAGAAAGAGAGTTCCAAACAGGCTCCACACTGTCAGTGCAGAGCCTGATGCAGGGCTCAAACTCACGAACTGTGATATCATGACCTGAGCTGAGATCAAGAGGCGGACGCTTAACTGACTGAGCCACCCAGGCTCCCCTACAGCTCCTTTCTAGAACTAACTTCATGAGCCCCCTTAAGAAACTCAGGCGTACATGCAGTCAACATTTGCCTTGTACTGGTTAGACCAGATGGGAGCAGCTGTCTCTGACGAAGGCCTACGGCAGATATGGGTCCCTCCCGACCCCATGTCCCTCGGTCACATCCTCCTCCGCTGCCCCTGTCCTGGTTGCAGCTTCAACTGGATCTTACATATTTGAAAGTCTTCTCCCTGTGCTAGTTATAGAATCCAAAGTCTCTGTATAAAACACAGAAGCACAGGGTCGTCCGTGAGGCTGAGTCACTGTAGTTGTGGCCTGGAGCAGCTGATGTTAGAATCACGCTTTTTTCTCTCGGCCCTTCCAAAACTGCAGGGCCCATGAGTGCCTCATTCGTCCCTTGTGGGCTCCCACTCTTCCGTTTGATACTTCTCCCATGTTTGCCTCAGTAAATCATCTCTCTCTCTCTCTCTCTCCCTCTCAATCTGGGCCCACCCTGGTCTCAGTAAAACTTGTCTCTTCAATTTGAGTCTTTTTAGTTTGTAATCAGGGTACGATGCCAATTATAAGCTGTGAAGTCTGATTCTGATAGCTCCTAGGCAGGCCCTTCAGGCAGTAGGGTCACAGAATGACCGAGGCTAGAATTCAGATGGGCAGAGAACATGGGCTTTCTTTATGCTCTCGAAAGGATCCAGTCTCCCTCAAAAAAACTCTGCCCATTCAGCAGCAAACTTGCCTTTCAAGTATGATCCATTAGTGTATTGAAGAAGAAAGAAGAAAGCAGAAGAAAAAAGAAAGAAGAAGGAAGAAGGAGAGGAGGGGGAGGAGGAGGAGGAGGAGGAGGAGGAGGAGGAGGAGGAGGAGGAAGAGGAGGAGGAGGAGGAGGAGGAGGAGGAAGAGGAGGAGGAGGAGGAGGAGGAGGAGAAGAAATGCTTCCTTCTTTTCCATACTTCTCGTTGGAAATTAGCTCTCCCAGGCTGTCCCATACCTACAATATGACCCTAACACTGGCATGAACACATTGCTGGCTTCCGTGACAGACTGGAAAGTGTGAGATGCAGTGTACCTTTTTCCTACTACACAAATCAAAGTTCGTAAGAAATCTGGGGACTGGGGAAGCAAGCAGGAGGTGAAGCCAGCTCATCTCCCTGCAACGAACCAGGGCTTTTGATATCAGTGAGCCAACTTCAAGGACTACTTGATTTTGTAGACGTCACAGAATCGTCAACCAGAAAGGAGAAAGAAGAGGAAAACAATATGATTACCTTCATAATAGAACTAGACACAAGCATTTGAGAGGTTTTTTTTTTTTTTTAAATTTTTTAAAGTTTATTTACTTACTTTGAGAGAGACAGAGACAGAGCTTGAGGAGAGGAGGGGCAAAGAGAAAGGGAAAGAGAGAGAATACCAAGAAGGCTCCGCGCTGACAGTGCAGGCCTTGAACTCATGAACTATAAGATCATGACTTGAGCCGAAATGAAGAGTTGGATGTTTAACCAACTGAGCCACTGAGGCACCCCAAGCATTTGAGAGTTTTTAGCAGAGGGTAGTGGAGCTAGAGGAGTGGGTGAGGTTATCGAGTGAGACCATACAGATCTAGAAGAGAGGAGGAGAGAACAAAGTTTGTAGGAGGAAAAAGAGAGGTTATGAGGCACGGCTACCAGTGCAAGGGGCAGGGGAACTAAGAAGGAGCAGATTCATACAAACTGAGGGAGGAGGGCATTTCGGAAAAGACGTCTCTAAGTGGCAAGGGCCACAGATCCAATATGATAGGAACCAAAAATAGTCCATTACATCCCACAAGGAGAAAGGGACCGTTTTCTTAGAATCGAGAGATTAGGAACAGCTCCTGGTAGTTAGAAATGAACAGCATTATAAATGGTACACTGTATGGGGCGCCTGGGTGGCTCGGTCGGTTAAGCCTCTGACTCTTGATCTCAGCTCAGGTCTTGATCTCAGGGCGCTGAGTTCAAGCCCTGCTTTGGGCTCCATGCTTGGTGTGAAACTTACTTAAAAAAAAAAAATAGCATAACATAACATAACCTATAAAATAATATAATATAACCTATAAAATAACATAACATAACCTATATAATAACATAAAATAAAATTAAAATTAATTAATTAAAAAACACTGTATGCTTAGCTCTTTGAGTTGGTTGCCCATTGCTCTCACAAACTTCCCCAACCTCAGTGGCTTAAAACAGCACAAGTTACTGGGGCGCCTGTGTGGCTCAGGCGGTTAAGCGTCCGACTTCGGCTCAGGTTCACGATCTCACAGCTCGTGAGTTTGAGCCCCGAGTCAGGCTCTGTGCGTCAGCTGGGAGCCCGGAGCCTGCTTCAGATTCAGTGTCTCCCTCTCTCTGCCCCTCCCCTACTCACATTCTGTCTCCCTCTTCCTCAAAAATAAATAAACATTAATTTAAAAAAAAAGGCAGCGCAAATTATCTTACAGTTCTGGACATCAGAATGGGTCTTCCTGGGTTAAGGTCAAGGTGCACTCAGGGCTGTGTTCCTTCTGTCTCCCTTAGAGCCTTCATTTCCTTATCTTCCTAGCTTCCAGAGGCTACCTGCATTCCTTGGCTGGCAGTGCGTTTCCACCTCTTTCTGACTCTGGCGCTCCTACCTCTCTCTTCTGGTTTATAGACTTTTGTGAGTGTACCTACCCAGATAATCCAGGACTATCTCCCCATCTAAAGTCAACTGGTTAGCAACCTTAATTCCATCCGCAGCCTTGGTCTTCCTTTGTCATAGAAGACAATGTGTTCACAGGTTCTAGGGATTAAGACACGCACCTTTTGGGGGGGTGGGCATTATTCCGCCTACCACCTTCTCCAACTTGGTTGTCTTAATTGTACATCTTAGAGATTAACTACATGTGCTACGTAGTCAGGAATGATATTCAAGGTATTTAACAACTAGTACGCAGGAAACAAATAGACCAAAATAGATCCTGGATACAGTGCTGAGGGCCTACTGTCATTGGAAGCATTAACCCTCTTCATAATCAGTTGTATTAGGAGGGATGTTCAGGGACTTGGAGATGGCGGGGGGGGGGGGGGGGGATGAAGACAGGGTGGGATGGTCCAGCAAGTGGAGGGCACTTCAGAAACTGAAGGCAGAAGTTCTCTGTCATAGAAGCTTATCAACATTTTTTAACTAATTTATTTAAATTCAAGTTCATTAACATACGGTGTAGTGTTGGTTTTGGGGGGTGGAACCCAGTGATTCATCACTTACAACACCCAGTGCTCATCCCAACAAGTGCCCTCCTTAATGCCCATCCCCCATTTAGCCCATCCCCCACCCACCTCCCCTCCAGCAGCCCTCAGTTTGTTCTCTGTATTTAAGAGTCTCTTATGGTTTGTCACCCTGTTTTTATCTTATTTCTCTCTCCAATATTTTTTTTAATTTTTTTTTAATGTTTGTTTATTTTTGAGACAGAAAGAAACAGAGCATGAACGGGGGAGGGTCAGAGAGGGAGACACAGAATCTGAAACAGGCTCCAGGCTCTGAGCGGTCAGCACAGAGCCTGACGCAGGGCTCGAACTCACAGACCGTGAGATCATGACCTGAGCCGAAGTCGGCTGCTTAACTGACTGAGCCACCCAGGCGCCCCACTCCAATATTTTTAATAACTGATAGAACCACACCACTGAATGCCAGCTAAGCATCAGCCCTATGTGTGTTTTCTATGCCTACATACATGTAAATTCATGGGAAGAAAGTTCTGGAAGGAAATACACTAAACCGTTCATAGTAGTTACCACAAAGGGGCTACTGGTGCTGGAAAGAACTATCAAAGGCACTTGGGGTTTTCTCTTAGCATTTCTATTTTTTACAAAGAGAATCTATTCCTGTGTTGTTACGTACTTAAATTTAAGAACGAAAAGGTGGGATGCCTGGGTGGCTCAGCCGGTTGAGTGTCCAACTTCAGCTCAGGTCATGATCTCATGGCTCTTGAGTTCCAGCCCCGTGTCGGGCTCTGTGCTGACAGCTCAGAGCCTGGAGCCTGTTTCAGACTCTGTGTCTCCCTCTCTCTCTGCTCTTCCCCTGCTTGCACTCTGTCTCTCTCTCTCTCTGTCTCTCAAAAGTAATAAACATTAAAAAAATATTTTTTTTAAAAAATGTAAAGGGCCTGAGAAATAAACACCAATAGTAGAGGCTAGAGTTGAGGTAGGAGAACATAAGTGAAATAAGAATTGAAGTATTAGCTCTATAATCTGAGGTGCCTGTGTTTTCAGATGCATTTTTCATGTAACTGAACAAATAAATTCTAAAATGTGTCTGTCCAACTGCATCAATTCTAAAATGCATGGAGTGTGCAACAGATTCAGGCTTTTAAAAGAATTTTGAATAGGATAAAGGTGGCATTTTATTTTTTTTAAGTTTATTTTTATTATTTTTTTTGTAATCTCTACACCCAATGTGGGGCTCAAACTCACAACCCGGAGATCAAGAATCATATGCACTTCTGACTGAGCCCACCAGGCGTCCCAAAGGTGGCATTTTAAATCACTTGGGAAAGTATGCACCTTTCATGAAATGCTTCTGAAATCACCGTATTTCTACTTCGAAAATAAATCTTTGAGTTCTCGCAGAAATCAATTCCAGGCGTAAAGTAATTAAATGTAAAAGCAAAATTATACACAAATATAAAGTGCTTCTTAATGCCTGAACAGGGGTAGCCTTCTAAAACATGACCCAAAGAGAAGGCATAAATGGAAAGTCTGACTATATTAACACGTAAAATTTTATTTATATGGGAAAAGATACCATAAAAAATATTAAAAGGCCAAGAAAGACTGTGAAAAACTACTTGAAACACATTTAAACATAAAGAATTAAGAACCAGATAAATCTAGAGAACTTGGAATCAATAAGAGGCGAACCATCCAGAAGACAAATTAACAAAGGACGCAGAAGAGGAAATGCTACAGCCAATGAACGCATAAAAAGATGCTCAATTTCCCTGTAATTCAGCAAGTACAACCTAAAATAACACTAAACGTTTCCCTCTTAGGTTGGTGAAATGAAACTGGCCATTAATAGCTAGTATTGGCGGACGCGAAGCAAATTCTTACATAACATTGCCATTGGTTTAGCCATTTTGGAAGACAATTGAGAAATATTTGTTAGAGAAGGAGATATAATCTCACCCTACTAGGAAACAGTTTCATCCCACTTACGTCAAGAATAGAATAGATTAAAATCATATCCCAAGAGATACAAATATACATGTGTGATTGCACAGGAGAGGGTCCAGAAGGGCCACCCCAAATAGTGAAAGCAGGTGAATCATCTTGACATAGGTCACAGGGCATGGGAAGAGGTGCCAGAAAATCAAGGGAGTGCTTAGCTTTCCCTTATTTTTTGGATTTTTAGAGTGAGACTAGAATCCCTATGTTTCCTATGAAATAAAAAGAACAAAATTACTATTAAATTGAAAATTTACATGACATGCTTATGGAGGCTTCAGAAAACAGTAGCTATCTGAATCCTCAGGACCCAAAGCTTGGGGTCCAAGCCCTGTAGCATTCATGCCATGGGACCTTGGGAAAATCATTTAGCAACTCTGCATGTTCATTTCCTCACCTGTAAACCAGAGATTTCATAACTGCCACGTTATCGTTCACAGTTGTTTGGCGAACTAAATGCATCAAGTATGTGGGAGGGTCTTATAATCTATAAAATGTAATTCTGATGTCAGCTAGAACTGTTACTAATTACGTGGATAATTTTCAGTTAACATCTAGCTATGGATGAATATTTGAAAAGACATATTTCCAAATGAAATGACATCTGCTTAAAGTAGATTATGGTTAATCTGATTGTTTCTCCCTCCGAACAGTCCCTCTCTGCCTTCCCTCCTTTCTTCCTTCCTTCCTTTTCTCTACCTTCCAGATTACAACAACTATCACGAGTCTGGTTTATAAATTCCAGGACTGTTCTAAAAATATACTTTCATGTACACAAGTAAGTCCTTCACTTCTCTATGGCTGTCAGCATCGTTTCTTGTCAATTTTTTAAAGTCATTATATATGACTTATAAATTGCAGCCTCCAACTCTTTGAGTTAAATTTACAACCACCGAACCTGCAAAAGCCCGTGTTTCTCATGGTCCCATGGTCACTTTTTTAGGTGAGAAGCTCTGAAACAGGAGTGAACGTTTCTTGGCCCCTTATTACATATGCAATACACATTTACATACGTTGTGTCAGTTCTTAAGATAACCAAGTACAAGTTTTATCTCCCCATTGTAGAGATTATGAAACTGGCTAACCACATCAGGTTATTCCAGAAGCTCTTCACTTCACATGATGAACACACTGAACCGAGCCACAATGGTTGCCCTGCCGACTGAAGCAGTGTCTAACTGGTCTCCTGCACCCCCTCTTGCCTCCTACAGTCTCTTCCCACACTGGATCAGAGTGAGGTCTTGTCACTTCTGCCCAAAGCCTTCTTGTAGCCTGTCCCCCTGCCTAGAGTTAAGAATCCTTACACAAGCTGCAAAGACCCCGTACCATTTGGCCTCTGCTACCCGTACGACTTACCTTCCGCCTCCTTCACTCCATTTCTGCTGCACTGGACTCTGTGCCCTCCGAGGACACCCCAGACATGCTCCTGCCAACGGCAACCGGTTGTTTCTTCTGCCTGAATGTCCCACCTTCAGATGTCTTCAAGTCACACTCTCCTTTCCTTCAAGTCTTTTTGCAAATGATATCTTCTCAGGGACGTTTATCAAAAACAGCTGCTGACTTCTAGAACTCCACATTACTTCTCCTTAGTGACCACTGTTTTATGACATGGTCACTTACTTTGCCTGTCTGCCTTTCCCCTAAGAAGGTGTAAGTTCCTTGAAGTCAGAGG
Source organism: Puma concolor (assembly GCF_028749965.1). Taxonomy (NCBI): domain Eukaryota; kingdom Metazoa; phylum Chordata; class Mammalia; order Carnivora; family Felidae; genus Puma; species Puma concolor. Next base: position 7,545,608 of record NC_141680.1, on the reverse strand, counting down.
ATTTTTTTTGTCTTTTTTTTCTAAGCCCCGTGTACCCGGAATAGTACCAGGTGCATAGCTAGTACTTAGAAAATATCCACTGAATGAACAAACAACTCTTCAAAGTCTATTTAACAAGCAAGGAGTGGATATTGAGTCCAAACAGATATCTAACACCAGCCAGTGGATTCTTTCAAGCCAAGCAGCCTCCTAGTGAAGGATCGAGGTCCATTATGGGAACTGTTGCTAGAAATTTGGAGAATAACTGAGCAACTTCCTTCTCTGCAGCAGAAGCGAAAGAAGAAAAGATGGTCTGTGTGTTCAGTCCAGTGATTCCACTTATGCTTGGGGGATCTGAGGGAAGGAATGGGAACTTTGTTCCATTCCCGGCACTTGAACCTGGAAGATAGAATCTACAATCAGATAAACAGATACCTGCCCTCCACACTGTGAGACAGAGAACCAGATGTGGTAGTTTTCACATCATGCAGAAAGCCCTTATTTTTTTTCCTGACTTAATTTAAACCTCTCCCGCCTGGACGTGACCTCTAACAGAGAATCATTAGAAGCTTACCTATACACCAGGAAAAGATATCAAGGAAGGAAAATAAATAGCCAAATGTTTAGAAATACTTTTGATTCGTATCAAGTTTGAAGGACTTAAGCAGTTATTAGGCACGTAGCATGGAATTATTGAGGACTAGCCTTTTCTGTCTGCAGTCTCCCTTTGCCCTAAATCATGTACACTCAGGCTTCTTCCTCAGCGAGCTTTCTCTGAAAGTTGATAGGGCACAGTTTCAGCAGGTTCGGCAGATTCAGAGGGCAGAGTTAGAACTCCTCTGGAAGCCAACTCTGTTCTTCAGGAGGAAACACGGCTCATCCATCGAAAGTCCCAGAAACCAGCCTATGAATTATCCTCCAAGGCCATTCCACTCTTAACACATCTACCATCAAGTACCGTATTTCACTTCTTTTGTTCCTTTTATAGATCACATTGTGACAAATGCAAGTGGAAACTTTCCAGGAAAAATAAGTTTATCTGCACAGAACCCTACAGCACCCCATGGCAATTTATTATTTTTCAATTAAATTTACTGCTAGTTGGCAGTTGCCCTAGTTTAATTTTCTGCTGTTTGTTTACCGAACAGGGAAACACATAACACAAAGCATAATAAAAGTCAGATTGAGTTAATTAAATGTAGAACCAGGAAACTCTAACTCTGCCTTTTGAACAGTCTTCTCACTAGATCTCGTTGAAAAATATCATTTTTAGCTGAAATTTATTTTGACATTTGCAATACATTATTTATTCGGGTCACATTTTCTTTTCTACAGCCCCAGGAAAGGAGCTGACATTAGTTCATGCTGGTTTTGTCGGGGGATGAAAGGGACTGACACGTAGTGTTGGGAGACACCCAAACATTTAGACCAACTTGGAGTTCTTTTGTGGGCAAATGGTGTATGGTGCTGCCATCTTTGAGAAGGTTGGTGGTGGGTATATTGACCAGGACACATCAAGAGGGATCAAAGAACAGACTGTAATTAGATTGCCTCATTTCAAGACATCTTTAGAAACTCTTTGATACAGTCACATGATCACAGTGACTTCTGTACGCAGGATATCAGCATCTCAAGAGCAAGAACAAGAAAAATAAGACATAAACTGATAAGAGATTGCTTTTAAGGAGTAGAGTAGTGAATTGTGAAATGTCTAAAAAAATCAGTGGCATTTCTTGGGTCACCTCTGTCATGTGCGTGTAAGATACATTTCAATCTATACCTTCAAAGGGCATAGGAAGCTATGATGGAAAGTTGAATAAATGTCAGTTCATCTTAGGGGATCTAACCACATATATTCAATTAAAGTATATATGACTTTCCAGGCTCATGATTGATTTTAATACAGGCTAGAGTTATTTAGAGGTGTAATTTTCAAGGAGAACCTTCTGGGAAGCTCTAAAAAATTCTGTCCCAGTATATAGCAGACTCATTCAAAAACAAAGAGAAAGAAAAACTTTTTCCCTATTATTTTGTTAATGATAATAGGTTTTAGTTTCCAGGCCAATACAAACAGGCTTCTTCTCCTGGGGCACCTGGGTGGTTCAGTCGGTTAAGCATCTGACTTCAGCTCAGGTCATGATCTCGCGGTTCATGAGTTCAAGCCCTGTGTCAGGCTCTGTGCTGACAGCTCAGAGCCTGGAGCCTGCTTCGGATTCTGAGTCTCCCTCTCTCTCTACCCCTCCCCCACTCGCACTCTGTCTGTTTCTTTCAAAAATAAATAAATGTTAAAAAAAAAATAAAAAAAAACAAATAGGCTTCTCCAACTATTATACATTTTGCACGAGATGCAAGAGGCACTATTGTTCGATTATGAACCAAAATTATAATTTTTATTTAACTATTAACATTATTAAAGTATTAAAATAGTACTGGAGATTCCTTGCTTACTCTTTAGTATCTATATTTACCTGTGTAAAAAATTTAAAAATTTTGTCATTCAAAAGTAATAAATGCTTATTACATAAAAATGTGGAAAAAACAGAAAAATACATATATGAAAACTGCATTTATACTTAATCTTCCAGAGCCATTAAGGTAATTACTATTTGGCTTTTGCTTGCTGCGATATCCAACAATAATTTTATATGTTCATACGTAAAAATTTATTTTAGTTATACCTACATTATTTTTAATTTACATTAATTTAGTTATACCTGTAATCGATTTTTTAAATCTCAAAGCAAAGTTAACATTCTTATATAATTCCATCCTTTCTCGGCATCCTCCCTCCCCCACCTCAACCAAAATACAGCTTCAATTCCACAATTACCACCAGAAATAACCAATGATGCTAATTTTATGTGCACATTTCTAGATACTTTTACAGATAATTACGAGCATATATGAACACGTAGAAATAGTTATGCTTTAACTTACCGGTTTTTAAACATAATCAGTACCAAAACATACATAAGTACAGTTACTCACTTTTTTTTTTTTTTACTTAAAACTATGTAATGAGTATTTTTCTGTATCGGTACACAAAGTCCCAGCAAGTCTTTTTAGTAGCTGTCTAATATGCAGAAATTATTTAACTAGTTCTCATATGGCTAGAAACACCAATTGTTACCAACTTCTTCTGTTTTGTAAATCCTTGGGATTCAGCTCTTTTGGACAAGTGTATTTCTCTGAGGTTAATACTAACATGTAGATTTGCTAGGTATAGAAATAATACAACAAGAACACTGAGCTATACTGAGGCATCACAAAAAACTGAGAAGTCACGGAAAGCAAAGAATTGGGATTGCTCATCTCAACCATTAAGAGCTTCCATTTATTACTCTGAAAACAAACCTTAAGTTGCTGAGAAAGCTTTTATTGCTGCATTGTTTATACTCACTAATACATTTTGGATCTATGATTAATTTTCACATTAGACATAGTTTTAAGATTTTGCAATTAATTTAAATTAGCAAACCTTAAAACAAACTTTTTTTAGGAGCGCCTGGGTGGCTCAGTTGGTTGAGCATCCGACTTTGGTTCGGGTCATGATCTCACGGTTCGTGAGTTCGAGCCCCGCATCAGGCTTGCTCCTGTTAGCCTGTCAGCGCAGAGCCGGCTTCGGATCCTCTGTCCCCCTGTCTCTTCCCCTCCCCTGTTTGTGCTCTCCCCAAACTAAATAAATATTTTAAAACAAAAAACTAACATTTTTTTAAAGATTTCATTCTTAAGTAATCTCTACACCCAACACGGGGTTCGAACTCACAACCCTGAGACCAAGAGTCACACATTCTACCAACTGAGCCGCCAGGCACCACCCCCCCTTAAAACTAATTTAAAGTGATGTCAATGAAACTGGCAAAGTCAGGACCTTGGAAAATGATCTCCTCCATAAAAGCAATGAGAATATTGCAAAGTTGTCAGAATTAACTTTTTCCAACTCTGGAACTTAACCAAAGCTTCAGAAATCCAGGGAGTGTTTATTCAAGAAAAATGGCTGAATCTTGATAAGAACAGCAACTTTGTAGAACTTCAGCTGTTCATACTCCCATCCCCTCTATCCAACTTTGCAGTGTCCCTGATGGCCAACAGACTATGATCACAGTAAAAATTAACAGCCTGTCAATCACACTAAAGGGCTGATATGGATAGGAACTTGTTCCAAACTCCATTCCCTGTCTGGGGGTTCACTGGAAGACCCCACTTGAAAGACTGTCTTGAGCTGACCTGACCCCGAGTTCTCCCAGTATGATCAGTTTTTTTGCCCAAAGAAACTTGTTGAAAACAATCACAGACAATTGTTTAACATCATGACTGCCTAAGATGGCAACAAAAGGTGAGGTGCACAAGAGGCCGATCAAAAAGCTTAAAAGGAAAATCTAGGGAATAAAATGTCCAGAGTTGGCTTTGAAAAGCTCTGATATATTGCTGGGAAGTCAGAAAGACCACATGCACGTGCGGGGGTGTGTACCTGTCCAGGGCTATGAGCATTCTCAGGAAAGAAAAACTGAGAAGGCCCTAAGCTCTCACCTTTGGCTAACTTTGAGGCTCTGAGCAAGCAGGCAGCGAAGGCTGAGAGAGGGTTGTAAAGTGTGCCCCCAACACACACACCAGACCCGATGGCAAATGTGGGGACATTTATTGGTTACAAGCATTTCAGGAAATCTCCGTTCAATCATTAGCTGACCACTAAGTGAACTAAGCAAGACTTCAAAGGTCACCCATGAAAGCGAATGCATATTGGAGAGAATCACTTCAGAAAAGTCATTAAACAACTAAAAATAACAACAAAAAACAGTCACAGCGGCAAACCCTGAGGGAAGAGGTGAGGAGAATCTAATTTCCAATGATATTACCTCATATTACTTAAAATGTTCAGTTGTCGGGGGGCGCCTGGGTGGCGCAGTCGGTTAAGCGTCTGACTTCAGCCAGGTCACGATCTCGCGGTCCGTGAGTTCGAGCCCCGCGTCGGGCTCTGGGCTGATGGCTCAGAGCCTGGAGCCTGTTTCGGATTCTGTGTCTCCCTCTCTCTCTGCCCCTCCCCCGTTCATGCTCTGTCTCTCTCTGTCCCAAAAATAAAAATAAACGTTGAAAAAAAAAAATTAAAAAAAAAAAAAATGTTCAGTTGTCGGGGCGCCTGGGTGGCGCAGTCGGTTAAGCATCCGACTTCAGCCAGGTCACGATCTCGTGGTCTGTGAGTTCAAGCCCCGCATCAGGCTCTGGGCTGATGGCTCAGAGCCTGGAGCCTGTTTCCGATTCTGTGTCTCCCTCTCTCTCTCTGCCCCTCCCCCGTTCATGCTCTGTCTCTCTCTGTCCCAAAAATAAATAAACGTTGAAAAAAAAAATTTAAAAATGTTCAGTTGTCAACAAAAAATTAGGGTAGGTAAGAGAACAAAATAGTATGGCCCATACCCAAAAAGAAGAAGTCAGTAGAGGCTATCCTAAGAAAGCACAGATATTGGCCTTACTAGACAAAGACTGTAATGTTTATTTATTTTTGAAAGACAGAGAGAGAGAGAGAGAGAGGGCAAGAGGGGGAGGAACAAAGACAGAGACAGAAAATTTGAAGCAGGCTCCAGGCTCTGAGTTGTAGCACAGAGCCTGATGCGGGGCTTGAACCCACGAACCGCGAGATCATGACCTGAGCCGAAGTCTGATGTCCAACCAACTGAGCCACCCAGGTGCCCTGTAAATCAGCTATTTTAAATGTGCTAAAAGAACTAAAAGAGACCGTATCGAAATAACTCAATGGAAAGAGTGAGAACAATGCCTCACCAAATGGAGAATGTTACTAAAGACAGAAAAATTATTTTTTTAAATAATCAAATGAATTCTAGAGTTGAAAAGTTTCGTAACTGAAATGTGCTGGTTTCCTGTTGCTGGTGTAAGAAACTGCCACAAATGTAGCAGCTTGAAACAACAAAAATGTGCTCCCTATAGTTCTTGAGGTCCGATATCTGAAATGGGTCTCACTGGGCTAAAATCAAGGCATTGGCAGGGTTGTATTTCTTTCTGGAGCCTCTAAGAAGAATCTGTTTCCTGATCTTTTCCAGTTTCTAGAGGCTTCCTGCATTCCTTCACTCATAGCCCTTTTCCATCTTTAAAGCCAACAATGGCAGATCAAATCTCTCTCACGATGCTATTTCTCGGTTTCTCACTGTTCTGCCTCTCTTTACCCCATTTTAGGACTCTTGTGGTTTAGGATTGCACTGGACACGTCAGATAACCGATGATAATGTCTTTATCTTAAGGACAACTTATTAGCGTACGTAATTCTCTCTGCAATCTTCATTCTTCCTTGCAGTGTGACAATATATTCACAGATTCTGGGGCAGGACATGGAAATTTGGGGGAACCATCATTCTGCTTACCACAGGATCAACAGTGGATGTGAGTAATCAGAAGAATGTATCAGCAAACCTGAAGACAGGTCACTTGAGATGATCCAGTGTGAGGACCAGAAATAAAAAAGGAATAAAGAGAAATAAATATAACCTCAGAGACTTGTAGAACATAATCGAGCGGACCAATATACTCATAACAGGAGTCCTGGAAGGAAAGGAGAGAGAGAAGGAAGCAGAGATAATTATTATCCTTTAGTATTTGAAGAAATAAGAGTAAACTTTTTTTTTTTTATTTGATGGTACTGTGCTCATCATTTTCTCCTTGGGTGACAGGAGATTAGAAAAAAACAAAACCAAAAACAAAACCTGTGGCATACAGGGCCAGATTAGATAAATAAGAAACTAAACAAACAAATAGTATCTGCTGGCCAAAAAAAAAAAAAAAAAAAAAATTGCTAATTAAAAACTGGCACGTAAGCAGAAACCCTGGTTTCTGGTAATATATATCCTTCCGAAAGAAAGTAAAATACATTTTGACCCTCTGCTCCCCCATTTTGGTGTTGCTCCCTTGTGTTACCATCTCCTCAGAAACCTGAATCTGTCCAAGTTCCATAATTTTCTTCTCAATTTATTTCCTATTCTGTTTTTGACCCAAGCTGTGAGTTCGTGTTCTACCTATTGGCACGTGGAGGCTCTTGGCTTCCTTTTCTTTTTGTCATATATGTACCCCCTTAAAATTTGGATTCACACTTTATATGCCAATTGGGACAGTAAGTGCAGCCTCTAGAGATCGTCAGTGTGGTAGCCACGAAGCTTCTGCGTGATTATCATTTACAGGTCCTTTCACTACAAACGGAGCAGTTCTTAGTGCGGTGGTTGGTCACAGGGCCACTGGGTAGATCTTAAGTAGAGTTCCATCCCTCAGATGGTAAGAAGTATTTCAATCATTTTTCCCCTGGCAGAAAACAGGTCATCAGCACTGTCCCACTGTTTTAAGACATACGATTGGGTGGCAAAAGTCAAACTGGTGAGTCAGAAACAGAGACAAGGATTCTGGGGTAAGGAAAGCTTGAGAGATTTGTCCAGTGAACAGTCTTGTTGAATGCTGAGCGGTTCATGAAGCTGACAAGTTGGGGATGGAAAACACTGTCCTCTCGCAGGGGTGAACTCTGAAACACAATTATCCTCCAGGGCACCCTCCTTATGACTCTACTCATTTGGATTGTAAGAAAGAGTCTACAGGGGCGCCTGGGTGGCTCAGTCAGTTAAGCATCTGACTTTGGCTCAGGTCATGATCTTGAGGTTCGTGAGTTCAAGCCCTGCGTCAGGCTCTGTGCTGATGCCTCGGAGCCTGGAGCCTGCTTCCGATTCTGTGTCTCCCTCTCTCTCTGCCCCTCCCTTGCTCATGCTCTGTCTCTCTCTGTCTCTAAAAAATAAATAAATGTTAAAAAAAATTTTTTTAAAAAGAGTCTACATATTTTTTTTTACTGGATTGTCTCAACCTAGCCCTTTATGAATTTATAACTAGTAAAATATTATTTAATAGAGGACTGTCCTTGCAAGAATATGACTGGTCTTAGCAGAGTTTCAAGGCCTCAGAAATGCTCATTTAAAAAAAAAAAAGAAAAATGAAAGAAGTCAAAGGTTTTACCAACTTATCTAATTCCGGATGAACGAACAGTCGCAGTGTTGTTGATTCCGTAAAGCTTCCTAGACCTTCACTGCAATTTGTCCTATAAAGCACGTGCCCTGTTGCTCTTATGGATAAGAACATTTTAAACTCGGGGATTAACTCCTTTAGAAGTATCCCATTGACAATCCGCTTTTACACAGACAAGGTTTCCGAGAGAAGTTAACTTGGGTATGACACTAGCTAATTGGAAAAAAAATTAATCTTCTTTTGAGAACCATGATTAATTTACGAGTTTTACACACTACACTTGCCTAATTAACTGGAACTTCTGCTTTTTCTTCTGATTCGCAAATTGCCACCAGATCAACCAGTGGAAACACCTTTAATTTGGTTTCTTGTGCCTTTTTGACATCATCTCTGAACTTAAGAAGCTTTGCTCCAAAGCAACAAGGTATTCAAGCTACAAAATTATCTCTACTCTAAGAATGTCCAGTGTTTTTGTAATTGTTTCTTGTTTTATTTTGTTGGCATTCTTTTTTGTTTTTTTGTTTTGTTTTTGTGTGTGTTTGTTTTAGTGGAGAACTTTACTAGGGGACAAAATTTGGGAACCAGATGCAGATATCATACTATTTCACATGAATACTGGTGTCCTTGAATGATGTAATCTGTATTTCTACTCTGTGCACCCTTTCTTTTTGATCAAAATATCTTGAAATCACATTTAACATGTGTACATCTCATTAAGTCTCCCTGTCAATGGTATTCTAATTCTGTACCGATTATCTAAAATTTTAAAAACTACAAATAGGGGCGCCTGGGTGGCGCAGTCGGTTAAGCGTCCGACTTCAGCCAGGTCACGATCTCGCAGTCCGTGAGTTCGAGCCCCGCGTCGGGCTCTGGGCTGATGGCTCAGAGCCTGGAGCCTGTTTCCGATTCTCTGTCTCCCTCTCTCTGACCCTCCCCCGTTCATGCTCTGTCTCTCCCTGTCCCAAAAATAAATAAACGTTGAAAAAAAAATTTAAAAAAAAAAAAAAAAAAACTACAAATAAACCACTAAAACTAATAATACAGTTTATCAGCAAGGTTGCTAGGTATAAAGTCAATATTAAAATGTTGACTGAAGTTTTACACACCAATAGCAAGTTGTGAGAAACAGAATTCTATTTATTTTTACTTTTTAAATTTTAATTCCATCATAGTTAGCATACTGTGTTATGTTAGTTTCAGGCGTACAATACAGTGATTCAACACTTCCATACATCACCTGGTGCTCATCACAAGTGCCCTCCTTAATCCCCATCACCTATTTCCCCCAGCGTCCCCCCACCTCCCCTCTGGAAACCCTCAGTTTTTTCTCTATAGTTAAGAGTCTGTTTCTTGGTTCCTCTCTCTCTCTCTGCTTTGCTCATTTATTTTGGTTCTTAAATTCCACATATGAGTGAAATCATATGGTATTTGTCTTTCTTTGATTCATTTTGCTTAGAATAATACTCTCTAGCTCCATCCATGCCATTGCAAATGGAAAGATTTCATTCTTTTTTATGGCTGAGTAATATTCCATTATGTGTTATATACGATATATATGATATATATCATATCATGTGGACACTTGGGCTGCTTTCATAATTTGGCTATTGTAAATAATGCTGCAGTAAACACAGGGATGCATGTATCCCTCTGTATTAATGTTTTTGTAGTTTTAAAAAAATCCCTAGGATTACAAAGAATCAAGTAGCTGGAATGAATCTAACAAAAGATGTGTAAGAATTCAATGCAAAACATTACAAAACATTATTAAGAGGAAGTAAATGGCACATAAACATATGAAGGATATATCATGATTATTTAATCGGAAAACTCAATATTGCAAAAATGTTAATTCTCTCCAAATTGATTATAGCTTCAGGGCAATCCAATAAAAAGTACAACTCTTTTTTTGTGCAATTTGACAGGGCGATTCTGAAATGTGTATGGAAATGCCATTTAGGTGGCATGGGTATTAGTGCCTAGATGAAAACAAAATAAAAGGCCAAAGAAACAGAAATAAGATCCTGGAAAGACATCCATGGATATCTAGAAACTTGTTTCATAGCAAAAATGGCATTGCAGAACTATAAGAAAGTAACAGCTTTTGACCTCTAATTCACACCATGTACAAAAATTAAGTCACATAGATTACATACTTACATTTGAAAGATAGAAGTATAAAAGCCTTCAAAAATTGTTTGCATGAGGGGCGCCTGGGTGGCTTAAGCGTCCGACTTTGGCTCAGGTCACGATCTCACAGTTTGTGGGTTCGAGCCCCGCGTTGGGTTCAGAGCAGCGCCTGCTTTAGATTTTGTGTCTCCTTCTCTCTCTGCCCCTCCCCTACTTGGGCTGTCTCTCTCTAGCTCTCAAAAATAAATAAAGGAAAAAAAATTGTTTGCATGAATATATGCTGTCATTGTTTTTTGTAAATACATATTATAGAATGGTTGAATCACACGGTAAGCATATATTTACATTTTTTTTTTTAATTTTTTTTTTCAATGTTTATTTATTTTTGGGACAGAGAGAGACAGAGCATGAACGGGGGAGGGGCAGAGAGAGAGGGAGACACAGAATCGGAAACAGGCTCCAGGCTCTGAGCCATCAGCCCAGAGCCCGACGCGGGGCTCGAACTCACAGACCGCGAGATCGTGACCTGGCTGAAGTCGGACGCTTAACCGACTGCGCCACCCAGGCGCCCCTCATATATTTACATTTTTAAGAAGTTGGTGAACTATTTTCCAAAGTGGATTCATGGTTTTCCATTCACACCTGAACAGAGTAAGAGTTCCAGGTGCACTGGACCCTCAACACTTAGTATGGGTAAGTTTTTTGTTGTTGTTGTTAGGTTTTGATCATTGTGACAGATGTGTAATGTTATCCCAGCATGGCTTTAATTTGCATTTTTTCCTAATGGTTAATTATGTTGGCTATATTTTTATGTGCCTAATTGCTCTCTACACATTTTCTTTGGTGATGCGTCTGTACAGATGTTTTTTGCCATTTATTAATAGGATAGTTTGTTCTCTTGTTATTGAGTTTTTGAGAGTTCTTTTCTATATTCTGGAAAAAGTGTTTTTCAGATATATGATGTGTAACTATTTTCTCCCAGTTTGTGTCTTGTCTTTTCATTTAAACAGTGTCTTTTGGAGAGCAAAAGTTAATTTTAATGAAACTCAAGTTACCAATTTGAAGTTTTATGAACAATACGTTTGGTGTTATGTCTAGGAACTCTTTGCCTACCCCAGGGATTCTAAGACCTGTTTCTATGTTTTTCCAGAAGTTGTATGGTTTTAAATTTTACACTTAAGTCTATGATCCATTTTGAGTTAAATTTCTTATATGGTGCGAGGTTGAGATCTACGCTTAATTTTTGCATTTGGATATCCAATTATTCCAGCACTATTTGTTGAAAAGATGATTCTTTCACCATTGAATTGCCTTTGTACAAAACCAAGTTGTCCGTATTTATATGGGTCTAAGTTTAGACTCTTGCCTTTGTTCTATTGATCGACTTGTTAATTTTGACTCCAGCACTGCATGTATCCATGAATTTCTTTTTATAAGAAGTCTTAACACCCGTGGAGTCCTTCAAAATTGTTCACTTTCAAAGTTGATTTTGCTCTTCTAGAATTACCTTAGCAGTGTCTACCAGAAAGACTGTTGGGATTTCACTTGGTGTTGCATTACATCTATGATTAATTTAAAGAGAACGGACATCTTCATGGTATTCAATTTTCTGACCAAGGAACACGATGCATCTCTCCATATATTTAGGTTTTCTTTAGTTTCTTTCAAGAATGTTTTTCAGTGTTCAGTGTACAAGTTTTTGGTATTTGAAATGCTATTTTTGAAATTCAAAGTCTTACTGTTTCCTGCACTTGTACTTTGTGCTACAAACTCTCGCTGCCTGGGTTTGCACGCACTCAACCTTGTTTCCTCAACTCACAGAGTCTACCAGGCTTCCCCTGGATTCTTTTTCCCAGGACCATAAGCCCAAAACCTTGAAATAGCCAGCTGGGGCAATTATAGGGCGGATCTTCTTGTTCCCAGTGGTAATCACTCTCGTTCATTGCTCGGTGTCCAGTGCCTTGAATATCATTGTTGCACGTATATTATCCTTTTTTTCCACCACCCCCCCCCCCCCAGGTCAAGGGGTAAATCTGGTCTCCATTATTCCATTTGTTGGAAGCTGAAGTCTCTCTGGATGGTTTTCCTATGTTTGAGCCTGATCTGATCCAGCTTCTAGATTCCTCTAAAATCTCTGGGCCGACAGAAGGAGTTCCCAGTCTCCTTTCAGAGAGGAGAACAAACTCCACTTACCGGAATTCTGCAAAGGCATCACCTGAGGCAGGTGTCGCACAAAATAATTCTCGTCCTCTTCAGGATTTGCACTTAGCACCTTTTATTGCTCTCAGGCTTATTGCTTGTTTTACTCATGTCAGAGCTCACCACAGCCCAGGAAGTTTGCTGCAGTTTCTGTTTCCAGTAGAAAGGGGCTAATTACGGCACTTGGTTAATCCCCACTAGCAAGAACTGCAGGAAAACTTGTGCGTGTATTCTCAGCGTGTTGGACTGGAGACCGAGGGAGTGGAATACATGACCAGAGAGCAGCAATTTATTCACATGGATGTGCTTTCCAGTGACTACGGTTTTAACATCCTGACAGAGCTACCTGGAAATGATTCTTTTTTTTTTTTTTTTTAACTTTTTTTTTTTTTCAACGTTTATTTATTTTTGGGACAGAGAGAGACAGAGCATGAACGGGGGAGGGGCAGAGAGAGAGGGAGACACAGAATCGGAAACAGGCTCCAGGCTCTGAGCCATCAGCCCATAGCCTGACGCGGGGCTCGAACCCACGGACCGCGAGATCGTGACCTGGCTGAAGTCGGACGCTTAACCGACTGCGCCACCCAGGCGCCCCTGGAAATGATTCTTTTTTTTTTTTTTAATTTTTTTTCAACGTTTTTTATTTATTTTTGGGACAGAGAGAGAGACAGAGCATGAACGGGGGAGGGGCAGAGAGAGAGGGAGACACAGAATCGGAAACAGGCTCCAGGCTCTGACCCATCAGCCCAGAGCCTGACGCGGGGCTCGAACTCACGGACCGTGAGATCGTGACCTGGCTGAAGTCGGACGCTCAACCGACTGCGCCACCCAGGCGCCCCTGGAAATGATTCTTAAACGTGGCTGAGAAGACTTTATGAAGCTTGGTCAAAAAATGACCTACAACGTATGAAGTAGAGAGGATCAAATTGCCTTAACATGGCATTATTGAAGATATCAGAAGATACATGATAGAACGCATTCATCATAGGAGGTCAGAAAATCCACCAACTGATAACACACCCCAGAGCGGGGGTGGGGCGGGACTCCGAGGACGCCTCCATGTCTAGACAATGAGAGGGGAGTCTACCCTTGGTGGGTGAGAGTTGACAACTTAGTTGGCCCTCTGCGTCAATGGGAATGATGGGTGTCTACAGTGGCATCACCAGGCAATGATGCTTAGCTGCCAGAGACAAAGTGGATGTTATGACTGCAATGGACAGAAAGGAAGAGGGTCCGTAAGACTATCTCTGTCAATTGCTGAAGGATCACAGTATCCCAAGGGACAAGATACACAGACTACCCACTGCAGTGTTACCGAAATTGTAAGAAGAAAAGGAAAATGAGAGGCATGGAAGCGAAGAATGCCATCAGCTGCAATGGAAAATCGTGATCCTTTACCCAGTTTCCAGATTTAAGCTTAGATCGCAAACCCAGAATTATCCATTCAAGTGGACACCAGCCTCCCGCAGAACTGTATGACATCACCACTAGCATATCCTGTCGGTATTCCCCAATCCTTTTCCCAAATAAACTGCGGCCATTCACCAGGGTAACTTCACTGGGGAAGCAGGAACACCCAGCTTTTTAAAAGGATGGTTGGATAAGGGGTCTTAACTGACACTGACATCCGGGAACCTTAAGTGTCAATATGGCCCTCCAGTTAGAGTACATTCTAGCATATAGGAAAGCCTTTTATAAAGGGAATCCCGAGTGGCTTTCTAATCCCTAAGTGCATAATTGGGACGAACATATTGAACAATTAGCAATCTCTCACATTGGTTCTCTGAGTTATTCAGTGAGAGTCATCAACGGTAAGGGAACTATTTAGGACAAGACCCAGAAATTTCCCCTTCTCCAGTACCCCAGCCAAGTTCGTAAGTTAGACAAATCCTGCATACTATTAACATCAAAGACGTCGAGAGAGGCAGCGTTTGTGGTCTCGCCCCATTCCCTTTTAATTAAACTGTCTGGTCCCAGCAAACACCAGATGAATCACGGTGGATGAAAGTGAACTTCTGTAAGCCTAGAATCAGCCCCAGTTTCAGCTGCCATGTCAGATGAGAGATCTCTACTAGAACAGAACTGCACAGTTTCTGGCATCTGGTATGTGGTTATCAACCTGGTGGATGTGTTCTTTTCCAAATCCATCAGTAAAGAAGAATCACAAGCAATTTGCTTTTATGTAAGACAAGAGTGAGTACATGTTCACTCTCTTGCTCAGGGCTATGTTTATTCTCTTGCTCTCCGCCCTGATATAATTCCAGGGACCCTAACTGTCTTGACATCCTACAGAACGGCAAACTGACCCATCATATTGATATTATACTAATCAGATATGGTGAGCAGAAGCAGCAAGCACCTTGGACCCTCGTAAAGCTCCAACGTTTGGGGACATGTGGATAGATTTCTTCTAAGGTGACGGACAAGTTACTGGAACTTGAGCCCACTACCATTAATAAAGTGAAAGAGAATGGAACGAGATGAAGTTGGAGAGGCCAAATCATATAAAGAATTATAAACCAGGGTAGGGAGCTTAGAATGTACTTACTCTAAGTGCGATGGGGAATCATTGGAAAGTTTTAAATCAAGAAATAGAATCTGATTTATCTCATTTTTAAAGTTTATTTATTTTTGAAAGAGGGAGAAAGGGAGTGAGTGAGAGAGAGAAAAAGAGAGAGAATCCCAAGCAGGCTATGCACTGTCAGTGCAGAGCCCAATGCAGGGCTTGATCTCATGAACTGTGAGATCATGACCTGAGCAGAAATCAAGAGGTGGACGCTTAACTAATTGAGTCCCCCAGGCATCCCTCCCAAGCTTATTTTAATCGCTGAAAGGATTTTAAGAGGGAAGAAAGAGGAGGAAGTCCATCTAGAAGCTATTGATATCATCTGGGTGAAGTAACAGTGCCCTTGATGAAAAGAGCAGCAGGAAGGATGAAGAGACGTGACAGATTTGGCATATATTTTGGAAGCAGGGCTTGCAGACCTGTTGAGATCTTGGATATGATTACTGAAGGAAAGACACAGTCAAAGAAGCTGTATTGTGGTAAGTCCTGCGACAAGGACTTGTCTATAAGCCTAGAAATGTCTCCGTATGAAACACACCAGATACTAATGTAACCTCTTGGTGACTTGGTTTCTTTGCCTGTAAAATAATAGCACATCGTAGGATTTTTGTGAGGATTAAAAAATTCACATCTCTAAAACACCGGAACACGGGATGCCTGCGTAGCTCGATGGTTAAGCCTCTGGTCTCAGTTTTGGCTCAAGTCAGGAGCTCAAGGTTCATGGGGTTGAGCTTCGAGTTGGGCTCCACGCTGACAGTGTGGAGTCTGCTTGGAATTCTCTCTCTCAAAATAAATGAATAAACTTAAAGTAAAACACCAGAACAGATCTTGATACATTAAATGCTATTTAAATATTTAACTTTTCTCCTCCTTCTCCTTCTTCCTCTTCTTCCCCTTATTTATTACTACTATTACTGCTTATTATTATTATTATTATTATTATTATTATCTGTGATTATAGCTTCTTTCTCTTCCCAAGTATTTTTGTTTCTCTACTTTGTCTTCAATCATAGGGGTTTACTTCACTGCCTTATTTTTTCAAGCAAGATTTTGATGTTATTTTTCTTCTTCCTTTTAACTTTTCCCCTTTACTGTGGTGACTTCACCTTTGCTCTATTTATGTTTGCTTTTTGCCTTCAGAAGTGTTAATATGGTTGGCCACAACTTGGCCATGGCTTTCACCCATTAACACTAAATATCTGACTGTGCCTGCAGTTAAGCTAACATAGTTTGCAAGAAATTCTTCTTCTCACTAACGAGATACTGTTTTGGCTTCTGAATTCTCAAATCACAGCTCTCCTCTGGGCTCCAGGGCACCTGGTTTGATTCAAAGTCAAGCGTCATCATCCCTCAGGTGGGAACGTTAGGGAATGGAGTGTGAGAATGGTTTGTCGTGGATCGTGTCTCCCTTCTGATAGAAACTTCATAGCTGACCTAACTGCCCCAGAAAAAGAGAAGAGCTTAGGTCTTAAAATCTGTAACACACTGGGAGTTGATAGTTTGCGAGCACCCTGAAGAGAAGCCAATGGTGCGTCTGCGCAATGGATCAGTGTGTCAAACCCCATTAGTTCTAGGAAACTAGGAGGTGTTTTACAACTGATTCTCTGCGCTTAGAACTCAGGACAGTGGGAAGGGGTAAGACTTCGTGGGCCGTGACTTGCTGAGCTGGGGTGCCAAATTGATCATCTTTCCCAAGGAACCAAGAGTTGAACCAGAGCTCAGAGGCGCACCACAGGGCAGGATGTTTTTCCATTATGACCCTGATTTGTGAACAGAATCTGCTTTTTTTTACAGTGCTGTCAGAATACTTGTTTATTTCCCATGGGTTAGTTAGTCACCAGCTCTCTCAGCCACACGAGATTATTTTCACAGTTAACTTCTGCATTGCTAGATTATTTCTACTTACTTATCTCCGTACATTTGATATGGTTCTTACTGCCTCCTGTCCTGCTCTTTTCAAACAGCACGTTTGGTACTCAGTCATAAACAAAGACTATAATCATAAACAAAGCTTCCTAATGAGAGTGCTACACGCCAACAGAACCTGATTCTCAGAACTCAAGGAATATAAAGCCGCCACAGGCTCAAGCAAAAAGTCCCCAGACCGCAGTGGAAGGTACAAGGGACAGACCAGGACTAAGGGCTATCACCAGAAGGAAGTTTTCTAGAAAAGAGGGAAGGCATCCACTGATCCGAGACCACTTCATAGCACTGGGGATCGTGAATACTCTCGAGAGCCAAGGGATGTTTTAGAATCCCTGGAAGTCCTACCATGGTTAGCAACCAGGGGCACTGTCCCAGATCGCTTTGTGTCGCCACAACAAACAAAGGAAGGAAACTGTTTGTCACTGAGGTGATATTACACAGCCGGTTCCAGCTGTAGCTCTGTCTCAGCTCCACAGATGAAACTCAAGTCTTGCACAGTAAAGCTAGCATAGATCCAAACTTCCTTACTGTCTCCATCTGGACCTCCGATATTTGAAAAGAATCGCAGGCACGTTTTTGAACAAATCCTTCCAGATTCCGAATGCGAGATAAACAGATAAATAATCTATTTTATATGCAAGATAAATAATCCCACTGGTAGACAGGATGAGTAAAAAGAAAAAAAAAATATCAAGAGTATGAAAAAATCAGGCGGTTCGAAAGAGAAGGTTTTGCAATGGGGCCAATTCCTACCACGACATCATGTTCCATTTGAGCACAAAGCTCGAAGCAGCCACCTTCAAGCAAGACTTTGGGTCGTTTCAAGACCAAAGCACAAGTCTAACCAGAAGAAACTCACCGAAGCAGATCTAAGATCCTGTCTTTGGATCTCAGGGGCTTATTTCGCAAACGCGGAACTCTTCAGGTGTGTCTTAGAAGCAGAACATAAGCAGAAATTCTTGTGAGCCTGAGCTGACATAAGTTCAAAATGTTTCAAACACCTGATGTGTTCATTTTTAAACCTTTAACAGAATCTTATGCTGGCTCGGGAGACATCGAATCAAGGCAACAGTTTCACTCCTCACTGGCCTCATCGTTGCTGGGAACACCACTCAGAGTAGATTCAGACAAAATGGAGCACAAGGGGGTTGGACGGCTGGCCAGATGGTGAAAAAAAGAGAAAACGTTTGAAGGAAGCACGATGTCAAGACACTGTGAAACTCAGTGTGTTTGGTTTAACCTGGAGAGAATACGAAACCTATCTTCAACAATTTAAATGGTTCCCATGCAGAAAGAGATGGGTCTATTTTTGTATGGCCTGATGTGAAAAATGAGGTAAAAAAAAAAAAAATGAGATGTATCAGTCCCTGTAGAAAAAAAAAATAGTAACTATTATAGCTATTCAAGACAATATAAGGGTTGGGATTTGTATGTTCTGTATTACTAAGAACTTAAGAACAAAAGGAGTATTTGCTCAAACATTGTTTGGAGCTGAATTTAAGGGTCATTGAGGCTGTTCTATTTCTATGATTGTGTGAGTCTTGATCTCAAGCCCTTGTAAAGCAAGTGCTATGTTATGGGTCTTTACATTCTAGAGTCTTCCCCAGCGCAAGCATATAATGCAGGGGGTTGATACATAGGACTAGATATTTTTTAACCCTTGGGGTCCTCAAATTTTTCCAAGTGCTAAACAATTATTTCCAAGCAAACAAAACACAACACAGAGAGAAACTCCTAAAAGAAACAGGAAAAGAGAATTATACCATTTGTCAATCAAGTCAGCAAAATTTCGACCATCGTCACACAACGTTGTAACCTTAAAATATAAACATCATGATGGGACGGGGGAAGAAAAACCTTCTTTTTGTTGCATTTTCCTATATAAGAGAAACTCATAAATCATTATTTTATAGTTTTCTCGTTTCCTTTTATTTAGTTTTAAACTAAATTTATAGGACTTATTCTTGTGCAACAAATAACTTCATTAAAAGACCTGTAAGAGCCAAGAATATAATTTTGATATTTTTAATATTTTCAAGACAAAGTACATCCCTTTGTTTATAATAATTCACTATAAGCCCAAACTGCAATCTTCAACCTAAGAAGTAGTGACTTTACTCAGTTCATTGAGCTCCTGGTTTGTTATCGCAGAATTGCTTATGGAGATTAGCCTGATGGAAATAATTATCATTAAGAATTGTATACGTTTATAAGGAAAACCAAATATTTAAAATTTTACTTTTCTAGGAAAACACACACAGATTAACTTCTGTTGCAAGGAAAGATCATCTTAAGTAGACTTAGGAATAACAACTCAAATATTCCTATTATATTTTGGTCTCGCTCTGTTAAAAAAAAAAGTCACTCAGACACCCCAAGAGTTCACATTAAAAAAATTTTTTTTAATGTTTATGTTTGAGAAAGACAGACAGAGAGTGAGCAGGGGAGGGGCTGAGAGAGAGGGAGACACAGAATCCGAAGCAGGATCCAGGCTCTGGGCTGTCAGCACAGAGTCCAAGGCAGGGCTCGAACCCAAGCCTGCTTTGAACCCATGAACCGAACTGTGAGATCATGACCTAAGCCAAAGTCAGATGCTTTAACCAACTGAGCCACCCAGGCACCCCAAGAGTTCACATTTTAAAATCTGCATTGCAGGTGGCTCAGTCGGTTGATCATCTGACTTCGGCTCAAGTCATGATTTTGCGGTTCGTGAGTTCGAGCCCCCCATCGGGCTCTGTGCTGACAACGCAAAACCTGCGTTGGATTCTCTGTCTTCTTTCTGCCCCTTCCCTGCTTGCGGTCTCTCTCAAAAATGAATGAATATCTTTTATGAATGAATGAATGAATGAATAAATGAATGAATAAAATATGGGTTTCAACTTCACTTGAAAAAAATCAAAAGGTCTGGCCACACTGGGACCCCATTGCCTCATGAGAGCAACAGGCAGCAAGTAAGCTGTCCACTCCTTAGAAAGGACATGCTCTTGCCAGTCTGCCAAGCGCTCCATAACCTTGTAGTGTATTACACCTAGCCTCTCTCACTCATGAGCATACTTGCTGGCTTTGCCCGGCAATCACTGATTTCTGACCATGAGCCCAACTACACACATGGATGCCTGTAGGAAGCATCAGAGTAACCCGTGCCTCCCATGATTCCACTAGCCAGCTCTGTACAAATTCCTTCGTGGAATCTAGAGTTGATACATGCCTTCTGGAATGAAGGTGATTCCCAAGACCCACCACGAGAGCCCACCTGACAAGGACAGAAGAGACCCCATGCTCCCTATGGGTAAGCAAGACACTTGACCATTTGCCTAGTTGAAAAGGTAGGAGTGCGGGAGAAATTGTCCCAACTTACAACCTTTAACTACATGACGATCACAGGCATTAGATGGGGTGAGGAAGGAGGATTCAAAGGAGGACTTTTAATTACTCTGGCTTTGCAATGGCCAAGTCGTGGGTTAAGCGCGAGGTCTGTCAACGCCCTGCAGCCAAGCCCAACAGGAATACGATGTTAAACGAATGGGGTTTTATTACTTCTTTCACGAGGGAGAAAAAACACCACAGACAAGAGTGTGGGAGGGTGTACCTCAGTTAGAAAATGTTAGAAAGCACAGAGTTTTGGTTGGGTTAGTTGGGGAATGGTCTACAAAAGCAAGCGGTTCCCTCCAGCTCGGAAGCTGTCAGAGGGCGGGGAAATTTCATGCCTCGGTATTTCGTGGGTGTCACGGTGACTTTGTTTTTATCTAAGACAAGATTCTGAAGCGGCCCTATTTTTGTTTCCTTTTCTCGTTGTCTCAGACTAATCGTGTCTGAAGTTGGTGCTCTGTGGAATTACGTGCTCCAGGAAAACAAAGTGGCCTGGCTGTGGGCATCAGGCAACCCTGTAATAACACTGAGGTCCAGCTGGGAATGTTAGGTCAGTCTTAACAGCGCGTTAGAGTGTCCAAAATGCGGTCGTGGATATGAATAGGCTTAACTAATGGTAAAACAATTAAGGTAAAACAAACAGAAGATATTTTCACATGCATGTCTCTCATACGGCCCTCAGTTACATGCCAGTGGGATTGAAGCAGACCCCCCCCCCCTAAACTGAGCTCAACTAGAGGAAAAGAAGGGGCAGGATAAGGGGGTTCTCCTACAACGTTACTGGAACCATTCCCAGAGAGAGTCACCTCCGTGGGGTCCCATCTTCAGGAAATGTGCCCTTCACCTTCCATCCTCTGCTTGTCATGGCAGATGACCGGTCATCCGCCCCAGAATCAGTGTCCTTGTGAAGAACAGAAACCATTTCCCAGAGAAGAGGGGACACCTTGAGGAAAAGTTTCCATCACACAGACAAGAACAGGGGCAGTGTTTGGCTTCCCTGACCAGCTGACATGGGCTCAGCTCTGGGGCCTCCGTCCAAGTGTGGCCCCTGATGCGGGGAGTGCCTGGTGGGGGCAGGAAGTGGGTGTGGAGGATGTGCAGCAGGAGACCAACCTCTGGCCTACAAAATATCAACTGTAGTCAGGAGGGAATGCCACCTGTTTACAATTACAAATTTGTAAGTAGGATTAATAGTAATCGGTGGGTTCCGGTTGGCACATGATATTTCAGAATATTGCAGAGGCCCTCAACTTCATGGGACTCCCCCCAGGCCACCCTTGGACACGGAGATGTTAGCGGTCACAAGGTGATTGGTGTTGGCCTCCACCATGGGTTCGAATCCCAGGCCTCTTGTGGAGAAGGAAGAACAGGGCTCTGTTGTCAGGCAACCCTCCCTCAGTTCAAATCTTCATGGCCTTAAATAGGACATCAGTGTTCCATCCATGTCATAGAGGTCCTCTCATCTGCAACGTAGAGGATGCAATACGCTTACTTCAGTAGGTTTTCACTCTAAGTGTTGAATGAATTGATACTTGTTGGTTCAGTGCTGGCCTCCCAATGCTTGTGGCCTCCACTCTGGACATTCCCCTGTAAGTCCCTCCCCGTTGGATTTCCTATTTATCCCCCCCCCCCTTTGGGTAACACACCATTCAGCCTCAGACCAAAAGCCTGTCTTGCCATTTCTTCTTCTGAAGCCTGTTTTCTCTTGAAATTTACTCTTCTGGAAGGCATTCTCATCATCGAACATATTAGCTCACTCCTTGCCTAGGATTAGTTTGGGAGGTGTGATAACCCTTGAGAAGGTTATGCCCCGATGAGGAAGACAGGAAAGAGACCATGGAAGAGTAAGTCAGGTGCCATTTTGGTCAGCTTTTCGATTTTGATTTGGGTGGACCGGACGCCGAAACCCAGTAACTACTCGGGACAAGTGATTGGCTTTCCTGGATTTATTTCAGAAGCCACGTTTGTGTTCAACAGGGAAAGTGACTGTGTTCATCTTACAGTCTGTTCTACAGATAAAAAAAAAAAAAGAGAGAGAGAGAATTATGAACACAACTGTAAACCCCTCTAGAAGACCCACGTTTCAGCGTGGGTCCCAGAGAAATTCCAGAGAAATCCAGGATTTCTTTTTCGTATCATGATGTTTTAACATTAATCAAAATCAAGTTCCCTGACTAAAGGGACAGTCTGGGCCACGCTCAAGGACCCACTTCCCTAAGTCATCAAATTCTCCTCCAGTTTCTGCGAAAACCATTCTTTCCCTCCCACAGCATCTTCTGTCTTCCTAGGGAAATAAAACCCTTTTTCATCTATAGCCCTAGCTGACCCAGAAGCATTTTCCATTGAGCATTGTGCCAGAATACTGCTAGCTGGTCTGCCATTCACCAGCCAATAATTACCTCCCAATATTGGTCATAACCATCCACTTAATATGCTTCTGTTCTAAAATTCATCTTCTTATAGGGGAAGATTTCTGAACTTGAAGTGAGAGCAGCACCATCGGAGATTGTATTTAAAAGGGTTTGTGTCGGGGCGCCTGGGTGGCGCAGTCGGTTAAGCGTCCGACTTCAGCCAGGTCGCGATCTCGTGGTCCATGAGTTCGAGCCCCGCGTCGGGCTCTGGGCTGATGGCTCAGAGCCTGGAGCCTGTTTCTGATTCTGTGTCTCCCTCTCTCTCTGTCCCTCCCCCGTTCATGCTCTGTCTCTCTCTGTCCCCAAAAAATAAATAAACGTTAAAAAAAAATTAAAAAAAAAAATAAAAGGGTTTGTGTCTCCATCCTATGATGCTTCTTATAATTGATGTGGGATGAGAGGTGAGTAAATGTTGAAGATTATCAGGAGATACTAAGGAGCCCTGTGGGAGCAAAGATGGTGGCCAGAGCAGAAATATCTTAACGCTCTGTTATTCTGATATTTCTGTATTTCAGGATTTTAAGATTTCATCATTTAGCTCCATATGTTTAGAAGCTTGATTACTGTATCTAAGGTGATGCATAATGAAAGAAAGTGAATTTAGAAACACCAGTAAGAAAACTTCCAGTTTATTGTGTATTATTTGAAATCACATGATGTCTATTCCACGGTTAGGCAATTCCTGCTTGTAGAAATGGACACACAACGCATCAAGCCTTCCCACTTCTGCTACACTGAGTCAAAATTCCCACCGAAGTAACCACAGAAGCACCACAGTCACTGAGTTGGGCTTTTTATTTTTCTCTTGTCTCCTATTTTCAGAGAATCCTGGCATGATGTCTTCAGCTTTTCCATGACTAGGCTTCCACATGTTCCATCTTGTTCCTCACTATCAACTTTCATCTTTCTCAACAGATACCTTTCCTTGTTTTTTTTTTTTCTTTTTTAAGTTTTTTAAAAAATTTATTTGAGAGAGACAGAGACAGCATGAGTGCGGAGGGGTAGAGACAGGAAGAGAGAGAATCACAAGCAGGATCTACACTGTCAGTGCAGAGCCCAACACAGGGCTCGAATTCATGGAAACATGAGATCATGACCTGAGCCAACACCGAGAGTCAGACACTTAACCCGCAGAGCCACCCAGGTGCCCCCACCTTGTGTTTTCAAACATAATGGTACATCGCCTGCAGGAGAAAGGTGGGAAGGTGCAGAGATGTTTGGGGGCTTAGCGTTACGCTCTTTCACAGTTAGCCCTTAGTGTGACTGTCTCTATAGTTCCTACCTGTGCGTGTAGGGACTCTTGACATGTTACATAACTTTTCTGAGTCTAAGGAGTGCTGCTGTGAACATAAAATGCATCTGGTATAGAGCATAGCTACCCACCAATGTTGGATGTTTATCTTGATGTGCCACAGTACAGATAAATAGACTACACGCCTTTTTAAGCCACTGAATAGAGTTGGATCTATAATGTTTACCCGAAGATGTAGGTAGCTGCGAGGGTGGAGACTTCCGGGGTTCCCTTAGTATCTCTCTTGTTTTCAAATATCTGTATGGATGAGACTTTCCTATTCTTTCAGTAAATCATGGTCATGAAACATCCTGGCTGACAAAATATGACCGTATCACTCTAAAATACTCATTTGCCAATGTGAGATCCTCCAGCTCTCTCTGTCCCTCCTACGGGAACCAAGAAGGTTGGATGTTTTTGACTGTTCAGCTGCAAGATGATTAAGCCTCTGTCAATCCCCAGGGAGAACCATGGGGCAGAACCACCTCCACCCATAATGGACATTCAACAAAAGTAAAAATTGTATCTTTGTTGTATAAAGCCACTCGAGTTTTGGGTTCGCTGTTGCTATAGCGCATTACCAGCCTATATTGATCAACACAGATGCCCAAGACCTCCCCAGTGTAGAGAGCTGGATATAACCAGGTATGTTATTTCCATTAGCAAATACACTAAAAATGAACTTCCAGATAAAGATGGCATATTAGACACATGTGTGTGTACTCCTTCCCTCCCCAAACCCCATTATAAGGAAAACAATGGGGAATTTCATAACATAAACATAAAGATAGAGCAGGAGGGACAACAGCAACAATTTTTTTTTTTTTTTAAGTAGGCTTCACACCCAGCATGGAGCCGAATGTGGGGCTTGAGCTCACGACCCTGAGAGCAAGACCTGAACTGAGATCGAGAGTAGGGTGGTTAAACAACTGAGCCACCCAGTTACCCCGCAGAGCAACAACATTTTAAAATCTAAAAGCAGATGGATGAGCAATAAGAGGCTTATTATTTAAGAAGGCTGAATTGAAGCCAATGGTAGAGAAAACAGATTATACCACAGAACCCTCAAAAGTTTCAGTGAGCATACATATGAGCAGCTTCTGGAAGTGGAGGTAAAGGGAAAATAGGGGCCTAAAATAAGAAGGCTTGGTTGAAATCACGTTAGAAATTAGTTTCTATTTAATGTAATTGGGCAAACAAAGATTGGGTACAATGAGGAAATCCCACAGTCTCCCAGAGAGAAAAATAAATGAAAAGTTCTACACAAAAGATCAAGAATCCCGGGGGCTCCCGACTTCTTAACAGGAAATCCTGAAGACGTAAAGAAAAGCATGAGATATTTCCCTATCCCTATTCTTAAAACTATGTACCCAGCTAAACTATCAACCAAGTGTCAGGCAGAAATATAAACCGTTTCAGCAACTGAAGGTCTAAAAAAATTTACCTCCTATTCATCCCTCCAAGAAAAGCTACTGGAGGACATGCTCCACCCAAACTAGGGAGTAAACCCAGAAATAAGTATTGAGATCAAAGAAACAGGGTATCCACTCAAGAGAAAAGAAATGAAAAATCGCCAGGATGGTGAGGATCAGAGAACCTCAGATAACCCTTGTGGAGGAAAACCATTCCACACTGAAACAAGCTGTGAAGGGATTTCTTAAAGTGTCAGCATGACTAATGTGAATGAGTGTATTGAGAAGAGATTCAGATGACTTCTGGAAAGTCTGTGTTACCCTGGTAATAAATACGTAGACTACTGAGCAAAGTTACAGCCTCATCTTCCCTAGCAGGAAGTGAAAAGGTATAAAGCTAAAAAATCAAGAAGAAGGGGTGCTTAGGTGGCTCAGTCAGTTGAGTGCCCAACTCTTGATCTCAGGGTCATGATCCCAGGGATGTGAGATTGAGCCCCACGCTGGGTTCCATTCTGAGCAGGTAGCCTGCTTAATATTCTCCCTCTCCCTCCACCCCTCTCCACAGCTTCTGCATGTGTTTGCTCTCTCTCAAATTAAAAAAAAAAATCAAGAAGCAGAAAGACCAACACATCATTTAGAGATATGCAGGAAAACACCACAGTCATCAGCTGGAAGAGGTGATAGTGACTTTTGGGGACCTGGGGGAGGGTACAGACGAAAAGGGAATTGACAATCGGCATATCAACTCCTGTAAGTTTACTTGGCTCTTTACACGTTGTACCTGAGTCAATGTTGGTCCCTCCACTGGCCTTCCTCGGTAGCCGTGGAGGGTCCCATTCTCGCCTCAGGACTCTGCCCTGACTGGGACCATATTTGGTCCTCTTTGGGTGGATGGTGGGGGGATGCTCTGCCAATGGACCTCTTTTCAAGCTGTGCAAGCAGAAAGCACATAAGCACGTTAAGGTCTCATCTCAAAAACTCAGAGTAAGCCAAGCAAGGTATTTGCCTGGAAGCAGGGAGTTTTAGGTCATTTCACTGGTCTGCACAATCCCTTTCCTATTATTTTTCCCTTTCTGGAAGACAGTGCTGCCACTTTATTTCTAGAGTTCATCTCATCTATTACATCCAAAGTGAAAATCCCACAGCCAGCCGCCTGTGTGCCAGAACTGAGGACCAGTTGAGCTGGGCTGGCAACCCTTCAATTAATTATGCTGCTAATTGCCACACAAGCTGCTCATTCATTTAACATCATTCAACAAATATTTCCAGCTCTTGTTGATGATGATCTTGGCATTTTTCCAGGGCTCTGTGGGGAAGACTGGTACTCCCTTCTTCAGTGACCCATTCCAGATGTCTCTATTTGTTTGTGATTTTCTTGGCTCTATTTTCCATCAAACCAGTCTACTTTACAATTTTCTAAAATTCCTTAAAATATCTGCTGATAAAAACTTCTCTGTCTTCTGGGACTGCTAAGGATTTCATTTTGTTCTTTTACTCCTTTAGTTATTTTCCTGGGATTTGAAGAAGAGCTGGTGGAGGTATATATTTGTTTAATCGCCATCTTGGTATAGAAGCCATGTTCCTAACCTTCATTCATTTCTTAATTTGCTCTGAGTACATTTACAAGAAGTGTATGTTGGTTGCTGCATCTTCAACAAACTGCTGTATCTTCTGCACCCTTGCATTTCCAAGAATTTTTAGCACCCTCTGACATAAACAACAGCTGGGTATAAAATCCTGGTCTCACAATCTTTCCACCTTGAAATCTTGTAAGTGTTGTCCCACGGTGGTCTGATATTTGCAGTCACCATCTGGTGACAGACTGCTTCTAGCTCTCACTTCCGTTGTTGATTTCCTTCCGCTTACTTACTGCATTTTCCCACTAAACACGATGTTTAAAAACTTATGTCTAGAATATACCTCAGAGTGGCTCTCATTTTACTTCATCATGTCTCATACCTCATATCACATCTCCTATCCTTTCCCAACACATAAGACGCAATCCTTTGTCATGCATTTATCTCTTTTCCACATATGTCTTTATACTTTCTCTTAAATCTCTCCTTTTTCTTCCAATTGAAGCACTTCTTTGATGAGAAAAAAAAAAAAAAAACTCTTGTAAATTTTCTGTCACTTCACTGTCAGGCCATGTTGGAAACCTAGTCCTCCCTTCCAAATACCCTTCCTTGCAGAGTTCTTCCAAATACTAAGTGATCTGGGGCAAGATTTTCCACATGGCATTTCCACATGGCTGTCATCCCTGACTCCCCCTTCTTCCTGATACCCACATCTAATGAATTTAAAGTCACTTCTACCTCTTAAAAATTTCTCACATCTACCTACTTCCCTCCATTCCCAGGGCCACTAACGATTACCTTTCCCTCCCTAAATTCTTGTGGTGGCCTCCTAATTGATCTCCCACAATTAGTCTTGCTGTTCCAGTGCTCATTCTTCACGTTATCACTGGAGAGTCCTTTTGAAAACACACATGTAATCATTACTAAAAGTCTTTATCTTTGTGTTACATCCTCAATCCTAGAATAATGGCTAAAGTGAATCCTAGAGACGACAAGATCATTTGTAATGTAGACTCTGGTTTTCCTTCACTCTCATTAACTCATCTTTGATTTTTCCAGGCTTACAGGAATTTTTCCTGTTGTTTTTGCCACTCTCTTCCAGTGTTGAGACTTTCTCCAGGCTGTGACCTCCACCTGGATTACATCCCTTTCTGCTCCCTGAGATTTTTTTTTTTTATATTTATTTATCCAGATAATGCCTGCGTATTCCTCAAGTCTGCTAAAATATCATGTCTTCTGGAAAAATCACTCCTGATCCCCTCGGCCAATTAAAGTGCCCCTCTTATAAGCTTGCTACTTCTCTCCCAGAACTTTCTGTGCTTTGTGCTGCTGGTTGAGACTGGTCTGCCTTACGAGGCAGATCTGGCTCTGTTGGAACAGGGACCACATCCATCCTCGCTCAGGGCCATGATATAAAGGTACTTGATCAGTTTCACCCATTGAACAACTTTATTAAATAAATCTTCTCTGGGATTTAAATAAAATGTAACCCTTATTCATTTTAGCAACTTTCTCTTCTCTTATTTTGGTGATTTCTTCTCCCTGATCTGCTCTATTTTTGCTTCTGTTATTCTTAATACACAAAACGTGTCTCCTTTCATTTTTTTTCTCATCCACTTAGAGTCAGGATGCTTCTCCTCTGAGTTCTGACTTTCTTCAACTTCCTTCTACTTGAGTGATTCAGTGTCCTGTGGCGGTCTCTCTTCAGTTCACTCCTTTCATGGCATTTTAAAATTTAACCAGCTTGCTTTTTGTCTGTAAACAATCTGCCTGACTTCAGATCTGTACCTTTTTATGACTGCCTACTCTAGCTGCAAAGATGCTGGGTCCTCTCACACTTGGTCAGAATACCAATTAGAGATTTCCTAACACTGTATTCTCTCTCATGTAGGAATTTCGTTTCACGGGCTACCTTGGAGAGATTTTGCAGATTGTTTCTCTTCTTTGGCACAATCTTTTCTCGGTGGATTTTCAAGTTTTTCGTTTAATTCCAGTTAGTGAACCTACGGTGCTCTATTCATTTCTGGTGTAGTGATTCAACACTAAAATAAATCAGCCGGTGCTCATCACAAGCGCGCTCCTTAATACACATCGCCTATGCCACCCATTCCCCTCTTTGTGTCTCCTTTTTCTGTTTGCTCACCCTTAAAGCGGTGAGTAAATGGGTTTAGTTAGATCTGCTTTAACTGTAACACTTCTAAGTCTCTCAAACTCAAGAAAAGAAAGAATGAGAAGGCTACTTTTACTTTGTCACTTGAGGTCCACTTCTCCGTAAGGAGGAGCAAATGCCAACTGTGAAGGATGCCTTTGTGCCTCAGGCTACACTTCCCGGTTGTAGGACCGGAAGTCTGCAGAATCAGTGCCTGCCTTCATTACTGGTATGGCTCCTGCTGGTGTAAGTCAAGGACAAATGCCACAGCTGGTTTCCCTGCCCCATGTGATTGCTGGTGCTTTGAGCTGTTGTCAGAGGTAGGAACAAAGCTCACCCAATGCCAACCTGTCCAAGTTGAGGAACACCTGCTACTTCTGGATACCTGGGCGCCTTTCAGGGAGTCCCTCAACTTATTCTGCAGTCAGGCTTCAAGCACCGAAGCCCATTCACCAATACATTCGCTTCTTCAATCTGTGCTACAAAAGAACCTTAAGATTTCTGACATATTGATGGCAGCCATTAGTACTTTCTAAGATGGGTAAAGATTTTTCTCTATTCCTTCTTGGTCACCTAAGTGGGAATATGATGACTGCCATCTTTACCCAAATACTCTTTCCAGAACTGCACTGTAACAGCATTGGTTTCCTTTGTGCTGTGCCACCCGTTACGTATTTCTAGGCTGTGACTTTTCTTCATCTACACCAAAAAGTTGAACAGCCTCTGATACCTTTACACAATGGCTCCCCCTTCTGGTCCCACAAGGAGCAGCAAGTCCGTTTTGTACTTGGGGAACAACTCTCCCCCAGAATACTGATCAGGCTTGAGTAAAGCTGAGAAGTTCTCAGCTGGAGCAGACACCTCTCTATTAACTGGGTAATTCAAATTCCTGAGAAGCTTTCAGTGTTTCTTAGGAGACTGCCAGCAGGAAATTTGAGAGCAACAACATCTGCACATCAAGGATACTCTCCAGTTCTGAGCCCATGGATGTGAAGGTCCTGACTTCATCGGGACTCTTCAGACAGTCAACAGGGAAACACAAACCCTGTGTACTGGGAGAGGGCATGTGGAAAAAAGAGTATTTGGTGTCCACCTGTAACTACGCCATCCTCAGAGACTTGGAGCACTGGGCTTCTCGTGAGTTTACAAGGAAACTGTGGGATTGAAAACACGCACACAAGTTCTCATTTTTCGTAACAAGATAAAGATGGGATAATATATGCTCTTAGTGTCCATCCTTCCTTAATGACCCATAGTGGTTTAAAAGCCACAGTCTGATTGGCGTTTTAGGATTTGACCAAACTCAGAAGTATGAAATTTAATCGAGAAGAAGCGTCTCTGCTGTTCGTGAAGCTAAAAAAATGACGAAAAATCTGAGAAAACTTTTGTTTTTTCTTTCCAGCTTATGGTGCTCTCAATATACATGTGTTTTGTGTTTGGAAGTCTGACCTTTTATTTCCTCGTTACCTCAGGCTATAGATTCAAGTCAAATAATAGTTATGTGTGGTTACGTGTGTGTGTGTGAATATATATACCGTTTTATTTTTATATACCTTTTAATATAAAAATAGTCATTTCTATATATGTAGATGAATGTGTTTGCCATTGGAAATGACTGTCAAAATGGGGCACCTAGGTGACTCAGTCGGTTAAGTGTCCAACTTCAGCTTGGGTCATGATCTCGCGGTTTGTGAGTTCGAGCCCCGCATCGGGCTCTGTGCTGATGGCTCAGAGCCTGGAGCCTGCTTCGGATTCTGTGTCTCCCTCTCTCTCTGCCCCTCCCCTCCTCGTGCTCTGTGTCTCTCTCTCTGTCTCAAACATTAAAAAAAAACCTTTTTTAATATCATTAAAAAACACTTTGGGAATAATTAAATGAACTAAAATAATCTTTTCCTTGTGCTTAGAGACATCGCTTAATAAAATCACATTGTTAAGGATAACATGCCTAGAGGTTCCCATAATGTGCACAAATTACTATTTTTCATGCACTGATTCTCTCCAAGGCTTTTCTGATTTTACTTGGGACTCCTTTTATAGCTTCTGCCCACTTCAGAGCTTGCTTATGTGGATCTGCCCAAGGAACTACTGATACATGTCTACGTGCTTTCAAAATGCTTGACATTCAAAGAAAACCGTGTATCGAAAAGTTGTTAAAAGCAAATTATTTTTAAAAACTCAAGCTGCAGAGAGATGACATTTGTCCTTGCTTCTTGCCTTACACTCACAGGCATGAGGGGAGGTCGCAGAAGTGGTCACCCAAGGAATCCTATTTCCTACTGGTTTTGGAACTTTTTGTAAAAGTAGTCATGGGGTGGGGGGCACACCTAGGTGACTCAGTCGGTTGAGCATCTGACTTTGGCTCAGGTCATCATCTCACAGGCAGTCCGTGTGCTCCAGTCCCACACTGGGCTCTGTGCTGACAGCTTGCAACCTGGAGCCTGCTTTGGATTCTGTCTCCCTCTCTCTCTGCCCCTCCTCGACCCACACTCTCTCTCTCTCTCTCTCTCTAATATAATTAAACATTTAAAAAAAATTTTTTTTAAGTAGTCATAAGAACCAGCAGGGATGTTATTAATGGATCTACTATTTATTCTACATTTCAGGAAACAGTAATTTCTTTGAGTAACCCCCACCCCCAATCCCAGCGTATCATGTGGCTGAGGTAAGACTCCACTTTGGCCAATCAGAGCAACCAATCTCCCCTCCCTGGCGACTGGGATCTGGATGGCCAGCGAAAATCCCTGGACTTTCACAAAAGTGACCGGAGAAAGATGTTCCCCTTACGCTGGATTGAACCTGGCAGGCAGCCACCTTGTCACCCCCTGGAACCCAAGAACAAACCAACATGGAGCAGAGAGGACAGCTGTGTCACCCGAGGCACTAGATCCGTCTAAGCTTGAAGCCTTGAGCCCCTCAGTTACACAAAAAAATACCATCCTTTAAAAAACCGTTATTGTGTTTTCTATCATTTGCAATGGGAAAAGTTCCAACTGAGTTTTTAAAAAAATCACTGAGGTTTGATCTTAAAACTGAAGAATCACAATCCATCAGGATGAGACTTACACACACACCCCAGTGCCGTGGTGAGAATAACCAGAGTGAAGGAGCGAGGGAGGGCTGGACGGTGAGATTGACTTTCCCTTGCTCCCTGCCTCTGTCAACAGGCACACAGATGTGGCTGCGATGGGGGCTGAGTGCCTCAGGGTGACTTTAACCCACACTGTACCTTTCAGCCCAGAGCACCCTCCTTGTAGATCTAGGACCTCCTCATACAGCTTGTTTGGGTTTGGGTTTGGTCTTCTTAGAACTAGAATTCCAAACAGAAAACTAGTCCAGCATTTCTTTGGTTATAATGTAGAAGGACACTCTGAAAAAGTCAAGTGGGAGCAGAGCTGCTGGGATCGGAACTGGGGTGGGGGTCTTAGAGCAGTAGCACCCCCCCCCCCACACACACACACATACACACCCACCCAGCTTTCTCACTAGCCTCCCTGGGCCTCCTGGTCCCTCCGATCCCAGAGGCTGAGGACCTGCCAGGAACTGGGAGAAACCACAGAGCCCTGTGAGCAATTCTCTAATCGTGACCAAGAAGCATCTCCTTCAGACGTACTCAAATTCCATAATAGGTAAGTACGTTCTAATAGTGTAACACGTAACGAACAGTCCAGTTGTCTAAAAATACAGCTCTTTGTGAGTCTGCTGCTTCCACAGAGGAGAGTACTGTAAAAAGCATGGACAATTTACTTTTAGGATCTTGCATACAAGCATCTGTCGAAATAGAGAGCATCACTTCATGGGGCATTGATGCAAAAATGGCCAACAGAGGGGCACCTGTCAGTTAAGCGTCTCTGACTCTAGGTTTCGGCTCAGGTCATGATCTCGCAGCTGTGAGATGAACCTGTCGGGTTCCAAGCTGAGCTTGGAGCCTGCTTAGGATTCTGTCTCTCTCCCTCTCTCTCCACCCCTCCCTTCTCTCTCTCTCTAAAATAAGTGAAAACAAATTTTTTTCAACGGCCAAAGGAAAAAGGACCTTAATTATCCTGATCTTGGTAATCATTCCACAATGTATATATTGGCCACCTCACCCCCATATATAATTGCATTTGCCAATTATTCCTTAACAAAGTTAAAAAATGAAAAGGATCTTGAAGATGCCAATGAGATTTTCCTGCTTAAGATTCCACATTCTGTATTTCATTCCCTTTATCCTCTCTGTTAAAGGGATATTTATTGGTAGAGCACATATTTAAGAACTGTCTATTTGCTCTGAGGTTCATTTCCTAGCCCTTTTTAGTCTAGGCCTTCCTTCCGAAATATAAAACACTGAGATCTTCTTTGTGTTACTTGAGATTTCAAGATAATGCCTACCAACGAAAACAAATAAGCAATTACAGGATTCAATATACCTTTTCAGACTACACGCTCCCCCTCGCAGACTGTTCCTCCCTACCCCCTACATGTTCAACAGAACCAGATGACTGCCCCTCCACTTAGCGACGCCCCTTTCACCTAGCGGCGTGACATCCCTGGGGAATATTCTAGTCGATAGCTCAGAGGTGACTAAACATTTATATTCCGTATCCAGCGATAATAACACAGCTGCATTTGAGAATACTGGAGAACGCATTACAGATCTCACGAAATACGGGCTGACAAACTCATTCAGGAAGGCCAGAGTGGGCTTTTCTTGTGAATTCATGAACGATCCTACAAGATTCCTCATGGTTACCTCCAACAACAGGGACAGAAATCGGGATGGTGTCGTTTTCTCGTTTGTGCACAGCGTGATTTTGAATTCAGCTCTCTGGTGTGTAGAATGGGAAAGAACGGAAGGGCCAAGTAACCACTCGACCTTGGCTTTTCTTGAACTGCCTGCCCCCAAATGTTTTGTTTTGGTTTTTTTTTGTTTTCCCAACTCTTTGCAGTTTGACACAAACTAAGAGTGGCAAACCCTAGAAATGAGGTGATGGACGGGCTATAAGGCGTGGAGACTGTTATCTGAAGACTCAGCACAGAGGCCCCGAAAATGGGGCTGAGATGTTTCAAGAAGAAATCCCCCGTGAGGCTTCCAGGTCAGCCTGGCTGTGCTGTGATCCCAACGTTGTCAGGAATTCTGCCAGGCCCTTGCTCATCTTTGACAGAACATGGGCAAGCGGGGAAGAAAATATGTGACAGGCTACTGAGAGAAGCAACATGGTCTCATTTGTTTAAGTGGCTTTTTGTTTATTGGGGGGGGGGGGGAATGACTCATAAGCTCACCAAAGAGAGGTGTGCTGGGATCTCTCCCAGTCTCCCTGTCTACCGTTACTTACTAAATATGACATTGTCTCTCCGAGGCAGCCGGGGGACTGGTTAAAAGCCCCTGTAGACACACACACTAAATTTCAGGTGCTTCCCCTGTCCTCCAGGCCCTGCCTGAAGGCAGTTCTGGTCCATTCATTCATGTCCGTCCCCCCAGCTACACTACAGAACACTTGAAAGAGCTCTGCTGAGAGACCAAAGCCTCTCAGGGGCACCCACTAGATCCCACCGGGGTCTGGACCTGTCTGCATTAACACCACACTCATCAGTATCATTGAATACATTCCTCCTCCTCTGATGTCACGGTCATCCAGCAAAGCTATGATTATAATGTGAATTTCCACGAAGATATTAGTATAGCAGAACATAAATAGTGGGCAATTGATCTGTGGTAATTCACAAGCTGGCATTCTGGCTCTCACCAGAACCTTTTAGCATGACCCACGCCCAGAGATGGGGCCAGG
This sequence comes from Puma concolor, assembly GCF_028749965.1. Lineage (NCBI taxonomy): Eukaryota > Metazoa > Chordata > Mammalia > Carnivora > Felidae > Puma > Puma concolor. The sequence goes on along the minus strand of NC_141680.1, from coordinate 7,510,830 downwards.
ATTCTGCCCTCGGACTCTCTGTGCGTAAAAGCCCCAAATCCCTTCTTTTGCTGAGGCAAAGTTCCAAGACGTGATGTCCTGCTTAATAGGACGACGGGAAGTCCTAGTGAGATCTCTCAACTACGGTGAACACACTTAGGGAAAAATAGATCTGCCGTTGTTGGCTAAAAATTTGTATAAGAAAACAGTGGGGAAGAAGAGTGGACATGTTGAGACTCTGAATGACAGGCTAACATATTTGGCTTTAACAGTTTTTTTTTTTTTTAAATTCTTTAATGTTTATTTTAATGTTTATTTATTTATGAAAGGGAGAGAGAGAGAATCCCAAGCAAGCTCCAGGCTCTGTCAGCACAGAGCCTGTCTCACAGACTGCAAGATCATGCCCTGAGCTGAAGTCGCATGCTTAACCAACTGAGCCACCCAGGTACCCCAAGTTTTTTCCTTTTTAAATGTTTATTTATTTTTGAGAGACAGAGAGAGAGCACCAGGGAAGGGGAGAGAGAGAGAGGGAGACACAGAATCTGAAGCAGGCTCCAGGCTCCGAACTGTCGGCACAGAGCCCGACGTGGGGCTCGAGTCCACGAGCCGCGAGATCATGACCTGAGCCAAAGTCAGTCAGTCGCTTAACCGACTGAGCTGTCTCATTGCCGCAGCTTTAACAGCTTTAAGAAATAACCGAAAGTCATCAAAGCTTCTTTAATTTTTAGTAAAAATGGGAGGAGGGTAAGAAGGGTGAGAACAGAGACATGGATCTTAGATGTATGTTGTATTTGTAATTTAGGCGCCTCTTTTCATACATAGTTTTGGCCTAATCCTATCAACAGTGCAGAGCAGAAATGGCCATCCACACTTAGTGGATGAGAAAACCAAACACAAGGGGGAAGTGACTTGGTTAATGTCACTCAACCAGTAGAACGTGACATAAGGGCAGCTACTGCCATTCCAAATGCAATATTCATCCCCAAATTATTTAAATAATCTCATAGTAGTGTTAGGCCACAAGTATCCTGCTCAAGCCACCATAACAAGGTTGCATTTGCCTACTTAGATCTTGAAATAATATAAATAATACTTCTTTCCCCAATGGAATGGAGAGGGGTCTACAAATAGTTTCCTATTCAGTGAAGGTGAGCGTAAACTTAGGCCTAGGAATCCCATGCGTTACACGACCAACCAGCCTGCAAGATTATCCTTATCCGCACGCTCCCTGCTAGCCAGGGCCCTTGACTTGGGTCCTAACTGGCTGACCTTACATAAGTTCATTACATTTCTTGGCACTGGCCTGGACCCTCCATCTGCCCGTCTTTAAAAGGATGCCATATTATATTCCTAGTTTCATTAAGGGCAAGACTGATATTGCAAACAATATATTCTTCTTACAACCAATTGACCTGATGATTGATGTCAAGGTCACTCTACAGAGTCGCTAAAAATAGTCATCATGTTTGTTATATTGGATAGTCAAAATGAATATAGACATAAAGTACACTCGGCACACAAAAATGGTTTCACTGTCATCCAACAACCATTCCTTAAAGTGAGAGAGTTCAGGGGATATTGGTAAAGGGGAGTGAGGTGCGTGTTTTGTATTTATAACAATGAATGGGGATTTACGGGTTTTGGTTCCAAGAGGAGACTTAAGATGTGTATCTAGGATAATTGACACTTCTACAATCTCAACGGAAAATCCTTGAGATTGCAAGTCACAAAAAAAAAAACAATTTTTTTTTTTTTTAATGGATGACTCAGAGAACAAGCTCATATCACCAAGTGAGAACTTAGAGAAGATCTCCAGGCCCGGGAACTTGAAAAGACTGTCTCCCTTCTGATGGATTACACAGCCAGTGGTAGAGAGAAACTAAATCAATGGCACCTTTCTACTCTTTTTACAAAAGCTTGAAAGGAAAGGCATTCTAGAAGGTACATACAACAAAGGTAGACAGGAGATTAATATTTTATGCGAAGTTTAAACAAATGTGGTGGCTTCTACAGCCTTCTTGGTAAACAGGATATGTCAGCCAGTTTTCTGAGATCCCGGTCAACTGAATTCTCTCGAAGAGAAGCTCAGCCCCACACTATTCTACAGAGTGCTTCCTAGATACCAATCCTATACTCTCCCGACTGGTCTTCTTATGGGGAGTGGGGGATGGTAATTAAGACCAGGAGTGACCATATATGCAAAACACTGTAAGGCTATTATTTATTTTCAGCCCACCAAGAACCATCGTTTCTTTTATGGAGATTGAAGACCAGGCTCAGGAAAACCCAAGAAATCACTCATGAAATCACACAAAAAGTGCACGTGTCTGAATGTAGGTTTGCATCCGACTCTGCTGGACTCTGTAAAACAAGGTCTTGGGGGGCGCCTGGGTGGCGCAGTCGGTTAAGCGTCCGACTTCAGCCAGGTCACGATTTCGCGGTCCGTGAGTTCGAGCCCCGCGTCGGGCTCTGGGCTGGTGGCTCGGAGCCTGGAGCCTGTTTCTGATTCTGTGTCTCCCTCTCTCTCTGCCCCTCCCCCGTTCATGCTCTGTCTCTCTCTGTCCCAAAAATAAATAAAAACGTTGAAAAAAAAAATTAAAAAAAAAAAAACAAGGTCTTGGGGCGCCTGGGTGGCTCAGTCAGGTGAGCGCCCAACTTCGGCTCCGGTCATGATCTCACATTTTTTTTAGTTCAAGCCCTGCGTCGGGCTCTGTGCTGACAGCTCGGAGCCTGCAGCCTGCTTCGGATTCTGTGTCTCCGTCTCTCTCTGCCCCTCCCCCACTCTCTCTCTCTCAAAAATAAATAAACATTAAAAAAAATGTTTTTAATAAAAAAACAAGGTCTTTCCCCCATGTGACATGTGTCTTTCACCCCACTGCTCAAGAGTAGAAACCCCCCAATCAAGCTCACTTCATCAATTAACGAGTAGCTCCCTTAAAGGCAGACACCAGCAGCATTTGACATGGAGCCACTGCTACAGATGTCTTAGGTCGAACGTCCTAAGTTTTCTGACGGCGACTCGTAGGGAAATAGAGGATTTCATCTCTCCTTCAAATACACGTCACATATACTACCACCTACAACACAGGCCAGAGACCACACTCATTCCTTTGTTCCTCTGCATTTATTTGAATGAGTTTTGACCCCCGACAGTGACTCCGTGAGCTTTATGCCTGCTCCCTGAATCTTTGAAGAAGGTGCATATCCCTGAGCCCTGGGCTGATCTGGGCTCAGGGTTAGATGCCAGCACAGGATCTACCTAAAGACTCTGCAGGCTTGTACCAATGGAGCCTTTAGGTGCCTGGCTGAGCCGCCTAGCTCCATTCTCTTGCGTATGGAGACCATTCTGCAGACCCACTCTTAGGTTTAGGGCTGTCTCCCCCTACATTATTCTGCTAACGGTCCTTATTGCGATCTTGCTGGGTGGTGCAGGATACGCTAGATCTAATCAAATAGGAAATCTGAGTTACCCTGCTCTGGCAACATACATTTTAAACTATGGATCTAAACCACAATCACATAAATCACTAAAAACCCCATGGGTTTTTTCTCCCCTGCCGAGTGAACGGATCACCACTGAAAGAGCAATCCCTTCACTGCCTACAAAGGACGGACAAAACGCTCAGGGTTGTGTGGTTACTTCTCTTGCCGTGCCACATCGGGATATGGAGCAAGATGTGGTTACCGATGGTGCGCTGCCTTGGGATAGGCAGAAGCCTGACTCGATGGAAGTGTCTACCTTCGGAGGGAGGCGAAGTTCTCTTAAGTTTCCGTTCTTCCTACGTTCAGAATTCACTCGGGTTAAATGAACACAGATGACAACGCAGAATCAATAGGGATTTTTTCTTCCAAGCCCGTCAAACCTGTGGGACCTTTCACATCATCACCGTTTTATTATTTCTGTATTGAATCGTTCCAGGAGGACCTCATTCACATCTTACTCCTTTCCCTCCCGAGGCAAAGGCAAAGCTCTCCCGGCCTCTGAAGACACTGCTGCTTTCTTCCCAGTCGCCCTCTCCTGCAGGAATCAATGTTTATGGCTGCAGTTACAGTAAAAATAGCAAAAGTCAATATTTGTGCTCCGTATCTGTCAGATAATAAAGCTGGCTAGAGGCATGACCACATGACATCTGCATGCAACACACAGGGGCTGGTCCCCCCGTCCTTCCAGACAGTTTGTCTAAAGATGGCGTCATATTTGTACAGCTGACATTCCCAAATCCCCCGTGTGTGTCCTCGGGGAAACTCAAGATTTCTGTTTGATTTTTGATCTTGTTGACTCTGGCCTTTGGACTGGAAAAATTGTTTTTTTTTTTAAAAAAAAAGGAAGAAAAGAAGAAGAGAAAGAAGGCGCGGTGGAAAAGAAATATGAAAGAAAATGAAACAAGATGGATGATCACTCAGAAAATCTATCTAACAGTCCTCTTTGAGCTACTGTTTACTTACTGACTCCAAAAGGGAGAGTCGGAGACAAAGAAGTGGTGAAGAAATTAAAACAAAAGACCCAGAAACAAGCTGGGAAATCAGAGTTCCTTCTGAGGGTTTGGATTTTAGGTGAGGACCTAGGTCGCAGGTTTATCTCTACGAACTTGGGCAAGACTCTCACGGTACGTAAGCCTCAGGTTTTCTCGTCTGTAAAATGGGACCGTTACTGGAATCCACTCTGTAGGATGGTTGAAAAGATTAAATGAGATCCCGTGGGGGAAAGACTTGGGCACAGCAGGTGGGAACAATACCAGTGAGTCTTCTCCAAGCAAAGCAGTTTGTAAGTGAATCAACTCTACTTCTCCTTCAGTTCCTTGGCCTCCTTAAGCGACTAATGCAACTGGGGGGGGGGGGGGGGGGGAGCAAGCGTGAAAAGTCCAAACTCAGGCATTGTAAATGCATTTTTATGTCGCATTTCTTTGCTGGTATCATTGTTAGTCCTCCATGGCTTTATTCTTCTGCGCATTCGTCTCGCTCAGTGTTTCCAAGTCAGAATTATTGTGCTAGTCAAGGCTCAAACATCCCACTTCGGCTCAGGTCATGGTCTCACGGTTCATGGGTTTGAGCCCCGCATCCAGCTCTGTGCTGACAGCTCAGAGCCTGGAGCCTGCTTCAGACTCTGTGTCTCCCTCTCTCTTTGCCCCTCCCCTGCTCACACTCTTGTCTCTCTCTCTCAAAAATAAATAAACATTAAAAAAAATTAAAAAAAGAATTATTGTGCCAGTCTAAGACACCATTGTTGTAATTGTTCTGCAGTTTGACCCCTAATTTCCACTCAGAACTCCTACAGCATTTCGCAGCCTCTTTGCATCGCCCCTCCTATATAGGTTGCCTTCCCGGTCCCTAAAGGGGACACATTTTGGATCATGGGAAATGATTTCAGATGAATGAGGTTCTGGATTTCCAAAAGTCACTTATTCAAATACGTATTAGAGAAAATATAACCACAGACCACATCCGTGATTCCCTAGATACTATGCCTCAGAGGTTGAAGGTTACCGTTTCTTGAGCAGATCGCACTGTCGCCCGTCTAACATGGTCTCACATCTTTGTCTTGTCAATCCTTCTGTGAATATGTTCTAATGTGTCAATGGCTCTCTTAAAATATGATGTGCAGAGACAAATGCAACCCACCAGATGGGGTTGGAATAAAATGGGAGTTTCCCTCCTTCCATCTGAATTCAGCCTAAAATCCGTGAGCCTTTCTTGGGTTCCTCTATTCTGTTGTTGGCTCATATTAAAAATACACTCCTTAAGACCCTTCTCTTGTGGACTTCTCTGAACCCTTTCTTCTCCCTCTTTTTTTTTTTTTTTTTTTTTTTTTTGAATTTATCATCCCAGGACAATTTTTATCTTTTTACTTTTTTTATCTTTTTATCTCTTTACTAAAAAGTAAAGGACCGCTGGTTCCTTAAGGTCCAGCTACAGAGAGACTTTTCAGATCTTGATTCCTTCATCCAACATAAAGCCATCCCTCCAGGCTTTGTATTTTTTCATCTACTGGATAAGCATGCTTTCTAGGACTTCACGTAAAGCATTATTTCTCACAATCATCTACCCAAGAATCCCTAATCGTGAAGAGTCCAAAATGATCTTCTGCACGTTCAACATCAAGTTGGATTCACTAAAATCAAATAGGACATTTTTTTTGTCTGTACATTTTATAACGCATATGACCTTTTTTCATTCCACCTAAAAACGTCAAAGCCTACTGTGGCTTAATTTTCCCCAAAACCTCTGAGTAAAATTGGTCCTAGAAGAGAAAGTATAGTGTTTATCTTATGTCTGGCATGGAATGTTCCTCAAGACCATTTTTTTCAATGTTTATTTTTGAGAGAGAAAGAGACAGAGCTTGAGCAGGGAGGAGGCAGAGAGAGAGAGGGAACACAGAATCCGAAGCAGGCTCCAGGCTCCGAGCTGTCAGAGCCCGATGCGAGGCCTCTCCGAGGCGCAGAGCCCGATGCGGGGCTCGAATCCATGAACTGTGAGATCATGACCTGACTGAGCCACCCAGGCGCCCCAGGAACTTTTTTTTTTTTTTAAAGAGGGGGAAGAAGGAAGGAAGGAAGGAAGGGGAAGGAAAGAATGAATGAAAGAATGTACGAAGCATGTCCTTGGCTCGTATCACATCATCAATCTTCAAGAGTGGGACCACTTCTGTGATAGTCTTCTATTTCCAATATATATATATTTACTTGATTTTCATTTAATATTTTCTAGTATCTTGTTCGGGGTTATTTTCTTCCGATTATTCAATGTCCCTCCTCCCTTTCCACTTGCTTTTTATACTCGCTTCTTGCCATTTGACTACATACTCTGTACTATGTTACAATACAGGTTCATTTATTTAACAACTACTTAGTGTGCACTACTTAATTCCAAGCCTGGGAGTCGGCTGGCCAGAGAGGTACAGTGACCAACAAGACAAATCTGGCCCCTGGCCTCATAAAACCGAAAACCAGATGCTTTGGACAGCCCTTCGGTCTCTTCAGACACCCTCTGTTTCCCTCCCCTCAGAATAATCGTCATCGGTATAGGCAGCTCTCACCCCATTAAATTGCCACTAGCTATCAAATCATAATTACACGTCCTCTGAAAACCCACCCAAGCCGCATTCTAAATGCTGCTGGCATCTTTATGTAAACATTCCTATGTGCTCCTGGCTGAGAAACAGTTCTACCTAAGCAGAAGGTGAACACGCTGGGCTCGGTGAGGAAAAACCAAGAAAGGATCCCTGAGTGGACGTTGCTGCCCATGAACACAAGGGCCTTCTCAAGATGTGCTTCCTTCAAAGGCTGAATGAAGCATGTTGTGTGAAACAACTTACATGATGGTTTTCCCAGCTGGCGGCCGTTTGCAGAGGAAAACGCTGTTATGCTATTTCTTTCTCGACGACAAATTATTTCAAGGAACTCACTGTATTACTACGGTCACTTTTATCGTTTGTATTACAAATGGTCGCTGTAGCAATATTTTGAAAATATAAATGGAAAAACAGAAGAAAATTAAAATAAACTTGGGAGAGCCACTGGCAGAGATAGCAATATATTGGTGTTGATCCTTCCGAGTGTTAAAACTTTCAAAATTGCGAACACATATTACGTTTGTTACTTTATCCTGTTTGGTATTAGACCATAATCGCATACTACGTTTTTCCTCCTACAATATATGACTGTTTCCCGTGCTAGTAAATGGTTTTCTAAAATACAGTATTAATAATGGTATAAGATACTGTCATACCATAATTTATTTTAGAATGCCTTAATATTTTTTAAGTTTTTTTTTTAATGTTTATTCATTTTTTAGAGAGAGAGAGAGAGAGAGAGACAGCATAAGCAGGAGAGGGGCAGAGAGAGAGGGAGACACAGAATCCAAAGCAGGCTCCAGGCTCCGAGCTGTTAGCACAGAGCCACAAGGCTCGAACTCACAAACCATGAGATTGTGACCTGAGCCAATGTCTGTGGACGTGTAACCAAATGAGCCACCCAGGCACCCCTAGAATGCCTTAATATTACACACTGAAGCAGTTCTCAAATTTTTTACTATTATGGATATCAGTCTGATGAACTTTCTTAGAGCAAAATCATAAAATACATCTGTATGTATTTATTTAGAATAAATTCCTAGTGGTAGAATTATTAAGTAAATTTCTACTGAAAGTATTAATGCTGTCATTTTACATAAATTCCAAATATTTTATCAGATTTCTGTCATTTGAATATTAATTGTATTTACAACGTTGGGGAGGTACAGCTTTTATTTATTTCCATTGTAGCAAAATATATTTATATTTTATGGTTGTATTTTATGCCCTGTTTGGTGTTCATTTAATTTTTAATTCTTTCTTTCCAAAAACCCCCATAAAAGAATTAGATAAATGGGGGAGGGGGCTTCTGATTTTATCAGTGCCAGAGATTAACGTTTAAGTCCCATAGGGTAGAATTTTCAAAGTCTGTGATAGGAATATACAGAAATTTCCAAAATACAGAACATAAACAAGATCACATTGAACCAAGCGCTTGCCAGCCAATGAATTCTACACAACTAATTAAAAAATGCCACAAACTGAGAAGTTAAGTGGTCCAATAATAAATGTTCACAGTCTTCTTCCTCGTGCTTTCTAAATCTTTTCCAAGTAATATGGACTTCCGTTGTGATAGAGACAAAAATCAGCAAACAAAACGAGAAAGCAAGGTAGACTGCAGACGGGGCAGAAGGTGCTTGTTTGATAGATCTGCGGGTGATGGGGGTATCGCCTTACAGCGGGGGGTGTCAGGTGGGAGCAACTCATGCGCCTATGGCTTTAACCAGTATAGAGCGGTGGTTCTTAGCCAAGAGTAATTTTGTCCCCCTCTCTCAGGGACACTTGGCAATGCCTGGTTGTCACAACTGGGGTTTCCACCGGCATCTACTGGATGGTGCCCACGGATGATGCTAAATATTCCACAATGCACAGCCACGCCTTCTACAACACATAGTTATTTGGCTCAAGTCAGCAGTGGTGCCAAAATTGAGAGATATTCATGTACGGGCTTTGGCATGAGTGATCTCTAAATTGGGGTGCAGGCGGCCCAGGAAGCGCACAGGACTATAGGTTACAGCACAAGGAAAAAAATATTAAAATTTCAGTTCATTTTCGTTCCCCCAAAAAGTCACATTAATGTTTATTAATACTTGTATAGATCGACACTGTTCCCCTTGCGCAGTCTAGGTGTCCCTCCAGTCACACTTGACATTTACTCTGAAACACCCCGAGGGATGACAGAGGACCACAGCACAGAGGGGCTGGCCGTGGCACCCCGTTTGCTGGCTTGCAGCCTACTGTGACATTCCACAGCTGACATGTGCCACATCACGTACGTCACGCAATGTTGACTGAGTTGCCTATCACAACACGTACCAACACCTTGAAAAGATCTCGTAAAGGATCAGACTGAATGAAGATAGCATTTGAGAATTGAGAGTCCAGATAGAAACTCACGCATGTATGGTCAATCGACTTTCAACAAATGTGCTAAGAGAAGTCAATGAGGAAAGAATACACTTTACAAGTGGTACCGAGACAACAGAAGAGCCACATGCAAAAGAATGAAGCCGGACCCCTAGCTCACACCATATGCAAAAATTAACAGAAAATGATCAAACACCTAATATAAGAGCTAAAATGATAAAACTCTTCCAAGAAGACATAGGTGAACATCTTTGTGACCTTACATGTGGCGGTGTTTTCTTAGGTATCTCATCAAAGGCACAGGTCACCAGAAAATTAACAAGATGGCTTAGGCCCTGTGAGTAGTCAATCACAGTATAAAGACTACTTTTAAATGAAAACATCTGGGCTAAAGAAGATGCGGAAAGAAATTTTATCTGAACTTCCCTTACCTTACGAGAATAGAACTTCCAAAAAACACAACTGACAGTGACCTCGCTCCTAGGGAGTTTCCTGTGAATTCAGCTGCAGAGACAGCCTGCCCCCATTCCATTAGCATGAAAAGGTCCAATAGAGTCTTCCAGACCATCCCAATGAAGCCCTAAAAACAAACAAAAACAAAACAAAACAAAATACCGTCAAGTTATGCATATAGCCCTTTCTCTCTGGCTAATGAGGGAGATACACTTCACTGAATGCATAAATATATAAATATTTTTTCTCCTCTTAACCTGTCTGCTGTTTGTTAATTTGTATGCCCCCATCCACCGCACCCAAATAACAACAGGAAGTTTTCCTCCCAACATCCTCATTCAAAATAAAAACTTCTTATGTTTCAAAAGACACTATCAAGAAAGTAAAAGCCAACCCAAATTAACAGGGCAAAATATTTGCAAATCACGTATCTAATAAGGGTCTAGTATTCAGAATATAGGAAGAATCATATAATAAAAAGACAAACAACCCAATTAAAAATTGGCAAAGTATTTGAATAGATATTTCTCCAAAGATAACATAAAAATGGCTGATAAAGGGCGCCTGGGTGGCTCAGTCGGTTAAGCATCCAACTTTGGCTCAGGTCATGATCTTGCGGTCTGTGAGTTCGAGCCCCGCGTCAGGCTCTGCGCTGACCGCTTGGAGCCTGGAGCCTGCTTCAGATTCTGTGTCTCTCCATCTCTCGGCCCCTCCCCTGCTCACGCTCTGTGTCTCTCTGTCTCTCAATGATAAATAAACGTTAAAATTTTTTTTTTAAATGGCTGATAAACACATGAAAATATGCTTATCCATCACTAGTCATTAGGGAAACGCATTTCAAAACCACAGTGAGATGCCATGTCATACCCACTGGGGTGGCCAGAACCAAAAAGACAGAGAAGCACTGTGGGAATGTAGGGAAATCGCAATCCTTGAACACTGCTGGTGGGAAATGTAAAATGGCAAAGCCACTTTAGAAAACAGGTCGGCAGCTTCTTAAAATGTGAAATTACAGAGTTACCGTACGACACAGCCATTCGACTCCTAGGAATATACCCAAGAGAACTGAAAACATATTTCCATATAAAAACACTTGTAAACTTGTTCATAGTGGCATCATTCATAATAGCCCCAAACCGGAAATAATCCAGGTACCCAGTAAGTGCTGAATGGATAAACAAATACGTATATCCCTAAAATGGCATGTCCACACAGTCATAAAAAGGAATAAAGTACCAACACATGCTACAACATGGATGAACCTTAAAAACATACTAAGTGAAAGAGGCCAGAGACAACAAAACCACATATTGTAGGATTCTTTTTTTTAAGTTTACTTATTTGCTTTTTTGAAAGAGATAGAAAGCAAGTGGGGTGGGGGGGGCGGGGAGAGGCAGCAGCAGAGAGAGAGGGAGACGGAAAATCCCAAGCAGGCTCCGCCCTGTCAGTGTAGAACCCGATGAGAGGCTCGAACTCACACACCGTGAGATCATCACCTGAGCGGAAACCAAGAGTTGGATGCTTAACCGACCGAGCCACCTAGGCACCGCTGTATGACTCTGGATAATTTGAAATAGGTTTTATCATTACTTAGGAGATAATAATTTACTAATAAATAAGTAAAGACAATAGAGCCGTTGACAACTGGCATTGCAAAAAGAGTCTGTTCCTCACAATTTCCAGAAGGAAGGGAGACACCATACCTGAGAGGCCACATGAGAAAACACAGATGTGGCAGGAGGCAGAGGAAGGGTGGGCAGCCATGAACCAGAGTGGTCGTTGAGGTTTTCATGGGAAGGAACAGCAAGCAAGCTCAGGGGGCAATTCCAAGGGTGCAGGGACTGTCGCAAGTTGTCTGATACCTGGCCCTGGGGTAATCAGTGCAGGTGCAGAGTGGCCCATGTGTGAGAGCTCCTTCCAGGGGGGGCCTGGAGGTGTGTGTTGGGGATCTGTGGGTTTGCATCTGCATTGAAAGGCACACTCCGGCTGGGTTGTTTACTGACTCTAGGAATTAGCTACTCCTGGAAGGGTCAGTCCCTCAAGGGTTAGCAAGACCTCAGATGTCAATGTTTCAGCACACAGACAATAAAAGACATTGCCAATCTATACGAAGTGCCCAGAATGGGCAGATCCAGGAAGACAGAAAGATTTGTGGTTATGCACGGGGGCACCTGTGTGACTCAGTCGGTTAAGCGTCTGACTCTTGATTTCAGCTCAGGACACGATCTCATGGTTCATGAGTTTGAGCCCAGCATCGGGCTCTGCGCTGACAGCTCGAAGCCTGCGTGGGATTCTGTCTCCCTCTCTCTCTGCCCCTCCCCCTCTTGCACGCATGCTCTCTCTCAAAAAAAAAAAAAAAAAAATATATATATATATATATATATATATACTTGTGGTTATTCAAGAGTTGGGGACACAGAGGAATGAAAAGTGACTGCTCATGGATACGGAGTTTCTTTTGGGGGTGACAAAAATATTCTGGCATCAGCCAGTAATGGTGGCTGTACAACCTTGTGAATATACCAGAAAACACCAAATTGTACACTTCCAAATGATGACTCTGGTGCCACAGGAATTATACCTCAATAAAAAAAAAAGAAAAAAAGAAAAAAAGAAAAGTTGTAACAGGGAGAAAACCATCCAGTGGAAAAAAAATACTCTGTAATTAGGAAGACCTATTGTTGGGGAATCATTTGGGGGGAGAAAATGAGGTTTATGATTTTCCTATAGTCAAAGAAAGGAATATTGGCAAAGCCAATTTCTTCAGGAAAGCAAAAATTTTTTTAACCTTTATTTAAGGCATAAGTGGTTTAAAACCATTGCTTTGGGTTGGAATTTAAACAAAATATGGCTCATGTCGTGGGGTGTAATAGATATTCACTCCCCGTATTTTTGGTACAGAACTCCAGGTACTGAAGGGTTAACCATATCCCCAGTTTCCAAGGGGACATGTGACCTACACCTGACCAATCAGGCATCATATTACCATAGACATAAAGATTGAGACCAAATTAGACCAAATTATCAGTTAAATGAAGCCACTAAGACCCAATTCTGAGGCTTCTGTGTGAAGAGACATTTCTTTCTAGTGCAGTCAACACAGAGACAAAAGTCAACACAGAGACAAAAAGACAGGGAGAGATACTGTATCCTTATACCTGGATTGCTTATGTACCTGAATTGAGCCTTGCCTGAAGCTTACGTGCAGATGTTTCGCTCATGAAGGTTAGCTTTCTCGTTGTTTGTTTTAAGCTAGTTTTAACTGGGTTTCCTGCCACTTATAATCAAGTAAGTCCAAAAGGAAACCCAGAAAATGTTTTCAGGAAAAAAAAACAACTCAAACAATATAATGCATAAATGATCTTGCTAAGGAAACAAATGAGCTAGTGTTTACCGATTGCTTAACAGGCTTTATTGGATCTAGCAACCATGTGCATTATTTTGCTCCTGTGTGGTTAGCTACATCTTAAGCATAAAGCCTGATATCCGTGACCATTCCTTTGAAAGCAAGAATGAAAAAAAATCACGCTCTTGGGGAGGAAAAATTTTTCCTCTATCCTCTTATGTCTGTGCTCAGAGTCCTGCAAATTAAATGAGCAAAAGACAGGTTGGCAAAAGAATGCATTTTTATTCACCTACTCTGTATGCAGGAGTACACAGAAAAATGACTTGGGGTTTGGGGGCAGGTATTTAGAATTTAGGACTTAAACACCAAATTTAACAGGTGAGAAAAGGGCACTTATAAGAAGACAAACGACTTCTTTGGAAAGATAAATGGGCTCTTAGGAGAATGGGTGGGACGCAGGACAGTTTTTGGACAAAGTCTGTCTGGGTGTGATATTGACCGCTTTTCTCAGAGAAAGAGAAAATTAGAGTTGCTCCCAAGAAGGGGATTTAGAACAATTGAGTTCTTTTGAGGGGGTCTCTGCATTTAGGCAGATAAAGGATATCAGGGACACAAATGCCTTCAGCTCAAGATAATTTTTATGTCACAGTGGCTTATTCTGGATCCCTTCAGTGCAAATTATTTGACATTCGCGTAGCTAGTTACGAAGCAAAACAAAGAACTAAAATAAAACCCGTGCTGTCCGGCTCCAGTTGTGAACTGCAGAGTCTCCTTGATAAGCTAAAATTATCATCTTTTCTTATTCTTAAAGCCATTCAACAATTCCCCCCAAAGACATTCAGATCTTGGTTTTGCTCTGTAAGGAAAAAGAAATTGTCGCACAAAACGTGAATGTCACAGCTCCTTGGGTCTTTAAGTGGTTCCTGAATGTCAAATATTTCGCTCTGTAAAGTGCCAGGCATTTATCTTATTATGGTCATCTTTTGCTTTCCGCTTTTTTTTTCCTTTGGAAAAATATTTGCAGAAGAAAAAAAGGGGGGCGGAAATATGTACCTTTGCAGCCACAACAGACTAACCGTATGTGCCTGTCGTCAGCCCTTGCTGTCGGATTGACAGTCCCAGCTGTTGATAGGCTGTGGCAAGACAGGGGAGAGAAAATGCAATTCGTCAGGACACTGGGCAAATGGGCATGTCTTAATGTTACCATTTTCCTTATGGTCATAATAACCCCCTGCATAGCACACCTGGAATAATTTAACTGAGTTTGACTGATCAGTTGAGATATTATTTGGAAAGTATGCGGTCTCTCGTTTTCTGCCAGGGGCTGGTGGATTCGACAGCGAGCAAGCCAGAGTGTGCTCTCCAAGGCCGGTGATGTGCTGATGTGCCAGTGATGGGGGTTCACGATCATCCAAAGGATGCCCTTTCCTGTCCCTGACCGCGTTAGCCCAGCTCCTGACTCCGCGTGCAACAGACATGATGATCACAGATCGGCTGCAAAGAGGTCTGTGTTACTGTTTTTGTTTTTTGTGGAATTGACTGCCATCACATAAAATTCAGGAGGTCACATTAAAAAGCTCCCAGTCTTGGGGCACCTGGGGGGGGGGGGTCAGTCGGTTGAGCGTCTGACTTCGGCTCAGGTCATGATCTCACGGTTCATGAGTTCGAGCCCTGCGTCAGGCTCTGTGCCGACAGCTCAGAACCTGGAGCCTGCTTCGGATTCTGTGTCTCCCTCTCTCTCTGCCCCTCCCTCACTAGTCCTCTCTCTCTCTCTCTCTCTCAAAAATAAATAAAAACATTTAAAAAAAAATAAGAGCTTCCATTCTGGCTTCTCTTGAAGTATCAGAACGTTTGGCCCAACTGGGCTTCCATTTTCACACTAGAGTTGGCTGGTGCCTCACATCTAGACAGGAGCCATGCGTCCCAGGGAACCGTGGTCACCACTGCCATTTGACATCCGTGTCTTCTATTTATGCTATCTGCCTGGGCCCTGGAAGGAGCTGAGTGTGCTGTCCTTAAGGCAGAAAGTAAAAAAAGGGCTACTGGGGAAATTTCCCTTCGCCCTAAGAGCATTGGTCCAATTTCTCTTGGACCTGACCAGGTCCACACTGTGACCAATCACTGCCTTTGATAGGGTTAGAACTCCTAGCTGTTCATCCAGATGGGATTGTGGAGTTGATCCTGATTTCTCTCTCTATTCTCTCTGTCAAGAGGAAGGTAGGTAGGTAGATGATAGACAGATGATAGGTAGATAGATAGATAATACATAGATAGATGATACACAGATAGATAATATATATAATAGATGATAGATAATACATATAGATAGATATACATAGATAGAGGAAGAAATGCGCGCGCGCGCGCACACACACACACACACACACACACACACACACACACATTTTCACTTCTTTCCTTCTGTCTCGGTGAGAAACACCCAACTTCTAGCTTAGCAAGCCCACATCTGAAAAGGATGTTTGAAGTAATAATCAGTCATAAACTGATTCTTTATCACTGTCTCACAAATGGAGAACGTTTCTTGCTATCTCCAGCCATGTGTTAATGGTTTCTCTGAGGTCACCTGTACAGATAGATCTTTTGAATTTCACTTGGAACACATGTGGTTTTAAGCTAGATGTTAATTGGAAACATTTATAGTGTCAAACATTTGATTAATGCTCTGGGTTTTAATTGAAAGGAATACGCATTTCTTAAATCAGCTCTTCACAGTAATATAGCTTAAAAAAAAAAAAGGTTCCTAGAATAGGTTAAACATTTATTTGAAAACCAAGTAATATTAAAAAAAAATCTTCATCATGTATACTGATTTGCCATCATCCCCTTTAAACAAATATTTTGGGGACAATTATTAGTCAATTGACCATTAGAAAAAAATAATCAGATGCCAATAAACACAATCCTGCTTCTGGCTGATGGCCAGTCAAAATTCAGAAACATACTGACGGTGATTTCACTCTAATGTTGCGTTTTGGGTGTAACACAGAACATTCTACACGTTTCGCACTTTGGAGAACAAGGTCTAAGAAAGGGAAACCCTATTGCCTCCATGCGAGAGTTGCTGTTGTGTGCCTGGGACCCTCTAACCTGAAACAATTAAGATGTGGTTTGGGGACTGAGCACAGGGTAATATTCTCCAGGTGCGAGAAGTCCAAAGCGGGACCCAGTTGCGTTCAGAAGAAGGTATATTTTGACTTTAATTTTCGTTCGTAAAGAACCCAAATTGGGTCTCCAGATGGTGCCCTGTAGACATAATTAAGCATTGCAATAAATCACATGCCAGTGACATGGCAATTATTCCTGGGTTCTCAACCCTCCCCTGTCAGGTGCTCAGAGAGGCACACCCAGGCATTCTTTTAGGTGTTCCGGAACAACGATATGCCATCTATTAGGGGCCTAAAGGGGGGATGCTGTCACTTGCTTCTTACTGTCGGCCAGGACAGATAATAGGTGCAAGATGTAGTCTGGCGTGGAGATAGGAGTCCTCACGGCTGCCCTGCTTTTAGTACAGGAGAGAATCCAAATAAGGGGGGAAAGTGTCACAAGGCCATTCCTACCTAATTGCCCTGCCTGAAATGGGAAAAATGAAGTATGCCCACCAGGCCTTTGAGTTTTCACACCAGCAAACAACTTGCTTTAGGTGTTTTTCTCCACTGAATGCACTTCCTGAGAGATTGTTTGGGACCCGTGTATTCCTTATCCCTTTGTTCATTCAACAAGGACGTGTTCTAGTGCCCCTCAAACTCAAGTAATGTGTAAACCTCTTTACTACTCCCAAGAATCTGTCCGCGGACACGCCTAGGACATCTGCCTGAGCAACATGGACTTGGTTAAGAACTTAAAAGCTTACCCGATGAGGGGCGCCTGGGTGGCGCAGTCGGTTGAGCGTCCGACTTCAGCCAGGTCACGATCTCGCGGTCCGTGAGTTCGAGCCCCGCGTCAGGCTCTGGGCTGATGGCTCAAGAGCCTGGAGCCTGTTTCCGATTCTGTGTCTCCCTCTCTCTCTGCCCCTCCCCCGTTCATGCTCTGTCTCTCTCTGTCCCAAAAATAAATAAATGTTGAAAAAAAAATTTAAAAAAAAAAAAAAAAGCTTACCCGATGAAAATATCTTACAAGGCAGAAGAGTCAACGCGAAATAGAAATAAATGTCATTTTTCAGGGCACCAGTTGGTTAAGTGTCCAACTCTCGACTTCGGCTCAGGCCACGATCTCATGGTTCATGGGTTCGAGCCTCACATCAGGCTCTACGCTGACCATGTGGAGCCTGCTTGGGATTCTCTCCCTGCGCCCCTCCCCTGCCCGTGTGCTCTGTCCCTCTCTCTCAAAATAAACAAATAAATTAAAGAAAAAAACAAAAACAAAAAACGAAGAAATCTCAGGGGCACCTGGATGGCTCAGTCAGTTGAGCGTCCGACTTTGGCTCAGGTCCTGTTCTCACGCCTCATGGGTTCGAGCCCCGCGTAGGGCTCCGTGCTGACAGCTTGGAGCCTGGAGCCTGCTTTAGATTCTGTGTCTCCCTCTCTCCCTGCACCTCCCCACTCACACTCTGTCTCTCTCTCCTTCAAAAATAAATACACATTAAAAAGTTTTTTTTTAAAGAAATCTCATTTTTAAGTTGGGTAAAAATACTTTCTAACGTTTTTATGGCATTAAAAACACAAGATTTGGGGTGCCTGGGTGGCGCAGTCGGTTAAGCGTCCGACTTCAGCCAGGTCACGATCTCGCGGTCTGTGAGTTCGAGCCCCGCGTCGGGCTCTGGGCTGATGGCTCAGAGCCTGGAGCCTGTTTCCGATTCTGTGTCTCCCTCTCTCTCTGCCCCTCGCCCGTTCATGCTCTGTCTCTCTCTGTCCCAAAAATAAATAAACGTTGAAAAAAAAAAAAATTAAAAAAAAAAAAAACCCACAAGATTTCCCTAAAATTCTCTTGAGTCTGGGAAACTACCGTTCTATGAAATACTTAAAGTGTATCACATCAGACACCCTAACACCCCCTGGGCCTACGAAGCTCATTAAGGATTGCCCTGGTCTTCAAAAAGACAGAAAGAGGCCTCCAAAGAGGCCTCCAGCATATCACCCGTGTGTGTTTGTTTTTTTTAATGTTTATTTTTGAGAGAGAGAGACAGAGCACAGTAGAAGAGGGGAAGAGAGGGAGACACAGAATCCGAACAAGGCTCCAGGCTCTGAGCTGTCAGCACAGAGCCCAACGCGGGGCTCAAACTCACGAACCGCGAGATCATGACCTGAGCCGAAGTCAGACTATTTACTGACTGAGCCACCCAAGCGCCCCCAAATCATCTGAGGGCTCTGAGTGTTGGGGTCACCTGAGTGGGACTGCATGCTTCCCTGCTGTGCCGTAAGCTACTGAAACAGAACTAAAAGTCTCAAATCACTAGGAAGGAAACGTCGTAGTTAGAGGGTCTTTCTCCCTCCAGTGTTAGTGGGATATCTCAACACAATGTTATTCTTTTACAGTTTTGGAGGTCAGAAGACTGCAATCAATGTCACCAGGATGAAGTCAGATGTCAACAGGGCCCGGTCTTTCTGGAGGCTCCAAGGGAGAAAGAACATGGTCCTCACTGTTTTCAGCTTCTGGAGGCTGCCCACACGCGTCCTCTTCCGACCCCTTCTTCACGTCACTCGACCTCTTGCTCCCATCATTTTCTCTCTCACATCCCTCTGGTTTCCTTCCCTCCTCTCACGAGGAACCCTATGATCGGTGCCTTCGAGGATTCCAGGGGTGAGGATGTAAATATCTTGGGGGCCGTTATTCAGCCTAGTGCAATCCCTTAGGACCCAAGCCTTTCTCCAGCCCTGACCCCTCACTTCAGGGTTCGTGTCATCAGCCTTACCTCTTGACTTGGCTGTGACATCACTTTGTACGAACAAATCTCAGAGAAGCTCCTTTTCGCTCACCTAAAATCTGCTCCACAACCGCACCTCCCTTCTCTTGGAACAGCCGTTAACGGTTCCACCTTTTTCGTGGCTTTGCAATCCCGGTGTTATTCCAAGAATCAGCATACTTTCTTTATCCCACCCTCGATGCCCTCTGCCTCCTAAGAGCCAACACTCAGCCTTTGAAATGCCTCCCCATGTCTCCCTTTGCTAATCTCAGCTGCTACCTCTCTCTCTGGAACAGTCAAGTGTCCTGATAAGGACTGCATCACATGTTGAGTGAGATCTTCAGGCCTTTGGACCAGCGTGCTTTGTATCTAAATTGGTAGTACCCCTCAAAAAGAATAAAATTTAGGTCACAATTTTTTTTTTTGCACAAAAGTCTTTTTTTTTTTTTAATTTGGGACAAAAAATTGGCATCTTTTCAACTGCTTTTAATCACTGGCTCCACAATTTTTTTTCTAATTTAATTTTTAATTTTTTTTAATTTACATCCAAATTAGTTAGCATATAGTGCAACAATGATTTCAGGAGGAGATTCCTTAATGCCCCTGACCCATTTAGCCCATACCCCCTTCCACAACCCCTCCCATAACCCTCAGTTTGTTTTCCATATTTATGAGTCTCTTCTGTTTTGTCCCCCTCCCTATTTTTATATTATTTTTGTTTCCCTTCCCTTATGTTCATCTGTTTTGTCTCTTAAAGTCCTCATGAGTGAAGTCATAGGATTTTTGTCTTTGACTAATTTAGCATAATACCCTCCAGTTCCATCCACGTAGTTGCGAATGGCAAGATTTCATTCTTTTTTGATTGCCAACTAATACTCCATTGTGTATATATACCACACCTTCTTTATCCATTCATCCATTGATGGACTTTTGGGCTCTTTCCATACTTTGGCTATTGTCGATAGTGCTGCTAGAAACATGGGGGTGCATGTGTCCCTTCGAAACAGCACCCCTGTACCCCGTGGATAAATGCCTAGTAGTGCCATTGCTGGGTCGTAGGGTAGTTCTATTTTTAATATTTTGAGGAACCTCCGTACTGTTTTCCAGAGTGGCCGCACCAGTTTGCATTCCCAACTGGCTCCATCATTTTGTTTTTCTCCTCAAATGCCTTTGGTAGGACAACCACAGACTACAGCAGCCACTGCTCCCCACTTTAGAGTTTCTCTCTATCGGCATGTCACTACCGTCCCTTGCGACAGGGGCTCAGCAAGTCCAAAACTTGCTCCTCTATTTCCATCCAGTGAATTTACCACAGGTGGGCAGTGGGGATGGGGTCTTCACGTTTTTCTCTCTTGTTATTCACTGACACAAAATATTAGCACTCGGTTCCATTCCCACCCCTTTTGAGGATAGAATTTTTCCTCCATTATGAAAAGGGAAATCTAGAATAACTTCTCCCCAACAAGCCTTGCTCTTAATGAACCTAAGATGCTGCACTCTTACAAGCCCCCAGATGACCCAATCGCATAGAACCTTCAGAAACTGGTATTAGAGGGGCGCCTGGGTGGCGCAGTCGGTTAGGCGTCCGACTTCAGCCAGGTCACGATCTCGCGGTCCGTGAGTTCGAGCCCCGCGTCGGGCTCTGGGCTGATGGCTCAGAGCCTGGAGCCTGTTTCCGATTCTGTGTCTCCCTCTCTCTCTGCCCCTCCCCCGTTCATGCTCTGTCTCTCTCTGTCCCAAAAATAAATAAACGTTGAAAAAAAAAAAATTAAAAAAAAGAAACTGGTATTAGATGTACAATAGTCAACACCATGTGATTTAACAATTTCTTGGTGGAATGACTGTTCTCTTCTCTAAGGCTGGAAATTCTCTGAGGACGGGGACCACGGCCACATATGGCAAACAGCGTCATGTAATAAAGCTATTTATATTTATGAGAACTTGAATCCCACTTGGTGAGGGAGCTTATCTCAGAGTGTAACTAAATTCCTACCAGCCACATGCAAACCTCCTCTCTGGAAGTGATGTATATGTACAATGTATCTTACTTACAAAGTAAGTAACTCTTACTCAACTCTTTTGAGTCTGTAAAATTCACAGAGACCACAATTTTCCCACAATTTGTTAAACCTGGCTAGTTACTGATCTCCTAACCCAGTTGTTACGTCACACGAATAGTGTATACCTTTAATAATGAACTTTCTGTCTCTCGGTTTTATTTTATTTTTTGTTTATTTATTTTGAGAGAAAGAGAAAGCAGGCAAGCATGGAGGAGGGGCAGAGAGAGAGGGAGAGAGAATCCCAAGTTGGTTCCACCTTCAGCGTGGAGCCCAACACAGGGCTCGATCCCATGACCATGAGCCAAAATCAAGAGTCAGAAGCTTTACTGACTGAACCACCCAGGCGCCTCTCTCAGTTTTAACACACAATCTTAGCTGCTGTACAACAGGAATGATGTTCTCTGCTCACAATGAATTTCTATCTCTTTCTCACCTACAGAAAGAAAACTATGCATTGATGTACCCTTTACTAACCTAAGAATATACAGTAAAACCTTGGATCGCAAGTGACTTGCTCTGCGAGTGTTCCGAAAGACGAGCAAACATGTCTAATAAATCTTAACTTGATTAACAAACGATGTCTTGCAATACAAGTAGCCTGTGAAGCCGAACATCATGTGATCATGACAGAGCCCATGGTCCTGGAAATTCGCTTTGATATCCGAGCGCTTTGGATGACAAACACGTTTCCGTAACGAATTAGGCTCACAAAGCAGGGTGGTTTTTTTTTTTTTTTTCCTGTACTTTTAATTTTTGCTTCTACAACCTCAGCAATGTGTCCTTCGTTTCAATTCTTGTTGAACCACCTGTAAATACTGATTTCACATTAATTTTGAAAATGCAGCTTTGAGGGCATCTCAGGATAGATTTCTATTCTTTTTAAATTTTTTTTTCAACTTTTTTATTTATTTTTTTTTTATTTATTTTTTTTTTATTTATTTTTGGGACAGAGAGAGACAGAGCATGAACGGGGGAGGGGCAGAGAGAGAGGGAGACACAGAATCGGAAACAGGCTCCAGGCTCTGAGCCATCAGCCCAGAGCCTGATGCGGGGCTCGAACTCACGGACCGCGAGATCGTGACCTGGCTGAAGTCGGACGCTTAACCGACTGCGCCACCCAGGCGCCCCTAGATTTCTATTCTAAGAGCGTAGCATCTCTGTTTCTGTGTCAGGAAGAGACAATACATCTGACTTCAGGCTTTGCTGGTTTGGGATATCAGGTGTTCTCTCCAGTTGGCCGAAGTGTTAGAATACAAGGTGCGACAGAGGCTTAGAGCTGTCTTCCCTCCCAAAGTTCCTTTTAGGTAACTTGCCTTTCCCACATCTTCCCATCGAGCCATGAAGCCCACACTCCCAGGGAGAAGGACGTGACGGAGAGTAGGAGTCTGGCTCCTTCTGGTCTAGAGGAATATGGGAGGAAAAAGCAACTGAGGTAGGATGAGGAGACCAGACATAAGAGACCTCATATCCACAGAGGTGTCGGGAACTCTGGAAAGTCAAGGCTAGTGGCCTCGTTCCCAACTGTGCCCTGAGACCATGTGCTTCTAGGCCAAAAGTCATCAATGGTGCAGCCGTAATGGATGGAGACAATTAGACAAAGGAACTTATCAAGCCAACGCTACCGAAGGTGGCCCATGTCCTAAATATGGCTGCAGTGAATCCAGAAGATTCTGCATCCCCCATGATAGTGCCAAGATGTTGGAAGGGTCAGAGAACTGATGTCCACTCAAATCGGAAACAGAGACACAGAATGTTGGGAATTCGCTACCGGAGATGAAGAACCGAGATCATGAGCTATAGCTATGGGTACCCACGAGGTAGCCCAAATGCTCAAAACTCACCTGCAAACTAGACCAGCCAAGTTCAAGGTTAACACATGGCTCTGAGGCCTCCCCGCCTACTGCCATGATGTCATAGAAGTACCTTGATGTGTATGGAGAGAAGTGGGTGGGGGAAGTCGAGACTCTGATAGATTAAGCCTCTGTCCCCAAAAGGTCTAACAACCTTAAAAGCACTGTTTAAGCTCCTGAATGCTGAAATATTACTTAGATGCCACCTTCTATCTTCAGGCAACATACAGAAGGATAGGGGCTTATTAGAAAGATTCGATCAGTTATAGAAAACAAAAAAGCTACATTCTTTTTGTTCACTGAGCAGTTGAGTTTTCCACGTTCCTACCTCTCTGGCAAATTTCTCCATGAAACGCATGAATGCTTCATCTCTCTTATTTCCAAATTCTCCTCCCTTCAAGATCTCAGTTCCAAAGAGGTATGCAAGATGGAAACTGGTGAGCTCAAAACTCAACCATGGAGGAGAGAGGAGATTTCCCGCGACCGGTCTTCCCAGTGACCGTCTCCACGTGAGCACGAAAGCACAGTGGGAGATCTTACGAGGGACCATAAGAGACATAAGAGAATGGCCCGGGAGGAGTTCCCTGTCAAGCAGGCATTTTGGAACCACCGCTCATAAACACAGAGTCCAAAGAGTTGAGTGAAGGGAGTACATGTAATTCTTCAAGACAAGGACTGTGACCTCATTAGGAGCATTCAGTAAAAAGACTTCTGTCTTCTCTCTCTTACTTTTCCAACCACAACTGGAGAGGAAGAAGGAGGGCAGGCCAAAGGGAGAGGAGGGAAGCCGTGGCAGGCAGACCACCCGGCCCAGTCGGTCTTCTCCCTAAGCCACCTCAGCCACGGTTAGCCCACCCAGGCAGCAGGGAAAAGACAGAAGTTATTAGGCATTAGATTGAAGGCTTTAAATAAACAGGACCGAGTCTTAAGAACTCAAATGAGACACTTCAAAAAACCATGAGACGGAAAAGTCATAGACTCCTAGCTGAAATGCCATTAAACATCCCCACCGCCCAGAATAGAGAATGTGGTTGTAGAGATTATTAGAAAAAATAAAACTGTTTCATGCCGGTCCCACGAAGAGTTTAGATTCCTCAATAAACTGGTTATATGAGGGTCATGACTTCCACATCTTATGGTTGCTTTGAAAATTGAATCAGGTAATAATTATGAGACCTAGCGCTCAGGAGACACTTAACACATGCTATTAACGTATCTCTTCCCCTCTCCTAGATGGCTTCTGATGTACTTTTACCTTTATCTAATTCAACGAGATAGTTATTTACATATAAATGTATAGATATAGAGCCATTTACATAAAACTTTCAACATAAAATTACACAGCGATGCCCATGTTGTGTACGCGTGTGCCTGTGTGTGTTCAAATGAAATGAAAACTCACTGTCATCCTCCCCTCTTTTCTAGGACACCAGCCTGAATCTCTTTATCTTAGTCCAGGGACAACATTGGTCCACAGTTCCCTTAGAAAACACTAAGAGAGATGGATTATTCTAGACCAAAAAAAAAAAAAAAAAAAAAAAAAAATTACAAGAGCCAAGTCACGAAATTGGTAACGAACACAGTCTCTTGGAGATGGAGGAGAGACCCAGTCAAACTAAAGAAGATGGCTCCCACTGGGGTTCGTAATAGAAGACAAAGTTGGGTAAATATGGTGGACTGTGGTTGGAGAGTTCAATCATGATTCTCTATGTTACCAGTTTCTCTGTCCCCTCGTTTTTGTTTTTTTTTTTTTTTTTTTTTGCCCATCATTCCTTCCTCCCTCCCTTCCTTCCTCCCTTTTCTTCTTTCTTCCCTTCTCCCTTCCTCCCTCCCTCCTTCCTCCCTCCCTTCTTTCCTTCTTCCCATCCCTCTTCTCCTTCCATCCCTGTCTCTTTTTTTCTTCTTCTTTAAGCAACAACATGTACCTTTTCTACAAATGAAATATCACTGAGAAGTTCAACGGAGAAAGCAGATAAAGGCAAAACCATTCTGGTTGAAGCAGGGCCAAGGAGCCCAACGCTCTGCTGAGAATGCCTACCCTAAGACACCCAAAAACCCCTCTACCAAAAACACAGTTAAACACACACACACACACACACACACAAAACAAAACTCACCAGTTTCTGTAGCCAAACCACTGGAATTTTTTAAATAGCATGGTGGTTAAAAAAAAAAAAAAAATCAACATCCCCAAAACATCAAGTCGGTGGGAAGGTGACCCACGCTGTGGAGGGAACAGTCACACCACCTGGTGGGGTGACTTCGCGCTGCGTCAACGTGACTCAGCTAGAGCCACGTTCCTCCGACTGCGCTTCCCAGGACGGGGCCAGGGGTTGGGGTGGCCACAGGGTGTCCCGTGCGAGATGTGGGGGGTGGAATTAGACAGGTGCTTGTGTCCGTGAGCTCTGCTTTCGGCGCTGGCGGAGCTCACACGTGCTGGCTTCTCCGACCCCTGGGACAGCCGTGCATTCAGGTGCATGACACAGGGCTCCAGCAGACCCCCCGTGTCAGGGAGGTGGGTTACTTGGAGGTGCAAGAGGAAAATGTGGGTCCCGGCTGCTCTCGCTGCCTCACTCTCACACCCATCATCCCTTCACAATGGCCTGCTCCACTGGCTTCAGGCTCCAACACCCCCCCACACACACTGCTTGACCAGCTCTCGCCATGGGGGCAAGTCACATCCCCAGAACGGAGCCCCTTCTGTAGCTCACCTGGGGTTTCTGCGGGTCTGGCAGAAGCCTGGGTAACGCCACCTGCCGCCACGGGGCAAACTGATTTTAAAACCACAGGGATGGGGCGCCTGGGTGGCGCAGTCAGTTGGGCGTCTGACTTCAGCCAGGTCACGATCTTGCGGTCCGTGAGTTCGAGCCCTGCATCAGGCTCTGGGCTGATGGCTCAGAGCCTGGAGCCTGTTTCCGATTCTGTGTCTCCCTCTCTCTCTGCCCCTCCCCCGTTCATGCTCTGTCTCTCTCTGTCCCAAAAATAAATAAACGTTGAAAAAAAAAAATTTTAAACCACAGGGAGTCTGAGGGGTGCCTTGGGTGGCTGAGTCAGTTGAGCATCTGACTCTTGATTTCCGCTCAGGTCATGATCTCACAGTTAGCGAGTTCGAGCCCCAAGTCGGGTCCTGGGCCGACAGCGTGGAACCTGCTGGGGATTCTCTCTCTCCCTCCTTCTTTGCCCCTCCCCTTCTTGTTCACTCTGTCTCTCTCTCTCTCAAAATAAATAAATAAAAATAAAATTAAAAAAATAAAATAATAAAGTAAAATAAAATAAAATCCCAGTGAATCTTCCAGGTGGAGGTGTCCATTTGGACACAGTAGCCTGAGACTCAAGGCTCGAAGTTCTCTTGATCCTGGTTGCGCCATTTTAAATGTTTATTTATTTGATTTTGAGAGAGAGAAAGAGAGAGAGAGAGAGAGGATACAAGCAAGGGAGGGGCAAAGAGAGAGGGAGAAAGAATGCCAAGCAGGAGCCGTGCTGTCAGCACAGAGTCCGATGCGGGGCCTGAACTCACGCACCTCAAGATCATGACCTGAGCCGCAAAGAGTCTGGCGCTTAACCAACCGAGCCACCCAGGCGCCCCTGGTTTGGGCATTTTCAACACGGAGAGAAGTAACAGAGATGAGGAAAGAATCTGTAAGTGTTCTAAGAGAAAAAGGACAGAGCGGTGAGAAGGCTGAGAACAGAACCCTCGGGACTCTCCCCAGCTGGAAGCAGGGACAGAGAGAAATGAAAGCAGGTCTCAGACAGGAGGCGGAGAGGCTGGCGCAAGTCTGGGGGAGCGGTGCACGAAGGCAGCAGCGGAAGTGAGCTGAAGGAGGAAAGACTCAGTAGAGACCGAAGAGAGGTCAAAATGACGATTACACGCATTGTCCTTCCCAGGCAGTCCAGTGTAGCACTTTATCAGAGGAGCCTCCCTTTCCTCCCCAGGAGTAGGAAATACAAGGGGGAGGGGGTGGCAGGAGATGGTGACCTCCTCACATCACATTTTGCATGTTCTAGGTCATCGGCTATTTCGTTCGTCTATTCCGTCAACAAACGTTTCAGTCCAGATTGTGCACAAGCCCTTTCCTGTTGGTTCCCCAGTTCCCCGGTTCAGACTGGAAAAATGTACCTGGTCGTAAGAGATTAAACCCCGTCAAACACCCACTTTGGGAACCATGGCCGTGCCCCACAGTGAAGAAAATTAACATCTGAAAGGACGCCGGATAAATTACCATGAAACAGAGAAGACACAGAATATAATTTCCTGGGCGTGGAAATCCTCACCCAAGCGGGGGGAACAGCGTGTGGTGGAAAGAAGGTGATCATTCATGTAATTTTCACTGAAGTCTTCTTGAACTTAACTGCCTATAACCCCATTAATTATCCCAATGGTTCTCAAACTCTCTCCCCTGCACACGTGACGGATGGCATGTGGGACCCATTACCGCGCACAGACTCCGTGTCATGCAGGGTTCCCGGGCACTGGCTGGAACCCCATGCCTTTCTGTCAGGCACATGGAAGCAACTAGAATCCAAGTGAGAGACGGGGATTTTCTTCTTCTTCTTTAGAGACAAAAATAATGCTGAATCCACCCAAATAGGTTTTAAGAAGTAAACGGTTCGCCCATAGGAACGCGAAAACACCATTACTGGCTCAGTGCGCAACAGTAGCCTGCAATGCCAGTGCTCACAACCCATGGTTTATAAGAAGGAAAACCACCCTTTCCTGCTAAGATCTGAGACGACCACCTGTATTGCCAACCCGGCAATTAACTGAAGGCACCTGTGTCTTGCATGGCTTGTTGGCTGCTTCAGTAATTAGCCTTCCCCAGACACACACTGCAGGCGCTCGCTGGCATCTTTACGAGACCCCGGAAAGCACCTGGACAGAGAGGCTGAAGATGCTGTTTGTTCTGGAAAGGCCAAATCTTGGGCGATGGAACCAGCCTGCATAGTGCTCTTGGCCGGCCCTCAATAAAAGCGTCCATTAAAACGCCAAATAGCACCAATGCAAAGAGAACAGATGTGAAGAGCAGAGGTTACTCAAGTTCAGTTCACACCTGTGGGTCAGCTCCCTGCAGGTTCCCCCTCCTCCTCCACCCCCACCCCACCCCCTACATGCAGGGGAAATCGCTCTCTCAGGAGTTAAAGATCAAAAACGCTTCCCAGTTCATTTTATCCAGCCCCAGGCAGCAAGGCAGGAGCGCCCTTGGTCTTAACTTTGGAGGGTCTGGCTTGGTGAGTCTGGGGTGAGAACAGCCTTCTCTGAGATCATACTGCTGGGGCAGAAGGAAGTCTCAACCCCCAGGGAGGCAGAAGCGGGCACTGTACAAACAGGAAGAGTTTTTAGATGTGCAAAAGCCCTTCATTTTCAAGGGGGCTCAAAGAACCGTCCCCATGCATACTCTTTCGAAAAAGAAGACAACCCACTATTTAAACAAAACCTGACTGCAGCTGTGTCTTTTTCAGCCAGTGACATCATTTCTCTTTGGGGTAAATAGTTCTTTTGCTTCTCACCCCTGGGGATTCAGATTTCATTTGGTCTGGGGGAAGGCCTGGGAGCTGGCATTTTAAAACGATTTTTAGGTGATTCTTACATAGAGCCAAATAGGAGAACCATTGACTGGACTAGAGCGGAAGGCTCTACCAAGGGACACAGCCAATAAGAATGTTTTTGGAAGGAGCCAAGACATTTCTAGAACTATAATGCCTGGCGTTAAATTGGACATTGTTTAGGGGCACCTGGGTGGCTCAGTCGGTTAAGCATCCAGGCAACAACAGTTGGGGTGTACAGGCTACAAGGGGAGGGTGACCTGGGGATCATTCCGGAGAAAAACACATCAGACATAAAGGACTCACGCTGCCAGGAGCCCTTAGCCAAGGCAAGATGAGACATTAGGCATTGTAAGCCTTGGGTCTGGATTCTTCTCACTGGGTTCCAGAACCCCATGACCTGATGCTTACGGTCCTCATGCCGCGACGTTCAAGTTGGGAGCTTGGAAAAACAGAGATTTGGCATACACCAGAGTTGGCCTTATGAAGACTCACCCCTGGTGATGTTTATGTTCTGAGGTCGATTATTTATTAATGATCCTGGGTGAGTTCAAACTGATGGTCATTACCGGGTAGCCATTTCTCTTGTTTGTTTTTTTAAGGGAAAGAAACTTGCTTTGAGGTGGGCAGTCAGCGGGGGTAGAGAGAAGAGGAGGAGGTAAAAAATATGGATGACCATCGGGGTGCCTGGATGGTTCAGGCAGTTAAGCATCCGACTTGGGCTCAGGTCCTGATCTCGCGGTTCCTGAGTTCGAGCCCCGCATTGGGCTCTGTGCTGACAGCTGAGAGCCTGGAGCCTGCTTGGGATTCTGTGTCTCCCTCTCTCTCTCTCTGTTCCCTCCCCCACTTGTGTGTGTGCTCTCTCTCAAAAATTAATAAATGGGGGCGCCTGGGTGGCGCAGTCGGTTAAGCATCCGACTTCAGCCAGGTCACGATCTCGCGGTCCGGGAGTTCGAGCCCCACGTCAGGCTCTGGGCTGATGGCTCGGAGCCTGGAGCCTGTTTCCGATTCTGTGTCTCCCTCTCTCTCTGCCCCTCCCCCGTTCATGCTCTGTCTCTCTCTGTCCCAAAAATAAATAAACGTTGAAAAAAAAAAATTTTTTTTAAATTAATAAATGTTAAAAAAAAAAAAAAAAAGGAATATGGATGACCATCAAGTGAAATCACTATTGGCAATGAACATCCCTGTTCAGAGAAGATTTTATTACAACCATGTTACATTTATTTTTTTAATGAGTCTTTAGGAAAAACTGACCCTGTTTTCTCAAGTCACAATTTCTTTTACTTATTTTTAACTCCTTCCTGCTATCAATCTATATCTATCTATCATCTATGTATATCTATATATATCTATATCTATATCTATAGATATATAAATATATATATGCTCTGTTCTGTGAAATTCACAAAAACCACTTTTAAAACTTCAGGCTATCATGTGCTCTAAATTTTCTTCACTGAAAACTTTGTCTACAGAGAACCACAAAATCCAGTAAGGCATCTCTGACCACGCCAGGTGTATTAAATGAAGTAAATGTGAACGCATCCAACTCAGACGTGGCACAGAGCAGGTGATCCATACACATGTATTTCATCCATTTACAAATGAACAACCCAAATTAACGAAGCAATATTTTGTGCCTCTTTCCAGCTCTCCTCTGGACTTTTAGATTTTTAAAATTTTTTTTCAATGTTTATTTTTGAGACAGAGAGAGACAGAGCATGACCGGGGAAGGGGACAGAGAGAGAGGGAGACACAGAATCCAAAGCAGGCTCCAGGCTCTAAGCTGTCAGCACAGAGCCCGACGCGGGGCTCGAACTCAAGAAACCGCAAGATCATGCCCTGAGCCGAAGTGACACTTAACTGACTGAGCCACCCAGATGCTGGGTTTTTATATATATGTCCTCTGTATTTATTTTTTTTTAATTTTTTTTTCAACGTTTATTTATTTTTGGGACAGAGAGAGACAGAGCATGAACGGGGGAGGGGCAGAGAGAGAGGGAGACACAGAATCGGAAACAGGCTCCAGGCTCCGAGCCATCAGCCCAGAGCCCGACGCGGGGCTCGAACTCCCGGACCGCGAGATCGTGACCTGGCTGAAGTCGGACGCCTAACCGACTGCGCCACCCAGGCGCCCCTGTCCTCTGTATTTATATCTAATTCTGTATACCTTTTCCACAAAAAAAAAAAAAAAAAAGGAAAAAAAAATCACAATTTGGTAGCTTTTGTTTCATAGTACAGCCTCATTTGAGTTCAGAAGATTTGATCTCCTTTGACATTGGATTTCTACCTTTGAGTCCCTCCTCCCGAGCCCCCCTATGCCCCTATACTGGCCACATTCACGTCTCTGGCAAAAACTCAAAGTGAACAATGTTTCCAATGAACACTGAGCTAAAAAAAATGGGAGCAACTTGACCTTTTTTTTTTTTTTTTTTATCTCAACGGGGTTTTAACCTTTGGGGGAAAAAATAGTCAACTCAGCCTCCCATACCATGCTGCCAAATATCCTGAAGTTCCCAAGTCTCTTATTTCTATAAACTACATTTGCATTGATACATTGCTGAGTTAAAGGATGTGTACTTTTGTTGCTGTTGAGACTGCTAGATTACTTTCCTAAAATGCCAAACCAATTCACTGTCCCCAAGACAGGGTTTCCGAATACCATTCCCTTCTGTCCTGGCCTTCAGTAGATGTTTATAATTTCTACTTTTATGCCAGTTGTTTTCATAATGCATAGATATGCCCTAGGCTAAAAAAAAAAAAAAAAATATATATATATATATATATATATATATATATATATATAGTGAATATATAAAAATATATATATAGTGTATATATATAGTGAATATATAAAAATATATATAGTGAATACATATAAATATATAGCAAATATACATATAGTGAATATATGAATATATATAGTGAATATATATATATATAAATATATATATATAAATATATATATATATATATATATATATATATAGTGAATGTATATATACACACACATATATATTCACATTTTCACCTCTGGACCTTTACAGGCCTGAAAAAAAAAAGGAAGGCATTGAAAACGTGGGCATGCGTCACTGAACAAACATTTAGTGAGCTCTGTGTGTCTTGATTTACACAGTGTCAAAACTAAAGACCATGACTTTCATTATCAGCTCTTGAAGAGTCTGATGATAATCAGGACTTTCCTTATGCAACTGGGGACCGCTTAGCCAAAGCCCTGCTCCTTGAGGGTGAGCAAATAAACACATTTATATGAAACAGATGGCTGCACGGAGCCTTTTCATGGTAACAAATAGTGTGCCAAGATGATGACTGTCTTCTCAAAGAACTGGGATTTCCTTTCGTGTGGAAGGCAGGTGCGGCCGGCAGACCTCCAATCCGAACGCACAAATGATGAAGATAAAGATGGGGAACTGCCCAAATATTTTAAATTCCAGCGTGAAGACGGTCTCCAGATCTGATTGCATGTAAAATGAGACTTCCTCACGTTTCAGTTCTTCCCAAGTTTGTTGCTTCTTCTGTGACAGCTGGTTGGCTTTCTACTCTCAGATGTTCTTTGGATGAATATGCCACTTTGGAAACGTTCTGGGTTAGGAAAGAGGAATTAGGGGTATTTCTAGAGAGTCGTACCGATAGGGTACTGGTATTAGTAGGAGTGAGGAACTTCTTTAAGGTGTTTCTGTCTAAGGAAAAGAAATGGATGGAGGTCGGAGTTATTTACGTGCTGTTACGGATGATTAAAATCGTGCCACTCACATAATTTCAGTACCATCTATCACCCCGACGCTAAGTCCTGGGACACAGTCTGAGCCCTTAATTTTCTTCCCAAGGACCGTGATCTAGATCTTAAGAGCAGGGTTTCGGGGCGCCTGGGTGGCGCAGTCGGTTAAGCGTCCGACTTCAGCCAGGTCACGATCTCGCGGTCCGTGAGTTCGAGCCCCGCGTCAGGCGCTGGGCTGATGGCTCAGAGCCTGGAGCCTGTTTCCGATTCTGTGTCTCCCTCTCTCTCTGCCCCTCCCCCGTTCATGCTCTGTCTCTCTCTGTCCGAAAAATAAATAAACGTTGAAAAAAAAAAATTAAAAAAAAAAAAAAAAAAAAAAGAGCAGGGTTTCACCTTCAAACAAATGAGGAATTTGGAATTTCAAAGGTACAGAGTACCGCCCGGGGAAGCTTAATCTGAATCCTTAGTGTCAAATGCCAACCTGCTCCAGGGACAGACTAAATGGACTACTTTTCCCACTCTTACGCATAAAAAGGTACGTTTCCACTGAGTTCTAAAAGGATTTTAATCCCTGCCCTGAGGCTGATTGCCAATTCCTTCCATAGCATCCTGCCACTGATAGGATTATTCTCATTCCTGGATCCCACAGGCATGGTCTACCTTATTCAAATACCTAGAGTTTCTTTTATAACAAACCAAGAAAAATCACAATACCGGACACTGTCTGGCAAGCATTTCTGGAGGAGCTTCTACTAAGTTTAAGATCAGTGGAGCTGCATTGAGCAAAAGATACTAGGATTTATTCTAATAAATCAGAAGTGACATAAAAAAGAGAGTGACCCGGGAGTTGAGACCTCCCACCGCTCTGGCCCCAACGTCCATTGTGACCAGGAATCAATGTAACTAATCTTTCACCTCAAGCACAGGAGATAGTTTTTGATGCAGCCAAAGTAGAAAATAGTAACAATAAGTGAAAGAAAGAGGCTGATTTTATAAGATCAATCAAAATACAACCCGCAATAAAGATACGCGCTATGGGTATTTAGATGCCAAGTTACAGACAGCCAATACAAGTAGAAAACAAATACCAAGAAATTAACAAAAACACACTCTATGAGACTTTTTACATGTTTTAGACTTGACAGATGGATTAGACACACACAAAAGAACACAGTAAATAATGTTACTAATTAAGGATCATCACATTTAAAAATTTTTTAATGTTTATTTTTTGAGCGAGAGAGAGATTGAGACAGAGTGCGAGTGGGGGAGGGACAAAGAGAGGGAGACACAGAATCTGAAGCGGCTCCAGGCTCTGAGCGGTCAGCACAGAGCCCGACGCAGGGCTTGAACTCATGAACCGTGAGATCATGACCTGAGCTGAAGTCAGACACTTAAATGACTGAGCCATCCAGGCACTCCAAAGATCATCACATTTTTAGTATATTACCTGTTCTATAAAAGTAAAAATTATAATTCATTCTTAAACATCTATAGAACATTTATAAAAACTGATCATACCCGAGGACGTTAATAAAAACTTAATGAATTCCAAAAAGTGAAAAGTATACAGATTACTTTAACAAAAGTACAACGGAAATATAGATTCATAACAAAGAAAGGTAATTACATATGCGCTAACCAATAAAAAAATTAAAGTCCTAAATAATTATTAAGAGAGACAATTAAAAGAAAATACAACTCTAGAACATATACAGGATGAAAATACTACTCTCAAAATTGACAGTATGTGGCTAAAATGGTACACAAAGCCAAAATCAAAATACTAGATGGTTTTATAGTTAAGCAAGAAAAACTCAAAATGGACAGATGATGTATTCAAAGAACAGAAAACAATTTTAAACCTAGCAGAGAAAGGAAATAATAAACATAAAAGATGCATTTTGTAAACTAGAAGATTAAAAACTTAATAGGTTGTGTAGGGAAGGAAAAATTCAAGGTCTTCCAGCTGGGCTAAGAAGTAAATTTACATGAAACAGGTTAACAGGAAGGAAGGGGGGAAAAAACGTTTTATTACATGTACACAGAAGCCCAATAATGAAATTGAGACCAAAAAAAAAAAAAAAAAAGCCAAGATATAGACAGATTTTATACTTTTTAGAAGAAGGGAAAATTAATGTGGGAGGAAATGACAGGATAAAGAAAACAGACGCTTGGGAACTTGAATGAGTAAGGAATTCTAAGCAGAATTTGGGCTGAGGAAGTAGATTAGAAAAAAAAAGTAACAAGGTTTGTTTCTACAGCTTTCTCGGCCTTCAAGTCCCTGTCTCTAATGATAAGGAGGTCTTTTTTACTTGTTAGTACAGAGAGGCTGCCTTCCACATGGGAGATTTATTTCCTGCTTCAAGGGGACAGAGGAGGGTCTGAGTGCCTTAGCCCTGGCTGTTTCCCAAGTAGCTTCCATTCAAAACAATCAATATGCCATCGTGGCCTGCCCTTGGCCCCTACAGCTGCTTAGCCTAAGCTCCTCCAGAAAATCTAATGGAGAAAATGGGAAAAGAGCTCTTTAGAAATCAATTAAAATTTACATGATATACTGTTTTTCTTACCTAATTTCTTTTTATTTTTAAAATTTTTATTTATTTTTGAGAGAGAGACAGAACATGAGTAGGGGAGGGGCAGAGAGAGATGGAGACAGAATCTGAAGGAGGCTCCAGGCTCTGAGCTGTCAGCACAGAGCCCGACGTGGGGCTGGAACCCAGGAGCCGTGAGATCATCACCTGAGCTGAAGTCGGAGGCTTAACCAACTGAACCACCCAGGTGCCCTCCTACCTAATTTCTAAAAATTAGGGGTTTTTTTTCTTCCTTTCTTTCTCCCTTTGTTTTCTTTCTCTCCTTCTTCCTTTTAACTAAACAAGCATCCTGTTTTGCCAGATGTTAAGGAGCAATATGATTATGGATCTGAAATACACACAGTCCTGATTCTGGGGAGTTAGCAGCAATTCATTTATGTGTCCATTCATTCCTTTGACAGTTATTGACTGAATGCACGCTGTATGCCCAAAGGCTGCTCTAGATGCTGGGGACAGATGAGTGAAACCAAACAAGACCCTCTCGTTCTGGAGCTCACATTGCCACGTGGGGACGGGAACATCAAACAAATGGACAAAGACAGATCAATGTGCAGTAAAACCTTGGATCGCGACTAACTTGTTCTGAGAGCGTTCTGCAAGACGAGCACACATTTCTGATAAATTTTAACTTGATAAACGAGCGAGGTCTTGCAATACGAGTAGCACATGATGCCGAATGTCACACATCACAACAGAGCCAGTGGTTCTTGGAATTCGCTTTGATATACAAGTGCTGTGGATTACAAGCATGTTTCCGGAACGGATTATGCTCGCAAACCAAGGTTTTGCTGTATAAGAAAACGTCAGAAAGTGTCCCCCAAATTTGTGAGCATTGTTTATATTTGGGATGCCAGATTTCACTTCCTATTTTATACCTGCCTGTAATACTTACATTGGATAATAGGCATGTATTTTATTTGTACAGGATAAAAATAGTCAGGATTAATCAAAACACCTGTATATGCACTGTAATTCCATTTTACAAAAATTTCATAAAGGGATTAAGATTCACTTTGGGTTTTCTTTTATATTCTTTTCTGAATGATCTCATATATAGGATTATAACTCCTATGACCAGAGGAATACTTTGAAGCATGAAGTTTGCATGGAAAAGACACCCATAAATATTTGAAGACAGCCTTGGGATCTCCCTAGGTCCTTCCAGCTGTGACCCAGCGTCCCAACTTCTCCCATCAAACCACTCGTATTACATTGTACTCTAGTTCTCCTTCTTTAAGTGCACCTTTTTTCTTGTTTTTTTTTTTTTGTTTGTTTGTTTTTTTTTGGGGGGGGGGTTGGCAATGAGTCTCTTGTAAGATTTCTAAAATCGGAAGAAAGACCCCAGAGGAGTCCTGATGTGCACAAAACACACTGAGGAAGTTACCCCGTAAGATTCACACAAACTATGGTGTCACTGGAATCATTGGTAGCCATTAAGTCAGTGAACAGGTTAAGCGATGTCTGCTGAGTCCCCACGTCTGCCATCAAATAAGAAAAAGATCCCAAGACAGCAACTGTCTGGGATTCCATCATGCCAAACTGCCTTTTTTCCTGATTATGTCAAAGAAGTGGGAATACTCGGCTAAACTGCGTTTAGAAACAAAGCCCTGTTGCGTAGCTGCTGACACTGACGCGGTCTCAGAACCACGGCTCCTCCTCTAGTTTCTCCCACACCTAGACAGCTCGATTCAAATCTCTGCCATGCGCAAAATCGGTGCACTGACAGAGCCTGGGAGAATCCGTTTACCAACCCGGCAGACCGACCACAGAAGCTCGCTTTGATTCCAAATGGCATCAAGCTGGTATTTTCCAGTGAGCCACCCACCCTCAGAGTTAGGTAGGTCTGAAGGCGGCTGGTGTACTTATTAAGCCCCAACTTTTGCAAACCCCGGGCCGGACTGGGGCCCATGTTAAAACCGGATGTGTGAACATTTGAAAGCAGTGGACGTTCTGTATCTTTCGAGGCTCCACGATACAGTTTGAAAGAAGAAAAAGAGAGAGAGAGAGAGAGAGAGAGAGAGAGAAAAGTACTCTGATGAACTTAGCAGAATGCCAGAGAGAGAGAGAAATGAGGGGGAAGAGAGAGAGGAATGTGAGCCGAATGATAAATGGACTCTGCGTCCAATGAAATAGATTTTGAAATAACTGTGAAAAGTATAAAATGTCTGAGCATAAAGAGCCTGCCACTGACAAAAGATGAATAAATAGGGCACTTCAAAGAAAGAATTTCCCAGCTGTGGCTCACAGGAATCTTCAAAAGCCGTTCCATATGAGATAGCGGGAAAATATTTCGGTAATAAATAGAAACAAATAACGGTACAGAGGGTGAGCAGCTCAGCCGTGTGGAGACAACGATTTGCTCTCTGTTACACTGACCAGAGTGATGGCGGCTGCGTTTTAAGACATTCACGTTTTCCATTCTCGTAGCTTCGATAAGTTCCGACAGCGGCATCTCAAGTGTGATTTGCGTGTGTATCCCCAGGAGAGTTCACATAAAGTAATTGCTCAATAATCACTGGGCAGATCTGGAGAGACCACAGTGAACGTCAAGGGGAAAGACAGCGGAGCACGAAAGGACCCGATGTGGGCAGAAAGAACAATGTTTTGTGTGCTTAGGTGCTTTCAGGGATGAAACAGATCTCCCAAACGTGAGCAGGGGTCCGAGTCCCTGAAACCTGAGAGGACGGACGTCTGTTTCGGTCCCAGATCAGGTGACACGTCACCTGTTGTTCTCAGTTCAGAGGATGATCGTCCCCTCTCGAAGCCTCCGCGTGTCTGGGCTGCACCACGCTGATTGTTCACACGGCAGGACCTCCATCCAACCCACTTTCCTGGAGTGTGTGATCACCTGTTGGAGCAGGAAAGCTTCTCCCTGCTGGGGCCGGCTTCGCCTTCCCACCGTCAAGTTCACGCCTTTAACTCTGTGCTCTGCTCCAAACCAGACCGGCCAACGACCAAAGAATAGCCATCCCTTTGTTTTTCCTGGAAGAACCTCATGCCAAAACCCACTAAGCTCATTATCAGGCAGCTGCACAGCCTCCCCCGCTCAGAAAGGCCTGCCCGAGGTTGAGAGAGCGAGCGAGAGCCAGAGCGAAAGAGAACGCGAGAGCATGAGCTGGGAGGGGCAGAGAGAGAGGGAGACACAGAATCCGAAGCAGGCTCCAGGCTCTGAGCTGTCAGCAGAGACCGATGCCGGGCTTGAACTGACGAACTGTGAGATCATGACCCGAGCCGAAGTCAGACGTTTAACCAACTGAACCACCCAGAACCCCCTGAATTGCTATTTTGTAAGTCAAGTCTGATGGGACCAGGGAACAGCTTCCAGGAGTTGGAGCTTTGATTCGTATTCGGTCTCCCATCCCCCAGCCTCTCCCCAGGATGGGTTCCTGCCCTGCCGTCTCCCTCAGGTCTCCACCTGTGGATTACTGCCACCCAAGTGGCAACCTCACCATATCGACAGAGGAATGGTTGCCTTTCACCATCACCTCTGTTTCCAGGAGACAGCTGGGGCCCCACTCATGCCCTGCTGTTCCTGGGGAAGAGGCAGGATGACAGCAGTCCCCAATCCAGGGGACTCCTAGGAGCTTCCCCTTTACCCCCAATCCAGTTATGGAGCATGTCCTGCCCCGAAGGCTGCAACCCCACTGGCGGTCACGCAAACACAGAGGGTTGGGGGCTGTGGGACTACGACATCCCTGCTCCTGGAAGGAGCCCCACATTTTCACTTAGTGCTGGGCCCCACAAAACGAGTTGGCCAAACCTGAGGAAACCCGTCTACCATGAATGGTCACCAGTCTCTGTGTAGACACCTGTCAATAACAAGGAACAGATTACTTTGTGAGGTAACATGCTGAAGCCCCAGGGAGATTCACCTAAACAGTTCCTTCTATTAAGATGAAAGGGCACCCGACTGGTGCAGAGAGGTAAGCGCCCAACTCTTGATCTCGGCTCAGGTCCTGATCTCACAGCTCGTGGGTTCGAGCCCCCATCAGGCTCCGCATTGATGGCACAGAGCCTGCTTGAATTTCTGTCTCTCCTTCTCTCTGTCCCTCCCCCACTTGTGCCCTCTCTCTCTCTCAAATAAACTTAATTTTTTAAAAATGGGGCGCCTGGTGGCTCTGAACCCCCTTCTCGTGCTGTCTCTCTCTCAAAAATGAACATTAAAAATTTTTTAAAAATGGGGCACCTGGATGGCTTAGTCTGTTAACCTTCCAACTTTGGCTCAAGTCATGACTTCAGAATTCATGAGTTCAAGCCCCACATCAGGCTCTGTGCTGACAGCTCGGAGCCTGGAGCCTGCTTCCGATTCTGTGTCTCCCTCCCTCTCTCTGCACCTCCCCGCTCAGGCTCTGTCTCCTTCTCTCAAAATCTAAATAAACATTAATTTTTTTTTTTAATTTTAAAGATGAAAATTGGTACTATGTGATCACGATTCACAGTCTCTAGCTCTATCATCTAGAACAATGCAGTAAGAGTCTATACACCCCTTCAACAAAACAGCTTCCAGTGTCTGAAAATTCAGATCACATTCTCCCTACCCTTCAAGTAACACACTCTTATTCCCATCAGCTTTGTTAAATACATCTTGGTGTCAAAGCCCCTTTCCACACTGGTTCAATTCCTTTGGAATCACTCTTGGGAAGGTCACCCAGAGGGATTACAGCTTGCCACATATCATCAGACAAATTCTTGGGTCAATAGGGAGATTCCTACTCTATCTGGACTATAGAATTTACATTGCCACACGTAATAACAGCCTCATCGTAACGGACAACATTGAACTTGTAATTACAACCCTAAGACCCATATAAATTCACATGTTCCCCCATTTTTCACTGGTACAATGGATTTTTTTTTTATCGGTGTGCTGGACTAAGCTTCTATTCTTTTAAAAAATAAAAGTTTTTTGTTGTTGCTGTTGAGAGAGCGAGAGTGAGAGCAAGAGAGAGAGAGAGAGAAGGAGGGGCAGAGAAAGAAGACGACAAAAGAATCCCAAGCAGGCCCCACGCTGTCAGCACAGAGTCCAACGTGAGGCTCGAACTCACAAACTGTGAGATCATGACCTCAGCTAAAATCAAGAGTCAGTGGCTTAACCAACTGAGCCACCCAGGAGCCCCGACTTCTACTTCTATCAAGCTTTATCTTTCATAATTTGGCCACACTCTCTAGCCAGATGAGAGCTTTTAAATCCTGATTTTATTTTTATTAGACTTCATCCCTAGCTCCGTGTCAACAGCCAGGTGTAAATGTCTTTTCATATAACGGCCGCTCATTTATTTATGCAACAATATTTTGAATTGCTCATAGGAGCAAGAACTACATTAGTCAGCGATGAGCAAAGACAGTCCTCATGAGGGGCACCTGGGTGGCCCAGTCGGTAAAGCATCTGACTTCTGCTCATGTCATGATCTCGCAGTTCGTGAGTTTGAGCCCCACGTCAGGCTCTATGGTGACAGCTCGAAGCCTGGTGCTTCAGATTCTGTGTCTCCTTCTCTTTCTGTCCCTCCCCCGCTTGTGTGCACACACTCTCTCTCAAAAACAAATAAACATTAAAAAAATTAAAAACGTTAAAAAGAAGACAGTCTTCATGCTCATGGAGTCAAGAGTCTACAGAGGGAGTAGACATGAACCAAATATCACACAGGGAGGTGGGGGTAAGTGCTATGGTGAGCAGAGGCCATGAGAATAGGCGATTGGGGGAATTATCTAGTCAGGGAGGTCAGAGAAGTCATCCCAGAAAAGTAGAAAACTAGGGCCATGTTGTGCTAGACAAATACAACGTGAGCCACAGACGTAATTTTAGGTTTTCTACTAGCCACGTGAAAAGAAACGTTTTGCCCCTTGGGGATGTCCCCAGTTTTCTGGTACCTGGTCCTGAGATGATTAGGGCCAGTGGGCAGAGGCCTAGAATAGAGTATGAGGACCAGGTAAAGTTGCTGGTTGGGGTTATGGGCTCTGACTGGTTGGTTTGCATTTGAAATGCACACTCTTGGGCAAAAATCGTGGACTCTCTCTAGGAACTGACCGACCCTGGGAGGGACGGCTGCTTCAAGATCAGCAAGGCTAATGCAAGGCTAATGATCAAAGCATCACAATACAGAAAATAAAAGATGTGGGTAATACAGGTACCTAGCATATTCCCACACATAGAGAGTGTGTGAGGCTTAGTACACAAAATTGGGAAAGTCGTGTTACTTTTCTCCTAAATTAAGTTAAATGACTTGGGAAACTTGACTCTCGTGGTTTAGAGTACTTTCTAAAGGGGAAATTAATTTTAACAATATGCTGAATATAACGTTATTTCAATATATCACACAACATGTCATGGTAACATACAGTACTCTTGAGATATTTTACATGCCCCTCCTCCTTTTTTGGGCATTAAGTCTTTGAAATGCAGTATGTTTTGTAGTTTGGATGCCCACCGTCCAATAGCCACACGCGGCTAGTGGCTACAATACTGGGGAGCACAAATGAAGTTTAAAAGGTGGAAAGCGGGGCTCTGGGGTGACTCAATCAGCTATGCTTCCGACTTTGGCTTTCGTGATCTCATGGTTCGCGAGTTCGAGCCCCGCATCGGGCTCTGTGCCGACAGCATGGAACCTGCTTGAGATTCGTTCTTTCTTCCCTTTCTTTCTCTCTCTCTCTCTCTCTCAAAATAAATTAACTTCAAAAAAGGTGAAAAGGGATTTACTTTTGTAGGCTTTAATAGTTATTTTATTTATACATTTCCACCAACTCTTGTCCGTCATATTCTGGATATCACAGATGGATTCTATGATAGTATCATTTTGCATGCCTCTGTATGAAAATTGGGGGGAAGAAAAGTGGAAGCATGTAGACTGATAATGACGGCTACAAGTTCCTAAGGACAAGGCAGAGCTCTGTAGACACACAGGCCTATTAGCTGAGGCTGACCCTCTCTGGCGAAGGCAACAGCGTGTGTGTGTGTGACTCTCCAGGAGAAAGAAGGTGACCCACGTCACAGACCGAAGGAAACCCAGCACACAGCAAGATGAAAAGGAGGTCAGTGGGGGCCTGATCAAGCAAGGCTTAAAGGACATGGCTGTGACCTTTAGATAGCTTTATATTTATCTGGAAGTAATGGTGGAAAAAAAAAAGAGTTTTAAGCCAGCACATACCCGTACTTAAAAATCTCACTCTTGCCTTCTAGGCTTCTCTAGAGATTATTGGTAGAAGCACTGAGTTAGTTCTAGGACCAACCAGAAGACTGGCTTTGTTTAGACTGATGACAATTCACTGAAACGTAAGCTGCAAAAAAGCCAATTACGTCCCCTGGGCTCACCATAGAGCTGCCACAGAGTAGGTCTTCAATGTGTATCTGTTGTATAAAAAATGAATCATAATTGGGGTCATCCCCAATGGACGCCTTTTCCAAGCACACGTAGTGGCTGGAAGCCATTTAGCTCAGCTGTTTCCATGTGGAGTCAGTGATCCTTCCCTGGCGCCCCCCAAATCACAGGTTTCGTTGTCCTGTCTCAGCCAGCATCCCTGACTCACCCCATAAAAGTTCGTATTTCCTTCTAGAGGTGGGAGCTTCTACTGGTTGCAAAGCAAACTTAAAGCCATTAACCCCTTCATTGTTATCGGCACAAACTCCCCTTTCCCACGCGCCAAATATCCTTGGTTCCAGGATTTGGGACGCTCTGTCCTGTTACATCAAAACCACTAACAACCCACTGAGACCAGGAACTCAGAACACAGAACGAGCTTGATTCCCTACAGTCGCCCACAGAGGCAAGAAGAAAACACATGCTCATGTATAAGTAAATACATTTTAAAAATCCAACTTTCTAGATAATTTATAGAACTTTAAGAATAACAGCTGAAAATAATTTACAATTTGAAGTTCCTAAAAATCTGTTACGAAAGAACCGTGTTACTGAGAGTCCTTCAGAAGGGCCCAGCAGTCAAGGTCCCGGCCTCCTCTTTAACTCCCACAAAGGGGACCCCACTTTCCTCTGTTCCACTGGTAGTTTCCTTTACCATCTGTTTGAAAAACAAAATAAACCAAGAAATCCTTGTTCTACTCAGAAATTGTCTC
Source organism: Puma concolor (assembly GCF_028749965.1). Lineage (NCBI taxonomy): Eukaryota > Metazoa > Chordata > Mammalia > Carnivora > Felidae > Puma > Puma concolor. The sequence goes on along the minus strand of NC_141680.1, from coordinate 7,467,907 downwards.
CAGATCATCAAATTAAAGACTTTCTAGTCTCTTCTTATGGTGCCATTGGATGAGTCCAGATTTTCATGTGTTCCTGAAGTAGGCCTTTCCCACTTCTGATTCCTTCCTGTGAAGAGACTCTCCAGTGCTAGAATGTTCTCCAGTCCTCAAGATTTAAAGCCCCAAACAATTTTTGGGGGTGTTTATTTTGTCTGCTTGTTTATTTTCATGCCGTTTCCTTCAGTGCTGGGAGGCACATCCTTCTTTCTGGGCTGAGGGGAACATTCAGCACGACTTCAAGCCAATAGCATTTAAATATTTGTTCAACACTTAACTTCGAGAAGAGGCTGAGCATGGCGAGGGAGCAGAGCTGGAAGGATCTACCCGCTGGGCAAGGTCTCCTTCTGCTGCTCAGTAGATTCAGTCCTGACCTGCCAATTTGCAGATTCTCTACAGAAAGGGCAGGAGTCCTACAGGTAGCAGAATCTACCCTCTTGAAAGGCAGTCTGAGCATGCTCTCAGGCAGGTCTTCCTCCCCAAAAGCTTTTCAAGTCCTCCCTCTATCCACAAAGGGCATCCTCCTTAAAAGGGTCAGAAAAGTACAGAATCTTCCCATCTCTTGGTATCGTCGAGTTTAAGAACTGTCAGCCCTGGGGGACCTGGGTGCCTCAGTCGATTAAGCGTCCGACTTAGGCTCAGGTCATGATCTCGCGGTTAGTGAGTTCGAGCCCTGCATCTGGATTTCTTCCAGCAACTTCTGACACCTTTAATTATTTCTGCTTGTCCATCAGGAGCAGACCATATGCTACTGACTTTGCATTTGTGGAGTGCTACCACGATGCCCGCCAGCAGATTTCTGCTTAGGGATGAGGGATTTGCTCTCTGCTGACCCCAGTGACCTCGGCCAGCATCCCCCCTCTGGAATGGTTGACGAATCGTTCTTAGTTGAGATCTCATTTCTCCTCTTCCTCCTTCTAAGGTTTCAGTCGAGACTGGCATCCTCCCCCTAGGTTTTTAGCAGCAGCAAATAAAACTCTAAAATGGCACCTGGCTCAGAGAGGGAAGCCAGTTGGCCAAATCTTGTCATGCTAAGGTGAGAGGCAATCCTGGTGTGGGCAGTATTAATTCTGGGTATAGTAAGTATCATCAGTAAACCGGGGGCTTCTCTCCAGTGGAAGGGGTAGGGGGAGTCACTGTCTTTGTGTTAAGAAAATTTCCAACCCTTCGACCCAAGCCCAGCTCATAGTGTGTTTACATTGTAGTATATTTGCCCCATTCCCTGTGAAACTAGCCAGCTTTGTTTATTCCCAACCTTCCATTTTTAGCTGAAATGTGGTTCTTCTGAGCCTTATGGCCTCATTACATGATATCCTGTCACATGCAATGCTGTAAAAAAGGGATGAGATCATGTGGGTTAAAGGGTCACTCTAAGGAAAGGAATTATTTGTGTTAATACCAAGTTTATATTGGGCTCATTTTTTGTAACGTTTCAGAAACACTCCATCTTGAATGCTTGGCAGGAATGGACACAGGAGCATTCTGTTTCTTTTTCTGAATGGCAACATGAAAATTAAGCCCAAGATAGCTCGGGACATGGCTTTCTGTAAAGAAAAGGTAGAATCAAATGCCATAAAATGCTGTTCAGCTCTATTTCATAGATACTAAAGTTTCAGTTAATATGCAGACTTCATTTATATCCCTCTCTTCCTCCTGAGTTTTTAAATTTAGGCCCCGGTCTCTTAGAAGATTGTTGCCATGAACTTTAAAAAAAAAAAAAAAAAAAGACAAAAAACAAAAAAAACAGCTTCATGTTCATGTCCAATGGCACCTGTGTGGTCTTCTTTTAAAAATGTGTTTTAAAAGTTCTTTTGTTTCAAGAGCTCACAATGTACATATTGGTAGAGAACCAAATGGGAAATTTCTGAAGCAAATGGACCTTTTGTTTATAGGAAGGGAGGGCCAGAGTCAATAAACAAATCTCCAGCTCATGAATGAATCACTCTAAGGGTTGCAATGGAAAACGAGGCGGGAGTCTGAATTAAGGAGCTCTGTCATATGCTCTAATTATGAGGCAGTGCAACGTGATCCAGAGGCGGGGGGACTCACTGAAGAACGACCCTGAATTATACATCATGGAAGACTTTAACTGGTCTGAATTCTTCCTCTCCCGAATTTTGTTACCAAGCTCTTTCATTGGCCAGCACTTCATATGTTTATAGCTTGTTTTTAGGAGCTGTAAAGTCTTAGATTGACAAACACTGGCTGTGGCAGTGGATTTCTGGAGACTTTCCAGATTGGTCTGGCCCACTTTCACATTACAAAATCGCTACATTAATACAGCTACAGACAGAAATATACTCTCCTCCCCTCCCACACTCTCTTACTCCTTTCATCCATGTATTCACTGATTCAACAAATATTTATTGATACTCCAGCGAACCAGGTGCCAGCCAGTCGGGCACCAAATGGACAGGATATAAAACTGTTCATCACCTCTAAGGTAATACATGTGAAGTCCCTACCATCTCCTGGAGCCTGTCATCCAAAAATATGTCCATTTATTGAGGATTATTTTCTGACCCACCATAGGATGTATCCTAGACCATGTTCCCTCTGCACTTGAAAAGACTGTGTGTTCTGCTGTCATTGGGTACAACTTTCTACTGATGTCTGTAGGTCAAGGTAATTGACAGTGTTACTGATTTTTCTGTTTAGCTGTTCTACTGAGAGTGGGATGATACAGTCTATTATTGTTGAATTGTCTGTTGCTCCCTTCAGTTCTGTCCATTTTTGCTTAATGTTATTTTAGGGCTTGTTTTAGGTGTCCATGCACTTAACACTGCTATATCTTTTTTTTTTTTTTAATTTTTTAGTGTTTACTTATTTTTGAGACAGAGAGAGGCAGAGCATGAGCAGGGGAGGGGCAGAGAGAGAGGGAGACACAGAATCCGAAGCAGGCTCCAGGCTCCGAGCTGTCAGCACAGAGCCCGACGCGGGGCTCAAACCCACGAACCATGAGATCGTGACCTGAGCCGAAGCTGGACGCTTAACCGACTGAGCCACCCACGTGCCCCCAAATTACTACAGCTTTCTGATGAATTCTATTATCCATATGACTTGTCCCTGATCATTTCTAGTCCTACTTCTAATCTTTAAGTCTCTTTTGTCCACTATTAAGACACTCATTTCAGATCTCTTGCTGTGAGTACTCGCCCGGTATTATCTCTTTCCCATCAGCGTCCTTTCGCCTTACTTGAGTCTAGAGTGTGTCTCATATTGAAAGGGTGTATTTGGATCTTGGGTGTTCTTCTGATCTGAAGATATGTGCCTTTGGTCTGGATTGTTTACTTCATATTAATAGAATTATTGATATGCTTGGGTTTTCAATCAGCCCTGTTGCTCTTCTGATTGCTAGATGTCTTGGTTTTTTTTTCCTCTCTTCCTTTTTATTGTCTTTTTGGTTGAATAACTTCTTTTGGTGTATCATTTTATTCCTTTGTTCTTTTGTAACTACATAACATTTTAGCTATTTTCTTAGCAGTCCTTTCAGGAACTATATATGCGTCTTCACCTTTTTTAATCACCTTTAGGTGAATACAACTTAATTCAGGTAAAATATAAAAATCCGTCCCAATCTAGCTTCACTTCCTTCCCCCACTTTTGGGCTCTGGTTATTGTAGGCACTTCTTCTATATATGTTATAAACTCAAAGTTCCAATGTCATAATTATTGTGTTACGCAATTTTATATAAATCTTTAAAAAAAAAAGTTAAGAGGAGAAAAGGAGTACAATGTATATTCATACAATCTTTTATGCTAACCTAGTCCCTGGGTTCTCTTCATTTCTTCATATGGATTTGAATTACCATCTGTGACTCTCTTCTTCAGCTGGAAAGACTTCCTTCAGTATTGCTTCCGAGGCAGGACTGCTACCGACAGGTTCTTTCACTCATTTTTGTCAAGGTGTGGTGTCTCTCTTCTTAAAATTGCATAGGAGGAAAGAAAACCAGTCTAACAATTAATGTTTAGTTAGGAAGAAAATGACCTCTGTCTATGTTTTAGTTTACAGGTATGTTTATACAAAACACTTTCCATGCAGTAAATGGTGATAGGGTATAAAGATACAAGATTAGTTGTTTAAGGAAATATTTTGGGGGTGCCTGGGTGGCTCAGTCGGTTAAGTGTCCGACTTCGGCTCAGGTCATGATCTCATGGTTCGTGAGTTTGGCCCCACATTGGGCTCTGTGCTGACAGCTCAGAGCCTGGAGCCTGTTTCGGATTCTGTGTCTCCCTCTCTCTCTGCCCCTCCCCTACTTTCACTCTGTCTCTCAAAAATAATGTTTAGGGGCGCCTGGGTGGCGCAGTCGGTTAAGCGTCCGACTTCAGCCAGGTCACGATCTCGCGGTCCGTGAGTTCGAGCCCCGCGTCGGGCTCTGGGCTGATGGCTCGGAGCCTGGAGCCTGTTTCCGATTCTGTGTCTCCCTCTCTCTCTGCCCCTCCCCCGTTCGTGCTCTGTCTCTCTCTGTCCCAAAAATAAATAAACGTTGAAAAAAAAAAAAAAAAATTAAAAATAATGTTTATACATTAAAAGAGAAAAAAGACCTACAAGCGGTACAACACTATAATTTCACAGTATCTTTGTTATTAACGGAGCCAACTTTTAGCTCTGTTTGCATTTCAGATCCTAAACGAGAAAAGAAAACTAATAATAACGAGAGTCAACATAACTCAGAAATTCTATTGGAAAAAATCATCTAAAAAAAGGCTAAGAGGGGCGCCTGGGTGGCGCAGTCGGTTAAGCGTCCGACTTCAGCCAGGTCACGATCTCGCGGTCCGTGAGTTCGAGCCCCACGTCGGGCTCTGGGCTGATGGCTCAGAGCCTGGAGCCTGTTTCCGATTCTGTGTCTCCCTCTCTCTCTGCCCTTCCCCCGTTCATGCTCTGTCTCTCTCTATCCCAAAAATAAATAAACGTTGAAAAAAAAATTTTTTTTAAATAAGAAAAAAAAAAAACCAATAAAAAAAGGCTAAGAAAAATCAAACTAAAATCAATAAAAAATTAGAATATTAAACTGATGGTCTTGTGTATTTGAAAAGATGTGTGTGTGTGCACATGTGTGTGTGTTATAAATTCAGGAATAATTCACGTGAACTACGTACCTCACTTTATGGGAATTATCTGTATTACACATGCTGGATGGATTAATGGTTTATAAAAAAATCTGTTAGTTTTACTTCCTAAAGTTCATTTTTCCTTGTGCTGTCATATAATAGTTCATCTTCGATAAGTATCTGTAACTTGGGACAAAGGCCTCCAGGGTCTTGGCTCATAATTTACAACAATAATGGAAATGGCATGCTTCGTAGTGATAGCCATGGGACCCGTGCATATTTGGAGGGAAGGAGAAGTTATATCACCCATGAAAAGGCTAATGAGATAGGCAGATTTCAGCAGAAAATGATCTTTTTGTCCTGGCCTTAGACCTTGTCCTACCAGGGAGACTCACGTCTGAATGTAATGACTCCAGCATGCGCTTAGTATGAGATTAGCTGACACATGGGCGAGCTACTCAGAAGTCAGAGCTTTCGCCAATAAACACCAACTTAATTGGATGCCTTAATTATGTCACTTTCACCCCCAGGACATACGCCCAGGGACAGTCGGAGGGCTGATTTTCAACTCAAAATCTCCGTTTCTGGTCCTCAACTTCCAGAACAGTCTTGCTGACAGATAGCTAGGGTCTCTGGCAACTTAGTACAGATTTGTAGGTATGGCAGTTGGAAATATCACCCTGAGGTTCAGGAGAGGTCACAGGGAAAGAGACAGAGATCTGGGAGGTAAAATACGTCTACACCAGGTTGGCCCGGTTTACAAGGCAACCCTGACCCCCTTTCCTCCTCTTTACTCAGCAGCTGGGAGGCGGCCATCTTGAAGCAGGTGGAAGGCAGGGATGCTATTGGCCACCTCCCAGCCGGCAGCTATTCCCCTTTGTATCCAGATGTTGTAGCAGTTGTGCACACTGTTTGGAAACGACCAGAAAATCTGTTACTGCTTCAAGTGTTTCTGAAACCCTAGGATCTCAAAGTCATTCTCCAAGCTCGCAATGCACTAGCGAGGGAGACACAGGAACTCAACAGAGAAAAGGGGCATTTGGGATACATCAGAAATTCAATATCAGCTTTGTAAAGTTGTTAATAATTAGCCACAGCTTTTGCCTCTATCCCCGCAGCTAGTGACTTGAGAGTGAATACGTCTCTAAAACACAGATTATACTTCTTACGTATGAAAAACGAAAGCAATAGATACGTTATTGTAAATTATGGGTATTCCCCCCCCCCCTTTGGTAGTAACTCCAAGACAAGGAAAAAACAGTTGCCATCATACTCAAAATGATATTCTAGTATAAAACCAGTTTGGACCTCTCTTTTTTCCCTCTTTTCGGAATTACATTTTAGACCAAAGAGGCTACTGACTGATGTGTCCCTTGTAGAATCACTACTCAGTAAACATTTCTAGAGATGTCCAATTTAAAATGTCACTAGGGCAACCCACCAGAATCCCTGAAAATCCAGAAATACAAAAATCTGCAGCGATACTAAAAACGAGAGGCACCTTAAACCTAAAAATGGTAATGCCTGAAACCTATAGGCAACATGAGGTCTGAAGTTTGAAGGATTATCCCCTAACTATGAAGCTAATAGAAGTGACATGAGAAAGACCTATGCTGATTTTTTTTTCCACATGAAACACAGACCTGCAAACAGGCTGGGGATCAGTGCTATAATCAGAAGAGCAGAAGCTCTCCCTCCACTGGGCAGGTGTAAACTTTTTGAGGCTCTCACTCCTGACTGCCATGTTTCTCCTACGTCCATTCTGGGACAGTGATTCACAACAACCGGTCAGCCACAAGAGGAATCCGTTGTTGTGTTGTGTTACCCAAACTGAGGACTGAAGTGATCCAACCACCAGCAACAAGGGTTCCAAAGAGAGGAAACAGAGAAGGTGAAGGAGAAGAAATGATCCAGGTAGGGTTTTCCAGGGCTGACAAGTCACAAGAGACATAAATGTTCAGACCAAAAAGGACCATGGATTGTTAAGCAGGCTGAACTATACACCCCCCCCCCCCCCATACACATTTTGGAGAGGAAGAGAAATCAGGAAATGTTGTGTGTCATTGCAGTTCTTGCCTGGGGTTAGAACTGTGAGAATCTCCCATGATCTACATTTCAACAGTATTCAGATTTTATTCTGAGGTGACGTAATAGCCCACAAACGTGAAATATTTCCGCTTAAATGTAACTAAAGACTCACCCAGAAACGAAGCGAAATTGTGTGATGTGGTAAATAATCCCAGATGATCTGAACTTTGTTAAAAAAAAAAAAAAAGAAAAGACAGAGAAAGCAGGAAGAAACCGCATAAATTGTTTCTGATCTTCTTATAAGGGCACTTGAATTAAATCCCTATCATTGCTTGACTCTGACGGTAAGAAAAATAAGGGTAGACACTGATTTTTCTTTGTACGTTTCCAGAACCACAGACAATATATATCCTCTCCATACAGTGAGGGAGATGAAAACAACAGATCCGTATAGACAAAGACAGAAATTAAAGGAAATAACAAAGATATAGTACACAACAAGGTCGCAGAAGACAAACCTGCTTCACCCATGAACAATTTTGAACTTCACATTTTTTCAGCATTTCAGCCACATTTCAGCCACATCTCAGAAATACTTGACATTACATTTCATTTCAATTCCAGCGTAGCTAACATACAGTGTTATGTTAGTTCCAGGTGTACAATATAGTGATTCAACAACTGTATACATTACTGAGTACTTATCACAATGAGCGTCCTCTTTCTCCCCATCACCTAGTTCACCCATCCCCCCACCTCCCCTCTGGTGACCATCTGTTTGCTCTCTACAGTAAAGAGTCTGGTTTTCTGTTTGTCTTTTTTCTTTGTTTGCTTTGTTTCTTAAATTCCAATAGGAATTTCTTAAATTTCTTAAATTCTTAAATTTCAGTAGGAGTGAAATCATATGCGATTTGTCTTTCTCTGACTGGCTTATTTCACTTGGTATGAGACCTTCTAGAGACATCCATGGTGTTGTCCCAACTTCATTATTCTGCTTTTAAGACTTCTCCCCCCTTGACTTTCATGATATCACCTTCTGCCGATAATTCCTTCTTTACAGATAGGTCTCCTTGCAGGCTGAGGCTCCAATATCCAGACATGAAATGGTGGGAGTTTAAACCTACTCTCAACTCTGTAAATGCTGACACGTCAAAGGTCTCCATACCCACAGCTTCAGCTACCATTTATATAACGGTGACCCCTAAATTTGTCATTCGAAAGCAGACCTTTCTTGTGAGCTCCAGACCCGCACACACATCTACCCGTTTATCCTGCTTCAGTGTCCTGGAGTCACCTCAAATTCAGCATGTTTGACACTGAACTCCCACACCTGTCTTCTGCCAGATCTTCCCCTCTCCATGCATGATGTCACCAGCCCCCAGCTGCTCGAGCCGGAAACCCAAGTCATCTTTGATGATTCTTGCTGTACTTGGTGAGACTGTCCCGGGCATGCCCACTGCCACCACCTTGGTCACCACCTTTCATGGGGACCCCCGCTTAACCTGTTTTTAAGTCCTCTTACTTTCAACCGGAACCTACACTCAACGGTTCTCCAGGCTACAGCCAGTGTAATCTTTGGAAACACAAGTCCGATCGATCGGTGCCACTTAAAACCCACCAGTGACTTCTAATCCTTTTGGGACAAAGCCACAATACTTCAACATGGCTTACGAGCCCCCAGTGTTCTGCCCACTGCCCTGCTTTCCTTCCATCTTCCTTCTCACTACCTCCCTGCATCTACACTGGCCCTTATAATGGACAGTTAGGACCCTGTTTCTTCCTGCCACCGGGCCTTTGCATATGCTGCTCCTTCTGTCTATAATGCACTTCCCTCATCTCTCCACTCCATTTAATTACCATTCAGGTTTCAAATCAAATGTCACTTCTCCGAGAAAACTCCTCTGACTCCCAAGCTAGTCAGACAGCACTTCAACCTTCCCACTGAAACGCTCATCTTCACTGTGGTTATATATATGTCTAGACATTACCTGAATAACAGCTCTCTTCCCCCTACAGACTTTAAGCTCCATGTGGCCAAGGACTGTGTCTGATGTGTCTCAAGCGTCTGAGAAAGCGCCTGACGTAACATTATGAATACACTTGACTGAGTATATATATCATATCATATATAATCATATATGCTGAATCTATATCATATATTCACACAGCCATTCATTCACTTACAGAATGTTCTTCTGTCCCTTTAGAAACAGAGTAGGAGCTTGGACTCCATGTATTTCTAAATAAGTCATCAGCAGATTGTATTTCTGAAATGAAATGTCTTCTTTACCCACAATGGTGCTTTTGCAAAGACAAAGGGATTTTATTTCAAATGACCATCTTCTCTCTGAGACTTCTAGCAAATCAGCAGCTGGAGCATCCATGGAGTCCTACATCTCTTTGTTTAGGGAACATCTGCCTTGTGCGGCGTATTTCCACTTTACATTTCGGCCAGTGCCTGGATGCTTTATTTCCCAAACACACGCCACAAATCAAAAGCTATGGTTGTTTGAAGAGCGACATTTTTACTTCTACACTGGAGACCAATGAGGAGTTCCCTATGGCTGCCTGCCATTTGCAATTGCAATTTGCGAATGTACCTTTGTAAAACTGAAGGACACATCAAGAATTTGGTGGGGGTCACCAAATGCTTTAAATGTTGCATTTGGATACTGTGGTCCTGAAAAATGGAGCTTGATTGTACAAGCATCAATGAGGGCCATGAGAGAGCCTATCTCTGACCAAAAGTTGGGGGAAACATTAAAAAAATTACACAAAATTGAGTACCGTGTTGTAACATGACACCAGCTTGCTTTCCAGCTTAAAAAAAAAAAAAAAAAAATCCATGCTTGCCTTCAGGAGCCATGAAGATAAAGGGAATGATTTCTGTTGTAGGAGAAAGCACACAGTTTTATGGGGTCTCTGGGGGAGCTGAGGAATTCTTTGTTGGGTGAGACGGAGGTAAACTTACACTAGGTGCCATCCTAGTAAATCTGATAAAATATTTAAGCAGAGTTAAGCAAGTGGGAGCTACAAAAATACTCTTTCAAAAAAAAAACCCAGAAATTTATAATGTATATGATGAAAGATTATTTAAATATATACATACATATTTGCATAAATATGGAATATTTACACCCAAAAATTGGAGTCAAAAATTAGCTCCAAATGGGTCATAAAGCCAAAATTACAAAACTTTTAGAAGGAATATTTGAGACTTTGGGCTAGGCACCAGTTTCTCAGATAAGACATCAAAACTACAATCCATGGGACACCTGGGTGGCTGGGTCAGTTAATCATCCGACTTCAGCTCAGGTCATGATCTTGCAGTTCGTGAGTTCAAGCCCCACATTGGGCTCTTTGTTGTAGGTGCATAGCCCGCTTCAGATCCTCTTTCTCTCTCTCTCAAAATTAAAAAACAAAACAAAACTACAATCCATAAAAGAACAAAGTGATAAGTAGGACTTCAGTATTTAAAAATACTGCTCCTTGAAAGATACTATTCAGGGGCGCCTGGGTGGCGCAGTCGGTTAAGCGTCCGACTTCAGCCAGGTCACGATCTCGCGGTCCGTGAGTTCGAGCCCCGCGTCGGGCTCTGGGCTGATGGCTCAGAGCCTGGAGCCTGTTTCCGATTCTGTGTCTCCCTCTCTCTCTGCCCCTCCCCCGTTCATGCTCTGTCTCTCTCTGTCCCAAAAATAAAAAAAAAAAAAAAAAAAGAAAGATACTATTCAAAGAAGGAAAAGATAAGCCACAGACGTGGAGAAAGTATTTACAAATCACAGGTCTGATACAAGGTTTGTATCTAGATTATACAAAGAACTCTCAAAACTCAGCACTAAGAAAATAAATAGCCTAATAAAAATCCATGCTGGTTTTTTGTGTGAATAGTTCATTCATTTTTATAGCTGAGCAGTATTCCATCGTAGACCACATTTATTTAACCATTCACTGTTTGATGAACATTTGAGCTGATTCCAGCATTTAAAGATCATGAATAAAGCTGCTCTAAACATCTCATGCAATTCTTCATGTAATCAAACACAACTTTTCGAGATATTTCATATGGCTACCCCAAGTGGCTGAACCTAAAATCTACACTTCATTATCAGTGCTCTGAATAGAGCCACCCAGACACGTTGTGCCCAGATTCCTGCCCCACAAAACCTGTGAGCTATTAATTGTTGTAAAGCCCCGAAGCTTATGGTAAAATGTTATGCAACAAGAGGAAAATAATACAATGCTAAACTAATTATTCTTTTAATTTTTTATTAATATTTATTTATTTTTGAGAGAGGGACAGAGCACGAGCAGGGCAGGGGCAGAGAGAGAGGGAGACCCAGAATCCGAAGCAGGCTCCAGGCTCTGAGCTGTCAGCACAGAACCCGACGTGGGGCTCGAACTCATGAACTATGAGATCATGACCTGAGCCGAAGTGGGTCACTCAACGGATGGAGCCACCCAGGTGCCCCCAAAGTACAGTCTTAAGCTTAAAATACCGGCAAAGCCTAAAAATCCAATCATCTCAACCTCTGACCAGGAGAAGAAACACTGATAATTCTCATAACTGATTATGGAGTGCAAACTGTCTCCACCACCTTAGGAAGCCATGTGAAATGGCCCATAAACTTGAAAATGCTACACCAACGACCCCGGTAATTTCACTGGAGAATCTCTCATGTATCCACATAAAGACGTATGAGACGGTCAATTTTAAGTGTCAATTTGCCTAGTTATTCAATCAAAAACCAATCTAGGTGTTGCTATGAAGATATTCTGTAGCTGGGATTAAAGCCCATAATCTGTTGATTTTCAGTAAAGGAGAGGATTTTAGGTAATCTGGGGGGACCTGATTGAATCATTGCAGAGGTAAGACTTCTCTAAAGAAGAAATGTTGCTTGTATCGCCCTGTAGCGGAGACTTTTAGTCTGCCCTTCCTGGTGACCCACCTCAGCCTGCTGCATCACTGTGTAGACTAATTTGCAAGAAATCCCTTCATACACATCTCGTACTGGGTTTGTTTCTCTGGTTGAAACCTGACAGATACAGCGTATATGGTATTAATTTCAGCCTATTTCATGAAACAAAAAAGAAGAGATGGATGGATGGATGGATGGATGGATGGATGGAAGCAAGGAAGGAAGGAAAAAAAGGAAAGCAATGTCCTAGGGGTGCCTGAGTGGCTCTGCTGGTTAAGTGTCTGACTTGGGCTCAGGTCATGATGTCACGGTTCGTGAGTTTGAGCCCCATGATGGGCTCTGTGCTGACAGCTCGGAGCCTGGAGCTGCTTCGGATTCTGTGTCTCCCTCTCTCTCTGCTCCTCCCAGGCTCGTGCTGTGTGTCTCTCTCTCAAAAATAAACATTAAAAATAATAATAAATAAACAAACATTAAAAAAAAGGAAGAAACTTCCTTGAAAGGAGAAACAAACAAACGTAGCCTATATTAGCACTGAAAACTAAGTATCAAATCAGATTTCAAATACACATATTTCACCAAAATTAGAAATTCATAAATACGGGATCACATTTAGGTACATTTTGAAAATAGTCAGAAATTACCCATCACTTCCTCACTTCACTGTACACAGGTATCCCGTCCTACGGACTAGACACATTCAAAGTCGCACTAGTTATTACTGTGGTATAACAGAAGAAAGTAATTTCAACTGGAAGAATCAAAAAAGCAAGGCACTGAAGAGGTCACGTAAGTAAATCCTACCGAGTATGCGCAAGGGATTCTGCTGGCTATTTTCACAGACATTAACACATCTACGAAGGGGTGTTTTCTCCCCCCACCCCGAGGTCTTACAGATTTAGAACCTAGTAATAAAAGGAAGGATAGTAGCAGCAGGCTAAGGGCAGGGAAGTGCATAAACGAAAACGTGGAGATCAGAGGGCGAATTGGAAAATCTGATTTGCTTGCAGCCCAGAGTTTACAGAAGGATGGAGGAGAGGTGACACGGGTCATTGAGGTCACGTTACGGACGGTCACGTTGTTCTCTAGGCAGGAGGGAGACCGTTGTGGCCACATCAACAAGGTTTTTTTCAGTCTCTAAATCTGGGTTATGAAAATTTGATAATAACACGTATCTCATTACCAGAATAAAACCGACACGTCAAGCCTCAAAAGAGAGCTTGAAATCTCAGTGTCTGGGAGATAATGGATCAGAACGCCAGCATCGCTGCTCTGGCAAAAGGCACTAACTCCCTGTCCGGGTCATACACAGCCCACGACAATGAAACTAAGTGAAGTCTTGCGGGGAAATGCCACGTTCACTGTTTACTGAACCTCGGATTGTTGATGTGATGTTACCACCCAAGGCCAACTTGTTTCTCAAAGACCATCCCCAGATTCCAATCTTTCTCTACTCACCCCTTCGACCCCATTTCCTTCCCTTCAGCGCTGCAGTACAGAAAGCATCAGGAGTTCTCGCTTGTAAGCGGTGTGCAACATTTTGGGTTAAGTTCTATGCAGATATTTGAAATAAGTCAGACACACATTCCTTCACTTTGAACATTTCCCAAAGTAGAAGCAAGGACTTGCATGCTCAGACAACCTAGTTAATAAGAGATGTGCATGCAACCTGGGTTTTTCCAGTCAATTACAGCCACGAGAGCCTTTGCAGGGATTTTCACAAACTAGTCAAAAAGGATTGAATGCCTAGTCAGGCAGGGCGTGTGTAGCTAAAATGCAAGTACAGAGTCTGATTCTGGGGTCTGCTGAGTTACAGGGAAGGTGGGGTTCACAACTTTATCATTTCCCACATGCGAAGTTCACAGCATTCATGGAGAGGATCTCCCGTGCAGCTCTCCTATTACTGCATTTCCCTTTGGAAAAAGCTAATAGAAAATTGCAGAAACTCCAAAAATCCAGGACTGCCGAGGTTAAAATCCATCCCTTAAAGCAAAAGGTCACCGTCTCGGGTAAAGAATCCTGACAAGGTGAATACTTACTAAGGGAAAAAGAAGCCTGAAATTGGTAGGTACTGGAGAAAGGCAAAAAATACAACTACACCTTCATGATCACTCTCGCTACTCTTCACTATTTTCTACAGCATACGCTGCTGGTGGTGAATTTCACAATGTACTACATTGGTTACAAATACCTAACAGAGATAGTGATTGAGTTAGAGGAGGAAACACCATTCCCTGGAAAGCCTGTGACCTTCCATGCTCCCTTTTGGATAAGAGAGTGATTTAAAAAATAATAATAATATTTTTATATTTACATTTGAGAGAGAGAGAGAGAGAAAGAGACAGTGTGAGCAAGGAGGGGCAGAGAGAGAGGGATCATGAGGCAGAATCGGAAGCAGGCTCCAGGCTCCAAGCTGTCAGCACAGAGCCCAATGCAGGGCTCAAACCCAAGAACCATGAGATCATGACATGAGCTGAAGTCAGATGGTTAACCGACTGAGCCATCCAGGTGCCTCTGGAAAAGATACCTGATTCTACTTTTGGATTATTTTATGAAAGAGTGTTGTTGGGGCACCTGGGTGGCTCAGTCAGTTAAGCATCTGACTTTTGATCTCAGCTCAGGTCATGATCTCATGGTTTGTGAGATCAAGTCTCGTGTCAGACTCCGTGCTGACAGTGTGGAGCCTGCTTGGGATTCTGTCCCTCCCTCTCTCTGCCCCTCCCCTGCTCACTCACTCTCGCTCTCTCTCAAAATAAATAACTTAAAAAAATAAATAAAAAAAGAGTGTTGTTCTTACTTGGAAATGTAAGCCAAGGGTTGGACTGTAGTGGGCACCTGTGACTTATGTCCATCTAACATCTTTGCTCCTTTTCCGCATGAAGTGATACATCTTCCTAAGGCTGAACCCAGAAAATATATCTTCACATTGCCCTGTAGCAATAAGGTCTAGGTTTACCAATTAGGATCATCCGTAAGACATTTAGACTCTGAACTAAGTGTCAAGAAAAAGCAAAATTCACACCCACAAAGCCATCTACTAGAAGGCATGTTAGAGGAGATGTCCAATTCTTCAGGGTAGCAGTATAAGAGCTTTTGACACTTAGAGTTAATTTATTTCTACAAGAGAAGGACCTTGGCTCTCCTAGAGATTCTGTAGACTACTTCACATCCTTTAATAGATACTTCTACTTAAATGAAACATAGAGGATTATTTGTGTACAAATAAAAATGCTGAGGTCATGATCTCACAGTTCATGAGATGGAGCCCCACATTGGATTCTGTGCTGACAGCGTGGAGCCTGCTTGGGATTCACTTTCTCTCCCTCTCTCTCTCTCTCTCTCTGTCCCTCCTCTGTTCGCACTCTCTCTCTCTCAAAAATAAGTAACTTAAAAAAAAAAAAAAAAACCCTGTACCTGGTTGGACAATGTACTCACAAGAGCAGGATGTACAACAGTTGCATTATCATGTGCCTTTTAGGGGCCCCTGGGTGGCTCAGTCAGTTAAGCGTCCGACTTTGGCTTAGGTCATGATCTCGCGGTTCGTGGGTTTGAGCCCCACATCAAGCTGTATGCTGACAGCTCAGAGCCTGGAGCCTGCTTGGTATTCTGTGTCTCCTTCCCTCTCTGCCCCTCCCCCATACCTGTCTCCCCCCCCCCCCAAAACTAAACAAAACATTTTTAAAGAGTAACAATCTTTCATTTTTTTTAACTGTATGTGTGCAACAAAATATGCAAACAGTGAAATTTTTTAAAAGCTTGTGAAATTCCAAGTGACATTATGTTGTAGCTGTTTTGTTGGTTTTCATTAAAATTTTATTAATATATTTATAGATTCACATGGAGCTATAAGAAATAAGACAGGGAGAACTTTGCAATTCTTTTCCCAGTGTCCTCTAATCACAACCAGGATCCGGACGATCACACAGCATGTACTTTGGCACTGACTTTTTTTTTACTAAGCATAATCCTGTGGACACGTAAGCAGGTTTTGGGGCAAATCGGTTGTCTGTTGCTTTTCATTACTGAGTAGTATTTCATGGCATGGATGTACTACAATTTGTTTAATTATTCACTTGTTGGAAGGACATCTTGTTTCCAGTGTGGAGATACCACAAATGAAACTGCTACGAACATTCATATGCATGGCTTTGTACATAAATACCAGTTTTCACTTTTCTGGAATAAATGCCCAAGAGCGTACTGGCTGGGTGGGATGCTAATGCTATATTTAGTTTTATCAGGAACTGCCAAACTGTTTTCCAGAGTGACTATACCATTTTATATACACACACGCAACGTATGAGTGATAGTTTCCCCACATACTCACCAGCATTTGATGTTGTCCCTTTTTCTACTTTTAGCCATACTGATAGGTTTGCGGTAGTAAGTCATTATGTGTGTATTTCCCTGATGGCTAATGATACTAAACATCTTTCACATATTCATTTGCCACCTGTATATCCTACTCCTTACTATAGCCTTTGGTTCAATCACCGTTACTTCTTAACTAGATACAACTTCTCATTCACTGGTCTCATGTTTCTGTGTCTTATTATAAGTCACCTAAAATCCATTATTCCATTCCCAGTAATGGCAGAGTAGCTAAGTGTAAGTCAATCCCTCTTCTGATAATAATCATGAAAGCCTCTTCCCAAAGAAATGCAAAAAATATCTACTGAAAGCCATGAGGGAACTACTCGGCCAGAAGGCTTTGTAGGACCATGACCCTGGGGAGAGAAGGAACATGCAAAAATTATGGGCCCAACATGAAACACTAGTTGTCCCTTCAAAGTTCTGGTGAACAACTCTGGATTTCACTGTGACCCTCCCAGAGCTCTTCCCAAAAGGTATGGGTAAACAAAAGCTTACACCAGCCTTCACGGAGACAGAAGAAGAGCTTCCTATCAGCTCAACCCGATTAGAATAAGCTGTCTTCCCCTAAACCAGCTGTCTATTAGAAACAACAGTAATCCTATCTGGAACAAAAAAAAAAACCAAACAACCATCCAGACAGAAGTTTCAAAATGTCTCCATAATAGATCATAAACCAGCCACAACTCAATAACCATTATCGAGACTGGGAGACACAAAAGGCAAAAGAACAAGAGTGAAAGAAAAAAAAAAAAAGGTTAGAGTTCCAGATAGTGGTGTTATTAAGACATGGATTTTGGGGCGCCTGGGTGGCTCAGTCGGTTAAGCGTCCGACTTTGGCTCAGGTCATGATCTCACGGTTCGTGAGTTCGAGCCCCGCATCGGGCTCTGTGCTGACAGCTCAGAGCCTGGAGCCTGCTTCACATTCTGTGTCTCCTTCTCTCTCTGCCCCTTCCCTGCTCATGCTCTCTCTCTGTCTCAAAAGTAAATAAACATTAAAAAAAAAAATTTTTTTTAAAGACATGGATTTTATTTGTTTTTTAAGATTTTCTTTTTAAGTAACCTCTACACCCAAAGTGGAGCTCAGACTCACAACCCTGAGATCAAAAGTCACACGCTCCACGGACTGAGCCAGCCAGGTGCCCCCAAGACCTGGATTTCAAAATAACTGTGATAGGTGTGTTCAAAAATTCCTATCTGGAGAGTTTAAGCAGAGAATCGAAAACCATGAAAAAGAATCAATTAGACATTGTCTAACTGGAAAGAAAATCACAGCTGAAAATAAAGAATTCAACAGATGTGCTTAACAACAGATTGGCCCCTTGATCGGCAAACTTTCTCCGTAAAGGTCCAGGTAGTAAATATCTTGGGCTTCGCAGACTAATAGAACTGTCAGAACTACCCAAACCCGCCATCCACAGGCAATCTGCAAATGAGCAGGCATAGCCACGCTCCAACAAAGCTTTATTTACAACAGACCACGTAATCACAGTAAGAAAACAAGGATGGGAATTTTAGAAATGATTTCAAGAGACCTATGAGCCATGAAAACACAGTTACGGAAAAAGAGCGGGGAAGAAAATAAAGCTGAAGAACACTGGAAGAGAGAATGGCTAAGAATTTTCCAGAATGGATGGAGAACTTCAAGCCAAAGACGAAAGAAATAGTACAAACCCCTCACAGGAGATACAAATAAGACAACTCACCTCTAAGACGTGTTTCTTGTAGCCAGAGTAATTTTCTAAAAGTGCATAAGGCACCCCCTTACGGAGAAACTTCCACTGGTCCCTAACAATACTTAGCATCACAGCCAAACCCCTTAGCGTGCCCTACATTATCCTTCAGGGTCTGGCCCTCGTGTGATCTCCAACCTCCTCTGTCCACTGTCCCTGCTCTAGGCTCTGGCCACCATGAACTTTTAACTATTTCCCCCTAATCTGCCCCTGGGCATTTTCACTGATTTGCCCAAAGAGCTCTCTCTGCTTGGAATTTGCTGCCACTGATTCTTTAGAAAATCTACTCAATCTCAAGTCTCAGCTCAAAGGTCACTTTCTCTTCTTGCCTCTCCTGACCCTTCTCCAACCCGGGAAGGCTGCCTTTAACCTTGTCTGTGAACTCACTGTGTCGCAAGTACCCATCATAGTCTCCATGATAATACCAGACTCTCTGACTGGTCTGTGAGCCTCCTGGAGGCAAGGATCACATGTTGCTTTTTTTCCTAACCCTCGGCAGCTAAAACAAAACCTATCTCCTTGCATAAAAGGGCCTTAGTAAATGCTTTTTGCGTATGTATATATATATATGGAGTCCAGGTAGAGAATTTAGATATCCAGACACATCACTATGAAGGCCAGCTACTGTCCCAACGTCAACCACTACAGCTGTAGACTGTGCAGAAAACAGCACGACACAAGCTTTGGGGTAAGGAGAGAATTAATTGGGCAACACTCTCTGGTATTTTCAAATGACCTTCAAAATGAGACCAAGTGAGAAAAGCCCCCTCTGCCCCCACTCTCTCTGAATGTCACCCCACGTATTTCCTTAATTCTGTTCCTGTAAAATTCCTCATCATTTTACTAACCAGGAAACTGAGGCCCAGGCATCTTGACTGAGATCATGGCTAATCAGAGACAGAGCTCTGTTTCCAACCCATGTCAACCTGATTCCAAAGCCCATGGGTTTTGGGGGGGCTTTTTTGGTGTTTGGGTTTTTTATTTACATTTTATTTTATTTTTGTTTTGTTTTTTGTTTTTTGCCACGCTCTCTTCTGCCCTGGGATTGACTCTCCTTGAAAACTGAGACGCAGCCCAGGCCACTGGAACTTCTTGAGCCTCAGAAGCATATAAAATGATTCTCCATGGTTGCCTGTCTTGAACTGTGATACCATTATCCTCTGACGGATCGATGGGTGTGAAATCAGATCCTGCCTGGGAGCAGGAAAGAGAATAGAACGAGAAGCCTCCGGCTCCAAGCTTGGCAAGATACAAAACCTTACTGGAGTTCTGCAGAGGTCTGATTCAGAGTCTGGGTATATTCTGTCATTTGGCAAGAATTAAATAGAGCCTTGTGTCCTCCAAGATTATTCTGTTACCTTCAGGATTAGGTTACCCATCATTAGTTTCAACCTATGGGAAAAGCCGACACAAAGCTGTGCTAAAGATATAATAGGAAGCATATAATAACCCTCATGTCAAAGAGATACAAATTTCCCACAGAGAGCTAGTGCAGAATGAATTCTTTCTGCTCCTGCCTACCATCCCTGAGGGGGACTCAGCCTCGGAGGCCCAAAGAGACACGGAAAACCTGTCCCAGCCCCCTCTGGACAAATAGAGGTGGCTCTGGTTTTATTCACTCGTAAGGTGACTATGCAGACAGGGCACAGGAAGGAGAGAGGGGAGTTTAGAGCTGACCTTATCTTGCTTAATCTGTATGAATTCCAGAAGGCTCTGGGGAACCTGAGATTCCTAGACATTTTCCCTTCTCACATTTCCTACTGGAAATCCCTCCAGCTGGTGGGATACTAAAATAGGTACCATTTAGCGGGCTAATGAAGTCCATATGCAATTGTTAGAAATATAATTGACACTTCAGACGTGGGACGTGCATTTTCCTTTGGACAGTTTTCTGCTGCCCAGCGCGGCTGCCTGCTGGGAACGCTTCTATTTTCCAAGTTTCTTTGCCCCAGCTGGAATTAAAAGGAGACACTTGATGTGCTAATGTCAGGTTATAATAATACCTATCTGTTATGCGTATTAAATAAAATAACATTTGTAAAGCAAAGTGCCAGACACACGGTGGGCACTCTCTAAATCGTACCATTATTTACAACCTGCCCCCTACCCAACTTTTCCAGGCTCATTTCTCAAGACTCTGTTCCTCCCCTAAGGCCCAGCCCAGCACACCTTACTGTCTGTCGACACTGAAACAGTCATTGTTCCCGGCAGACATTAGATCCCTTCATGCCTCCATGACTTCCCACAAGGCTGCTGCAGAGAATGTGCAATGGCCCCAGCATTTATCTCCTGAGCAGTAAAGTATGGTTCATGAGGGTCAGAGGACAGTCTCCATGAACTTGGACCCTCTCTGTGATATTTAAGTCTTTTGGCTTTGGGGATAGCCTTAGCACTCAATATCAGTGCAAAAATAGGAAGGGGGTTTGGAGTGATTCTGAAACACCACGTACAAAAAAATCACCAAGGGGGCGCCTGGGTGGCTCAGTCACTTGAGCATCCGACTTCGGCTCAGGTCATGATCTCACAGTTTGTGGGTTCGAGCCCCGCGTCGGGCTCTGTGCTGACAGCTCGGAGCCTGCAGCCTGCTTCAGATTCTGTGTCTCCCTCTCTCTCTGCCCCACCCCCTCACTTGCACTCTCTCCTTTCAAAAATAAATAAAATATTTAAAAAAATTTTTTTAAATCACCCAGGAGGTACTTGCTAAAACTGATCTCCTCAGTGCCTCCCCTGACAAATAGAGAAGGGACACAGAGACACAGACACAGGAAATCCAAGCCCCAGAGTTTTACATGCGATAGTTTGTGCACATCCATGCACACACACACACACAGATTACATAAATAAGAACCTTTTATTTAAAAAAAAACAAAGAAAGGCGGTAATAGTGTATGATACTTCCGAAAAAGGTACCATCCGTTTTGGGTTAACAGCTTCCTATCACTGCGAGTTCAAAATAAGATCATAAGGATCTATCTGTCTTCTTTCTAGTCTATGTACGGTACAGGTTAGACTCTCAGAAAGCAACAGTACATCAGCAGCAATTATTCTGACAAACACTAAGGACTCTTCTTGAATTATGCTGTGTACTGCTTAAACAGCTTTATGAAGATCAGACATAGATATAAATGCACGTGTGTGCACGCACACACACACACACACCCCAATCTTACAAGCAAGCAAACCTTCAGAGAGGTTAAATAACTTCACTAAAACTACAAAGCCTCACGTCCAGACTCAACCCACGCACCCCCGACTCCAAACCCGGTACTCTTTTTTTTTTTTTTTTCAACGTTTATTTATTTTTGGGACAGAGAGAGACAGAGCATGAACGGGGGAGGGGCAGAGAGAGAGGGAGACACAGAATCGGAAACAGGCTCCAGGCTCTGAGCCATCAGCCCAGAGCCTGACGCGGGGCTCGAACTCATGCACCGCGAGATCGTGACCTGGCTGAAGTCGGACGCTCAACCGACTGCGCCACCCAGGCGCCCCAAACCCGGTACTCTTAACCATAACCCTCTACGTTATTTTCCAATGAGGTTAAAAGGTGAGGCCAAGTGTGGAAAGACCCCAACTCACTCCGAGCACATCGATGAGACCCTCCACAGATTTTAAACCCCTTCGACTTGGAGCATAATCCAATTGTGAAATTACATCGCACCACTTGCATTCTTTGACTCCCAGATGAATTTTGTTCTTGAAGCAACCTCAAACTGCTTACACTGCCCGAGTGTTCACTGGATTCACAGGGGTTGGGAGGGGATGCTTCCACACTGAGTTTACCGTGTGCGAAGGAACAGGGCTGCAGAGACAACATACTGTGTATGTCTCCTTCAAAGAAGAATAAATGGAAACACTGATCTAACAGGAACTAAGAGAAAAAGCTTCTTCGTTCTGTGATTCCCTCTCTTCACCTGATTCCCCTGTAGTATTAAGAAAGGGATATTTTGGGACGCCTGGATGGCTTAGTAGGTTAAGCATCCAGCTCTTGGTCTCAGCTCAGATCGTGATCTCGTGGTTTGTGAGTTCGAGCTCTGCCCTGGGCTCTGCACAATGGTGCAAAGCCTGCTTGGGATTCTGTCTCCACTTCTCTCTGCCCCTCCCTAGCTTGTGCTAACTAAATAAATAAATAAGCAAATAAATAAATAAAAAGGCACATTTTAGCGACAGAAGGCCATTTATAAAATGTAACCAATATCTCAGAGGAGGTCCCTGAATTAAGTTCACACCCCCGTCCTCACCTGAATGCTGCATACGCTCTGAAGGTCCGTAATTGAAGAACAAGGGCTTTAAAAGTCCTTATTCCCTGCTAAGGTGCCAATGCCAGGAATACAGCAGAGTAATCTTGGAAATCTTTTTCTGAAGGGCGCCTGGGTGGCTCAGTCGGATGAGCGTCCAACTCTTGATTCTGGCTCAGGTCACGTGATCTCACGGTCATGGGATCGAGCGCCGCATCAGGCTCTGTGCTGACAGCAGAGAGCCTGCCCGACGTTCTCTCTCTCTCTCCCTCTGTTCCTCTCTCACTGCCTATGCTCTTTTCTCACTATCTCTCAAATAAACAATAAATAAATAAAAAGAAGTATTTATCTGAAATGAGAATGTGTGAGGTTAGAAGAACCCAACGTGACGTCTGGGTGGTGCAGACCAGAGAAGAGAGGCCGACACGGAGCATGGGAAAGGGTACTGGGGCGGCTTGAAAAGACGCTGAGTCACTCTGCAACGTGGCCGAAGTCTGTTTCCGGTCCCACGGAGGCAGTTACTCCGATGGTCCATCCTCATTCACTCCAACCCTCTGTCCCTACCGCCATGCTCCGGGGCCCCAAATACGCTCCTATGAAGTAAATTAGCACTCCAAAGTGCCAGTATGCAGACTGGTTACAGAAGAGCCCCAAGGGGGGCGGGGGTATTCTTGGGAAAATACACCTTTGTGGGTCCTGCCCCCAGGTCCTTCCATCCAGTGCTTCTGGAGTGGGGCCCGGAAGCTGGGTTGTCAAGGATTCTTCTGGATGATGCTGAGGCAGCCTCTGGTGACCTTGCAGAGACCAGCACTTGGGAGACCTGCTTCCTGTGTCCCGCAGTGCCCCGGGAGCATCATTGGGGAGCCCTTGTTCATGTTTCTGCTCTCTTTAATCAGTTTCCAAGAGCCATTAAACCGTAAAATACGTGTACTGGCTCACTGCACGGGGTGGTACGCAGATGCATCCGAGTCTGGAGTGCTGTTGCATTCCTACCATCTACCATGTTCCCATCAACTGAAGGCAAAAAAGTGCCTTAAACACTCAGAATATTCAGCTTCCTGGGCTTCCCTGGTCACAACGTTCAATTACTCAGCCACTCTAAATGATCTACTAACTCAGCCTCATATTCTCAACTTTCTTCTCAGATCTCCTACTTTAGGAACCTAGGATCTGGGTGACAGAGATGCTTTTGACCCTCTTCAGTATAAAATCTAGCATCTTTTCAAAGGGGAAAGGAGGCAGGCATGATGGTCTCCTCGGGCCTCGGGCCTGGTTCTCACAAAGCCCACCCATTTTATTTTAAACCTTAATCTAAACAGGTCAATAGAAACACCTTACAATAAACCCTACAAGGTAAGTGCATTTATAGAGACACAAAGTAGAATAGAGGTTATCAGGGGCTGAGGGGCGGGGAGCACAGAGAATGGGGAATTATTATTTAACAGGCAGAGAGTTTCCATTTGGGATGATGAAAAAGTTCTGGAAATAGTAGTGATGATCAGAAAACACTGGGATTGTACTTAAATGTCACTGAACTGTACGCTTAAAAACAGCCCCAAGAGTAAATGTTAAATTTTGCCACAAAAACAAAACAAGGGACATAAAAATGACTTAGATTGCAAATAATAATAATAATAATAAGTGCCACAGGTTGGGGTACTCCAAAATAAAAGGGGAAGACAATGGAATGTATCTTGGTGTCCATCCACCCCACAGGGTCTCAGCACGGGCTCTCACTGGCCGACAAAAGCCAACTCTGCACACTTTCCATCTTCACGGTCAAGGACATCACCTGGGAGCCTGAACAAAGGCTATTATGAGAGCATTTACAGCACGAAAATGAGCCATATGCTACAAATCATGGCTTCTCTGTTCAGAAAGCTGGTTAACCAATGCACCGCTGGGCAAACCTTCCTGTATCACCTGCTTGGCCTCTTGGTAACAACTAGTGTCTTCCTGGCAACCTTAAAAGTCAGAGAGCTGGGACTCTGAAGACCAACATACCTGTTCTCCCACAAATACTCCAAATGCACCAACAGAGTTATCTTCACTTGACCCATTTATTGTACGGTAAGGCACAAATATAGAAAATCATAAAAAATCCATAGAAGGAGCAAACCTTGGTAAACCATCCTTTGGGTCAAGAATTAGAACTTTCCAGATATTCCCGAGGCCTTTCCATGAGTTCCATCCCAAAGTTAAGCCTATCACTCCCCCCAAAGGTAACTACCATGCTGACATTTATATAATTCCTCTCTGCATTTCTTCATTGTTATCGTCACCCAAGTGTATGTCCACACGTTATACTGTACTTGCCAAGTTTTATAAAATCAATATGCCTGGGCAGCTCAATCAGGCGTCCAACTCTTGAGTTCAGCTCAGGTCATGATCTCACAGTTATGAGTTCGAGTCCCACATCGGACTCTGCGCTGACAGCTCAGAGCCTGCTTGGGATTCTGTCCCTCTCTCTCTCTCTCTCTCTCTGCCCCTCCCCTGCTCTCTCTCTCTCTCATAATAAATAAACGTAAATAAATAAAATTGATATGCCTGTTAAGTTTCTTTTCATCTATCCCCCTTTTCTCTTCCTCTATTTTCCCCACAAATAACCTAAGGCTTTGACATGTAGGTTTCTCCCACAGCCCTGATTTTACAGACTGCGTCCTCGTGGTATAGTATGGCCCACCCCTTCGCCTTCTGTAGTTCTAGCACATTAGCAGCTGCAGCGAGAGGTCTGACCGCACTTAGGTTTGATGCCTTTGACAAGATGTAGGTGGTACCATAGTTTTTTTTTTAATCAGAAGACATGTGACAACTGGTTATTCTTCGTCTTGTGATGTTCATCCACTGATTCCCAATGCCCAGAGCCATTAACTCAAGGGAGTCTGCAAAATGGTGATGTTCTATTTCTCTCATTTCTTCCTTTTTCACTCATCGGCTGGAATATTGTAAAAAAAAAAAAAAAGGCGGGGGGGGGGTGATGCCTTCTGTCACCTACTCTTTGGTGACCTAGTGGTACAGACCACATAGGAAAGCCAAGATGAATGGTTGTGTCTTCCCCATTTTTTTGCCAATGTCAGAGATGAACTGATGGCCTATTTTCTTTTTTAATTAAAAAGAAAATTTAACTGTCTTATTAATAAGTTAGTAAAATAGATTCATAGAAACCAAAATACATCTATCTCAAGCCAGCACCATTGCTTAATGAAAAAAACAAGACAAAACACTAAAAGAGTTCCTATCTAAATCAGAGACAATTCAAAAAGGTCCACTGACAGTGAAAATGAACATTTATTTATCCTCATTCTGAAAGTTCTGGCCAGTATCATTAGACAAGAGCAAAAAATCAGAGGTATAAATTTTGGGAAAGAGGAGGTAAAAATTATCGCTTGTAGGTGATATGACTGCAATCCTGAAACATCAGAGAATCAACCCAAGACACTGCAATATGAGAACAGAGTAAAAATACACAGTAAAAAATTAATATGTAGGAATCAGTAACACCCACATGGAAAAACAACAGATTAGGATAACTAATGGAATAACACACCCCATTCACAAAAGCAAAAATAAGTAAATAAAATACACAGGAATAAACTTAAAAATGTAATCTCTCTATAAGGGAAAAATATTGTTTAATGTTTATTTATTTTTGAGAGAGAGCACGAGCAGGGGAAGGGCAGAGAGAGAGGGAGACACAGAATCCAAAGCAGGCTCCAGGCTCTGTGCTGACTGCGGCCCTCAAACTCACAAACCACGAGATCATGACCTGAGCCAAAGTTGGACGCTCAACTGCCCGAGGCACCCAGGTGCCCCCAAACCATATTTCAAATGAGAAAAGTTTGTGAACAGACTGTTCACAGAACAGGAAACACAGACGACGCCTAAAATGTGAAAAGATGTCCACCTTGATTCATCAAAGTGAAATTTACACCACCATAGAAGATTTCCGTGCTATTTACGTCTCTAAGTGTTTCAGGTGGGGGCATCTAGAAGCACAGCCTGAGGTGGGAGATGCTCATGATGGGGTTTTGGGGAGGAAGTGCTCTCAGGACAAAGGGAGCCAGGGCAGAGGATGGACCAGGGGAGGGAAGCTGAGTGAGGATGTGGCCTCAGCCCCCAGACTGGCTTCTGCCTGATCGCACGGTGAGCCCTGGAGTCAGAATCACCCACAGGTGTGGTCCCCTCTCAAGGCAAGGAGGTGATCCTTCATGTCCCGTGTCAATCAGTCACTTCTGGCTCCCTCTCCTCTCTGCGCCCCCAGGGTAAAGAGGGAGGACCGAGGTGCTCCCTCCGCTGAGGAAGGTCCGGAGAGAAAGGGCTGATGTGAGCTTTTAGGAGCCACCACCCACACGGGCTAAAGACAGAGGACCACCGGCCTGGAGAAAGGGGGTCTGAGCAGGGCACCGAGTGCACCCACTACAGTAAGTACAGCCTTGGCTCATCACATTGTATGTAAACTGAAGCATTCGAGTCACAATGAAAGATCAATAAATCCAAAACACGCTTGGACGCTCTATTCGCCCATCTGGAAGGCAGGCAGAGTCCGGGCTACAGACTTCAACAGTTTTAGAGTTCCCGCCCAGCCACCGTGACATGGGAGAAGGGTCCAAGTGAAGCCTGAGTCTTCTCTTCTGCAAAATGTATAGCACTGTTCTCAAGCCCACCTTACAGGATAGCCACGAGGATTACAAGGGGCCGTATATAAACACGCACACCGTAGAGCACTGATGTGCAACAAACCAAGTAAGTTTTAGTTCGTTGTTCCTTTGCTTATGCCTGATCTAATTAAGTTTGAACTTCTTACCAAAAGAGCCAACAACTAACTAACTAAAGTCCATGCCTAATTTAATATTGCTCTGGCCCCAGAGCTGGTGTTTTTCACTCCAAAATGTCTTAACTTCCTGCCTCACGCCCTTGCACCTGTGAACCCAGAACATATTATCCACCTCAACCCTGAAGCATTTCATTGATATAAAATAAATTCAGTGTACTCATTGGGTGTTTTAAAAACAGCAGTTGCCAACATCACGTATGGCCCAGACATTATTTTAAAGGGAATTTGGATGGCTAAAATCCTCCTTCTTATAAAGCTTTGAAAATATATTCATAAAATTACATTCTAATAATTTCAATACAAAAGCCTTATATACACCCTGCAAACATTTTAGAAAATACAGATTAGCAAAGTAAAGAAAGCAAAAGTAATCCAAATCCCATCATGTATAAACACTCAATATTATTGTTCATGCATAGCTTTCTGGATTTTAAGTGCATAAATCATTTATCACCAGAATATATGAATACAAATCGTATCCACAGTGATTGTAATGTTTTACAACTTTTACCATTTCAGAGAGTATCAAGTCTTTCCAGGTCATTAAAAGTTTTCTAATCTCATTCAAGTGGCACAGAATACCAAAATATTAGCTACAGATACAAATACAGGTATAGTTCTGGATCTGTATGTGAAAAAATATATGAATAAGTATATAGGTATAAAATATATATAAAAATTATCTACCATATACCTATGGAGGGAAATGTGTTTATACTATGTTTAAAAACAGGCTTTATTTTTAAATAACCAAATCTCATTCAGCTTTTCTAGCTTTTGTGTTCACCATTGTGATTCAAGTTCTATGCATATTTCAAAACACAGAATGATGGTAGCTTTTGAAAATATATTTTTAATTTTTTTTTCAACGTTTATTTTTGGGGGGACAGAGAGAGACAGAGCATGAACGGGGGAGGGGCAGAGAGAGAGGGAGACACAGAATCGGAAACAGGCTCCAGGCTCCGAGCCATCAGCACAGAGCCTGATGCAGGACTTGAACTCACGGACCGCGAGATCGTGACCTGGCTGAAGTCGGACGCTTAACCGACTGCGCCACCCAGGCGCCCCTTTGAAAATATATTTTAAATCCATTTAACAACTGCCTTTGGCACCTGCTGTGTGGAAAGCATTACAGGTGTTACCAAGACGGATAAGTGTCAGATTCCCCCACTGAACTCTGAGACAGGTGTGGGCACAAATAATTATTAAGACAAGAGACAAAATGTTACGATTATTATGCCAAATGCTAGCACCACGAAAAGAAGAAACAGATCACCGTTTCTGGAGGAAAGAGAGAAGGATCAAGAAAGCCATCACAGAGGAAACGGCTTTGCAGCACCATTTAATGGCGAGAGAAATATTCTGGCCGAGGGAAAACACAAGCAAAGATACAGTGAAATCAGAGCTCCAGGGAGCAGGCTCCCAGATGAAATCTCTAGCTCATTCCAAACGCTACAACAAAGCAAAGTTCCGTGAGGTGTGCTCAGTGAGAGACACCGGTGGGACAGAAACCTTTCATGACATCTTTAAGACTGTCCTTATGGTGGCAAGTTCCCCTTGGAAGCCAGCTGACTCCTCTGGCTATACAGATCTTTTCTTTGGAACAAAAAGGTATGGAGTAAGGTCACCTCTTGATAGACGCCCCGCAACTGTGCAAGCGGACTCGGCATGGGCGTGATTACCCTCCCCCGTATGCGAATAGCTCAACAGAAATGTGCTTGCTGGAATTCTCAAGCCGTCCCTAAGTTCGGAGCACGACTAAAATCCCCTATTAGAGAGCCAATTTGTTGTGAGGGAAATTAAGTTATTATTGCCTCTTGAATGTCAGCTGGCAGTCTCCATCTCTGGCTGATGCCTGTAATTATACAAACAGCCTTTTGAGCACAGCCCGTATGGCAGCTGCATATGGCATTTACAGTTGTTATAATAACACAACAGCCAGCCAAGAAGCACAACACAAACGCACCTCTAACCCGCAAGTGACCTGCTAATTAGCAGCTGTGTGGGGTTAACAGAAGGAGCACATCGTATAGTGTGGTCTGTTATTAATGTAAACACTGACCCTGGTAAATGGGAGAATGTATGCCAGGAGGAGTTTCCTCATTCCCCTGCCCGTGTTGGTCAAACAAACGAGAAAAGCATGCACTCCACAGAAAGGGCCTGGAAAATTAATAAAAAGCTGCGAAGAGGGAATCTGGTGTCTCTTTCCCACACCTCTCCCCCCCAAGCCCCGAAGCACAGCTTACGGAATTAGTCTTTGGGTTTGGCTATTGGGGCCGAATGGGTCCTGTCTCAGGAGCCCTGCTCTCCATCCTGCTTGCGATGGCTTCTTCTCCCGTTCCATTGGGGTCCTTTCATTTACATTTTCCCCAGAAAGCTTCCTTCTGTTCCCCGGGAAGAAGTTTTGTTTGTTGCGTTTGCTTTGCTGAGAAGGCGGTGTGTAGAATTACACTATTGCGGGGATGCGTAATGAAAAGCGAAATACCTCCTAATACTTCTCTTCCTCGCATCCAGCTGCTCCCAATACCAGTGTATCTGCCTTGGTCTAGTCCCTTCTAACTCAGATTCTGCTCTAGCCAAACGTTTGTTTGAGTGCCGTTCTTAGTAACTGTCGTTTGCAAAGGTCATTTACAAACAAACGTTGTCGGGTAGAACAAACAAAACAGTTGTTAAGGGCGGCTCACAGGGTCTCCTCTTACTTTTTTTTTTGTATTTGCCTCCTAGCAGTAACTGTCCCTCTATTTCTTCCGAAGAATGTCAAAACTCCTGTCTCCCGTCTCTCGGGCAACTTACATCGCCTACAACGTCCCAAAGTGAAAGGGTGCCAAATTGGATGATCAGTAGCCATAAAAACAAATACTTACTGAGTGTGCAAGTAATTTAAATCTGGATGACATGATCAACGGTAATGGCAATATTTATTAGGCTGCGGCCATTTATAGCACTGTGCTAAACACTTTACGCAGATCATCTCATTCTGTTCTCACGGCAACTGGACTGAGCATGTTCCATTATGGTCATTTTATAAGATGAGAGAATGGGGCTGGGAGAAATTCAGTGCTTGCTCAGAATCTCACGGCCCGTGGGAAAGCTGGAATCCAACCTGACCAACCCTACCCCAAAATTCCAGGGCTTCTCCACAGGTCAGTCAAGAGCTGCCTGCTCAGAGCCCAGGTTTCCTCAGATGTAAAGAAAAGGAATTCAACAAAATAATCTATAAAATATGAGGAGACTGAGAAATCTAAAAGGCAATCTCAAGAGGGTTCCACCTGTGAATCAGAAAATAAAGGCAATTTAAATGAACATTATGTGGTGTTTTGTAGTGTATCTGTTACTTACAGTTTCTTTAAGAAAATAATTTGATGAGCCCTGGATGTTGTATATAAGTGATGAGTCCCTGGGTTCTACTCCTGAAACCAATACTACACTATTATGTTGACTAACTTGAATTTAAATAAGTAAATTTATTTATGGGTGGCTCGGTCGGTTAAGGTAATAAGCATCTGACTTCGGCTTACGTCATGATCACATGGTTCACGAGTTCAAGCCCCACTTTGGGTTCTGGTCTTGGAGCCTGCTTCAGATTCTGTGTCTCCCTCTCTGTGTGCCCCTCTCCTGCTCATGCTCTGTCTCTTTCTCTTAAAAATAAATTAAAAAAAAAAAAAAACATTTAAAATATAAATAAAATAATTTAAGAGAAAAATAACTTGAGATTTTCCATTTGAGAGAGATCTGTCACATACTTTTTACTTCCCTTCTCTCCCCGAAGCTCAGGGAAATGTCAAAGAAATAAACCCATAACCGCACAAACCAAGAGGAATGGAAGTTCTCAGGGGACGAGCACTTCCAGGATATTTCTGGATGTCAGAAACAGATGAGTGTGCTAAGTAGAGAGCTCCAGGGTAAGGAGGGGCCTGTCTTGCAGATGGATCAGTGAGAGGCCTCCAGTTTGGAGATGGTAGAAGCCGACGTGAAAGAAGGTGGGGGTGGGGGAGGGGGGTCGGCAGGTGGGGAACAAGCAACTATAGGCAGGTTTAACCATAAATAGTGGTGCCATTTGCCACCCCCCCCCCCACCTCCACACCCTGAGCCTGGCAAGTCTACTTTCCTCCCACAGGAAAAAAAAACACACACACAAAAATCTGTCCTCCAAATAAATTCAGAACATTGTGCAGGAAGAGTCGATGTCACTGGGTCCTCTTGGTACAGAGTAAAGCCCTTCTGATTCTGCACTTGGATGACCTTCATTTCAAAGGCAATCTGTTCCCTTCCGGGCCATGTTGAGGGGAAGCCAGACTTCACCTCCCCTGAATCTGCAAGGTGCACAGGACCTCACATCGACTCCACACAGTGATCAACATGGCTCTTCAGTCTCACGTATGAACAGGCAACCAAGAATGGAACGATACATGGTTGAAAACCGGCAGCGTGGAGAAAAGAAAGACCATGCAAACAAACAGAAATCACCACCACCCAATAAGTTGCGTTAAATGATCCCGACGAAGGTAATCATATTTCTTAACCTCGATTACATCCGAGAAGAAATTTATCTATTAAAACATAGGATGTTGAAAAGTGGGGAAAAAATCCAGAAAGCTGAAAAGAGTTCTTAGAAATTAAACAGAAGATTGCCTAAATAAAATGTCAATGGGAGGACTGGAGAATAGAGTAGGGTATTTCTGTAAGATAGGTTAGAAAGGCAAAGGTAGACAATGGGGAAAAAAAAAAAACAAAAACAGACTGAGGCAGCTCCACGCAGCTCAACATCTTACTAAGGAAAATTACCAGAAAAGGAGATCAGAGAATGAAGAGAAAATTATCAAACATGGAATGAAAGGGACTCAAGTGAAAAAATACAAGAGTCTTCCAAATAAAAGGCTCTTGTGTAATGATCAAGACAAACGACAGCAGACCACATCTAAAAGACTATCATGAAACAAGAACAGCATGGATTTAACAAAATAAATAAAGTCTCAAAGCTTCCAGAGGAGGGGGAGAAGTCCTATCTTCCAAAAAAGAATAACAATCTGATTTCTCATGAAGACCACTGGCCATTTAAAGACACTGCCTTCAAAGCTCTGAGGACATTTTTTAAAAAACAGAACACTTGTAGACTGACAGAACAATCGAGAAAATAGTACAGAGAGTTCCCATAAACTGAGGACCCAGCCTCCTCTATTATTAGTGTCTTACAATCTTACATCAACATGGTATATTCACTACAATTAATGAACCAATATTAACACAGCGTTATTCAGATTTCCTTAGTTTCTACTGAACACTCTTTCTCTGTTCCAGGATCCCGTCCAGGGTACAACATCACATCTAGTTGTCAAGTCTCCTTAGGCTCCTTTTCTCTGTGATACTTTCTCAGACTTTCCTTGTTTTTGATGATCCTAAGTTTTGAGACATACTGGTCAGATTTTTTGCAGAACGTCCCTCTAGTGGAACTTGTCTGCTGTTTTTCTCATGATTAGACTTTACGGGTTATGGGTTGGGGGGGAGGAAGATCACAGAAGTCAAGTGCCATTCTCATCACATCGTATCAAACATAAATACCGTCAACATGACTAGTCATGGTTAATGCTGCTCTTGACCATCAAGCTCAGGTAGACGGTGGTTGTATTTTTCCACTGTAAAGTTATTCTTTGTTATTCTCCTTCCGTACTGTATGACGCAGAGCTCTCCATGAAGGAGTGGAGACTCACAATCCACCTCTATAAAAGCAGAGTATCTATTCGAGTTATGTAGAATATTCTGCATGGGCTTTCTGTCTATTCCTCTCCATTAGTTAATCATGTATTTATATCACTATAGATAGACTCATGGATATTTATTTTATCTTTTGGGTTGTAATCCAATGTTACTTTATTTTTTTGTGCAAATTGTATCAGCTTTGGGCAAAGAGTGCATTCAGTTATCTCCTATCATAATCCCCTCAATGAATACTGTTTTGTTTTTTGTTTGGAGTACTTCCCAACTTTGTGCACTACAAGATATTCCAAACTCATCTTGCCTATTTTATGCCCCGATCCTAAAATCAACCATTTCTCCATAGAACCTCACCTCTTTTATGGAAATGGTGTTAGGAACCAAGATCTAAGTGCTGGGTGCGCTCATAGTTTCTCAGGTATCATTGCTTCTAGGCTCTCTGAGTTGACAATACAAGGAAATATGTGTGTGTGTGTTGTAACACATGAATATACACATACCTACAAATATTTCTATACGTAAGCATCTAGGCCTATATTAAGCTAAACATGAGTTCATACTGATGTCTCTAACCATACTCTGCTGCTACATGGATTATTCCAGCCTCCTCCCCTTGCCTGTCAGCTACCACACCCACAGTGGGAAAACTGGCTCCCACCATTTTCCATCCATTTATTTAATCTGTCAACTTCAGTATACATGTATACAGTATCAGAGTTGTTCACTCATACACCCATGGGAAACAACTTTATCGCCTGGAGTATGGTACTTATGTGCAGTTCTTTTTGCCTTTAGAATTTCAGATTCCATTCATTCCCAGAGTTAGTTAGATCAGCATTTTTCCTCTGGTTGGACTGCTTTTCATTTTGCAAATGTGAAATTCACTGTGTATTGTTACAGTCTGTGATTTTGACAAATGCATACCATCTCGTATCTATCACTACAGTATCATACCAAACAGTTTCACCACCCTAAAAAATCCCCTGTGTTTCACCTATTCAATCCTCCACACCTTTCACTCCTCTGACATAGATCAGAATGACAGAGGTGGACAGAATGAAGAAAATAGATTAAGGGTCTGTTCCACGCAGTTTAACATCCTACTGAGTAAATTTACTAGGAAAGAGAAGAGAGAACGAAAGAAAATGATCAAATACAGAATGAAACACAGAGATGGAAAAATACAAAGGTCTTCAGAATATAAAAGGCTCCAGTATAATGATCAAGATAAATGACAGCAGACTACATCCAAAAGATTGTCATGACACAAGAACAGCATGGATTTCTCACCATTAAATATAATGTTAGCTTTGGGTTTAAGTTTTTTTGTAGATATTCTTTATGAAGCTGAAGTATTTCTCCTCTATTCCTTGTTTGCCAAGAAATTTTTATCATGAGTAGGTAGATTTTGTTAAATTCTTTTTTTGCCATTGACATGATCAGATGATTTCCTTTTTTTTAAGTTTGTTTGTTTTGAGAGAGACGGGGACAGTGTAAGTGGGGGTGGAGCAGAGAGAGAAATAGAGAGAGAGAGAGAGAGAGAGAGAGAGAGAGAGAGAGAGAGGGAGAGAGAGAGAGGGAGAGAGAGAGAAAGAATTTCAGGCAGAATTTGGCCTATCTTGATGAATGCTCCATGCAAGCTTGAGAAGAGTTTGTATTCTGCTGTTGTTGAGTGGAGTTCTCTAGAAATGTCAATTAGATCAAGTTGATTGATGGTGCTGTTTCAATTATATCCTTATTTATTTTCTGCCTCCTTGATATATCAATTACTAAAAGAGTTGATGTCCCCAATTATCATGGTGGAGTTATCTATTTTCTCCTTCCAGTTTTTCATTTTTTTAAAAATTTTTTAAAATGTTTATTTATTCTTGAGACAGAGTGTGAACAGGGGAGGGGCAGAGAGAGAGGAAGACACAGAATCTGAAACAGGCTCCAGGCTCTGAGCCATCAGCACAGAGCCCAATGCGGGGCTTGAACCCACAAACTGTGAGATCATGACCTGAGCTGAGGTCGGACACTTAACCGACTGAGCCACCCAGGCACCCCCCAGTTTCTTGGTTTTTGCTTCAAATAGTCTGGAGGTCTGTTGTTAGGTTAAGGATTAGTTGTGTCTTCTAGGAGAGGTGACTCCTTCCTTGTCAGGTCACCGTCTTTACCCCGATAATTTTTCTTTTTCTGAAATCTGCCTTGTCTGAAATTAATATAGTTAAATTTCCTCTGGTTTCTCTAAGAAAGTCTTTATTCCTCCTTAATTTTTAAAGAATAATCATCTCTGGGTATAGAATCCTAGGTTGGTGGATTTTTTCTTTCAACACTTAAAATATTTCATTCTTTTTTTTTTCTTAAATGGAAAGAAGTCCACTGTAATAGTTTTTGTTCCTCTATAGGTAAGATTTTTCCTCCTCCCTGGTTTTTTTCAAGATTTTTCTTTATCTTTGGTTTTTCTGCATTCTCCAGACTTGGGGTAGCAGCCTGCCCCAAGACCTCAATTTCCTAATGGAGCGAGAAAACTCATGATTTTCAGTGTGTTCAGCTACTTTGTTATAAACACAAGATGACTTTTTCTTTTATTTATTTTTAAATATAACTTATTGTCAAATTGGCTTACATACAACACCCAGTGCTCATCCCAACAACTGCCCTCCTCAATGCCCATCACCCATTTTCTCTCTCCCCCACCTCCATTCACCTTCAGTTTGTTCTCTGAATTTAAGAGTCTCTTGTGGTTTGCCTCCCTCCCTCTCTGTTTGTATCTATTTTTTCTCCCACCCCTCCCCCATGGTCTTCTGTTAAGTTTCTCAAGGTCCACATATGAGTGAAAACATATGATATCTGTCTTTCTCTGACTGACTTATTTCACTCAGCATACCACCTACGTTGCTGCAAATGGCATGATTTCATTCTTTCTCATTGCCAAGTAGTATTCCATTGTATGTATAAACCACACCTTCTTTATCCATTCATCAGTTGATGGACATTTGTGCTCTCTCTCTCCATAATTTGGCTATTGTTGAAAATGCTGCTATAAACATTGGGGTACAAGTGCCCCTATGCATCAGCACTCCTCTATCCCTTGGGCAAATTCCTAGCTATTGCTGGGTCGTAGGGTAGCTCTATGTTTAATTTTTTGAGGAACCTCCACACTGTTTTACAGAGCAGCTGCACCAGTTTACTTCCCACCAACAGAGCAAGAGGGTTCCCGTTTCTCCACATCCTCGCCAGCATCTATAGTCTCCTGATTTGTTCATGTTAGCCACTCTGACTGGTGTGAGGTGACATCTCAGTGTGGCTTTGATTTGTATTTCCCTGATGATGAGTGACACTGAACACACAAGATGACTTCTAAGCTCTGTAAATTTGGGGGTTCAAATCAGAAGTCCAGGCTATTTATTTTGAACCTTATTCAATACCCAAGCAAACCATCAGTCAAGTTTGAGAGTAAAATAAGGACATTTTAAGATGAGGATGGACTAAAAAATGTCCGACAATTGAGTTCTTTAATGAAATGATATGAGAACACAGAAACAAATAAAATACTGGAAGCCATCAAATCTAGGAAATAGTGGATTCACCTAGGAAACAGAGATGGGAGATCTCAGGATGACAGCTGGAGAGTCACTGGACTGTGGTGGAGCAGAAGGTTCCAGGGTCTCCAAAAACGGCCATGAAGGAAGCAGATCCCATACCGATATGAATGACAGGCTAGATAATTTGCGACTGTTATGAGGACACACCAGTCTCTGGTCAACAGGGTAAAATCAAGGCAATCAGAAATTCTGGTACAGGGCTGGGGATTGTATAAGAAGGTCACGGTTGGGGCGCCTGGGTGGCTCAGTCGGTCGAGCGTCCGACTTCGGCTCAGGTCATGATCTCGCGGTTCATGAGTTTGAGCCCCGCATCGGGCCCTGTGCTGACAGCTCGGAGCCTGGAGCCTGCTTCGGATTCTGTGTCTCCCTCTCTGCCCCTCCCCCACTCATGCTCTCTCTCACTCTCAAAAATGAATAAATGTTAAAAAAAATTTTTTTTTTAAAAATGAAGGTCATGGTTGATTTCTGATTCCAGCAATAACCTGAATAACCACGCAGCAACAAAATACCTTATAGTGATCATTTTACGTGTGTGTTCCTGAGCTGGCAAGAAAACAAGGAAAATCCTTAGAGGTCAAATTACAGAGCTAATGCATGAATCCAGTCAAGTGAGCTCTGAAGCTGCTGACTGCCCAATCGCCATTCACATCACTCTGTTACCCAAATACTCCCTTTTTACAATTGTCCAGGGAAAAGAAACTAGGTCTAGGAATGTGTTTCCTTCCCACAGAATGTCCCTCATCTGACAAAGAGATGGCACAAAAATTCCTGTGGATCTGGGACATCTTCAGTGAAAGGGAGAATCAGGAAGAAAACCAACCAAACAAAAGTGACTGAAATCTACCCGACTAAAAGAGACACCAACATACCTATCATTACCTTGTCTCTGGGTGAAGGAAAAAAAAAATCTCTGGGGCGCCTGGGTGGCTCAGTGGATTACGCACCCTACTTCGGCTCAGGGCATCATCTCACCATTCGTGAGTTTGAGTCCCCCATCGGGCTCTGTGCTGACAGCTCAGAGCCTGGAGCCTGCTTCCGATCCTGTGCGTGTCTCTCTCTCTCCCTCCCTCTCTCTCTCTCTCTCTCTCAAAAATAAATAAACATTAAAAAATGTTTCTAAAAAACATCTCGCTTCATAATTTGCAACTGTAAGCTGGCTTTTACATGGATTTGAGGTCGAACTAATGCTGTGGGAATACTCTAAAGCCAAGCAAGGTAAATATGAAGTAAACTGAGAAGTCAGTTGAAAGTGTTTCCAGGGGGGAAAAAAAAAGAAAGAGGAAAAGAAGAGAAAAGGAAAAGGAAAAGAAGGAAAAAGAAAAAAAGAAAAAGAAAAAAGAAAAAGCAATTCCAGGAATTTACAATGCCTCCAGGCAGGATCAAACACAATCTTTTTCAGAGCCACTGTCCTTAATGTAGACCTCAAAGAACTCCTACACTCCCACTGATAAATTTCCAATGAATACAAGCTCGCAATAAAAGCAAAGCAAAACAAACGAAGACATAAAGACAAAGCATACAAGGAGAAAGACATCATAACTGAGAATAAGCCAATAAAAAACAAAGAGCAGTGTTAGACTTGCAAAGACTCCAGAAGTTGTTTTTATTAGACACAAAATATGTGTAAGAATGTCTAAGATGATTGTAGAAGTAAGAAGGAATTTTAAAAAGTTAAGAGTAAGGAACAAAGGACTAATAACAATGACCAGAAGAAGGATAATAAAAAAGAATCAGCTAGAACTTACGTAAGTGAAAAGAAAATACCCTCATGTGTTACTTGACTGTGAACTGAGAGCGCTATTTGGGATTACTACAGGTCTATAAACTTTGGGCACAGGAATTTTTGCCATGAGACATGCCAAATTAAGTTTAATGGGGGCTTGATGGAAGCAGTGGAAACAGTAAGTGAAACACCTAGTCAGCACATTCAGAAAAGCTGGGTTTGGTTCGAGCCAAGCAAGTTTCTAAGAAGCTGTCAGGGCCATCGACCTGGTTTATTGCTTTATTCCAGGGCTTCTCTGGCGAAGGCAGCAACAATTCTCTGGCTCCAACTCCAGCATTCCACCCACTGGTGGCGCCACCAACTTCCCAATGCCGGTAGCTTTCCACCATCACCTCCCGGGCTGCTTTCCAGACCTGCACGGCCAACTCATTTATCATCCGGGCCCCTCGAGTTCAAGAGCGTCCTCCAGTCCTATCTCCGTCATGTTTCCTATCTCAATGACGTGACCTCCTCCGGTTGCTCAAGTTGGAAAGCTGAATCTTCCTTGTCTCTCTTTTTCCTCCTCCCCTCACCCTCCCTAAATAAATCACTCCAATGCAATTAATTATACTCCACCTTAAAGAAGAAATGCAAGGGGCGCCTGGGTGGCGCAGTCGGTTAAGCGTCCGACTTCAACCAGGTCACGATCTCACGGTCCGTGAGTTCGAGCCCCGCATCGGGCTCTGGGCTGATGGCTCAGAGCCTGGAGCCTGTTTCCGATTCTGTGTCTCCCTCTCTCTCTGCCCCTCCCCCGTTCATGCTCTGTCTCTCTCTGTCCCAAAAATAAATAAACGTTGAAAAAAAAAATTAAAAAAAAAAAAAAAAAGAAGAAATGCAAGAATCAATGATCTTTCTTTCTCATTCTCACGGACACACGGTAGCTCATCATCCCACTGAGGTTTCTCCGGGAAGTATCCTTTCAGTCCATGGTCACTTCACCTCTCTTGCCTTTTGTTTCATGACCCCTCACGTGTGCCAGCCCCTTCCAAGGCTTGGAAGGAGCCCTGGTTCGACGTTCTTAGGGCCGTGTGATTTCAAACATGTTCAAAGGTAAGATGCTTTCACCACAGTTGGTTAAGACTATTGTCTCTCTATTCCGACACCCCACACCTGTCGCATTTCCCCTTGAGGCAGGTGGTGCTGGGCATAAAAGCCCAGGAGAAGTAGGGCTGGAATGACCCGGGTTGGAGTTTAGTGGGATCTATGTACACAGTCTTCCGTCACTTCCACACAGGAGTGAGTTATTGCTTACGGCTCCCATATAAGAATGACTTCCAGAAACACTCTGTGCCTACTCTCCTGGAATCATGACATAAAGCCACCAGAGACAACCTGGATAATTAGAGTCACCGATTCAAGAGTTTTTATCTTAGTAACTGCACAAGAAAATCTGATATGCCATGTCAAAATCTTATAGCTCACAGGGGCATCTGGGTGGCTCAGTTGGTTGGGCATCCAACTTCAGCTCAGATTATGATCTCCCGGTTTGGGGGTTCAAGCCCCGCATCAGGCTTTATGCTGACAGCTCAGAGCCTGGAGCCTGCTTCGGATTCTGTGTCTCCCTCTCTCTGTGCCCCTCCCCTACTTGCTCTCTCTCATTCTCTCTCACAAATAAACATTTAAAAAAGTTTTTTTTTAATCTTACAACTCATACTGTGTGAAATAAACTTCCAGAGGTTTTCTCAAATTTGACAAACCAACCTAAAAATCTATGTAAGACTGCCAATAAACCATAAGGACGAAAGAAAATCCTACATTCATGATAATAAATAAAATTTCCATTAAGCACATTGAAGGAATAACTAAATATCTTCTAGTTCTGTCAAAAGTAAGCGATGTAACAAAATTCCCATACGAAGAGGTGAATAATTACCATATGAAGAGGGCTGATGTCTACAAACGTAGGGGGGAGTCTTTTACAGAAATGTGTGGGCAATAAATTAATTAAATGGGTCATTTTTCTGGACATGGTGATTGTTCTCAGCATTTTTAAATTTGTAATTTGTGTTTTCTTTTCTCATTTTACTTAATTTTTTAAGTTTATTTAAGAGAGAGAGAGACAGAGCAAGTGGGGGAGGGGCAGAGAGCGGGAGAGAGAGAGAGAAAGAATCCCAAGCAGGCTCTGTGCTGCCAGTGCAGAACCCAATGAGGGGCTAGAACTCATGAAACCATGAGATCATAACCTGAGCAGAAACCAAGAATCGTCCGCTCAACCCACTGAGCCACCCAGGCGCCCCTCTTTTCTCATTTTAAACAAATATTCGCGGGGCGCCTGGGTGGCTCATTCGGTTAAGCGGCCGACATCGGCTCAGGTCATGATCTCGTGGTCTGTGAATTCGAGCCCCGCGCTGGGCTCTGTGCTGATGGCTCAGAGCCTGGAGCCTGTTTCAGATTCTGTGTCTCCCTCTCTCTGACCCTCCCCCGTTCATGCTCTGTCTCCCTCTGTCTCAAAAATAAATAAACATTAAAAAAATAAAAAAATAAAAAAAATTCGTTTTTGTACCTAATTTTGCATTTTTTAAAAAATTCATACCATTTTATTCTTAAAAAGAGACCCCCGAATTGTATATGCATTAAGGCTCCAGAAAACCCGGACACACCACTGCTGTCAGCAGAGTGACTGTTTCCAAATATAAACTTAGTTAAGTCACCCCTCTTACCTCCAGCATAAAAATCCAAAATTCCATAGTGTCCTCTCTAGTGATTCATGATCACAGTCTGTCACCCATTCCAGTTTCAACCTACCACCCGATCGCCTAGATCGCCTCCATATGCTCCAGACACTATGCCGCTTAGCGTCAGCACCGTGACATGCCTTGCGCCCCTGCATCGGTGTGTGCGCGGGGCACACTCAGCCTGGCTTTCCTTAGCCTCAGCCTTTCCTCCTCACTGGGATCTTCGCTAATTAGCCTATAACCCAGCGCCTCCTAATCTATAAGCAGCACGTCCTTCAATGCTGTTCCCCACAACATTTTCCTCACATGATGGACATTCATCCTGTTCATCAACATTTCCCTTACTTGGTTTTACTGGTATTTTCGTTTTAGGTTTTCTTCGGGAGACTCTAGACTGAGAGCAGAGATCCTAATCGTCTCACTTAGTGTGTATGCCTAGCATACAGTTGGTGCTCAGTGACTATTTACTGAATGAATGACAAGTCAGATAGTAGCATTGAGAAAAGCAGACGGTTAACTGGAGTCAAATGAGGTTTATTTCAGGAGGAGTTTCTGAGCAGCAATTGGAGATAAACTGAATAACCAGTGGGCCAAGTCGTTTTGATTTTGCTACATGTCCCATTGGCATTAAAGAAATGCTGCGGGGGGGGAAGGGAGGGCACCTGGGTGGCTCAATCGGTTGAGCATCTGACTCTTGGTTTTGGCTCACGGTTTGTGGGATCGAGCCCCGCAGTGGACTCCATGCTGAGCATGGGGTCTGCTTGGGATTCTCTCTCTCTGTCTCTGCTCCTCCCCCTCAAAAAAAGAGAAATAAATGCCTGGAGAGTATCATTTATACTATTCAATAGAAATGTCTACGTGCCAAGGTACATACTGGAAAAGAAAGCCTAGTTATAGGAATAAAGAAGACACACCAACAAATGGAAAACCAACAGATGGAAAAGAAAGAAGGGAGGGAGGGGAGGGACAGACGAACGAAAGAACAAGGTGAAAGGAGCAAGGAAGGAAAAAAGGAAGGAAGATCATTATAGACGATAAGAAAACCTAGATAGCTCCTCAAGCAAAATTGTTTCTTAACTATAAATCATGAGGATTTCTGACTACCAGAGACGATGCCCACACGCGTGCATATATATGCATATAATTAATACGCAATTACTAACAATTCATGCTATAATTCATATGTCATGCAATAGATAACTAATACAGATATTCAGAAAAATGATAAGGTCGTCTCTTCTGGCATATCCAGAACTGTTTAGCCAACAAAAAATAAATGGGGATGAGGCGTAGAAGGAAAGTCTGCCGTATCCCTTTTTCACCAAGCACATGCATGTGCACGCAGGTACACACACACCCTCACTTACTATGTCCATATAACTGTAAAAGTAGCAATAATTCTCCTGTCCATATAACCCAGACAGTGTATAGGTTAGTTGGAGAATATGGCTGGGCATATAAGCATGGTCAGGGGGCAATATGTGTGTGTGTGTGCGTGCGTGTGCGTGCGCACGTATAAATGGCTGTGATTAACAAATTCCTAAAGAAGAGAAAATATGGGGCAAATGGACCAACGTAAGCATCCTATTGCCTACTGAATACATAAAAGTTTCAGTTTTGATTCTATCATTCGCTCCTGGGTGGTTCTGAAAATTCTCAGCTCTTCCCAAGGGCAAATGATGGCTTTAAAATTAAGTCACGGCTTCTGGGCAAAGACCAAATCCAGAGCACTGCCAGGAAACATTAGAGATGAATCCAATGGCATGAATGTGAAATATCTTCTTAAGACCTCAGAAGGATTACAGATGGTGTTCTGGGAGCATGTGGGTGGCTCAGTCGGTTGAGTGGCTCTTGCTGTTGGCTCAGGTCATGATCTCAAGGATCGTGAGACTGAGTCCAGCGTCAGGCTCTGCACTGACAGCATGGAGCCTTCTTGGGATCCTCTCTATCCCTTTAGCTCTATCTCTTAAATAAAAAATTTTTTGAAAAATGGTGATCTGGACCATTCAGTCAGAAAAAAAAAAAGCCCTCTAAAGAGAGGAAGGGGATGCCTCAGTTTCTCTAAAACAACCAACAGGGCTTGTATGAACTCAGAGAGATTTGTGGGTGTGATGTAGTATCTACCGGAACGTACCTCAAGAAGGTTTACTGAAGATGCAGGTGCTAATTAAGAGACTGATCCATGCAGACGCGTCGCCAGTTTGGACTGAAGGAGACAAAAATGGCAATAAGTGGAAAGAGGGCTTTGGGCCCGGGGAATTCTCCCGGCAGGAAACGGAGAGAGGCTGTGTCAGGTGCACGGGTAAGTGACCTTTCCGGAAAAAGGGATGATAACTCGGAATGGAAAGCCTTGAAGAAAGAGCCAAGAGCCTTGGAAAGGGCTGCCAGGCCTTACGACCTAATCAAAGAACTGCCACTTTTCCCTGTGGTATCCCAATTACCAGAGACCCAGAATTCCTCTGTGCCTCTCGTTTGTTTTTTTTTTTTTTCTTCAACTGGAAATGCCTGCTGCATGGACGTAGGCGTGTCTTGCTTTTATCTGTTGGGCACATGAGGGGGCAGATAAACGGTCTCTCTAGTCTCACACACCTACAGACCAACAGTAACTAGACTCAAGGAGCAGGACTTAAAAATGATAATCTGGGAAGCTCATAGATACCTGGGCCTGGTTAAGATGATGATGTTTTTAGACTTTGAGGTGATCCCATAAGGAGCCTATACGTCACAGGATGTCAGGAGAAGGTAAGTACATTTCGTGTGGAAGGAACCAGAAGCCTGGAAAAGGAAGGGTCTAAGACGACTCCTGATGATCCCTGCCTCTTTGTATCACACCTTTATGTAATCCCTTTCCCTCGAGTGTGAGCTGAATGTCTGGATTCACTGCTAACAAACAGAATATGGCAGAAGTGATGGGTACACTCTCTTTCTCACTCTCAAATCTACCTGGGGAAGTCAGCTGCCATGTCATGAAGTCCTATGAAGAGACACATGTTGTGAGGGACAATGGCCCAGCAACAACCAAGTGAACTCAGAAGTGGACCCCACACTCCTCCCATTAAGCCATCTTAAGAGACCACAGACCCAGCCCTCAGCTTGATTCAATCTCATGCGAGACCTTGAGCCAGAGGCACCCAGCTAACCCATGATCACATTCCTGACCTATTAAAAACCATGAAATAAAAAATATCTGTTGTTTTAAGCCTCTAGATGTGAGGATAGTATGTTACACTGCAATAGATAATTAACAGATATTCAGAAAACTGGTAAGACCATCTCTTCTGGCATATCCAGAAGAGCTGTATAGCCAACAAAAAATAAATGGGGATAAGTATAGAAGGAAAAGTCTGTCATACCCC
Source organism: Puma concolor (assembly GCF_028749965.1). Classification (NCBI taxonomy): domain Eukaryota; kingdom Metazoa; phylum Chordata; class Mammalia; order Carnivora; family Felidae; genus Puma; species Puma concolor. The sequence goes on along the minus strand of NC_141680.1, from coordinate 7,423,613 downwards.
TTCTTCACCAAGCACATGAATGCGCACACACATACACACACACACACAGCCTTACTAAGTCCATGTAACTATAGAAGTAGCAATAATTCTCCTGTCCGTATAATCCAGAGGGTGAATAGGTTAGTTGAAGAATATGACTGGGCATAGAAACATGGTCAGGGAACAATGAGTCAAGGAACGTTTTGCTCTGGGACAAATGAAGAGAAGGCATAGCTGTCATGAGTGGAAAGGAGAGTGAAAAATGGAAAGGAGGGAAAGAGGGAAGAAAACTACCCTGGTTGAATATAAAGGCCACAACATCAAGAGCTGAGGTAAAATGCCATAGAAGAAATTTCAAGAAACACTTTCTAGAACATTCCATGCATCGCGTGCCTTAAATTGGTACAACAATCTTCTAGGGCACTGTCAGCAAAAAGGTGGACAGTGAAGCATTGAAACCAGGCTCAATGTTTCGTTCCTTGAGGCATAGTTATGCAACAAGAATTCCAGGGGGTATCGCTGACTTTTGGGGGGCAGCAAAACTTCCAAAGTGGGAAGTATCTTGGGGGAACATTTGGTTTGATTCACTGGATGGGTAAAGACTATGAAGCCTAGGGAACTGAAGTTATAGACCCACGTCCTCACGGCTAATGAGGGGCAGGGTTGGACAAGAGGATTCCTTGCTCCCGGTGACCTACTTTTCACAGGATCACTCGAGCAGGATCACTGATTTGTGAGAAAAGACATTTTTAGCAGCAAAGGGAACATCAGGAGACCAGTTGTTAAAAATGGAGCACGCAGAGTGATTGCCCACATTATAAAGAGAAAAAAAAAAAAAAAACTATAATTGCCGGAATCAGCAGGGTAGGAATAGAAGATATTAAAACCCAATTTTACTATTCTATTGATTTCAAACAAAAATACAGAAGCAGGATGGGTTTCCCCAGAGATGTTGGCATTCAGGCTATGTGATCACTGGTATAAAGTAACCCATAAAGTAAATACTCATTTTGCACCAATTAGAAGAGAACCGATTTTCACTGCAATCTGTCAAAAAAAAAAAAAAAACAAAAGAGAGCGAGAGAAAGAGACTAAAATTCAGCGTTAGTTGCCATTAGCTATAAATATTGGCATTCTGGAAACTATGCAAATGATTGATACAGCAAAGCCCCAAACTGGAATGTGCTTGGGATGCTTAACATATTCTGTGGCTTTGCTCATTACTTCAAGGAAATGGTCAGCACATTCTAAGCAAATGGCTCATAGAGACGCGCGTTCAGAATTCCTTTGGGTTTGGCTGCTATTTGTAAATTGCCTCTGTGTTTGTGAACGCTTGTATGTGTCTGTGTGTGTTCGCGGAGGACAAGGTGCAGATCAAAAAGGATGGGGACGCTCTTGCCAATACTCAGAGGCAGGCAGATGTTGAACTTGAGACCAACACCATAGCCCTCTATTTTACAGTCCCAAACGGAGAGATTTGGTTGAAGTTTAGCAATGGCATCGGTGAGCTGCCATATTTCTGAGCCACGGATAAAAAATCCATGTGTTTTGTTTTGTTTTTGTTCAGACAGACCTTCTCAATGGGGTTCCAAAATCCACAAAAACAGGCAGTTCAGAAAAATTTCCTGAGGAGCATCCTCATATTAAAAGCCTGCAGGTTACTGAAATAAGTGAATAGATTTCAGGTGGCCCAAGTGTCTTTACTATTAGTCTCATGTCACCAGACAAGACACTCTGAGATAATGCTTCTCCATGCCCTTTGCAGAAGCCCATTTTGTTTGACCACAGACACTGAATTTCTGCAAAGATGGAACAAGAGCCAGCCATCTGGAACATTCTAGAAGCACACGCTTCTCCCAAAGGGTCAAAAGACACACAAATACTAGTGAAATTTATCAACCAGGCTACCACTTTGGGCCCCCCAATGTTTATTTACTATTTAGCACCTCACTGTTCTCAGAATCAAAGCCTTAACACCAGGCTGAAAAGAGAAGAAATTGCTGGGGAGGAAGATCATCATCATAAGACGAATCAGAACAGAACACATGAAACCTTAAAACTCCTATAAATATGCTGGATAGCAAAGTCAAGACAAAAATGAAAGGGAATGAGAACCTGCCTTCTGCACTCCATGCACAAAAAACAATTTCAAGTGGGAGACAAGTCTAGGGTGTATTTCACCGTCTTGTGAACATTCTGAACAGGGGCTCAGACAAGGTTTGAAGCAGGATTCATTTGACAGCTTTTGCAGTGGGTAAAATACCTTCAATCAATTAGAAAGGCAAAGCCATGTGGGTACATACTCAAAATGCAGATGTGCAGAAATAAATACCATCCCGGGATGGCCCAGGGCCAGGTAAACACGTGACCTAAAAACTTTCGTCATTTTAGCGGGCTCAAGTCTGGAAAAGTGATTAAGTATCTAAACGCAAGTGTCACTGCTCTGTGCTCCCCCACGGGATGGTGGGAGAGAAAGGAAGGCTCTTATATCCTAATTAAAAGTCCAAGCTTTTGCCCCATGGAATGCAAAACGCCTTTGGATACAGGAAACTGTTCTTTATCCAGCTACACTCATAAAGCTGTCAATAAGGTGAGAAAGTGGCCTTGATGGTGTGGAAAAAACCACTTCTTTGAAAGCACTGGCTGCTAATAAAAATCTTTTCTGTTCAATGAAGTCCAACAAATCATCGAGGATCATATAAATAGCAAATTTAACAGCAAATTAGCAAGGCTTATAAAATATATGACCACTTAGGCAGCCAGGAAAGCTAAAAATCAAGGTTGGAGAATTACTAGTTTATGGTTAAAAGATTTTTTTTTTCTTTTTATGCTTTTCATTGGAAGACTTTAAAACTGTATTTCTGAATGAGTACACTACCTTTAAGAGGAGATGTAATTAAGCTAGCTGCTTTTGCGAGGGTCAGGGCCTCTCATACTTGATAGCCACCAGAAAAACGAGTAATGATTTGCTCACGGTGAGGGATCACGGAGTAGCACTCCAGCCTAGCCATAGCTGGAATATCACCTTCTGGTTATCTACTAGTGGGTGGTAGATGGGTATAAAGATTTAGCCGCTGCAGTTATGGGGGGGAAAAAAAGATATCATCTCCACAGACCCTAATGCGTCCAGAGAAATAAAATAGTTGTTTCCCTTTATAAAACCGACAACGACTTAAAGGATTCTGATAAAACTAGGAGCCAAAGTTTGCTTTGAAGGAGTCATTGATGCTACTAACATTTAGCCTGTACATTCTCAACTGTTTTCTCTCTCCGTCATAAGGACTGTCACTAACTAACTGTGTCCGAAACACACACAGGTACTAAACTGGAACATTCCTGATGTTTCATGGAAGGTTATGCGGACTCTTTGCCAAAAGTAAATTCTCAGAGCTGGTAACTTTGCAATACAAAGCCCCTTCCACCAAATTCTGGCTCACACAACCCCCTGCTGGGCTCGGAGACATTTTCAGGAACACGGAAAAGGAAGAAAAAAAAAATCCAGTACTTTTGGAGTTTCCATCTTTACTATTAGAAGAAGTGACATGTTTAAGATTTCTTGGGGCGCCTGGGTGGCTCAGTCGGTTAAGCATCCAGCTTCGGCTCAGATCGCATCTCGCAGTTCGTGGGTTCAAGCCTCATGTCGGGCTCTGCACTGACAGCTCAAAGCCTGGAGCCTGCTTCAGATTCTGTCTCCCTCTCTGCCCCTCCCCCGCTTGCGCTCTGACTCTCAAAAATAAATAAATGTTAAAAAGAAATTTTTTTTTAAATAAGGCGATTTCTTGCCTGGTTATTTTAAGCTATTGCTGTGTATTCCGAGCTTTAGTTTCTAAGAATGCTTTCTCAAGAACATTGGAAGGAGGACAGCTGAGAATAAACATCCCGTGTTTTTTCTTCACCTTCCCCACCTCTTAAAAATTGAAGAAAGCGATTATCAGAAACAAAGAGGAGGAAGGGGGCTGTGTGTTCTTCTCAAGCACTGAAACAAAAAAAGAGTATCTTCTGTTTTCTGCAGAAATGGATTATCATCACTGGAAGGGGGGAGATGGACAGGAGGGGACCATGGAGGCTCCAGAGGACCACTGTCCAGCAGAAACATGATGCACTACACCGAGTAGCACATATGCAATTTTAAAATCTCTGGCAGCCACATTTTTTTAAAAGCAAAACGTTGGTGAAATTACTCTGAATATATTTAACCCCATCTAGCCAAAGTATTATCACAGCAACATGTGATAAGTTTATAAAAATCATTAATGAGATCATTTACGTTATTTTTTTTTTTTTTAACTAAGGCTTCAAAATTCCGTGTATATTTTGTATTTACAGTGCATCTCAATTTGGACTTGCCACCTGTGGGTACCGGTTACCATACTGGGGAAAATAAGTTTTATAGGACAAGTTCAAGCACACCAAACAGGGACCAGGGATACAAGGCTTTTCCCTAAAGCAGCTTCTGCATGAATTCAGTAATACATGTTTCTGAACTCCCGAGGGTCTTCCCAATGTTGCAGGGACCCCCACCCCCCAAATCTATTCCATATGCATCAGGAAGATCCGGCAACACTATTTGTTGGAAACAGAAAATCACATTCAGAAAAATTGTTTCCTCCTACATCTTCCCTCTGGATACCTACACAAACACACATACGCTGCCCCCTCATTTTAGTAAATATAAAGAAGATAGGGCACCTGGGTGGCTCATTTGGTTGAGCGTCCTACTCTAGATTTTGGCTCAGGTTACCATCTTGCAGTTCATGGGTTTGCACCCTGCTCCGGGCTCTGTGCTGACACAGCGTGGAACCTTCTTGGGATCCTCTCTCTCCCTCTCTTTCTGCCCCTCCCTTGCTGTCTCTCTCTCTCAAAATAAATAAACTTTTAAAAAATACATATACACACAAAGAAGAAATTGCATAAAGACCCAATTTCCCCACAAGTATTTATTCGATAATACAATAATTATCTTTTTAAAAAGAAAAGGAAAAAGAAGGACTGAATATGACAATTCAACACATATACTGAGAACCTATCAGGAGCCCAAAAATTGTGATAAGTGTTAAAGGAGATTCAGAAGAAAGAAATGTCCACTAGGAGAGCCACCTTTGGTTGGGGGGAAAAAAAAGGCACACACAAACACATAGTTAAATAATAAAGCAAATGAGAATGTAATTAACCACCAGAAGGAAGTTAAGGCCAACCACCAAGTTAAAAGGGAACAGCCCATGCAAGGACTGCCCTCACTTCTGATACCGACTGCAAATTCAGGGAATGTCTTGGTTCAGGCTGCTGCAACAAAAATACCACAGACTGTATGATTTAAACAACAAACATTTATCTCTCACAGTTTTGGAGGCTGAGAAGTCCAAGACCAAGGTGCAGGCAGATTCAGTGTCTGGGGAGGGCTCTTTTCCTGGGCAGTTGACAGCTGTCTTCTCACTACATCCTCACATGGCAGAAGTGGCAAGGGAGCTCTCTGAGATCTTTTTTATAAGGGCATCAGTCCCATTTAGGGGGTTTCACCCTCATGATGTAAGAACCCCCCAAATGTCCCAGCTCCTTATATCAACACTTGGAGGTCAGAACATCAACATATAAATTTTGAAGGGGATGCAAACATTTAGTCCATAAAAGGGGGCCCCCAAAACCACTTTCAGTTTTAATAATTCACTAAAAGGACTCACTGAACTCATGAAAGCTATTTACTCATGGTTATGCTCAATTATAGGGGAAGGACGCAAATTAAAATCAGCCAAGGAAATGGACGCACAGGGCAGAGTCCAGGAAATTTCCAAATGCAAAGCTTCCAGTCATCCCTTCCCTGTGGAGTCATGGACAGTGTTAACTCCTCCCGGTCACTGTGAGTGACAATATTCAAGGAGTACTGCCAACCAGGGAAGTTCACCCAGGCTTTGGTGTCCAGAGTTTTTATTAGGACTCAATCCCATACTGCCTGCATGGCTGACCCCTAGTGTTCAGCCCCTTCCAGAGGTTGGGTTAATGCCTATAGTCTCCAGTCCCTCCAGATGCCAGAACTGATCCCACATGGCCCAAAAGCCCCAACATGAACCACATTGTAAGAATGAGCAGTGCCGAGGCCCCCAGGGAAACAAAGACAGTTCTATGCAGAATGTTCCAGGTGCCTAGAGATCATCTCCCAAAAGCTTTGTGGACAAAAGCTAGACATCTCTTTGGATCAGGTTAATTCATCACTAACTAGACAGAGGGTACAGAGGTTCTCAGAATATAGAAAGATCAGTGTGGACAGAAAGTATTGGAAAGAGTAAGGGATTTCTATTCAGTACTTCAAACATCACAATGAATTGAATACTAATAAAAATGGAGACATTTTAGGGGCACCTGGGTGGCTCAGTCAGTTAAGCGTCTGATTCTTGATTTCGGCTCAGGTCACGATCTCCTGTTTTTGTGACTTCAAGCCCCACCTTGACTCTGCAGAGCTTGCTTGGGATCCTCTCTCTTTTTCTCCCTCTCTGTGCCCCTCTCCAGCTCGCACTCTCTCAGTCTCTCTCAAAATAAATAAATAAACCTAAAAAAAAAACTATTTAAAAATGGAGAGGTTTCAGAGAACCTTGATCAGGGGAGCAGGAAAATGCCCAAATAAGAGTGTTTTTGGAAGATTAGTATGATTATGAAATTCGCCTCTCTTTATCTCTCTCTACTCTCTTCCTAAGGTATTCTATCTAGTCTCTTGTTTTTAAATAAGTTGGTAGTGCTCTAAGTTGTATCTTTAGACTTGAACCCTATCTGGAGCTCCAGGCCCATACGACCTACAGTCTATCTGACGTTTTCACTGGGCTGTCAAATGGGCATCTCAACATGTCCCAAGTGAACCTATGATTTTCCCCTGCTCCTGTCCACCTCCCTCGTCACAGGATGGCACCACAGGTGACCTAGTTACTCAAGCAAAGACATCAGGACTATCTTTACTTCCTCTTCCTCTCTCAACCACCGTCTACCCCATTAGCAATGGTGCCCCGAATCCAAATTATATCTTAAGTCTGACCACATCCAGCCAACCCCACTGCTGCAACCCTGTTCTAAGCCACCTGCATCTCTGATTTAGAGTCCTCAGATATCACCTGCTCAGTAGTTGTCTTCTTTCCCTGCACAACCCCCTCCCCACGCAGCAGCCCAAGCCATCTCCTTAAAGTACAAATCGTATCATGTGACACCTCTACTTACAGCCCTTCGATGGAGCCCCCAACTCATTTAAAATAATATACAAATTCCCCCATCACCTTCAAAACCCCGCATGGTTCCAACTACTGCTAACTTCAACTCCCGTGGCCCTTTCTCTTATTCTCCAGTCTCACTGGCTTTTCTCCTAAACACAACAAGCTGCTTCCCATCTCTGGGCCTCCGCAGGCTCTTCTCTGTCTCTGGAACACTCTTCTCTCAGATCCTGTCATGGCGGCTGTCTTCTCATTTGAATCTGGGCTTAGAAATAAGCCCCACTGAGAGGTCTTCTCTGGACATCCAATCTGATTGGCACCCACATCCAATCACCATCAGGGCACCCTATTTTATTTCCTTAATATGAAGTAGCATTCTCTTTAGTTCATATAGTTATGTTGTCTCTGTTTACTTGTGTACTGTCTTTCTCTCTTGGTAGAAAGTAAATTCTTACCCATTTTGCCTGCTTCTCAATTTCTATTCCCTACCACAGAGCTGGACACGGAATACGCACTTCACCAGATATTTGTTGAATGAAATGTAATGGGTGTTGGGACTTATTATAAGCATTCAAAATTGCTGAGAGGAAAAAGTATGTTTTTTCATGTTTCTTCTTTTTTCAAACTTTTTGTGTGAAAACACTCCAACAATAAATTATAATAAACTTTATCCTCGACCTTATTCTAACTTGTTCCTTCAAAAAAGCTAAGGCACCCAATCACTCTAAAATGTAAATGACTGATAAAGTTAAGGGTGTTAAGGCTTTTCAAATTGGGACAAAGCATGAAATCGGTGATTTTTAGACCGTGGCATTCCCAAACCATAGATGAAGTTCTCAGTTCTTCAATGTATCCAAGTTTTCTGCTGGAGTATTTTTTCATGCTGAGCTCTCCAGAGTACACAGTCACCTTGTATCTTTTTTCCTGAATGATGAGCACACAATTTTGAAGGCAAGTACCCGTGGAATGGACCCTCAATGGTCACATTTCTAGCCAGCTGAGCTGAAGACTCTAGGATCTGCACTTGATCTTAGCCAAAAGGCCGAGAAGCGATGAAGACTCTAGGATCTGGAAGGCCCTTCCAGTGTCCTTAAAAGAGCTACCCCCCCCCCCCCCAAGGCACCTGGGTGGCTCAGTTGGTTAAGCATCTGACTTCAGCTCAGGTCATGATCTCACAGTTTGTGAGTTCAGGCCCCGCATCAGGCTCTAAGCTGTCAGCTTGGAACCTGGAGCCTGCTTCAGATTCTGTGTCTCCCTCTCTCTCTCTGCCCCACCCCCACTCGTGTACTCTCTAGCTCTCTCGAAAATAAAAAAACATTAAAAAAAAATATTTAAAAACATAGCTACCCACTCTACCTAAGTATACAATAGCCCTGGTTATGGAAATAAGCAAATAGAAGTACAAAGTATTTTAATATTTAATATATAATATTAAATATTACAGGTGAGAGAGAAGTGAGACCCTCAAGTTTTAGGAGGCAGTGGGAGTCAAAGGGAAGAGATTAAAAAAAATTTTTTTAATGTTTATTTTTTTTTTATTTTTTTTTTAATTTTTTTTCAACGTTTTTTATTTATTTTTGGGACAGAGAGAGACAGAGCATGAACGGGGGAGGGGCAGAGAGAGAGGGAGACACAGAATCGGAAACAGGCTCCAGGCTCTGAGCCACCAGCCCAGAGCCCGACGCGGGGCTCGAACTCCCGGACCGCGAGATCGTGACCTGGCTGAAGTCGGACGCTCAACCGAATGCGCCACCCAGGCGCCCCTTTTTTTTTTTTAACGTTTATTTATCTTTGGGACAGAGAGAGACAGAGCATGAACGGGGGAGGGGCAGAGAGAGAGGGAGACACAGAATCGGAAACAGGCTCCAGGCTCCGAGCCATCAGCCCAGAGCCCGACGCGGGGCTCGAACTCACGGACCGCGAGATCGTGACCTGAGCTGAAGTCGGACGCTTAACCGACTGCGCCACCCAGGCGCCCCAAATGTTTATTTATTTTTGAGAGACAGACAGACAGAGTGCGACTGGGGGAGGGGCAGAGAGAGAGGGAGACAATAGAATCCGAGGCGGGCTCCAGGCTCTGAGCTGTCAACACAGAGCCTGATGCAGGGCTTGAACCCACAAACTGTGAGATCGTGACCTGAGCCAGAGTTGGCTGCTTAATTGACTGAGCCACTCAGGTGCCCCAATGTTTATTTATTTTTGAGAGAGAGAGAGAGAGAGAGAGAGAGAGAGAGAGAGAACATGAGTGGGGGAGGAGCAGAGAGAGGAGACACACAATCCAAATCCAAAGCAGGCTCCAGGCTCCGAGCTGTCAGCGTAATAGAGCCTGATGCAGGGCCTGAACTCACAAACTGCGAGATCATGACTTGAGCTGAAGTCGGATGCTTAACCAACTGAGCTACCCCGGCGCCCCAAAGCGAAGAGATATTTTAAACAAACGACAAAGGGCAACTGCTTAGAAACAGAGGACCACAGAGAGAGTAAAAACTCCAATGTGATGCCACGGTATTGAGCCTTGTTACAAAATGAACAGGAGAAAGCAATGATAAAAACAGAAAAATTGAGGCGTGTAAAAAATTCTGGTGAGGAAGAACATGCCAAGTTTGGAGTCACGGTAGAACGGCTATCCACAGATGTCAAATGAGCAGTAGGAAAACGAGGATGGAGTTATGTGGTAGCTTAAGGCTGGGGATCAGACACTGGTAACGAACTCACAGCCTCATTTGCACACGGAAAGCCCCTAAGTAATATAAGTGAGAAATTTCTAGATCCTGAAACAGGCACAGAGGGAGATACCACAGTTTGTGGTACAGGCATAAAAAATCGTAGTTGCATAAATACGAATGACCGAGTATTTCACGACTTGGAACCCAGGCGTCAGGCTTGGGCGACATTAACTTTCTGAGCAGCAGAATCACTATAGTAACAGACCGTTTCTGGGTCCTGCGGTGGCTGTTCCAGCAGGAGAAACAAGAAAACCACAGAAGTCCCTCGTTCAAGTTTCTTCAGATCTGATAACTCTGAGTAGTTGGCTGACAGTCCTCACTGTCCTGGGTGCGTGTGTCCCCGTGAAATACACAAGGAGGTAACTGGGGATCCCTGCTCGCGGAGACACGGCCTTGCCTATGCTGGTTTCATACCACTTTTGATTTTTGACTAAAGCTGATGAGTAGAAATGAAAACGGTCTCTGACTTTCATTTTTGAGACACTTACATCCAGCGTTTGTCCTTCAGAATCCAAGTCCTAAGACACTGAAGTTTTAAGCGAAAAATAACGAAACATTTTAACAATGAAAGTAACAAAACATACAACCATCAGAAAAGAGATCCAAGCAGTAAATCCCTGCCCTCAATGTCTTCTCTTCCATCTAGAAACGGGCTCGTGCCAGCCATTCACTAAAATTAACCCCATTCACATTGAACTTCAGCTATTTCTGATCTGCTATCGGGGGCTTCAAAATGAACTTGTGGTTGCCTGCACTTTGACTGTCTTCTCAGTAATGTCGCGGCCTGCTTTAGGATGATGATCACCATTGAAGAATGCCCCAGATGAGTCTACATTCTTCTACTGGAAACCGTGGTGGGTGTCCCGCTATCCTCAAAGAGAGAGCTCTCTCCTCGAGTCCAAAGGTCAGCTCCGGTCGCCTCTGCCCCTCATCGAATGAGCTGGAACCCAGAGTTGATATCCCTGGGGCCAGCTGCCCAGAAAATGCTTCCCAGACTAGTTGTTGCTAAAGACACACACACACTTCCCCTGGTTTCCATCAGGTGATGGAGGAAGAGGGCCTCAGTGGGCCACCACCCACGTACGTAGGAATAGTTCACTTCCCGCCCTAGAACCACCCCATTGAACTTTTACACTCTAGTCCCTCCGAAAGAGTATGAAACCACCCCCTGACCAAGACCAAAGGTCAGCCTCTTGCTTCAGAATTGAACACATTTCAGAGTAACTATGGGGGTTTTAAATAATGCCCCCCACCCAGATAACCTCACCCCAACCCCTGGAACCTGTGCATGTTACCTCACAGGGGGAGAAAAGGACTTTGCAGGTGTGGTTAAGGAATGTCAGATGAGATTATCTTGGATGATCAAGGGGGGATCCCTCAATGTGATATCTTTATCTCCTTGTGAGAGTACATGTTAACAAGAGAGAAGGCCCGGTGACTACAGAAGCAGAGACAGGAGCGATATAATGACCCCCCACAAGCCAAGAAATGCCAACAGCCACCAGAGGCTGGAAGAGGCCAGAAAGTGATTCTCCCTTAAGAGTCTCTGGAGGGTTGGAAGCCCTGCTGACTCCTTAATTTCAGCCCCAGGACACTGACTTCAGACTTCTGGCCCACAAAACAGGGACAAAATTAATTTCTGTTGTTCTAAGTCACAAAGTCTATGGCAATTTGTTACAGGAGCCACAGGGAACTAATACACAGTGACTGACACATCGATAACATGGACTCCCTTCGAGGGAAATACAGAAGAATACAGAATTAGCCAATCCAGCATCCAGCAGAATACAGAATTAGCCAATACCTCTACGTTTCTGAAATATATATATATCCCCAATACTTAATTTACATTAAGGTTTTCATCCAAAATTTTGAAACTATACAGCAAATATGATTCTTATAAGGCTGTTTGGTATTTAAGACTTTGTTTCAGGGGCATCTGGGTGGCTCAGTCAGTTAAGTATGTGACTTTGGCTCAGATCATGATCTCACGGTTTGTGAGTTCGAGCCCCACATTAGGTTCTGTGCTGACAGCTCAGAACCTGAAGCCTGCTTCACATTCTGAGTCTCCCTCTCTCTCTGCCCCTCCCCCAATCGAGATCTCTCTCTCTCTCTCTCTCTCTCTGAAAAATAAACATTAAAAATTTTTAAGATTTTGCTTTGAATATAAATTACCTAGCCATTACTGCCTCAAATATTACCAAAAAATTACTGTATCTTTTTCTGACTACAAAAGCAACACCTGTGTTGGAAACTACAGAAAAGCTCTAAAAAAAACAGGTGGCTTCTTCGCCATTAGATAAACCTAGTTAATTTTTTTGGAAATATTTTTGTCTGCTCTTTGCAGAAGAATAAATGTTTTTATTGCAAAGTAGGGATCGTATGACACAACAGATTACAACAAAGATTATGAAATAATCTTTTAGTCTGAGGCTGGTTTAAGAATGTATCATGCTTTTGATTATTTTCCTTTGTCATGAAATACTCCTCTACAACATGCTTTTCATAATCACATAGAGTTTATGATCTTTGGACAATGAGGATTCAAATTTCTATATAATCCACTGTCAGTCCATTTCCGTACGTATTTGCCATTGAAAGTATACTTAGAAGCCCATTATGTTTTGTTTTAGTATTTTATGGTGTCCACTAAAGCGTTAATCCACCTGGAATGTGTGTTAATATGTGATTTGGAAGCACAACCTAATCTTGCTTTTGTTCAAATGGCTCACTAGCTGCATGTTAACAAGTTGTGGTATGGCTTTTGTTTTTTTTATTTTTTTAATCTTTATTTTTGAGAGAGAGACAGAGCGTGAACAGGGGAGGAACAGAGTGAGAGGGAGACACAGAGAACACCAGGCTCCAGGCTCCGAACTGTCAGCACAGAGCCCAACGCAGGGCTCAAACTCATGGACCACGAGATCAGGACAAGCCAAAGTCAGACACCTAACCGAGCCTCCCAGGCACCCCATCAAGTTGCGATATGGCTTTTAATGAATGATATTTTCTCCACTGACTTGTCACATACTAACGTCTTATTTGTTACTTTAGGTTTAGTCTTAGATACAGTATTCTGTTCTACTGACCAGTTTTATTCCTCATATTTAAAAAATTATTGAACTTGGTGAGCCCGGGTGGCTCAGTTGGTTAAGAGCCTGACTCTTGATCTCTGCTCAGGTCTTGATCTCAGGGTCACGAGTTCAAGTGCCGTGTTGGGCTCCACATTGGCTGTGGAGCCTACTTTAAAAAATTAAAATTAAAATTAAAAATAGGGGTGGCCTGGTGGCTCAGTTAAGTATCCGACTCTTGATTTTGGCTCAGGTCATGATCCCAGGGTCATGGGATCGAGCCCCACACTGGGCTCTGAGCTGAGCATAGAGCCTGTGTAATAAGATTCTCTCCCCCCACTCTCCCTCTGCCCATCTCCTGCGCACTCTCTCTCTCTGAAAATAAAACACTTTTAAAAATAAAATTAAAAATAAAAAGACTGTTGAAACTTTATATGATACAGCACCTCTTTCCTCAAACCCTCTCATCTCTGCTCAGGCATGTGATTTTATCAAATTAGATACTTTAAATGTGAAGAGTTTAACTGAAAACTATAACTGCAGAGGTTCATCTGGAGATACAAGGCATATCTGCATAACTCGTATCTAAGAATAATTTTTCTAATTATTTATGAAGGTTCCCTTCTCTTTCCCATCCTCAAACATTCCCTCCAGCAAGGATGCCCTCTCTCCTGCAGAATCAACGGATTCCCTCCTGGATTATTTGCATCAGAAAATAAATGTGATCTCGTTTCTGTCTTCCTTGGAAAAAAAATTATCCCAAACCCTATGTCCTCATAGATCTCTTTCCCTCCACATTAAAACCTTTGGGAAGAGCTGTCCACCATCGCTGATTGTACATACCTCCCACTCACTAATCAACCTATTTAAATGTGATTCTTCTCATGATGGTCCATGAGAAAGAGGCCTCTAAGGCGATCAAAAATGTCCCTGCTGTGAAATCCAGAACCTTCTCCGGGCTCCTCATTTCTGACCTCTCAGCAGTAGACGCCTCTCTCCTTCCTGAAAATATTCCCTCTCTTGGCCTCTGTGACCCCACGCTGGTGATCTTCCTCTGATGGCACTGGGCCTTCTGTTGGTGATACTCTAGGCTCACCCGTGATGCTTGGTGTGCACCTTCATAATCCTGGGATCCTGGGTTTTCTCCCCTTTCTTCCCCAGCCCCTCCTCTCCCTTGACACTTTCCCATCAATTTCTTCTCTCCAATTTCACTGATTTTGCACTTTCTACAGAACCATCCCATTAGCATCGCAAACATACAGCTCCTTCTGTCCTCTTGCTTGACCTCACTCCCACTGGCAGCTACAGCAACATTTCTCTTCCTTTGGGTCATTGAGACATTTTTTTTTTTAAGTCTTAATTTGCAACCAGTCGTCTCCTGCACTTGCTTACTGGCCCCAGGTGGTTTCAGTTTTATTTTGGATTTTTCAGTCATGCTATTCTTATTGGTTGAGAGCTTTTCTCTTTATTTCCCATAATTATACCTGTGTTCTTCCTCAACTGAACTGATCAAAAACTTCCAGAAAAATTGTAGGGAAAGCTGGTCGTATCAGGCTTCATTATCAGGCTTCTGACTTGAAGACTACCTCTGGCATGACACTGTTATGTACGACAGAGTTTAGGATAGATGTTCTTTATAACATTATGAAAGTTTCCTTAGTTTACAAAGGATTTTCAATCAGTAGTGGATGATGCTGAATTTTATCTACCATATATTTTTTATTTACTTTGAGAGAGAGCGCGTGCACCATGGCACAAGCAGGGGGAGGGACAGAGAGAGAAGGAGAGAGAGAATCCCACACAGGCTTCATGCTGTCAGAGCAGAGCCTGACTCAGGGTGGATCTCATGGACCACAAGACCATGACCTGACCTAAAATCAAGAGTCGGATGCTTAACCTACTGAGCCACCAAGGCACCTGGAGAATTTCTTTCAAGTCCAGAAGATGTCAAGATATTTTAGCATTCTATTTATTGTTTATGACCTTCATCTAATGTTTATAAACTTCATTGCATTTTTTTAATGTTTATTTTTGAGAGAGAGAGAGAGAGAGAGAGAGAGAGAGAGAGAATGAACGGGGAAGGGTCAGAGAGAGGGAGACACAGAATCCGAAATAGGCGCCAGGCTCTGAGCTGTCAGCACAGAGCCCGACGCGGGGCTTGAACTCACGGACCGTGAGACCATGACCTGAGCCGAAGTCGGACGCTCAACCGATTGAGCCACCCAGGCACCCCAACTTCATTGCATTTTTAAGTTCAGCCATTATAGTTTTTCTTACTAGAAAAATCTCTAACCTCACATTGATTCCCAGTCCCTGTTTTTTGTTCTAATTCTTGTAAGGTTCTTATTAAAGTTACAAAGATTAATTAACTTCTTTGATGTTTTTCTTTTCCAACAGAAGTCTAAGACATAGATTACATTCTGAAATATATTAAGGCCACTAGGTGGCTCAGTCGGTTAAACATCCAACTCTTAATTTCAGTTCAGGATATAGTCTCGTGGTTTGTGAGTTCAAGACCTGCATCCAGCTAGGCTCTGACAATGTGGAGCCTCCTTGGGATTCTCTCCCTTCCTCTCTCTCTGCTCCGCCCCTGCTCTCTCTCAAAATAAATAAATAAACTTTAAAAAAAAAATGAAGAGTATTTTCATATGCTTTTATCAAGATTATTTCATTTGCTCCTCTTTGTGGCGTCATAAGTTAAACAGGGCAACGTATATAAGAGATGACTTGGAGACGTGTGGACTATCACAGCTTTGATGTGAATTAGCATGGTGAGAATTTAGGGAAATAAAAGAGGAAGTGAATGTATAAATAAATGAATAAACTAAATACCCGGAATATTGTGCAGTTCAATAGTTGGTTGAGGGGTGCCTGGGAGGCTCAGTCAGTTAAGTGTCTGACTTCAGCTCAGGTCATCATCTCGTGGCTCATGAGTTCAAGCCCTGTCTCAGGCTCTGTGCTGATGGCTCAGAGCCTGGAGCCTGCTTCGGATTCTGTGTCTTCCTCTCTCTCTGCCCCTCCCTCACTTGTGCTCTGTCTTGCTCTCTTAAATATAAACATTAAAAATAATTTTTTAAACATAGTTTGTTGAATGAATGAACAAAATTCCTTCAGCTGTAAGCTGGAATCAGCAGGAGATAATTAAACAACTGGGTCCAGCAGCGTCGGTCTGCCCTCTTAGTTTGGATTCAGTCATCATGATTCTCCTGTGAAAAGCTGAAAAACTCAGAAACCCACACGAATGGTCCAGATAGAATAAGAAATACTGTTTAAGACTTTTAAAATTTTCTTTGTTAGTGGTCTTTTTACATATCTTACTTTCCCATTTGTCTTCTGTTTCACTTCCATCACAAACCCGCTTCCATTTCTGCACAAAATCGGACTCCACTGTTGCCGACGCTGTTTTTCATCTGTGCACTGACGAGCTTAAAGGCAACAAACGACAAAAGCTGAGTAACCTTCACCTTTCCATGAAAAAACGGGGCTGCAATAACCCTTCCATTTCAGGTTCATCTTCTACTATTCAGCAGTCAAACTGGAGAGGTGATCACGGGGCTGCATGAGGCGTAGCCTGGAGGGTGGTCCCCATGAGCAAGGTTGAGGTTACGGCAGGGGCAGGGTGAAGGGTCAGGCTTTCCCTGTTGCACCTGGAGGGTTTATAAATGGGGATATTTTAGTTTCTAGTACCGGCCACTCCTTAGCCTGAGAGAGCACAAATATTTACAGAAGGAAAACCAAATAAGAGCACCGCGGCATTGCTGGGCTGTGCCGCTGAACTTAATGGAGGGTTTCTTTCCCCTATGGATTTCAAAGCAGCCTGAACTAAGGATACTAAAGCAAACAGCACATCTGAGATTTAATGGAAAGGAAAACATGCATGTGGCATAAAAGCCCCATTATTATTCCTTAGCACTTCATTGTAGGCCAAGAGCACCGCAGTGGCTTTTGGATGCGCCACTCTGTCCCCCTGCCTGTGAAGCAAGTCAGCGGCTCAGGCAGTGATACGGTTGGACGACATCCATCACGAGCCTTAGCCTCCTGAGGACCAGGAAGTGGTGACGTGCGGCTCGATTAGTTGGATTTACGGTGCAGTGACACCTGTGAACAATGCCAGGTGACAAGCCCTGCCATCTGAGGTGATCACTGGGAAGCTTTATGCTGGAGAGGGAGGGGACGGGCTGGAACCAAACAGAACGGAACATGAACCCAAGGTCTATCAGTTGTTCTGTAGGCTTGGGACTCACCCTGGATACTTTCTTCTCTTTTTACCACTGTAGAGAGGAAGACAGAAAACATTTCCATCTCCCCAGAAAGTTCCTGGAGTCTTTTTTGTCATTTCTCCCCAGGAACAAACCACCATTCTGATGCTGATCACCATGTGTCTTCCGACGTCACCCAAGACATACTCTGTTGTGCTTGGGCTTCTTGCAGTTAAGGTGCTGACTGAGACTCATTCATGAATCTGCGTGTATCCACAGCTGGTTCTTTTTTTTTTTTTATCGGTCAGTAGTATTCTTTGCACAAATACATCACGGTTTATTATTACTATTTATCCATTCTCCTGTTGATGGATATTTGGACTTCTGACAGTCTGGGCTATTACAACAGAGTGACTTCGAACTTTCTTTGTGCAAATATCTTTGGGAACATATGCACTGATTTCTCTAAAGATGGAACTTCTGGGTCGGGTAGGGCAGGAAAATGTTTAACTTAAAGAAAAAATGGTTAGACAGTTTTCCAAAGTGGCCGAACCACTTTACTTTCCCAATAGCAATGTAGGAGAGTTTATTTTTTTTTTAATTTTTTTTTTCTTTTCAACGTTTTTATTTATTTATGGGACAGAGACAGAGCATGAACGGGGGAGGGGCAGAGAGAGAGGGAGACACAGAATCGGAAACAGGCTCCAGGCTCCGAGCCATCAGCCCAGAGCCTGACGCGGGGCTCGAACTCACAGACCGCGAGATCGTGACCTGGCTGAAGTCGGACGCTTAACCGACTGCGCCACCCAGGCGCCCCGTAGGAGAGTTTATTAATCAACATCCTTGACAATATTTGGTCTTGTCAGGTTTTTGGATTTTGACTATTCAGGTGGTGTATTCTCGTTTGGGTTTTCACTTACATTTTCCTTGATGAATAATGATGTGTGCATCAATGCGTCATGTGCTTTTTGATAACTCCGGTGTCTTTTTGTGTAGCCCTGGGCTGAATCTTGTCCCTTTGTAATCGGTAGTTTGTTTTGGCTTTTAATGCTTATTTACATTTGACAGAGAGAAAGAGAGCACGAGCGGGGGAGGGGCAGAGAAAGGGGGAGACACAGAATCCGAAGCAGGCTCTGGGCTCCTAGCTGTCAGCACAGAGCCCGATGTGGGGCTCAAACCCACGAACCACAAGATCATGACCTGAGCCGAAGTCAGAGGTTTAATTGACTGAGCCACCCAGGCACCCCGTAAAAAACTGTGCTTTTTAAAAGTAACCAGTAGAACAAATATTCACATCTTTCTAATGCCTCATAAAATAACCCACAAAACAAAAGAAACAGACCACATAATGGTAGATTTTTAAAGCTACAAAACCAGAAAATGTATCATAAAGCATGTAACATAATTAAGACCAAACATGTATCATATCATTAAATGCAATGTACTAAATTCATTCATCAATGGAAAAAAGACACCGGGGTTGGATCACAAAAGAAATGTTCCAGATATGAGACACAGCTGAAACACAATTCAGAAAGACTGGCTATAATGGATTGGCAAGGAAAGGAAGGGTTATGAGTAACTAATACCAACACAGCATTTATATTCCTAAAACAAAAATATGGGAGCCATTATGAGAAATAGAGAAGGATGTTTTAATTCACGGATTTCAGTCCATAAGAGAAAAAGCTGACATCAGTAAAGGAGAGAGGAGAAGAAGAAAATAGATCTTTTCATGTCAAAGTCGTGTTTTCAAACCTTGGCCATTTATTAGGCCATAAGAAAATACTAATATATTTCAAAAAGATGAAAAACATCTGTGAATACCAAAACAGAAAACAAAAGCCCTACCTCTTAAAAATTTTTAAATCCTTCCTAATCAATTCTGAAGCCAAAGAGGAAATCTAACTTAATCTGTAGAGCTTCGGAAAATCAACACCAATAAAAGTGTTACATATTAGACCCTATGAAGTACAGAGAAAGCAGTGCTCAGAGGAAAATCAATGATCTTCAATACGTGTTTTAAATGAAAGAATGATAATGAATTAGGGATTCAACTCAAGAAATTAGAACAATAACCACCAAAAAGCGAATAAAACAAAAAAGAATAAGATAAAAAAAGAAAATAATGAATTGGAATACAGAAAATGGAATAATTAATAAATAATTCCAAGATCCGGTTCTTTGAAATAGGAAAAAAATTAACTTTCATCTGACTTAAAATTAAAACCCAACCTCAAATAACTAAACAAGAAATAAGAGGAAATAACCATGAATCTAGAGGAAAATTTTTAAAAAGACAGTAACTACTTTCCTCTACCTTTCAAGTGAAAATAAACTTGAAAACTTGACTAAATACTTTCATAGGAAAATATGATTTATTAAAATGACACCAGAAGACATGAGAAGTCTAAGCATACTGATTACAGTAGAAGAAACAGACAGTTGTCATGAGCTAAACATCACAAAACACAATTAGTTCAGTGGCATAAAGCTTCCAAATCTTTAAAGAACAGATAACTCCAATTTAATTTTTTTAGTGTTTTATTTATTTTTGTTAAAGCCAGAGACAGAGGGCAAGCCGGGGAGGGCCAGAGAGAGAAGGAGACACAGAATCTGAATCAGGCTCTGAGCTGTCAGCACAGAGCCCGACGCAGGGCTCAAACTCACGAACTTTGAGATCAGGACCTGAGCTGAGGTCAACGCTTCACCGACTGAGCCATCCAGGTGCCCCAAGTTAACAGCAATTTAAAGTGTTAGAGAAAAAAAATTAACTTTTACAGAAAAAAAGTAATAAACAGAACTACCTACAATCATGAATTATTGCATTAAAAAAATACTACAGGGAAAGTCAAAAGACAACAAATGGAAAAACATTTGCAATTTCTATCACAAACGTTATAAATTTCTTCCAAATGAGCATGGAAAAGACAACTGCCTAACAGAAAAATTAGTAAAGCAGGTGTGTCCACAGTTCACAGGACATATATGTGACTGAAATATGTTCATATATCGTTAACGTCACTCATAAGAGAAAGGTAAACTGAAACTAGAATCAAAGAACATTATTCATAATTGGGGGCGCCTGGGTGGCTCAGTCGGTTAAATGTCTGACTTCGGCTCAGGTCATGATCTCACCGTTCATGAGTTCGAGCCCTGCATCGGGCTCTGTGCTGACAGCTTGGTGCCTGGAGCCTGCTTCGGATTCTGTGTCTCCCTCTCTCTGCCCCTCCCCTGCTCATGCTCTCTCTCTTAAAAATAAACATAAATACATTTTTTTAAAAAGAACATTACTTATAACTGGATTGGCAACACAAACAATTTTAGAAACCAGCAGGGCTTGCTGGTTGACTAGCGGCAGATTCCCAATTCAAGGAGTATTTTTCAGGGGCGCCTGGGTGGCGCAGTCAGTTAAGCGTCCGACTTCAGCCAGGTCACGATCTCGCGGTCCGTGAGTTCGAGCCCCGCGTCAGGCTCTGGGCTGATGGCTCGGAGCCTGGAGCCTGTTTCCGATTCTGTGTCTCCCTCTCTCTCTGCCCCTCCCCCGTTCATGCTCTCTGTCCCAAAATTAAATAAATACGTTGAAAAAAAAAAATTCAAGGAGTATTTTTCAAATGTTAGAACAATTTATGTATATTTTAACAGGTAAATATTCAAATGTTTAAATATGTTATAAAAGAACTGACCATCAAGTCTGCTGCCTGGGGCATCTGGGTGGCTCAGTTAAACATCAAACTCTTGACTTTGGCTCAGGTCATGATCTCACAGTTCCTGAGATCGAGTACCCCCTCTGCGCTGACAGCACGGAGCCTGCTTGGGATTCTATCTCACTCTCTCTCTGCCCCTCGCCCCTCCCCCACTTGCTCTCCACCTCTCTCTCAAAATAAATAAAAACAAACTTAAAAAAAAGTCTTCTGGGGCGCCTGGGTGGCGCAGTCGGTTAAGCGTCCGACTTCAGCCAGGTCACGATCTCGCGCTCCGTGAGTTCGAGCCCCGCGTCAGGCTCTGGGCTGATGGCTCGGAGCCTGGAGCCTGTTTCCGATTCTGTGTCTCCCTCTCTCTCTGCCCCTCCCCCGTTCATGCTCTGTCTCTCTCTGTCCCAAAAATAAATAAAAAAAAAAAACGTTGAAAAAAAAAAAAAAAAAAAAGTCTTCTGCCTAACCTTGGCCACGTTTAGGCCAACCTGCCTAACCTTTGGGCTTCCCCAAAGCCAACTATATTATCAGTTTGAGGTGGTCTTCTAGAACTACTTTTATTATATTCGTTCAGTCACTTGCGCACCCAAAAACACTCGAGTAAGGTATGGAAGGTTTTTGTAAACAAAAAGCTTTCCTCCAAAGGATCCCACCCTCGTCAAGTTTTCATTCCAGTAGAAGATATACAGGGATAAAAAAACAAAAAAGAAAAAAAGTAAAAAAAACAAAAGTAACGATAAAGAAAAACAACAAAGCAGAAAAGCTGGATGTGAAATTCTGCTGCGGGAATGGTGTAAAATACTAGACACACAGGTCAAGGTAGACCTTACTGAGAAAAACAGCTTTTTCGTCAAGACTTGAAGGAACCATGGGAGGCCAGCTATGCACCTGGGAAGCGCTGTCCAGGAAGGAACAAGAGGAAGAAGAGCCTGGAAGAGAGAACATGCCCACCTTGCCCAAGGGAATCCAGGAAGACCAGTATGGCTGGAACCCAGTGAGTGAGAGCAAGGGTTGGGGGAGCGACGGTCTTATACGTCACCCTAAGGACTCTGCCTTTTACTGTGAATAAGGTGGGGAATCTTTAAAGGGCAGAAGAAACACATGATCTGACTCACCCCTTAAGCCAAACAACCCTATGTTAACATCCATCAAGTAAAGGCAGCAGCACTGACCCGTTTGGAGCCCATCTCAGCCACCCGTCAGAGGCGGGCAATCTGGACAGTGGCAATGAGGGTGGTGAGAATGAGTTGAACTCCAGGGAGAATTTGAAGGCGGAGCAAACATGGATGGATTCCTCCCTTTTCAGCTCACAGATGCTAACACACCAGGCATATTGCTCTAAAACAGCCTTCTGGGTTTCACAGAACTTGGCAATTGTTCCACTAGAGCGAATGAAGAGCTTTCTCATTCTTCTGATGATGGTACTTCATTCCAGTCTATAAATGTTACCATAATGTATTTAACCAGTCTCCTTCGATGGACGTTCCATTTCTTCTCTGACCTTTAGCTCTTACTGCAATGCTGAAATGAATAATCTCATCTATGTGTGCCATTAGGCATAGGAGAATACGTCTACAGGATACGTTCATAGCACAGAATCTGCTTAGTCAATGGGTAACTGTATTTGTAATTTTAACAGGTATTTTCTCATTTCCATCCATCAAAATTGTTCCAGATGACACGCTCACCAGAATGCATGGGGGCTGCTTCTTCCTCACACCCTTGAGAAGCTGGATCAAAGACCAAGAGTGTCCCTCCAGCTTCAAATTCAGCAACAATTTAGGGCGCCTGGGTGGCGCAGTCGGTTAAGCGTCCGACTTCAGCCAGGTCACAATCTCGCGGTCCGTGAGTTCGAGCCCCGCGTCGGGCTCTGGGCTGATGGCTCAGAGCCTGGAGCCTGTTTCCGATTCTGTGTCTCCCTCTCTCTCTGCCCCTCCCCCGTTCATGCTCTGTCTCTCTCTGTCCCAAAAAAATAAATAAACGTTAAAAAAAAAAAAAAAAAAAAAAAACATTCAGCAACAATTTATTACCAAAGGTTATCCAGATTTTTACTCTCTTTATGAAAACTGAATATTTATGTATTACTGTAGGGGATTCACTTTGGTACACGCAGGAATAGAAAGATGGTTCACATTTTTAAATGGTATTCAATAATTAATGTTATAATACAGGTTTGACATTTGATGAAATTCACTATTGGTGCCTAACTTAAAGTAAATCTTAACTCAGTATCAAAGGGCACTTTAGTTGAAAAGCTGTATTGTTTTGAAATCAGAAGGAAGTACAATTTTAATGCGACATATTGGAAGCATTCCCACTGACATCAGAAATAAGGCAAAGATCCTCTGTTCCTGATGTTACTCAACATTGCTCAGAAGGTCAATGTGAAAAGAACAGTCAAGAAAGAAAAAGAAAAGACACAAACCTGGTCATTTATAGATAACATAATGACCTGCATTAAAAAAACAACAAAACAAAACAAAACAACAAAAACCCCAGCTATCAAAGTAAAGCTTTTTGGAGTTCCTTCTATGAAAATGGAAATATCTGAGGCACCCAGGTGGTTCTATCGGTTAAGTATCCGACTTCGGCTCAGGTCATGATCTTGCAGTTCGTGAGTTTGAGCCCCACTTCGCGCTCTGTGCCGACAGCTCGGAGCCTGGAGCCTGCTTCAGATTCTCTGTCTCCCTCCCTCCCTGCCCCTCCCCTTCTCACACTCTGCATCTCTATGTCAAAAGTAAACACTAAAAAAAAATGAAATATCTGACATTATAAATTCTATTTGAATTAAAGTTAAAAACGTAACAGAAAAGTTTAGCTTACAGTCATGATATGAAAAATAAATTTTATTTTATTTTTTTTTCAACGTTTATTTATTTTTGGGACAGAGAGAGAGACAGAGCATGAACGGGGGAGGGGCAGAGAGAGAGGGAGACACAGAATCGAAAACAGGCTCCAGGCTCTGAGCCATCAGCCCAGAGCCTGACGCGGGGCTCGAACTCACGGACTGCGAGATCGTGACCTGGCTGAAGTCGGACGCTCAACCGACTGCGCCACCCAGGCGCCCCTGAAAAATAAAGTTTAATGGAGCACAGTACCATAATAAAAATGTGTTCACTAAATTAAGAAATCAAGGAACAGAAATGTACTTGGACATAGCTTTGGTGCACACATCATTTCAAAACTGAGTTCAAACGAACTGTGGTATTCCATTAGGTGAAATAGAAGTTAAGGTCAAAATGTACCAATGTTTAAAATAAAAAAATAAAAATTAAAAAGTCACACTGAAAAAGTTCTTCAGGGAAAGGCCAGTGACAGAGTATTAGAGACAAATATCTAAAAACTGGATCATATAAATATGTATCAAAATATTTATTC